>NC_057801.1:811764906-813231310 GCF_018294505.1 Triticum aestivum
TATTTTTACTGTTGTTGTATAATGTAATTTTTTTACTGTTTTTAGTAAGTGCTTAATAGAATTAGTAAGAAAATTAATAGAACTAGTTGAACTAGTTTATTTTTAATAAGAATTAGTTTATTTTTATTTATAGTAAGTGCTTAGTTGAACTAGTAGAATTAATACAGCTATTTTATTTTTTTAAGAAAATTTAGGTATATGAGATTTGATGATCTAATTAAATTTTTACTATAGAACTAGTTTATTTTTAGTAAGAACTAGTTTATTTTTATTTATAGTAAGTGTTTAATTGAACTAGTTGAATTAATAGGACTAGTTTATTTTTAGTAAGAAAATTTAGGTATATGAGATTTGATGATCTAATTAAAATTTTACTATAGAACTAGTTTATTTTTAGTAAGAAAATTAATAGAACTAGTTTATTTTTTTAGTTAAAGCAATTATTGTTGGGGAACGTAGTAATTTCAAAAAAAAATCCTACGCACACGCAAGATCATGGTGATGCATAGCAACGAGAGGGGAGAGTGTTGTCCACGTACCCTCGTAGGCCGAAAGCGGAAGCGTTAGCACAACGCGGTTCATGTAGTCGTATGTCTTCACGATCCGACGGATCCAAGTACAGAACGTACGGCACCTCTGAGTTCAGCACACGTTCAACTCGATGACGTCCCACGAACTCCGATCCAGTAGAGCTTTGCGGGCGAGTTCCATCAGCACGATGGCGTGATGACAGTGTTGATGATGCTACCGACGCAGGGCTTCGCCTAAGCACTGCTACGATAATACCGAGGTAGAATATGGTGGAGGGGGGCACCGCACACGGCTAAGAGATCAATGATCAATTGTTCTGTCTATGGGGTGCCCCCTTCCTCCGTATATAAAGGAGGGGAGGAGAGGGCTGGCCAAGGGGAGGAGGCGCGCCCAAGGGGGGGAGTCCTACTCCCATTGGGAGTAGGACTCTTTCTTTCCCTATTTGGAGAGGGAGAGGGAAGGAAGAGGAAGGAGGGAGGAAGGAAAGGGGGGCCGGCCCCCTTCCCAATTCGGATTGGGCTTGGGGGGAGGCCTCCCTTGCTCCTTTCCCCTCCTTTCCACTAAAGCCCATTAAGGCCCATATACCTCCCGGTGGGTTCCGATAACCTCCCGGTGCTCCGGTATTATCCCGATCTCACCCGGAACCATTCTAGTGTCCAAATATAGTCGTCCAATATATCGATCTTTATGTCTCGACCATTTCGAGACTCCTCATCATGTACGTGATCACATCTGGGACTTCGAACTACCTTCGGTACATCAAAACACATAAACTCATAATATAACTGTCACTAAACTTTAAGCGTGCGGACCCTACGGGTTTGAGAACTATGTAGCCATGACCGAGACACGTCTCCGGTCAATAACCAGTAGCGGAACCTGGATGCTCATATTGGCTCCCACATATTCTACGAAGATCTTTATCGGTCAAATCGTGTAACAACATACGTTGTTCCCTTTGTCATCGGTATGTTACTTGCCCGATATTCGATTGTCGGTATCTCAATACCTAGTTCAATCTCGTTACCAGCAAGTCCCTTTACTCGTTCCGTAATGCATCATCTTGTAACTAACTCATTAGTCACATTGCTTGCAAGGCTTATAGTGATTTGCATTACCGAGAGGGCCCAGAGATACCTCTCCGACAATCGGAGTGACAAATCCTAATCTCGGAATACGCCAACTCAACGAGTACCTTCGGAGACACCTGTAGAGCACCTTTATAATCACCCAGTTACGTTGTGACGTTTGGTAGCACACAAAGTGTTCCTCCGGTAAACGGGAGTTGCATAATCTCATAGTCATAGGAACATGTATAAGTCATGAAGAAAGCAATAGCAACATACTAAACGATCAAGTGCTAAGCTAACGGAATGGGTCAAGTCAATCACATCATTCTCCTAATGATGTGATCCCGTTAATCAAATGACAACTCATGTCTATGGTTAGGAAACTTAACCATCTTTGATTCAACAAGCTAGTCAAGTAGAGGCATACTAGTGACATTATGTTTGTCTATGTATTCACACATGTACTAAGTTTCTGGTTAATACAATTCTAGCATGAATAATAAATATTTATCATGATATAAGGAAATATAAATAACAACTTTATTATTGCCTCTAGGGCATATTTCCTTCAGTCTCCCACTTGCACTAGAGTCAATAATCTAGTTCACATCACCATGTGATTTAACACCAATATCCACATATGTATGTGGTTAACACCCATAGTTCACATCGTCATGTGACCAACACCGGAAGGGTTTACTAGAGTCAATAATCTAGTTCACATCGCTATGTGATTAACACCTAAAGAGTACTAAGGTATGATCATGTTTTGCTCGTGAGAGAAGTTTAGTCAAAGGGTCTGTCACATAGAGAGTCGTATGTATTTTGCAAATATTCTATGTCTACAATGCTCTGCACGGAGCTACTCTAGCTAATTGCTCCCACTTTCAATATGTATCCAGATTGAGACTTAGAGTCATCTGGATCGGTGTAAAAGCTTGCACCGATGTAACTCTTTACGATGAATTCTTTTATCACCTCCATAATCAAGAAACATTTCCTTAGTCCTTACTAAGGATATTCTTGACCGCTGTCCGGTGATCTACTCCTAGATCAAAATTGTACTCCCTTGCCTAACTTAGAGCAAGGTATACAATAGGTCTGGTACACAGCATAACATACTTTATAGAACCTATGATTGAGGCATAGGGAATGACTTTTCATTCTCTTTCTATTTTCTGCCATGGTCGGGTTTTGAGTCTTACTCAACTTCACACCTTTGTAACAACGGCAAGAACTCCTTCTTTGACTGTTCCATTTTGAACTACTTCAAAATCTTATCAAGGTATGTACTCATTGCAAAATCTTATCAAGCGTCTTGATCTATCTCTATAGATCTTGATGCTCAATGTGTAAGCAGCTTCACCGAGGTCTTTCTTTAAAAAAACTCCTTTCAAACACTTCTTTATGCTTTCCAGAAAATTTTACATCATTTCCGATCAACAATATGTCATTCACATATACTTATCAGAAAGGCTGTAGTGCTCCCACTCACTTGCTTGTAAATACAGGCCTTTCCAAAAGTCTATATAAAACCATATGCTTTGATCAACTCATCAAAGTGTATATTCCAACTCCGAGATGCTTGCACCAGTCCATTGATGGATCGCTGGAGCTTGCACATTTTGTTAGCACCTTTTGGATCAACAAAACCTTCTGGTTGCATCATATACAACTCTTCTTCTAGAAATCCATTCAGGAATGCAGTTTTGACATCCATTTGCCAGATTTCATAAAATGTGGCAATTGCTAACATGATTCGGACAGACTTAAGCATCATTATGAGTGAGAAAATCGCATCGTATTCAACACCTTGAGCTTGTCGAAAACCTTTCGCAACAAGTCGAGCTTTGTAGATAGTAACAAAACTATCAGTGTCCGTCTTCCTCTTGAAGATCCATTTATTTAACTTGGCTTGCTGATCATCGAGCAAGTGAACCAAAGTCCATACTTTGTTCTCATACATGGATCCTATCTCAGATTTTATGGCCTCAAGCCATTTTGCGGAATCTGGGCTCATCATCGCTTCCTCATAGTTCGTAGGTTCATCATGGTCTAGTAACATGACTTCCAGAACAGGATTACCGTACCACTCTGGTGCGGATCTTACTCTGGAAGACCTACGAGGTTCCGTAGCAACTTGATCTGAAGTTTCATGATCATCATCATTAACTTCCTCACTAATTAGTGTAGGAATCACTGGAACTGATTTTTGTGATGAACTACTTTCCAATAAGGAAGAAGGTACAATTACCTCATCAAGTTCTACTTTCCTCCCACTCACTTCTTTCAAGAGAAACTCCTTCTCTGGAAAGGATTCATACTTAGCAACGATCTTGCCTTCGGATCTGTGATAGAAGGTGTACCCAACAGTTTCCTTTGGGTATCCTATGAAGACGCATTTCTCCGATTTGGGTTCGAGCTTATCAGATTGAACCTATTTCACATAAGCATCGCAGCCCCAAACTTTTAAGAAACGACAACTTGGGTTTCTTGCCAAACCACAGTTCATAAGGTGTCGTCTCAACGGAATTTGATGGTGCCCTATTTAAAGTGAATGCAACTGTCTTTTAATACATAACCCCAAAATGATAGTGGTAAACCGATAAGAGACATCATAGATTGCACCATATCCAATAAAGTGCGGTTACGACGTTCAGACACACCATTACGCTGTGGTGTTCCAGGTGGCGTGAGCTGTGAAACTATTCCACATTGTTTTAAATGAAGGCCAAACTCGTAACTCGAATATTTTCCTCCATGATCAGATCATAGAAACTTTATTTTCTTGTTACGATGATTCTCCACTTCACTCTGAAATTCTTTGAACTTTTCAAATGTTTCAAACTTGTGTTTCATTAAGTAGATATACTCATATCTGCTCAAATCATCTTGTGAAGGTCAAAAAATAATGATACCCGCCACGAGCATCAACACTCATCGGACTGCATACATCGGTGTGTATTATTTCCAATAAGTCACTAGCTCGTTCCATTGTTCTAGTGAACGGATTTTTTAGTCATCTTGCCCATAAGGCACGATTCGCAAGCATCAAATGATTCATAATCAAGTGATTCCAAAAATCCATCTTTATGGAGTTTCTTCATGCGCTTTACACCGATATGACCCAAACGGCAGTGCCACAAATAAGTTGCACTATCATTATCAACTTTGCATCTTTTGGCATCAATATTATGAATATGTGTATTACCACGATCGAGATCCAACAAACTATTTTCACTGGGTGTATTACCTTTCAAAGGTTTTATTCATATAAACAGAACAACAATTATTCTCTGGCTTTAAATGAATAACCGCATTGCAATAGAAATGATCAAATCATATTCATGCCCAATGCAAACGCCAAATAACATTTATTTAGGTTCAACACTAATCCCAAAAGTATAGGGAGTGTGCGATGATGATCATATCAATCTTGGAACTACTTCCAACACACATCGTCACTTCCCTCTCAACTAGTCTTTATTTATTCTGTAACTCCTGTTTCGAGTTACTAATCTTAGCAACAGAATCAAGTATCATATATTCTGGGGCTACTATAAATACTAGTAAGGTACACATCAATAACCTATATATCAAATATACCCTTGTTCACTTTGCCATCCTTCTTATCCACCAAATATTCAAGGCATTTCCGCTTCCAGTGACCATTTCCTTTGCAGTAGAAGCACTCAGTTTCAGGCCTTGGTCCAGCTTTAGGCTTCTTCACGGGAGTGACAACTTGCTTGCCATTCTACTTGAAGTTCCCTTTCTTTCCCCTTGCCCTTTTCTTGAAACTAGTGGTCTTATCAATCATCAACACTTGATGCTCTTTTCTTGATTTCTACCTTCGTCGATTTCAGCATCACGAAGAGCTCGGGAATCGTTTTCTCCATTCCTTGCATACTACAGTTCATCACGAAGTTCTGGTAACTTAGTGATGGTGACTAGAGAACTCTGTCAATCACTGTCTTATCTGGAAGATTAACTCCCACTTGATTCAAGCGATTGTAGTACTCAGACAATCTAAGCACTTGCTCACTAGTTGAGCAATTCTCCTCCATTTTTTAGGCGAAGTATTTGTCAGAGGTCTCATACCTCTTGACACGGGCATGAGTCTGAAATACCAATTTCATCTCATGGAACATCTCATATGTTCCGTGACGTTTCAAAAAAACGCTTTTGTAGTCCCGGTTCTAAGCCATAAACCATGGTGCACAAAACTATCAAGTAGTCATCATATTGAGCTAGCCAAACGTTCATAACGTCTGCATCTGCTCCTACAATAGGTCAGTCACCCAACGGTGCATCAAGGACATAGTTCTTCTGTGCAGCAATGAGGATAGACCTCAGATCACGGACCAAGTCTGCATCATTGCTACTAACATCTTTCAACATAGTTTTTCTTTAAGAACATATTAAAAAACATAGGGAAGCTATAACGCGAGCTATTGATCTACAACATAATTTGCAAAATACTACTAGGACTAAGTTCATGATAAATTAAAGTTCAGTTAATCATATTACTTAAGAACTCCCACTTAGATAGACATCTCTCTAATCATCTAAGTGATTACGTGATCCAAATCAACTACACCATAACCGATCATCACGTGAAATGGAGTAGTTTTCAATGGTGAACATCATTATGTTGATCATATCTACTATATGATTCACGCTCGACCTTTCGGTCTCAGTGTTCCGAGGCCATATCTGCATATTCTAGGCTCGTCAAGTTTAAGCTGAGTATTCTACATGTGCAAAACTGGCTTGCACCCGTTGTAGATGAACGTAGAGCTTATCACACCCGATCATCATGTGGTGTCTCGGCACGATGAACTTTGGCAACAGTGCATACTCAGGGAAAACACTTTTATCTTGAAATTTAGTGAGAGATCATCTTATAATGCTACCGTCCATCAAAGCAAAATAAGATGCATAAAGGATAAACATCACATGCAATTAATATAAGTGATATGATATGGCCATCATCATCTTGTGCTTGTGATCTCCATCTTCGAAGCACCGTCATGATCACCATCATCACCGGCGCGACACCTTGATCTTCATCGTAGCATCGTTGTCATCTCGCCAACTATTGCTTCTATGACTATCGCTACCGCTTAGTGACAAAGTAAAGCAATTACAGGGCGATTGCATTGCATACAATAAAGCGACAACCATATGGCTCCTGCCAGTTGCCGATAACTTGGTTACAAAACATGATCATCTCATACAATAAAATATAGCATCATGTCTTGACCATATCACATCATAACATGCCCTGCAAAAATAAGTTAAACGTCCTCTACTTTGTTGTTGCAAGTTTTATGTGGCTGCTACGGGCTGAGCAAGAACCGTACTTACCTACGCATCAAAACCACAACGATATTTCGTCAAGTTAGTGTTGTTTTAACCTTCACAAGGACCGGGCGTAGCCACACTCGGTGCAACTAAAGTTGGAGAAACTGACACCCGCCATCCACCTATGTGCAAAGCACGTCGGTAGAACCAATCTTTCGTAAGCGTATGTGTAATGTTGGTCCGGGCCGCTTCATCCAACAATACCACCGAACCAAAGTATGACATGCTGGTAAGCAGTATGACTTGTATCGCCCACAACTCACTTGTGTTCTACTCGTGCATATAACATCTACACATAAAACCAGGCTTGGATGCCACAGTTGGGAACGTAGTAATTTCAAAAAAAAAATCCTACGCACACGCAAGATCATGGTGATGCATAGCAACGAGAGGGGAGAGTGTTGTCCACATACCCTCATAGACTGAAAGCGGAAGCGTTAGCACAACGCGGTTGATGCAGTCGTACGTCTTCACGATCTGACCGATCCAAGTACCGAACGTACGGCAACTCCGAGTTCAGCACATGTTCAGCTCGATGACGTCCCATGAACTCTGATCTAGCAGAGCTTTGCGGAAGAGTTCCGCCAGCACGACGGCGTGATGACGGTGTTGATGATGCTACCGACGCAGGGCTTCGCCTAAGCACTGCTATGATAATACCGAGGTGGAATATGGTGGAGGGGGGCACCGCACACGGCTAAGAGATCAATGATCAATTGTTGTGTCTATGGGGTGCCCCCCTCCTCCGTATATAAAGGAGGGGAGGAGAGGGCCGGCCAAGAGGAGGAGGCGCGCCCAAGGGGGGGAGTCCTACTCCCACCGGGAGTAGGACTCCTCCTTTTCCTATTTGGCGAGGGAGAGGGAAGGAAGAGGAAGGAGGGAGGAAGGAAAGGGGGGGCCCGGCCCCCTTCCCAATTCAGATTGGGCTTCGGGGGGCCTCCCTTGCTCCTTTCCCCTCCTTTCCACTAAAGCCCATTAAGGCCCATATACCTCCTGGGGGGTTCCGATAACCTCCCGGTGCTCCGGTATTATCCCGATCTCACCCGGAACTATTCCGGTGTCCAAATATAGTCGTCCAATATATCGATCTTTATGTCTCGACCATTTCGAGACTCCTCGTCATGTCCTTGATCACATCTGGGACTCCGAACTACCTTCGGTACATCAAAACACATAAACTCATAATATAACTGTCATTGAACTTTAAGCATGCGGACCCTACGGGTTCGAGAACTATGTAGCCATGATCGAGACACGTCTCCGGTCAATAACCAGTAGCGGAACCTGGATGCTCATATTGGCTCCCACATATTCTACAAAGATCTTTATCAGTCAAACCGCATAACAACAGATGTTGTTCCCTTTGTCATCGGTATGTTACTTGCCCGAGATTCGATCGTTGATATCTCAATACCTAGTTCAATCTCGTTACTGGCAAGTCTCTTTACTCGTTCTGTAATGCATCATCTTATAACTAACTCATTATTCACATTGCTTGCAAGGCTTATAGTGATGTGCATTACCGAGAGGGCCCAGAGATACCTCTCCGACAATCGGAGTGACAAATCGTAATCTCGAAATGCGCCAACTCAACAAATACCTTCGGAGACACCTGTAGAGCACCTTTATAATCACTCAGTTACGTTGTGATGTTTGGTAGCACACAAAGTGTTCCTCCGGTAAACTGGAGTTGCATAATCTCGTAGTCATAGGAACATGTATAAGTCATGAAGAAAGCAATAGCAACATACTAAACGATCAAGTGCTAAGCTAACGGAATGGGTCAAGTCAATCACATCATTCTCCTAATGATGTGATCATGTTAATCAAATGACAACTCATGTCTATGGTTAGGAAACTTAACCATCTTTGATTCAACGAGCTAGTCAAGTAGAGGCATACTAGTGACATTATGTTTGTCTATGTATTCACACATGTACTAAGTTTCCGGTTAATACAATTCTAGCATGAATAATAAACATTTATCATGGTATAAGGAAATATAAATAACAACTTTATTATTGCCGCTAGGGCATATTTCCTTCAATTATTCCCGCATCAACGTCGATTATGCCTATCCAGCATCCTCATCGTCGACTCGGCGGAGGAGGCCTGCTTGATCAGAGGGGCCATGTCCGGGACTGGGCTACGTTGGGCTGGTACTGGGATGTGCTACCTTTCACGGGCGCAGGTTGGTGAGGAGCCAGCCCATCATTGACCCGAACCTTCTTTGGTGGCGGTCGCGTGGGCCAGTGATGGTGCGGAGGCTTGAGGACCCCGTGGAGGTGGTACGTCACCATGTCAATGAGGAGGACGAGCACGTCCATCGCTACATAGTTTTGTTGGAGGGCAGGTTCTCCAATACCTGGCAGGTTCTTCAGGGATCTCACTGGAGCTATGATCCTGTGATGGTTCCTTCTCTTTGAGTGTCCACCGCCCGGGCTGATACCCGTCGTTTGCTAGGGTTTTAGCTGTGTTAGTGAGGTTATATGTATGATACTATTCAAGATGTATTAGTGGTAATATTCGACGATGTACTGACGCAAGAGATGATTTAGTTTTGCTTATTGAATGCATGCTAATTTTAATACTAATTTATTTTATGATTTAGTTTTGCTTATTGAATGCTCAAATTGGAGAACTACTCCTATTTTGAATACTCAAATTGGAGAGCACTATGCAAGGCGTTTGCATTTGATTGGTTGATAGCTTATAGGGTTTCACTAAGTCCTAAGATGAGGATAATGATGTTTTTATTTATATTTTGTTTTTGCAGCCAAATATCCATGTCGTCGTCGCCGTCGCCCCTGTCATGGACCCCCTCCAACCTCGAGGTGGCACCAGCCAAATCTCCATGTCAATATGAGTCCTATAATATATTTTGAAATGTTTTTGTTCATATTTTCAACCACATTGAAATGCAATGACCATCAAATTTGAATGCAATGACCATCAAGTTTGAATGCAAATAGGATATGTGCTTGCCCAAGTGGCCATGTTTGCAGGTAACACCTCCGAGTGGCATATGTTTTGCCGAAGTGTTGATTAATTTCCGTTCCCGCAAATTTCAGGCGCTCGATATATCCTTTTTTAGCAAAGGTCATGCCGTATTTTTCCGTGAATTTTGGCATGGCTTGTGCTAGAATATGTAGGAAATATCGAGTGGCCTAGATTTTCTAGAAAGATAATTAAATGACATTTCAGGTTGACTTTAAGTCTGTCGAGGCTCCATACATGACAATCAAAAAATGAGTGAGGGAGAAAGTCTGCACCATATACGAGAGAGGAAGAATCCCGACTGTTGTCGTGGGGGTCATTTCTCCTTCTTCTCCTTGTGCTATACCTTTGTTATGCACTAGGGGAAGGAGGAGTAACGACTACCACCGACGGTCAAAAAATCAGTGAGGGAGTGTGTCCACCATATACTGTATGAGAGAAGAAGAATGTCGACTGTTGTCATGGGGGTCGCTTCTCCTTCATTCCCATGTGCTAGACATTTTGGTCGAATATATACACCACGTGAGCGGAGAGTTTTTAAAAAAGACTCGACGGACAGATAGTCAACCCGTGCTGAATAATAATGATCTAATTTAGTTTTTGTAGTACATATATTGAATTTTAGAAGTTTAATCTTTGAATTATGAACATAGGAAATGCCGTCGGACGATGGAAGTCTCGCGGAGTGCTCCTGGTGTGGCAACAACCGGGGTTTCTGCGATAGACCTCACTTCGGCGCTTCAGCATTAAGCTCGAGGATACCTTCGATGTTGAAACAGTACGCAACGATGCAAATTGTTTTTTTCGTAATTAAGCTCGACTTCTTCTTCTTCAATGTGTAATTTTCATCTTTTACAATTTGACTAGCTTATCCCATGCCATGCAAGACGCTATGTCTTGGAGAGGATGGATTTTGAAGATCATGAAAAGATGGAAACAAAGATAGTTCACCTAAGGACCCATCATGGTTTTGATTTTCCTGTAAATCTATACAATTCAGTGAGTGTATCCCATTTTGGTTGCCCGAATTGGGAAGCACTTTGCAACGCATATGATTTCCATGAGGGTATGCTTGTCACCATGGATCTTGGTGATCCTGACACCGAGGAAGACAATATGGAGATTTTGGTCCTTGTTGATACACTTCCAATTCTACCGCTATGTGAGTTTCTCAAACATAGTTATTAAGTAATTTATATTGTTTATTTCAAAATACTTGACAGCTTATTTCGATTGATAGCTTATTTTCATTCTTCAAAGAATGTGCGGAAGATGGTAGACAGAACCTACTACACCGATGGCGCATAATTAACTTATCAGGATAAAAATCATCTGATCTCATTTATTAGTGATCTTGAGAATTACAATATCTATAATCAAACTCCTGCACATTATGGTCAATACGTGCCACTAGTGCACGTGTTGAACAACGGTAACATCCATGGAGATGGCATGGTAAGACTTTTTACTATTACGACATCCATGCATCTTTTGCATAAATTCTTCTAAAACTAAACTACATTGCTAACTATGAAGTTATTACTATGTTTTTCAACAAAAAATCCTGAAGGATTGTGTGCCTCATCTGATGTTTCTGAAAGGTCGCCTTGATGTTATGAGCTTACGGCCGGGTCATCCTACGCATCACAGTTGTTCATACCAGATTTCTAAAACCGATGAAGACATGACAATCAAAGATTGGAAACAATGTATGGTCAGTCATAGGGAGGTACTTGGAAGCAACATTATGCGATGCGCAAGAATTGGAGACAGGATAATCTCCATTCTCCATAATGGAGAGTCATGGGCCTATCTTGTTTTATGCTATTTTACCTAAGAGAGTGTAGTAGGTCCTATTAGAGAGGTGTAGGTCCGGTACAATGTGTTATTATGTGGTACAATGTGTTAGAGTTGATGATGAGGAGGAGTTGTGATTATGACTAGTGACCAACTTGCTATGATGTCTCATTGACAGAAATGATGATCATGAGGAGGTGTTATATGACAATGATGTATTATGATGATAAGTTGTTGATGATATGATGATGATGATGATGATGATGATGATGATGATGATATTTATTATATCATTGGGTGAAAGAACCACGGATTAGTTTCAAGTGGATGTCCATCCACTTGAAACTAGTCCACGGTTCTTTCACCCAGTGATGTAGTAACTCATTATGATGTAAAAACAATCTCTAAATTGCTACTGTATGAAAACTTGTATAAAGGTGTATGAATACAACATGAAATAAAAAAGAAATAGAATACGGGATAATAGTAGTAGCGCGGGCTGCGAGAATCGCTACTAGTAATTACCAGTAGCGCCCTTTTTAGGAAGCGCTACTACTAAGTGGATATAGCAGTAGCGCGGGTAGACCCACGCTACTGCTAACCTTTAGCTGTAGCGCCATAGCAGTAGCGATGTCACCCACGCTGCTGGTAGGCCAAAAACCCGCGCTACTGGTAGGCTTTTCCCTAGTAGTGTTTATCTATTGTTGTTTTCAGGGGATGGAGCCTTAGACAGCTAGATGTGTAGAATGCGTTCCTTCATGGTGTTCTGGAAGAGGATGTCTACATGAAACAACCACCTGGGTTTGAAAATAAGCAATTTCCCTCACATGTGTGCAAACTTGATAGGCCATATATGGTCTGAAGCAGGCCCCCAGAGCATGGTACTCCCATCTTAGTCACAAACTGCAAGCACTTGGTTTTACTCCCTCCAAGGCTCACACCTCATTGTTCATTTACAGCAAGTCAAATACTTCTATATTTGTACTTATCTATGTTGATGATATTATTGTTACTAGTTCATCTAATGAGGCAGTGGCAAGATTGTCGAGGGATCTGAGTGCTGAGTTTGCTCTAAAAGATCTAGGAGATTTGCATTTCTTCCTAGGCATTGAGGTGCAGAAACATGGAGATGACCTTCATCTGTCTCAGGAAAATATGCAACTGACCTGGTAAAGAGGGTTGGCCTGCAAGGATGTAAACCCTCATCAACTCCATTGTCAAGTTCTGAAAAACTGTCTCTCGCAGAAGGAAACCTCTTGAATCAATAGGACAACACCAACTAAAGAAGCTTGGGTAGGTGCACTTCAGTACTTGACTCTTACAAGGCCAGATATATCTTTTGTTGTTAACAAAGTATGTCAGTTCCTTCATGCACCCACTACTGTTCACTGGACTGCAGCTAAGCGTATTGTCAGATATGTTAAAAATACTTTGACTACAGGCCTTACCTTCAGCAAGTCATCATCTATGCTTGTCAGTGCATTCTCTGATTCTAATTGGGCACGTTGTGTAGATGACAGATGCTCAACAAGTGGCTTTTTGTGTTCTTTGGACCTAACCTCATATCGTGGTGTGCAAAGAAACAAGCTACTATATCAAGATCAAGTACAGAAGTAGAGTACAAGGCTATAGAAAATGCCATAACAGAAATTATCTGGGTTCCGTCTTTGTTAAGGTAACTTGGTATTAAATGAATTCCAGCTCCATGCTTATGGTCTGACAACCTCGGTGCTACATATTTACCAACTAACCCAGTTTTTCATGCTAGAACAAAACACATTTAAATAGATTTTCACTTTGTCAGAGAAAGAGTTGATAGTAAGCAATTGGAAATGCGATTTATACATTCCAGAGATCAAGTTACAGATGGCTTTACAAAGGCATTGCCCACAAATAGCTTTGAAGAACTCAAGCGTAATCTCAACTTATGCAAGTTGTGATTAAGGGGGAGTGTTAAACATATTATGGCGTCGCGTTACATACGCAGAGGAGGTTGTAGGTAGTTTGGTAGACATATATATTGGTTGTTTATTTTATACTTATCTCATGTAACCGATTGTATCTCTCCTCTATCCCTTGTCTCCCAAGCATGTAATCTCAACAACCTTGTATGCATATTCTAGAGTTAAGCACCTGGCTATATTAACATGCACCCGTCACCCTTGGTAGGGTATGATGTTTCCCTAAACTTTCCATAGTATCCACTCTCTTCTCTGCAGATGGTCACTGAACCACAACCTATTTTGTGGAGAAGCCAAGTAAAAAAACTTAAGGCAGGTAGGTGCCTAAGAGTGCCAGAAGATTTATCTGAAGCTGGATTTGATCAATCCCTAAAACTGGAACTTATATGCAGAGCTTGTGGTGTAGATTCTAGAATCTTCATGGTTCCACTTGATCGTGTCTCTAGATGAATCATTTAGTTGAATATTACGAGCCTGAATCCAACGACGTAAACTGCTCACTTGTGCCCAGATTGGTTTGGTGCTCCCATGAGCAAGATCATTTATCCAGGTCTGGTTTGTCAGGGCCTCTTTTACAGTCCTATTATTCCTTCAAGAGTGCTTGTAGAGGGTTGGGAAGGCCGGTCTTCAGGTTGCCTTTGCTAGTCTAGGAGTAGTTCAAGAACATTATTGTTGCGACATCTCCAATGGTAGAAGTGGTGGACGTGATAAAGAGTACTCTGCATTGCCATGGCATGTCCAGCTCGTCCATGACTGCTAGAGCCAGTGCAGACACAGGGCTCTGCCCAATCGCTGGAAATCTGGTATCCTCGGCCCCCATTGTCGATTGACGAGCATAAAACAGACCAATTGACATTGCATTTGCCGCCGGTGATCTCTTCTTCTTGGGCCCATAGAACTTATCATATAACCATTTCAACACAGCATGGCACTTTGAGCACTGTCATGGCAAAAGTTTGCAGCATGCTGAGGACACTCCTTCTGAGCGCTCGTCTTCCCACGATTGACATGAGCTTTCCCTTCTGGCCCGCAAGCCTTGCCTTGATACGGACAAGGATGAACTAGATATGGACAAGGCGCAGCCTGGAAAGGGTGATTGGGAGGCCAAGGTATCGGAGAGAGAAATCCACTGTGTGCCCGCCAAAATTCTGAAGTTTGTTGTAGGTTTATCTCTTTACATCAGATCGCCATTGTTGTGGATTTTGCTAGGTTAACTTTCAGGCCCGTTGCATCGCGAAATCTTGCAGGATGTTTAGGAGTGTATCACTCTTTGCCTTGATCAGGTTAGCAAAGATAACCGCATCATCAGCGTAAAAACTGATTCTCAAGGAAATATCTCTGCCAGCCAGTGGGGTGAGGAGGTCTAATTTAGTAGCTCTCTACAGTAAACGGTGTAGTGGATCAATGGCGATGATGAATAGGAGTGACGATAAGGGATCGCCCTGACGAAGCCCTCTTTGGTGCGTCATTGTTTAACCAGGGAAGCCATTTAGCAGGAAGGGCGTATTGGGACATAATAAAATTAACTTAATTTATAAATATGAAGTAGCACTCATTTACACACATTACAATACCCCATCTCGATGACGTCCTTAGTGGTGAAGTCGATGGATCAGTGGGAAGCTTATTCCATTGTCTCCTTGATTTGATGGATCTGGTGGTGTTTGTTGTTTCTATGGCGGATCTCATCACGTGTGGTGCCGTCTTTGTTTGGGAGAAGATGAAGGTCCAAGAACACTGTTGGAGGCTTGTGGGTGGTAGTTCTAGTGTTTTGCCTCGACGACATCGACGGTATGCAGCGGATCTGGGTTTCAAGGAGCACGGGGATGATCCCCAGTCGACGCGCCACAGCGACAATGGCCTTGCCGGTGGCAGGCCTTTTCTTTGGTTCACAAAGCCTTTATAGGCGATTGTGTTTCTTCGTCTCCAAAGATGGCAAGTGGCAACGGTGGCTATTGCAGAATTGTACTTCAATGGAGTTTTCTTGCAATTGTTTCTGGACATGTGTCCTCTCTCCTTTTCTATCGTGGTTTTCATGATTTCGTGTTGTAATATGACATCTGTTTAATGGTATATGAAATTTCTCAATATAGACATATAAGATAAGTAATAGTATACTGATCTCAACCTCCACACTCACCAATGCACGCATTGATTAAATTGACATGGTCATTGATTCGTCTCCAACTTATCTATAATTTTTTATTGTTCCATGCTATTATATTATCTGTTTTGGATGTTTAATGGGCTTTAATATGCTCTTTTATATTATTTTCGGGACTAACCTATTAACCGAAGGCCAAGTGCTAGTTTCTGTTTTTTTTGGCCTATTTTAGAGTTTTGCAGAAAAGGAATACCAAACGGAGTCCAAACAGAATGAAACCTTCGCGATGATCTTTCTTGGACCAAAAGCAAACTAGAAGACTTGGAGTTGAAGTCAGAAACGCCACGAGGCGTCCACAAGGAAGGACGGTGCGCCCAGGGGGGTAGGCCTTCCCCCACCCTCGTGGGCCCCTCGTAGCTCCACCGACGTACTTCTTTCGCCTATATATACTCTTATACCCTAGAAACATCAGGGAGAGCCACAAAACCACTTTTCCACCACCGCAACCTTCAGTACCCGTGAGATCCCATCTTGGGGCCTTTTCCGGCAATCTGTCGAAGGGCGAATCGATCACGAAGGGCTTCTACATCAACACCATTGCCTCTCCGATGAAGCGTGGGTAGTTTACCATAGACCTTCGGGTCCATAGTTATTAGCTAGATGGCTTCTTCTCTCTCTTTGATTCTCAATACAAAGTTCTCCTCGATGTTCTTGGAGATCTATTCGATGTAATATTCTTTTGCGGTGTGTTTGTCGAGATCTGATGAATTATGGATTTATGATCAGATTATCTATGAATATTATTTGGTTCTTCTCTCAATTCTTATATGCATGATTTGATATCTTTGCAAGTCTCTTCGCATTATCGGTTTAGTTTGGCCTACTAGCTTGATCTTTCTTGCAATGGGAGAAGTGGTTAGCTTTGGGTTCAATCTTGCGGTGTCCTTTCCTAGTGACAGTAGGGGCAGCAAGGCACGTATTGTATTGTCGCCATCGAGGATAAAAATATGTGGTTTATATCCTATTGCTTGAGTTTATCCCTCTACATCATGTCATCTTGCTTAATGCGTTACTCCGTTCTTATGAACTTAATACTCTAGATGCATGCTAGGTAGTGGTCAATGTGTGGAGTAATAATAGTAGATGCAGAATCGTTTCGGTCTACTTGACACGGACGTGATGCCTATGTTCATGATCATTGCCTTAGATGTCTTCATAATTATGCGCTTTTCTATCAATTCCCCGGCAGTAATTTGTTCACCCACCGTAATACATGCTATCTTGAGAGAAGCCACTAGTGAAACCTATGGCCCCCGGGTCTCTTTTCTATTATATTGCATCTCTTTTCCATTATATCGCATCTCATTTACTATCTTGCAATCTTTACTTTCCAATCTATACAAAAAAAATACCAAAAATATTTATTTTACTATCTCTATTATATCTCACTTTTGCGAGTGACCGTGAAGGGATTGACAACCCCTTTATCGCGTTGGTTGCAAGGTTCTTGATTGTTTGTGCAGGTACTAGGTGACTTGTGCGTTGTCTCCTACTGGATTGATAACTTGGTTCTCAAAACTGACGTAAATACTTATGCTACTTTGCTGCATCACCCTTTCCTCTTCAAGGGAAAAACCAACACAAGCTCAAGAGGTAGCAAGAAGGATTTTTGGCGCTGTTGCCGGGGAGATCTACGCCAAGTCAAGCCATACCAAGTACTCATCATAAACTATTCTCCCTCGCATTACTTTTTTTCCATTCGCCTCTAGTTTTCCTCTCACCCACTTCTAAAACGATTTTCGAAAACCTTTGCCTTTTCTTCGCCCTTCTTCAGTCTGCCTTTCCTTTTTTTTTGCCCATGTCTAGCTCTTCTTCCCCTCCATTGTCTTCTAACTTTGATGTTCTTCACTTCAAGCAGAAACAAGGAGAAAATTTCAAGGATGCTTGGTATAGGATAACAAAATATTATCGTAATTGCACCATTCAAGGAGATTTTAAAATCTTACTCCGTAATTTTTACGTTGGATTGACCTTGCCTCATGGGCAACTCTTGGATTTCGCCTCCAAAGAAAACTTTATCGAAATTGATCCCAACATCGCTTATGAAATTCTAGAAGGAGTAGTTGGCATATCACCTCCACCTTCGGGTTTACCCCAAACCCACGAGGGAGCTCAACCTTTTGAAAAACTTTGTGAGGTAGTTAAATTTTTTCAAAAATCGCTTGAACCTCTCAAAAATGTCAGTGGAAATATCCACAGTATGAACATGTTGATCACCCTTTGTAATAAACGGTTGGATGCTTTAGATCTAAAAATTTCTGAATATGAGGGAAAGCCTAAAGAACTTCCCGTACCTGAACAAAATTCCCTCAAAAGAGTAAAAACCCAAAGATGGCAATACCTAGATCTATTCGTGTTTTTATACCTAGCTAGGGGCGTTAAACGATAGCGCTTGTTGGGAGGCAACCCAATTTTAATTTTGTCCTTTGCTTTTTGCTCCTGTTTAGTAATAAATAATTCATCTATCCTTTGTTTAGATGTGGTTTTATATCTTTAATTAGTGTTTGTGCCAAGTAGAACCTTTGGGAATACTTGGGTGAAGTTTTTGCAATCTTGCTGTAAAAAACAGAAACTTTTGCACTCATGAGATTAGCCGTCATTTTTTACAGAAGAGTATTTTTAGGTTGATTATTTTTGTAGAAGATTAATAAATAAATTCCTCACGTCCACCAATTTATTTCAGAATTTTTGGAGTTACAGAAGTATTCTAAAGTTACAGATTTCTACAGACTGTTCTGTTTTTGACAGATTCTGTTTTTCGTGTGTTGTTTGCTTATTTTGATGAATCTATGAGTAGTATCGGGGGGTATGAACCATAGAGAAGTTAGAATACAGTAGGTTTAACACAAATATAAGTAAATAATGAGTTCATTACAGTACCTTAAAGTGGTGGTTTATTTTCTTATACTAACAGAGCTCATGAGATTTTTTGTTGAAGTTTTGTGTTGTGAAGTTTTCAAGTTTTTGGGTACAAGATTTGATGGATTTTGGAACAAGGAGTGGCAAGAGCCTAAGCTTGGGGATGCCCAAGAAACCCCAAGGTAAAATTCAAGGACAACCAAAAGCCTAAGCTTGGGTATGCCTCGGAAGGCATCCCCTCTTTCGTCTTCATCTATCGGTAACTTTACTTGAGGCTATATTTTTATTCACCACATATATGTGTTTTTCTTGGAGCGTCTTGTATGATTTGAGTCTTTTCTTTTTAGTTTACCATAATCATCCTTGCTGTACACACCTTTTGGGAGAGACACGCATGAATCAAAATTTATTAGAAGACTCTATGTGCTTCACTTATATCTTTTGAGCTAGACAATTTTGCTCTAGTGCTTCACTTATATCTTTTTAGAGCACGGTGGTGGTTTTATTTTATAGAAATTGTTGATCTCTCATGCCTCACTTATATTATTTTGAGAGTCTTTTAGAACAGCATGGTAATTTGCTTTGGCTATAAAACTAGTCCTAATATGATGGGCATCCAAGATGGGTATAATAAAAACTTTCATATAAAGTGCGTTGAATACTATGAGAAGTTTGATTCTTGATGATTGTTTGAGATAGGAGGATGGTGATATTTGAGTCATGCTAGGATAGTAATTGTGAACTTGAGAAATACTTGTGTTGAGGTTTGCAAGTCCCGTAGCATGCATGTATGGTAACTGTTGGGTAACAAATTTGAAGCATGAGGTGTTTCTTTGATTGTCTTCCTTATGTGTGGAGGTCGGGATCACGCGATGGTTAACTTCTATCAACCCTTCCCCTAGGAGCATGCATGTAGTGCTTGGTTTTGATGACTTGTAGATTTTTGCAATAAGTATGTGAGTTCTTTATGACTAATGTTGAGTCCATGGATTATACGCACTCTCATCCTTCCACCATTGCTAGCCTCTCTAGTACCGCGCAACTTTCACCGGTACCATAAACCCACCATTTACCTTCCTCAAAAAAGCCATCATACCTACCTATTATGGCATTTCCATAGCCATGCCGAGATATGTTTCCATGCAACTTTCCACCGTTTCGTTTATTATGACACACTTCATCATTGTCATATTGTCTTGCATGATCATGTAGTTGACATCGTATTTGTGGCAAGGCCACCATTCATAATTCATTCATACATGTCACTCTTGATTCATCGCACATCCCGGTACACCGCTGGAGGCATTCATATAGAGTCATACTTTGTTCTAAGTATCAAGTTATAATTCTTGAGTTGTAAATAAATAGAAGTGTGATGATCATCATTATCCCATGTGAGGAAATAAAAAAAAGGCCAAAGAAGCCAATGAAAAAAAATAAGAGGCCAAAGAAGCCAAACAAAAAATGAGAGAAAAAGAGAGAAGGGGCAATGCTACTATCCTTTTTCCACACTTGTGCTTCAAAGTAGCACAATGATCTTCATGATAAAGAGTCTCTCATTTTGTCACTTTCATATACTAGAGGGAATTTTCGTTATAGAACTTGGCTTGTATATTGATACGTCTCCAACGTATCTATAATTTTTGATTGTTCCATGCTATTATATTACCTGTTTTGGATGTTTATGGGCTTTATTTTACACATCTATATCATTTTTGGGACCAACCTACTAACCGGAGGCCCAGCCCATATTGTTGTTCTTTTTTGCCTATTTCAGTATTTCGAAGAAAAGGAATATCAAACGGAGTCCAAACGGAATGAAACCTTCGGGAGCGTGATTTTTGGAAGGAACGTGATCCGGAGAACTTGGAGTGCAAGTCAAGAAGCAATCGAGGCGGCCAGGAGATAGGAGGGCGCGTCCACCCCTCCTGGGCGCGCCCCCCTGTCTCCTAGGCCCCTCGAGCGGCCACCGATGTACTTATTCCTCCTATATAAGCCTACGTGCCCCGAAAACATCCAGGGAGCCACCGAAGAAATATTTCCGCCACCATAACCTTCTGTATCCGCGAGATCCCATCTTGGAGCCGTCGTCGGTGTCCTGCCGGAGGGGGAATCCACCATAGAGGGCTTCTACATCAACACCATAGCCCTTCCGATGAGTTGTGAGTAGTTTACCACAGACCTTCGGGTCCATAGTTATTAGCTAGTTGGCTTCTTCTCTCTTTTTTTATCTCAATACAATGTTATCCCCCTCTCTTGTGGAGATCTATTCGATGTAAACTCTTTTTGTGGTGTGTTTGTCGAGATCCGATGAATTGTGGGTTTATGGTCAAGTTTATCTATGAGAAATAATTGAATATTCTCTGAATTCTTTTATGTATGATTGAGTTATGTTTGCAAGTCTCTTCGAATTATCGGTTTGGTTTGGCCTACTAGATTGATCTTTCTTGCCATGGGAGAAGTGCTTAGCTTTGGGTTCAATCTTGCGGTGTCCTTACCCAGTGAAAGAAAGGGTTGCAAGGCACGTATTGTATTGTTGCCATCGAGGATAAAAATATGGGGTTTATATCATATTGCTTGAGTTTATCCCTCTACATCATGTCATCTTTCTTAATGCGTTACTCTGTTCTTATCGACTTAATACTCTAGATGCATGCTGGATAGCGGTCGATGTGTGGAGTAATAGTAGTAGATGCAGGCAGGAGTCGGTCTACTTGTTGCGGACGTGATGCCTATATACATGATCATGCCTAGATAATCTCATAATTATTCGTTTTTCTATCAATTGCTCGGCAGTAATTTGTTCACCCACCGTAATACTTATGCTATCTTGAGAGAAGCCTCTAGTGAAACCTATGGCCCCCGGGTCTATCTTTTATCATATAAGCTTTCAATCTACTTTTATTTGCATCTTTACTTTTTGCATCTATATTATAAAATACCAAAAACATATTTATCTTATCATATTATCTCTATCAGATCTCACTTTCGCAAGTGGCCATGAAGGGATTGATAACCCCTTTATCGGGTTGGTTGCGAGTTCTTTGTTTCTTTGTGTAGGTTCGTGGGACTTGTGAGGAGCCTCCTACTAGATTGATACCTTGGTTCTCAAAAACTGAGGGAAATACTTACGCTACTGTGCTGCATCACCCTTTCCTCTTCAAGGAAAACCAACGCAAGCTCAAGACGTAACATATATTCCAATGATGGGCTTCCTCATAATGCCCTAGGTCTTCGTGAGCAAGCAAGTTGGATTCACACCCACTTAGTTTCTTTTGTTGAGTTTTCATACATTTATAGCTCTAGTGCATCCGTTGCATGGCAATCCCTACTAACTCGCATTGATATCTATTGATGGGCATCTCCATAGCCCATTAATATGCCTAGTTGATGTGAGACCATCTTCCTTTTTTATCTTCTCCACAACCACCACTCTATTGCACCTATAGTGCTATGTCCATGGCTCACGCTCATGTATTGCGTGAAAGTTGAAAAGGTTTGAGAATACTAAAGTATGAAAAAATTGCTTGGCTGAAACCGGGGTTGTGCATGATTTGGATATTTTGTGTGACGAAGATGGAGCATAGCCAAGCTATATCATTTTGTAGGGATGAACTTTCTTTAGCCATGTTATTTTGAGAAGACATGATTGCTTTGTTAGTATGCTTGAAGTATTCTTATTTTTATGTCAATATTAAACTTTTGTCTTGAATCTTTTGGATCTGAACATTCATGCCACAACAAAGAAAATTACATTGATAATTATGTTAGGTAGCATTCCACATCAAAAATTCTGTTTTTATCATTTACCTACTCGAGGACGAGCAAGAATTAAGCTTGGGGATGCTTGATACTTCTCCAACGTATCTATAATTTTTTATTGTTCCATGCTATTATATTATCTGTTTTGGATGTTTAATGGGATATAATATACTATTTTATATTATTTTTGGGACTAAGCTATTAACCGGAGGCCCAATGCTAGTTTCTATTTTTTGCCTAGAGTTTTGCAGAAAAGGAATATCAAACGGAGTCCAAACGGAATGAAATCTTCGCGATGATGTTTCTTGGACCGAAAGCAAACCAGAAGACTTGGAGTTGAAGCCAGAAACACCACGAGGCATCCACGAGGCAGGAGGGTGCGCCCAGGGGGGTAGGCACGCCCCCACCCTCGTGGGCCCCTCGTAGCTCCACTGACGTATTTTATTCACCTATATATACTCTTATACCCTAGAAACATCAGGGAGAGCCACAAAACCACTTTTCCACCGTTGCAACCTTCCATACCCATGAGATCCCATCTTGGGGCCTTTTCCAGTGATCTGTCGGAGGGGGAATCGATCGCGGAGGGCTTCTACATCAACACCATTGCCTCTCCGATGAAGTGTGAGTAGTTTACCATAGACCATTGGGTCCATAGTTATTAGCTAGATGGCTTCTTCTCTCTCTTTGATTCTCAATACAAAGTTCTCCTCGATGTTCTTGGAGATCTATTCGATGTAATATTCTTTTGCGGTGTGTTTGTCGAGATCCGACGAATTGTGGATTTATGCTCAGATTATCTATGAATATTATTTGGTTCTTCTCTGAATTCTTATATGCATGATTTGATATCTTTTCAAGTCTCTTTGAATTATCGGTTTAGTTTGGCCTACTAGATTGATCTTTCTTGCAATGGGAGAAGTGCTTAGCTTTGGGTTCAATCTTGCGGTGTCCTTTCCCACTGACAGTAGGGGCAGCAAGGCACATATTGTATTGTTGCCATCGAGGATAAAAATATGTGGTTTATATCATATTGCTTGAGTTTATCCCTCTACATCATATCATCTTGCTTAATGCGTTACTCCATTCTTATGAACTTAATACTCTAGATGCATTCTGGATAGCGGTCGATGTGTGGAGTAATAGTAGTAGATGCAGAATCGTTTCGGTCTACTTGACACGGACGTGATGCCTATGTTCATGATCATTGCCTTAGATGTCTTCATAATTATGCGATTTTCTATCAATTGCTCGGCAGTAATTTGTTCACCCACTGCAATACATGCTATCTTGAGAGAAGCCACTAGTGAAACCTATGGCCCCCGGGTCTCTTTTCTATTATATTACATCTCTTTTCCATTATATCGCATCTCATTTACTATTTTGCAATCTTTACTTTCCAATCTATACAACAAAAATATCAAAAATATTTATTCTACTATCTCTATTAGATCTCACTTTTGCGAGTGACCATGAAGGGATTGAAAACCCCTTTATCGCGTTGGTTGCAAGGTTCTTGATTGTTTGTGCAGGTACTAGGTGACTTGTGCGTCATCTCCCACTGGATTGATATCTTGGTTCTCAAAACTGAGGGAAATACTTACGCTACTTTGCTGCATCACCCTTTCTTCTTCAAGGGAAAAACCAATGCAAGCTCAAGAGGTAGCAGTCATGTAGACAAACCAAACTAAGGCACAAAAACAGTAGCTTCCAACACAAGCTCGGTCCTACGACGAGCTGTGATCCCATATGCTTCACTCATATCAAGGTTCTTCGGGTTCCCACCATCGGGAAGCTTCTAGTCAAAGTGATAGAGAAGGCTCACAAGAGCCATCTCGATGTTTGACACTCCAAACATCATACCAGGGCACATTCTCCGTCCAGTGCTGCCAGGGAGGAATCTGAAGTCCGTACCACCATAATCAACCTTTTCATCGTCAAACCTCTTGGGCATGAACTCACTCGCATTAGTCCAGCTATTCTCGTCCCTATCGATTGCCGACACATTCACGAATACCGTGGTGCCTTGTGGAATATCATAGCCCATGACCTTTGTTTGCGTCAGTGCAAAGCCTCGGCATGAGAAACAACACCGGTGGATGCAACCTGAAGGTCTCCTTGATGACCATCTGCAGGTAGTGCAGCAGGCCATCGATGTCAGCCTCAGTCACCTCAGTCTTACCGTGGAGGACTCCTCGAACTTCAGACTGTGTGGCAGCCATTATGTGTGGGCTCCTCATCAGCTCGGACATTGCCCAAATTGTTGTTGTGGCTGTCGTCTCCGATCCCACAGCGAAAAGGTCCTGGTGACACACACGTAAATATGTGAGATTGAAATATCATGTAGCAAGCAAAAGGTGGTAGCTAGCAGGGTTTTAAATTTTAGTAAAATTTCCAAATTTCTGGTAATTATGGTGGGTAATGGAACATTTCTAACAATGAAATTTTGTGCCATATTAACTAATTTTAAGCCAAATGTTACAATAGGCAAAATTCATCTGATTTAAAATTTTCATCAAAATCCAAAAAAATCTGAAATTCCTACAAGATCCCAAAGTGATATGGTACCAACCTTTTGGTTATATCAACTGTTGCCAAAAAAATCTGCTACTGAAATTTTAAGAGAAAAGCTAACTGGTTACCGTTTGATGGGAGAGCATGGCTTTTCAAACGTTTTTCCTGGCAGTTTTAGTTGTGTCGGAGGCGACAGTGTCTTTAGAAAAACGTGGCATTTTCTGGGAGGATAGCCGTTTTGAGCCTTCACTCCAGAAAATGCCATGCTCTTATGAAGAAACTTCCACCCCGGCCAACTAGAACTCCATCAAAATGTTTGCAAATGCCACCCCTCCCAGTCAATGGTCGCCAGATAAGGGGGGTCCAATTTTAAACCATGGTCTTGGGTAGCTAGTGGTGACTGGTGACTCACGAAGAGGATGTCGCTCATGTTTTCATTGGTGAGGGCGACGCCGCCAATCTCGTTGTCCCTCTGGAAATAGAGCAGAGTAGTGAGTATGTCGCCCCTCTGCTCACGGCCGACATCATTGTCCTCCTCATCCTCCATAGCTGTTCTGTGATCGCTGATCATGGCGTCCATGATGGAGTGGATTCTCCGGTGCACCTCCCACGTCGCTCTGAGAGCCTGGCCACCGATAGCCCGGGCGAGGCACGACGTCGGGAACAGGTCGATGAGGTTAAACCCGGACATGAGGTCCAGCACCTTGTCCAACTCCCGTAGGTACGCGCCCTGCTGCGTGCACCTGTCGTCGACGGACGCCCTCATGACCACATCGTTCATCATCACCTATAGCATGTCACCGACATTGACGACGCGGCCGGCGTCAGCAACGGACCACACGAGCCTCACCGCCTCCTCCTCCTGGACACGGCAGAACGACCGGACCCGCCTCGGGCTCAGCAGCTCGACGGCGCAGAGCTTTCGGATGGACTTCCAGTACCTACTGCTGTGGCGCGCAAAGGAGATGTCCTCACCGTCGTAGGTGAAGATGTGTGTGGTGGCGTACACGGGGCGGTCGGTGAAGGCGGCGTCGTTGACCTTCATGACCTCCCTGGCTGCCTCGGCGGAGGAGAGCACGAGCGTTGGGACATGGCCGAGACGGAGAAGCATGACGGGGCCGTGCCGACGAGCGAGCCTGTGCATGGCCTATTGCGGAATGGCGCCGAGCAGGAGGTGCATGTGGCCAATCACCGGAAGCACCCATGGGCCGGGAGGTAGGTTCAGGCGGCTAGCAGAGGTGGCTTGCCTGTGCTTGAGCTTAACGAGTATGGCCATGACAAGGATACAGAGCAAAGTGTAGCACACGAGCTGGGTGTGTTGGGTTTCCTCCATTTGAGCTACCTCGATCGTGGTCGTATGAGCTGAAGATTCAAGATGCGTTTATATATGAGAGAATGACAAGGAGTAAACAATGCAAGAGTCCATGTGAGATGCGGAAAGTATTTCTCTGATTGGGGATCAATTCGCCATGGATGGCAGTACAAGCTCACACACGCATGTGGTCCTGGCCGCAGCCACCAAATCCTTCCCAGATCCACACGCAACACACGCCAACGGTTATAGGCCAATGTACACCCTTAACAGGCCCAGTTCGGGCCTGCAAGCCACTGGGGAAGTTGCCGAGCGCGAGTGGTCCGTGCAATCAGCCCATGAGTCGAATCATCATCTTCGCGCTCTCCTGGTTGCTCTGTTCTGGCGCTGGGCTCGCTGCCATTCCCCTCTTCTTGAGAGTCATCTTGACCCCAAGCCGGAGCTCACGGAAACAGCTGACAAATGGAATCCCTATCTTCCCAGGTAGCTGAAGACGCGTCTCCCCCACTCCACTGGACCAGAAGTTGCGCCACCGATCTGTTGTCTGAACGGCTGATACGCTCCTGCAGCACCTTGACAGGAAATTGGAGATGAGCATCGATAGAGGGGAGCGACTTGAGTACCTCATGGTGTGGCTGCACACAACGTTTCAGTTGTGAAACATGGAAAACTGGATGTATACGGCTGGCCGCTGGTAACTGCAAGCGGTAAGCCACCTCGCCAATCTTCTCCAGGATAAGAAATGAACCAAAGTACTTGAAGGCGAGTTTGTGATTAGCTTTGTGCACCACCGAGGACTGCGCATATGGTTGAAGTTTGAGAAATACCCGATCACCAACAGCAAATGTTCTTCCGGTGCGTTTCTTGTCAGCCTGGTGCTTCATTCTTTGTTGAACACGCAACAGATGCTGGCGCACCAACTGCTGAACGACTGCCCGAGCATCCAACCATTGTTGTAAATCAACGGCGTCAATGGAATCAGAAGCAGAAATTCCAAAGTACCGACGACCATGGCCATAAAGGACTTCAAATGGAGATTTGTTAAGTACCGAGTGCCAATTTGCATTGTACCAAAACTCGCAAAGTGAGATCCACCTGGCCCATTTCTTCGGATGAGCACTGATGAAACACCTCAAAAAACATTCAACCTGGTGATTAACACGTTCAGTCTGTCCATCAGTTTCAGGATGATATGTCATGCTCATATTAAGTACAGCTCATGTCCTCTTTACCAGAGATTGCCAAAATTTCCTTGTGAACATTGGATCCCTGTCAGACACTATATAGAGAGGCATGCCATGAAGCTTGTAGATATTGTCCAAGAAGAGATCAGCAATTTTTTGGGTAGTGTATGCGTGTTTGACAGGAATAAAATGGCCATATTTTGTAAACTTGTCAATGACCACCATGATGCAGTCATACTAATCAGAAGAAGGCAGCCCTGAAATGAAATCCATTTTCACAGTTTCCCAAGCTTTGGCAGGAACAGGTGATGGTAATAGAAACCCAGGGTAAGCTACTCTCTCGGGTTTTTCTTGTTGACAGATAAGGCAAGATTGCACAAACTGCTGGATCTTTTTCTTCATACCCACCCATTTAAACAGTGCACGAATTCTTTTGTAGGTGACAGGGAACCCTGAATGACCCCCCAAGGGAGTGTCATGGAAATCCTGACAAATCTTAACATGTAGCCCATTGTCATTTCCCACCCAAATGCAACATTTATATCTCAGCACACCCTGTATCAGTTGAAAGTTATGTTTGGACTTAGGTTGCACTGACAACTGTTGCAATAATTCATGTGCTTTTGGGTCATTCTTGTAGCTTTCAACAACATCTTCAAACCAACTAGGATGAACTCCAGAAATTGCTAGCACTTGAGAATCTGATTGTGGTCTCCTGGAGAGAGCATCAGCAGCAGAATTATTAGTACCTTTCTTTATTAGTACCTTTCTTGTACACAATCTTATAATTCAGCCCCATCATCTTTGTAAGTGCCTTTTGCTGCCAAGGTGTATGTAGTCTTTGATCAGAGATATTAATCAAACTCTTTTGATCTGTCCTGATGATAAATTCCTGGAACTGTAAGTATGGTCTCCACTGCTCAGTAGCTAATAATATAACTAGATATTCCTTTTCATAAACAGATAGCTGATATGTCTCCAACGTATCTATAATTTTTGATTGTTCCATGCTATTATATTACCTGTTTTGGATGTTTAATGGGCTTTACTATGCACTTTTATATTATTTTTGGGACAACCCTATTAACCAGAGGCCTAGTCCAAATTGTTGTTTTTGCCTATTTCAGTGTTTTGCAGAAAAGGAATGTCAAATGGAGTCCAAACGGAATGAAACCTTCGGGAGAGTTATTTTTGGAACAAACACAATCCAAGAGACTTGGAGTGGACGTCAGGGAAGCAACGAGGTGGCCACAAGGGTCCAGGACACGCCCTACCCCCTGGGCGCTGCCCCACCCTCGTGGGCCCCTCGTGGTTCCCCTGACCGACTTCCTTCGCCTATATATATCCATATACCCTAAAAACATCGAGGAACACAATAGATCGGGAGTTCCGCCGCTGCAAGCCTCTGTAGCCACCAAAAACCAATCGGGATGCACCCTGTCGGAGGGGGGATCCCTCACTGGTGGCCATCATCATCCCGACGCTCTCCATGACGAGGAGGGAGTAGTTCACCCTCGGGGCAGAGGGTATGTACCAGTAGCTATGTGTTTGATCTCTCTCTCTCTCTCTCTCTCTCTCGTGTTCTTGATTTGACACGATCTTGATGTATCGCGAGCTTTGCTATTATAGTTGGATCTTATGGTGTTTCTCCCCCTCTACTCTCTTGTAATGGATTGAGTTTTCCCTTTGAAGTTATCTTGTCGGATTGAGTCTTTAAGGATTTGCGAACACTTGATGTATGTCTTGCATGTGCTTATCTATGGTGAAAATGGGATATCACGTGATCCACTTGATGTATGTTTTAGTGATCAACTTGTGAGTTCCGTTACCTCGTGAACTTATGCATAGGGGTTGGCACACGTTTTCGTCTTGGCTCTCCAGTAGAAACTTTGGGGCACTCTTTGAAGTACTTTGTGTTCGTTGAATAGATGAATCTAAGATTGTGTGATGCATATCGTATAATCATGCCCACGGATACTTGAGGTGACATTGGAGTATCTAGGTGACATTAGGGTTTTGGTTGATTTGTGTCTTAAGGTGTTATTCTAGTATGAACTCTATGATAGATCGAACCGAAAGAATAGCTTCGTGTCATTTTACTACGGACTCTTGAATAGATCAATCAGAAAGGATAACTTTGAGGTGGTTTCATACCCTACAATAATCTTTTCGTTTGTTCTCCGCTATTAGTGCCTCTGGAGTGACTCTTTGTTGCATGTTGATGGATAGTTATATGATCCAGTTGTGTTATTATTGTTGAGAGAACTTGTAGTAGTGAAAGTATGAACCTTAGGCCTTGTTTCCTAGCATTGCAATACTGTTTGTGCTCACTTTTATCATTAGTTACCTTGTTGTTTTTATATTTTCAGATAACAAAAACCTATATCTACCATCCATATTGCACTTGTATCACCATCTCTTCGCCGAACTAGTGCACCTATACAATTTGCCATTGTATTGGGTGTGTTGGGGACACAAGTGACTCTTTGTTATTTGGTTGCAGGGTTGTTTGAGAGAGACCATCTTCATCCTACGCCTCCCACGTATTGATAAACCTTAGGTCATCCACTTGACGGAAATTTTCTACTGTCGTACAAACTTCTGCACTTGGAGGCCCAACAACGTCTACAAGAAGAAGGTTGCGTAGTAGACATCAAGCTCTTTTCTGGCGCCGTTGTAAGGGAGGTGAGTTCTTGAAGGTATATCTTTAGATCTTGCATCGAATCTTTTTGTTTCTTGTTTTATCACTAGTTTAGTTTATAGAAGAAAACTACATAGAAAATGGAATTGAGTTTGCCTCATACGCTTCATCTTTTTAATATCTTCCGTGAGAATGATGGTAAGGAAAATTGTGCTCAAGTGCTAGAAGAAGAAGTCTATAAAATGTTTGGCACTAAATCTTTGAATGAGGATCATGATTGCAATGTTATTAGTATGAATTCTTTTAATACCCATGATGCTAATGATATGCAAAGCTACAAGCTTGGGGAAGCTATGTTTGATAAAGATGATATTTTTTTGTCCCCCAAGTTTTGATGAGCAAATTTATTATGATGAAAGCATGCCTCCTATTTATGATGATTATTGTGATGACACGTATGCTATAAAGAATAAAGATAACCATGAAACTTGTCATCATGATTTTAATTTTCAATTGGATTATGCCTCACACGATAATTATTTTGTTGTGTTTGCTCCCACTACTATTCATGAGAAGAAATTTGCTTATGTGGAGAGTAGTAAATTTTCTATGCTTGTAGATCATGAAAAGAAAGCTTTAGTGCTGGTTATATTGTGGAATTAATTCATGATGCTACTGAAAATTATTATGAGGGAGGAACACATGCTTGTAGGAATTGCAATAATATCAAGTTTCCTCTCTATGTGTTGAAAATCTTGAAGATTTGCTTGTTTTACCTTCCTATGCTAGTTGATTATTGTTCCCATAAGTTGTTTTCTCACAAAATCCCTATGCATAGGAAGTGGGTTAGACTTAAAATTGCTAGTCATATTCTTCATGATGCTCTCTTTATGTTTCAATTCTTATTTTTTATGTGAGCATCATTGAAATCATCATGCCTAGCTAGGGGCGTTAAACATTAGCGCTTGTTGGGAGGAAACCCAATTTTATTTTTGTTCCTTGACTTTTGTTCCTGTTTAGTAATAAATAATTCATCTAGCCTCTATTTAGATGTGTTTTTATGTTTTAATTAGTGTTTGTGCCAAGTATGACCTTTGGGAAGACTTGGGTGAAGTCTATGCGGTCTTGTTGTAAAAAACAGAAACTTTTGCGCTCACGATATTAGCTGCCATTTTTTACTGGAGAGTGATTTTAGGTTGATTATTTTTTCAGATGATTAATAGACAAATTCCTAAGGTCCATTTCAGAATTTTTGGAGTTACAGAAGTATTCAAATGATACAGATTACTACAGACTGTTCTGTTTTTGACAGATTCTGTTTTCTATGTGTTGTTTGCTTATTTTGATGAATCTATGAGTAGTATCGGAGGGTATGAACCATAGAGAAGTTTTAATACAATAGATATTACACCAATATGAATTTAGAATGAGTTCACAAGAGTACCTAAGTGGTGATTTATTTTCTTATACTAACGGAGCTTACGAGTTTTCTGTTGAGTTTTGTGTTGTGAAGTTTTCAAGTTTTGGGTAAAGATTCGATGGACTATGGAATAAGGAGTGGCAAGAGCCTAAGCTTGGGGATGCCCAAGGCACCCCAAGGTAATATTCAAGGACAACCAAGAGCCCAAGCTTGGGGATGACCCGGAAGGCATCCCCTCTTTCGTCTTCGTTCATCGGTAACTTTACTTGGAGCTATATTTTTATTCACCACATGATATGTGTTTTGCTTGGAGCGTCATTTTATTTTGTTAGTATTTGCTTTCTGTTATTTATAATAATGTTTTGCATCTATATTTTCAATAAAAATGTCAAGGATAGCCTTTACCATGCTTATTTTGCAAGTATACATGTTGCTGTTTCAAAACAGAAAGTTTACCGCTGTTGCAAAAAATCCCTAGAGAATTCAGAGAATGATATAATATTGAAACCTTTTGCATATTGATCGCTGATAAATCTACTACAGTGTAGTATTTTTCTCATAATTTTTGGAGTTAGGTAAGTATGATGAATCTTGCATTCTTTACAGACTATACTGTTTTGACAGATTGCTGTTATGTTTGCATTGTTTGCATATGTTTGCTTGTTTAGTGATTCTATTTGAGGATAGGAGTATTAAATATGCAGAGACATTTAGTATGCAATGTCGAATAATAATTTTAGTGATTTGTTACAGTATAAAATGATAAGGTTTTTGCATTGGTTTATACTAACTTATCTCACGAGTTCTTGTTGAGTTTGGTGTGGATGAAGCTTTCGAGATTTAGGAAACCGAGATATAAAAGGAATTAAGGAGACACAAAAGCTCAAGCTTGGGGATGCCCAGCGCACCCCAAGATAATATTTCAAGAAGTCTCAAGCATCCAAGCTTGGGGATGCCCCGGTAGGCATCCCACCTTTCTTCTTCAACAATTATTGGTTAGTATCGGTTGAACCTAAGTTTTTGCTTCTTCACATGATGTGTGCTATCCTTGAAATATCATTTTGTTTTATTTTGTTTTGATTTCTGTTTGAATAAAATCCCAAGATCTGAAATTCTTAAATGTTAGAGAGTCTTCACATAGTTGCACAATTATTAGAATACTCTATGTGCTTCACTTATATCTTTTGGAGTAATTTGTCATTTGCTCTAGTGCTTCACTTATACATTTTTAGAGCACGGTGGTGGTTTTATTTTGTAGAAATTATTGACCTCTCATGCTTCACTTATATTATTTTGAGAGTCTTTTAGAACAGCATGGTAATTTGCTTTGGTTATAAAATTGGTCCTAATATGATGGGCATCCAAGTTGGGTATAATAAAAACTATCATATAAAGTGCATTGAATACTATGATAAATTTGATACTTGATAATTGTTTTGAGATATAAAGGTGGTAATGTTAGAGTCATGCTAGTTGGGTAATTATGAAATTGAGAAATACTTGTGTTAAAGTTGGCAAGTCCCGTAGCATGCACGTATGGTGAACATTGTGTGACAAATTTGAAGCATGGGGTGTTCTTTGATTACCTTCCTTATGAGTGGAGGTCGGGATCGCGTGATGGTTAACTCCTACCAACCCTTCCCCTAGGAGCATACGTAGTAGTACTTTGCTTCGAGGGCTAATATACTTTTGCAATAAATATATGACTTCTTCATGACTAATGCTAGTCCATGGATTATACGCACCCTTACCATTCCGCAATTTGCTAGCCTCTACGGTACCGTGCATTGCCCTTTCTCACCTTGAGAGTTGGTGCAAACTTCGCTGGTGCATCCAAACCCCGTGATACGATACGCTCTATCACACATAAACCTCCTTATATCTTCCTCAAAACAGCCCAAGGGGGGGAGTCCTACTCCCACCGGGAGTAGGACTCCTCCTTTTCCTATTTGGAGAGGGAGAGGGAAGGAAGAGGAAGGAGGGAGGAAGGAAAGGAGGGGCCCGGCCCCCTTCCCAATTCAGATTGGGCTTCGGGGGGCCTCCCTTGCTCCTTTCCCCTCCTTTCCACTAAAGCCCATTAAGGCCCATATACCTCCTGGGGGGTTCCGATAACCTCCCGGTGCTCCGGTATTGTCCCGATCTCACCCGGAACTATTCCGGTGTCCAAATATAGTCGTCCAATATATCGATCTTTATGTCTCGACCATTTCGAGACTCCTCGTCATGTCCTTGATCACATCTGGGACTCCGAACTACCTTCGGTACATCAAAACACATAAACTCATAATATAACTGTCATTGAACTTTAAGCATGCGGACCCTACGGGTTCGAGAACTATGTAGCCATGACCGAGACACGTCTCCGGTCAATAACCAGTAGCGGAACCTGGATGCTCATATTGGCTCCCACATATTCTACAAAGATCTTTATCAGTCAAACCGCATAACAACAGATGTTGTTCCCTTTGTCATCGGTATGTTACTTGCCCGAGATTCGATCGTTGATATCTCAATACCTAGTTCAATCTCGTTACTGGCAAGTCTCTTTACTCGTTCTGTAATGCATCATCTTATAACTAACTCATTATTCACATTGCTTGCAAGGCTTATAGTGATGTGCATTACCGAGAGGGCCCAGAGATACCTCTCCGACAATCGGAGTGACAAATCGTAATCTCGAAATGCGCCAACTCAACAAATACCTTCGGAGACACCTGTAGAGCACCTTTATAATCACTCAGTTACGTTGTGATGTTTGGTAGCACACAAAGTGTTCCTCCGGTAAACTGGAGTTGCATAATCTCGTAGTCATAGGAACATGTATAAGTCATGAAGAAAGCAATAGCAACATACTAAACGATCAAGTGCTAAGCTAACGGAATGGGTCAAGTCAATCACATCATTCTCCTAATGATGTGATCATGTTAATCAAATGACAACTCATGTCTATGGTTAGGAAACTTAACCATCTTTGATTCAACGAGCTAGTCAAGTAGAGGCATACTAGTGACATTATGTTTGTCTATGTATTCACACATGTACTAAGTTTCCGGTTAATACAATTCTAGCATGAATAATAAACATTTATCATGGTATAAGGAAATATAAATAACAACTTTATTATTGCCGCTAGGGCATATTTCCTTCAATTATTCCCGCATCAACGTCGATTATGCCTATCCAGCATCCTCATCGTCGACTCGCGGAGGAGGCCTGCTTGATCAGAGGGGCCATGTCCGGGACTGGGCTACGTTGGGCTGGTACTGGGATGTGCTACCTTTCACGGGCGCAGGTTGGTGAGGAGCCAGCCCATCATTGACCCGAACCTTCTTTGGTGGCGGTCGCGTGGGCCAGTGATGGTGCGGAGGCTTGAGGACCCCGTGGAGGTGGTACGTCACCATGTCAATGAGGAGGACGAGCACGTCCATCGCTACATAGTTTTGTTGGAGGGCAGGTTCTCCAATACCTGGCAGGTTCTTCAGGGATCTCACTGGAGCTATGATCCTGTGATGGTTCCTTCTCTTTGAGTGTCCACCGCCCGGGCTGATACCCGTCGTTTGCTAGGGTTTTAGCTGTGTTAGTGAGGTTATATGTATGATACTATTCAAGATGTATTAGTGGTAATATTCGACGATGTACTGACGCAAGAGATGATTTAGTTTTGCTTATTGAATGCATGCTAATTTTAATACTAATTTATTTTATGATTTAGTTTTGCTTATTGAATGCTCAAATTGGAGAACTACTCCTATTTTGAATACTCAAATTGGAGAGCACTATGCAAGGCGTTTGCATTTGATTGGTTGATAGCTTATAGGGTTTCACTAAGTCCTAAGATGAGGATAATGATGTTTTTATTTATATTTTGTTTTTGCAGCCAAATATCCATGTCGTCGTCGCCGTCGCCCCTGTCATGGACCCCCTCCAACCTCGAGGTGGCACCAGCCAAATCTCCATGTCAATATGAGTCCTATAATATATTTTGAAATGTTTTTGTTCATATTTTCAACCACATTGAAATGCAATGACCATCAAATTTGAATGCAATGACCATCAAGTTTGAATGCAAATAGGATATGTGCTTGCCCAAGTGGCCATGTTTGCAGGTAACACCTCCGAGTGGCATATGTTTTGCCGAAGTGTTGATTAATTTCCGTTCCCGCAAATTTCAGGCGCTCGATATATCCTTTTTTAGCAAAGGTCATGCCGTATTTTTCCGTGAATTTTGGCATGGCTTGTGCTAGAATATGTAGGAAATATCGAGTGGCCTAGATTTTCTAGAAAGATAATTAAATGACATTTCAGGTTGACTTTAAGTCTGTCGAGGCTCCATACATGACAATCAAAAAATGAGTGAGGGAGAAAGTCTGCACCATATACGAGAGAGGAAGAATCCCGACTGTTGTCGTGGGGGTCATTTCTCCTTCTTCTCCTTGTGCTATACCTTTGTTATGCACTAGGGGAAGGAGGAGTAACGACTACCACCGACGGTCAAAAAATCAGTGAGGGAGTGTGTCCACCATATACTGTATGAGAGAAGAAGAATGTCGACTGTTGTCATGGGGGTCGCTTCTCCTTCATTCCCATGTGCTAGACATTTTGGTCGAATATATACACCACGTGAGCGGAGAGTTTTTAAAAAAGACTCGACGGACAGATAGTCAACCCGTGCTGAATAATAATGATCTAATTTAGTTTTTGTAGTACATATATTGAATTTTAGAAGTTTAATCTTTGAATTATGAACATAGGAAATGCCGTCGGACGATGGAAGTCTCGCGGAGTGCTCCTGGTGTGGCAACAACCGGGGTTTCTGCGATAGACCTCACTTCGGCGCTTCAGCATTAAGCTCGAGGAGACCTTCGATGTTGAAACGGTACGCAACGATGCAAAAAAATTTTTCGTAATTAAGCTCGACTTCTTCTTCTTCAACGTGTAATTTTCATCTTTTACAATTTGACTAGCTTATCCCATGCCATGCAAGACGCTATGTCTTGGAGAGGATGGATTTTGAAGATCATGAAAAGATGGAAACAAAGATAGTTCACCTAAGGACCCATCATGGTTTTGATTTTCCTGTAAATCTATACAATTCAGTGAGTGTATCCCATTTTGGTTGCCCGAATTGGGAAGCACTTTGCAACGCATATGATTTCCATGAGGGTATGCTTGTCACCATGGATCTTGGTGATCCTGACACCGAGGAAGACAATATGGAGATTTTGGTCCTTGTTGATACACTTCCAATTCTACCGCTATGTGAGTTTCTCAAACATAGTTATTAAGTAATTTATATTGTTTATTTCAAAATACTTGACAGCTTATTTCGATTGATAGCTTATTTTCATTCTTCAAAGAATGTGCGGAAGATGGTAGACAGAACCTACTACACCGATGGCGCATAATTAACTTATCAGGATAAAAATCATCTGATCTCATTTATTAGTGATCTTGAGAATTACAATATCTATAATCAAACTCCTGCACATTATGGTCAATACGTGCCACTAGTGCACGTGTTGAACAACGGTAACATCCATGGAGATGGCATGGTAAGACTTTTTACTATTACGACATCCATGCATCTTTTGCATAAATTCTTCTAAAACTAAACTACATTGCTAACTATGAAGTTATTACTATGTTTTTCAACAGAAAATCCTGAAGGATTGTGTGCCTCATCTGATGTTTCTGAAAGGTCGCCTTGATGTTATGAGCTTACGGCCGGGTCATTCTACGCATCACAGTTGTTCATACCAGATTTCTAAAACCGATGAAGACATGACAATCAAAGATTGGAAACAATGTATGGTCAGTCATAGGGAGGTACTTGGAAGCAACATTATGCGATGCGCAAGAATTGGAGACAGGATAATCTCCATTCTCCATAATGGAGAGTCATGGGCCTATCTTGTTTTATGCTATTTTACCTAAGAGAGTGTAGTAGGTCCTATTAGAGAGGTGTAGGTCCGGTACAATGTGTTATTATGTGGTACAATGTGTTAGAGTTGATGATGAGGAGGAGGAGTTGTGATTATGACTAGTGACCAACTTGCTATGATGTCTCATTGACGGAAATGATGATCATGAGGAGGTGTTATATGACAATGATGTATTATGATGATAAGTTGTTGATGATATGATGATGATGATGATGATGATGATGATGATGATGATATTTATTATATCATTGGGTGAAAGAACCACGGATTAGTTTCAAGTGGATGTCCATCCACTTGAAACTAGTCCACGGTTCTTTCACCCAGTGATGTAGTAACTCATTATGATGTAAAAACAATCTCTAAATTGCTACTGTATGAAAACTTGTATAAAGGTGTATGAATACAACATGAAATAAAAAAGAAATAGAATACGGGATAATAGTAGTAGCGCGGGCTGCGAGAATCGCTACTAGTAATTACCAGTAGCACCCTTTTTAGGAAGCGCTACTACTAAGTGGATATAGCAGTAGCGCGGGTAGACCCACGCTACTGCTAACCTTTAGCTGTAGCGCCATAGCAGTAGCGATGTCACCCGCGCTGCTGGTAGGCCAAAAACCCGCGCTACTGGTAGGCTTTTCCCTAGTAGTGTTTATCTATTGTTGTTTTCAGGGGATGGAGCCTTAGACAGCTAGATGTGTAGAATGCGTTCCTTCATGGTGTTCTGGAAGAGGATGTCTACATGAAACAACCACCTGGGTTTGAAAATAAGCAATTTCCCTCACATGTGTGCAAACTTGATAGGCCATATATGGTCTGAAGCAGGCCCCCAGAGCATGGTACTCCCATCTTAGTCACAAACTGCAAGCACTTGGTTTTACTCCCTCCAAGGCTCACACCTCATTGTTCATTTACAGCAAGTCAAATACTTCTATATTTGTACTTATCTATGTTGATGATATTATTGTTACTAGTTCATCTAATGAGGCAGTGGCAAGATTGTCGAGGGATCTGAGTGCTGAGTTTTCTCTAAAAGATCTAGGAGATTTGCATTTCTTCCTAGGCATTGAGGTGCAGAAACATGGAGATGACCTTCATCTGTCTCAGGAAAATATGCAACTGACCTGGTAAAGAGGGTTGGCCTGCAAGGATGTAAACCCTCATCAACTCCATTGTCAAGTTCTGAAAAACTGTCTCTCGCAGAAGGAAACCTCTTGAATCAATAGGACAACACCAACTAAAGAAGCTTGGGTAGGTGCACTTCAGTACTTGACTCTTACAAGGCCAGATATATCTTTTGTTGTTAACAAAGTATGTCAGTTCCTTCATGCACCCACTACTGTTCACTGGACTGCAGCTAAGCGTATTGTCAGATATGTTAAAAATACTTTGACTACAGGCCTTACCTTCAGCAAGTCATCATCTATGCTTGTCAGTGCATTCTCTGATTCTAATTGGGCACGTTGTGTAGATGACAGATGCTCAACAAGTGGCTTTTTGTGTTCTTTGGACCTAACCTCATATCGTGGTGTGCAAAGAAACAAGCTACTATATCAAGATCAAGTACAGAAGTAGAGTACAAGGCTATAGAAAATGCCATAACAGAAATTATCTGGGTTCCGTCTTTGTTAAGGTAACTTGGTATTAAATGAATTCCAGCTCCATGCTTATGGTCTGACAACCTCGGTGCTACATATTTACCAACTAACCCAGTTTTTCATGCTAGAACAAAACACATTTAAATAGATTTTCACTTTGTCAGAGAAAGAGTTGATAGTAAGCAATTGGAAATGCGATTTATACATTCCAGAGATCAAGTTACAGATGGCTTTACAAAGGCATTGCCCACAAATAGCTTTGAAGAACTCAAGCGTAATCTCAACTTATGCAAGTTGTGATTAAGGGGGAGTGTTAAACATATTATGGCGTCGCGTTACATATGCAGAGGAGGTTGTAGGTAGTTTGGTAGACATATATATTGGTTGTTTATTTTATACTTATCTCATGTAACCGATTGTATCTCTCCTCTATCCCTTGTCTCCCAAGCATGTAATCTCAACAACCTTGTATGCATATTCTAGAGTTAAGCACCTGGCTATATTAACATGCACCCGTCACCCTTGGTAGGGTATGATGTTTCCCTAAACTTTCCATAGTATCCACTCTCTTCTCTGCAGATGGTCACTGAACCACAACCTATTTTGTGGAGAAGCCAAGTAAAAAAACTTAAGGCAGGTAGGTGCCTAAGAGTGCCAGAAGATTTATTTGAAGCTGGATTTGATCAATCCCTAAAACTGGAACTTATATGCAGAGCTTGTGGTGTAGATTCTAGAATCTTCATGGTTCCACTTGATCGTGTCTCTAGATGAATCATTTAGTTGAATATTACGAGCCTGAATCCAACGACGTAAACTGCTCACTTGTGCCCAGATTGGTTTGGTGCTCCCATGAGCAAGATCATTTATCCAGGTCTGGTTTGTCAGGGCCTCTTTTACAATCCTATTATTCCTTCAAGAGTGCTTGTAGAGGGTTGGGAAGGCCGGTCTTCAGGTTGCCTTTGCTAGTCTAGGAGTAGTTCAAGAACATTGTTGTTGCGACATCTCCAATGGTAGAAGTGGTGGACGTGATAAAGAGTACTCTGCATTGCCATGGCATGTCCAGCTCGTCCATGACTGCTAGAGCCAGTGCAGACACAGGGCTCTGCCCAATCGCTGGAAATCTGGTATCCTCGGCCCCCATTGTCGATTGACGAGCATAAAACAGACCAATTGACATTGCATTTGCCGCCGGTGATCTCTTCTTCTTGGGCCCATAGAACTTATCATCTAACCATTTCAACACAGCATGGCACTTTGAGCACTGTCATGGCAAAAGTTTGCAGCATGCTGAGGACACTCCTTCTGAGCGCTCGTCTTCCCACGATTGACATGAGCTTTCCCTTCTGGCCCGCAAGCCTTGCCTTGATACGGACAAGGATGAACTAGATATGGACAAGGCGCAGCCTGGAAAGGGTGATTGGGAGGCCAAGGTATCGGAGAGAGAAATCCACTGTGTGCCCGCCAAAATTCTGAAGTTTGTTGTAGGTTTATCTCTTTACATCAGATCGCCATTGTTGTGGATTTTGCTAGGTTAACTTTCAGGCCCGTTGCATCGCGAAATCTTGCAGGATGTTTAGGAGTGTATCACTCTTTGCCTTGATCAGGTTAGCAAAGATAACCGCATCATCAGCGTAAAAACTGATTCTCAAGGAAATATCTCTGCCAGCCAGTGGGGTGAGGAGGTCTAATTTAGTAGCTCTCTACAGTAAACGGTGTAGTGGATCAATGGCGATGATGAATAGGAGTGACGATAAGGGATCGCCCTGACGAAGCCCTCTTTGGTGCGTCATTGTTTAACCAGGGGAGCCATTTAGCAGGAAGGGCGTATTGGGACATAATAAAATTAACTTAATTTATAAATATGAAGTAGCACTCATTTACACACATTACAATACCCCATCTCGATGACGTCCTTAGTGGTGAAGTCGATGGATCAGTGGGAAGCTTATTCCATTGTCTCCTTGATTTGATGGATCTGGTGGTGTTTGTTGTTTCTATGGCGGATCTCATCACGTGTGGTGCCGTCTTTGTTTGGGAGAAGATGAAGGTCCAAGAACACTGTTGGAGGCTTGTGGGTGGTAGTTCTAGTGTTTTGCCTCGACGACATCGACGGTATGCAGCGGATCTGGGTTTCAAGGAGCACGGGGATGATCCCCAGTCGACGCGCCACAGCGACAATGGCCTTGCCGGTGGCAGGCCTTTTCTTTGGTTCACAAAGCCTTTATAGGCGATTGTGTTTCTTCGTCTCCAAAGATGGCAAGTGGCAACGGTGGCTATTGCAGAATTGTACTTCAATGGAGTTTTCTTGCAATTGTTTCTGGACATGTGTCCTCTCTCCTTTTCTATCGTGGTTTTCATGATTTCGTGTTGTAATATGACATCTGTTTAATGGTATATGAAATTTCTCAATATAGACATATAAGATAAGTAATAGTATACTGATCTCAACCTCCACACTCACCGATGCACGCATTGATTAAATTGACATGGTCATTGATTCGTCTCCAACTTATCTATAATTTTTTATTGTTCCATGCTATTATATTATCTGTTTTGGATGTTTAATGGGCTTTAATATGCTCTTTTATATTATTTTCGGGACTAACCTATTAACCGGAGGCCAAGTGCTAGTTTCTGTTTTTTTGCCTATTTTAGAGTTTTGCAGAAAAGGAATACCAAACGGAGTCCAAACAGAATGAAACCTTCGCGATGATCTTTCTTGGACCAAAAGCAAACTAGAAGACTTGGAGTTGAAGTCAGAAACGCCACGAGGCGTCCACAAGGAAGGACGGTGCGCCCAGGGGGGGTAGGCCTTCCCCCACCCTCGTGGGCCCCTCGTAGCTCCACCGACGTACTTCTTTCGCCTATATATACTCTTATACCCTAGAAACATCAGGGAGAGCCACAAAACCACTTTTCCACCACCGCAACCTTCAGTACCCGTGAGATCCCATCTTGGGGCCTTTTCCGGCAATCTGTCGAAGGGGGAATCGATCACGAAGGGCTTCTACATCAACACCATTGCCTCTCCGATGAAGCGTGGGTAGTTTACCATAGACCTTCGGGTCCATAGTTATTATCTAGATGGCTTCTTCTCTCTCTTTGATTCTCAATACAAAGTTCTCCTCGATGTTCTTGGAGATCTATTCGATGTAATATTCTTTTGCGGTGTGTTTGTCGAGATCTGATGAATTATGGATTTATGATCAGATTATCTATGAATATTATTTGGTTCTTCTCTGAATTCTTATATGCATGATTTGATATCTTTGCAAGTCTCTTCGCATTATCGGTTTAGTTTGGCCTACTAGCTTGATCTTTCTTGCAATGGGAGAAGTGGTTAGCTTTGGGTTCAATCTTGCGGTGTCCTTTCCTAGTGACAGTAGGGGCAGCAAGGCACGTATTGTATTGTCGCCATCGAGGATAAAAATATGTGGTTTATATCCTATTGCTTGAGTTTATCCCTCTACATCATGTCATCTTGCTTAATGCGTTACTCTGTTCTTATGAACTTAATACTCTAGATGCATGCTAGGTAGTGGTCAATGTGTGGAGTAATAATAGTAGATGCAGAATCGTTTCGGTCTACTTGACACGGACGTGATGCCTATGTTCATGATCATTGCCTTAGATGTCTTCATAATTATGCGCTTTTCTATCAATTCCCCGGCAGTAATTTGTTCACCCACCGTAATACATGCTATCTTGAGAGAAGCCACTAGTGAAACCTATGGCCCCCGGGTCTCTTTTCTATTATATTGCATCTCTTTTCCATTATATCGCATCTCATTTACTATCTTGCAATCTTTACTTTCCAATCTATACAAAAAAAATACCAAAAATATTTATTTTACTATCTCTATTATATCTCACTTTTGTGAGTGACCGTGAAGGGATTGACAACCCCTTTATCGCGTTGGTTGCAAGGTTCTTGATTGTTTGTGCAGGTACTAGGTGACTTGTGCGTTGTCTCCTACTGGATTGATAACTTGGTTCTCAAAACTGACGTAAATACTTATGCTACTTTGCTGCATCACCCTTTCCTCTTCAAGGGAAAAACCAACACAAGCTCAAGAGGTAGCAAGAAGGATTTTTGGCGCTGTTGCCGGGGAGATCTACGCCAAGTCAAGCCATACCAAGTACTCATCATAAACTATTCTCCCTCGCATTACTTTTTTTCCATTCGCCTCTAGTTTTCCTCTCACCCACTTCTAAAATGATTTTCGAAAACCTTTGCCTTTTCTTCGCCCTTCTTCAGTCTGCCTTTCCTTTTTTTTTTGCCCATGTCTAGCTCTTCTTCCCCTCCATTGTCTTCTAACTTTGATGTTCTTCACTTCAAGCAGAAACAAGGAGAAAATTTCAAGGATGCTTGGTATAGGATAACAAAATATTATCGTAATTGCACCATTCAAGGAGATTTTAAAATCTTACTCCGTAATTTTTACGTTGGATTGACCTTGCCTCATGGGCAACTCTTGGATTTCGCCTCCAAAGAAAACTTTATCGAAATTGATCCCAACATCGCTTATGAAATTCTAGAAGGAGTAGTTGGCATATCACCTCCACCTTCGGGTTTACCCCAAACCCACGAGGGAGCTCAACCTTTTGAAAAACTTTGTGAGGTAGTTAAATTTTTTCAAAAATCGCTTGAACCTCTCAAAAATGTCAGTGGAAATATCCACAGTATGAACATGTTGATCACCCTTTGTAATAAACGGTTGGATGCTTTAGATCTAAAAATTTCTGAATATGAGGGAAAGCCTAAAGAACTTCCCGTACCTGAACAAAATTCCCTCAAAAGAGTAAAAACCCAAAGATGGCAATACCTAGATCTATTCGTGTTTTTATACCTAGCTAGGGGCGTTAAACGATAGCGCTTGTTGGGAGGCAACCCAATTTTAATTTTGTCCTTTGATTTTTGCTCCTGTTTAGTAATAAATAATTCATCTATCCTTTGTTTAGATGTGGTTTTATATCTTTAATTAGTGTTTGTGCCAAGTAGAACCTTTGGGAATACTTGGGTGAAGTTTTTGCAATCTTGCTGTAAAAACAGAAACTTTTGCACTCATGAGATTAGCCGTCATTTTTTACAGAAGAGTATTTTTAGGTTGATTATTTTTGTAGAAGATTAATAAATAAATTCCTCACGTCCACCAATTTATTTCAGAATTTTTGGAGTTACAGAAGTATTCTAAAGTTACAGATTTCTACAGACTGTTCTGTTTTTGACAGATTCTGTTTTTCGTGTGTTGTTTGCTTATTTTGATGAATCTATGAGTAGTATCGGGGGGTATGAACCATAGAGAAGTTCGAATACAGTAGGTTTAACACAAATATAAGTAAATAATGAGTTCATTACAGTACCTTAAAGTGGTGGTTTATTTTCTTATACTAACAGAGCTCATGAGATTTTTTGTTGAAGTTTTGTGTTGTGAAGTTTTCAAGTTTTTGGGTACAAGATTTGATGGATTTTGGAACAAGGAGTGGCAAGAGCCTAAGCTTGGGGATGCCCAAGAAACCCCAAGGTAAAATTCAAGGACAACCAAAAGCCTAAGCTTGGGTATGCCTCGGAAGGCATCCCCTCTTTCGTCTTCATCTATCGGTAACTTTACTTGAGGCTATATTTTTATTCACCACATATATGTGTTTTTCTTGGAGCGTCTTGTATGATTTGAGTCTTTGCTTTTTAGTTTACCATAATCATCCTTGCTGTACACACCTTTTGGGAGAGACACGCATGAATCAAAATTTATTAGAAGACTCTATGTGCTTCACTTATATCTTTTGAGCTAGACAATTTTGCTCTAGTGCTTCACTTATATCTTTTTAGAGCACGGTGGTGGTTTTATTTTATAGAAATTGTTGATCTCTCATGCCTCACTTATATTATTTTGAGAGTCTTTTAGAACAGCATGGTAATTTGCTTTGGCTATAAAACTAGTCCTAATATGATGGGCATCCAAGATGGGTATAATAAAAACTTTCATATAAAGTGCATTGAATACTATGAGAAGTTTGATTCTTGATGATTGTTTGAGATAGGAGGATGGTGATATTTGAGTCATGCTAGGATAGTAATTGTGAACTTGAGAAATACTTGTGTTGAGGTTTGCAAGTCCCGTAGCATGCATGTATGGTAACCGTTGGGTAACAAATTTGAAGCATGAGGTGTTTCTTTGATTGTCTTCCTTATGTGTGGAGGTCGGGATCACGCGATGGTTAACTTCTATCAACCCTTCCCCTAGGAGCATGCACGTAGTGCTTGGTTTTGATGACTTGTAGATTTTTGCAATAAGTATGTGAGTTCTTTATGACTAATGTTGAGTCCATGGATTATACGCACTCTCATCCTTCCACCATTGCTAGCCTCTCTAGTACCGCGCAACTTTCACCGGTACCATAAACCCACCATTTACCTTCCTCAAAAAAGCCATCATACCTACCTATTATGGCATTTCCATAGCCATGCCGAGATATGTTTCCATGCAACTTTCCACCGTTTCGTTTATTATGACACACTTCATCATTGTCATATTGTCTTGCATGATCATGTAGTTGACATCGTATTTGTGGCAAGGCCACCATTCATAATTCATTCATACATGTCACTCTTGATTCATCGCACATCCCGGTACACCGCTGGAGGCATTCATATAGAGTCATACTTTGTTCTAAGTATCAAGTTATAATTCTTGAGTTGTAAATAAATAGAAGTGTGATGATCATCATTATCCCATGTGAGGAAATAAAAAAAAAGGCCAAAGAAGCCAATGAAAAAAAATAAGAGGCCAAAGAAGCCAAACAAAAAATGAGAGAAAAAGAGAGAAGGGGCAATGCTACTATCCTTTTTCCACACTTGTGCTTCAAAGTAGCACAATGATCTTCGTGATAAAGAGTCTCTCATTTTGTCACTTTCATATACTAGAGGGAATTTTCGTTATAGAACTTGGCTTGTATATTGATACGTCTCCAACGTATCTATAATTTTTGATTGTTCCATGCTATTATATTACCTGTTTTGGATGTTTATGGGCTTTATTTACACATCTATATCATTTTTGGGACCAACCTACTAACCGGAGGCCCGGCCCATATTGTTGTTCTTTTTTGCCTATTTCAGTATTTCGAAGAAAAGGAATATCAAATGGAGTCCAAACGGAATGAAACCTTCGGGAGCGTGATTTTTGGAAAGAACGTGATCCGGAGAACTTGGAGTGCAAGTCAAGAAGCAATCGAGGCGGCCAGGAGATAGGAGGGCGCGTCCACCCCTCCTGGGCGCGCCCCCCTGTCTCCTGGGCCCCTCGAGCGGCCACCGATGTACTTATTCCTCCTATATAAGCCTACGTGCCCCAAAAACATCCAGGGAGCCACCGAAGAAATATTTCCGCCACCATAACCTTCTGTATCCGCGAGATCCCATCTTGGAGCCGTCGTCGGTGTCCTGCCGGAGGGGGAATCCACCATAGAGGGCTTCTACATCAACACCATAGTCCTTCCGATGAGTTGTGAGTAGTTTACCACAGACCTTCGGGTCCATAGTTATTAGCTAGTTGGCTTCTTCTCTCTTTTTTTATCTCAATACAATGTTCTCCCCCTCTCTTGTGGAGATCTATTCAATGTAAACTCTTTTTGTGGTGTGTTTGTCGAGATCCGATGAATTGTGGGATTATGGTCAAGTTTATCTATGAGAAATAATTGAATATTCTCTGAATTCTTTTATGTATGATTGAGTTATGTTTGCAAGTCTCTTCGAATTATCGGTTTGGTTTGGCCTACTAGATTGATCTTTCTTGCCATGGGAGAAGTGCTTAGCTTTGGGTTCAATCTTGCGGTGTCCTTACCCAGTGAAAGAAAGGGTTGCAAGGCACGTATTGTATTGTTGCCATCGAGGATAAAAATATGGGGTTTATATCATATTGCTTGAGTTTATCCCTCTACATCATGTCATCTTTCTTAATGCGTTACTCTGTTCTTATCGACTTAATACTCTAGATGCATGCTGGATAGCGGTCGATGTGTGGAGTAATAGTAGTAGATGCAGGCAGGAGTCGGTCTACTTGTTGCGGACGTGATGCCTATATACATGATCATGCCTAGATAATCTCATAATTATTCGTTTTTCTATCAATTGCTCGGCAGTAATTTGTTCACCCACCGTAATACTTATGCTATCTTGAGAGAAGCCTCTAGTGAAACCTATGGCCCCCGGGTCTATCTTTTATCATATAAGCTTTCAATCTACTTTTATTTGCATCTTTACTTTTTGCATCTATATTATAAAATACCAAAAACATATTTATCTTATCATATTATCTCTATCAGATCTCACTTTCGCAAGTGGCCGTGAAGGGATTGATAACCCCTTTATCGGGTTGGTTGCGAGTTCTTTGTTTCTTTGTGTAGGTTCGTGGGACTTGTGAGGAGCCTCCTACTAGATTGATACCTTGGTTCTCAAAAACTGAGGGAAATACTTACGCTACTGTGTTGCATCACCCTTTCCTCTTCAAGGAAAACCAACGCAAGCTCAAGACGTAACATATATTCCAATGATGGGCTTCCTCATAATGCCCTAGGTCTTCGTGAGCAAGCAAGTTGGATTCACACCCACTTAGTTTCTTTTGTTGAGTTTTCATACATTTATAGCTCTAGTGCATCTGTTGCATGGCAATCCCTACTAACTCGCATTGATATCTATTGATGGGCATCTCCATAGCCCATTAATATGCCTAGTTGATGTGAGACCATCTTCCTTTTTTATCTTCTCCACAACCACCACTCTATTGCACCTATAGTGCTATGTCCATGGCTCACGCTCATGTATTGCGTGAAAGTTGAAAAGGTTTGAGAATACTAAAGTATGAAAAAATTGCTTGGCTGAAACCGGGGTTGTGCATGATTTGGATATTTTGTGTGACGAAGATGGAGCATAGCCAAGCTATATCATTTTGTAGGGATGAACTTTCTTTAGCCATGTTATTTTGAGAAGACATGATTGCTTTGTTAGTATGCTTGAAGTATTCTTATTTTTATGTCAATATTAAACTTTTGTCTTGAATCTTTTGGATCTGAACATTCATGCCACAACAAAGAAAATTACATTGATAATTATGTTAGGTAGAATTCCACATCAAAAATTCTGTTTTTATCATTTACCTACTCGAGGACGAGCAAGAATTAAGCTTGGGGATGCTTGATACTTCTCCAACGTATCTATAATTTTTTATTGTTCCATGCTATTATATTATCTGTTTTGGATGTTTAATGGGATTTAATATACTATTTTATATTATTTTTGGGACTAAGCTATTAACCGGAGGCCCAGTGCTAGTTTCTATTTTTTGCCTAGAGTTTTGCAGAAAAGGAATATCAAACGGAGTCCAAACGGAATGAAATCTTCGCGATGATGTTTCTTGGACCGAAAGCAAACCAGAAGACTTGGAGTTGAAGCCAGAAACACCACGAGGCGTCCACGAGGCAGGAGGGTGCGCCCAGGGGGGTAGGCACGCCCCCACCCTCGTGGGCCCCTCGTAGCTCCACTGACGTATTTTATTCACCTATATATACTCTTATACCCTAGAAACATCAGGGAGAGCCACAAAACCACTTTTCCACCGTTGCAACCTTCCATACCCATGAGATCCCACCTTGGGGCCTTTTCCAGTGATCTGTCGGAGGGGGAATCGATCGCGGAGGGCTTCTACATCAACACCATTGCCTCTCCGATGAAGTGTGAGTAGTTTACCATAGACCTTTGGGTCCATAGTTATTAGCTAGATGGCTTCTTCTCTCTCTTTGATTCTCAATACAAAGTTCTCCTCGATGTTCTTGGAGATCTATTCGATGTAATATTCTTTTGCGGTGTGTTTGTCGAGATCCGACGAATTGTGGATTTATGCTCAGATTATCTATGAATATTATTTGGTTCTTCTCTGAATTCTTATATGCATGATTTGATATCTTTTCAAGTCTCTTTGAATTATCGGTTTAGTTTGGCCTACTAGATTGATCTTTCTTGCAATGGGAGAAGTGCTTAGCTTTGGGTTCAATCTTGCGGTGTCCTTTCCCACTGACAGTAGGGGCAGCAAGGCACATATTGTATTGTTGCCATCGAGGATAAAAATATGTGGTTTATATCATATTGCTTGAGTTTATCCCTCTACATCATATCATCTTGCTTAATGCGTTACTCCATTCTTATGAACTTAATACTCTAGATGCATTCTGGATAGCGGTCGATGTGTGGAGTAATAGTAGTAGATGCAGAATCGTTTCGGTCTACTTGACACGGACGTGATGCCTATGTTCATGATCATTGCCTTAGATGTCTTCATAATTATGCGATTTTCTATCAATTGCTCGGCAGTAATTTGTTCACCCACTGCAATACATGCTATCTTGAGAGAAGCCACTAGTGAAACCTATGGCCCCCAGGTCTCTTTTCTATTATATTACATCTCTTTTCCATTATATCGCATCTCATTTACTATTTTGCAATCTTTACTTTCCAATCTATACAACAAAAATATCAAAAATATTTATTCTACTATCTCTATTAGATCTCACTTTTGCGAGTGACCATGAAGGGATTGAAAACCCCTTTATCGCGTTGGTTGCAAGGTTCTTGATTGTTTGTGCAGGTACTAGGTGACTTGTGCGTCATCTCCCACTGGATTGATATCTTGGTTCTCAAAACTGAGGGAAATACTTACGCTACTTTGCTGCATCACCCTTTCTTCTTCAAGGGAAAAACCAATGCAAGCTCAAGAGGTAGCAGTCATGTAGACAAACCAAACTAAGGCACAAAAACAGTAGCTTCCAACACAAGCTCGGTCCTACGACGAGCTGTGATCCCATATGCTTCACCCATATCAAGGTTCTTCGGGTTCCCACCATCGGGAAGCTTCTAGTCAAAGTGATAGAGAAGGCTCACAAGAGCCATCTCGATGTTTGACACTCCAAACATCATACCAGGGCACATTCTCCGTCCAGTGCCGCCAGGGAGGAATCTGAAGTCCGTACCACCATAATCAACCTTTTCATCGTCAAACCTCTTGGGCATGAACTCACTCGCATTAGTCCAGCTATTCTCGTCCCTATCGATTGCCGACACATTCACGAATACCGTGGTGCCTTGTGGAATATCATAGCCCATGACCTTTGTTTGCGTCAGTGCAAAGCCTCGGCATGAGAAACAACACCGGTGGATGCAACCTGAAGGTCTCCTTGATGACCATCTGCAGGTAGTGCAGCAGGCCATCGATGTCAGCCTCAGTCACCTCAGTCTTACCGTGGAGGACTCCTCGAACTTCAGACTGTGTGGCAGCCATTATGTGTGGGCTCCTCATCAGCTCGGACATTGCCCAAATTGTTGTTGTGGCTGTCGTCTCCGATCCCACAGCGAAAAGGTCCTGGTGACACACACGTAAATATGTGAGATTGAAATATCATGTAGCAAGCAAAAGGTGGTAGCTAGCAGGGTTTTAAATTTTAGTAAAATTTCCAAATTTCTGGTAATTATGGTGGGTAATGGAACATTTCTAACAATGAAATTTTGTGCCATATTAACTAATTTTAAGCCAAATGTTACAATAGGCAAAATTCATCTGATTTAAAATTTTCATCAAAATCCAAAAAAATCTGAAATTCCTACAAGATCCCAAAGTAATATGGTACCAACCTTTTGGTTATATCAACTGTTGCCAAAAAAATCTGCTACTGAAATTTTAAGAGAAAAGCTAACTGGTTACCGTTTGATGGGAGAGCATGGCTTTTCAAACGTTTTTCCTGGCAGTTTTAGTTGTGTCGGAGGCGACAGTGTATTTAGAAAAACGTGGCATTTTCTGGGAGGATAGCCGTTTTGAGCCTTCACTCCAGAAAATGCCATGCTCTTATGAAGAAACTTCCACCCCGGCCAACTAGAACTCCATCAAAATGTTTGCAAATGCCACCCCTCCCAGTCAATGGTCGCCAGATAAGGGGGGTCCAATTTTAAACCATGGTCTTGGGTAGCTAGTGGTGACTGGTGACTCACGAAGAGGATGTCGCTCATGTTTTCATTGGTGAGGGCGACGCCGCCAATCTCGTTGTCCCTCTGGAAACAGAGCAGAGTAGTGAGTATGTCGCCCCTCTGCTCACGGCCGACATCATTGTCCTCCTCATCCTCCATAGCTGTTCTGTGATCGCTGATCATGGCGTCCATGATGGAGTGGATTCTCCGGTGCACCTCCCACGTCGCTCTGAGAGCCTGGCCACCGATAGCCCGGGCGAGGCACGACGTCGGGAACAGGTCGATGAGGTTAAACCCGGACATGAGGTCCAGCACCTTGTCCAACTCCCGTAGGTACGCGCCCTGCTGCGTGCACCTGTCGTCGACGGACGCCCTCATGACCACATCGTTCATCATCACCTATAGCATGTCACCGACATTGACGACGCGGCCGGCGTCAGCAACGGACCACACGAGCCTCACCGCCTCCTCCTCCTGGACACGGCAGAACGACCGGACCCGCCTCGGGCTCAGCAGCTCGACGGCGCAGAGCTTTCGGATGGACTTCCAGTACCTACTGCTGTGGCGCGCAAAGGAGATGAACTCACCGTCGTAGGTGAAGATGTGTGTGGTGGCGTACACGGGGCGATCGGTGAAGGCGGCGTCGTGGACCTTCATGACCTCCCTGGCTGCCTCGGCGGAGGAGAGCACGAGCGTTGGGACATGGCCGAGACGGAGAAGCATGACGGGGCCGTGCCGACGAGCGAGCCTGTGCATGGCCTATTGCGGAATGGCGCCGAGCAGGAGGTGCATGTGGCCAATCACCGGAAGCACCCATGGGCCGGGAGGTAGGTTCAGGCGGCTAGCAGAGGTGGCTTGCCTGTGCTTGAGCTTAACGAGTATGGCCATGACAAGGATACAGAGCAAAGTGTAGCACACGAGCTGGGTGTGTTGGGTTTCCTCCATTGGAGCTACCTCGATCGTGGTCGTATGAGCTAAAGATTCAAGATGCGTTTATATATGAGAGAATGACAAGGAGTAAACAACGCAAGAGTCCATGTGAGATGCGGAAAGTATTTCTCTGATTGGGGATCAATTCGCCATGGATGGCAGTACAAGCTCACACACGCATGTGGTCCTGGCCGCAGCCACCAAATCCTTCCCAGATCCACACGCAACACACGCCAACGGTTATAGGCCAATGTACACCCTTAACAGGCCCAGTTCGGGCCTGCAAGCCACTGGGGAAGTTGCCGAGCACGAGTGGTCCGTGCAATCAGCCCATGAGTCGAATCATCATCTTCGCGCTCTCCTGGTTGCTCTGTTCTGGCGCTGGGCTCGCTGCCATTCCCCTCTTCTTGAGAGTCATCTTGACCCCAAGCCGGAGCTCGCGGAAACAGCTGACAAATGGAATCCCTATCTTCCCAGGTAGCTGAAGACGCGTCTCCCCCACTCCACTGGACCAGAAGTTGCGCCACCGATCTGTTGTATGAACGGCGGATACGCTCCTGCAGCACCTTGACAGGAAATTGGAGATGAGCATCGATAGAGGGGAGCGACTTGAGTACCTCATGGTGTGGCTGCACACAACGTTTCAGTTGTGAAACATGGAAAACTGGATGTATATGGCTGGCCGCTGGTAACTGCAAGCGGTAAGCCACCTCGCCAATCTTCTCCAGGATAAGAAATGAACCAAAGTACTTGAAGGCGAGTTTGTGATTAGCTTTGTGCACCACCGAGGACTGCGCATATGGTTGAAGTTTGAGAAATACCCGATCACCAACAGCAAATGTTCTTCCGGTGCGTTTCTTGTCAGCCTGGTGCTTCATTCTTTGTTGAACACGCAACAGATGCTGGCGCACCAACTGCTGAACGACTGCCCGAGCATCCAACCATTGTTGTAAATCAACGGCGTCAATGGAATCAGAAGCAGAAATTCCAAAGTACCGACGACCATGGCCATAAAGGACTTCAAATGGAGATTTGTTAAGTACCGAGTGCCAATTTGCATTGTACCAAAACTCGCAAAGTGAGATCGACCTGGCCCATTTCTTCGGATGAGCACTGATGAAACACCTCAAAAAACATTCAACCTGGTGATTAACACGTTCAGTCTGTCCATCAGTTTCAGGATGATATGTCATGCTCATATTAAGTACAGCTCATGTCCTCTTTACCAGAGATTGCCAAAATTTCCTTGTGAACATTGGATCCCTGTCAGACACTATATAGAGAGGCATGCCATGAAGCTTGTAGATATTGTCCAAGAAGAGATCAGCAATTTTTTGGGTAGTGTATGCGTGTTTGACAGGAATAAAATGGCCATATTTTGTAAACTTGTCAATGACCACCATGATGCAGTCATACTAATCAGAAGAAGGCAGCCCTGAAATGAAATCCATTTTCCACAGTTTCCCAAGCTTTGGCAGGAACAGGTGATGGTAATAGAAACCCAGGGTAAGCTACTCTCTCGGGTTTTTCTTGTTGACAGATAAGGCAAGATTGCACAAACTGCTGGATCTTTTTCTTCATACCCACCCATTTAAACAGTGCACGAATTCTTTTGTAGGTGACAGGGAACCCTGAATGACCCCCCAAGGGAGTGTCATGGAAATCCTGACAAATCTTAGCATGTAGCCCATTGTCATTTCCCACCCAAATGCAACATTTATATCTCAGCACACCCTGTATCAGTTGAAAGTTATGTTTGGACTTAGGTTGCACTGACAACTGTTGCAATAATTCATGTGCTTTTGGGTCATTCTTGTAGCTTTCAACAACATCTTCAAACCAACTAGGATGAACTCCAGAAATTGCTAGCACTTGAGAATCTGATTGTGGTCTCCTGGAGAGAGCATCAGCAGCAGAATTATTAGTACCTTTCTTTATTAGTACCTTTCTTGTACACAATCTTATAATTCAGCCCCATCATCTTTGTAAGTGCCTTTTGCTGCCAAGGTGTATGTAGTCTTTGATCAGAGATATTAATCAAACTCTTTTGATCTGTCCTGATGATAAATTCCTGGAACTGTAAGTATGGTCTCCACTGCTCAGTAGCTAATAATATAACTAGATATTCCTTTTCATAAACAGATAGCTGATATGTCTCCAACGTATCTATAATTTTTGATTGTTCCATGCTATTATATTACCTGTTTTGGATGTTTAATGGGCTTTACTATGCACTTTTATATTATTTTTGGGACAACCCTATTAACCAGAGGCCTAGTCCAAATTGTTGTTTTTGCCTATTTCAGTGTTTTGCAGAAAAGGAATGTCAAATGGAGTCCAAACGGAATGAAACCTTCGGGAGAGTTATTTTTGGAACAAACACAATCCAAGAGACTTGGAGTGGACGTCAGGGAAGCAACGAGGTGGCCACAAGGGTCCAGGACACGCCTACCCCCTGGGCGCTGCCCCACCCTCGTGGGCCCCTCGTGGTTCCCCTGACCGACTTCCTTCGCCTATATATATCCATATACCCTGAAAACATCGAGGAACACAATAGATCGGGAGTTCCGCCGCTGCAAGCCTCTGTAGCCACCAAAAACCAATCGGGATGCACCCTGTCGGAGGGGGGATCCCTCACTGGTGGCCATCATCATCCTGACGCTCTCCATGACGAGGAGGGAGTAGTTCACCCTCGGGGCAGAGGGTATGTACCAGTAGCTATGTGTTTGATCTCTCTCTCTCTCTCTCTCTCTCTCTCTCTCGTGTTCTTGATTTGACACGATCTTGATGTATCGCGAGCTTTGCTATTATAGTTGGATCTTATGGTGTTTCTCCCCCTCTACTCTCTTGTAATGGATTGAGTTTTCCCTTTGAAGTTATCTTGTCGGATTGAGTCTTTAAGGATTTGCGAACACTTGATGTATGTCTTGCATGTGCTTATCTGTGGTGAAAATGGGATATCACGTGATCCACTTGATGTATGTTTTAGTGATCAACTTGTGAGTTCCGTTACCTCGTGAACTTATGCATAGGGGTTGGCACACGTTTTCGTCTTGGCTCTCCAGTAGAAACTTTGGGGCACTCTTTGAAGTACTTTGTGTTCGTTGAATAGATGAATCTAAGATTGTGTGATGCATATCGTATAATCATGCCCAAGGATACTTGAGGTGACATTGGAGTATCTAGGTGACATTAGGGTTTTGGTTGATTTGTGTCTTAAGGTGTTATTCTAGTATGAACTCTATGATAGATCGAACCGAAAGAATAGCTTCGTGTCATTTTACTACGGACTCTTGAATAGATCAATCAGAAAGGATAACTTTGAGGTGGTTTCATACCCTACAATAATCTTTTTGTTTGTTCTCCGCTATTAGTGCCTCTGGAGTGACTCTTTGTTGCATGTTGATGGATAGTTATATGATCCAGTTGTGTTATTATTGTTGAGAGAACTTGCAGTAGTGAAAGTATGAACCTTAGGCCTTGTTTCCTAGCATTGCAATACTGTTTGTGCTCACTTTTATCATTAGTTACCTTGTTGTTTTTATATTTTCAAATAACAAAAACCTATATCTACCATCCATATTGCACTTGTATCACCATCTCTTCGCCGAACTAGTGCACCTATACAATTTGCCATTGTATTGGGTGTGTTGGGGACACAAGTGACTCTTTGTTATTTGGTTGCAGGGTTGTTTGAGAGAGACCATCTTCATCCTACGCCTCCCACGGATTGATAAACCTTAGGTCATCCACTTGAGGGAAATTTGCTACTGTCGTACAAACTTCTGCACTTGGAGGCCCAACAACGTCTACAAGAAGAAGGTTGCGTAGTAGACATCAAGCTCTTTTCTGGCGCCGTTGTAAGGGAGGTGAGTTCTTGAAGGTATATCTTTAGATCTTGCATCGAATCTTTTTGTTTCTTGTTTTATCACTAGTTTAGTTTATAGAAGAAAACTACATAGAAAATGGAATTGAGTTTGCCTCATACGCTTCATCTTTTTAATATCTTCCGTGAGAATGATGGTAAGGAAAATTGTGCTCAAGTGCTAGAAGAAGAAGTCTATAAAATGTTTGGCACTAAATCTTTGAATGAGGATCATGATTGCAATGTTATTAGTATGAATTCTTTTAATACCCATGATGCTAATGATATGCAAAGCTACAAGCTTGGGGAAGCTATGTTTGATAAAGATGATATTTTTTTGTCCCCCAAGTTTTGATGAGCAAATTTATTATGATGAAAGCATGCCTCCTATTTATGATGATTATTGTGATGACACGTATGCTATAAAGAATAAAGATAACCATGAAACTTGTCATCATGATTTTAATTTTCAATTGGATTATGCCTCACACGATAATTATTTTGTTGTGTTTTCTCCCACTACTATTCATGAGAAGAAATTTGCTTATGTGGAGAGTAGTAAATTTTCTATGCTTGTAGATCATGAAAAGAAAGCTTTAGTGCTGGTTATATTGTGGAATTAATTCATGATGCTACTGAAAATTATTATGAGGGAGGAACACATGCTTGTAGGAATTGCAATAATATCAAGTTTCCTCTCTATGTGTTGAAAATCTTGAAGATTTGCTTGTTTTACCTTCCTATGCTAGTTGATTATTGTTCCCATAAGTTGTTTTCTCACAAAATCCCTATGCATAGGAAGTGGGTTAGACTTAAAATTGCTAGTCATATTCTTCATGATGCTCTCTTTATGTTTCAATTCTTATCTTTTATGTGAGCATCATTGAAATCATCATGCCTAGCTAGGGGCGTTAAACATTAGCGCTTGTTGGGAGGAAACCCAATTTTATTTTTGTTCCTTGACTTTTGTTCCTGTTTAGTAATAAATAATTCATCTAGCCTCTATTTAGATGTGTTTTTATGTTTTAATTAGTGTTTGTGCCAAGTATGACCTTTGGGAAGACTTGGGTGAAGTCTATGCGGTCTTGCTGTAAAAAACAGAAACTTTTGCGCTCACGATATTAGCTGCCATTTTTTACTGGAGAGTGATTTTAGGTTGATTATTTTTTCAGATGATTAATAGACAAATTCCTAAGGTCCATTTCAGAATTTTTGGAGTTACAGAAGTATTCAAATGATACAGATTACTACAGACTGTTCTGTTTTTGACAGATTCTGTTTTCTATGTGTTGTTTGCTTATTTTGATGAATCTATAAGTAGTATCGGAGGGTATGAACCATAGAGAAGTTTTAATACAATAGATATTACACCAATATGAATTTAGAATGAGTTCACAAGAGTACCTAAGTGGTGATTTATTTTCTTATACTAACGGAGCTTACGAGTTTTCTGTTGAGTTTTGTGTTGTGAAGTTTTCAAGTTTTGGGTAAAGATTCGATGGACTATGGAATAAGGAGTGGCAAGAGCCTAAGCTTGGGGATGCCCAAGGCACCCCAAGGTAATATTCAAGGACAACCAAGAGCCCAAGCTTGGGGATGACCCGGAAGGCATCCCCTCTTTCGTCTTCGTTCATCGGTAACTTTACTTGGAGCTATATTTTTATTCACCACATGATATGTGTTTTGCTTGGAGCGTCATTTTATTTTGTTAGTATTTGCTTTCTGTTATTTATAATAATGTTTTGCATCTATATTTTCAATAAAAATGTCAAGGATAGCCTTTACCATGCTTATTTTGCAAGTATACATGTTGCTGTTTCAAAACAGAAAGTTTACCGCTGTTGCAAAAAATCCCTAGAGAATTCAGAGAATGATATAATATTGAAACCTTTTGCATATTGATCGCTGATAAATCTACTACAGTGTAGTATTTTTCTCATAATTTTTGGAGTTAGGTAAGTATGATGAATCTTGCATTCTTTACAGACTATACTGTTTTGACAGATTGCTGTTATGTTTGCATTGTTTGCATATGTTTGCTTGTTTAGTGATTCTATTTGAGGATAGGAGTATTAAATATGCAGAGACATTTAGTATGCAATGTGAATAATAATTTTAGTGATTTGTTACAGTATAAAATGATAAGGTTTTTGCATTGGTTTATACTAACTTATCTCACGAGTTCTTGTTGAGTTTGGTGTGGATGAAGCTTTCGAGATTTAGGAAACCGAGATATAAAAGGAATTAAGGAGACACAAAAGCTCAAGCTTGGGGATGCCCAAGGCACCCCAAGATAATATTTCAAGAAGTCTCAAGCATCCAAGCTTGGGGATGCCCCGGTAGGCATCCCACCTTTCTTCTTCAACAATTATTGGTTAGTATCGGTTGAACCTAAGTTTTTGCTTCTTCACATGATGTGTGCTATCCTTGAAATGTCATTTTGTTTTATTTTGTTTTGATTTCTGTTTGAATAAAATCCCAAGATCTGAAATTCTTAAATGTTAGAGAGTCTTCACATAGTTGCACAATTATTAGAATACTCTATGTGCTTCACTTATATCTTTTGGAGTAATTTGTCATTTGCTCTAGTGCTTCACTTATACATTTTTAGAGCACGGTGGTGGTTTTATTTTGTAGAAATTATTGACCTCTCATGCTTCACTTATATTATTTTGAGAGTCTTTTAGAACAGCATGGTAATTTGCTTTGGTTATAAAATTGGTCCTAATATGATGGGCATCCAAGTTGGGTATAATAAAAACTATCATATAAAGTGCATTGAATACTATGATAAATTTGATACTTGATAATTGTTTTGAGATATAAAGGTGGTAATGTTAGAGTCATGCTAGTTGGGTAATTATGAAATTGAGAAATACTTGTGTTAAAGTTGGCAAGTCCCGTAGCATGCACGTATGGTGAACATTGTGTGACAAATTTGAAGCATGGGGTGTTCTTTGATTACCTTCCTTATGAGTGGAGGTCGGGATCGCCTGATGGTTAACTCCTACCAACCCTTCCCCTAGGAGCATACGTAGTAGTACTTTGCTTCGAGGGCTAATATACTTTTGCAATAAATATATGACTTCTTCATGACTAATGCTAGTCCATGGATTATACGCACCCTTACCCTTCCGCAATTTGCTAGCCTCTACGGTACCGTGCATTGCCCTTTCTCACCTTGAGAGTTGGTGCAAACTTCGCTGGTGCATCCAAACCCCGTGATACGATACGCTCTATCACACATAAACCTCCTTATATCTTCCTCAAAACAGCCACCATACCTACTTATTATGGCATTTCCATAGCCATTCCGAGACATATTGCCATGTAACTTTCCATCGTTTCGTTTATTATGACACGCTCCAGCATTGTCATATTGCTTTTGCATGATCATGTAGTTGACATCGTATTTCTGGCAAAGCCACCTTTATAATTCTTTCATGCATGTCGCTTTTGATTCATTGCATATCCCGGTACACCGCCGGAGGCATTCACATAGAGTCATATTTTGTCCTAAGTATTGAGTTGTAATTCTTGAGTTGTAAATAAATAGAAGTGTGATGATTCCCATTATTAGAGCATTGTCCCATGTGAGGAAAGGATGATGGAGACTACAATTCCCCCACAAGTCAGGATGAGACTCCGGACTTTATGAAAAATAAAAGAGGCCAAAGAAGGCCAAAGAAGCCCACCGAATAAAAAAGAGAGAGAAAATGAGAGAAAAGAGAGAGAAGGGACAATGTTACTATCCTTTTACCACACTTGTGCTTCAAAGTAGCACCATGATCTTCATGATAGAGAGTCTCTTATGTTGTCACTTTCATATACTAGTGGGAATTTTTCATTATAGAACTTGGCTTGTATATTCCAATGATGGGCTTCCTCAAAATGCCCTAGGTCTTTGTGAGCAAGCAAGTTGGATGCACACTCACTTAGTTTCTTTTTTATGAGCTTTCGTACATTTATAGCTCTAGTGCATCCGTTGCATGGCAATCCCTACTCCTCGTATTGACATCAATTGATGGGCATATCCATAGTCCGTTGATTAGCCGCGTCAATATGAGACTTTCTCCCTTTTTGTTTTCTCACATAATCCCTATCGTCATACTCTACTCCACCCATAGTGCTATGTCCATGGCTTACGCTCATGTATTGCGTGAGGGTTGAAAAGGCTGAAGCGCGTTAAAAAGTATGAACCAATTGCTTGGCTGAAACCAAGGTTGTGCATGATGGGAGTATTTTGTGTGACGAAAATGAAGCATGGCCAAACTATATGATTTTGTAGGAATAAGCTTTCTTTGGCTATGTTATTTTGATAAGACATGATTACTTTGCTAGTATGCTTGAAGTATTACTATTTTTATGTCAATATTAAACTTTTATCTTGAATCTTTTGGATCTGAACATGCATGCCACAATAAAGAAAATTACATTGAGAATTATGCTAGGTAGCATTCCACATCAAAAATTCTGTTTTTTTCATTTACCTACTAGAGGACGAGCATGAATTAAGCTTGGGATGCTTGATACGTCTCCAACGTATCTATATTTTTTGATTGTTCCATGCTATTATATTACCTATTTTGTATGTTTAATGGGCTTTACTATGCACTTTTATATTATTTTTGGGACTAACCTATTAACCGGAGGCCCAATCCAAATTGTTATTTTTTGCCTATTTTAGTGTTTCATAGAAAAGGAATATCAAATAGAATCCAAACGGAAAGAAACCTTCGGGAGAGTTATTTTTGGAACAAACGCAATCCAGGAGACTTGGAGTGGACGTTAGGGAAGCAACGAGGTGGCCACGAGGGTCCAGGGCACGCCCTACCCCCTGGGCGCGCCCCCCACCCTCGTGGGCCCCTCGTGGTTCCCCTGACCGACTTCCTTTGCCTATATATATCCATATAGCCTGAAAACATCGAGGAGCACAATGGATCGGGAGTTTCGCCGCCGCAAGCCTCTGTAGCCACCAAAAACCAATTGGGACCGTGTTCCGGCACCCTGCCGGAGGGGGGATCCCTCACCAGTGGCCATCTTCATCATCCTAGCGCTCTCAGATACGTCTCCAACGTATCTATAATTTTTTATTGTTCCATGCTATTATATTACCTGTTTTGGATGTTTATGGGCTTTATTTTACACATTTATATCATTTTTGGGACTAACCTACTAACCGGAGGCCCAGTCTGTATTGCTGTTTTTTTTGTCTATTTCAGTATTTCGAAGAAAAGGAATATCAAATGGAGTCCAAACGGAATGAAACCTTCGGGAGCGTGATTTTTGGAACGAACGTGATCCAGAGAACTTGGAGTGCAAGTCAAGAAGCAATCGAGGCGGACAGGAGATAGGAGGGCGCGTCCACCCCTCCTGGGCGCGCCCCCCTGTCTCCTGGGCCCCTCGAGCATCCACCAACGTACTTCTTCCTCCTATATAAGCCTACGTGCCCCGAAAACATCCAGGGAGCCACTGAAGGTATATTTCCGCCACTGTAACCTTCTGTATCCGCGAGATCCCATCTTGGAGCCGTCGTCGGTGTCCTGCCGGAGGGGGAATCCACCATAGAGGGCTTCTACATCAACACCATAGCCCTTCCGATGAGGTGTGAGTAGTTTACCACAGACCTTCGGGTCCATAGTTATTAGCTAGTTGGCTTCTTCTCTTTTTTTTTATCTCAATACAATGTTCTCCCCCTCTCTTGTGGAGATCTATTCGATGTAAACTCTTTTTGTGGTGTGTTTGTCGAGATCCGATGAATTGTGGGTTTATGATCAAGTTTATCTATGAGAAATAATTGAATATTCTCTGAATTCTTTTATGTATGATTGAGTTATTTTTGCAAGTCTCTTTGAATTATCGGTTTGGTTTGGCCTACTAGATTGATCTTTCTTGCCATAGGAGAAGTGCTTAGTTTTGGGTTCAATCTTGCGGTGTCCTTACCCAGTGAAACAAAGGGTTGCAAGGCACGTATTGTATTGTTGCCATCGAGGATAAAAATATGGGGTTTATATCATATTGCTTGAGTTTATCCCTCTACATCATGTCATCTTTCTTAATGCGTTACTCTGTTCTTATGGACTTAATACTCTAGATGCATGCTGGATAGCGGTCGATGTGTGGAGTAATAGTAGTAGATGCAGGCAGGAGTCGGTCTACTTGTTACAGACGTGATGCCTATATACATGATCATGCCTAGATAATCTCATAATTATTCGCTTTTCTATCAATTGCTCGACAGTAATTTGTTCACCCACCGTAATACTTATGCTATCTTGAGAGAAGCCTCTAGTGAAACCTATGGCCCCCGGATCTATCTTTTATCATATAAGCTTTCAATCTACTTTTATTTGCATCTTTACTTTTTGCATCTATATTATAAAATACCAAAAATATATTTATCTTATTATATTATCTCTATCAGATCTCACTTTCGCAAGTGGACGTGAAGGGATTAACAACCCCTTTATCGCGTTGGTTGCGAGTTCTTTGTTTGTTTGTGTAGATACGTGGGACTTGTGAGGGCCTCCTACTGGATTGATACCTTGGTTCTCAAAAACTGAGGGAAATACTTACGCTACTGTGCTGCATCACCCTTTCCTCTTCAATGAAAACCAACGCAAGCTCAAGACGTAGCAAGAAGGATTTCTGGCGCCGTTGCCGGGGAGGTCTCCGCTAAAGTCAAGTCAAGGCCTATTTAGCACAGTAGCGGTATTCTGATTCTTCTCGCCTTCTTTCTAGCCTATTTCTATTTCATTTATGTTTATAACATGGTTTTTGGTATTCTTTTCTTTCCTTTTTCCTTTTTATTTTTATTATTTTATTTTTTATTTTCTCTTTTCTTTTAGATGATTTGTTTTCCTTCATGCAAATCCATGAACTTTTCCCAAATTCATGAACTTTTTAAAATATCGTGAATGTTTTTCTTAAATCTGTGAAATTTTTCCTAAAATTCGTAAACTTGTTTCCAATTACGCACCCATTCCATTCCCAAGCAGCGCCATGACTCCTTAGCCTCTTTGGCTTATATTCAAACCCACAATTCAAATGCGAGCCAAATTCTTCATGCACACATGCGATCACGCACCCCTTCCATTCCATTCCCAGGTCGCACCACTACTTCTTAGCTTCTTCGTAGTATATCCAGCCCAAAATCCAAACGTCATGTTTCGCAGCATGCGAAGCTCCTTCCACCTTGAATGTGAAGGATCTCTTTCAATTAGCTCACACCAAAAAACTGTGTTGAACATATTTAAATTGGTGAGAATCAGTATAAGGAAGCCATCTGGGATTATTCAACACGAAATATCAATAGGCATTAATACCATGGGGTGGGAATTCTATTCTTTGCACGACGATATTGTGCACACGTCAGTGGAACATGCCCAATAGCTAGAGTGCAGGCCAACGCCCAGTACCGTTTAATTACCCATTTCAAAATATAGAAAAAAATTAGAACTTATTTTTGTTCACAACCAGCTGTCTCAATTGGCCATCGCGATGCCCCATGTACGTTGGAGGTCTTAGGTTCGAATCTCTCTTCTTGACCTTATGTTTAGTTTGAATCCTTGGTCTTGCATTTTTTTGGTTGATTTTAGTAATATTGTTCGCTGATGCAGCAGGCCTAACATGGAGGCCCAGCTGTTTGACGTGGGACGGACAAAATTCCCGTTAGAAGCCCATGTGGTCCAGCCAGATAGACAAAACAAAAATTAGTACCACCTTGTATAGATACGGCGAGTGGACCAAAAATTAAGAGAAACGCCGATAATTCATCCTGGAGCCCGGGCTCATCTGCTCCCGCTCAGCAAAAAATTCAAAAAAAATACTAGAAAAAATCAAAAAATTCCAAATTTTTTTGTGGTGGTAGATAATTTGACGCGTGAGGTGCGCCCCAAAATTCAACTTATTTGGACATCTAAGTAGCCCTCGGTAAAAAAGACAAATCGGGTCAAAACAGTGCATGAACAGTATACATTTTTACAGACCCTGATTTTGTCTTTTTTGCCGAGAGCTGCTCAGGTGCTCAAATGAGCTGAATTTTGGGGTGCACCTCACGCGTCAAATTATCTACCACCACAAAAAAATTTGGAAATTTTTGAATTTTTTTAGTATTTTTTTTGAATTTTTTGCTGAGCGTGGGTGCAGATGAGCCCGGGAGCCAAAACTCCGCGTCCGAGAAACGCACCTTACTGTACTAGTACTAGCATATATGCCCGTGTGTTGCAATGGGGAGAAAAAAATAGTATGCATTTGAAGTTAGTGAGAATTATATGTGCAAACAAAACCCTGTGTGCGCGGAAACAAGGAACATTTAGCTTCTCAGTTTCGCCGGTGTGAGGTAATCAATCCGCTATTTTTTCATTCTTTGATCGAGGGCATAAGAGTTTTGTTACGTCATTGTACGCCAGAGAAGGCTCATGAAGTTTCTGAATATTGTAGGAAACATGAACCATTTTTTCAATCCTGAACAGTTTTTTAAAATTTATGTACACTTTCAGAAAAATACGAACAAAATTTGAAATAGTAACATCCTAACATTCTTTTTACAAAAACATGAGCACCATTTGAACTTGTGAACATTTTTTAGAATAGGAACATGTGTTCAAAATTCATAATATATTTCGAAAATGTGTATCTTTTATACGTGAACATTATTTTGAATTGTCAAATTTTCACTAAAACAAGTTATATTTTTGGAATTTGGGAAACTTTTAAATGCCATTTTATTTTTATAAATCTCGAACAATTTTGAAAAACAATAAAAATAAGTATGAAAAAATGGGAAACTTTTTTCATGTTCCAAATATTTTTCAAAATAGCAACAAAAAGTTGGAATTCTAAACATTTTCTAAAACCTATGGCCCCCAGGTCTCTTTTCTATTATATTACATCTCTTTTCCATTATATCGCATCTCATTTACTATTTTGCAATCTTTACTTTCCAATCTATACAACAAAAATATCAAAAATATTTATTCTACTATCTCTATTAGATCTCACTTTTGCGAGTGACCATGAAGGGATTGAAAACCCCTTTATCGCGTTGGTTGCAAGGTTCTTGATTGTTTGTGCAGGTACTAGGTGACTTGTGCGTCATCTCCCACTGGATTGATATCTTGGTTCTCAAAACTGAGGGAAATACTTACGCTACTTTGCTGCATCACCCTTTCTTCTTCAAGGGAAAAACCAATGCAAGCTCAAGAGGTAGCAGTCATGTAGACAAACCAAACTAAGGCACAAAAACAGTAGCTTCCAACACAAGCTCGGTCCTACGACGAGCTGTGATCCCATATGCTTCACCCATATCAAGGTTCTTCGGGTTCCCACCATCGGGAAGCTTCTAGTCAAAGTGATAGAGAAGGCTCACAAGAGCCATCTCGATGTTTGACACTCCAAACATCATACCAGGGCACATTCTCCGTCCAGTGCCGCCAGGGAGGAATCTGAAGTCCGTACCACCATAATCAACCTTTTCATCGTCAAACCTCTTGGGCATGAACTCACTCGCATTAGTCCAGCTATTCTCGTCCCTATCGATTGCCGACACATTCACGAATACCGTGGTGCCTTGTGGAATATCATAGCCCATGACCTTTGTTTGCGTCAGTGCAAAGCCTCGGCATGAGAAACAACACCGGTGGATGCAACCTGAAGGTCTCCTTGATGACCATCTGCAGGTAGTGCAGCAGGCCATCGATGTCAGCCTCAGTCACCTCAGTCTTACCGTGGAGGACTCCTCGAACTTCAGACTGTGTGGCAGCCATTATGTGTGGGCTCCTCATCAGCTCGGACATTGCCCAAATTGTTGTTGTGGCTGTCGTCTCCGATCCCACAGCGAAAAGGTCCTGGTGACACACACGTAAATATGTGAGATTGAAATATCATGTAGCAAGCAAAAGGTGGTAGCTAGCAGGGTTTTAAATTTTAGTAAAATTTCCAAATTTCTGGTAATTATGGTGGGTAATGGAACATTTCTAACAATGAAATTTTGTGCCATATTAACTAATTTTAAGCCAAATGTTACAATAGGCAAAATTCATCTGATTTAAAATTTTCATCAAAATCCAAAAAAATCTGAAATTCCTACAAGATCCCAAAGTAATATGGTACCAACCTTTTGGTTATATCAACTGTTGCCAAAAAAATCTGCTACTGAAATTTTAAGAGAAAAGCTAACTGGTTACCGTTTGATGGGAGAGCATGGCTTTTCAAACGTTTTTCCTGGCAGTTTTAGTTGTGTCGGAGGCGACAGTGTCTTTAGAAAAACGTGGCATTTTCTGGGAGGATAGCCGTTTTGAGCCTTCACTCCAGAAAATGCCATGCTCTTATGAAGAAACTTCCACCCCGGCCAACTAGAACTCCATCAAAATGTTTGCAAATGCCACCCCTCCCAGTCAATGGTCGCCAGATAAGGGGGGTCCAATTTTAAACCATGGTCTTGGGTAGCTAGTGGTGACTGGTGACTCACGAAGAGGATGTCGCTCATGTTTTCATTGGTGAGGGCGACGCCGCCAATCTCGTTGTCCCTCTGGAAACAGAGCAGAGTAGTGAGTATGTCGCCCCTCTGCTCACGGCCGACATCATTGTCCTCCTCATCCTCCATAGCTGTTCTGTGATCGCTGATCATGGCGTCCATGATGGAGTGGATTCTCCGGTGCACCTCCCACGTCGCTCTGAGAGCCTGGCCACCGATAGCCCGGGCGAGGCACGACGTCGGGAACAGGTCGATGAGGTTAAACCCGGACATGAGGTCCAGCACCTTGTCCAACTCCCGTAGGTACGCGCCCTGCTGCGTGCACCTGTCGTCGACGGACGCCCTCATGACCACATCGTTCATCATCACCTATAGCATGTCACCGACATTGACGACGCGGCCGGCGTCAGCAACGGACCACACGAGCCTCACCGCCTCCTCCTCCTGGACACGGCAGAACGACCGGACCCGCCTCGGGCTCAGCAGCTCGACGGCGCAGAGCTTTCGGATGGACTTCCAGTACCTACTGCTGTGGCGCGCAAAGGAGATGTCCTCACCGTCGTAGGTGAAGATGTGTGTGGTGGCGTACACGGGGCGGTCGGTGAAGGCGGCGTCGTGGACCTTCATGACCTCCCTGGCTGCCTCGGCGGAGGAGAGCACGAGCGTTGGGACATGGCCGAGACGGAGAAGCATGACGGGGCCGTGCCGACGAGCGAGCCTGTGCATGGCCTATTGCGGAATGGCGCCGAGCAGGAGGTGCATGTGGCCAATCACCGGAAGCACCCATGGGCCGGGAGGTAGGTTCAGGCGGCTAGCAGAGGTGGCTTGCCTGTGCTTGAGCTTAACGAGTATGGCCATGACAAGGATACAGAGCAAAGTGTAGCACACGAGCTGGGTGTGTTGGGTTTCCTCCATTGGAGCTACCTCGATCGTGGTCGTATGAGCTAAAGATTCAAGATGCGTTTATATATGAGAGAATGACAAGGAGTAAACAACGCAAGAGTCCATGTGAGATGCGGAAAGTATTTCTCTGATTGGGGATCAATTCGCCATGGATGGCAGTACAAGCTCACACACGCATGTGGTCCTGGCCGCAGCCACCAAATCCTTCCCAGATCCACACGCAACACACGCCAACGGTTATAGGCCAATGTACACCCTTAACAGGCCCAGTTCGGGCCTGCAAGCCACTGGGGAAGTTGCCGAGCACGAGTGGTCCGTGCAATCAGCCCATGAGTCGAATCATCATCTTCGCGCTCTCCTGGTTGCTCTGTTCTGGCGCTGGGCTCGCTGCCATTCCCCTCTTCTTGAGAGTCATCTTGACCCCAAGCCGGAGCTCGCGGAAACAGCTGACAAATGGAATCCCTATCTTCCCAGGTAGCTGAAGACGCGTCTCCCCCACTCCACTGGACCAGAAGTTGCGCCACCGATCTGTTGTATGAACGGCGGATACGCTCCTGCAGCACCTTGACAGGAAATTGGAGATGAGCATCGATAGAGGGGAGCGACTTGAGTACCTCATGGTGTGGCTGCACACAACGTTTCAGTTGTGAAACATGGAAAACTGGATGTATATGGCTGGCCGCTGGTAACTGCAAGCGGTAAGCCACCTCGCCAATCTTCTCCAGGATAAGAAATGAACCAAAGTACTTGAAGGCGAGTTTGTGATTAGCTTTGTGCACCACCGAGGACTGCGCATATGGTTGAAGTTTGAGAAATACCCGATCACCAACAGCAAATGTTCTTCCGGTGCGTTTCTTGTCAGCCTGGTGCTTCATTCTTTGTTGAACACGCAACAGATGCTGGCGCACCAACTGCTGAACGACTGCCCGAGCATCCAACCATTGTTGTAAATCAACGGCGTCAATGGAATCAGAAGCAGAAATTCCAAAGTACCGACGACCATGGCCATAAAGGACTTCAAATGGAGATTTGTTAAGTACCGAGTGCCAATTTGCATTGTACCAAAACTCGCAAAGTGAGATCGACCTGGCCCATTTCTTCGGATGAGCACTGATGAAACACCTCAAAAAACATTCAACCTGGTGATTAACACGTTCAGTCTGTCCATCAGTTTCAGGATGATATGTCATGCTCATATTAAGTACAGCTCATGTCCTCTTTACCAGAGATTGCCAAAATTTCCTTGTGAACATTGGATCCCTGTCAGACACTATATAGAGAGGCATGCCATGAAGCTTGTAGATATTGTCCAAGAAGAGATCAGCAATTTTTTGGGTAGTGTATGCGTGTTTGACAGGAATAAAATGGCCATATTTTGTAAACTTGTCAATGACCACCATGATGCAGTCATACTAATCAGAAGAAGGCAGCCCTGAAATGAAATCCATTTTCACAGTTTCCCAAGCTTTGGCAGGAACAGGTGATGGTAATAGAAACCCAGGGTAAGCTACTCTCTCGGGTTTTTCTTGTTGACAGATAAGGCAAGATTGCACAAACTGCTGGATCTTTTTCTTCATACCCACCCATTTAAACAGTGCACGAATTCTTTTGTAGGTGACAGGGAACCCTGAATGACCCCCCAAGGGAGTGTCATGGAAATCCTGACAAATCTTAGCATGTAGCCCATTGTCATTTCCCACCCAAATGCAACATTTATATCTCAGCACACCCTGTATCAGTTGAAAGTTATGTTTGGACTTAGGTTGCACTGACAACTGTTGCAATAATTCATGTGCTTTTGGGTCATTCTTGTAGCTTTCAACAACATCTTCAAACCAACTAGGATGAACTCCAGAAATTGCTAGCACTTGAGAATCTGATTGTGGTCTCCTGGAGAGAGCATCAGCAGCAGAATTATTAGTACCTTTCTTTATTAGTACCTTTCTTGTACACAATCTTATAATTCAGCCCCATCATCTTTGTAAGTGCCTTTTGCTGCCAAGGTGTATGTAGTCTTTGATCAGAGATATTAATCAAACTCTTTTGATCTGTCCTGATGATAAATTCCTGGAACTGTAAGTATGGTCTCCACTGCTCAGTAGCTAATAATATAACTAGATATTCCTTTTCATAAACAGATAGCTGATATGTCTCCAACGTATCTATAATTTTTGATTGTTCCATGCTATTATATTACCTGTTTTGGATGTTTAATGGGCTTTACTATGCACTTTTATATTATTTTTGGGACAACCCTATTAACCAGAGGCCTAGTCCAAATTGTTGTTTTTGCCTATTTCAGTGTTTTGCAGAAAAGGAATGTCAAATGGAGTCCAAACGGAATGAAACCTTCGGGAGAGTTATTTTGGAACAAACACAATCCAAGAGACTTGGAGTGGACGTCAGGGAAGCAACGAGGTGGCCACAAGGGTCCAGGACACGCCCTACCCCCTGGGCGCTGCCCCACCCTCGTGGGCCCCTCGTGGTTCCCCTGACCGACTTCCTTCGCCTATATATATCCATATACCCTGAAAACATCGAGGAACACAATAGATCGGGAGTTCCGCCGCTGCAAGCCTCTGTAGCCACCAAAAACCAATCGGGATGCACCCTGTCGGAGGGGGGATCCCTCACTGGTGGCCATCATCATCCCGACGCTCTCCATGACGAGGAGGGAGTAGTTCACCCTCGGGGCAGAGGGTATGTACCAGTAGCTATGTGTTTGATCTCTCTCTCTCTCTCTCTCTCTCTCTCTCTCTCTCTCGTGTTCTTGATTTGACACGATCTTGATGTATCGCGAGCTTTGCTATTATAGTTGGATCTTATGGTGTTTCTCCCCCTCTACTCTCTTGTAATGGATTGAGTTTTCCCTTTGAAGTTATCTTGTCGGATTGAGTCTTTAAGGATTTGCGAACACTTGATGTATGTCTTGCATGTGCTTATCTGTGGTGAAAATGGGATATCACGTGATCCACTTGATGTATGTTTTAGTGATCAACTTGTGAGTTCCGTTACCTCGTGAACTTATGCATAGGGGTTGGCACACGTTTTCGTCTTGGCTCTCCAGTAGAAACTTTGGGGCACTCTTTGAAGTACTTTGTGTTCGTTGAATAGATGAATCTAAGATTGTGTGATGCATATTGTATAATCATGCCCAAGGATACTTGAGGTGACATTGGAGTATCTAGGTGACATTAGGGTTTTGGTTGATTTGTGTCTTAAGGTGTTATTCTAGTATGAACTCTATGATAGATCGAACCGAAAGAATAGCTTCGTGTCATTTTACTACGGACTCTTGAATAGATCAATCAGAAAGGATAACTTTGAGGTGGTTTCATACCCTACAATAATCTTTTGTTTGTTCTCCGCTATTAGTGCCTCTGGAGTGACTCTTTGTTGCATGTTGATGGATAGTTATATGATCCAGTTGTGTTATTATTGTTGAGAGAACTTGCAGTAGTGAAAGTATGAACCTTAGGCCTTGTTTCCTAGCATTGCAATACTGTTTGTGCTCACTTTTATCATTAGTTACCTTGTTGTTTTTATATTTTCAAATAACAAAAACCTATATCTACCATCCATATTGCACTTGTATCACCATCTCTTCGCCGAACTAGTGCACCTATACAATTTGCCATTGTATTGGGTGTGTTGGGGACACAAGTGACTCTTTGTTATTTGGTTGCAGGGTTGTTTGAGAGAGACCATCTTCATCCTACGCCTCCCACGGATTGATAAACCTTAGGTCATCCACTTGAGGGAAATTTGCTACTGTCGTACAAACTTCTGCACTTGGAGGCCCAACAACGTCTACAAGAAGAAGGTTGCGTAGTAGACATCAAGCTCTTTTCTGGCGCCGTTGTAAGGGAGGTGAGTTCTTGAAGGTATATCTTTAGATCTTGCATCGAATCTTTTTGTTTCTTGTTTTATCACTAGTTTAGTTTATAGAAGAAAACTACATAGAAAATGGAATTGAGTTTGCCTCATACGCTTCATCTTTTTAATATCTTCCGTGAGAATGATGGTAAGGAAAATTGTGCTCAAGTGCTAGAAGAAGAAGTCTATAAAATGTTTGGCACTAAATCTTTGAATGAGGATCATGATTGCAATGTTATTAGTATGAATTCTTTTAATACCCATGATGCTAATGATATGCAAAGCTACAAGCTTGGGGAAGCTATGTTTGATAAAGATGATATTTTTTTGTCCCCCAAGTTTTGATGAGCAAATTTATTATGATGAAAGCATGCCTCCTATTTATGATGATTATTGTGATGACACGTATGCTATAAAGAATAAAGATAACCATGAAACTTGTCATCATGATTTTAATTTTCAATTGGATTATGCCTCACACGATAATTATTTTGTTGTGTTTTCTCCCACTACTATTCATGAGAAGAAATTTGCTTATGTGGAGAGTAGTAAATTTTCTATGCTTGTAGATCATGAAAAGAAAGCTTTAGTGCTGGTTATATTGTGGAATTAATTCATGATGCTACTGAAAATTATTATGAGGGAGGAACACATGCTTGTAGGAATTGCAATAATATCAAGTTTCCTCTCTATGTGTTGAAAATCTTGAAGATTTGCTTGTTTTACCTTCCTATGCTAGTTGATTATTGTTCCCATAAGTTGTTTTCTCACAAAATCCCTATGCATAGGAAGTGGGTTAGACTTAAAATTGCTAGTCATATTCTTCATGATGCTCTCTTTATGTTTCAATTCTTATCTTTTATGTGAGCATCATTGAAATCATCATGCCTAGCTAGGGGCGTTAAACATTAGCGCTTGTTGGGAGGAAACCCAATTTTATTTTTGTTCCTTGACTTTTGTTCCTGTTTAGTAATAAATAATTCATCTAGCCTCTATTTAGATGTGTTTTTATGTTTTAATTAGTGTTTGTGCCAAGTATGACCTTTGGGAAGACTTGGGTGAAGTCTATGCGGTCTTGCTGTAAAAAACAGAAACTTTTGCGCTCACGATATTAGCTGCCATTTTTTACTGGAGAGTGATTTTAGGTTGATTATTTTTTCAGATGATTAATAGACAAATTCCTAAGGTCCATTTCAGAATTTTTGGAGTTATAGAAGTATTCAAATGATACAGATTACTACAGACTGTTCTGTTTTTGACAGATTCTGTTTTCTATGTGTTGTTTGCTTATTTTGATGAATCTATGAGTAGTATCGGAGGGTATGAACCATAGAGAAGTTTTAATACAATAGATATTACACCAATATGAATTTAGAATGAGTTCACAAGAGTACCTAAGTGGTGATTTATTTTCTTATACTAACGGAGCTTACGAGTTTTCTGTTGAGTTTTGTGTTGTGAAGTTTTCAAGTTTTGGGTAAAGATTCGATGGACTATGGAATAAGGAGTGGCAAGAGCCTAAGCTTGGGGATGCCCAAGGCACCCCAAGGTAATATTCAAGGACAACCAAGAGCCCAAGCTTGGGGATGACCCGGAAGGCATCCCCTCTTTCGTCTTCGTTCATCGGTAACTTTACTTGGAGCTATATTTTTATTCACCACATGATATGTGTTTTGCTTGGAGCGTCATTTTATTTTGTTAGTATTTGCTTTCTGTTATTTATAATAATGTTTTGCATCTATATTTTCAATAAAAATGTCAAGGATAGCCTTTACCATGCTTATTTTGCAAGTATACATGTTGCTGTTTCAAAACAGAAAGTTTACCGCTGTTGCAAAAAATCCCTAGAGAATTCAGAGAATGATATAATATTGAAACCTTTTGCATATTGATCGCTGATAAATCTACTACAGTGTAGTATTTTTCTCATAATTTTTGGAGTTAGGTAAGTATGATGAATCTTGCATTCTTTACAGACTATACTGTTTTGACAGATTGCTGTTATGTTTGCATTGTTTGCATATGTTTGCTTGTTTAGTGATTCTATTTGAGGATAGGAGTATTAAATATGCAGAGACATTTAGTATGCAATGTGAATAATAATTTTAGTGATTTGTTACAGTATAAAATGATAAGGTTTTTGCATTGGTTTATACTAACTTATCTCACGAGTTCTTGTTGAGTTTGGTGTGGATGAAGCTTTCGAGATTTAGGAAACCGAGATATAAAAGGAATTAAGGAGACACAAAAGCTCAAGCTTGGGGATGCCCAAGGCACCCCAAGATAATATTTCAAGAAGTCTCAAGCATCCAAGCTTGGGGATGCCCCGGTAGGCATCCCACCTTTCTTCTTCAACAATTATTGGTTAGTATCGGTTGAACCTAAGTTTTTGCTTCTTCACATGATGTGTGCTATCCTTGAAATGTCATTTTGTTTTATTTTGTTTTGATTTCTGTTTGAATAAAATCCCAAGATCTGAAATTCTTAAATGTTAGAGAGTCTTCACATAGTTGCACAATTATTAGAATACTCTATGTGCTTCACTTATATCTTTTGGAGTAATTTGTCATTTGCTCTAGTGCTTCACTTATACATTTTTAGAGCACGGTGGTGGTTTTATTTTGTAGAAATTATTGACCTCTCATGCTTCACTTATATTATTTTGAGAGTCTTTTAGAACAGCATGGTAATTTGCTTTGGTTATAAAATTGGTCCTAATATGATGGGCATCCAAGTTGGGTATAATAAAAACTATCATATAAAGTGCATTGAATACTATGATAAATTTGATACTTGATAATTGTTTTGAGATATAAAGGTGGTAATGTTAGAGTCATGCTAGTTGGGTAATTATGAAATTGAGAAATACTTGTGTTAAAGTTGGCAAGTCCCGTAGCATGCACGTATGGTGAACATTGTGTGACAAATTTGAAGCATGGGGTGTTCTTTGATTACCTTCCTTATGAGTGGAGGTCGGGATCGCCTGATGGTTAACTCCTACCAACCCTTCCCCTAGGAGCATACGTAGTAGTACTTTGCTTCGAGGGCTAATATACTTTTGCAATAAATATATGACTTCTTCATGACTAATGCTAGTCCATGGATTATACGCACCCTTACCCTTCCGCAATTTGCTAGCCTCTACGGTACCGTGCATTGCCCTTTCTCACCTTGAGAGTTGGTGCAAACTTCGCTGGTGCATCCAAACCCCGTGATACGATACGCTCTATCACACATAAACCTCCTTATATCTTCCTCAAAACAGCCACCATACCTACTTATTATGGCATTTCCATAGCCATTCCGAGACATGTTGCCATGTAACTTTCCATCGTTTCGTTTATTATGACACGCTCCAGCATTGTCATATTGCTTTTGCATGATCATGTAGTTGACATCGTATTTCTGGCAAAGCCACCTTTATAATTCTTTCATGCATGTCGCTTTTGATTCATTGCATATCCCGGTACACCGCCGGAGGCATTCACATAGAGTCATATTTTGTCCTAAGTATTGAGTTGTAATTCTTGAGTTGTAAATAAATAGAAGTGTGATGATTCCCATTATTAGAGCATTGTCCCATGTGAGGAAAGGATGATGGAGACTACAATTCCCCCACAAGTCAGGATGAGACTCCGGACTTTATGAAAAATAAAAGAGGCCAAAGAAGGCCAAAGAAGCCCACCGAATAAAAAAGAGAGAGAAAATGAGAGAAAAGAGAGAGAAGGGACAATGTTACTATCCTTTTACCACACTTGTGCTTCAAAGTAGCACCATGATCTTCATGATAGAGAGTCTCTTATGTTGTCACTTTCATATACTAGTGGGAATTTTTCATTATAGAACTTGGCTTGTATATTCCAATGATGGGCTTCCTCAAAATGCCCTAGGTCTTCGTGAGCAAGCAAGTTGGATGCACACTCACTTAGTTTCTTTTTTATGAGCTTTCGTACATTTATAGCTCTAGTGCATCCGTTGCATGGCAATCCCTACTCCTCGTATTGACATCAATTGATGGGCATATCCATAGTCCGTTGATTAGCCGCGTCAATATGAGACTTTCTCCCTTTTTGTTTTCTCACATAATCCCTATCGTCATACTCTACTCCACCCATAGTGCTATGTCCATGGCTTACGCTCATGTATTGCGTGAGGGTTGAAAAGGCTGAAGCGCGTTAAAAAGTATGAACCAATTGCTTGGCTGAAACCAAGGTTGTGCATGATGGGAGTATTTTGTGTGACGAAAATGAAGCATGGCCAAACTATATGATTTTGTAGGAATAAGCTTTCTTTGGCTATGTTATTTTGATAAGACATGATTACTTTGCTAGTATGCTTGAAGTATTACTATTTTTATGTCAATATTAAACTTTTATCTTGAATCTTTTGGATCTGAACATGCATGCCACAATAAAGAAAATTACATTGAGAATTATGCTAGGTAGCATTCCACATCAAAAATTCTGTTTTTTTCATTTACCTACTAGAGGACGAGCATGAATTAAGCTTGGGATGCTTGATACGTCTCCAACGTATCTATATTTTTTGATTGTTCCATGCTATTATATTACCTATTTTGTATGTTTAATGGGCTTTACTATGCACTTTTATATTATTTTTGGGACTAACCTATTAACCGGAGGCCCAATCCAAATTGTTATTTTTTGCCTATTTTAGTGTTTCATAGAAAAGGAATATCAAATAGAATCCAAACGGAAAGAAACCTTCGGGAGAGTTATTTTTGGAACAAACGCAATCCAGGAGACTTGGAGTGGACGTTAGGGAAGCAACGAGGTGGCCACGAGGGTCCAGGGCGCGCCCTACCCCCCTGGGCGCGCCCCCCACCCTCGTGGGCCCCTCGTGGTTCCCCTGACCGACTTCCTTTGCCTATATATATCCATATAGCCTGAAAACATCGAGGAGCACAATGGATCGGGAGTTTCGCCGCCGCAAGCCTCTGTAGCCACCAAAAACCAATTGGGACCGTGTTCCGGCACCCTGCCGGAGGGGGGATCCCTCACCAGTGGCCATCTTCATCATCCTAGCGCTCTCAGATACGTCTCCAACGTATCTATAATTTTTTATTGTTCCATGCTATTATATTACCTGTTTTGGATGTTTATGGGCTTTATTTTACACATTTATATCATTTTTGGGACTAACCTACTAACCGGAGGCCCAGTCTGTATTGCTGTTTTTTTTGTCTATTTCAGTATTTCGAAGAAAAGGAATATCAAATGGAGTCCAAACGGAATGAAACCTTCGGGAGCGTGATTTTTGGAACGAACGTGATCCAGAGAACTTGGAGTGCAAGTCAAGAAGCAATCGAGGCGGACAGGAGATAGGAGGGCGCGTCCACCCCTCCTGGGCGCGCCCCCCTGTCTCCTGGGCCCCTCGAGCATCCACCAACGTACTTCTTCCTCCTATATAAGCCTACGTGCCCCGAAAACATCCAGGGAGCCACTGAAGGTATATTTCCGCCACTGTAACCTTCTGTATCCGCGAGATCCCATCTTGGAGCCGTCGTCGGTGTCCTGCCGGAGGGGGAATCCACCATAGAGGGCTTCTACATCAACACCATAGCCCTTCCGATGAGGTGTGAGTAGTTTACCACAGACCTTCGGGTCCATAGTTATTAGCTAGTTGGCTTCTTCTCTTTTTTTTTATCTCAATACAATGTTCTCCCCCTCTCTTGTGGAGATCTATTCGATGTAAACTCTTTTTGTGGTGTGTTTGTCGAGATCCGATGAATTGTGGGTTTATGATCAAGTTTATCTATGAGAAATAATTGAATATTCTCTGAATTCTTTTATGTATGATTGAGTTATTTTTGCAAGTCTCTTTGAATTATCGGTTTGGTTTGGCCTACTAGATTGATCTTTCTTGCCATAGGAGAAGTGCTTAGTTTTGGGTTCAATCTTGCGGTGTCCTTACCCAGTGAAACAAAGGGTTGCAAGGCACGTATTGTATTGTTGCCATCGAGGATAAAAATATGGGGTTTATATCATATTGCTTGAGTTTATCCCTCTACATCATGTCATCTTTCTTAATGCGTTACTCTGTTCTTATGGACTTAATACTCTAGATGCATGCTGGATAGCGGTCGATGTGTGGAGTAATAGTAGTAGATGCAGGCAGGAGTCGGTCTACTTGTTACAGACGTGATGCCTATATACATGATCATGCCTAGATAATCTCATAATTATTCGCTTTTCTATCAATTGCTCGACAGTAATTTGTTCACCCACCGTAATACTTATGCTATCTTGAGAGAAGCCTCTAGTGAAACCTATGGCCCCCGGATCTATCTTTTATCATATAAGCTTTCAATCTACTTTTATTTGCATCTTTACTTTTTGCATCTATATTATAAAATACCAAAAATATATTTATCTTATTATATTATCTCTATCAGATCTCACTTTCGCAAGTGGACGTGAAGGGATTAACAACCCCTTTATCGCGTTGGTTGCGAGTTCTTTGTTTGTTTGTGTAGATACGTGGGACTTGTGAGGGCCTCCTACTGGATTGATACCTTGGTTCTCAAAAACTGAGGGAAATACTTACGCTACTGTGCTGCATCACCCTTTCCTCTTCAATGAAAACCAACGCAAGCTCAAGACGTAGCAAGAAGGATTTCTGGCGCCGTTGCCGGGGAGGTCTCCGCTAAAGTCAAGTCAAGGCCTATTTAGCACAGTAGCGGTATTCTGATTCTTCTCGCCTTCTTTCTAGCCTATTTCTATTTCATTTATGTTTATAACATGGTTTTTGGTATTCTTTTCTTTCCTTTTTCCTTTTTATTTTTATTATTTTATTTTTTATTTTCTCTTTTCTTTTAGATGATTTGTTTTCCTTCATGCAAATCCATGAACTTTTCCCAAATTCATGAACTTTTTAAAATATCGTGAATGTTTTTCTTAAATCTGTGAAATTTTTCCTAAAATTCGTAAACTTGTTTCCAATTACGCACCCATTCCATTCCCAAGCAGCGCCATGACTCCTTAGCCTCTTTGGCTTATATTCAAACCCACAATTCAAATGCGAGCCAAATTCTTCATGCACACATGCGATCACGCACCCCTTCCATTCCATTCCCAGGTCGCACCACTACTTCTTAGCTTCTTCGTAGTATATCCAGCCCAAAATCCAAACGTCATGTTTCGCAGCATGCGAAGCTCCTTCCACCTTGAATGTGAAGGATCTCTTTCAATTAGCTCACACCAAAAAACTGTGTTGAACATATTTAAATTGGTGAGAATCAGTATAAGGAAGCCATCTGGGATTATTCAACACGAAATATCAATAGGCATTAATACCATGGGGTGGGAATTCTATTCTTTGCACGACGATATTGTGCACACGTCAGTGGAACATGCCCAATAGCTAGAGTGCAGGCCAACGCCCAGTACCGTTTAATTACCCATTTCAAAATATAGAAAAAAATTAGAACTTATTTTTGTTCACAACCAGCTGTCTCAATTGGCCATCGCGATGCCCCATGTACGTTGGAGGTCTTAGGTTCGAATCTCTCTTCTTGACCTTATGTTTAGTTTGAATCCTTGGTCTTGCATTTTTTTGGTTGATTTTAGTAATATTGTTCGCTGATGCAGCAGGCCTAACATGGAGGCCCAGCTGTTTGACGTGGGACGGACAAAATTCCCGTTAGAAGCCCATGTGGTCCAGCCAGATAGACAAAACAAAAATTAGTACCACCTTGTATAGATACGGCGAGTGGACCAAAAATTAAGAGAAACGCCGATAATTCATCCTGGAGCCCGGGCTCATCTGCTCCCGCTCAGCAAAAAATTCAAAAAAAATACTAGAAAAAATCAAAAAATTCCAAATTTTTTTGTGGTGGTAGATAATTTGACGCGTGAGGTGCGCCCCAAAATTCAACTTATTTGGACATCTAAGTAGCCCTCGGTAAAAAAGACAAATCGGGTCAAAACAGTGCATGAACAGTATACATTTTTACAGACCCTGATTTTGTCTTTTTTGCCGAGAGCTGCTCAGGTGCTCAAATGAGCTGAATTTTGGGGTGCACCTCACGCGTCAAATTATCTACCACCACAAAAAAATTTGGAAATTTTTGAATTTTTTTAGTATTTTTTTTGAATTTTTTGCTGAGCGTGGGTGCAGATGAGCCCGGGAGCCAAAACTCCGCGTCCGAGAAACGCACCTTACTGTACTAGTACTAGCATATATGCCCGTGTGTTGCAATGGGGAGAAAAAAATAGTATGCATTTGAAGTTAGTGAGAATTATATGTGCAAACAAAACCCTGTGTGCGCGGAAACAAGGAACATTTAGCTTCTCAGTTTCGCCGGTGTGAGGTAATCAATCCGCTATTTTTTCATTCTTTGATCGAGGGCATAAGAGTTTTGTTACGTCATTGTACGCCAGAGAAGGCTCATGAAGTTTCTGAATATTGTAGGAAACATGAACCATTTTTTCAATCCTGAACAGTTTTTTAAAATTTATGTACACTTTCAGAAAAATACGAACAAAATTTGAAATAGTAACATCCTAACATTCTTTTTACAAAAACATGAGCACCATTTGAACTTGTGAACATTTTTTAGAATAGGAACATGTGTTCAAAATTCATAATATATTTCGAAAATGTGTATCTTTTATACGTGAACATTATTTTGAATTGTCAAATTTTCACTAAAACAAGTTATATTTTTGGAATTTGGGAAACTTTTAAATGCCATTTTATTTTTATAAATCTCGAACAATTTTGAAAAACAATAAAAATAAGTATGAAAAAATGGGAAACTTTTTTCATGTTCCAAATATTTTTCAAAATAGCAACAAAAAGTTGGAATTCTAAACATTTTCTAAAATTTGATTTTGTTTTTATTTCTGAACGTTTATGCGAATTTCGAATTTATATAATAAATTCTAGAAGAAAATAAACTTGAAAGGGAAAAGAGATAGGGGAAGGAGAATAAAAATAAAAATAAAACACAGAAACAAAGAAAAATGTGCCAGTCCATTACTGGTTGTCTTGTGTGAAGCTCTAACTATTTGTCGCCCTGTGCGAGAAATATAATTTTCCCAGCTGCCTGGGCAGAAAAATATGTGGGCTGGCTTCGCTAGGCCTCATCGCGCAGCCTACGTATGAAATTCTGGAGAAGTCTTTTTTTTCAGCAGACGAACGCATAAGAATTTAATACCACCTCGGATAGAAAAAAATATTTTCGACAATGAACGGATGAAAAATTTGGCGAAACACATCTTAGTTTATTAGTAGGTATAGATATAGATATAGATGTATGTATGTATGTACTATGAGTGTCAAGCAAAGATAAAAGTGAGTGGGATATACCTGCTAAACAAACAAAACATCATAGATCCCAACATGTCTCCTCTTGGCTACACTGCAAGTGAAACAACCACACACTTTGTGTTGCAATGCAATAGGACGAGGGGTAATTGGAATTTGCTAGGCGTCCAGCTAAGTAACGATGGGGAGCTGGTTGGTGCGTTCAGTTTGTGTAGCATGCAATTTGCACATATGAAGCGAAGATCTTGAACTTTGGAGACTACAACTATTTCCTGGACTCTATGGCTCCGAAAAGCTTTATTCCACCTATCATGGCTGCCAAATAAATTGCAGACAATGTTCAAGTATAGACGCATAGAACTCGTGGGGCAGTTTCTTTTGTTGTTTCTTTCCTCTTTCTTTTTCTTTTGTCTCCTACCCTGTATCCGTCTTTGTAGTTCTATACTCTTCCCATTATGCGTGTAAAAAATTGTGTTGGACAAGGTTGTCCATGCCTGTCATCCATTTCTAATGAAAAGGTAGGGGCCTCCCCTCGTGAAGTTGCTGAAAGAATACTATATATGTTCTAGCAACATAGTTGAGCATTGTGTGCTCTAGTATGATATGAGTTAGAAAAATTTGCCCATCGCCTCTGCTATACATCGATGTTATATCGTCAAAATAAAATTCTAGTATTGTGAAACCTTCAGTTCATACATATTTTTATCGATGAAGATTCAAACCATAAATTCAATTAATGCATTACAAATGAAGACACGTCAAACAAGCACTCATGCAGATAACAAGCTGTAATTTATTAATATATTCGACACCTTACATATATATGATCTTCAATAAAAGTATTTATTCCAATTCATTTGCTATGATGCAAGCAAATTATTCATAACAGCTTTCTCTCAATAAAAAGGTGCACGCTCAGGGATCCCCTTTCGGCGGTGACGAATAACCCTTGGTGGAGATGGTTTTTCGTTGCAATAATCTGCATCGCTGCAACTCTCTTCATTGTTTCCAGTATTTCCACTTGTGTTACTGCAATCTGTATCATCATCCTTCCTTGTATAGTCAATAATATCTCTAGTTGGAATGCTCGTCCTCATATCCTCTTTGATTGCTTTAAGCTGCCAAGAAAATGTCCAGTCGAAAATAAGTAAACATTAAAGGAACCAATTCCATGGGGTGACTTTTCAATAGTTACACATTAGCTTAGTAGCTTACGTTGCAACCCAGGGAGCAGAAGCGGAATGGGTCAAGAAGAGCACGATTGCAACTCTCACAATTGTATGATGATGATGATGCCTTGACCACAGAAACACCACAACCACGTTGTTGTGGGCGCTCATTAAGAAATACAACCGTTGCACTGTTGATCACATATGTTTGTACATCACTGATATCAAGTACATCTTTTAACTCGGCAACCCTGACCACATCATGGTATGATGACCGCCTTATCTAAAAGATTTCATAAGTTAATTCGTGTTAGTCATGACACAAAGGTATATCGATCCACTTTTTCACTAAAGATAATACATGTGTGATGATAACTAGATTTTTAGATGATCACTTACACTAAGTACTTTTTGACATATGTTCTATAAATATGATGTAAAACTACTCTTGCATAATCTCTATTACTAAATCGTAATGTTGTACACCATACCTGGATTACTCGATGGGTGGAATGATGGTGTGAACGGCAATAATAGCATAAGGCAGCCTTTGATTCCTCGCAATCTATGCAAAACAGGTTACACTCATTGCGAGTAGAGGAGAGATGGTTGGTGCATATTGCAAAGAACTGTGTTGCGAGCAGTAGCTCTAGCCATGTAGGCACCGTCCCCCCCTTCATTGCAAAAACAAAGATGTTTTGCACTTGGACTACTATGTGTTGTGCTTAGTAAGAGATGGTATGGGGTACCTTTATAGTGTGATCTTGGCAGTAAAACAACTGGCGCACATAGTTTGTTGCGGAACTTGTGGGGCGAAAAACTGACATCTAGTCCAGAAAGGCAGGCCCGCATATCTTTTGTCAATTAATGGGTGCTTAGGTTAGGGACAACCAAGCATTTGGCGTCTCTCCATTTCAATGGATGGTTCTCCATTCTTCTTAGTACATCTAGGAATACATTTCATGCGCAAAAAAAAAATCTTTAATGAGGACGATTAAATATTCATTATTTCCATGACACAAATGCCAAAAGGGTAGTCACCAAGCATAATGCCAAAAGGTCATGAAAAAACAATGAGAATTTCTGCAGGAAGATGAATGGCTTGGTTGGATCATTGAGCCAACACATGATTAGTTGTATGGGTCAAATATTCTGAGATATGATATATAAATACTGGAAATTATATGGCCCGCATAAATACTAAGCCAACTGTGAAAATAAATTGCAGATGAAACAAAAGATTTGATCTACAAAATATATTTTTATTACTATGGGAATCACCTTTAAATGTGCCCATTTTATCATTTTGTTGTGTGTGCTTCCTATGTGCTTCTAGCATGGTTGCTTTTACATGAAACACCTGATTTTTACATGCTATGCGCCTTGTGTGTGAAAGAGATGGTAGTGCGACGCAACATGCCACTAAATTAGGGATGTCAACCGGGTCCCGTTTAAAGCCCACTTATGATATGATAGTTCAAAAAGGTTTTTTGTTTGTTTGAGGAAAATGAACCATCAAGCTAGCAAAAACTAACTAAACGGGATTGCGGACGCCAATTATTTGCCACTTACATCCCTACACTAAATGGGCGCATACCATCGCACTAAGACACAGTTCGCTTTGGGACTTGTTCATTGATTTTGCTGTTGTTTTCTGTTCACGGCTTTTCTCGCTCAGTTCAGGCCTTTTCTCGTTGTTTCCCTATTCACTAATTTTGCTGCAACTTTTCTGTTGGTCTTCTGTTATGATCTTGTTTTTTTCTTTTTTTTATTACTGTATTTCTTATACTTGATGAATAAATTTTTAATGCAAGGTGATTTTAAAAAAATATAGTGAATATTTTTTTAATATACACTGATTTTTTTAATATACATAGAAAAAAATTATATATGATAACATATTTTAATTTATACAACAGACATTTTTAAATATAGGATGAACTTTTAAAAATATACGATGAATGTTTTCGTAATATACACTAACTTTTTAAAGAAAAGACACTCAACAATTTTCTAATTTTTTTTACTTATTTTTAATAGGTTTTAAATATATATTTTCAGAAAAAAAACAGTCATTTGTTTTTAGAAAACAAGTTAAACCAAAAACAAATAAATAAACACGCTCATGAACAGTGTGGGCTGGCCCATTTGCCCTGGCTTTTTAGGCAGAGCCTCTCCTATTTTACGCAAATTAAAGGTTGGTTTGCTAAGAAAATGTTTGCGACATTCAAATAAGCAAACTAGGTCACTCTAAAAAAAATTGCACCACAAAAAATCCAACCAAACAGCTTTCCCCGTCAAATCCAAGAATTTTCAAACTCGAGCATAAGGACCTTGTCGAACATCTGCATGAGTGTGACAACAATAAATGGCTGGTGGTGAAAAATACACTGCATGATGTCCGAACAAGAGTGAAAGGAGGCTTGGATGGTTGCCTCCTACACAATATGGTACATCTGGAAGAAACTTTCCAGGAATGAAATCGGAGGACTTTGGAAACCAAATCCTGCAACCCAATGGCGATCTTCTAGGTAATATAAGCCTCCACCAAGACGCCTCGAGAGAATATCTCTTTCCGTGATTTCGCGCGAGGATGTGATGTAAATAGTATGAACATGTTTCATGTTCTTTGTGTAGGTTCTGATCCCTTCTTATAAACTAAATCTTACCAGACGGAAGTACAAAATAATTTTGTGAATACGCAAAGTTTGCACTTTTCACTATCAGGAGGAATAGAGTAGTACCATTACAAGGAAAAGTGATCCGCGAGAGCGCATAGACACAGGCAGAGCGAGCAGAGACGAAATGGGGATACTTAGCCCCGAGTCATGCACACGCTAACCTGCCGCCAGAATGTTGGCATAATCCAATATCACCCGCAGGTGCCCAAAGCCTGACATCCTCCTTTTTTGCGAAAAGGGCATAGATCTCTTGCAAAGATTCATGATAAGTACAAAGCACAACAAACATTAAAAAATTACAAAGAGGTCAACGAATCACCGAACAAACGCTACCACTGCCAGAACAAACCACCGACACGTCGTTTTCATCGCTCCCATATCGGAGTTGGCAGGAACTTGTCATTGACAATTGGGAAGTCTTCGTCTGGCATCCTCCTTGATGAAGCACAAGTCGAATATACAGTCCCCCCTACTTAATTGAACAACAGAGCTCCTAGTGTTTGCGGTCCAAAAACTACTATAACTAGATGATGCCCCGTGCATTTCTGCACGAACCTTGCTTAAAAAATGCATAAATGGTTACCACAAAAGCATCTAAAACTAATGGAAATCAAATGTGAGCTTAAAAATAAATAAATAAAATGAAGCGTCTAAAAGGAGAAAATAAGTAGCAATTAAAAGAATATCATTTCCAGCAGAATGTGAAGGATGAACTCTAATGCAAAAATTACTTATAACTAGCATGCATGAATTGATGATGTGGCAGCTTTGCATGCATAGAGTAATGCAAAAAATGTAATTGCATATATGACTTGATTAAGTGGCAGTTGCCTGGCTAGGAAAAATAGGCAATGGGTTGTAGCTATTTAGGAATAGAAGATACATTCTGAAGAGCAAGCCACGATACTTGCCTATCATTTTCATGAAGACTTGTAAAAGAGTTGTACTACAGGAAGGCTGATACAACAACAAAAGACATGAGATAGACAACCCGTTTCACAAATTATATATAAATTGAACTGCGAAAATGTCTTATATTTAGTTACAAAGGGAATACACTCTTTCGTGGTAGGAGTAACCTGAATCGATATGCATCGGGGCGGACCGAACTCCGGTTTCAACATAAAATCTGTTTCACAAATTACCCCCATATATACATATGAGTTTTCCTTGGCGAAAGGAGAGTCTGTATGCCTGGCAATAATGAACGTAAAACACATCTGCTAATTGCATCACTAGTCACTATACGGTACTACTGACTACGTAATCGGTGGATTGATACAGTGAAAGCTAAGCTTTTGCATTGAGGAACCATGCATGCCAAGAGGGCAAGCACCACGAAAGGTCGACACCATGCACTGGCGAAGGCAAGAATAATTTTCAGGTGTGACGGAGTTTACGAAGGAGGGAACCATGTATCATACGACTATGTGAGAGCTCAAATACCTTTAACAAATACAACACAAATATAGAAATTAAGTATTGGCACTCAAAATACCTCATGAGATGAGGATTATATGGGACCACTCACTTAACGGCGGAGCTTTGTAGGGGTAAAACCAGGCCATGGCCTGTCCAATTTATGTGAAATTGCCAAAGCCTGATGAGCCACAAGCAGTCCGCTGAACAGATTTTTTTAGGCTTTTCTTTAGACTAGCCCGCCCAAGAATTTGTTTGAAGCTACGCTACTGCACTCACTAATTTATCATGTAAATTAACTAGATGAAACTAACAGATTAGTATATCCACATTAGGAGGGGACGCAGATTCAGTGAACATGGTTCCCCATGCACCCCTTATGAATAGTAAATGAGAAAGGTGTAACAGCTCCCATGTGCCCCTGCACCCTCATGAATAGTAAATTCGTAAAAAATGAAAAAAATCTGAAACTTTCAGGGATCAAACTTGATCAAAGATTTGATGTTCTTGAAAAGTTTCAGACACAAACAACCTTCGTGGAGCCCTCACAAAAAAAACAAAATCGCTGCTCAAAAGTGTACATATACTTTGAACAATGATTTTGTTTTTTAGGTGATGACTCCTCGAATGTTATTTTAGGTGAAACTTTGCAATATCAGCAAAAGTTGATTTCCCAAAGTTTCAGGTTTTATGGAATTCAAAAAAAATAAAAAAATAAAAAAACTAAATTTATTTTTGTAATATACATAGTCAACCGGTATCCTTTTAAGTTTCATGAAGCAATCACATCCATGGTAATCGAGGCAAAAATAACAAAATAGAAGCCATATTAAAAAACAATATTTGATGAATAGTATGGTCACAATTGTATTTCCTTCACAAAGAATACCATGACTGTGAATACATCACGAACCTTCACACATCAGTAGAATGGTCAACTAAGTTTCATACTAGAAAATTTCAGATAATAATTGGATTTCAAAATAATGTTCACGAGTTTGCAAAATTGTTTTAGAATTCAAAAAAGTTCTCACAATTGGAAAAAATATCATGATTTCAAAAATAAAGTTCATGAATTCAAAATAGTGTTCATGATTTTGAACAAATGTTCACCAATTCAATAATATTCACAAAAATCAAAATCTTCCTGAATTACAAAATGGTTCATCGATTCAAAAAATGTTTGTTGACTCAAAAGATGTTCAGGAATTCTAAAAAATGTTCATGCACTAACAAAAAATGTTTGGCAAACAAAAAATGTTAATTGATTTTAAAAAGTTGTTCCCTAAAATATATTTTCGCTTAAAAAGGTTAACTGATACAAAAAAACGACTTCCAAAAAATGTTCACAATTCAGATAAAATGTTCGTGAATTTCAGAAAAAATATCATGAATTGATAAATGCTAAGAATTTTCAAAAATGTTCATAACTTTCTAAAAAATGTTCATGAATTTTGAAAAATTCAATGATTGCATAGAAAGTGTTCGCCAATTTGAAAAATATACATGATTTCAAAAAATGTTCACAAAACTTAAAAAATGTCTGGAAAAAGAAAAAAAAATGAACAAACACGAATAGGAAAAACTAAAGGAAAGAACAAAAGAAGAAAAGAAACAAAAAACACATAAAAATGGAAAACTGTATGGGAAGGTTCCAGAACCTTCCGTGGAAAACCCTAGTTGGGAAGGCCCAAAAATGTGCATGTGTGGAGTCTGGGGGTGCGCATGCGGTCTATAACCTCGCCAAATAAGATTAGGCCTACTACGCAGTATTACAATTCACAAGCGAGTATACGAGTCGTCCGACGTACCCCATACAAAGGTGACTCTCACCTTCTCAGGGGTTGATAAGGGGCGCACTGTATATGTGTCACTTGCTCCAATCTATGAGTTTTTTCCTTTTCCATAGATTCATTTATTGAAGAATATTTTATATCTTAAATCGAGCACCAAATCATGAATCGTTTTCATCATTCGATTTCTCGCGTCCAGAACTTTGAAACTAGATTCCATGTTAATACGTTTCAGTGAACTTTATTAATAAAAAATGCTTTCCTTTAAAATAAAACTAGAGTAAAAAAATGCTTTCCTTTAAATAAAACTTCGTCAAGTCAAGTGAAGCCTGCCTGGGATGGTTCCTTCCCAAGACAAAGGAGACCGCCATGCATTAACATCATTGCTCCTTGTGCACAGAAAAATGCATAGGGTAGCAGGAGCTCTTTGGGAGCAACTCCAACGTGTGGATCCAAACCGGCTTGTCCGTTTTTTGCCTGTTTGGTGTTTGAATTGACGTGTTCACTCCTTTTCATGTTTGGGTTGGCAATGCTCAACACACGGATGCATTTCCGTTCGACTGGCGGCCTATTTTTTGCTCTTTTGTCTACACATAAAAAAATTGCCGTAAGTTCACATAATTTAATCAAATTCAAATATCTCATAGTTTCACAACCAAACAATATCTCATAGTTTACAAGCCAAAAAAAATTAATTGTCACAAATACATTTAAAAGAAAAAATAGTCGATACATCTATTGGTTGCCAACGTGAGCCCACATATGCTCAACCAAATCATCTTGCAGTTGATGTATATTTTATTATTTCTGGTGTTCGTTGTATTGTCATGATTGAAGATGAATAGATCGAAAGGTTTCTCAAAAAAAGTGAGTTTCCCAATAACGCATTTAATGATAAAATTCGATGAACTATGCAAATGTTGCCGCTCCTCCATGTTCAAGCACAACATTGTCATCCTGAAATTGAAACCCTTGGTCATATATTTCATCCGCACATTCATCATCTACGATCATATTGTGCATGATCACACAAGCAGTCATCACTTCCCATAATTTCTTGGTGCTCCAAGTTCTAGCAGGATACCGAACGATGCCCCATCGGGATTGCCAACCCGCCCATCCTTGATGGATTTTGGTTTCCGCCATGGACCATGACAGTCTATTTCCGTCACCTATCTGATCCCAGGCTCGTTCAGCCCACCCAAGGCATGCTCCTCTGTGACAGACTATTCAGTCACGGATTTACATGACGTGTAGCAGATGAGTCCCATGTGGCATCTCCGTCGATCTGATGTGGCGCCAACGTGGGCCTGACGTGGCTCCAGCGTGGGCCTAACATGGCATCGTGTAAGCCCATGTAGCATTCAGCCCAATATGGTCTGACCCATTTATTTTAGTATGGCGAGGCCTATGAGCCCATTTTACTGCAGCTGGTTGACCCGTTCATTTTGGGCTGGCCCAAAATCATTTACTCTCTCCGTTGGCCATCCCTACTTGTTCAATATGCACATCAGCCCATTAAAATTATGCGCCACTTGTGTTTTTTCTTTAGCCGGAAAGTGTGTTTCAAGGCCCACTTCATTCGGCCCATTAGTGTTTACTCTACCCAACCCGACCCTTCTCACCTAAAAAACGGCCCTTCTTTGTTTTTTACACAAAATGTTTTCCAAGCCTAACATTGAGCTTACATCTCCAGATCCATCACAAATACAAAAAAGAGGCACAATATCACAAAGCACAAGTAACATTGAGCTTACATCTCCACATCCACTAAACATGGAGCAGCAAAATCCAATCAGTTTTGCATCCAACAATATGTAGTTTGCACAACAGAAGCATTACAAAATAAGGTGGGTTCCAGTAGTATATCACATTCACATAGCTTCCATGCATCAAGTAGAGAAGGACGGTTGATCTTGGACAAACAACTTACCCTTGAGTTGATCTTGCTTGCAATTAACTCACCAAAAACTCTAGTTTTGCATCCATCTCAGCTTGCTTCTTCCTGTTCTCCTCATCTCTCTTTCTGTGCTCCTCGTCTTGCCTGGTCCTTGCTTCTTCGGACTCCTTCAACTGCTTGGTCAAGGTGTTAACAAGCGCCTGAAGCTCGACAATACCCCTCTTTGCCAATTCTGCTTGACAGTTGCTATCGCTTTGATCTCAGATGGACATGTTGGATCCCCACACATGCTGAAGAAACCTTGGTTCCTAGTGTGCTTAGCAAGCACTGCAGCTACAACCTCGGTCGCATAGTTCGATTCCTGACCATCTTCTGTAGGCTGAGAGGCCTTGTTTTCCATCTCAGTCTAGCAATGCAAGCAACAAACATGGTTATAAGACGACTTAAGCACAGATAGAGAAGACAACAAACATGGTTATAAGACGGCAAGCAACAAACACGGTTACAAGCCGCAATGCTTTCACATTTTTGAGGCGGTGGCGATCTCGACCTTGGTCAAGTAACGACGTAGGGACCGGTGCAGATCTGCAAGAGCCGCAAATAGAGCGGCTAGATCCGACCAGAGTCGCCTACCACATGCAAAAATTTGCCAGCGCCTTTGACTCGAGTAGTCGCAATCGCGGGCTTGGAGGTGCCGGGACCAACACTCACGCCGGCCGAGAGGAGCAAGAGCCGAAGGTGACATCCCGGAGCTTCAAGAGCCTCACCGAGCAGCTGGGACAAGTGTGGATCGCGATGAACCACCGCCATCATGCACGGAGTTGGAGGAGCCCTGGTGGGCCACCAGGGAGGGCGCAAAGCTAGAGATTCCGCCTGATCCATCTAGGACCGGCGAAGGGCCAAATGGATGGCCAACTCCTCGTTCGCCTCCACGTTGAGGGCATCCCAATCATTGGGGTTAGCTTTAAAGGAGAAGCCGCTACCTGATCCTGCCATGGTGGCGACATAAGGTGGCGAGGGTAGATGATGGTGAAGAGAGAGGACAGGAAGTAGAGTGGTCGAGTGAGTGAGGCTAGAATTTGGTTTGAGATGGGATAGGGTGAGTTTTATGCGTCGTGACTATATCTCGCATTCAGCGAGGCAGTACGATATCTCACTGAAGAGTTATCGGGCCGGCCCATTCACGAACGGTTAAAAAAATACAATAGAAAAGGAGAGAGCTACAGGGATCAAACCCTGCTCTACGAGACCACCCGCGCTGCTAGCCAGTACGCTCACGTCTAGTTTGTGATAACTAGTCAGGGCGAGACGTACTTGATGCGAATGGAGGTAGTTTTCCCACATGTTTTTTGTTTTCTCTCTCTTTTCTCTTTTTGTTTTTTCACGGGGTTTTCTTCTTCTTTTCTCCTGTTTTACTAGTTTTTCTCTTTTCTTTCTTTTTCATTGTTTTTACTTAGTTTTCTTTATTTCTTTCTTGGTTTTCACTGGGTTTTTCTTTCTTTCCTTTTTCTTCATTTTTTATTTATTTTTGTTTGTTTCTTTCTCATTTTTTAACAATTCTCCTTGTTTACTCTCGGGTTTCATTATTTTTATATACACATTTTTTGTATATATATAATACATTTTTCTTACACACATTTACATTTTTAATACCTGATTAACATTTTAAATACTAAATTAATATTTTTTAATACATGGTCAACATTTTTTCTATACTATTCGCAGAAAACATTTTTTCTATACATATTTAATATTTTTTTTGCAATTTTTTTATTAAAATATTTAAAATATAATTTTTAACATTTTTAATGCATAAATAACATTTTTATACACATTTAACATTTTTCAAATACAAGTTTAACATTTTTAATACATGGTCAACATTTTTCAAATACAACTTTAAGACTTTTTTAATACATGATCAACTTTTTTTCTGTACACCTTTAACATTTTTCAAGTACAAGTTTCACATTTTTTTAATATACATGGTCAACATTTATACTATGCACATTTAACATCTTTCAAATACAAGTTTCACATTTTTTGAGTATACATGGTCAACATTTTTACTATGCACATTTATTATTTTTCAAATACAAGTTCACATTTTTTAAATATATGGTTAACATTCTTTCTATACATATTTAATATTTTAGAATAAAATTTTAACATTTTTAATTCATGTTCAACATTTTTTCTATGTACATTTAACATTTTTCAAATGCAAGTTAAAATATTTTTAGTACATGGTCAACATTTTTTTATGTTTGATTAAAAATGTAAATACTTGTTTAACATTTTTTAGAAAGCTTGATTAACATTTTATAAATACATGATCCACTTTATTCACACATTGTATACATGGTTAATATTTTTTATACACATTTAACATTTTCCAAATGAATGATTAACAATTTTCAAACATTATGTTAAGTATATTTTTGTAATATATATGTTTATACTTTTCGGAAGTGTAAAGAAAAGTAAAAAAATGAAAAATGAAACAAAAAATTGAAGGAAAAACAGGAAAAAAAAGCCCGAAGGCTGTGCCTTCCAGCGCATTTGTCCTGGCCCATCTGAACCTGCCTTGATGCGAGGGTTTCCCTAGGTCTCGCTTAAAGCGAGACAAGGGGGGGCTCAGGTTTATGTGGGTTAGGGTGGGTCAACGTGGACCGATCTGTTGTGGAAGCCGTGCCCAGATCGCATACGAGGGATGCGCAGACAAATGGGCTTGGTATAGGGTCCGGTTCGAATTTTTTCTTAGACTGCCTACGCCAACACATAAGGAATGATTATATGATCAACACTTCTTGAATATATGATCAACATTTTATAAATACACGATCCACTTTTTTCACACATTGTATTTTTTTGTATACATGGTCAATATTTTTTCTATACACATTATCATTTTCCAAATGCATGATTAACAATTTTCAAATATTATGTTAAGTATATTTTTAAAGTATATATGTTTATACTTTTCAGAAGTGTAAAGAAAAGTAAAAAAACAAAAAAGTGAAAAAAACCCATAAAAAAACCCAAGGTTGTGCCCTCCAGCGCATCTGGCCCGGCCCATCTGAAGCTGCCTTGATGCGAGGGTTTTCCAAGGTCTCGCTTAAAGCGAGACAAGGGGGCGCTCAGGTTTATGTGGGTTAGCGTGGACCAACATGGACCAATCCGATGTGAAAGCCGTACCCAGATAGCACACGAGGGATGTCCAGACAAATGGACTTGATATAGGAGTCCGGTTGGATGTTTTTTTCTCAAATTATCCGCCCCAACATGTAAAGAAAAGCGGATGGTCCGATTGAAAATGCTCTTACTTCTTGCTATCCCTACCATACCCCACACCGCTCATCCTCTCCATGAATTTGTCCCAACCGGTCTTAACTAAGCCAAATTTGCCATCATTCAGTGCATGGATTTCACATTCAATCTTTGTAATTCATTTATTTTGTTGGTTTCCCGATCTTCTTTCTAAAACCCGGTCAAAATACATTCCGAACTCGCCAAAATATGCCGACATTGCTTGAATCTTCAAAGTCAGTCAAATCTTATCTGAAATCTCAAACACAAATAAAAATGGAAACTTGATGAAATATGGTTTAGTGGCCTCATCTTTTGACATATCAAGCCCAAACTTTAAACCCTAGAGGAGCAAAAGTCTGTCCCCGACCCAAAAATCCCCCAAAACCCTTCCCCCTCGTCCCGCCGCCATGAAGCGGAAGCAGAGCGCCGCCGCCGCCGCCGCCGCCGAAGTCGACGCCGACGAGCCCTCCCAGGCCCCGCTGCCCCTCGACGACTACTCGGGCGACGTCTGCGCCGCGCTCACCGCGCGCTACGGCCGCTCCGCCTCCGCGCAGCACCGCCACCTCCTCGCCACCGCCGCCGCCATCGGCTCCATCCTCACCGACGACGGGCATCCCCTCACCGCCGAGTCCTACCTCCCCGCCGTCGTCTCCGCGCTCCGGGCCGCCGGCCCCTCGGACCCCGCCGCCGCCGCCGCCCTCGCGTCCCTCCTCGTCATCCTCATCCCCCACATCTCCTCCCTGCCGCCGGCCTCCGCCTCGGAGCCCGCCTCCTCGCTCGCCGCCTTCCTCGCCTCCCCTGACGCCTCCAAGCTCCCCACCGGCACCGTCCGCTCGGTGGTCAAGTCGCTCGGCCAGTTGGCCCTCCATCTCGACGCCGCAGCCGATTGGGGCGCTGTCGCCGCGCCTCTGGAGGCTCTCCTCGCTGCCTCGGTGGATCAGCGGGCCAAGGTGAGGAAGCCAGGATTGGAGTTCCTGTTGCTGATATAGAAAACACACTCATGTGCATGCCATTTCTCGCTTTGCTAGGTCCGAAGATGCGCGCAGGAGAGTGTGGAGAAGCTATTTCCTTACTTGGAGCGTTCCGGTTGTGCGAAGAAAGCTAGCGGCGCTGCAATTGACTTGTTTGAGAAACACATTTTGTCGGTGAGAAGTCTTGCCAAGTTGGATTCAGACGCTTCCGAGGCTAAGGAGACGGAAGCGGTTCATATGCTAGGCGCGGTGGCAGTTTTAGTTCCATATCTATCTAAGAAGGCAAGGAAGACGGTTTTCTCGGGTGCTTATCGGCTATTGAAACCCCGTTTTAGCCCACTCACAAGGCATGTCCTCAGGCTTATGGAGGCCTTGTTGGAGCATCTTAAGGCTGAGAATATTGAGTTGGAGTTGGAGAAGCTCATCTCCTTAGTGTTGGCTTACCTGCCTTACGATGAGAAGAAGCCTGATGATACCATCATCGCAGCATTACAGCTGATGAGAAATTGTTTAGGGAAACTGGCTGGTCGCCCAAAATTGTGGACAAAGGTTCTTCCGTCTGCATTCGAGGCAGTTTCAGGTTTGCATCTTCTTGCTTTTCATGCGTCAGGATTTGATGCAATGAGCTTCTTATAAATATACATATGGCCAGTTAAAAGAAGCATGACTCCACAGTTGACATACCTAGGTGTTCGTCGTTTAGGAATAATGAGTTCTTCTAGTTATCATAATTTTTTCATGCTGAACAAGTAGTCCTCAACCATGCTTTGTCCATTGTTATATTAAATGGGTGCATTAGGGGGCAAACTTATCTCCTCAGTTATGAAAGTTAGCACTTGCCATCTTGTTTTTTGGGTTGCCTTTGAGAGCGTATCTGTTCAAAGTTTGCACACAGTCCTTATGTCTTTGACCTTTTCAACACTTATGGATTGGTGATAGATGTATCTGGGTTTATCTTATGTCACATATGTATTATATAATACTTACCAACTTAACTTATTTGTCATGCTTCTCAACTTGGCAGGATACCTAATTCTGGACAGTAAATGTTCTGAAGATGTAGCGGAACTGTTAATAGAGTGCATCTGTTCTCATGTCGACCAAAGTATTTTTGTGACTAATGAGTCAGGGTGTGATGCTGAGGATTCGAGTGATGGGGCTGCCATCAAATCAATCTGTTTGTCTATCAACAAAAAACTTAGAAAGTGTGCTTCTCCTCCTCAAAATGTGTTAAAAATTGTCCTGGCTATGTTTCTCAAACTCGGTACGTCTTCAGTTATTTCAAGTTTTCAACAAGAACATCTCCTGCCTTAATGATTGGATCAATTAAGTAATCATTTGAGAGAGTCTTTTGAATTCCATGTAGTAGTTACCCTGACTCTATAAGGTTTGTTTTGTTTAACGTGGTTTACCCCTACATAGAACATCACATGCCTTTAATATTATCTCTTGCACATATATTGAATTTTTTTGTCATTTTGAGTACAAATAAGTACATGTGGTGCTACAAAAGGTACATCAAACACAATGCTAAAGTAGTTAGTATTTACTCCTGCAAGGCTGCGACTACCTAGCAAACTGTTAAGACATATGAAAGGTTGACAAAAATCTCCAAGCACCTTTTATCCTGCCATATTTTGTCATGCATTGTGTACCCTTTCCGCATAACTGTTCTTCCATTTTTTTCATAATGTAACTGTTATGTTGATATTGCCCCGCTTTACACATCACCACTTTTGATTCATCAACTCTTTGGTATTTGTTAATTCGTCTGCAGGGGGGAGTTCTTATGTCTTTATGAAAGATATCCTACTAACTTTGTCACGGCTTGGCTCGAAAATACACAAAGAACCACACCTGAAGAATGTAAGTTCATTTCTAGATTATTATCACGTCCAAAAAAGGGAACACCTTAGTTTTGTATGTACATCACCTCTTGTGACCCTAAAATATTACTCCCTCTGTTCCAAAATAGATGACCCAACCTTGTACTACTTTAGTACAAAGTTGGGTCATCTATTTTGGAACAGAGGGAGTATCATATTTGTTCTCCTTTTCCTTGTTTTTCTGCAGATTTTATCTTTTTTCCCTAAACATGTAAATTTCACATGATTGGATAATACTGTGTTGATGTTATAAACTTGTTCCTGATTTTTTATCACCATTTACGGCACCAATTCGTCGGTGGTATCACAATATATCACTAAAGAGCGGTATCACTAGATATGTTCTCCTTATTCCATATAGCGCAAAATGTAAATAACAGGATAGAATGGTTTAGTATATAGTCAATGTTTACTCCACACATATTTGCACTTCACATTTTTAACCTTCCATTTAGCTTAGCTTTTCTGTTGTCACGTTTGCAGGTTGAGGAGTGCATTGGGGCAGCAATAGTTGCTATGGGGCCTGATAAAATTCATTCTCTACTTCCAATATCTTTTGAGGAGGCTTGGTTTACATGCTCAAATATGTGGATTGTACCCATTTTAAACAAGTATGTTTATGGGGCCTCACTGCAACACTTTTTAGAGTACATTGTACCGCTAGCAAAATCGTTACAAGAGGCTTCAAGCAGGGGTAAAGACAATTGATTCAATAGGTGCTAAATTCACATGTTAGTATGTTACACAACTTCATGAATTTTTCCTTTATTCTTTCAGCCAAAAAAGCACGGAAATGTAAGGAATTGCAAGGTTGGAGTGATCAATTGTGGAATTTGCTTCCTGCCTTCTGCCGCTGTCCGTCTGATGTAGATCAGAACTTTGGTTCCTTGTCCAAACTGCTGCTAGAGATGCTGAAGTCTGATCGGTGTCTCTACAAATCCGCTAGTAAAGGCCTGCAGGTTTAGTTCTATACACTGTGATTCCTTATATTTAATCTTATAGACTCGTATACTACAAAACTGCTTCATTTCTTCTCTCAAACAATTTATCTATTGTTTGCCAGCAACTTATAGATGGAACTAGAAGATTAAGCAGCAGTGATGAAGATGTAGAAGTCCCTGCAGAAGTTTCAGCCTTGTTCTCCTCAAAGACTAGTAACTTAAGCTGTGTAAGCTTACAACGGTGCTCTAAAAAAGATGCTCGTAAAAGCATGAAAGTCTTGGCATCACATTCTGTGGATCTTCTTTGCACTTTTGCAGATGATTTCCTTGAATCATCAGAAAAGCGTGCTCATTTAAAGGTGCATCACTTACTCAGTTGTTTATTTTACCAGATGATTCTCTTTATAATTTTTTATTTCTCCAAACTACTTGACTCAGTTGCATACGCACATTTTGAAACAGCATCTCATGCTTGTGGACAAACATTTATGATTCGATTAATCCGCGCATGTTAGATGCATGGATCATGGATGCCTGTTAAGATGTTAGATTTAGGAAACATTTTGTCATTGTAAAGAGAGGCCATTAGAGGCATGTATGCTCGTTCAGTTTGAAATTTAAAATCATAGGCTGAGCTCTAAGTTTCATGCAGATGCAAGACTAAGTGCATTGTGGATAAGGGAGAAAAGAGGACCTTTTGGGATCCTGTTTGCCTATCCTTACGGATCCTTAATTAAGTTGCCGCGTGACTTGAATTAACTAAACAGTCGCATGACTATGAAGTGTGAAGATTGCTTTACAACATGTAATGTAAAACTCATGCATGGAGTTTCATTTCTGCATAAATGAATAGTTTTCTTGTACTTAATGATTGTTCTATTTTTTCCCCTGTGTATGCCGTGTACATGATTTAAACCTTGTTGTTGGAAGACTAAGTGCAGACTTGTGTAAGGTGGTTCTCACACATGTTAGAACCTTAAATCTCTGTGTAGGACAACAGTATGCCTCCAGCTCTCCTACCCTGAAAGTTTTTGCTGCACTATGCATTTTTGGCAAGATCTGTTACTACTTGTAAGCGTATACCTTTGTTTGGAAACAAGCATTTATGGGCCACTACTTCTCTTCAGCATGGTTGAACAATTCCTGTGTTACTTCGCAATGGTTATCGATCAACACCCCTTTTCAGACCATACATTGTGTGATATTTATCGGGTTATCTTTGTCATTTTACAGGATGCGCTGAGATCCCTGGCTCAAATTTCTGGTAGCGCAAACATCTGTAACCTTTTTCTTTCACTACTTACAAAATGTGGTTTGGAAGATACTCCATCGACACCAGAGAATCTAGAATGTGAAGCAAATGAGGTAGATGGAAAAGGCGAAGAGAATACTGATTCAACAGCGGAGATAAATCATAAGAGGTTTGCTATTTATCCTAACCCATCTGTAAGGTCTGATCTTTTTAGTCTAGGTTAAGCATTCTGTAGAAAAAACACAAAGTTAGTAATACCAAAATATCAGGTTCTCAGCAGTGTCAGAACTTTCTACCATGTAAATAGGTACCTACAAGCCATAATTTTATAAGGAAATCAATGTTGTTAATCTGTAACCTACTAGGGCAATCTTCCCATCCAGTTAAATAATATCATGACGCCGTTCTCCAAATAAATAAATAAATCTTGGAACAATCATGGCATCGAAACTAGGATTTTTCTTGGAGTTTTACATATATAGGAAGTTTCTTATGTGATTATATGCATCATCATGTATGCATATGTGGTTACTATGTGGTAGCCAACACATAAATGCATCCCATCCGGAAGCTTGTTGTGCATGATATATGATTATGATTTTGCTTGTGCAGGTCTCTACTGATGGAACTCATTTCAACACTAGCTGAAGCTGCCGATGAGGATGTGCTTGATTTGTTTTTTGGATTCATCAAATCTTCTTTACTGGTATCCTTGCTAATCTCTGCTCTTATTATGCCCCAATGTCCAACTGTTAGTAGGGAGTTCATTGTTCATACTACCTATCTTTTCTCCTCAGGATAGCATCAAGTCATGTGAGAGCAAAGCTCTCTTCGCATTAAGCACAATTTTGAAGGTCAGCATGAGTTCCTCATATCCAACTTTCAGATTTGAGATGTATTTGTTTGCCTTTAACCCCTTTCTTTACTTTCAGGAACACCATGAATATTCGTTAGCCCAGTTGGATGAAATAATGATGCTTCTTCATGGAATAAAGCCAGATTCTAACAATGCAGTTTTAGAAGGTCAATTAGTATGCTACAAGTATCTGTTGGTTCACATGATTAAGGTATGGCTGTTGCACTTGTAAAAAAATGCAACTACAAATCTTTGAGCAGTGAGCACCATAAGAGCACAAATACTTGTTAATTAGAGGTGCACCGTTCATCTATTAATGTTCCATTGCACATATTAGAATAACATGACATCTTAGTTTTGCAAAGTGGATATTATGGACCTTGGTCCACAGCAGGATAAATTGGCTGGGATAAAAGGAGAATAGGGCAAATATAACGGCACTGCAGCAGGGCTCATCCCTGACGTAGAAGAAGAGGCTCTGAGACTGACCTTTTGGAAACTACAAGGCTTCCTTGTCCATGTTTGCCAGCACCTATCCTGCTGCCACTACTGTATCTTCTGGAATACTAGCCATACCCTAGTAGCTAGCAGGCTAACTCAGCCCTACCCTACACCTTCCTTAGTGGACGCACATGTTGCTGCCTTGGACATGCCGGATGGCCATAGGGCCCTGGCCCATGACCATAACATTGGATGCACCTTCTACCAAGAGAGCATCAAGCATCGGCATGATGTTCTTTGACTGCAATACTGCATGCATGTTTTCTTGTGTTACTTTAGTCTAGTTCTATGCTTCGTCCATCCTGCTTGCTGAATCATGTGCCATGGTTTTTACTTAACTTCTACCATTCTGAAGGTTAATGAAGAGAGCACAAGCAAGAAGGCATTCTTGATTCTAAATGAGTTAATACTTGCATTGAAGGTGTGTTACCTATCCTCATATTTTGATCAATTATCAGTTGTGTATTAGTCTGCTAACATCATGTCATACATAATCACCATTTATACAAGGATAAATTTATACTGACTTAAAGCAAGGCCATGAAAAAGCTCACGTGATAAGATTCTTTCTTCCTCTTCTGCCATCGACTGCTTTGGTTCATTCACACTGTTTTCTTTTAAATGCAGTCTAAGAAGGAAAGTAGAAGACTAGCATACGATGTACTCCTGGCTATTAGTACTAGCTTGAGGAGTTCTGAATTGAATAACGGAGATTCAGATCTTCAACGGCTATTCACAATGGTTAGCTAACGAACTTCTTCTCTACTCTTGAGATATTTTTCCTATGTTTCTTTGATGCGCAGAGGTATGGTGCCACCATGTTTGAGGAGACAACTACTTCTTGTTTTTCCTGTTCCTAACCACTGTAGCTCAAATGTTTGTTTCGCCTTTCATGAAAGAAATCTAGCAACCTGTTCTCTCCATTTATACCATTAAATGATAGTATTATGATTTATGAATTGCTGCGCCCATTAAGTCCTTTCATAAATTATAAAATACTGATGCCTAGTGCATGAAGTCTATGCAAGAACAATTCTTGTGAAAAGCGTCAAGCTAAGTTGTAGTTTTGCAGCATCGATACTTGAAAGCATACAGTCTATAAGATATATGGTCTGATTTTGAGAAGAGCAATCTTAGAGTTCTGAGAACATCGTGATGATGTTGGACCATTGCCGTGATGGTTTTGTAAAGGGCTAACCTGCATACCCAAGTAGAGATCTATCATACCTATATAGTTTCTTAGATTCAGTAGTTATTTATGATGTCTGCTTTATGTAAAGTTGTAAGTAAGCAATATAGTTCCACATGGCAGGAGCATTAGTCTGTCTCATATGCAGGATTTCCATTGTTGAAACATTGAAAAAAATCAATTTAGTCAACTTTCAGGTGATGGGATATCTTTCTAGTCCGTCTCCTCACATAGTGAGCGGAGCAATAGCTGCACTATCATTGCTTATATACACTGATGCTGATTTCTGCGTGGAAGTTCCAAATTTGATACCGTCAGTCCTAGTTCTGCTGCAAAATAAAGCTATTGAAGTGATTAAGGTGGGTTCTGTGTCTTCTGTCTGCCCTGTTGGGTTGTTTTCAGTTCTCCTGTCATCGAAGAGTCTGATTTGTTTTATTATTATATAAAAATCTAGGCATCTCTGGGGTTTGTTAAGGTGTTGGTAACATCTTTGCAATCAGAAAAACTGTTGGGTTTGCAAGCAGATATCATGACTGGCATATTACCAATGTCATCTGTTACAAAGCACCATTTCAAAGGGAAGGTTAGTCGGTGCAACTGTTCCATGGTTTAGTTTCCGTCCATTTTGTATGTTCTGTATGGTGCGCTTAACAAGATGTGTTTTGATATTTTGTACGCAGGTTATACTAATAGTGGAAATATTGATCAGAAAATGTGGATTTGATGCCATTGACTTGGTTACACCTGAAAAGTACAAGGAGTTCGTTAGAAGTGTTGAAGAGGTGAGATTCCCTTAACTAGTTTTTTTCTTCTTAATTTTGCTTTAGAAGAGTGATCCATACGTTTTCATCTGCTGAATGTTTTGTATACCTTTTTTAGCACTAAGCACGTAATGGTTTTGGCCAAGCTACATTCAGCCTGTGATTGATCCATATCCATCAATTTTAGGTTAATTCATCAAATGTAAATGTTTAGTGAGAATTAATTCCTTCATAATCTTCATAAGTTCATCATATAACTCACACTAGCTATTGAGTGCAAAGATGCCGAGCTCTTGTTTGAAGTGTTACTTTTCCCCCCTCATGTTAAAAAGTTACTCGAGCCCTTGATAAAAACGTTATTTTCCCCCCTCGAATAAAAAGGCGTTGCTCTTTAACTGCAAACTTTTCAAAAGGGAAAAAACAGCAAACCATGAGGCCACGAAGATTTCAAACCACTCCCTCCTCGCGTACTGAACTTGAATTTTGCAGGGCCGCAAGGGGAATAATAATAATCCAGTAGATGGTGCACCGTCCGAGGCGAAAGATCCCGAGCATCATGCTCCAAAGAGGTAAAAAGCCACGGCCAGCCCCTCCTTGCTCTTCCTTCACAACCCGTTGCTTACGCCATTTGGCGTGTGTACAGAGGAAAATGGGCCGATTCCAACGCCGAGTCTGGGCAAGAGGAAGCGCCGGCCGGGAAGAAGGAATTCTTCGTCAAAGGGGCGAGGAAGCCTCACTTCCGGGGCGGCAGAGGCAGAGGCAGAGGCAGAGGCCAGCAGCACGGCAGAGCGTCAGGCGACAGAGGTGGTTTCGGATCCAGATCCGAAGCGCAGTCAGGAGACGGCTGGAGCAGCAGAGGCGGCAGGCCACGGGGCCGCGGCACGAGGCCGGGGAACGGCGGGTTCAACAGGGCGCGAGGCCGCGGCGGCGGGAATGGGATGGGGGGGCCGGCCAGCCACTCCCCTGGATTCAAGAAGCCCAGAACCGCGGCGGCGGCGTCATGAGAGATCAGACAAAGTCGCTCGCACCGCCCAGCCATCGCCGTGAAGGACATGGATTTTAACCGTCCCGTCATGAAAAGAGTTTCCCAATGGGCCCGTGCAATTCCGGTGCAGTTTAGCCGGGCCCCATGGGTGGGATTGACAGTGGGGAATGCTTTTACGGAGCAGTGTATCCGCGTTGCGCGGTGAAGTTTTGCCTGGTGTAAAACATGCGTAGCGAGCTGTAGGATTTTGAAAACGCCAAACACTCTGCACGCGGTGTCGCTTGCTTCCTCGTATTTTTGGTTGGAAAGGGATGCTCCAGCTGCTTAAGCGTGGAAGAATCGCTGAGATATTTTGGGGCTAGTGCCGTGCCGGCTAGGGTGGGGACGGGCCGGAGACAAGGACGACGTGGCTGGATGGGTCATCTTGAGTCTGGTCATAGCGAGAAGTAATTTAGAGCAGTAACAATCAGTGGCGGCTCCACGAAATGAAGGCTAGGTATTCATTCAATTTTTTTTTTGCTCTAAATGTAGTATATGAACCAAATAACACAACACTAGCAATATATGAACAAAACAACACTAGCACAATGACAATAGCAATGTTTCAATGTACCAGACCATAACGACATGAATACATAAGTATCTTTTGATTGATAAAGTGATGATATCCTTCTTACAATATAACTTTGCGGTCTCCTTTTTGGAAAAGATTGATGACATCTTCATCCTTCACTTACTTGAAAAATTCTCTCTCAACAAATGTAACCAAACAATTGTTCAAATATTCATCACCCATTTTGCTCCTTAGCTTATTCTTCACATGGCTTATTGAAGAGAATACCTTTCAACACTAGCAGTAGCTACTGGCAGAATCAATACCAACTTAAGAAGCTTGTAAACAATATGATATTGTCCATGCTTGTTTGTCTCCACAAGCACAACTGAAAGTTGACACAGATTTTTCAGGTTTTGAAACCTTTCATCTCTACGCACATTAGTAACATACATGTTTAGTTGCCATGAAAGCCTTGCCAGTTCATCACTTGTAAAATCAAAAGCATAAAACTTTGTAGCAAGCCTAACCAACTTCTCTTGGTCATAAGCAGCAAATAGATGAAGTGGACAGAATGTTGCCATGCAAGAAAGTAGCTCTGTGTTTACATCATCAAATCTGCCATTCAACTCACTGATTTGCCTATCAATGACACCCACAAACATATCAACCTTGAAGCGGTGGTAATTGACCACACCATTACATAAACCCCTTCTAGGCCAGCCAACGGGAAAGTAAGGACCCTCCATATCAACAACTTTGATCTTATGCTTTGTACAAAAAGATGTGACCTTTGTGAGAAAATCATCCCATCCAGCATTGGTCCTCAAAGCCTCCAAGTAATACTTTGTGTCACGAACAAGCTCAATAGCATGAACAATATCTTCGTCTTGCTTTTGCGAAGCTCTACACAACTCATCTGTGTATCCAAATTTTTCTTGCATCAAGTGTGCCATGAAAACAAACTCAAATGATCGAAATATTGTCTCTATGGGTAGAGCCGCTAGTGCCTCCGCACCATGGTACTCGTCTCCAATCTTGCGAAGGACTCGTCGTAGTGCACCATACATAGAGATGACATGGTTCACAGTTTTGAAGTGAGAGCCCCAACGTCTATCACATGGACTTCCCAAACCCATTTCCTGTTTCAGCCCACTCCCTGATTCTACTTCTTCCAATTCCAATGCATCAATGAGTTCTTCAGCCTGAGCTATCCGAAGCATTCTCATCTTTTTACAAGACATGCCAAGAGCATTTAACAAGTGTGCAAGCTGCTGAAAAAACCAAGTACAATCACCACTCTCCTTAGCAACAACAACAAGAGTTAACTGTAGTTGATGGGCAAAACAATGAACATAGTAGGCATAAGGGCACTCATCCATAATCAGTTTTTTCAGGCCATTAACATTACCTCTCATGTTACTAGCTCCATCATATCCTTGCCCACGAACCATCGAAAAGGTCAGATTGTAGTCCATAAGCATTTTCTGAATTGCAGCTTTTAGTGTCAAAGAGGTAGTATCTTCAACACGAGCAAGACCAAGAAATCTTACAACCGCCCTTCCTTTCTTATCAATAAAACGCAAGCAAACAACCAATTGTTCATTCTGATACACATCACTAGACTCATCTGCTAGTATTGCAAAATGACCACCATCAAGTTCTTCAATGACTAATTTAGTAGTCTCTTGTGCACAACATTTTATCACCTCTTGTTGTATATCATGGTGAGTCATCTTGCAGTTCCGTGGAGCATTCTTGAGAACAACCCTGTCAACCTCTTCAAAAATTCCTGCTAGCCAATTTAGAAGCTCAAGAAAATTTCCTTTATTTAATGAGTCTTCACTTTCATCATGTCCTCTAAATGCCAAGTCTTGGCGCAATAGAAATCTCACACACTTGAGTGTCCATGTCAAACGTTGTTTATACAAAGCCTTGTATTGTGAGGTGTTTGAAGCAATAGACTCCCGAATTGATGTTTGTGGTGTAGTGAACCTATCATACTTCTCTTGAGCTTCAGCATGAGCACCACTAACCTCGCCTTCATGTTTCTTCAATCTCGACTTCATGTTCCAGTTATTAAATCCCTTATTCGCAAAAGCATCTCCATCGGGACATCTTGTTTTATCCTTGAATAAATAGTAAACGAAGCAGAAATCTCTATGTTTTTCCACACTATACTCAATCCATGGAAATTCTTTAAACCAAGCACGGAAAAAGCGACGATCTTTCCCACTTTTATTTGTAAACTTGAACTCATGATTCTTTAGTTGACATGACCCCATCTCAATATATCTCCTTCTTACTCTATCTTGGTCATTGACAGCATACACTGAGATTGGAATCCGCTTTCCAGGATCATGTTCGAGTGCCTCCAAATCTGCTTGCATCGGTTCATCATCTTCATCAATAAATTCATCATCTTCTACATGAGGCGTTGAGGTTTCTCCTCTACTCTCCGGTTCTTGCCATAACACCAATTGCAATTTGCTCTCCAAATGAACAGGAGAAGTACAAGTACTAGATGCAGCTACGGTCTGATTCGGTGTGGATACTTCATCTATTTTCCTTGCCTTTGAAGCCTTTTCCCACATTGCCAATATGCTACTGCCAACAATTCCACTCCTCTTCATCTTCATCTACGTTTGGCCAAACAAGGGGAACATAAATTTAGATACTTGCACCTGTTAAATAGATCGACTGCCTGCATCTAGTAGTTTCAGCAAATCAAGAAATTCCCAAATTGGGGGCGAGGCCGCGAGGGCAGAGGTCGTCGCAGCTTTTGTTTCTGTGCCGCGAGGGGCGGGGCGCCGCTGCCAGGTTTGCCCATCCCTGCTCGTGGTTTGCCCATCCACGCGAGGGGCGGGCGTGGGGCGGGGCGCCGCCGCTAGGGTCGCCTCCGATAGTTGACATCTACCTCTGGCGGCGCTTCGTGCGGGAACGATGCGAGGAGGGGTCGAGTGCAGCGACTGGTCGAGCGGAGGGCTGGAGGCGTCGGTGCGAACTAGAGCGAACCAGAGATTTCGTGGGCTGCGTTTGCTACTTTGGTTTGGGCTGAGATGTATATAAATTTTTTTCGTCCAAATCTTGGGTATTCCCGTGCATACATAGGCATACACTTGCCGCCGCCACTGGTAACAATGCATATGTTATCAGTTTATGTTACTATCTTCATAGTGGGTACTAGTAAATATATATCATGCAAGTCGTCATTTGTTAAGATGTATATTCATTCTCATTGGGTTGTGTTACGCTACTTCAAACACTTGGCTTCACATTAACTACACATGCCAGATAAGTAAACTTGTTCTGAGATGTGTTATGTTACTCGCTAAGTTAGCAGATTAAGGACGGACGCGCAGTCGGTCCAGAAAAAGAAGAACTTTCTGACAAATGCCTTTTCCTTCCGTGCAACACGGTGCCCGTGCGCGCTTTTTTTTTTTTTTTTTTTTTTTGCTTAATCGAGAAACCCCCAGATCGGGAAGGAAATATCGGATACGGATGACGCTCTATCTCTATCCGACGTGACCGCACCGCACCGCAGCAAGGGAGGCCGGCCGAGGGCTCGCTTCAAGAGCCCGTGCGGGCTCTCTCGCGGCCCATGTACCTCTCGGCCCTCGCCTCTTCTTCTCTCTCGCGGCTCGGAATCGGATCTAGATTCCGGCGAGCGACCCTAGCAGCAGCAGAGGCGGGCGGCGTCTCCGGTTCCGGCGGGCGGCCATGGCGGTGGCGGCGCCGGGGCAGCTGAACCTCGACGAGTTCCCCTCCTGGGGCTCCCGCGGCGTCGACTGCTTCGAGAAGCTCGAGCAGATCGGCGAGGGCACCTACGGGTCCGTACCTTACCCTACTCCTCGCTCCCCTCTCGCTACCAATTCGCTCGTCGCCGGATCTGGCACCTGACCCCCCCCCTCTCTCTCCCCGCCGTCGCGTCGCCGCCGCCAGGCAGGTGTACATGGCCAAGGAGACGGAGACCAACGAGATCGTCGCGCTCAAGAAGATCCGCATGGACAACGAGCGCGAGGGCGTAAGATTTCTCTTCCTCTTCTCCTCCTCTTCCGTCCGATGCCGGTGCCAGCTCCGGCGCGAGCGTGTTGTGTCTGACGCCTTGTTTCGGCTGCCGCAGTTCCCCATCACGGCGATCCGCGAGATCAAGATCCTCAAGAAGCTCCACCACCAGAACGTCATCCAGCTCAAGGAGATCGTCACCTCCCCAGGTGCCTGCGCTGGACTGACCCCAAGCTCCCTCAATTCATTCCCTCGATTGAAATATATATATATATATATATATATATATATATATATATATATATATATATATATATATGTCGTTCTATTCTCTCTACTGACGGAGGAGGAATTCGCGAATTCGCAGGCCCGGACCGAGACGAGCAAGGGAAGCCAAGTACGGCCCGATTCCACCATTCTCGCTTGCAATTCTAGTGCTTTGCTTTGCTTGGGGGTGGGTGTTGCTTATGCTTCTGCCTGTAAGGTCGTGACGCCTGTCTGACGCCTTGTCGTGTTGTTGCACAAAATAGTCGACGGCAACAAGTACAAGGGGAGCATCTACATGGTCTTCGAGTACATGGACCACGACCTCACCGGACTCGCCGACAGGCCCGGGATGCGCTTCACCGTGCCGCAGATCAAGGTAGAAGAACCGCCCGTTCACTCGGTTTCTGCGATTTCCCTTTGATGCCAATGAGGTTTTAATATTTTGTTTATGGATTGATCTCGTCTGGTGTACTGTGATCTTGTCTTGGTCCAGTGCTACATGAAGCAGCTGCTCACAGGCCTGCACTACTGCCACGTCAATCAGGTGCTGCATCGAGATATCAAAGGTATTATATATATTTTGACTTCACGACCGGAGTTTTTCATAAAGTTTGCGAGGTACCTTGTTGTCCGTTTGCTGAGCTAATGTGTTGATGCTTCCCTTGCAGGTTCTAACCTTTTGATAGACAATGAGGGTAACCTCAAGCTGGCTGATTTTGGGCTTGCGAGGTCGTTCTCTAGTGATCACAATGGCAACCTGACTAACCGTGTCATCACCTTATGGTATAGGTAGGGCATTAGAACTTCTGCCCACATAGTCATTGTCACGATTGCATTCGTTATGCATGCCACGTTTGTTGCCTTTTATTTGACTACGCTCATTGTTTTTTGTTGGATTTGCAGACCTCCAGAACTGCTTCTCGGAAGCACAAGGTATGGTCCAGCTGTTGACATGTGGTCTGTGGGTTGTATTTTTGCTGAGCTTCTCAATGGAAAGCCAATCCTGCCAGGGAAGAATGAGGTATACCTTTATGACTTATGAGGCTTTCAGCAATCAAGTGTATAACCTAAGCATTTGATGTGATTTAAGCCCCCTTTTTGCACTCGAGTTATAGATATAGCCGTTTGTAATTTTAATCTTATATGTATGTCATTACTGCAGCCGGAGCAGCTGACCAAAATTTTCGAGCTTTGTGGCACCCCTGACGAGTTAATCTGGCCTGGTGTCACTAAGATGCCGTGGTACAACAACTTCAAGCCTCCCAGAGTATTGAAGAGAAAAGTTAAAGATGCCTTTAAACAGTGAGTGCTATGCTTGGCATTGTTATGTTGTGTTGCTTTGTCTCATGTCGCTGGTGGTCACACTTTTATGTGTTTGCAGTTTTGACCGGCATGCTCTGGACCTGTTGGAGAGGATGTTAACTTTAGATCCATCACAGGTATAAAATGACAATTTTGGCAAGTTTTGCAATCAAATGCTTTTAACTCCTTGGGCCCGTGTATGATAAAAGTTTACCATTCTTTGCTTTTCACTCCTCAACAAATTCACTCTTAAATTGTTCAGAGGATACCAGCGAAGGAGGCACTTGATGCAGAGTATTTCTGGACTGATCCCTTGCCATGTGACCCGAAAAGGCATGTTCTGGTCACTGTTTTTATTATACTGCCAAGTAATTTCCTTTCTAATAACTTCTTGAGCTAAGTTGTGTCATGACCATTAAATGTTCGATGATACAGTTTGCCATCGTATGAGGCATCACACGAATTCCAGACTAAGAAAAAACGTCAGCAGCAGAGGCAAGCGGAGGAAGCTGCAAAGCGCCAAAAAATAAATCATCCTCCCCCACATTCTCGCTTGCCTCCGATCCAGCATCCAGGCCAATCACACCAGATCAGGCCTGGCCATGCGCCACCTGTGGCAGGTGGCTCGAGCCACTATGCGAAACCTCGGGGACCTGGAGGGCCTAACAGGTACCCGCAGGGTGGGAACCAAGGCGCAGGCTATAATAACCCGAACCGCGGAGGGCAAGGCAGTGGCTATGGCAGCGCCCCGTATCCTCAGCAAGGAAGAGGACCTCCTCCGTTCCCTGCAGCAGGTGCTCCACGCGGTGGTGCCGGCAGTGGCTATGGAGTCGGTGGCCCAAATTACCCACCAGGCGGTCCGCCGTATGGCACGTCTGGTCCAGGCCGAGGAGGCCCCAACTATCCTCAAGGCGGTTCTCGCAATCAGCAGCAGTATGGTAGCTGGCAATAATATTTGTCATATCACGTCGCGGTGATACGCCCCTCCAGTTGGAGTATTTTTATTTGTAGAATCTTTGCTGTCCAAATTCTACTTTCTGTGATTGTTGCGCAACAGCTCTTAAGGTACGTCCTTTATGATTCAAGCTGTATTTTATCAATGTATAAACTGAGATTGTAGCACAACAGGCTATTGCAGTGTCTCGTTTATGATTCAATTTGTATGTTATGAATACACGAAATGTATAATCACCTTATGATTCAAGCTGTATGTTATGAATGTATGACCATTAATGAGATGTTCTTGTAGCATGCAAGTCTGAAGAAAAGTTTGCTATCAATTACTGTTGGTACTCTTGCTCAATGTATCTGCAATGTGCCCTGAGCTTAATCACAAGAATCATATACATACTTGCTTCTTTGGGACTTAATCACAAGAATCATATAAATACTTGCTTCTAAGGATCAACGATAGAGACAAGTGAGGCGGACGTGTCAACGACTGAACCAAAAAAGCTGTAATTGTTGAAAAGATTGCTTCTAATAAGTTCTAGCATGTGTTAGCCAAAATCTTGCTACATGAGAAACACTAATAACAGGGTCAAATTTATGGGAAAATGGCTTCAACAAATGCCTCTGCATCAAAAGGTTGGAGATCTTCCACCCCTTCGCCGACGCCAACAAACTTGACTGGAATTCCAAGTTCGTCCACGACGCTCACCTGAGACAGGATTCAGGTCAGCAAGTTTAGATGCTGTTTATTTAAGATGCAGGACTGGGATTTGTAACTATCATAAGAAAGGACTGGAAATCGTGTCCGTACCACGCAGCCACCACGAGCAGTCCCGTCTAACTTCGTCAGGATGAATCCTGTGATCCCAACAACCTGGTATGAAGCCAAGAAAGTCCCTCATTATCACTATCTAATAGAAATATAGATGATGAATCAAGTAAGTATCAGAAATGCAGAGTGGTAGTTACATCGTTGAACTCCTTCGCTTGCTGTAGCATATTTAATCCAGTTGTGCCATCCAGAACCAGCAAGATCTCCTGAAGAGAATGGAGTACACGATAAAAGTTACCGCACATGACTGAATAAGCAAAACACAAAATATTGATGAGATCTGTTTGTGCACTTCTGAACTTGCTAGGTCATAAAGTTAAATATTTTTTAATAAAAATACAAGCAAGACGCCTAATGTGCTATGCAAAAAATGTTGAACTAATAATACGTCATAAAGTTTAATATTTTTTAAATAAAAATACAACGTACATTAGGAGCACCAGGCAGGGCTTTAGCTATGACTTTCTTGCAAGAAACCAACTCTTCCATGAGACCGTAATTTGTATGAAGTCCTGTAAGATTATTGCTACAAAACAATTAATTTCCCAAACAAAGCAAAGAAGTAAATGTATTATGCTTCAATCTGTAACAACAACCGTACGTCCTGACGTATCACATAGAACAATATCAAATCCTTCACGCTTCCCACGCTTTACTGCCTGCGAAAGAACTACCAAGCGAGTCAAATTAGACGAAACATAAGAGTTGGGCTCATTATGACAGAATAATACTTATTCAATCACGCTTGGCAGATCAGAAGTTCATACCTGATGGAGCCTGCGCCTTCTTATCGTTATCGATAACAATCTCTGAGCCAGTCCTCTCAGCCCAAATTTCTAGCTGGTCACGAGCTGCTGCTCGGAAGGTATCACCTGCCGCCATCAATACCTATATTATCGGTGAAAGCAAGAACATATAAGCTCTTTAATTTTACAACAATATGCTAAAGCAATATATATATAGCTGAAGCAGGGGGTGTGAAGTAAATGGCCCCACCTTCGCTCCTTCATTCTTAAATCTGTAGGCAAGTTTTCCTGCAAACATTGTAGATAACAGAATAGATAAATTCGCCACTTCATAGCATCATTTCGACAAACAAGAAAAGACACAAAACAGCATGCTATAACACATCTGTTTAGCTCCATAGTGACCACATAAACCAGAAAAGCTAAACCCAATCCTACCCCACATTCTAACTTTCTGCAGTTGAAAGATGTAAACAGTTTTTCCCTGAGTTGATTGATTAGACCTCTTGTAGTATAACACATCCTACATTGGCATTATAAATTTACTTGAAGAAATTAATAAATTCGTGTTCCATTTAGCAGTTCTCTTTGGATTATAACCATTTAGTTCATTGTCCACAAAATAACATAGGTCGTAACTAACACCGCTGAATCAAGCAGAGGAATGCAGAGGTTATGTGAGCCAATTCATACAAGCAGGATAAGCAATTCTTCATGGCACTCGAACCATTCGAGGGGCAATAAATTATTTACGCTCCATCCCCAAAGTGCTAAATCACCATAAACCCATATCATTCATTCTTGTAACAAAATCCACATCTAAATGCAACAGCGAACCGAGAATACAGTAAAGCATGCCGAGAAGTACCTAGCGATGTCGTCTTGCCGCCTCCGTTCACTCCCACGATCATGATAACCGCCGGCTTCCTGCCAAAACGACCAAGCACACTCAGACCTCCCAAAATTCAGACACCACTCAACAGTGGCAAATTCAGATAGAGGGCAGGCAGAACCTGAAGCCGAGCTGCAGCTCGGTCTTGCTGCCCTTGGTCGTGAGCAGCTCGAGGATGCATCTCTTCAGCGACGCCTGCGCCACAATGAACACCGGATTAGGCCACGAAACCAATCCCGTTGTGCTCCACTGTAGTAACTGACTGAGACTGAGACTGAGACTGATCACCTTTATCTCGGTCCCGGACTTGAGCTTGCCGTCGCGGATCTGGTCGCGGAGGGCGTCGACGATCCGGAACGAGATCTTGGGCCCGAAGTCCGACACCAACAGCGCCTGCGCCGGCGCCAAGAAACATCGGTCAGAGGGGGAAGAAAAATGGAGCGAGGAGCCGGTGGTCAGGGAGGGGACCTCCTCGAGGTCGTCGAGGACGCGGTCGGTGTCGGCGAGGTTCCAGTAGGTGAGCAGCTCGTCGACGACGGAGAGGGTCTCGCGGGTCTTGGAGAAGCCGGAGAAGAGCTTGTCGACGTCGCTCTTGGCCTTCTCCTTGATGAGCCGGCCGAGGCGGGTGAAGAAGCCGGCCTGCCCGGCGGCCGCCGCGCAGCGGAGCCGGCCGGAGGGGCCGCGCGGGGCGGCGGACAGCGGCGAGAGGAATGGGAGCGCGCGGGAGGGCGCCGACGCCGACGTCATTCTTGGGCGCTGCCTGGCTGCGGTGCGGATACCGGCGACGGGATGGGTGGTGGGAGAGGATAGAGCTGAGCGAGCTGGCCCGCGCAAAACCGCCGTCTCTTTTCCGCCGCAAAATGGCTCCTTTTTGGATTGTGGAAAATCGTGGGGGTGAAACTAGGAATTGCAACTAATGATTTATTTAGAAATGTTTCATACTCCCTCCATTTTTATTTACTTTCCATATTAGTTTTGTCTAAAGTCAAACTTTATATACTTTCAAAAAGCTTATAGGAAAATATATTAACATATACACCATCAAATATATATCATTGGATTCATCATTACATATACTTTTACATCATATAAATCTACTACTGTAAATGTTCATATTATTTTCCACAAACTTGATCAAACTTTATAAAATTTGACTTCAGTCAAAGCTAAATAAATAAAAACGAAGGGAGTAGTATTTTTAAGTCAGACTTAGAAATATATCTTAGGTATTGCCCCCACCATCCGATCGATCTTCTCTCCCTTGCGCCTCCGACCATTGCTCAGACAACAACGAAAGGTGGAGGGAGGATGGAGTGGGTTCTTGTCTCTCGTTCATTGTGTAGTAAGTTTTGGTGATGCGACAATGTTGCATCGAGGGCGATGTGGACTGATGGAGCTAATGTGTCCAATAGAAGTCGCATGGCTCCAGTCCCATCTTGATCGAGCTTCGGAGATTTTGTCCTTGTAGTTTTACACGGGCGACATATTGATTATTTGTGTTATCTGTCATTGTGGCTCTACATGTGCATCATCGGTGACAAAATTGACTTCTTCAATGGCCCCTTCTTTAGAGACTTTGCGAGGAAGGTTGTTGGATTGATCTGGCGATGCTAGCATGACTAGTTGCCTAGACCGGAGATTCCCTTCAATATGTTTGGCGTGATTGCCAATCTTTGCCGCACGCGACGATTCACTATTAGGATGATTCGAAGATGTTTGATCCTCTATAACTCTTTGTACGTACTTTGCTAGTTGGATTTCTCGATGATCCATATCATTGCTGATAGCTACGATGGCAGCACAACAACGACAAGTTCAACGACGACTTTGACAATAATTTCGAAGCTTATAGTCTTACTTATAATCTCTTCTTTTGTTGAAGGTAATTCATGTATCCGTGGCTTCGGTTTCCACATTATTTAGTTGTCATATTAGGATCTTGCATGAGAAAAATCCAGGCTTGATTAAAAAATTAACCTTAGATTGTCATGAACTAAAAATGGTACTTCTGAAATGAATAAGAGTAAATCTATTATAGACCCCACCTACCTTTGTACAAATCCTTATTTGTGTGGTGGTTTGGGGCTGTTGAACCTTGACAATTTTTTGACTTCCCTTCATCTTAGATGGCTCTTGTTCAAATGGAAGGACCCCGTTAAGCCTTGGATCGGTTTGGGACCCCCCTGCGATGCCAACGATCGTGACCTATTTCATGGCGGCTACAAAGGCTACTTGGGGATGGTAAAAAGCCACGTTTCGGGATTCCATGGTTTGATAGTTTCAGCCGAGAGACATGACGCTGAAACTAGGATTTGACTATTTGAAGCTTATATAGCACCAGTCATAAGCTTGACGATTTCTAAATGGCGCCTTAAGCGTCCGTATAGGCGCACACCGTCCCTCCGCCATGGGCCGGCCCAGTTACATGTTTTTTTCCCTATGTTTAAAAAAAACTATGCTACTCGATACTCGAACTCTTAAACCAGACACACAGCGCCAACAGTGGTAAGCATCGTGGCAGATGACCTATTGTGATGCTTCTACTTCATTTTACTTCTTTAATAAAGATAAAAAACACTCTGCTCTCTTTCAGTTTTTTTGGTTTATGTTTTTTTGGCCAGTTTTTATTCTGGCCTTTTTCTCTTTCCCTTTTTTTTTCATTTTTTCTTTCTTCAAATTCCGGTACTGTTTCTAAAAAATCGTGAAGTTTTCTAAAATTGACGAATTTTTTCATTTTTTATGATTTTGTTTTTCAAATTTGATGTATTTTTTTTCATTTTTTGGTGAACCATGTTTTTTTTGCAAAATTGATGAATTTTTTCCAAATCTGATGAAGTTTTTTTTTCAAAATTGATGAACTTTCTTAAATTTGATGAACTTTTCCAAATTCATTGAACTTTTTCAAACTTGGTGAACCTTTTCATTTTTCAATTAACTATTTTTTGCAAAATTGATGAACTTTTTTCAAATGAACATTTTTAAAAATTGGTGATTTTTTATTAAAATTTGATGATTTTTTCAAACTCAATGAACTTTTTTCAAACTTGATGAACTTTTTTTTTCAAATCAATGAACTTATTTTAAGTTTTTGAAGTTTTTTTCAAAATCCGTGAATTCTTTTGAATTCATGAACTCTTTTGTCAACTTTTTTTAAGTCAATGTTTGACCGGCAATTGGTCGACCAATCAACCAGTTTTGTTTTTTTTAGGGAAACCAGTGAACCAGCTGGAGCGAGCAATCCATTCGAGTTCGCTGCGATCGATCGATATAAGTTTAGTTTGGCCGGCCTATTAACACCACCCTTCGAGCGCGTGAATTCCAAACCGGCGTTGAGAGCGCCAGTTAGGAGCTCCCCATATGCTTGTGCACAGAATGTGCACACCCTTTTAGCGCATGTCGTAGGTAATGGGCTGGCTCCTCTAGGGGGTTGTGGTTTGGTTTTCTGGAAAGCTTCCATCAGCCTGTTTTGTGAAGCTTTCGATCGCCGCCCCCCTGTTTTTTATGTTTATTTTTTTAGTTTACTTTGTTTTCTTCTTTTTTTTCAAATACGCAATTTTTTTCAAATGCATGACTCTTTTTTTAAATCCACAATACTTTTTGAAATTCATGAACTTTTACAATCCATGAACATTTTTTCAAATAAGTGAACATTTTTTTCCAAATTTGTGAACTTTTTTGAAAATCCATGAATATTTTCTTAGTCCACAATTTGAGTTTTTTTTAAATAAAACGGCTAACGAGCGATCGAGCAAGCGACCAGGGCGATCGAAAAAATGCTAGCGAGTGACCGAGAGCATGCGACCTGGTGACCGAGTAACCGAGGCACTTTGGGACATGATTAAACTAGTTTTTTGAAGTTTGGAGTGTAAATCATGATGTATTGGAGGGTATTTGGATTTATCTAGGAGATTTGCTATGAAAACTATAGTTTCCTCCCTCTAGATTATAGATAGCTACCCTAACATGTGATGCCCATCACCAGCACAAGGCAACCCATCACATCACATGCTTGCTAGCCCGGTTGTCCTCACCAAGGAAGAGCACGTGTGCATAACCAAATGGTGCTTCCATTTGGCGCTAGCAGGGATGCCTTTAACTAATCATAGGTCTTCACCTCATACCCATAATTAATCTCAGTAAAAATATCCATAGGTGTAATATTACTCAATCAGGTGAGCAGCTCCAGTACGAGGAAGTCATATACCATTAACAACAAGAGTTATGGTTTGAGGAGTCTCCGCCATTGGAGATACTTCTGGTCCCCTCACCTTCGGTTGCCATCTTGGCACTGAGAGTTGGGAAGGCCTTGGATCTTAAAGAGTATTCTGTTCTTCATCGGCATTTAGTGGTGATTGTGGTACTTGTGTGGCTAAAATTAGTCTGGTTCTTTCTTTGGCGGTGCCATGAAGCCAAAGCAGTTAGTGTCCTCGTGGGTCCGATTATTCGAATCTGATGAGTTTATGTTATTGTCTCACGTTGCTTTAGGTGGTTTGATTACTTGTGGAGCTGGAATCCTTTCTCGACATCACCACAAATATTTTTTAATTCAAGGGCTTGCACATCTAGGGGTTCTTGCCTAGTCCAAATCCTTTCATCGCTCATACCTTCCTATCTTTTTGGATATGTGAGTCAAGGGGCTTGCAGAAGATTTTACACATATATAGTCAAGTTCATGTAGGTGCACGTGTCACAATATTGCTGCTCCGGTCCAATTTGCAGTATCTTTATATTGAACTCATGGGAGTACTTCATCTTGAAAAAGTTGATACCACCGAGAAAATGTCTCCAAAAGATTTCACTATAACTCTTATACCGTAAGAATTGCTTTGTATTTCCTCGCATCTTGGATCCAAAGCTAACCATTGCAGTTGTTTGTCGACAACAAATAAACCCCACCATGCAATCCACTACCTAGCTGCCACAGGTGTGTTATTCGGTTTGTTGTTCCATTGCTTGAAATCCCCTTCATATGCTTTTTTACCAACAATTTAGAATTTTTTAGAGATTCCAAGATAGCGAAGTCGTGTGATTTTTATAAATGACCATCTTTTGTGGGGGATTTAGAAACTATTCCTGTTAACCCTTGTTGGTGGGGGATTTAGAAATTATTTGATATAAGCAAAGCTCATTGGGTCTTCTCTCGCTCTCAACATAAAGTGTGAGACAACAATAGATCTTATCCACCGCAGAAAAAAAAAGTACTTATCACCACCGGAATAAAAGATGAGATCAAATACTTAATTTTAACTTAGACCTCTTTGAAACCAGGTTGGGGTTTTAATTAGTAGCATTTTCAAAACGTAATAACTAGAGTATACATTCAAAGTAATCCTCTCCTAAGTAGTAATGGCACGACTTGTGCTTGATCAAGCGTAAAATCTCACCGCACCGCTCGACCTCCATGCCGATGAGAATGACCACATTGGAGTAGTAGTTGGTTACACAGAAACGACCACCACCTAGGTGTACAAGGGATGAGTAACCCTGTATCGGCCTCTCCCCCTTGGGCCCCATGATGCACATGTCCAACTCATAGCAAGCCGGGGGCGGCAGCAGTGACTGCTGGCCCATGGAGATGAGGCAACCCAGGTCCGCCGCGCAGAGAACGCCCTCGTCCCTGGACGAGAAGCCATACCAGAGGGCATGCTCTGGGGCATATTGAACCTGTCCCTGGAATGGTAGCTCCCACTCGGCGACCTTGCTCCACGTGCGTGCCTCCGTGTCCAAGGAGAAGGTGCCCTGGTCCTTGCCGGAGACCCAGATGTGCGAGTCGCCGACAACCGCGGCGGTGTCGGGGACCTCACTTAAATCGTGGTGCGGCGGCACGTATGGGGGCGGGGGGAGAAGATGCCATGCCCAATCCAGAGAATCTCCCACCTGGAGCAGCGCCTCGACGGAGTAGTCAGACGACAACGGATTGTCCGTCTCCCACCATGTGTGTGTGGGCAAAGCCTTTTCCAGGACATAGAGATCGTCGTGGATGGCGAGCCACAGCGGTCTAAACTTGATAAATCTCATGGCGGGCAATTCGCGCGAGGTCTGCGAGGCGTCGTCGTATAGGATGGGTTTATGGTCCCGGGACTTGGAGCGCGGTACGGCGAGGATCTTGTCCCTGCCGCGGCCGAAGAGCATGAAGTCCATCGTCCTGGCATTGAAGCCCCATGTGGGATGGTCGAAGGTAGTGATGCAGCGACGCAGGCGAGCCTTCACCGGCGGCGCCGCCGCCAACTCCGCTTGGTCCTCGCGGTGGAAGAGGGTGGACGGGTCGATGCGGTGGACCGAGTACACGCAGGCTTTCTTCTGCAATTCGCCATAGTAGGCGGCGTGGCATTGGGGCCTCCTGTGGTGGTTGACCACCATGTAGAGGAACTTACGAACGGCACCCATGATCGGCCTGGATGGGCGGCGGCGGCGGTCGGCGGAGCAAGCAAAAGGAGGTAGTATATAACAACAGCCGGGTAGAGATCGATCGTCGGCTGTTCAGTTGTGTGGATGGATGACCTAGAATTCATGGTATTCGTCGATGTCCACACAACCCTTGTGTCCATATCACGGTTTTTTTTAGCAACCCTTGTGTACGGCATATTCTACACATGGTGGGCTGAAATAGCGGAGACTTAACACTAGAATAGACCTGGCCCAATAGGCATAAACCATGGATTTGTCTGGGCTGTGGCGTTTGTTGCCCAATCAAATCGAAATAACTAGTTAAGGAGTACTCCTTGCGGAGATCACTCCAACTTTCACAGGTTGCGACAAGTGGCGCACTGCATGTGCGTCACTTGTCGCAACCTGTGAGTTTTCTCTTTTTTCGTAGATCTGTTTATTCAAAACATTTTATCTCTTAAACCGTGTGTCCAAATCTTGAACCGCTTTCGCCGTTGGATTTCTCGCGTCGAGATCTTCAAAACTAGATCTCATGTTTGAAAGATAATAAGCGTTCCTACTCCCTTGAGGGGAGCCGCGGTTCTGTTTATATTGATTGATGCGGCCGAAGCCAAGCTTGGAGTACAAGGAATATTACAAGGAGTTTGAGTAGGAGAAGGAAAGGAGTTTGAGATGCTACGGAAACATATTCTCTAACACCCTCCCTTAATCTTAACTACCCTAGATTAAGATTACTCTTGAACTCCTCAAATAGTCTTGATGGCAATGCCTTTGTAAAACCGTCTGCTACTTGATCCTTGGAGGGAATAAACCGTATCTCGAGTTTCTTGGCTGCAACCCTTTCTCGCACAAAGTGAAAATCAATTTCGATGTGCTTTGTCCTTGCATGAAACACAGGATTTGCAGACAAATATGTTGCTCCCAAGTTATCACACCATAAACATGAGATACGATTCTTCTTGATTCCCAATTCCTCAAGAAGTGATTCAACCCAAATGATTTTTGCAGTTGCATTTGCCAAGGACTTATATTCAGCTTCTGTGCTTGACCGTGACACGGTGGCTTGCTTTCTGGCACTCCAAGAAATAAGGTTAGACCCAAAAAATACTACAAAGCCTCCAGTTGATCTTCTGTCATCACTGCATCCTGCCCAGTCAGCATCAAAGAATGCACTCACAAGAGAGGAATTAGACCGTTTGAAATGAAGTCCTATTCCCATAGTATGCTTTACATATCTTACAATTCTCTTGACAGCTGACCAATGTGCAGAAGTAGGTGCATGCAGATATTGACAAACCTTGTTGACAGCAAATGAGATATCTGGACGTGTGAGAGTTAAATATTGTAATGCTCCCACAGTACTCCTATACCTTGTACTTTCCTCCTCCTGAAGTGGCACACCTTCATATGCTGAAAGTTTTTCTGAGGAAGACAAAGGTGTAGGAACTGGCTTGCAATTCTTCATCCCCATGCGAGACAGAAGCTCAGTGATATATTTCTCCTGATTTAACACAATTCCATCTTGAGTTTTCTTGACCTCAATACCTAGGAAGAAATGCAAATCACCTAGGTCTTTCAAGGCAAACTCTGAGCTCAAATCATGCAGAAGTGCATTAGTAGCATTTTGTGAAGAACTTGCAACTATGATATCATCAACATATATAAGCACAAAAATGACTACTCCAGCCTTGTTATAAATAAACAATGATGTATCAGCTTTGGAGGCAATGAAACCAAGATATTTCAACTGTAAGCTCAATCTGGAGTACCATGCTCTGGGTGCTTGTTTTAAACCATAGAGTGCCTTGTCAAGCTTGCAAACATAATGTGGTGACTTCTTGTCCTCATAACCAGGTGGTTGTCTCATAAACACTTCCTCTTCTAGAATGCCATGCAAAAACGCATTCTGTACATCTAGCTGTCGTAGACTCCAACCCTTGGATACAGCAATGGCTAGCACAAGTCTGATAGTTGCAGCTTTAACAACAGGACTGAAAGTGTCCTCATAATCAATACCATAACGTTGTTTAAAACCCTTTGCAACGAGACGTGCTTTGTACCTGTCAATGGAGCCATCTGCCTTCTTTTTAATTCTGTAAACCCATTTGCAATCGATGATATTTTTACCTTTCTGATTTGGTACAAGATGCCATATCTTGTTCCTCATAAGTGCAGAATATTCCTCATCCATTGCCTTCTTCCACTTAGGATCATCAAGTGCACTATTCAATGTTGTTGGTTCTCCTGAAATACACAACATTCCATATGGTATAGTCCCATCTTTTCTTATTTTAGGATTTCGTATACCTTTCTGTAATCGAGTCATAACTCGTGAAGAGACTGCTGGCTGGACCACAGGAGCACTCGCCGCAGAAGATCCCGAGGAAGCTGCATGTGATGACACAGGCGAATCTGGCGCCACCTGCGCAGAGGATCCTGTAGCCGTTGGTGTCGCCGCTTGTGTGTCCACCACACGGGTGCCAGCCGCCCGAGCCGGCACAGTGGATCGACCGCCCGACCGCGGTTGCAGGCGCGCGCTGGGTGAGGGAGATTCGGCCCCACGGCTGGTCCCGCCTGCTGCTGAGGTGGCGGCGTGGGAGTGGCGCGCGCTGGGCGAGGCGGATTCGGCCCCGCAGCCAACCCCGCAGCTGGTCCCGCCTGCTGCTGAATCAGCGCTGCGGTTGGTGGGAGCGCGATCCGAGGCTGATTTGGCCGCGGGATCCGAGGTCTGCGCACGAACAGGAGTTGCGGGCGCCGCCGGATCAGCTTCGTCATCTGTGCCAGGTTCGTCTCCTTCCTCAGCATGAAATATAAGATGATCTTGAGCTTGATTTTCGAAATTTTGATCATTTTGAGCGCCGTTTTCACCAGGAACCTGTACAGGCAACAGAGAAGAACCAATACCAGCAGGAATATCATCACTTTGGTTAGTACAACTGTCGCCCCCATGATCAAAAGACCGAAGATGCGGAGGAAGAAGAAGGATTTCCTTGCGGAGAAGTGCACCAGCATTGGGATGAAGGGAAGCAAAAGGGAACACTGACTCATCAAAAACTACATCTCTGGATATGTAGACCCTACCAGTAGGAACATCTAGACATTTAACTCCTTTGTGCATGGGACTATAGCCTAAGAAGACACACTTTTTGGAGCGAAAAGCGAGTTTGCGTGTGTTATAGGGTCTGAGGTTGGGCCAACATGCACAACCGAAAACACGAAGAGATGTGTAGTTAGGTGTGACACCAAGGAGTCGTGTAATAGGTGTTTCAAATTTGATGACTTTACTAGGAAGCAAATTGATAAGATATGTAGCGGTTAAGAATGCTTCATCCCAGAATTTGAGTGGCATGGATGCATTTGCTAGCAATGCTAGCCCCATATCAACTATGTGACGGTGCTTTCTTTCAGCAGATCCGTTTTGTTGGTGAGCATGAGGGCAAGAGACATGATGTGAAATACCAAGTTTTTGGAAGAAAGAGTTCAATTTTTCATACTCACTACCCCAGTCACTTTGCATAGCAATGATCTTGGAGTTCAGTTTGCGTTCAACAAGGTTTTGAAAATTGATGAAGACTTGGAATACATCAGACCGTTTCTTTAACAAGTAAATCCAAGTAAATTTACTATAGTCATCAATAAAGCTTACATAGTAAGAAAATCTCCCAACTGAAGTAGGGGCTGGTCCCCATACATCTGAAAATATAAGTTGTAGAGGAGCAGTAGACACACTAGTAAAGATGGGATAGAGTAATTGATGACTTTTTGCTTGTTGACACGGATCACAAACTGACTCAACACTATTCTCATAAGAGAGTTTATTTTGCTAAGAACATATTTAACTATGACTGAAGATGGATGACCTAATCGACTATGCCACCTTGATGATGATGGCTTGGTGACAATATTTGCTTGTTTATTGGACCATGAAGATGATGATGATGATATGAGTGGATAGAGGCCTCCCACGCACCGTCCTCTAAGAATGATTCTCCTTGTGCTCAAATCCTTAACCAAGAAAAAGTGAGGATAGAATTCTATAAGAACATTATTATCAAGGGTGAATCGATGAACAGAAACAAGATTTTCGGAAGTTTGAGGAACATGCAAGACATCTTTAAGGTGCAAATTTTTCATGGGGTTTTGAACAATTGAACTACCAATGTGGGTGATATTCATACCAGAACCGCTTGCCGTGCGAATTTGGTCGCCTCCGTTGTACTTCTCCTGTACTGTCAGCTTGTCAAGTTCACCTGTGATATGATTTGTTGCTGCACTGTCTGCGTACCAATTAGTGTCCACGCCATAGGAGACAACATGCGCCTCCTTCTCTTCTTGATCATTCTCTTCATAGCGCCACCAGCAGACACGTGCACCTCCTGGATGATGTCTATAGCATATCTGGCACTCAGGATAGTCATGCTGCTGCTCGCGTACCTGCTGTTGCTGTTGCTGTCGAGGGCGTCCTCTGAATCCGCCGCCTCTATTTGCAGGAGAAGGCTGGCGGTCACCGCGGTCACCGCGGCCGCGCCCTCTTCCTCCTCGCCCACGGGATCTACCACGAGACTGGCCGCGGCCTCTGTAGACGGCGTTGGCAGATGAATGAAACCCGCCTGAAGACGAGTCTCCCAGCATCTCCATCCTCTGATCAAAGGCGGAGATCTGAGCGAAGAGGTCATCGGCGGTGATTGTGTTTTTGACAGCGCCGATCGCCGCCACCACGGAGTCGTAGTCGCGGTCGAGTCCTGCGAGTATGTAGTCCACCATCTCCGGATCAGAGACGGGACGACCAGCGGCAGCTAGTTCATCCCAAGGCTTTTCATCTTCGCCATATACGCCGAGCTCGACATTGTGCCCTTCTTGGTATTGGTGATCGCGATCCTTAGATTGGTGATCCGGGACTGTGATTGCGAGGCGAAGAGATTGTTCACCGTCGTCCAGAGCTCATAGGTGGAGTCCTTCCCGACGACTTGCGCAAGGATTTCTGGAGACATGGAGTTGAGAAGATATGACAGGACCTGCTGGTCTTTGGCGATCCAGGGCCCGTACAGAGGGTTCGGCTCGAGGGCCGTCGTCTTGTCCGCCTTCGTGATCTCCACAGTCTTGGGTGGAGCGGCGTCAGAGTTGTCCAGGAGCCCGGTTACCTGCGCACCTCGCAAGGCTGGGAGCACCTGGGTCTTCCAGAGGATGAAGTTTCCTCTTGCTAGCTTCTCAGATGGCGGCGATCCGAGGTTGAGGCCGACGCCGGACGAAGAAGCCATGGAGACGATGATATGTGGTTCTAGGGTTTTGATTTGTGGCTAGATGTAGGAGAAGAGGTGGCTCTGATTACCATGAAAGATAATAAGCGTTCCTACTCCCTCGAGGGGAGCCGCGGTTCTGTTTATATTGATTGATGCGGCCGAAGCCAAGCTTGGAGTACAAGGAATATTACAAGGAGTTTGAGTAGGAGAAGGAAAGGAGTTTGAGATGCTACGGAAACATATTCTCTAACAATGTTGATAGGTTTTGACGAACTTTTTTTTCACAAAAAAAGCCGGACGAAAAAACCGAACCGGGAACACGGGTTTTTTCCCTTTCCGAAAGAGGCATGCCCGTGCCTCTGACGAAATCACAACCGTGCCTCTCGCGAAAGAAAAAAAACAGAAAACACGTTTTTTTTTTCGTTTCCAAGGAGGCACAGCCGTGACTCTCGCGAAAGCACAACCGTGCCTCTCGCGGAAGCAAAACCGTGCCTCTCGCGAAAAAAAATAGAAAACATGTTTTTTTTTGTTTCCAAGAGGCACGGCCGTGACTCTCACGAAAGCACAACCGTGCCTCTCGCGGAAGCAAAACCGTGCCTCTCGCGAAAGGGAAAAAACAGAAAATGCGTTTTTTTCCGTTTTCCAAGAGGCACGGCCGTGCCTCTCGCGAAAACAAAACCGTGACTCGCGTGAAAAAAAAAATGCTTTTTTTGCGCAAATTTTTTTTCCGATTATTTTTGTCAAAAAGCTAGGAAAAACCGGTGGAAAACCAAAACATTTAAAAAACCCCAAAAAACGTTTAAAAATACGAAGACACGTGCGAAAAAATGATAAAAACAAAATCCAGAGGGAGCGCCCAGAGCGCGACACGTGGCGAATGGCTGAGAGCGCGCCAAATGGCGCTGATCGTTGCGAGACTCTCGAAGGAGCGCTTGTTAATTAGTTGCTCCCCAATCAAGGAATAGGAGTTCTTCACCATTGTCTAAAAAAAAGTTCTTCACCGAAACTCGATGTCGAACTCACTAGGTAACGATACCTCTTTTTTTTGGGATAATACTTGTATTACTCAAAACTATCCATGGTTACAATCATGACCGGCAATGTCGAGGAGTTCATGAGGACCCGATCCAAGACACACAACAGTTCGACATTGTGATCGTACAAAATTTGCCAAAAAGTGACTAGCATTATTTTTAATGCGCACAACATGAGTAATACAAGAATTACGCTCGATCAAACTAGCTTTGATCTCCTCTATCAGAAAAGCATATTTTGATCTATTCATGTCCCTAGTAAGAATCATCTTCACTGCTTCAAGGCTGTCTGATTCAACATCAACAGGCAAATTGCTCCATTGTAATGCTAGTGAGAACTCACTAGGTAATGATACCTCTAGTAGAACTTAATTCCGATCTCATTTGGTGCGGCATTTGTCATCATCATAGATTTTTGGTTGTTTTTTCTCATGGATGGGTGTACTAGAGATTGGCATGTGCCTATCTTTTTTCTGGGTTGAGATCCTCTGCAGTACCGTATGATGCTGTAGTGTCGATGCCATGTGGGGCCAGGTCCCACATGGCATCGACTGTACATCATCGTACGGTACTGCAGAGGATCCTAACCCCTTTTTTCTTGACTTGTTATTTTTCTAGTGAAATTTATATTAACCGGGACGTCCAAATTATGAACTGCTTTCACTGCCATGTTTCTCTCATGGAGATTTTTTAAACTAAATTCAATGTAAATATGTTTCAAAGAACTTTTTTTGGGCACAAGTTGTAAAACGACAACTTGTACTATCCATGACAACATACGTGTGCTCCACACAGTTCAGACATGTCCTTACCGCGAGGCACACCTGTGGGTCATCATGAACTGCACATATGCTTCCCATGAAGCACACATGTGTTCCGCAATGGAGAACACATGTGTGTTCTCCGAGGGCGTGCAACACAATTCTTGTTCTTTATTTTTTACTTGATTTTCTCCAAAAAATAGGCTGCTTCATTTGTTACAACAAACTAAAAAATATTTTTAAATTAAAAAATATACAAGAACTTAGAAACGTTTGTGAAATAACACAAAACTGAAACTAGAAACTTCCTCAAATTATAAAATAAGGTTCACAAAAGTAACAAAATTCATGAATTATAAAAACATTCCCCAAATTAACAAAATTCAAGATTCTTACCATCATTTTTTCGAGAAAACTTCCGATGTATTCATCTTCAATCATGGCAGTACAACACACCAGAAATAATAAAGACTCTTACCACCATACCTATAAGAAAAAGACAAGGACAGCGCCACAAGAATTCTCATCCGAAATTACCACCTGGTGAAATCCATATTTAATCCAGTCCAGGACTGCAAAAACGTTAGCTATGATGTCATAAGGCTGGTCATAGTGGGAGTAACATAGGTAGTAACATAGATGCCACATAAGCAAAAATGGTGATGTGGCAAGTAGTTAATGAGGAGAGAGGCAAATAGAGTAACATAATTATGTTACCATCACATAGCGGTTTCCAATGCATAATGAGTCTACAAAGTAATAAATGAAGACAACTATGTTACCACACCTATAACACTACCCACTATGAAGGTAGTAACATAGACTAGTAACATATGTATGTTACTAGTCTAAGTTACTCCCCACTATGACCAGCCTAAGGGCGGTGCTCGGAGCCCCGAGCACCAGCCGTCCGGTATACTTGTCACGCATGCAGACGGCCTCTACCACGGACGGAGACTTACGCGACTACCGGGCATCTAATGCCCGCATAGGCTACTCGGTGTAGCCCACTGTAGGTCTATGTATCGTAGCCGACCACTAGCACGATGCACAGGCTGTGCAGGTATCTCGAGACAATAAGGTGCGGGCCCTATCCGTCTGGTGAGGGCAAATTTTTGTGTTTTGACCCTTTTGACGAAGTCTAGCCAAATCTGACCCCGGTTCAGAAAAATTTCAGGATCTGACCCTTTTCCCTACCGCCATGATCCTCGGCGGTAGGATATAACATGCTACCGCCACGCTATATAATGGTAGGGTTTAACTGCGCCTCACGCCCTTGTAACATTGAAAATAACCTACCGCCAAGATTTGTGGCGGTAGGCATCCTACCACCAGAGTTGTTGGCGGTAGCGTCGGCATGGACTGCGCCGTAGACAAGTGAATAGCTTCTCTGCCACTCTAGGCTCATTGCCCTAGGCCTCTAGCTGAAATGGCACGTATACTAGTACTAGCAAAGCAACAACAAAGGGAGAGAAAGGATGACAGAGAGATAGAGCTAGAGCTAGCGCAGGCAGGCTGCAGCTAGCTGCAGAAGTAGGCGCATGGGATTGGGGCTTAGGTAACTGTAGCATCATTTGGTTTGCATGTCACTGGCTGCACTATTGAATGAGCGTGTGGCAGGGGTTCTCCATTTAACAAATGTTTCCTTGCTTCCGGTGTGGGTGCTAGTGTGCCACAGATTGTGGGGTATATGCATGACAGATCCACTAGTACAATGGCGAGATCGTGGGTTGCTGTGTAGTGGAGACCCTACCGCGAACAACTCTGGCGATAGGATATAACGACTTTGGCGGTAGGGCATTTTCCAGGTTACGACGGCGTGATGGCGCAGGTAAACGCTACTGTCGTAGGGCGTGACGGTAGGATGTTATACCCTACCGCCGAGGACTATGGCGGTAGGGAAAAGGGTCAGATCCTGAAAATTTTCTGAAGCGGGGTCAGATCTAGGTATACTTTGTTAAAAGGGTCAAAACACGAAATTTAGCTTCTGGTGAGGGCAACATTGCCCAAACAACTTTTTGACTAAGAGGAGTGGCGCCTCGCGTCACATCAAGAAGGATGATAATAGAAGAGATCCACGTGTCCAACGACTACTAGGAGCACTCGAGTATCTGACATGCTACAGCAAGGTTGTCAGAATCACGATTCTGTTGTTATATGATTCTACGATTTACGATCCAAACTAACCCTTATGATTCTAAGATTTTAGTTCATAGAATCTATGTTTTTACGATCCTGATAGTGAAGATTTTATGATTTACGATCCTACCATCACAGCTCTGACCCGATTCAAAATCGTGATTTTGACAACCTTGCGCTACGGTGTCAGCTTATCACGTGCAAAGACTAAAGAAAAATTGCATATACGCAAGGCGGGCGCCTGCTTCTACCTGTATCCGTTCACACATACTACACCGACTATTGTGGTGCCCCCTAGACCTATATAAGGGGAGGACCAAGGCCATTTTGTGGCAAGCTGAAACAAGCACACTATCGACTCTCACCTCACATCCCAAGCAACACAAGGAATAAGTAGTTCATATACTCCCTCCTTTTCGGTTTACATGACTCAAATCTGAAATAGCATCAACCAAGGCAAATGATGACTGAAAGAATGTACTCCCTCCGTCCAGGTGCATAAGTCGTCTTAGGTTGTGCACAACGACCAAGACGAAGGAAAAAACGAGAGAACTTAATGTTTATTTGCTAATTGATAACATTGCATGCAATAAATTGACCACTGCATGTCGTGTTTGGTAGTCTCAGGTCATTGAAAGTATACACGTCCCACATATCTTATTGGTTGATTCATTTATTTATGTCAAGAAAATAAGAAACGAGATGGGAGTTAATGCATTGTGCCTAAGTGTTTTGGGATTATTTGATTTTCGTAAGATGACTTATACACTTGGATGGAGGGAGTATCTCGTACTTACAAAACTACCCAGACTAAACTGATGCATTAATAGGGATTAATTGGAGTGCATATGCATGCTTGGCCATTAGATGAGCAGTAGCATTACATGCATTGGTGAGTTTTCTTTAATTCTTGCATGCAAGGATTTAATGTGCCTCGGAATCTCAAAAGAAGATGGAGATGAGCCCTTTAAATCAGAAAAAAATAAAATAAAATAAGATGATCCCTCTAAACTGGAAAGGAGGGAGTGGTTTAGAAAAGGAGAAATAGGAGTGCTCGGGTACCCAAGCAGCATCCTGAACAACACCAACGACCTACCCTGAGCACCACTCTTGTAACATAGCAGCACTTGTAACCCCCCATTTTCATATCAATGACGAACATGACATAGTGTTATACGCCATCAAAGGCGGCCTGAACATGTATTAAAATCCTTGTGTGTTTTGAGAATATTTTACCCAACGAATCCAGAGCGTTTTAGCCCCTGGCCGAACACAAGAATACATGGTATAATTGATCCCCAATGTGTTGAGTTGATACTCTGGCAACACTTGCACTACAGGCTAGTAAAGCATCATGGTTGAAAACCACCGGTCCGTGCTAATGACAACCTCTTCCAATGAGGAACTTCTGCGAGCACACGCCGAGCGTTGGAACCTCACCTTTAGTTACCTCAATGCCAGGGATTGCCACCGGTGGCAGCACCGCCTCTCTGCGAGACCTACTTGTCGCCCTTACAATACCTGAGAGCAAGAAGCCCTATCTACCTCGCCTCACGAGGTTCCTAGCTGCCTAATGCATCTTTACTGTTGATGTCCCGGCAACTTGAGAGTGCGCTAACATTGGTGTAATGGGCTGATGGAAATATGAGTAATTTATCGAATGATTTTATTAATAAAAATACTAGATAAAGCATGACTAAAATAACAAATATAAAGCAAGTCATGCATTCTGACAGAGAGAAGGTAAACTTCGTCCGCATATATGAACTTGAGGTAAACACATCTAGAACAGACACTAGATGAAGTTGCTTAAACGAAACAGAACCTAACATGCGTAGGGCAGAAACTAGAGCCAAGAACTGTAGGATGACTTCTAACAGAAAGGAGAAGAACACGTACGGCACAGCAACAGCAGAAGCGCTGGACTTGGGGTCGGTGTCCTCGCCTGTCATGTCGTCGAGGAGGTCGTGGACGTTGGGGAAGAAATCGTCGGCGACCGGATCGCCCGTGATGAAGAAGCCAGTAGACGTTTGGATATAGTCCAATGCAATAACTCTGGAGTTTTTCATTTTCCTGACAGACTTTAACCTTCTCTGAACATGTCTTGATGACTTCATGTTATCCTTTGAGCTGCTCACTTTAGTGATCACAGTTTGATTGTTACAGTTCATAAGGATACCCGGTACAGGTTTCTCAACTACCGACAAGTCATTCAAGAGCCGGCGAAGCCAATCTGCTTCGACCGTAGCTGTATCTAGTGCTGTGAGTTCTGCTTCCATTGTTGACCTCGTTAAGATGGTCTGCTTGCAAGACTTCCAAGAAACAGCGCCACCTCCATGAGTGAATACATAACCGCTCGTGGCCTTTATCTCATCAGCATCTGAGATCCAGTTTGAGTCACTATAACCTTCAAGCACCTTTGGATGCCCAGTGTAGTGAATTCCATAATTCGCAGTGCCTTTCAAATAACGCAAAACTCTCTCTAGAGCTTTCCAATGCATATCTCCTGGTTTTGAAACAAACCGACTCAGTTTGCTAACAGCAATAGAGATGTCAGGTCTTGTAGCACTGGCTAAGTACATAAGCGAGCCAATAATCTGAGAATACTTCAATTGATCTCTAGCAATTCTTCGATTCTTTCGAAGCAGCAGGCTTGCATCATATGGTGTTGGAGAGGGCTTGCAGTCACTATAGCCAAAGCGACTCAAGATCTTTTTCACATAGTGAGATTGAAGCAATGTAATTCCACCATCATCATCTCTCAACAACTTGATGTTCAGCATGACATCAGCCATTCCTAAATCCTTCATCTCAAAACAGCGAGATAGGAAATCCTTGACCTCCTTAATAACATTCAGATTTGTTCCGAAAATCAGTATGTCATCAACATACAAGCAAAGCATAACTCCCTCGCCCCCACCATGGCGATAGTACACACATTTGTCAGCTTCGTTCACAACAAATCCTGCAGCTGTTAGAGTTCTTTCGAACTTCTCATGCCACTGTTTGGGTGCTTGCTTGAGTCCATACAAAGACTTCAGTAACTTGCACACTTTCCCTTCCTGACCATCTATTACAAACCCATCTGGTTGTTCCATATAAATTTCCTCATCCAACTCTCCATTTAGGAAAGCAGTCTTAACATCCATTTGATGAACGAGAAGACCATGTGAGGCAGCTAGTGAAAGTAGAACTCGAATAGTGGTCAGTCGAGCCACAGGTGAGTAAGTATCAAAGAAGTCTTCACCTTCCTTTTGGGTATAACCCTTAGCCACGAGCCGAGCCTTGTACTTTTCTATAGTACCATCAGGCCTAAGCTTCTTCTTGAATACCCATTTGCATCCTATAGGTTTGCACCCATAAGGACGATCAGTTATCTCCCAGGTTTCATTCGCCAAGATAGAATCCATCTCGCTACGAACCGCTTCCTTCCAGTAGTCAGCATCTTCCGATGCACAGGCCTTCGAAATAGAACTGGGAGTGTCATGTATGAGATACACAAGAAAATCATCACCAAAAGACTTTGCAGTCCTCTGTCTCTTGCTCCTAGTAGGAACTTCATTGTTCTCCTCCACAGGACTTTCAAAGTGTTCCATCGAAATGGCAGGTTCAGTAATTGTAACCGTTTCCTGATTCGATGAACTAGGCATCTCCTGATTAGATGACGTAGCCATATCCTTCATGGGAAAGATATCTTCAAAGAAAGTCACATCATTCGGCTCCATGATCGTACCGACATGCATGTCAGATACCTCAGATTTTACAACCAAGAATCTATAGCCTATGCTATGAAAAGCATATCCTAGGAAAACACAATCCACAGTTTTTGGTCCCAGCTTCCGCTTCTTCGGGATTGGCACATTGACTTTCGCCAAACAACCCCAGGTTCGCAGATAAGAGAGCTTTAACCTTTTCTTCTCCCATTCCTCGAATGGAGTTATCTCTTTGTTCTTTGTGGGAACTCGGTTTAGGACATGACAAGCAGTCAATATCCCCTCCCCCCACCATGCCTTGGAGAGACCCGATGTGTCTAACATGGCATTAACCAAATCAGTTAGAGTACGGTTCTTTCTTTCGGCCACCCCATTTGACTAAGGTGAGTAGGGAGGCGTCCTCTCATGGATTATACCATGTTCCGCACAAAAAGCATCAAATTCATTGGAAAAATACTCTCCACCACGGTCGGACCTAAGCCTCTTGATTTTTCGATCAAGTTGGTTTTCCACTTCAGCTTTATAGATCTTGAAAAAGTTCAAAGCCTCATCCTTAGATTTCAGAAGATACACACGGCAGTATCTAGTGGAGTCGTCAATTAACGTCATGAAATATTTCTTTCCACCTTTTGTCAAGACACCATTCATTTCACATAGATCTGAATGTATAAGTTCTAGTGGTGCAAGATTTCTCGTCTCCGCAGTCACGTGAGACTTATGAGGTTGCTTAGCTTGCACACACACTTGACACTTAGATCCCTTGACAGTGGTGAAACTAGGGATTAAGTTCAACTTCGCTAGTCGCGACATGCAACCAAAGTTAACATGACAAAGACGTGAATGCCACACATTTGATTCACTATTGTTGCAAATATGATTAACAACTTTATTGCAAACGTCTGATAAGGATAAACGAAACAGGCCTCCTGACTCATAGCCTTTACCAACAAAGGTTCCATACTTGGATATTACAAATTTATTCGACTCAAAGACAAGCTTATAGCCATCTCTACACAGAAGAGATCCGCTAACAAGATTTTTATTGACGGAGGGGACATAATGCATGTTCTTCAGCCGCACGATCTTCCCCGAAGTAAACTTCAGATCGACCGTGCCAACATCACGAACAGAAGCACTTGAACCGTTGCCCATCAGCACGGTTGAAGTCCCTGTGGCCTGATAAGACGAAAACATGGAAATATCACCGCATACATGCACATTAGCACCCGTGTCAATCAACCAGTCAGGAGAATGACATACTGAAAGAATAGTGGGAAATATACCATACCCAGCATCCTTCATGTCAGTGTCTCCAATGACAACATTAACGGTCTTGCCGCCTTTCCCAGGATGACGCTTGTCATAGCGATTAGGGCAACTAGGAGCCCAATGATCAGGATCTCCACACACATGACAAGCACCTTTCTTCTTGCCATTCTTCTTCTTTAAGTTCGTGTGTTGCACAGCCTTGTTCTTCCCATAAAACTTTGCTTTACCATCAAACTTGCCCTTGTTCTTGAACTTGTGGAGCTGGAAGTTCTGCTTCCGTACCACATTGGCACTAGATCCTCCCTCAATACCTCGAGCATGTGTGTCCTTTGCTCTCGCCTTTTCTTCCACATCAAGAGTACCAATGAGATCCGGAACGGAAAACTCCTGTATCTTATGTTTCAGTAAGGTAGCAAAGTTCCTCCATGAAGGAGGAAGCTTAGTGATGATACCCCCGGCAACAAACTTGTCCGGTAGCATGCAATTGAAGTGCTCAAGTTCTCTAGCAAATGACTGTATCTCATGAGCCTGCTCAACCACGGAGCGCTCTTCAGTCATCCTGTAATCATAGAATTGCTCCATGATGTACAGCTCAGTGCCGGCATCCGGGACCCCAAACTTGGCCTCGAGTGCGTCCCACATATCTTTTCCATTATCAATTGATGCATAAGTATCAACTATGTTCTATCCAAGAACACTCAAGAGCGCAGCCTTAAACAAGGTATCCATTTTCTGAAAAGCTTGTGCCTGTTGGGCATCTTGCTCTCCTTCAGGTTTGCCAAGAGTTGCGTCATAGCAACTCATGGTTTGAAACCATAAGACTGCTCTCACGCCCACCTCTTATAGTGGATACCCTCAAACATAGGAGGTCTCATGGAAGCAGCAAAACCAATTGCGGTAAATTGCCTATAATAAGGTTTTTGGATTGTTGGAAATATGAGCAATTTACCGAATGATTTTATTAATAAAAATACTAGATAAAGCATGACTAAAATAACAAATATAAAGCAAGTCATGCATTCTGATAGAGAGAAGGTAAACTTCCTCCGCATATATGAACTTGAGGTAAACACATCTAGAACAGACACCAGATGAAGTTGCTTAAACGAAACAGAACCTAACATGCGTAGGGCAGAAACTAGAGCCAAGAACTGTAGGATGACTTCTAACAGAAAGGAGAAGAACACGTACGGCACAGCAGCAGCAGAAGCGCTGGAGTTGGGGTCGGTGTCCTCGTCTGTCATGTCGTCGAGGAGGTCGTGGACGTCGGGGAAGAAATCATCGTCGGGGAAGTAGTCGTCGGCGACCGGATCGTCCGTGATGAAGAAGCCAGTAGTCGCGCTGAGCGCTCCCCAAAAACCTTATCACCCTTCTCCCGTACAGGACTCAAAAGGTGCGGTCTCGGAGGCCTACTGTCCCGACCAGCGGTGCATGCCGCAAGCCGGGATGAGGAAGAACGTAGCAGCAGCGCAGTGCTCAGGAACTTGTGGCAACAGGAGGAAGAGATTCTAGTGCGTCTCTCTGGGAGGAGCGACCTCCCTTTTATAGGCACAAGAGAAGGAGGTGAGAGGGCAGCGACGGAAGGTGAAGCGAACAGCCAGCAGCCGAAGGGCTGCACCGTTCGTATTCAAACTCCACTATCGCAAATTTTTTTCAGTTTTCGTGTGACCTTTCGTATACCCATAGTGCGTGGCAAAAATTTAGACATCGGCTCGGCTCATTCCCGCAACCCGCGGAGCGGCGCGGCGCGTCGTGACGAGGCGTGGCGTGGCAAGGCGGGCGGCGGAGGAGGAGCGCGCGTGGATATCCCTCTAGTTCTCATGCTCATATAAGTGGGGAAGGAGCCTCCCTTATAAAGAGGTCCAACTCCCTCTAAACTAGCAAGGTGGGACTAAACTTTAGTTCCACCTCTTGCCTTGCACGAATGGGCTGCGTGGGCCTCTAGGATTTATAGAAATTTCTGAAACTGCTATTGGGCTAGGCCCAAAATAGACAAAATTCCAGCAATCCCCCACCAGATCCCGGAGGCACACAAAATTTGCCTTTGGTTCCAAAACACTGTTTTATATACCGGTACTGCAGTGGAGACTGTTAAGTTGAACTTCCACCTAGAACTCTATGCTACACTAGTAAGCAACTTGAACAGTGGACTGGGCCTTGAACTGCAAGTTTTCTGCGAATCTAGCTTCACATAAAGCCTTAACCGATACGTGGCTACCGTGGGTCTTCCCCGCGGGTGGAGCTTATGCGTCATACTCCGTGACCTTTCATGAGTTTACTAGAGAGAACCCTACTCTCATAGATTGCGATGTTTAACAATCAGACTCATATAGGTGCGTTCTTCAAAAGATGTTCTGCAGGACAACATCTCTGCTTCAAAGAACCACTTAGAACACATTAAGATATACATCAACCTGCCATGCAGATTAGGAGAGTATTGCATCTTCATGGAGTGGTATTTTTACAGTAAGGATACTCTTCTCTCAGTTGACCAACAGCTTGTCTTCCACATCTGATTCATGGGATCTCCGATCACAAAGAATAGGTTACCACTGTGAACAACTCATATTGTGGGTCTCATTCCCATCTCCCTCGATGCATTATCTATCACATTGCGTGATAGACCCTTAGTAAAAGGATCTGCCAGATTTTTAGACGTTTGGATATAGTCCAATGCAATAACTCTGGAGTTTTTCATTTTCCTGACAGACTTTAACCTTCTCTGAACATGTCTTGATGACTTCATGTTATCCTTTGAGCTGCTCACTTTAGTGACCACAGTTTGATTGTCACAGTTCATAAGGATACCCGGTACAGGTTTCTCAACTACCGGCAAGTCATTCAAGAGCCGGCGAAGCCAATCTGCTTCGACCGTAGCTGTATCTAGTGCTGTGAGTTCTGCTTCCATTGTTGACCTCGTTAAGATGGTCTGCTTGCAAGCCTTCCAAGAAACAGCGCCACCTCCATGAGTGAATACATAACCGCTCGTGGCCTTTATCTCATCAGCATCTGAGATCCAGTTTGAGTCACTATACCCTTCAAGCACCTTTGGATGCCCAGTGTAGTGAATTCCATAATTCGCAGTGCCTTTCAAATAACGCAAAACACTCTCTAGAGCTTTCCAATGCACATCTCCTGGTTTTGAAACAAACCGACTCAGTTTGCTAACAGCAAAAGAGATGTCAGGTCTTGTAGCACTGGCTAAGTACATAAGCGAGCCAATAATCTGAGAATACTTCAATTGATCTCTAGCAATTCTTAGATTCTTTCGAAGCAGCATGCTAGCATCATATGGTGTTGGAGAGGGCTTGCAGTCACTATAGCCAAAGCGACTCAAGATCTTTTCCACATAGTGAGATTGAAACAATGTAATACCACCATCATCATCTCTCAACAACTTGATGTTTAGAATGACATCAGCCACTCCTAAGTCATTCATCTCAAAACAGCGAGATAGGAAATCCTTCACCTCCTCAATAACATTCAGATTTGTTCCTAAAATCAGTATGTCATCAACATACAAGCAAAGCATAACTCCCTCGCCCCCACCATGGCGATAGTACACACATTTGTCAGCTTTGTTCCCAACAAATCCTGCAGCTGTTAGAGTTCTTTCGAACTTCTCATGCCACTGTTTGGGTGCTTGCTTGAGTCCATACAAAGACTTCAGCAACTTGCACACTTTCCCTTCCTGACCATCTATTACAAACCCATCTGTTTGTTCCATATAAATTTCCTCATCCAACTCTCCATTTAGGAAAGCAGTCTTAACATCCATTTGATGAACGAGAAGACCATGTGAGGCAGCTAGTGAAGGTAGAACTCGAATAGTGGTCAGTCGAGCCACAGGTGAGTAAGTATCAAAGAAGTCTTCACCTTCCTTTTGGGTATAATCCTTAGCCACGAGCCGAGCCTTGTACTTTTCTATAGTACCATCAGGCCTAAGCTTCTTCTTGAATACCTCCTATAGGTTTGCACCCATAAGGACGATCAGTTATCTCCCAGGTTTCATTCGCCAAGATAGAATCCATCTCGCTACGAACCGCTTCCTTCCAGTAGTCAGCATCTTCCGATGCATAGGCCTCCGAAATAGAACTGGGAGAGTCATCTATGAGATACACAAGAAAATCATCACCAAAAGACTTTGCAGTCCTCTGTCTCTTGCTCCTAGTAGGAACTTCATTGTTCTCCTCCACAGGACTTTCAAAGTGTTCCATCGAAATGGCAGGTTCAGTAATTGTAAACGGTTCCTGATTCGATGAACTAGGCATCTCCTGATTAGATGAGGTAGCCCTATCCTTCATGGGAAAGATATCTTCAAAGAAAGTCACATCATTCGGCTCCATGATCGTACCGACATGCATGTCAGATACCTCAGATTTTACAACCAAGAATCTATAGCCTATGCTATGAAAAGCATATCCCAGGAAAACACAATCCACAGTTTTTGGTCCCAGCTTCCGCTTCTTTGGGATTGGCACATTGACTTTCGCCAAACAACCCCAGGTTCGCAGATAAGAGAGCTTTAACCTTTTCTTCTCCCATTCCTCGAATGGAGTTATCTCTTTGTTCTTCGTGGGAACTCGGTTTAGGACATGACAAGCAGTCAATATCGCCTCCCCCCACCATGCCTTGGAGAGACCCGATGTGTCTAACATGGCGTTAACCAAATCAGTTAGAGTACGGTTCTTTCTTTCGGCCACCCCATTTGACTGAGGTGAGTAGGGAGGCGTCCTCTCATGGATTATACCATGTTCCGCACAAAAAGCATCAAATTCATTGGAAAAATACTCTCCACCATGGTCAGACCTAAGCCTCTTGATTTTTCGATCAAGTTGGTTTTCCACTTCAGCTTTATAGATCTTGAAAAAGTTCAAAGCCTCATCCTCAGATTTCAGAAGATACACACGGCAATATCTAGTGGAGTCGTCAATTAACGCCATGAAATATTTCTTTCCACCTTTTGTCAAGACACCATTCATTTCACATAGATCTGAATGTATAAGTTCTAGTGGTGCAAGATTTCTCGTCTACGCAGTCACGTGAGACTTACGAGGTTGCTTAGCTTGCACACACACTTGACACTTAGATCCCTTGACAGTGGTGAAACTAGGGATTAAGTTCAACTTCGCTAGTCGCGACATGCAACCAAAGTTAGCATGACAAAGACGTGAATGCCACACATTTGATTCACTATTGTTGCAAATATGATTAACAACTTTATTGCAAACGTCTGATAAGGATAAACGAAACAGGCCTCCTGACTCATAGCCTTTACCAAAAAAGATTCCATACTTGGATATTACAAATTTATTCGACTCAAAGACAAGCTTATAGCCATCTCTACACAGAAGAGATCCGCTAACAAGATTTTTATTGACGGAGGGGACATAATGCACGTTCTTCAGCCGCACGATCTTCCCCAAAGTAAACTTCAGATCGACCGTGCCAACACCACAAACAGAAGCACTTGAACCGTTGACCATCAGCACGGTTGAAGTCCCTGCGGTCTGATAAGACGAGAACATGGAAATATCACCGCATACATGCACATTAGCACCCGTGTCAATCAACCAGTCAGGAGAATGACATACTGAAAGAATAGTGGGAAATCTACCATACCCAGCATCCTTCATGTCAATGTCTCCAATGACAACATTAACGGTATTGCCGCCTTTCCCGGGATGACGCTTGTCATAGCGATTAGGGCAACTAGGAGCCCAATGATCAGGATCTCCACACACATGACAAGCACCTTTCTTCTTGCCATTCTTCTTCTTGAAGTTCGTGTGTTGCACAACCTTGTTCTTCCCATCAAACTTTGCTTTACCATCAAACTTGCCCTTGTTCTTGAACTTGTGGGGCTAGAAGTTCTGCTTCTGTACCACATTGGCACTAGATCCTCCCTCAATACCTCGAGCACGTGTGTCCTTTGCTCTCGCCTTTTCTTCCACATTAAGAGTACCAATGAGATCCGGAATGGAAAACTCCTGTCTCTTATGTTTCAGTAAGGTAGCAAAGTTCCTCCATGAAGGAGGAAGCTTAGTGATGATACCCCCGGCAACAAACTTGTCTGGTAGCATGCAATTGAAGTGCTCAAGTTCTCTAGCAAACGACTGTATCTCATGAGCCTGCTCAACCACGGAGCGCTCTTCAGTCATCCTGTAATCATAGAATTGCTCCATGATGTACAGCTCAGTGCCGGCATCCGAGACCCCAAACTTGGCCTCGAGTGCGTCCCACATATCTTTTCCATTATCAATTGACGCATAAGCATCAACTATGTTCTCTCCAAGAACACTCAAGAGCGCAGCCTTAAACAAGGTATCCATTTTCTGAAAAGCTTGTGCCTGTTGGGCATCTTGCTCTCCTTCAGGTTTGCCAAGAGTTGCGTCATAGCAACTCATGGTTTGAAACCATAAGACTGCTCTCACGCGCCACCTCTTATAGTGGATACCCTCAAACATAGGAGGTCTCATGGAAGCAGCAAAACCAATTGGGGTAAATTGCCTATAATAAGGTTTTTGGATTGTTGGAAATATGAGCAATTTACCGAATGATTTTATTAATAAAAATACTAGATAAAGCATGACTAAAATAACAAATATAAAGCAAGTCATGCATTCTGACAGAGAGAAGGTAAACTTCGTCCGCATATATGAACTTGAGGTAAACACATCTAGAACAGACACCAGATGAAGTTGCTTAAACGAAACGGAACCTAACATGCGTAGGGCAGAAACTAGAGCCAAGAACTGTAGGATGACTTCTAACAGAAAGGAGAAGAACACGTACGACACAGCAGCAGCAGAAGCGCTGGAGTTGGGGTCGGTGTCCTCGTCTGTCATGTCATCGAGGAGGTCGTGGACGTCGGGGAAGAAATCATCGTCGGGGAAGTAGTCGTCGGCGACCGGATCGTCCGTGATGAAGAAGCCAGTAGTCGCGCTGAGCGCTCCCCAAAAACCTTATCACCCTTCTCCCATACAGGACTCAAAAGGTGCGGTCTCGGAGGCCTACTGTCCCGACCAGCGGTGCACGCCGCAAGCCGGGATGAGGAAGAACGTAGCAACAGCGCAGTGCTAAGGAACTTGTGGCGACAGGAGGAAGAGATTCTGGTGCGTCTCTCTGGGAGGAGCGACCTCCCTTTTATAGGCGCAAGAGAAGGAGGCGAGAGGGCAGCGACGGAAGGTGAAACGAAGAGACGAAGTCGAAGCGAACAGCCAGCAGCCGAAGGGCTGCACCGTTCGTATTCAAACTCCACTATCGCAAAAACTTTTCAGCTTTCCGTGTGACCTTTCGTATACCCGTAGTGTGTGGCAAAATTTAGACATCGGCTCGGCTCATTCCCGCAACCCGTGGTGCGTGGTGACGAGGCGTGGCGTGGCGAGGTGAGCGGCGGAGGACGAGCGCGCGTGGATATCCCTCTTTTTCTCATGCTCATACAAGTGGGGAAAAAGCCTCCCTTATAAAGAGGTCCAACTCCCTCTAAACTAGCAAGGTGGGACTAAACTTTAGTTCCACCTCTTGCCTTGCACGAATGGGCTGCGTGGGCCTCTAGGATTTATAGGAATTTCTGAAACTCCTATTGGGCTAGGCCCAAAATAGACAAAATTCCAGCAATCCCCCACCAGATCCCAGAGGCACACAAAATTTGCCTTTGGTTCCAAAACACTGTTTTATATACCGGTACTGCAGTGGAGACTGTTAAGTTGAACTTCCACCTAGAACTCTATGCTACACTAGTAGGCAACTTGAACAGTGGACTGGGCCTTGAACTGCAAGTTTTCTGCGAATCTAGCTTCACATAAAGCCTTGACCGATACGTGGCTACCGTGGGTCGTCCCCGCGGGTGGAGCTTATGCGTCATACTCCGTGACCTTTCATGAGTTTACTAGAGAGAACCCTACTCTCATAGATTGCGACGTTTAACAATCAGACTCACATAGGTGCGTTCTTCAAACGATGTTCTGTAGGACAACATCTCTGCTTCAAAGAGCCACTTAGAACACATTAAGATATACATCAACCTGCCATGCAGATTAGGAGAGTATTGCATCTTCATGGAGTGGTATTTTTACAGTAAGGATACTCTCCTCTCACTTGACCAATAGCTTGTCTTCCACATCTGATTCACGGGATCTCCGATCACAAAGAATAGGTTACCACTGTGAACAACTCATATTGTGGGTTTCATTCCCATCTCCCTCGATGCATTATCTATCACATTGCGTGATAGACACTTAGTAAAAGGATCTGCCAGATTTTTAGACGTTTGGATATAGTCCAATGCAATAACTCCGGAGTTTTTCATTTTCCTGACAGACTTTAACCTTCTCTGAACATGTCTTGATGACTTCATGTTATCCTTTGAGCTGCTCACTTTAGTGATCACAGTTTGATTGTCACAGTTCATAAGGATACCCGGTACAGGTTTCTCAACTACCGGCAAGTCATTCAAGAGCCGGCGAAGCCAATCTGCTTCAACCGTAGTTGTATCTAGTGCTGTAAGTTCTGCTTCCATTGTTGACCTCGTTAAGATGGTCTGCTTGCAAGACTTCCAAGAAACAGCGCCACGAGATCCAGTTTGAGTCACTATACCCTTCAAGCACCTTTGGATGCCCAGTGTAGTGAATTCCATAATTCGCAGTGCCTTTCAAATAACGCAAAACTCTCTCTAGAGCTTTCCAATGCACATCTCCTGGTTTTGAAACAAACCGACTCAGTTTGCTAATAGCAAAAGAGATGTCAGGTCTTGTAGCACTGGCTAAGTACATAAGCGAGCCAATAATCTGAGAATACTTCAATTGATCTCTAGCAATTCTTCGATTCTTTCGAAGCAGCACGCTAGCATCATATGGTGTTGGAGAGGGCTTGCAGTCACTATAGCCAAAGCGACTTAAGATCTTTTCCACATAGTGAGATTGAAGCAATGTAATCCCACCATCATCATCTCTCAACAACTTGATGTTCAGAATGACATCAGCCACTCCTAAATCCTTCATCTCAAAATAGCGAGATAGGAAATCCTTGACCTCCTTAATAACATTCAGATTTGTTTCGAAAATCAGTATGTCATCAACATACAAGCAAAGCATAACTCCCTCGCCCCCACCATGGCGATAGTACACACGTCTGTCAGCTTCGTTCACAACAAATCCTACAGCTGTTAGAGTTCTTTCGAACTTCTCATGCCACTGTTTGGGTGCTTGCTTGAGTCCATACAAAGACTTCAGCAACTTGCACACTTTCCCTTCTTGACCATCTATTACAAACCCATCTGGTTGTTCCATATAAATTTCCTCATCCAACTCTCCATTTAGGAAAGCAGTCTTAACATCCATTTGATGAACGAGAAGACCATGTGAGGCAGCTAGTGAAAGTAGAACTCGAATAGTGGTCAGTCGAGCCACATGTGAGTAAGTATCAAAGAAGTCTTCACCTTCCTTTTGGGTATAATCCTTAGCCACGAGCCGAGCCTTGTACTTTTCTATAGTACCATCAGGCCTAAGCTTCTTCTTGAATACCCATTTGCATCCTATAGGTTTGCACCCATAAGGGCGATCAGTTATCTCCCAGGTTTCATTCGCCAAGACAGAATCCATCTCGCTACCAACCGCTTCCTTCCAGTAGTCAGCATCTTCCGATGCATAGGCCTCCGAAATAGAACTGGGAGTGTCATCTATGAGATACACAAGAAAATCATCACCAAAAGACTTTGCAGTCCTCTGTCTCTTGCTCCTAGTAGGAACTTCATTGTTCTCCTCCACAGGACTTTCAAAGTATTCCATCGAAATGGCAGGTTCAGTAATTGTAACCGGTTCCTGATTCGATGAACTAGGCATCTCCTGATTAGATGAGGTAGCCATATCCTTCATGGGAAAGATATCTTCAAAGAAAGTCGCATCATTCGACTCCATGATCGTACCGACATGCATGTCAGATACCTCAGATTTTACAACCAAGAATCTATAGCCTATGCTATGAAAAGCATATCCCAGGAAAACACAATCCACAGTTTTTGGTCCCAACTTCCGCTTCTTTGGGATTGGCACATTGACTTTCGCCAAACAACCCCAGGTTCGCAGATAAGAGAGCTTTAACCTTTTCTTCTCCCATTCCTCGAATGGAGTTATCTCTTTGTTCTTTGTGGGAACTCGGTTTAGGACATGACAAGCAGTCAATATCGCCTCCCCCCACCATGCCTTGGAGAGACCCGATGTGTCTAACATGGCGTTAACCAAATCAGTTAGAGTATGGTTCTTTCTTTCGGCCACCCCATTTGACTGAGGTGAGTAGGGAGGCGTCCTCTCATGGATTATACCATGCTCCGCACAAAAAGCATCAAATTCATTGGAAAAATACTCTCCACCACGGTCGGACCTAAGCCTCTTGATTTTTCGATCAAGTTGGTTTTCCACTTCAGCTTTGTAGATCTTGAAAAAGTTCAAAGCCTCATCCTTAGATTTCAGAAGATACACACGGCAGTATCTAGTGGAGTCGTCAATTAACGTCATGAAATATTTCTTTCCACCTTTTGTCAATACACCATTCATTTCACATAGATCTGAATGTATAAGTTCTAGTGGTGCAAGATTTCTCGTCTCCGCAGTCACGTGAGACTTATGAGGTTGCTTAGCTTGCACACACACTTTACACTTAGATCCCTTGACAGTGGTGAAACTAGGGATTAAGTTCAACTTCGCTAGTCGCGACATGCAACCAAAGTTAACATGACAAAGACGTGAATGCCACACATTTGATTCACTATTGTTGCAAATATGATTAACAACTTTATTGCAAACGTCTGATAAGGATAAACGAAATAGGCCTCCTGACTCATAGCCTTTACCAACAAAGGTTCCATACTTGGATATTACAAATTTATTCGACTCAAAGACAAGCTTATAGCCATCTCTACACAGAAGAGATCCGCTAACAAGATTTTTATTGACGGAGGGGACATAATGCACGTTCTTCAGCCGCACGATCTTCCCCGAAGTAAACTTCAGATCAACTATGCCAACACCACGAACAGAAGCACTTGAACCGTTGCCCATCAGCACGGTTGAAGTCCCTGCGGTCTGATAAGACGAAAACATGGAAATATCACCGCATACATGCACATTAGCACCCGTGTCAATCAACCAGTCAGGAGAATGACATACTGAAAGAATAGTGGGAAATATACCATACCCAGCATCCTTCATGTCAGTGTCTCCAATGACAACATTAACGGTCTTGCCGCCTTTCCCAGGATGACGCTTGTCATAGCGATTAGGGCAACTAGGAGCCCAATGATCAGGATCTCCACACACATGACAAGCACCTTTCTTCTTGCCATTCTTCTTCTTGAAGTTCGTGTGTTGCACAGCCTTGTTCTTCCCATCAAACTTTGCTTTACCATCAAACTTGCCCTTGTTCTTGAACTTGTGGGGCTAGAAGTTCTGCTTCTGTACCACATTGGCACTAGATCCTCCCTCAATACCTCGAGCACGTGTGTCCTTTGCTCTCGCCTTTTCTTCCACATCAAGAGTACCAATGAGATCCGGAACGGAAAACTCCTGTCTCTTATGTTTCAGTAAGGTAGCAAAGTTCCTCCATGAAGGAGGAAACTTAGTGATGATACCCCCGGCAACAAACTTGTCCCGTAGCATGCAATTGAAGTGCTCAAGTTCTCTAGCAAATGACTGTATATCATGAGCCTGCTCAACCACGGAGCGCTCTTCAATCATACTGTAATCATAGAATTGCTCCATGATGTACACATCAGTGCCGACATCCGAGACCCCAAACTTGGACTCGAGTGCGTCCCACATATCTTTTCCATTATCAATTGACGCATAAGCATCAAGTATGTTCTCTCCAAGAACACTCAAGAGCGTAGCCTTAAACAAGGTATCCATTTTCTGAAAAGCTTGTGCCTGTTGGGCATCTTGCTCTCCTTCAGGTTTGCCAAGAGTGGTGTCATAGCAACTCATGGTTTGAAACCATAAGACTGCTCTCATGCGTCACCTCTTATAGTGGATACCCTCAAACATAGGAGGTCTCATGGAAGCAGCAAAACCACTTGGGGTAAATTGCTTATAATAAGGTTTTTGGATTGTTGGAAATATGAGCAATTTACCGAATGATTTTATTAATAAAAATACTAGATAAAGCATGACTAAAATAACAAATATAAAGCAAGTCATGCATTCTGACAGAGAGAAGGTAAACTTCGTCCGCATATATGAACTTGAGGTAAACACATCTTGAACAGACACTAGAAGAAGTTGCTTAAACAAAACAGAACCTAACATGCGTAGGGCAGAAACTAGCGACGGAAGGTGAAGCAAAGAGACGAAGTCGAAGCGAACAGCTAGCAGCCGAAGGGCTGCACCGTTCGTATTCAAACTCCACTATCACAAAAACTTTTCAGCTTTCGTGTGACCTTTCGTATACCCGTAGTGCGTGGCAAAAATTTAGACATCGGCTCGGCTCATACCCGCGGCGCGGCGCGTCGTGACGAGGCATGGCGTGGCGAGGCGGGCGGCGAAGGAGGAGCGCGCGTGGATATCCCTCTTGTTCTCATGCTCATACAAGTGGGGAAGGAGCCTCCCTTATAAAGAGGTCCAACTCCCTCTAAACTAGCAAGGTGGGACTAAACTTTAGTTCCACCTCTTGCCTTGCACGAATGGGCTGCGTGGGCCTCTAGGATTTATTGGAGTTTCTGAAACTGCTATTGGGCTAGGCCCAAAATAGACAAAATTCCAGCAATCCCCCACCAGATCCCAGAGGCACACAAAATTTGCCTTTGGTTCCAAAACACTGTTTTATATACCGGTACTGCAGTGGAGACTGTTAAGTTGAACTTCCACCTAGAACTCTATGCTACACTAGTAAGCAACTTGAACAGTGGACTGGGTGTTGAACTGCAAGTTTTCTGCGAATCTAGCTTCACATAAAGCCTTGACCGATACGTGGCTACCATGGGTCTTCCCCGCGGGTGGAGCTTATGCGTCATACTCCGTGACCTTTCATGAGTTTACTAGAGAGAACCCTACTCTCATAGATTGCGATGTTTAACAATCAGACTCATATAGGTGCGTTCTTCAAAAGATGTTCTGCAGGACAACATCTCTGCTTCAAAGAGCCACTTAGAAAACATTAAGATATACATCAACCTGCCATGCAGATTAGGAGAGTATTGCATCTTCATGGAGTGGTATTTTTACAGTAAGGATACTCTCCTCTCAGTTGACCAACAGCTTGTCTTCCACATCTGATTCACGGGATCTCCGATCACAAAGAATAGGTTACCACTGTGAACAACTCATATTGTGGGTTTCATTCCCATCTCCCTCGATGCATTATCTATCACATTGCGTGATAGACACTTAGTAAAAGGATTTGCCAGATTTTTAGACGTTTGGATATAGTCCAATGCAATAACTCCGGAGTTTTTCATTTTCCTGACAGACTTTAACCTTCTCTGAACATGTCTTGATGACTTCATGTTATCCTTTGAGCTGCTCACTTTAGTGATCACAGTTTGATTGTCACAGTTCATAAGGATACCCGGTACAGGTTTCTCAACTACCGGCAAGTCATTCAAGAGCCGGCGAAGCCAATCTGCTTCGACCGTAGCTGTATCTAGTGCTGTAAGTTCTTCTTCCATTGTTGACCTTGTTAAATGGTCTGCTTGCAAGACTTCCAAGAAACAGCGCCACGAGATCCAGGTTGAGTCACTATACCCTTCAAGCACCTTTGGATGCCCAGTGTAGTGAATTCCATAATTCGCAGTGCCTTTCAAATAACGCAAAGCTCTCTCTAGAGCTTTCCAATGCACATCTCCTGGTTTTGAAACAAACCGACTCAGTTTGCTAACAGCAAAAGAGATGTCAGGTCTTGTAGCATTGGCTAAGTACATAAGCGAGCCAATAATCTGAGAATACTTCAATTGATCTCTAGCAATTCTTCGATTCTTTCGAAGCAGCACGCTAGCATCATATGGTGTTGGAGAGGGCTTGCAGTCACTATAGCCAAAGCGACTCAAGATCTTTTCCACATAGTGAGATTGAAGCAATGTAATCCCACCATCATCATCTCTCAACAACTTGATGTTCAGAATGACATCAGCCACTCCTAAATCCTTCATCTCAAAACAGCGAGATAGGAAATCCTTGACCTCCTTAATAACATTCAGATTTGTTCCGAAAATCAGTATGTCATCAACATACAAGCAAAGCATAACTCCCTCGCCCCCACCATGGCGATAGTACACACATTTGCCAGCTTCGTTCACAACAAATCCTGCAGCTGTTAGAGTTCTTTCGAACTTCTCATGCCACTGTTTGGGTGCTTGCTTGAGTCCATACAAAGACTTCAGCAACTGGCACACTTTCCCTTCCTGACCATCTATTACAAACCCATCTGGTTGTTCCATATAAATTTCCACATCCAACTCTCCATTTAGGAAAGTAGTCTTAACATCCATTTGATGAACGAGAAGACGATGTGAGGCAGCTAGTGAAAGTAGAACTCGAATAGTGGTCAGTCGAGCCACATGTGAGTAAGTATCAAAGAAGTCTTCACCTTCCTTTTGGGTATAACCCTTAGCCACGAGCCGAGCCTTGTACTTTTCTATTGTACCATCAGGCCTAAGCTTCTTCTTGAATACCCATTTGCATCCTATAGGATTGCACCCATAAGGACGATCAGTTATCTCCTAGGTTTCATTCGCCAAGATAGAATCCTTTTCGCTACGAACCGCTTCCTTCCAGTAGTCAGCATCTTCCGATGCATAGGCCTCCGAAATAGAACTGGGAGTGTCATCTATGAGATACACAAGAAAATCATCACCAAAAGACTTTGCAGTCCTCTGTCTCTTACTCCTAGTAGGAACTTCATTGTTCTCCTTCACAAGACTTTCAAAGTGTTCCATCAAAATGGCAAGTTCAGTAATTGTAACCGGTTCCTGATTCGATGAACTAGGCATCTCCTGATTAGATGAGGTAGCCATATCCTTCATGGGAAAGATATCTTCAAAGAAAGTCGCATCATTCGACTCCATGATCGTACCGACATGCATGTCAGATACCTCAGATTTTACAACCAAGAATCTATAGCCTATGCTATGAAAAGCATATCCCAGGAAAACACAATCCACAGTTTTTGGTCCCAGCTTCCGCTTCTTTGGGATTGGCACATTGACTTTCGCCAAACAACCCCAGGTTCGCAGATAAGAGAGCTTTAACCTTTTCTTCTCCCATTCCTCGAATTGAGTTATCTCTTTGTTCTTTGTGGGAACTCGGTTTAGGACATGACAAGCAGTCAATATCGCCTCCCCCCACCATGCCTTGGAGAGACCCGATGTGTCTAACATGGCGTTAACCAAATCAGTTAGAGTACGGTTCTTTCTTTCGGCCACCCCATTTGACTGAGGTGAGTAGGGAGGCATCCTCTCATGGATTATACCATGTTCCGCACAAAAAGCATCAAATTCATTGGAAAAATACTCTCCACCACGGTTGGACCTAAGCCTCTTGATTTTTCGATCAAGTTGGTTTTCCACTTCAGCTTTATAGATCTTGAAAAAGTTCAAAGCCTCATCCTTAGATTTCAGAAGATACACATGGCAGTATCTAGTGGAGTCGTCAATTAACGTCATGAAATATTTCTTTCCACCTTTTGTCAAGACACCATTCATTTCACATAGATCTGAATGTATAAGTTCTAGTGGTGCAAGATTTCTCGTCTCCGCAGTCACGTGAGACTTATGAGGTTGCTTAGCTTGCATACACACTTGACACTTAGATCCCTTGACAGTGGTGAAACTAGGGATTAAGTTCAACTTCGCTAGTCGCGACATGCAACCAAAGTTAACATGACAAAGACGTGAATGCCACACATTTGATTCACTATTGTTGCAAATATGATTAACAACTTTATTGCAAACGTCTGATAAGGATAAACGAAACAGGCCTCCTGACTCACAGCCTTTACCAACAAAGGTTCCATACTTGGATATTACAAATTTATTCGACTCAAAGACAAGCTTATAGCCATCTCTACACAGAAGAGATCCGCTAACAAGATTTTTATTGACGGAGGGGACATAATGCACGTTCTTCAGCCGCACGATCTTCCCCGAAGTAAACTTTAGATCAACCGTGCCAACACCACGAACAGAAGCACTTGAACCGTTGCCCATCAGCACAGTTGAAGTCCCTGCGGTCTGATAAGACGAAAACATGGAAATATCACCGCATACATGCACATTAGCACCCGTGTCAATCAACCAGTCAGGAGAATGACATACTGAAAGAATAGTGGGAAATATACCATACCCAGCATCCTTCATGTCAGTGTCTCCAATGACAACATTAATGGTCTTGCCGCCTTTCCCAGGATGACGCTTGTCATAGCGATTAGGGCAACTAGGAGCCCAATGATCAGGATCTCCACACACATGACAAGCACCTTTCTTCTTGCCATTCTTCTTCCTGAAGTTCGTGTGTTGCACAGCCTTGTTCTTCCCATCAAACTTTGCTTTACCATCAAACTTGCCCTTGTTCTTGAACTTGTGGGGCTGGAAGTTCTGCTTCTGTACCACATTGGCACTAGATCCTCCCTCAATACCTCGAGCACGTGTGTCCTTTGCTCTCGCCTTTTCTTCCACATCAAGAGTACCAATGAGATCCGGAACGGAAAACTCCTGTCTCTTATGTTTCAGTAAGGTAGCAAAGTTCCTCCATGAAGGAGGAAGCTTAGTGATGATACCCCCGGCAACAAACTTGTCCGGTAGCATGCAATTGAAGTGCTCAAGTTCTCTAGCAAATGACTGTATATCATGAGCCTGCTCAACCACGGAGCGCTCTTCAGTCATCCTGTAATCATAGAATTGCTCCATGATGTACACATCAGTGCCGACATCCGAGACCCCAAACTTGGCCTCGAGTGCGTCCCACATATCTTTTCCATTATCAATTGACGCATAAGCATCAACTATGTTCTCTCGAAGAACACTCAAGAGCGCAGCCTTAAACAAGGTATCCATTTTCTGAAAAGCTTGTGCCTGTTGGGCATCTTGCTCTCCTTCAGGTTTGCCAAGAGTGGCGTCATAGCAACTCATGGTTTGAAACCATAAGACTGCTCTAACGCGTCACCTCTTATAGTGGATACCCTCAAACATAGGAGGACTCATGGAAGCAGCAAAACCACTTGGGGTAAATTGCTTATAATAAGGTTTTTGGATTGTTGGAAATATGAGCAATTTACCGAATTATTTTATTAATAAAAATACTAGATAAAGCATGACTAAAATAACAAATATAAAGCAAGTCATGCATTCTGACAGTGAGAAGGTAAACTTCGTCCGCATATATGAACTTGAGGTAAACACATCTAGAACAAACACTAGAAGAAGTTGCTTAAACAAAACAGAACGTGACATGCGTAGGGCAGAAACTAGCGACGGAAGGTGAAGCAAAGAGACGAAGTCGAAGCGAACAGCCAGTAGCCGAAGGGCTGCACCGTTCGTATTCAAACTCCACTATCGCAAAACCTTTTCAGCTTCCGTGTGACCTTTCGTATACCCGTAGTGCGTGGCAAAAATTTAGACATCGGCTCGGCTCATACCCGCGGCGCGGCGCGTCGTGACGAGGCGTGGCATGGCGAGGCGGGCGGCGGAGGAGGAGCGCGCGTGGATATCCCTCTTGTTCTCATGCTCATACAAGTGGGGAAGGAGCCTCCCTTATAAAAAGGTCCAACTCCCTCTAAACTAGCAAGGTGGGACTAAACTTTAGTTCCACCTCTTGCCTTGCACGAATGGGCTGCGTGGGCCTCCAGGATTTATAGGAATTTCTGAAACTGCTATTGGGCTAGGCCCAAAATAGACAAAATTCCAGCAATCCCCCACCAGATCCCAGAGGCACACAAAATTTGCCTTTGGTTCCAAAACACTGTTTTATATACCGGTACTGCAGTGGAGACTGTTAAGTTGAACTTCCACCTAGAACTCTATGCTACACTAGTAAGCAACTTGAACAGTGGACTGGGCCTTGAACTGCAAGTTTTCTGCGAATCTAGCTTCACATAAAGCCTTGACCGATACGTGGCTACCGTGGGTCGTCCCCGCGGGTGGAGCTTATGCGTCATACTCCGTGACCTTTCATGAGTTTACTAGAGAGAACCCTACTCTCATAGATTGCGACGTTTAACAATCAGACTCACATAGGTGCGTTCTTCAAACGATGTTCTGCAGGACAACATCTCTGCTTCAAAGAGCCACTTAGAACACATTAAGATATACATCAACCTGCCATGCAGATTAGGAGAGTATTGCATCTTCATGGAGTGGTATTTTTACAGTAAGGATACTCTCCTCTCAGTTGACCAACAGCTTGTCTTCCACATCTGATTCACGGGATCTCCGATCACAAAGAATAGGTTACCATTGTGAACAACTCATATTGTGGGTTTCATTCCCATCTCCCTCGATGCATTATCTATCACATTGCGTGATAGACACTTAGTAAAAGGATCTGCCAGATTTTTAGACGTTTGGATATAGTCCAATGCAATAACTCCGGAGTTTTTCATTTTCCTGACAGACTTTAACCTTCTCTGAACATGTCTTGATGACTTCATGTTATCCTTTGAGCTGCTCACTTTAGTGATCACAGTTTGATTGTCACAGTTCATAAGGATACCCGGTACAGGTTTCTCAACTACCGGCAAGTCATTCAAGAGCCGGCGAAGCCAATCTGCTTCGACCGTAGCTGTATCTAGTGCTGTGAGTTCTGCTTCCATTATTGACCTCGTTAAGATGGTCTGCTTGCAAGACTTCCAAGAAACAGCGCCACCTCCATGAGTGAATACATAACCGCTCGTGGCCTTTATCTCATCAGCATCTGAGATCCAGTTTGAGTCACTATACCCTTCAAGCACCTTTGGATGCCCAGTGTAGTGAATTCCATAATTCGCAGTGCCTTTCAAATAACGCAAAACTCTCTCTAGAGCTTTCCAATGCACATCTCCTGGTTTTGAAACAAACCGACTCAGTTTGCTAACAGCAAAAGAGATGTCAGGTCTTGTAGCACTGGCTAAGTACATAAGCGAGCCAATAATCTGAGAATACTTCAATTGATCTCTAGCAATTCTTCGATTCTTTCGAAGCAGCACGCTAGCATCATATGGTGTTGGAGAGGGCTTGCAGTCACTATAGCCAAAGCGACTCAAGATCTTTTCCACATAGTGAGATTGAAGCAATGTAATCCCACCATCATCATCTCTCAACAACTTGATGTTCAGAATGACATCAGCCACTCCTAAATCCTTCATCTCAAAACAGCGAGATAGGAAATCCTTGACCTCCTTAATAACATTCAGATTTGTTCCGAAAATCAGTATGTCATCAACATACAAGCAAAGCATAACTCCCTCGCCCCCACCATGGCGATAGTACACACATTTGCCAGCTTCGTTCACAACAAATCCTGCAGCTGTTAGAGTTCTTTCGAACTTCTCATGCCACTGTTTGGGTGCTTGCTTGAGTCCATACAAAGACTTCAGCAACTGGCACACTTTCCCTTCCTGACCATCTATTACAAACCCATCTGGTTGTTCCATATAAATTTCCACATCCAACTCTCCATTTAGGAAAGCAGTCTTAACATCCATTTGATGAACGAGAAGACCATGTGAGGCAGCTAGTGAAAGTAGAACTCGAATAGTGGTCAGTCGAGCCACATGTGAGTAAGTATCAAAGAAGTCTTCACCTTCCTTTTGGGTATAACCCTTAGCCACGAGCCGAGCCTTGTACTTTTCTATTGTACCATCAGGCCTAAGCTTCTTCTTGAATACCCATTTGCATCCTATAGGATTGCACCCATAAGGACGATCAGTTATCTCCTAGGTTTCATTCGCCAAGATAGAATCCTTTTCGCTACGAACCGCTTCCTTCCAGTAGTCAGCATCTTCCGATGCATAGGCCTCCGAAATAGAACTGGGAGTGTCATCTATGAGATACACAAGAAAATCATCACCAAAAGACTTTGCAGTCCTCTGTCTCTTACTCCTAGTAGGAACTTCATTATTCTCCTTCACAAGACTTTCAAAGTGTTCCATCTAAATGGCAAGTTCAGTAATTGTAACCGGTTCCTGATTCGATGAACTAGGCATCTCCTGATTAGATGAGGTAGCCATATCCTTCATGGGAAAGATATCTTCAAAGAAAGTCGCATCATTCGACTCCATGATCGTACCGACATGCATGTTAGATACCTCAGATTTTACAACCAAGAATCTATAGCCTATGCTATGAAAAGCATATCCCAGGAAAACACAATCCACAGTTTTTGGTCCCAGCTTCCGCTTCTTTGGGATTGGCACATTGACTTTCGCCAAACAACCCCAGGTTCGCAGATAAGAGAGCTTTAACCTTTTCTTCTCCCATTCCTCGAATGGAGTTATCTCTTTGTTCTTTGTGGGAACTCAGTTTAGTACATGACAAGCAGTCAATATCGCCTCCCCCCACCATGCCTTGGAGAGACCCGATGTGTCTAACATGGCGTTAACCAAATCAGTTAGAGTACGATTCTTTCTTTCGGCCACCCCATTTGACTGAGGTGAGTAGGGAGGCGTCCTCTCATGGATTATACCATGTTCCGCACAAAAAGCATCAAATTCATTGGAAAAATACTCTCCACCACGGTCGGACCTAAGCCTCTTGATTTTTCGACCAAGTTGGTTTTCCACTTCAGCTTTATAGATCTTGAAAAAGTTCAAAGCCTCATCCTTAGATTTCAGAAGATACACACGGCAGTATCTAGTGGAGTCGTCAATTAACGTCATGAAATATTTCTTTCCACCTTTTGTCAAGACACCATTCATTTCACATAGATCTGAATGTATAAGTTCTAGTGGTGCAAGATTTCTCGTCTCCGCCGTCACGTGAGACTTATGAGGTTGCTTAGCTTGCACACACACTTGACACTTAGATCCCTTGACAGTGGTGAAACTAGGGATTAAGTTCAACTTCGCTAGTCGCGACATGCAACCAAAGTTAACATGACAAAGACCTGAATGCCACACATTTGATTCACTATTGTTGCAAATATGATTAACAACTTTATTGCAAACGTCTGATAAGGATAAACGAAACAGGCCTCCTGACTCATAGCCTTTACCAACAAAGGTTCCATACTTCGATATTACAAATTTATTCGACTCAAAGACAAGCTTATAGCCATCTCTACACAGAAGAGATCCGCTAACAAGATTTTTATTGACGGAGGGGACATAATGCACGTTCTTCAGCCGCACGATCTTCCCCGAAGTAAACTTCAGATCGACCGTGCCAACACCACGAACAGAAGCACTTGAACCGTTGCCCATCAGCACGGTTGAAGTCCCTGCGGTCTGATAAGACGAAAACATGGAAATATCACCGCATACATGCACATTAGCACCCGTGTCAATCAACCAGTCAGGAGAATGACATACTGAAAGAATAGTGGGAAATATACCATACCCAGCATCCTTCATGTCAGTGTCTCCAATGACAACATTAATGGTCTTGCCGCCTTTCCCAGGATGACACTTGTCATAGCGATTAGGGGCAACTAGGAGCCCAATGATCAGGATCTCCACACCCATGACAAGCACCTTTCTTCTTGCCATTCTTCTTCTTGAAGTTCGTGTGTTGCACAGCCTTGTTCTTCCCATCAAACATTGCTTTACCATCAAACTTGCCCCTGTTCTTGAACTTGTGGGGCTGGAAGTCCTGCTTCTGTACCACATTGGCACTAGATCCTCCCTCAATACCTCGAGCACGTGTGTCCTTTGCTCTCGCATTTTCTTCCACATCAAGAGTACCAATGAGATCCGGAACGGAAAACTCCTGTCTCTTATGTTTCAGTAAGGTAGCAAAGTTCCTCCATGAAGGAGGAAGCTTAGTGATGATACCCCCGGCAACAAACATGTCCGGTAGCATGCTATTGAAGTGCTCAAGTTCTCTAGCAAATGACTATATCTCATGAGCCTACTCAACCACGGAGCGCTCTTCAGCCATGCTGTAATCATAGAATTGCTCCATGATGTACACATCAGTGCCGACAGCCGAGACCCCAAACTTGGCCTCGAGTGCGTCCCACATATCTTTTCCATTATCAATTGACGCATAAGCATCAACTATGTTCTCTCCAAGAACACTCAAGAGCGCAGCCTTAAACAAGGTATCCATTTTCTGAAAAGCTTGTGCCTGTTGGGCATCTTGCTCTCCTTTAGGTTTGCCAAGAGTGGCGTCATAGCAACTCATGGTTTGAAACCATAAGACTGCTCTCACGCGTCACCTCTTATAGTGGATACCCTCAAACATAGGAGGTCTCATGGAAGCAGCAAAACCACTTGGGGTAAATTGCTTATAATAAGGTTTTTGGATTGTTGGAAATATGAGAAATTTACCAAATGATTTTATTAATAAAAATACTAGATAAAGCATGACTAAAATAACAAATATAAAGCAAGTCATGCATTCTGACAGAGAGAAGGTAAACTTCGTTCGCATATATGAACTTGAGGTAAACACATCTAGAACAGACACTAGATGAAGTTGCTTAAACGAAACAGAACCTAACATGCGTAGGGCAGAAACTAGCGACGGAAGGTGAAACGAAGAGACGAAGTCGAAGCGAACAGCGAGCAGCCAAAGGGCTGCACCATTCGTATTCAAACTCCACTATCGCAAAATCTTTTCAGCTTCCGTGTGACCTTTCGTATACCCGTAGTGCGTGGCAAAAATTTAGACATCGGCTCGGCTCATTCCCGCAACCCGCGGTGCGGCGCGTCGTGACGAGGCGTGGCGTGGCGTGGCGTGGCGGGCGGCGGAGGAGGAGCGCGCGTGGATATCCCTCTTGTTCTCATGCTCATACAAGTGGGGAAGGAGCCTCCCTTATAAAGAGGTCCAACTCCCTCTAAACTAGCAAGGTGGTACTAAACTTTAGTTCCACCTCTTGCCTTGCACGAATGGGCTGCGTGGGCCTCTAGGATTTATAGGAATTTCTGAAACTGCTATTGGGCTAGGCCCAAAATAGACAAAATTCCAGCAATCCCCCACCAGATCCCAGAGGCACACAAAATATGCCTTTGGTTCCAAAACACTGTTTTATATACCGGTACTGCAGTGGAGACTGTTAAGTTGAACTTCCACCTAGAACTCTATGCTACACTAGTAAGCAACTTGAACAGTGGACTGGGCGTTGAACTGCAAGTTTTCTGCGAATCTAGCTTCACATAAAGCCTTGACCGATACGTGGCTACCATGGGTCTTCCCCGCGGGTGGAGCTTATGCGTCATAGTCCGTGACCTTCCATGAGTTTACTAGAGAGAACCCTACTCTCATAGATTGCGACGTTTAACAATCAGACTCATATAGGTGCGTTCTTCAAAAGATGTTCTGCAGGACAACGTCTCTGCTTCAAAGAGCCACTTAGAACACATTAATATATACATCAACCTGCCATGCAGATTAGGAGAGTATTGCATCTTCATGGAGTGGTATTTTTACAGTAAGGATACTCCCCTCTCAATTGACCAACAGCTTGTCTTCCACATCTGATTCACGGGATCTCCGATCACAAAGAATAGGTTACCACTGTGAACAACTCATATTGTGGGTCTCATTCCCATCTCCCTCGATGCATTATCTATCACATTGCGTGATAGACACTTAGTAAGAGGATCTGCCAGATTTTTAGACGTTTGGATATAGTCCAATGCAATAACTCCGGAGTTTTTCATTTTCCTGACAGACTTTAACCTTCTCTGAACATGTCTTGATGACTTCATGTTATCCTTTGAGCTGCTCACTTTAGTGATCACAGTTTGATTGTCACAGTTCATAAGGATACCCGGTACAGGTTTCTCAACTACCGGCAAGTCATTCAAGAGCCGGCGAAGCCAATCTGCTTCAACCGTAGTTGTATCTAGTGCTGTAAGTTCTGCTTCCATTGTTGACCTCGTTAAGATGGTCTGCTTGCAAGACTTCCAAGAAACAGCGCCACGAGATCCAGTTTGAGTCACTATACCCTTCAAGCACCTTTGGATGCCCAGTGTAGTGAATTCCATAATTCGCAGTGCCTTTCAAATAACGCAAAACTCTCTCTAGAGCTTTCCAATGCACATCTCCTGGTTTTGAAACAAACCGACTCAGTTTGCTAACAGCAAAAGAGATGTCAGGTCTTGTAGCACTGGCTAAGTACATAAGCGAGCCAATAATCTGAGAATACTTCAATTGATCTCTAGCAATTCTTCGATTCTTTCGAAGCAGCACGCTAGCATCATATGGTGTTGGAGAGGGCTTGCAGTCACTATAGCCAAAGCGACTCAAGATCTTTTCCACATAGTGAGATTGAAGCAATGTAATCCCACCATCATCATCTCTCAACAACTTGATATTCAGAATGACATCAGCCACTCCTAAGTCCTTCATCTCAAAATAGCGAGATAGGAAATCCTTGACCTCCTTAATAACATTCAGATTTGTTCCGAAAATCAGTATGTCATCAACATACAAGCAAAGCATAACTCCCTCGCCCCCACCATGGCGATAGTACACACATTTGTCAGCTTCGTTCACAACAAATCCTGCAGCTGCTAGAGTTCTTTCGAACTTCTCATGCCACTGTTTGGGTGCTTGCTTGAGTCCATACAAAGACTTCAGCAACTTGCACACTTTCCCTTCCTGACCATCTATTACAAACCCATCTGGTTGTTCCATATAAATTTCCTCATCCAACTCTCCATTTTGGAAAGCAGTCTTAACATCCATTTGATGAACGAGAAGACCATGTGAGGCAGCTAGTGAAAGTAGAACTCGAATAGTGGTCAGTCGAGCCACAGGTGAGTAAGTATCAAAGAAGTCTTCACCTTCCTTTTGGGTATAACCCTTAGCCACGAGCCGAGCCTTGTACTTTTCTATAGTACCATCAGGCCTAAGCTTCTTCTTGAATACCCATTTGCGTCCTATAGGTTTGCACCCATAAGGACGATCAGTTATCTCCCAGGTTTCATTCGCCAAGATAGAATCCATCTCGCTACGAACCGCTTCCTTCCAGTAGTCAGCATCTTCCGATGCATAGGCCTCCGAAATAGAACTGGGAGTGTCATCTATGAGATACAGAAGAAAATCATCACCAAAAGACTTTGCAGTCCTCTGTCTCTTGCTCCTAGTAGGAACTTCATTGTTCTCCTCCACAGGACTTTCAAAGTGTTCCATCAAAATGGCAGGTTCAGTAATTGTAACCGGTTTCTGATTCGATGAACTAGACATCTCCTGATTAGATGAGGTAGCCATATCCTTCATGGGAAAGATATATTCAAAGAAAGTCACATCATTCGACTCCATGATCGTACCGACATGCATGTCAGATACCTCAGATTTTACAACCAAGAATCTATAGCCTATGCTATGAAAAGCATATCCCAGGAAAACACAATCCATAGTTTTTGGTCCCAGCTTCCGCTTCTTTGGGATTGGCACATTGACTTTCGCCAAACAACCCCAGGTTCGCAGATAAGAGAGCTTTAACCTTTTCTTCTCCTATTCCTCGAATGGAGTTATCTCTTTGTTCTTTGTGGGAACTCGGTTTAGGACATGACAAGCAGTCAATATCGCCTCCCCCCACCATGCCTTGGAGAGACCCGATGTGTCTAACATGGCATTAACCAAATCAGTTAGAGTACGGTTCTTTCTTTCGGCCACTCCATTTGACTGAGGTGAGTAGGGAGGCGTCCTCTCATGGATTATAGCATGTTCTGCACAAAAAGCATCAAATTCATTGGAAAAATACTCTCCACCACGGTCGGACCTAAGCCTCTTGATTTTTCGATCAAGTTGGTTTTCCACTTCAGCTTTATAGATCTTGAAAAAGTTCAAAGCCTCATCCTTAGATTTCAGAAGATACACATGGCAGTATCTAGTGGAGTCGTCAATTAACGTCATGAAATATTTGTTTCCACCTTTTGTCAAGACACCATTCATTTCACATAGATCTGAATGTATAAGTTCTAGTGGTGCAAGATTTCTCGTCTCCGCAGTCACGTGAGACTTACGAGGTTGCTTAGCTTGCACACACACTTGACACTTAGATCCCTTGACAGTGGTGAAACTAGGGATTAAGTTCAACTTCGCTAGTCGCGACATGCAACCAAAGTTAACATGACAAAGACGTGAATGCCACACATTTGATTCACTATTGTTGCAAATATGATTAACAACTTCATTGCAAACGTCTGATAAGGATAAACGAAATAGGCCTCCTGACTCATAGCCTTTACCAACAAAGGTTCCATACTTGGATATTACAAATTTATTCGACTCAAAGACAAGCTTATAGCCATCTCTACACAGAAGAGATCCGCTAAAAAGATTTTTATTGACGGAGGGGACATAATGCACGTTCTTCATCCGCACGATCTTCCCCGAAGTAAACTTCAGATCGACCGTGCCAACACCACGAACAGAAGCACTTGAACCGTTGCCCATCAGCACGGTTGAAGTCCCTGCGGTCTGATAAGACGAAAACATGGAAATATCACCGCATACATGCACATTAGCACCCGTGTCAATCAACCAGTCAGGAGAATGACATACTGAAAGAATAGTGGGAAATATACCATACCCAGCATCCTTCATGTCAGTGTCTCCAATGACAACATTAACGGTCTTGCCGCCTTTCCTAGGATGACGCTTGTCATAGCGATTAGGGCAACTAGGAGCCCAATGATCAGGATCTCCACACACATGACAAGCACCTTTCTTCTTGCCATTCTTCTTCTTGAAGAGCCTTGTTCTTCCCATCAAACTTTGCTTTACCATCAAACTTGCCCTTGTTCTTGAACTTGTGGGGCTGGAAGTTCTGCTTCTGTACCACATTGGCACTAGATCCTCCCTCAATACCTCGAGCACGTGTGTCCTTTGCTCTCGCCTTTTCTTCCACATCAAGACTATCAATGAGATCCGGAACGGAAAACTCCTGTCTCTTATGTTTCAGTAAGGTAGCAAAGTTCCTCCATGAAGGAGGAAGCTAAGTGATGATACCCCCGGCAACAAACTTGTCCGGTAGCATGCAATTGAAGTGCTCAAGTTCTCTAGCAAATGACTGTATCTCATGAGCCTGCTCAACCACGGAGCGCTCTTCAGTCATCCTGTAATCATAGAATTGCTCCATGATGTACAACTCAGTGCCGGCATCCGAGACCCCAAACTTGGCCTCGAGTGCGTCCCACATATCTTTTCCATTATCAATTGACGCATAAGCATCAACTATGTTCTCTCCAAGAACACTCAAGAGCGCAGCCTTAAACAAGGTATCCATTTTCTGAAAAGCTTGTGCCTGTTGGGCATCTTGCTCTCCTTCAGGTTTGCCAAGAGTGGCGTCATAGCAACTCATGGTTTGAAACCATAAGACTGCTCTCACGCGCCACCTCTTATAGTGGATACCCTCAAACATAGGAGGTCTCATGGAAGCAGCAAAACCACTTGGGGTAAATTGCCTATAATAAGGTTTTTGGATTGTTGGAAATATGAGCAATTTACCGAATGATTTTATCAATAAAAATACTAGATAAAGCATGACTAAAATAACAAATATAAAGTAAGTCATGCATTCTGACAGAGAGAAGGTAAACTTTGTTCGCATATATGAACTTGAGGTAAACACATCTAGAACAGACACTAGATGAAGTTGCTTAAACGAAACAGAACCTAACATGCGTAGGGCAGAAACTAGCGACGGAAGGTGAAACGAAGAGACGAAGTCGAAGCGAACATCCAGCAGCCGAAGGGCTGCACCGTTCGTATTCAAACTCCACTATCGCAAAAACTTTTCAGCTTCCGTGTGACCTTCCGTATACCCGTAGTGCGTGGCAAAAATTTAGACATCAGCTCGGCTCATTCCCGCAACGCGTGGATATCCCTCTTGTTCTCATGCTCATACAAGTGGGGAAGGAGCCTCCCTTATAAAGAGGTCCAACTCCCTCTAAACTAGCAAGGTGAGACTAAACTTTAGTTCCACCTCTTGCCTTACACGAATGGGGCCTCTAGGATTTATAGGAATTTCTGAAACTGCTATTGGGCTAGGCCCAAAATAGACAAAATTCCAGCATGGGCACCTACCGTCTCACAGTGTTGCCTCTCCTCCCCATGGATAGGGATCACACCGGCGCCGACCAGAGCACAGACTTCTCGTCGTTCATGCTCTCGCAGACAAACATGTAGCATGTCACAAAGACAATACACCTCTTTGAGTGGTTCATGATTGACGAAGGCTTGGCCTTAGCCGAGATGCCATACAATGGCGAATGGTGTAGATCCGTGGAAAATCATGGCCAGTGATCCAGAGATAAATCAATTCTTCAACGTTCGCGTGGCGGCCGGTACCCGTTTTGCAATGAACCGCATCTTCATCAACAACGACAAGGCTTTCGAGGGGGTGCCTCGATAAATGATGTCGTTGTCGGACTGGCACAACAGCGATGGCAATCGCCATGGGCTTCCTGCACATCAAGTGCTCGGTACCGGACCACCCTAATGTGATCAATTCCATCTCAACCGACGACACGGTTGAGTACACAATGATGGGTGTGTTGTTGCTACCACACTATGTTTCTTTTGGGTGAAGTTTTTCTTATGAACTATTCAATCAAGTTATGTAAGTGTTGGTTGTACGTAGTACAAGCTACATGAACGGAACAACGAGGATAGTATAAACATATTAGCACTGTGCAAGAATGTGATCTCCAAACCCGAGGGAAAGTGATCAATGTGGAATCGCCGGGTCTCCTTCCAAAGCCATGTTCGAATCCTAGGCTGATCTGATGATGATGTTCATGATATCGGGCAAGGATCGTGATGAGCATGAGTGGCTCAAGATATTCATGGGTACAGCTGTGCAGGGTTCAATCACTACAAGACGTGGCCTATTATGGGATGCATGGCCATCAGATGTATCCTTAGCTAGCCACATAATAGTTGCTATGACACCACACAAGGGTGAAACTAGAGCGAATGCCCAGTGTGTCAACCAACATGAAACTATTGGGTCAAACCAAATAACAACAGTGCTAAGCAGTGACTCAATATGAGATTAGTTAGCGCAAAATCATTGTTTTTCAACCAAAGTCAACTCTAACATGACGGCTATGTCCTTGGCCTTAGAGGGCAGCCCGGTAAATGTAGCTCCCGCTTGCGTAGGGTCTGGGGAAGGGTCCGGCCACTTTGAGTCTATTGTACACAACCTTTCCCTACATTTCTGCAAGAGGCTGTTTTCAGGACTCGAACCCATGACCTCATGGTCACAAGGCAACAGCTTTACCTCATGATCCTTGGCCTCAGAGTATAAATATTATTATGTACTAGATGATGCCTCATATGTTGCTACGAGAATTATTAACAAATAACTTGATGTTTAAAAACATGAGAAAGTTTATGAAGCATTGCATAAGTTGATGATACATAATTTGTTTGAAAGAAACATTGTTTAGAGTAAGCATCTACAGAAAATTTGATGAAAAAGCTAAAAGTGTGTGATTTGTTTTGTGTTAATTATTACCTTGACAGTATATCAGAGAGGCAATATAAGACGAAAAGAACATTGAGTTGAGATAGTAGAGACATCTCAACCCTTGGCTAATCCTAAAACAACGATAGCAACTACATATGTGCATTCATATAAAAACATAGCTCGCATAGAAAAATAAAACTCGAGTTCACTCATAATTAGTTTTTCAATATAGAAAAAGAAGGTCGCTTATACATCATCAGACCCAATGTTGAGTAAATTATGATTCTCTACGGATCAACCATGTGCAGTGTACTGCAACCATTCACCACAATATACCCAGGTAGCTCTTATTCTTTTTGTTTGTCTTGTCTGGTCCACAACCATGCCTGCTTCCCCATTCGTTAAAGCTTAGTCCCGTCTTAAAAGAAGTTTGATTAGCTTCATCGTTTGTGCAATGGAACCGAATTGGAATTAAAAGGTTGCTTGGAACACTGAAGGTTCTTGGAAATGGAGGCATCTAGCACAATTCTATGGTGTTTAGGGAGCAAAAGGGACATAGACAGGAAGCGCGAGAGAGTGGGAATGTGGAAAGTAGTCGTCTGGGCTTTCAGAATCAGAAGATTGCATTAACAACACATGATGTATAAGAAAATGGTGGAAAGGGCACTTGCACTAGACGTCTGCAATGAATCGGATACCGTCAAGACATATGCAGAGAGCAAAAGAAACCTAGGATGATGTGGCTTCTTGAGAGTGCACGAAAAAAAATGTAATGGTTATTTGTGGTAGGCTACATGTGCGTGAAGGGTTAATGAGAGCATGTGCATGAAGAGTTTCTGAGAAAGTGTTTTTACATGATGGACCAACTTGATGATATGGATAGGTTGCATATCAAAAAAATATGACAGTGGGGATCTCTTAGGTATATAGGAATGTATATAAGAATATAGGATTTGTTGTCATGCCCTCTAGGGTATTCATGGTTAATTTCGTCGAGCCTACAAAATTATCAGGCATGCGAAGTACCACTGCTGCTAGTGCAAGATTGTACACTTATGAAAAAAAAGGATTCAACGTAAAAAAAACGGAGTCGTTTTACGCTGGCAGGCCGGCCAAGCTTTTGCGCCGGTCACATCAGAAACATGCGATGGGGTGTGATCGTACGATGCACCCCGCGCCGCTCTTCTTAAAAAAAACTCAGCTAACCTTATCCTCTTGCGTGTGTTCCCAACCTTATCCTCTCGCATCTATTCCCCACCGCTCATTTTGTTTCTCTCACCAGAGAAATAGCCGCCCCAAACCCTCTCACCGGAGCTCTCTCTACTTCGTTGCTTTCACCAGAGCTTCTCCCTACCCAGCCTAGCCTCACCGCTGACCTGCTAGTTCGGTCCGGGGCACGACTGATTGTCCCGCTGCTGGTGTTCATTGATGCCGGTCAGGTGCCACACGGAGAGAGTGGAGACGCGGTGCTGCGCGCGGTGGAGACGGCGCCACCGCATGTCGCCGGAAATCACGAGCTGCGGGGAGTGCCACGATCCCCCGCCCAGGGGTGGATTCGGCGACCCGCGGGTGGTGGTGTGGCGACCAGCGCGTGACGGTGCTGGGACCAGCGTCCGCCGGTGCTGGAACCATTGATGTTGGAAGCTACATCCAGCGACTCCGCGCGCTGCAACGGCGATGGCCAGGAGTTGCGATGATGGTGCCCCCGTGCTACATCCGTCAACGACAGAAGCTACATCCGGCTACAACGGAAGCTACATGCGTCGACGACAAAAGCTACATTCGGCTCAGCTACGACTGGCCCTTGCAAAAGCTGCAACCGGCAAGTCGACGGGCTGCGACCGACGGCTGGGAAAGCTTCAACCGTTGCATGAGGAAGCTACAACCAGCGCCCATAGAAGCTACAACCGGCGAGGCAACAACCGCGACTGGCGGCTTAGAAAGCTACAACCGGTGGTGGGAAAGCTGCAACTGGCGCCTCCGGAAGTTGTGACCCAGCGGCCCGAAATGCTGGAACTGGTGGCACGGCGTGCTACAACCAGCAAGGCTGCGCTCTACGACGGCAACGTTTTCTTTGCTGGAACCATTTGTAAGTTTTGCTGGAACCGACATTTGTTTTTGCTGGAACCAAATAGATTTTTGCTATGACGAGCAGCGACCCATTTTTTTGTTGGAGCCAGTGATTTATTTTGCTGGAACAGACGATTTTTGGTGCTCCTCGTTTTTTTTTGGAATTTTTGTTGCTGACTTTTGTGATTGTTGAGACATGGTGATGCAAGCCGATGACGGCGGCGAGCCAGAGGCGGTGACCATGGGATGTTGCAACCACGGTCACCCCGTCCTGGGACCGGCCATTGGAGAGCTGCAGTCGAAGTAGGGAACCCACCGGTGCTCGTGCTGCAATCTCGCGGTCGACGACGGTGAGGGCTTGGAACAGGCCAGCGCGGTGGCACGAGCGCCGGCAAGGTCGAGTGGCGTGGGTGGCCGTAATACATGGGATGCAGAGGACCTGTCCAGGCGGTCAGCGAGACAGTTTTCAATGTGTTTGACTTTTATTCAGGGTGTTTAGCGATACATATGGACGGTTTAAGTGTGCTGTATCCTACAGTCACGGGGCGACCGGCCCAATTTGGGCTGGCGCACCGGCGCCTATCAGTACCCAAAAAAAAAAATCCCAGCTTCTTAATCCGATTCAAATTGAATGAGTGGAGCACTAGCGTAGGGATTGCAATGAGTATAAATAAGCTACGTCCTAGGCTAGCTACAGTAGAAGTATACTAATTGTTAAATTTGTCTATATATAAGAAGTCCTGTTAGTTTCTTTCGTGTTTGATGATGTGTGCTGCATCTGGACGTGTCCGAGTTAGCCTAGGTTATTGTGAGAACAGTTAGTTCGGTAACCTGATCGGATTAGAATTACGGGAGGGGGGCAAAACTGAAACAGGCACGGTCACGGAGACCACCAGCCAGCATATATACGCTCCATATATATATGACAAGAGCCAGCACGTTGGTTGGAGGAGAACCGTGCCGTCAGTGGCAATGAACGACGAGACAGCAGCACCAGCTGCCAAGAGGAGGAGGAAGATGCCAGCCGCCAAGCGGAGAAAGACAACCAAGGAGAAGGTGCCGGACATGCCGTACGAGCTCCTGTCCGACATCCTCCTCCGTCTGCCCATCAAGTCCCTGATGCGGTTAAAATGCCTTTGCAAGGCATGGCGCAACATCATCTCCGAGGACTCCTCCTTCCTTCACGCGCACCTCTCCATCCAACGCTGGCAGAGGCCGCCCGTGCTCATCGCACCCCAGGGCAAAGGCCCCAATAGGGAGCGCCTCTATGACACCGTCAGTCTCAACAAGGTCACCACCATCGGCTTGTACCGGTGGGAGGCATACCTGGGATGGGCAACCCTATTGAACGACTTGGAGTCATTCCCTGCAGCGGTGACACATGAATTCGCACATTGCGACCAGGGCCGGCCCTGGGGAGGGGCAGGGGGGCGGCCGCCCCGGGCCCCCAAAATCTAGGGGCCCCCGCCCAGGTTCGCAGGTAGGCCATGGCCCAGGGACGCAACAGGTAAATCTCGTTCAGAGAGTCAGCTGGCAGCCCCGCACGCGACAGCCCACGACAATTCCTCTTTTTCCTTGAGATGGCAAGTACTGAACATCAATCACGCCAAGATACCAGGCCTTGCCCAGCGACATGCATGACCATCATTGACGGATAGTAGCGCAAGACGCCGACGCCTCGTTTTTCCCATCGTACACACCGCCGCCAGCGCCCAATTCCAGTCCCCAACACGGCAAGACCACGGCTCCGATGCCGCAGCGGCGGCGATGGAGGAGCACGCCTTTAGATTCATGGTCGGACTCTGGTAAGTAACAACGCGGCCTTTTTTGATCGAATCCTTTGGGATTGCATCTATTTTGAGATTTCTAAACTTGCCCGGGCCGGAGATATTGTAGTCACCATAATCAGGAGAATTCTTCACTAGCATTATAAAATCAGCACGTATTATAGTTCGACTCTGAAATATATATTCTGGGCACTTTTCACTCTAGTAGCAACTCAAGTACATACCCTAGTCAATAATTCAATATATGATGTGTTTACGCAAGGCACAATTTATTACTCACATTCGCTATGGTTGACACTTATGTTGTAGTGTAGCAAATATTAGTAGTACAAAATAGACCATATGGTTCTGAGTAATTGGCCATATGTACACTTTGTAATTCAGAAACTAAAAAAAGGGTAAATCAAGAAAATGTAGTAGGATATAACACCTACCGAATATAAAGAAAGACAAATAATTTACATAGTTTGTGTTCCTTGATTATGAGACGATGTCTACAGAAAAGTATTAACCTCTAAGTTGCGTCGAATTCTTTATGAACTTGTCAGCTTAACTCAATGATCAATTTCATGGTATTATAGTGATGTTGCAAAAGCACAATCTTAAAGGCATTCGAATGTTTCTTTCGCTGTAAACAATTTCAACGTAGACCAGTATCAAAGTAAATGAAAATATGTTATCTTGATCTTTATATTAAGGGGCCTCAGATTTTAGTTTCGCCCCGGGCCCCCCAAATCTCAGGACCGGCCCTGATTGCGACGGGTTGGTGCTCGTTCCTACCGACGACACTGTGCGTCTGATCAACCCGGCCACGCAACGTGTCCTGCCACTGCCCTCAAGTCCTCGCAGCGCGTGTCCGCGTAAACTCCCCTGCCGCTTGGCCAGCCACCAAGTGTTTGGCCTCGGGCTCGACCCCCGTTCCAACAAGTACAAGGTTGCTCGCTTCTTCTACGCGTCCATTAGAGAGTATGGGGCTGTCTACCGGTACACCATCAGGATGGAGGTGTTCACCATAGGTCGGCTGGGGTGGCATGAGACGGCGACACAACCACCATATCCTGTCATAGTACGAAGAACTGCAGCTTTTGTCAAGGGGTCCTTGTTCTGGACCGTTGATGAGCGCATCCTTGGGCATGCCGCGCCAGGTTACCTCCGCTTGAGGTTGGACAACGAGGTGTTCAGCATCATGCCGCCGCCTCTTTGCTGCCCGAGCATCAATTATCTGACATCCAACCTATCAGAATTGCACGAAGAGCTATGTGTAGCACGAACAGGACGCGGCAACGACACACTTGAGATATGGATGTGTGGGGACATTGACGGTGCCGACCCGCCACAATGGGATCACCGCTACACTCTAATGGTCTCGAGCAACTTTCCCCGATCAATCCGTCCTATCATCGCATTTCCTAATGGCGTACTGGTGTTGCACGTGTCGCCAAAATTCCTCTGTCGCTATAAACTGCAAAGTCCAGAACCATATGCCGTGGATGAGACGAACATGCTTGGATTGATGTATCAAGACACAGAGGAACTCGGATACCTGACGGAAGCTATCATAGACTTTGATGTAATCCCCTACATTTCAACGATAGTTCCAATCTAGTTCCAAGGTTTTGCTTGATCATCTTGTACGGAAGATGCAAGTGTGCGAAAATCGAGAGCAGCACCACAACTCATCTCTGTGGAGACCTGTCAAAAAATGCATGAACTGTTACAGAGATTGAACTTATAGTAATAAGACTAGTAGAGATTGAAAAGAGGGAAAATGAGAGACTTGAAAAGAGTGGAATATTTCTTTCCATAAGTTGAGTTGTACAACCAACCAAACTTAACTTATTTTTACTACAAAAGAATCTTAATTTTTGTTTTTCAAGAACGCATGTGTATTAAGAAGAATAGGAACCGACTGCTCAGCATCAGCGGTTAGTAATCTCGAAATCAACAAAAAAGAGAGAAGAATAACAACCACAATTTACACACACGCCACATGCATGGAACTCCAAACTTTGATAACAAACCACTTTGAATGCTTGGAAGAAACTAAACATGAGCTTACTGAAACATGATGGATAATTTTCTTTCAAAGTTCCAGTGTAACTTTTCTCATTATTTCTCGCTCCTTTCATAACTTAAAAACAATTGCATTTATGTTGATTTCAAGAAGGCATGAGTTTCAACATCATCTATCTCATTTTCCCGTAGGGCTAACAAGCCATCAAATCTCCCCACAAGAAAAAAAACAAGTCAATAAGTCTTGCTCTTTTATGTTTTCCATCAAAAGACTAAAAATGGCGGTAGTTGTCATTGAGTTTGGCATATTTTACACAGATTTTTTTTTTAGAAAAGGAGGATGACCCCCGGCCTCTGCATCTGGGAGATGCATACGGCCACTTTATTGATTATTCTCGAGGACCATACAAAGTATTACAACAATGTGCCTGAATCCACCATCTTGGCAACATATGCCGGTACTCCTATGCAATATGATGAAGGGGTGCTAGCTGGGCCACTACCCAAACCACTCACCTAAGCCTAACATCAAAAGCCGGAAGCCGAAACTCATTCGGAAGCCCCAGCCGAGCCACATACAGGGTCTGGGGCACAATCCGGTCAGACGCACTCGTGTGTCGTCGCCACCATCTTCCACAGGTCTTCAGATCATATTGAGGCTTCTACCTTGTTTGGTCACTCTGCCATCGACGTCACCATGCTATTCTTAACCTTCGGACGTTTGAAGCCATTGTGAAACAGTAGCCAAGTCATGTCAAGAATGCTAACTTGTATATTTTTGGTCTACTGTAGTACAATTGATTAAGACGCTCTGCGGTTGGTGGCTCTTTCGTTGCCCACATCAGCACAGTATATGATATAGGCTATATGACAAAACTCGCCAACAAAAGAAGAAATCCACAACTGAAGCATATTTATACGCCTTCTCAGCATATGTGCTAAGAATTTAGATTTTTTCTCAGAGATTTCCATATAGAACTAAATTACCATTATTATTATTATTTTCCAGCATGAACAACCCAAATCTATTAGTGAACAGAGCTCATTTGGTTAGGTTATTACTTTGTATTGAAACCTACTTACCCGGGTTCAAGTTCTAGATATGGCATCGGTGCTTAAATTTAACTGAACTTATTCCCAAATTTCCAATGCTATCGGTCCAGGACAACGTGTTCGTAGACCACGAGGTGTGTATGACGACTTCGTCAATCTCAAATTTTACAAGATCGGCCTATTGGGCGTACTCATAGAAATAGGGTGTGCTTTTGTCGTCAATATAGGGTGAGTGTATGCACCATGTACATGTAAGTGTCTACATGTGAATGTGTTTCTAATAAGAGCCCAAATGCATTACCTTTGTTAACCTCTATTGGTGTGGGAATGTTCACCCTCACAAGACAAAGGGTGAAACAGAAATAGACCTTAACACCGCGGAATAAAAGATGTGATCAAATGCTTACTTCTCACCTCTTTCAAAGTTAAAAGTAGAATCAAACATGTTAGGGCCAATATCATCATCAACTCAGAATTACTAGAGCAGGCATTCAAAGCAGTTTCCGCGTAGGGGGTAAATGCACGACTTGTGCTTGATCAAGTGGAGAACCTCGCCGCGACGCTCGACCTCCATGCCGGTGAGCATGACCACTTTGGAGTAGTAGTTGGCGACACAGAAGCGGCCACCATCTAGGTGCACGAGGCACGAGCAATCCTGTCGCTCCGTGCGCCCCTCGGGTGCCACGATGCCCATGTCCAGCTCATGGCTACCAGGGCGCGGCACCGGCTGCTCGCCCGTGGAGACGAGGCTGCTGAGGTCCGCCGCACAGAGAACGCCCTTGTCTCTGGCCGAGAATCCGTACCAGAGGCCGTGCTCCGGGGCATGCTGCACCTGTCCCTGGAACGGCAGGTCCCAGTCGGCGGCCTTGCTCCATGCGCGGGTCTCTGTATCCAGGAAGAAGGTGCCCTGGCCCTTGGAGGAGACCCAGATGTGGGAGTCGCCGACCACCGCGGCGGTGCTGACTATGTCGCAGGGATAGCCGTGCGGCGGCGGTGGCACGTAAGGAGGCGCGGGGAGGAGATGCCATGCCCGGTCCATGGGATTTTTTCCCGCCTGGACGAGCGCCTCCATGGGGTTCTTGGATGACGCATCGTCTTCCCGCTCCCACCACAACGGAGCATCCTCCATGACATATAAATCGTCGCCGACGGCGAGCCACAGGGATCCGCACTTGGGCACACTCATGCCGGGCAGGCTGCACGAGGTCCGCGAGGCGAGGTCGTAGAGTACGGGTTTATGTTCCGGAGACTTCAAGCGTGGTGCGGCGAGGATCTTGTCCCTGGCGCGGCCGAAGAGCATGAACTCCATCGTCCGCCCATTGAAGCCAATTACGGGATGGCCGAAGGTCGTGATGGGGGGAGGCAGACGAGTCTTCTCCGTCGCCGGCGCCGCCTGCGGTTGATCCTCGCGGTGGAAGAGGGTCGACGGGTCGATGCGGCGCACCGAGTACACGCAGGCCTTCTGCTCTTCGAGTTCGCCATAGAATCCCAGCTTGGATCGGGGTTTGGGCCATCTGTAGTGGTTGACCACCATGTAGAGGAAGGAACGAGCACGGCTCATGATCGGCCAAGGCCTGGATTGGCGGCGGCGGCCGGCGGGAGCACGCGTATATGCAATCTGGCTGGTCACACCCTTGTGCCGTGTCATGTCTTGTTTCTATTGTACTACCGCATAAGGTACGCATGGTGGGCCGAAATAGCGAAGATGTACAAAAAATAAAAACTAGGGCATGGTCCAATAGTCTGATAGGCATCTTAATAAAACATTGGTAGCACTAAAAAAACATGGGTTGTTGCTTTGAAAATAATATGGGGTTGTACCCTAAAAAAATAAAAAATATATGGGGTTGTCTAGATTTTTTTTCTAGACGGGCGGTGCGGCCCTTTGAGAAAAGGTACATCTTTCCCTTTTATATAAACTTTAAAAATAAATTTTTACCTCACTAATTCATACATAGTCAAAGTAATAAAAATACAATTTAAAATAGATTCGTGAGTCAACTTCGCACATACCCAACAATAAAAGGATGTAGTACTTTGGAAACAAGGTTGCGCACTCTTAAAAAACTAATATTGTGTTTTGGAAAATGTTCATTCAGTACAAAAATAGTTTGATTATTGTTTACAATTTTTATGTAATTAGTACAATTATTTATGCATTTTAAAAAGTTTATATATATAATTTTTTTACTACTGGTGTTCTTTGTACTACCTTGACAGATGATGAATAGACCGGAAATTTTCTCAAAAAAAAAAGAGACATGCTCCTGGTCATACAACACCACAATGAAGATATTGTTATTTTAGCAAACATGTCATCATATCTTAGCTACTTAGTATTTGTTTCTAGGTGCAGATGGTGCACTCGCACCCCCCATCCTCAACACATGTTGCCCTACAACTGGGGTCATCACACTGTGGTGGATAAGTAGTCCTTCCAAAGCATGCACCCCCTGTTCACGCAAAATAGTACCATAGAAAATGAAATTGCACATCAATATTTCTGATCTTGGATGATTTATTAAAGCAAGGTTCCACATGAGCAAATGAGTACCTACTACCATCACAAGGAGAGCAAGGGTGTGGGAAACCATGATTGTGGTCCTCATCTTTTATATCTAGATGATGCTGCTCTTTGAAAATGTGGTTAGTACATGTTTGTGAGTTGTGAAGCTGAGAAAAATGGGCTACCCTCTTAGAGCATGGTTAATAGTATAGTCAGCTGCTGGCTATATGGACATGCCATGTCACTAAGAGTTAGCATTATTAATTGGTCATACAATAGAGTGGGCTATAAGGTTGGCTATAAGCTCACATTTTTTTACTTTCTGTCTATCTCTTTCCTCTCATTAAATGTTTTTGCCTAGGAGCACGCATAGAGCCTGGCTCTTGCATGAGAGCCCACTCCTCCACTTTTTCCTTCCCTCTCTCTTCCACGTGGGCAAAAATGCCATATAAGCGAGCTTATAGCCCAGTATTGTACTTGCTCTTATAGCATTAGCGATGTGATATGTCTAGAATGGTATTAAAGCACCATGTTGAATAAACATGTCCAAATTAATGGTAATTGAGTGCATTGGTTAGTATTTAATGCATTAATTTGTGGATGAGTACGTATTTATTAGAGGAATAATAACAAGGGGAAAATTAATTATACTTGAGAAAGGTAAGTTGGCCCACAGAAAGATCATAGCAAGCCCCCTGATAATAATTTGACCTAGGATTTTTTTAGGTTTAAAACCAAAAATTTAAGGGAAATATAGTAAATACCCAAAACAAATTGGAATTTCAATTGAAAACAAATAGGTTTAACATTAATGAACATGGGAGTATGGTACTTACCATGGATTGAGAGAGATTCATTTGAGTGGGGCTCTCGGGCTGTCTTTACCTACTGCTAGCTCTCACTAGTAGAAAAACCCTCATTCGTCCCGGTTCGTGAGGGCTATTGGTCCCGGTTCCCGAACCGGGACTAAAGGGTCGTCACTAAAGCCCCGACCCTTTAGTCCTGGTTCGCCCAGGAACCGGGACAGATGGGGACTCCGTGTGGCCGCTGCCGCTTGCCCAGGCAGGGGGCCTTTTGTCCCGGTTGGTGCCACCAACCGGGACTAAAAGGCTTCCACGCGTCAGCATTTCAGAGGCTGGGCTTTTTTTCTTGAGGGGGGGGGGGGGGGGGGTTGGGGGGTTAATTTACGGGGTTTCATATATTGTATTAGCTAGCTAATAGAGAGAAGTGTCCTCTCTTATCTCCGTGCTTGGTCGACGCTACGTATATAGAGGACTCGACACGCTAGTTAGCTAGTAAGCAAATGAAGGAAACTATTAAGTATGCAGAAGGATCGTCATGAACATATACAGAAGTGATCGACCTCCCCTTCTCCGAGAGATTGGTCGAACAACAAGTTTTCGTATATCTTACCGACGCTACTGGCTATATATATATATATATATATATATATATATATATATATATATATATATATATATATATATATATATATAGACACACACACACACAATGTGTAAGATCTCTTACAATACCCTAACATATGAACTCAACTTCCACATGCATGGTGGTATTCTCCGGTTTTATTGATGACATGGTCAAGAAAGAATCCAGCCAATTCCTCTTGGATTGCTCGCATGCGATCTTCTGGTAGGAGTTCATTCCGCATCTCCAACATCTAATTTGAATAAGGGGGTCAATTAATACATATATATGAATGAAACTCAACAGAAATGATGGTAATAAAATAAACTTGTGAATATTTTTGCTTACGCACTTCATATTGTTTTTTAGAGTAGCCCCGCCTATTCTTGTCCGTCGTGTTGTAGATGAACTCAGAGACGTAGTATCCACAGTAATTATTCCCGGCTTCCTGCCACAAGCACTTTACGAGAAATAGAGGTCAATCAAACTGATAACGAAGCATTATAAATGACATTGATGAAAGTAGTTAGAATCAACGGGAGAAGCACGGAACTAGCTAGCTAGTAGTACTTACTTTCGGGTATTTCGATCGCAGATCCCGCGGCAATGAAGTAACTTGTGCGGTGAATACTTTCCAAACCCCGCGAGACAATGAAAACAATTACTTGATATCGTGAAATGAACAAAGTTGCCGATATGATGCGATAATGATCGAATCAACTTACTTCTCGAGCATCTTAGACATGTCCGCATAGTCCTCAGGATCCTTTCGTCTCGAGTCTAAGACGTTTACTAGTCCCTGCTCAAGCTTAATCTCTAGGAGAATATAGTGGAACCTGCGCACGCATGCATAACTCATCAACTACATTAATTACTATAACTCAAGTAATAATTAAGGGAAACCGAATATGCACAAGATAGTAACACTCACTTGAAGTTGTAAGGAAAGAGTATTGTATCTTTGTTTTGATTTATTACCAAAGATCGTAGCAAGTTGTCCTCGGTTTCTTTGGCATTATATTTAACCGTAAATTCATCTATGAGATTTGTGTTAATGAACCCAATATCATACATTTCATTTTGTCTGCATTCGACGATCTTCAATCTGCATAATATAGTGAGGATAATTATATATACATTCAATGAAAGAGCTGAGCTATATATAGAGACTTAATGACAGACAGTAGCAAGTGACCGTTAATTATCGAGGGCCTTTAGATTGAAAAACTTGAAGAACTCCTCAAATGGAACAGACAACTCCTCAATTCCAACGAGGTCGTGCACATCCTCTTTAACTTTCAGCGTCAAAGTATCGATTTTATTCCCAGCTGACAGCGCCTTTCTGCAGGTTTCCATGTACCAATCATGGAATCTTCGCATCATCGTTGTTAGAGTAGTTCCATCTTTGACGAGAGGCTACCCGTACTCGTGTTTGAATTCGTCCGGCTCCATTATATCAAAATGTGCATCGTCGTAATCTCCAGGATTGGTACCGGGCAAGACTCCCGGATGATTAGCGACGATATTGCTAGACACCTTGAGCGGGGGGGGGGGGGGGGGGCACGATTGGTTCCCTTGTTCGCCGAGCTGGGGAATTTTTTTCCCAGTTCTTCGTTCTTTTAACCTTTTGTCACTACAAGTACTTCCCGACCGCTTCGCTTCCTTATATGTCTTTTCAGTAATGCGCTCATAGTTGGTTTGCGGCGGAAACGGTGGTGGTCGCTGCAAGGCATCCAAATTGCGCTTCGCTTTCACCGGATCTATCTTCTCCTCCGGAGGTGGATGTCTCTTAGCTCTTTGCGTTGCGAAGTAGTCCCTCACTTGAGCTTGGCAGATCTCCTCGTTTTCCTTCTAGGTCCTCTCGTATGGTAACTTCTCTTGAGTCTTGAGAGATGGACCGAATCTGTATTGCCTCCCGCCTGTACTGCTAGACGCCGGAGCAGGCCGAGCGGCTACGGCTTTCTTCTTTAGTTGCTTACGAGGCGGAGGAGAAGGACTGCGACGCGCCTGAGCAGCCGGAGCGGCGGCGGGTCTCTTCCGTCCTTACTGACGAGGCGGAGAAGGAGGAGGCTGGCTGGTCGGGCGCGCCAACGCAGGCGGAGAAGGAGGCGGAGTGCTGCCACGCGCCGGAGAAGGAGGCGGAGTGCCTTTATCACTCGCCGGAGGAGCAGGAGTAGGAGGAGGTTGAGTGCCGCCATGCGCTGGAGAAGGAGGCGGAGTGCCCTTGTGCCCGTGTCATGTTTGTTTCTGTTTTACTACCGCATAAGGTACACATGGTGGGCTGAAATAGCGAAGACTAAAACTAGGGCATGTTCCAATAGTCCGATAGGCATTTGTCTAGATTCTTTTTGTAGACGAGTCCTTTGAGAAAAGGTACATCTTTCCCTTTTCCATAAACTTTAAAAATAAATTTATCTCACTAATTCATATATAGTCAACGTAATAAAAAAATACAATTTAAAATAGATTCGCGTGTCATGAACAACTTCGCACATACCCAAGGATGTAGCACTATCGAAACAATCTTCATGCACTTTTTAAAACTAATATTGTGTTCTGAAAAATTGTTCATTTAGTACAAAAATAATTTGACTGTTTACAATTTTTATGTAATTAATAAAAGTATTATTGCTGCTGGTTTCTATGCACTTTCGAAAGGATGTAGTACTTTCGAAACAATCTTCATGCACTTTTTAAAACTAATATTGTGCTTTTAAAAAGTGCTCATTTAGTACAAAAATAGTTTGATTGTTTACCATTTTTATGTAATTAGTAAAATTAGTTATGCATTTTAAAAAGTATATATATATATATATATATATATATATATATATATATATATATATATATATATATATATATATATAGTAATACTATTCATCACCCATGATGCAGACTAAGTTATTCTTCACCTGAGGTAATCTTACGATCGCTGTATTAATAAATTATGTTTGGAATACAAATAGTTACATTCATGTTGATTCACTACGTAAAATTTGGTATAAGAAAACAAAAAAAATAGGTTATAAGATCAGAAATATCGCATTTTATGTATGTTTTACACTATGATTTTACGTTCATAATTTTACGTAACATAAAATATTTTCTTACGTTCTCTTTTTATGTATGAAATAAGACAAAATTTACGAAACCTAAAAATACGGTGCATTGACGTCAAAATAGAGAGGGGGTGAAGAATAACTATTTATCACCCAGGGTGACGAATAGCGGGACCCTACATGTATTATCTATATACACACACTTCTAGTGTTCTTTGTAATACCTTAACAGTTGATGAATAGATCGCGAAAGTGTCTTTCTGCTCACGAGCTCAGAGGAGCTCGGTGAACAGTAAAATTAAAAAAAAATCCAGCTTTTTTTTTGGGAGAAACATCGACAAAAGTTCCAAGTGCTTGCAAAAAAATTCGTCATGTAATCACATTCCCGGCATGGCAAACAAATTCAGTGCTCCAAAATGCTTTTGAAAGTACCATTTTCAGAGTACCAATTTTGTTTATTTTCACGCCCTTTAAGAATGTGATTTTATGACGAATTTTTTGCAACCATTTAAAACTTTTTTCAATGTTTCTCCCAAAAAAATTAGATTTTTTTAAAGTCTTTTGATTTTTTTTTATTTTACTGTTCACCCGAGCTCATTTGAGCTCGGGAACAGAAACTTTGCGTCCAATAGATAGGAAGTTTTCTCACAAAAAAAGAGATTTGCTCCTGGTCATACAACACCACCATGACAATATTGTTATTTATTTATTTTTTGCAGGTGACGATATTGTTATTTTAGTAAACATGTCATCATATCTTAGCTAGTTAATATTTGTTTCTAGGTGCAGATGGTGCACTGGCACCCCCCATCCTCAACACACTTAGAGGTCCAACTGCACGGATAACACTGAGTCCGGTTGAAAAATGCGCCACATGTTGTCCTACAACTGGGGTCATCACACCGTGGTGGATAAGTAGTCCTTCCAAAGCATGCACCCTCTGTAGACGCAAAATAGTATCATAAAAAATGAAATTGCACATCAATATTTGTCATCTTGGATGCGTTATTAAAGCAAGGTTCCACATGAGAAAATGAGTACCTGCTGCCATCACGAGGAGCGCAAGGGTGAGCAAAACCATGATTGTGGTCCTCATCTTTGATATCTAGATGACGCTGCTAATTGAAAACGCGGTTGGTAGATGTTTGTGAGTTGTGAAGGTAAGCAAGAAAAATGGGCTACCCTCTTATAGCATTGGAGATGTGATATGTCTAGAACGGTATTAAAGCACCATGTTGGATAAACATGTCCAATTAAATTGTAATCGAGTGCATTGGTTAGTATTTAATGCATTAATTTATGGTTGAGTACGTATCTATTAGCGGAATAATACAAGGGGGAAATTAATTATACTTCAAAAAAGTAAGATGGCCCACAGAATGATCATAGCAAGCCCCCTGGAAATAATTTGACCTAGTAATTTTTTTGGGTTAAAAACCAACAATTAAAGGGGAATAAAGTAAATACGCCAAACAAATTGGAATTTCAATTGAAAACAAATAGGTTTAACATTAATGAACGTGGGAAGTATGGTACTTACCATGGATTGAGAGAGATTCATTTGAGTGGGGCTGTCGGGGTAACTAATAGTCCGGAATTCGCTTCCAGGAAAAATCATTGTGCAAATTCCTTTCATGTAGTTTTTGTAAGGTAATTGGTGAGATACTTATCTCATCACAATCACCTCTTGCTGGACTCTTACACTGACATTGCTCAACCCTTCTCAAGGAAAGGGGACGAGTTTAAACTTGATATTGCTAGAGTACCGTCTTGATAGTAACGTATAGCATATACAATGCATGCACTAGAACATAAACATGTATTGTAGTAACATGTTTTAAGCAGCTGTTTTAAATGGGCCAGGCCGAGTACTATGTATATTGCAGTAACATGTTCTGTCACATGCACGGTACTATGTACTGTGCATCCCCATGCCGAGTAGTCAGGGGCGGAGCCAGGATTTCGGTATAGGGGGGGGGGGGCAAACAAAGTTGATAAACCAAAAAGATTATGTGCGATAAAAAAACATACAACGTAATATCATATCACTAGTAGAAAAGGGGGCATTTGTCCCGGTTCGTAAGGGCCTTTAGTCCCGGTTCATGAACCGGGACTAATGGGTCGTTACTAATACCTCCCCCCTTTAGTCCCGGTTCTAACACGAACCAGGACAGATGGTCCTCCACGTGGCCGGTGCGCCGAGCCCAGGCAGGAGGGCCTTTGGTCCCGGTTGGTGGCACCAACCGGGACCAAAAAGCATCCATGCGTCCGCATTTCAGTGGCTGGAGTTTTTGTTTTTTTTTTGAAAGGAGGGGGGGGGTTGTGGGTTTTGGGAGGTTAATTTAGGTGTTTCATATATTGTGTTAGCTAGCTAATTAATAGAGAGAAGTGTCCTCTCTTATGTCCGTGCTTGGTCGACGCTACATACTATACATAGAGAGGCCCTCGACACGCTAGCTAGTAAGAAATGAAGGGAACCATTAAGTACAGAAGTTCGTCATGCATACCGAGAGAAGTGATCGATCGACCTCTCCTTCTCCGAGAGATTGGTCGAACAACAAGTTTTCGTATTATCTATCCGACGCTACTGGCTACATACATATACAATATGTAAGATCTCTTAATTACAATCCCCTAGCAATTGAAATCAACTTCCACATGGTATTCTCCGGCTTTATTGATGACGTGGTCAAGAAAGAATCTCGCCAATTCCTCTTGAATTGCTTTCATGCGATCTTGTTCTAGGAGTTCATTCCGCATCTGCCACGTCTAATTTGAAGAAGGGGGTTAATTAATACATATATATGAATGAAACTCAACAGAAATGATGGTGTAATAAAAATGAAATTGTGAATATTATTGCTTACGCACTTCATATTGTCTTTTAGAGTAGCCCCGCTTATTTTTCAAAGTTGCGTTGTAGATGAACTCGCACACGTACTATCCACAAAAATCATTCCTGTATTCCTGCCACAAGCACTTTACGAGAAATAGAGGTCAATCAAACTGATAATGAAGCATTATAAATGGCATTGATGAAAGTATAGCTATAGAATCAACGGGAGATGCGCGCAATTAGCTAGCCAGTAGTACTTACTTTCGGGTATGTATATCGCAGCTTCTTCGGCAGTCCCGGAGCTTCTGCGGTAAACTGTTTCCAAACCCCGCAAGACAAAGAAAATAATTATTATTACTTGAGATATCAGGAAATGAACAAAAAGTTGCCGATATGGTGCGATAATGATCGATTGAACTTACTTGTTGAGCAATTTAGTCATGTCCGCATAGGTTTCGGGATCTTTTCGTCTCGAGTCTAAGACGGTTACTAGTCTCCGCTCAAGCTTAATCTCCAGAAGAACATAGTGAGCTGCGCACGCATGCATAACTCATCAATTACATTACTATAACCTCGCTCGAGTAATAAGGGAAACGGAATATGCACACGACGGTAACACTCACTTGAAGTTGTAAGGAAAGAGTATGATATCTTTGTTTTGATTTTTGATCAACGATTGTAGCAAGTTGGCCTCGGCCTCTTTGGCGTGCTTTTTAACCTGAATATCATCTATGATATTTGTGTTAATGAACCCAATATCATACACTTCTTGTTTTCTGCACTCGACGATCTTCAATCTGCATAATATATTGAGGATAATTAATTATAAATACATGCAATGAAAGAGCCGAGCTATATATAGAGACTTAATGACAGAAATAGTACTTACAGACAATAGCAAAAGATCGTTAATTTATCGAGGGCCTTTTAATTGAAGAACGTGAAGAACTCCTCAAATGGAACAGCCAACAGATCAGTTCCAACGAGGTCGTGCTCCTCTTTAATATTCCGATACAAACTATTCGTCCCCCCAGACTCTCTGCGGGTTTTCATGTACCAATTATGGAATCTTCGCATCATCGTTGTTAGAGATTTTTCATCTTTGACGAGAGGCTTCCCGTACTCGTATCTGTGTTCGTCCACCTCCATGAATTCAGGAAGTTGATCGTCAGGCAAGTAATCTGATAGATTGCCATAACCAGCCACCATCCCCGGAGCATTAGCAACGATGTCGCCGCTAGACACATTGAGCGGGGGGCACGATTGATTTGCTTGTTCGCCGAGCTGGGCAACTTTTTTCGCAGCTGCTCGTTCTCTTGACCTTTGATGTCTGACAGTACTTCCCGACCGCTCCGCTTGGAGAGATGTCTGTTCAGTAATGCGCTCATAGTTGGTTCTCGGCGGAGACTTTGCTGGTTTTCTCAGGGCATCAAGAGTGCGCTTTGCTTTCACCGGATCTACCTTCTCCTCCGGAGGTGGATGTCTCTTTGCTTTCAACCCTTCAAAGAAGTCATCCACTTCGGCCCGCACGATCTTCGCGTTTTCCTCCATGGTCCTCTCGTACGGTAACTTCTCTAGAGGCTTGAGAGGAGGACCATATCTGTATTGCCTCCCGCCTCTGGCTGTACTGCTAGACACCGGAGCAGACGGAGCGACTGCGGCGTCTGTCTTCTTCCCTGCTTGCTTACGAGGCGGAGGAGAAGGACTATGACGCGTCGGAGCAGCCGGGGCAGTGGCGGGTCTCTTCCGCCCTTGCTGGCGAGGCGGAGAAGGAGGAGGCTGCTGGCTGCTCGGGCGCGCCGACACAGGCGGAGAAGGAGGCGGAGTGCCGCCATGCGCCGGAGAAGGAGGCCCAGTGCCCTGATCGTCACAAGCCGGAGGAGGAGGCGGTGGAGGAGGCAGAGTGACCTGACTCGCCGGAGGAGGAGGAGGAGGCGGAGGCGTCCAGTTCGGAAGGTTGATGAGCTCCTTCCGCCATAGGCATGGAGTATTCAGAGCAGAGCCCAGCCTAGTCTCCCCTTCACCGGTAGGGTGGTCAAGATGGAGGTCTTCAAATCCCTCTGTTATTTCATCCACCATCACCCTAGCATATCCTTCTGGAATCGCCCGGCAGTGAAAAGTTGCGCCGGGTTCAGTAGGATAAACAGAGCCAACAGCCGCCTTGACCTTCAAATTCATCCATCGCGTCATAATGTGGCAATTTTGAGACTCTGTGATAGCATCCACGGGATAGCTGGCAGGAGCCGTCAAGACATCCTCCGGCTGAAGCAGCTCGGTGGAAGCCACGCTGCTTCTCCGCTGAGATGGTGGGGTAGCTTCGGGGGAAGCTTCGGCAGGTCGTTTGCTATGATCTGCTTCTCGTTCCTCTAGCCCCATTACCCTTTCGTGCAGCGCCTGCAGTTGGCCCTGCTCCAGTTTCTTCCTCTTCTCCTGGGTTTTGTAACCCCCTGCGTCCGGAAAACCAACCTTCCATGGAATGGAGCCTGGCGTGCCTCGTGTCCGTCTAGGGTGCTCAGGATTCTCGAGGGCCATTGTGAGCTCGTCCTTCTCCCTGCCGGGAACGAACGTCCCTTGCTGTGCTGCATCGATATAGTGCCAAAGCTTGGTGACTGGTATTTTCAGTTGCTCATCCGTCCAACGGCACTTCCCTGATACAGGGTCCAAGGTTCCGCCAACCCCAAAGAACCAAGTCCGGCAACGGTCTGGCCAGTTCATTGTCTCTGGTTCGATCCCTTTATCAAGCAGATCATTCTTAGCCTTGGACCACTTAGGCCGGGCTTTGAGGTAGCCACCTGACCCCGTGCAATAGTGAAACTGCTCCTTCGCAGCATTTTGCTTGTTTGTCACTGAGGGAGTTTCGGACTAGGGGGTGTCCGGATAGCCGAACTATCATCATCGGCCGGACTCCAAGACTATGAAGATACAAGATTGAAGACTTCGTCCCGTGTCCGGATGGGACTTTCCTTGGCGTGGAAGGCAAGCTTGGCGATACAGATATGTAGATCTCCTACCTTTGTAACCGACTCTGTGTAACCCTAGCCCTCTCCGGTGTCTATATAAACCGGATGGCTGTAGTCCATAGGACGAACAACAATCATACCATAGGCTAGCTTCTAGGGTTTAGCCTCCTTGATCTCGTGGTAGATCCACTCTTGTAACACACATCATCAATATTAATCAAGCAGGACGTAGGGTTTTACCTCCATCAAGAGGGCCCGAACCTGGGTAAAACATCGTGTCCCTTGTCTCCTGTTACCATCCGCCTAGACGCACAGTTCGGGACCCCCTACCCGAGATCTGCCGGTTTTGACACCGACATTGGTGCTTTCATTGAGAGTTCCTCTGTGTCGTCACCGATAGGCTCGATGGCTTCTTCAATCATCATCAACGACGCAGTCCAGGGTGAGATCTTCCTTCCCGGACAAATCTTCGTATTCGGCGGCTTTGCACTGTGGGCCAATTCGCTTGGCCAACTGGAGCAGATCGAAAGCTACGCCCCTGGCCGTCAGGTCAGATTTGGAAGTTTAAACTTCACGGCTGACATCCGCGGGGACTTGATCGTCGATGGATTCGAGCCACAACCGAGCGTGCCGCACTGTCGCGGCGAGCATGATTTAGCTCTGCAGCCGGACAGTACCCTGGAGGCCGCACTCGAAACCGCTCCGATCTTCGATTCGGAGCCAGCTGCGCAGATCGAGGACAGATGCCTAGACACCGCCTCGGAGGCTGCAACCTCTACGGCTATAGAGCCGAACACTGACTTTGTCCCTCATAAAGCTCGTGACTCTGAGGTGTCGGACTCCTCGCCGGACTCCGAACCTCCCGCCCCCCCGATCGAATCTGATTGGGCGCCGATCATGGAGTTCACCGCGGCGGACATCTTTCAACACTCACCTTTCGGCGACATCTTGAGTTCGCTAAAGTATCTCTCGTTATCAGGAGAGCCCTGGCCGGACTGCAGTCAAGACGGTTGGGATGCGGACGACGAAGAAATTCAAAGCCCACCCACCACCCACTTGGTAGCCGCTGTCGACGATTTAACCGACATGCTAGACTACTACTCCGAGGACATCGACGGTATGGACGACGATGCCGGAGATGACCAAGAACCAGCGCCTACGGGGCACTGGATAGCCACCTCATCATATGACATATACATGGTGGATATCCCGAAAGATGGGAATGGCGAAGGAACAGAGGAGGATGACCCCTCCAAAAAGCAGCCCAAGCGCCGGCGTCAGCGGCGCCGCTCTAAATCCCGCCACAGCAAGAATGAAGACTCCGACACCGGAGACAATAATACACCGGACAGTGCCGAAGACAACCCACTCCAGCAAGATGCAGCGCAGGAGGACGGAGACGCCAGCCCTTATGAAGGAGCGGCAGAAGAAGAGGCAGAGGATTATACGCCTCCCTCCGGAGACGAAGCGAGCCTCGACGATGACAAATTCGTCGTGCCTGAGGATCCCGTCGAACAAGAGCGTTTTAAACGCAGACTTATGGCCACGGCGAACAGCCTCAAGAAAAAGCAGCAACAGCTTAGAGCTGATTAGGATCTGCTAGCCGACAGATGGACTGAAGTCCTCGCGGCCGAAGAGCATGAGCTCGAAGGCCCCTCCAAAAGCTACCCTAAACGCAAGCTGCTCCCCCGATTAGAGGAGGAGGCTTACGAACCCGCATCACCAGGAGACAATACGGCTGATCGACCACCCCGTGGTCGTGACAGAGAGGCCTCTAGGCCCTTCACTAGACCCGTACCCCGGCATCGCTCGAAAAGCACACGGCCACAGGGGAACACTCCGGACTTGCGAGATATATTGGAGGATAAGGCAAGACAATCAAGATCGATCTATGGATCACGTGGGCGTCCCACGATACGTGACGACAACCGTCGCGCCAGACACAGTAAGTCCGGCCGGGTCGAACAAAATAGACCAAGCTCCCTTGAGCTCCGTCATGATATCGCCCAGTACAGAGGCGCCGCACACCCACTATGCTTCACAGATGAAGTAATGGATCATCAAATCCCCGAAGGGTTTAAACCCGTCAATATTGAATCTTATGATGGCACAACAGACCCCGCGGTTTGGATCGAAGACTATCTCCTTCACATCCACATGGCCCGCGGTGACGATCTTCACGCCATCAAATACCTCCCCCTCAAGCTTAAAGGACCAGCCCGGCATTGGCTCAACAGCTTGCCAGCAGAGTCAATTGGGAATTGGGAGGACCTGGAAGCCGCATTCCTCGATAACTTCCAGGGCACTTATGTGCGACCACCAAACGCTGATGACCTAAGCCACATAATTCAGCAGCCAGACGAATCGGCCAGACAATTCTGGACACGGTTCTTAACCAAGAAAAACCAAATCGTCGACTGTCCGGATGCGGAGGCCCTCGCGGCCTTCAAGCATAACATCCGCGACGAGTGGCTTGCCCGGCACCTGGGACAGGAAAAGCCGAAATCCATGGCAGCCCTCACATCACTCATGACCCGCTTCTGCACAGGTGAGGACAGCTGGCTAGCACGCAGCAACAACCTCAGCAAAAATTCTGGCAGTCCGGACTTCAAGGACCGAAATGGCAGGCAGCATCGTAACAAAAACAAATGCCGCATTAACAGCGACAATAGTGAGGATACGGCAGTCAATGCGGGATTCAGAGGCTCTAAACCCGGTCAGCGGAAAAAGCCATTCAAACAAACTACTCCGGGTCCGTCCAATTTGGATTGAATACTCGACCGCTTGTGCCAGATACACGGCACCCCCGAAAAGCCAGCTAACCATACCAACAAGGACTGTTGGGTATTCAAGCAGGCATGCAAGTTAATTGCCAAAAACAATGACAAGGGGCTGCATAGCGACGACGACGAAGAGACCCGACCGCCGAACAATAGAGGACAGAAGGGTTTCCCCCCACAGGTGCGGACGGTGAACATGATATACACAACGCACATGCCCAAAAGGGAGCGGAAGCGTGCACTCAGGGATGTCTACGCGATGGAGCCAGTTGCCCTGAAGTTCAATCCATGGTCCTCCTGCCCGATCACTTTTGACCGAAGGGACCACCCCACCAGCATCCGCCATGGCGGATTCGCCGCATTGGTCTTAGACCCAATCGTCGATGAATTTCACCTAACAAGAGTCCTGATGGACGGCGGCAGCAGCCTGAACCTGCTTTACCAGGATACAGTGCGCAAAATGGGCATAGACCCCTCAAGGATTAAACCTACCAAAACGACCTTTAAAGGCATCATACCAGGTGTAGAAGCCAATTGTACAGGCTCAATTACACTGGAAGTGGTCTTCGGATCCCCAGATAACTTCCGAAGCGAGGAGTTAATCTTCGACATAGTCCCGTTCCGCAGCGGCTATCATGCCTTGCTCGGACGTACCACGTTTGCAAAGTTCAATGCGGTGCCGCACTACGCATACCTCAAGCTCAAGATGCCAGGCCCTCGAGGAGTCATCACGATCAACGGAAACACTAAACGTTCTCTCCGCACGGAGGAACATACAGCGGCTCTCGCGACAGAAGTGCAATGCAGCCTCTTAAGGCAATTCTCGAGTCCGGCCGTTAAGCGGCCGGACATAGCTAAGCGCGCCCGGAGTAACTTACAACAAGACCACCTGGCACGTTCCGAGCACGCGTAGCAGTGCGGCCCCAACCCAAGCCCCTACAAAACGTCAAAGCAGGTCCTTCGCGTACACCATTACGCTCCGAAGATACCATGGGCATGGGGAGAGGGGCACGACCATGATAAGCCCAGACTGCGGCTCAACCACACCAGGGGCTCTCAAGTGTGTCGTTCTTTTTTCTTTTCTTTTTACCTTTTATTTTTTACCCACAGGACTCCGTTTGTCAGAGGCCCTGTCCGGCAGCAGACCTGCCGAACTCACGATGCAACAGCCAGGGAAGGATAAAGGCTACAACGAATATACAGGTGGTCTCCATTACGAGCATTTTTATACACCAATCTGCAGCCTACCCCTGGAGGGGGACATGTTTAATAGTCCCATCCCTTGCTTATCGCACTATTTGTATCGTTCTGCATTCATAGCAGCACTTATTGAATAAAACAATGCAACACCTTTTTGCTTATAATTGCATTTCTTTTTCATACATATGTTCATTCACGGCAGGTTGCATCCGTACACTTTGGTACGGCTAATATACACCAGGGGCTTATGTTTCCCACATTATGGTGTGATGAGTCCGAACACTTTCACAAGTGCGGCACCCCGAACTTATAGCACTATATGCATCAGCTCCGAATCATGTCTTGGGTCAATAGTTGGGTTTGCCCGGCTCCCATGTTTTGGTACCTTACGTTCCGTTATATCGGCTAAGGTAGCACTGGGAGAACCACTGCGATTGCGCCCCAGTTGAGCTGGGTTAACACCTCAGTGGAGAAAGCTAAAACTGACCGTGATGATGAGGCGAGAGCCGGCCGCTGTTCGAGAGGTTTTTTGCGAGTCCTTAAAGACTTATGCCGCTTAGAGCGAGGAGCCGGATACTGTCCGGCCAAGGCGTGGATAGCGCCCCAAATTTGGCCTTCCGAAGACTAGGGGCTTCACCGAAATTTAAAATTATAGAATTCTATGGCTAAGTGAGAGTGTTCAAGCATTATAAGTCCGGTTGCCTTGTTTGCTGTGTTGAGCGCCTCCCTAGATGGACCCAAAAATGGGAACAAGAGCGCTCAAATTTATCCCGAACACCCCAGCACTCGTGGCAAGGGGGCTGAAGCCGACGACTTGCCATCTCTCAGATTTGATAAACAGCTGCATAGAAGGTAATATTTTAAATTAACAAGCGTTGCTTAGCGCATATGAACTAAGTTTTCAGCGCATAGGATAACAAAATGCGAGTCTACTCAAATATTACATCTTTGGAGTTTCTCTCGCTCGGTGCGCTCCGCGGCCGCATTGCGTTCGGCCGCGGCCACCGCCTCCTTCAGGGTCGCCACCTCGTTAGTGGCCCCTGCAATACCCAGGTTATCCTTGTCATTTTCTTGCAACCAAATCCTTTTCTGTAAGGTACAATTTTCATAAGGTATTACTCACCTTCTTTTTCCTCGAGCTGCTTCTTGGCATGGCTGAGCTCGTTCTCGGACCGCTCGAGGTTTTCCTTCAAAGTATTGACCTCCGCAGTCAGTGCGGCGGAGGTCAGCAGCACAGCCTGCAATCCCATATTGACATATTTTTTATGACTCCTGCGTTTATCTTTCTAAAGATCCTCAGTCCGGCTTTTCTTTCCGAACACCGAACTGAGCATCGGGGGCTACTGTCTATGCGGTACCATTTTACATATATTGAAATTCTTACCTCAAAGCCTGTAGAAGGCTGCTGCAGGCTTCGGTCAGCCCGCTCTTGGCGAGCTGAACCTTTTGAATCACCGCACTCATAACAGTGCGGTGTTCCTCTTCGATGGATGCACCCTTGAGCGCCTCCAGCAAATTATCCGGCACCTCCGGTTGGACGGAGGTAGCCGGCGTCGCGGTCTTGCCCTTCTTACGGAGGGGTCGCCCGCCGGACTCCGGAGCCACTGTGGCCTCCGGGGCTGAGTCCGGTGCAAAGTCCGGGAGGTTGTCCTGTGACACCTCCGGGGCCTCCTCCTCCTGGTAGGTCCCTTCCTGGGATCCCACCTCGGCGTTGTCCGCGGCACGGGGGGTGGAGGCAGTCGGAAGGGAATCCATATCCGACGCACCCAAGGACCCACTCGACGAAACGGGAAGATCATCCTTGGGCGGACTGCAGGGTTGTATGCGGCATTAGAAAGACATTATCTGGCGAAGAGAAAAAACCTTGAAGTCATTCGGGAGTCCGGATACTTACGATCTCGCCAGGGGCTTGGCCCTTGGAGGCCAGTCCTCGTCGTCGTCACTGGCGTTGGCGGAGCAGTCCGGGGGAAGAGTTTTCCCCTTCTTTGACCCTTCGGCCACCCTTGTTGGGGAGGCCTTCCTTTTCTTCCCTCCCCCTGCTGGGGGAGAGGCTTTCTTCTTCTCCTCCTCGCCTTGGTGGGAGGAGTCGGCCTCGGATTCATCATCCGATAGCACCTGAAAACGGGAACTCTTCCGAGTCCCCGTGGCCTTCTTCTTGGCCTTCTTCTCCGGCACCACGTGGGGTGCCGGAGCCAGCAGCCCCGTTAGGCGGGCGTTCGCTGGGTCCTCTAGCAATGGGGCCGGACAGATAGTCCGTTCGGCCTTCGTCAGCCAGTCCTGTCAAAGGTAAAGGGAGTTTAGATCCCGCATAGAGTCAAACTATGGAAAACAAGTGGCAAAATCACTTACCTTGTCAGCTGGACGCTGGGAGCGAAATCCGCGATCTTCGGTAGCGGATGCGGGAGCCTCGGCGCCCTTGAACAGCACCTTCCAGACATCTTTGTACATAGTGTCGAAGAGCCCGCTGAGGGTCTGGTGCTGCGCCGGATCGAACTCCCACATGTTGAAACCCCGTCGTTGGCACAGGAGAATCCGGTGGATGAGCATGACCTGGACTACGTTGACAAGCTTGAGCTTCTTGTCCACCAGCTTCTGGATACAGGCTTGGAGTCCGGTCAGCTCCTCCAAATCCCCCCAGATCCGGCCACACTCTTTCCAGGAGGTGAGCCGTGTAGGGATGCCAGATCTGAATTCGGGGGCCACCGCCCAATCGGCGTCACGCGGCTCGGTGATGTAGAACCACCCCGATTGCCACCCCTTGATGGTTTCCACGAAAGTGCCTTCCAGCCACGTAACGTGGGACATCCTGCCCACCATGGCGCCTCCGCACTCCGCTTGGCTTCCCTTCACAACCTTCGGCTTGACACTGAAGGTCTTGAGCCACAAGCCGAAGTGGGGCTGGATGCAGAGGAAGGCCTCGCACACGACGATAAACGCCGAGATGTTGAGGATGAAATTCGGGGCCAGATCATGGAAATCTAGGCCGTAGTAGAACATGAGCCCTCGGACGAAGGGATGAAGTGGGAAGCCCATTCCGCGGAGGAAATGGGGAAGAAACACTACCCTCTCATGGGGCCTGGGGGTGGGCATGAGCTCTCCCTCGTCGGGGAGCCGATGCGCGATGTCGCTGGACAAGTATCCGGCGTCGCGCAGCTTCTAGATCTGCCCCTCCGTGACGGAGGAGGCCATCCACTTGCCTCCCGCTCCGGACATAGTTGGAGAAGGTTGAGGTGAGAAGTGCGGACTTGGGCGCTGGAGCTCGAGTTCGCAGAGATGGATAAGCCAAGGAGGAAGAAGGCGCAGGTAAAAGGGTTGGATCTTTATCCCCTTATATGGGCGGACAAAAACATGTGTCCCCACCAGCCTGGTAAAACTCGCTTATCTCCCAAGCGTCAAAATCAATGGCGCGGTTGGGTTACCCACGTCCGTATTGATGGGAATCCCGGAATAAGGGGAACACGATCTCTGCTTCGACAAGACGTGCCCAGGAAACCGCCTCGCTAAACGCGCTGAGGTGGAACAACAAAAACAATTCGAGTAAAGGCTTGGAAGTGGTGTGACGTCACGCCACAGAATACGTCAGCAGATTGATCTTGTGTAATATTATTCTCTCTACGGTGGTATGTGGAATTTATTTTTGCAGAGCCGGACACTATCCTGGTGTTCACAATCTTCTATAAATTATTCGGAGGAGGAACCCGCCTTGCAATGCCGAAGACAATATGCGCACCGGACTCGTCGTCATTGAAGCCTGGTTCAGGGGCTACTGGGGGAGTTCCGGACTAGGGGGTGTCCGGATAGCCGAACTATCATCATCGGCCGGACTCCAAGACTATGAAGATACAAGATTGAAGACTTCGTCCCGTGTCCGGATGGGGCTTTCCTTGGCGTGGAAGGCAAGCTTGGCGATACGGATATGTAGATCTCCTACCTTTGTAACTGACTCTGTGTAACCCTAGCCCTCTCCGGTGTCTATATAAACCGGATGGCTGTAGTCCATAGGACGAACAACAATCATACCATAGGCTAGCTTTTAGGGTTTAGCCTCCTTGATCTCATGGTAGATCCACTCTTGTAACACACATCATCAATATTAATCAAGCAGGACGTAGGGTTTTACCTCCATCAAGAGGGCCCAAACCTGGGTAAAACATCGTGTCCCTTGTCTCCTGTTACCATCCGCCTAGACGCACAGTTCGGGACCCCCTACCCGAGATCCGCCGGTTTTGACACCGACAATCACCGACATCTTCTTACTCTTTTCTGATGTCTTGTGGGCCACAAATGCGGGCTAGTGATCTTTGATCTTCTCATATTTGCCGATGAATTCTGGTGTCTCTTCTTTGTCGACAGACTTGTTCAGCTCTTTCCTCCACCTCCTGAATAGGTTTGCCATCTTCTTAAGAGCACAAGACTAGATTAATTGCTCTTTAACTGGCTTCTCCGGATCCTCCTCTGGCGGTAGGGTGAAATTTGCCTTCAGCTGAGTCCAAAGATCATCTTTCTGCATATCATTGACATAAGACACCTCAGGGTCTTCCTCCTTAGGCTTATACCATTGTTGGATGCTGATCGGGATCTTGTCCCTACCAAGAACGCCGCAATGAGTAGAAAATGCGTTCTTTGTTCGGATGGGTTAAATCGGTTTGCCGTCGGGCGCGATTGTTGTGATCTCAAACCTTTCATCCGAGCTCAACTTTCTCTTCGGGCCTCGTCTCCTTACCGAAGTTGTGCTCGATCTGGAGGGCTAGAAAAAGGAAGAAAGATGAGAGTTAATTAATATGTGTACATATACCAAAATAATGAATGCATCAATTAACTAGTCAGCACGGGCTTAACTATTATATATATATATATATATATACCTGGCCGTACTCGGTTCGGTCACCGGAGCAGTCATCATGGTCTCCTTCTTATACCTCCATTGGGTCACCGGAGCCATCATGAACATAGCCCTCTTCTTGTACCGGCATTAATGGGCCGGAGCCATCATGAACATAGCCCTCTTCTTCACCCAGTCCTTCCTGACCATCGGTGTCGTTGAGAAATGACACAACGACATCACTTCCTTGTGCGATTATGTCCCCCAACATCGCTTCTGTTGCTTCGTCTCGGGAGTGCTCCATAGTTTCTGCAAATATTTACAACATGTCAATTATTATTCAAACATGGTACAGATGGATATATATTAGTGGCAAACGTAGAACTAGCTAGCTAATCACAATAAGGAATCATGTTAGTGGCCTCGACACTGCTTCTCTAGAGTTTGGGGTGGCCTAGACAACGCTTCAAGGGTTTGGGGTGGCCTCGACACAACGCTTCAAGGGTTTGGGGTGGCCTCGACGACAACACTCTTTTAACTTGGTAAATTTGGGTGGCCTCGAGAGAGTTTGTCGAGTAGGGGTGCGGTCGGAGGGTAGGAGACCAACATCATTTTTTCTCTAGGGTTTGGGTGTCCTCGAGAGTTTTGGTCGAGCGAGAGGGCCGAGGGGGGTGCTGCCGTGGTATAAGTTATCACGGTCGAGAGGGGGTATATAGACCAACATCATTTTTTCTCTAGGGTTTGGGTGTCCTCAAGAGTTTTGGTCGAGCGAGAGGGCCGAGGGGGGTGCTGCCGTGGTATAAGTTATCACGGTCGAGAGGGGGTATATATATATATATCGACCGCCCCTCATGTCGAAGTTATCCAGGTGGGGGTTATATCGACAACGACGAGACATACATATACATGGGAAAATAATGTTATCGGGGAGGGGGTTATATCGACAACGACGCGACATACATATACTAACCTAAAATGCACAAAAATGCTCGAAGAAGAAGAAATAGACTAACCTAAAATGCACTAACAACAACTAACCTAAAATGCACTATAAATCAACTAACCTAAAATGCACTAACCTAAATCAACTAACTCAACATATGAAGAAGGAAATGCTATCGGAGAGGGGGTATATCGACCCCCCTCATGTATCCACATACATACATCTATACATACATACATCCATCTATACATACATACATCCATCTATGTATCATCATTGGAAAAAAATGCATCATCCATGGATCATCATTTCTCATATATATCCATCTATAGCCACATACATATATAAATGGAAAAAATGCTATGAAAAAAATACATATATGAAAAAAATACATATATACTTGGTAAATATTCTATGAACATCATTTCTCATATATATCAATGCATATACATCCATGGATCATCATTGCTCATATAGCCATAGTCATATATAAAAACTTTCTATATATGAACAAAAACCTTTCTACAAACAAAAAAAAACATTTTTTACATATTTAGCATATTCTAAATTTTCCTAACTCTTTTACAACCAGAAAAATTACTCTAACTTCATGACAGTACCCACACTCCATTTCACCAAAAACCTTCTGATCCATAGTTCAATTTTTTCAAATTTCATTCAAATGAAATTTGAATCAGATTCAAATTACTTTCTAAAAACATATTCTAAACCACTCCAAAAATTCTGAAATTTTGCCTCTCCTCTTCTTCTGCTCTTCTCTGCTTCTCCTCTCCTCTCCTTCTCTCCTTCTGCTCTTCATGCGCCGGGGCCGTCGGCGACCATGGAGCAGGGGCAGAGCAAGGGGCGCTCGAGACCATGGGAAAGGGGGGCGGGGGGGGGGGGGGCTCACTTCGAGGGCAGCAACGATGGCTGGAGTCTGGTGACGAGGACGGCGGGCTCGGGGCGGCGCGGGACGTGGGCGACGACGGGGGCGGCGATGACGTCGGGGCGGCGCGGGATGCGGCGACAGCGTTGGGGCGGCGTGGGGCGTGGGCGACGATGACGAGGAGCAGGGCGTCGGGGTAGAGGGCAGCGTCGACGGCAGGGAGAATGAGGAACTAAATGAAATTTTTCACAAGTGCTATATATATAGCAAGAGCATTGGTCCCAGTTCGTGAAACCAACCAGGACTAATGCACCCTTTAGTCCCGGTTGGTGCCACCAACCGGGACCAAAGGCCACCAACCGGGACTAAAGGGTGGCATTGGTCCCGGTTGATGCCGCGAACCGGGACCAATGCAGCCCTTTAGTCCCGGTTGGTGCCACCAACCGAGACCAGTGGCCTTGCACATCGGGGTGGTGGTGGGAGTTTAGTCCCACCTCGCTAGTTGGAGACGCCCGACACCTGTTTATAAGCCCTGTTACCTCTTCCCTCTCGAGCTCCTCTGAACTGCAGGCCTATGGGCCTAAACTGATACTGATATGCCTGTGGGCCTGCTGGGCCTCCTGTGGGCCTGAATCCTGGCCCATGGTTGGGTTTCTAGTCGTATTCAGGCCGTGGGGGCCCAGTAGGAGGCACTTTTTTTGTTTTTTTGTTTTCTTTACTTATTGTTGCTATTTTTATTTTTTTTTCCAGTTTTTCTGTTTAGTTTTCTGCATTATTTATTTTCTTTTGTTTTTGCTTTATTTTTTAATTCTTTTTTGCTTTTAGTTTTAGAAAAATTATAAACTTTCTGTTAGTGCCATTAGTTTTCAAATTTGAAAACGCATTTTTTGTTTTTTTTGTTTTCTTTCTTGCTTTATTTATTTTATTTTGTTTCTACTTACAACAAAATACTTATTGTTGCTATTTTTATTTTTTTCCCAGTTTTTTTATTTTGTTTTCTGCATTATTTATTTTCTTTTGTTTTTTTGCTTTATTTTTTAATTCTTTTTGCTTTTAGTTTTAGAAAAATTATAAAATTTCTGTTAGTGCCATTAGTTTTCAAATTTGGAAACACTTTTTTTGTTTTCTTTCTTGCTTTATTTATTTTATTTTGTTTCTACTTACAACAAAATAGTTATTGTTGCTATTTTTTTTCCAGTTTTTTTTTGTTTTCTGTATTATTTATTTTCTTTTGTTTTTTGCTTTATTTTTTAATTCTTTTTTGCTTTTAGTTTTAGAAAAGTTATAAACTTTCTTTTAGTACCATAAGACATTAAAGCATTTCAAATGAACTCTGAAAAAGTTGAAAGTTGGCACGGTATCATAATTTCACCACATAGCATGTCCATGTACAAAATGGACAATGGTATCATATTCGTCTGTTACAAAGTTGGCATGGTATCATCATAATAGTTGCGGGAGAAAGTCTTCATTTTTTTCGCTTGTGTCATTTGCTTTACTTATTGCGCCGTAACCATGGATAATCTTCATCGTTTATCAGGATGCTGGGGTCAGCCTTGACTTTGAATGGAGGAATTTCATGAAACTTTTCATAATCTTTAGACATGTCTGTCTTGCCCTCCACTCCCACGACGTCCCTTTTTCCTGAAAGAACTATGTGGCGCTTTGGCTCATCGTATGATGTATTCGCTTCCTTATCTTTTCTTTTTCTCGGTCTGGTAGACATGTCCTTCACATAGATAACCTGTGCCACATCATTGGCTAGGACGAATGGTTCGTCAGTGTACCCAAGATTTTTCAGATCCATTGTTGTCATTCCATACTGTGGGTCTACCTGTACCCCGCCTCCTGACAGATTGACCCATTTGCACTTAAACAAAGGGATCTTAAAATCATGTTCGTAGTCAAGTTCCCATATGTACACTATGTAACAATAATATGTGTCATTTCCCCTCTCGGTTGTTGCATCCAAGCGGACACCGCTGTTTTGGTTGGTCCTCTTTTGATCTTGGTCAATCGTGTAAAATGTATTCCCATTTATCTCGTATCCTTTGTCAATCAATACAGTCAAAGATGGTCCCCTGGACAACAAGTACAGCTCATCACAAACAGTGTTATCACCTCTGAGACGTGTTTCCAACCAACTGCTGAAAGTCCTGATGTGTTCACATGTAATCCAGTCGTCGCACTGCTCCGGGTGTTTGGAGCGCAGACTGTTCTTGTGTTCATCGACATACGGGGTCATCAAGATAGAGTTCTGTAGAATTGTGTAGTGTGCTTGAGACCAAGAATATCCGTCCCTGCATATTATTGAGTTCCTTCCAAGCGTGCCTTTTCCAGTCAGTCTCCCCTCATACTGTTATTTAGGGAGACCTATTTTCTTAAGGCCAAGAATGAAGTCAACACAAAACCCGATGACATCCTCTGTTTAATGGCCCATGGAGATGCTTCCTTCTGGCCTAGCGCGGTTACAGACATATTTCTTTAGGACTCCCATGAACCTCTCAAAGGGGTACATATTGTGTAAAATACAGGGCCCAGAATGACAATCTCGTCAACTAGATGATCTAGGACGTGCGTGATGATATTGAAGAAGGATGGTGGGAACACCAGCTCGAAACTGACAAGACATTGCACCACATCACTCCTTAGCCTTGGTATGATTTTTGGATCGATCACCTTCTGAGAGATTGCATTGAGGAATGCACATAGCTTCACAATGGCTAATCGGACGTTTTCCAGTAGAAGCCCCCTCAATGCAACAGGAAGCAGTTGCGTCATAATCACATGGCAGTCATGAGACTTTAGGTTCTGAAACTTTTTCTCTGCATATTTATTATTCCCTTTATATTCGACGAGAAGCCAGTCGGGACCTTCATACTAAGCAGGCATTCAAAGAAGATTTCCTTCTCTTTTTTGGTAAGAGCATAGCTGGCAGGACCTTCATACTGCTTTGGAGGCATGTCGTCTTTTTCGTGCAAACGTTTCAGGTCCTCCCGTGCCTCAGCTGTATCTTTTGTCTTTCCATACACGCCCAAGAAGCCTAGCAGGTTCGCGCAAAGGTTCTTCGTCATGTGCATCACGTCAATTGAAGAGCGGACCTCTAGGTCTTTCCTGTAGGGTAGGTCCCAAAATATAGATTTCTTCTTCCACATGGGTGCGTGTCCCTCAACGTCATTCGAGATAGCTAGTGCGTCGGGACCCTTTCCAAAGATTACATGTAAATCATTGACCATAGCAAGTACGTGATCACCGGTACGCATGGCGGGCTTCTTCCGGTAAGCTGCCTCGCCTTTGAAATGCTTCCTTTCTTTCGACATTGATGGTTGGTCGGAAGAAATTGATGATGGACCAGGTACACATTCTTCCTGTAGCGTCCCAGGTATATACTATCGGTGTCAAGTAAACAGTGTGTGCAATGCATGGTATCCCTTGTTTGTCTGTCCTGAAAGGTTACTGAGAGCGGGCCATCGTTGATGGTCACGAACAGCAACGCCTTTAGGTCAAATTCCTCCTATTTGTGCTCATCCCACGCACGTACACCGTTTCCATTCCACAGCTGTAAAAGTTCTTCAACTAATGGCCTTAGGTACACATCAATGTCATTCCCGGGTTGCTTAGGGCCTTGGATGAGAACTGGTATCATAATGAACTTCCGCTTCATGCACATCCAAGGAGGAAGGTTATACATACATAGAGTCACGGGCCAGGTGCTGTGATTGCTGCTCTGCTCCCCGAAAGGATTAATGCCATCCGTGCTTAAAGCAAACCATATGTTCCTTGGGTCACTTGCAAACTCATCCCAGTACTTTCTCTTGATTTTTCTCCAATGCGACCCGTCAGCGGGTGCTCTCAACTTCCTGTCTTTCTTACGATTCTCACTGTGCCATAGCATCAACTTGGCATGCTCTCCGTTTCTGAACAGACGTTTCAACCGTGGTATTATAGGAGCATACCACATCACCTTCGCAGGAACCCTCTTCCTGGGGGGCTCACCGGCAACATCACCAGGGTCATCTCGTCTGATCTTATACCGTAATGCACCGCATACCGGGCATGCCTTCAGATCCTTGTATGCACCACGGTAGAGGATGCAGTCATTAGGGCATGCATGTACCTTCTGCACCTCCAATCCTAGAGGGCATACGACCTTCTTTGCTGCGTATGTACTGTCGGGCAATTCATTATCCTTTGGAAGCTTCTTCTTCAATATTTTCAGTAGCTTCTCAAATCCTTTGTCAGGCACAACATTCTCTGCCTTCCACTGCTGCAATTCCAGAGTACCGAGCTTTGTGTTACCATCTTTGCAATTGGGGTACAACCCTTTTTTGTGATCCTCTAACATGCGATCGAACTTCAGCTTCTCCTTTTGACTTTCGCATTGCGTCCTTGCATCAACAATGACCCGGCGGAGATCATCATCATCGGGCACATCGTCTGGTTCCTCTTGATCTTCTGCAGTTTCGCCCGTTGCAGCATCATCGTGCACATCGCCTGGTTCCTCTTGATCTTCAGTAGCATCACCGTATTCAGGGGCACATAGTTGTCATTGTACTCTTCTTCTTCGCCGTCTTCCATCATAACCCCTATTTCTCCGTGCCTCGTCCAAACATTATAGTGTGGCATGAAACCCTTGTAAAGTAGGTGGGCATGAAACCATTCTGCTTGTTTGCTTCAGCCACTTCGAGAAAATCATGCACGCCGTTAATGTACTCGGAGGTGTGTCTTTCACCGTACATCCATTGCCAGTTCATCTGCATGCATTATATATAATTAAGTGTGTCAAAAATCATTACAGAACATCATGAATAGATAATTAAGTGACCAAATTAATAGAAGTTCATCATCACATTAAAACCAAAGTACATACATAGTTCTCATCTAACAACATAAAGCTCTGCAGAGCATCTAAATTAATTAAACCATACATTGAAACTATGTAAAACATTTCAATGCGAAAACAAATGCGATCATAATCGTAACCAATGTAACAACTGATCCAACGGCATAATGATACCAAGCCTCGGTATGAATGGCATATTTTCTAATCTTTCTAATCTTCAATCGCATTGCATCCATCTTGATCTTGTGATCATCGACGACATCCGCAACATGCAACTCCAATATCGTCTTCTCCTCCTCAATTTTTCTTATTTTTTCCTTCAAGAAATTGTTTTCTTCTTCAACTAAATTTAACCTCTCGACAATAGGGTCGGTTGGAATTTCCGGTTCAACAACGTCCTAGATAAATAAAATCTATGTCACGTTGGTCGGCATAATTGTCATAAACAAAAAATGAACCCATAGTTATGAAAAGATAATATATACCACATAAGAATCATAGACAGGACGAGGGCCGACGGGGGCGGATACCAAAACCATCGCACTATATAAGATGCAATAATAAAAGTAAGAAAATTATAGAAGTATCTATATAAACATACAAGTGAGAATTTTTTTCCTTTCAGAAAGAAGATAAGAAGAAGAGGCTCACCACGGTGGTGCCGGCGACGAGATCGGCGCGGGCGATCGACGGTGGTGAAGACGGGGACGGGACGTGACGGACCGCTAAACCTAGACAAATATTGAGAAAAATGGAGCTTGGAGGTCGAGCTTGAAGAGGAGAAAGCTTAAGTAGTGTGGCTCGGGCATTCCATCGAACACCTCGTGTGCATAGGAGGTGAGCTAGAGCACCACAAAGCTCTTCCCTCGCCAGCCAGGAAAAACAAAGCAGTGGGAGTGCTCTGCTCGCGGGCAAGGGGTATATATAGGCAACTCATTGGTCCCGGTTCGTGGCACGAACCGGGACTAAAGGGCAGCCTTTGGTCTCGGTTCAAACCACCAACCGGGACCAATGGTGGTGGGCCAGGAGCGAGGCCCATTGGTCCCGGTTCGTCCCACCAACCGGGACCAAAAGGTCCAGACGAACCGGGACCAATGGCCCACGTGGCCCGGCCGGCCCCGGGGCTCACGAACCGGGTCCAATGCCCCCATGGGTCCCGGTTCTGGACTGAATCGGGACTAATGGGCTGGCCCGGCCTGGACCATTGCCCCCTTTTCTACTAGTGTATTAATGTGTCGTTTCAACGCAATAAAAATAGTTACATTTGTGTTAGTCTAAATTTCTCCTGCAATTGCAAATAAAATCAAATTATTAATAATTTCATCAGAAGATAACCTAATTTCTAAATACTTTCCTTTTCAATTTAGATTATCTTGCAATTCTGAACAAGTCGTCTCCATCTGGACTGGGATTGGCAACTTGCACATTAGCCCCGTTAACTATATCATTAAATTGGGAACCCAGTACAACAAGCTTAAAAGTTAAATTAATCATTATGATGTTTGTCGGCGCTTTTCTTTTCATAACCCCTTCTTGAGTTTTGCGAATGCTTTTCATAACTACTTGGCAGATCAAACTATCAAAAGAAATTTCAAAGGAACTACCGTTGTAAATCACCATTAGAATAAGTAAAACTGGATATGCAATTCAGACGCGCATAGATGAGGGTTGAGAAAGAATAGCAGACTGTTTTAGTGATGCTGACCTTGACTAGTTGATTTGGACCGCTGGAGATCTGGCGGGAGTAGTCTGCAAGATTGCTCATCGCGGAGCTAGTGCCGGTTGATTTAATCGGACTCAAATCTGATCATGGCCAGGGGAGGGCAGGAAGCAGCCACAGCCGCCAGCGCTTCGCCTCAAATCACGTCGAGGGTTAATCATTTTTTAGGGTAAATAACGCCAGGGGCTACTAGTACTTTTTTATTTAGAGAACCAGGGGCAGACGCCATGACCAACGGCAGCCTCCCTAGTGGCGCGATCTAGTGGGCAGGACACAGAACTGTGGTGGGAGGAGATCCAACGATGTGGCAGCTGCAGCCGCTGGCGAGCACGACGGAGGCGGAGGCACGAGTACGAGGCGCAGCCAGAGATCGAGGAAGAGAGGAGAGGCAACACAACCTCGGAACGAACGGTGTCGCAGGAGAGGGAGACAGCGGCCGCATGTGACTGGGGAGACAAGCGTTAGACTCGAGAGAGAGCGTGATAGGGGAATCCGCCCCGATGTCATGAGACATGGATCCTTTCCCATGAAAATCACACGGGGATAGGGCCGAGAAAACCCCGTGTATTCCAGACTCCAAATGTCCAGACACCTAGCCCGGAGCTCATTTTGCGTGTGGGCTTTCCACCCAGGGAATGGGCCGGGATTCCGCAGGGATCCCCTGGCTACCAAATGAGCCCTCATGAGTAAATATGGAGGTCTATGTCGCCATGATGAATGGCTATCCGCAATCTAAAATATTTTAAATGGGGGGGGGGGGGGGGGGGGGGGGTAAACACTACTAGCAAACCTTTCACTAACGATGCAATTCCGATTGTTTTTATTAATAGTAAATGGTAATTCTGTAATTCCGAAACTGGTAAAGAGCCGATAGAAATTATAGAAATAGGAAGGACGCTAAGAATAACACCGTCTAAGCCGTCCTCTATTGCTAACTGCGTCCAAGTCTAGACCCTAGTACGGATGGCGTCCAGTCATGCCCTTTGATTGGTGCTCTCATTGGGCTCAACAGAGTCATTTTCCTTTAATAGATAGAGGTTTCATGACCTATGTACTCTAATACGTCTCCAACCATCGCTTCTTACCTTGCTGGGTGGTAAGCAAGCTCTAGCACGGACATCACCAATCATCACAGGAGCAACATCGTCTCACTAGCCGCTTGTCATTAGGATCATTCACTCATCGTTAGGATCATCCACTCGACCTATGGTTGGACCATGTGAGTTGTTCCATGGCCTCGTTGAATCTTCTTTGTTTGGTCTTCTGTACAAATATTCAATGGTTGCAAGCGTACATTGTATAGGTGACTAGGTTGTTACTTTTGGGCAATACAATTGGTAACTGGCTAGTTTATGATAACAGATAAGTCAATCTTGAGTCAGCGGTTGCGCTTTTGCCTCTACGTGTCAGTGCACCACTGCCAGCAGTTTTGGAAGCATTGTGTGCCGGTGTTGCAGCCCGACGTGAACCTGCCGCACGACCTCAACCTCGATAAGGTTCCGGTGTCGAAAGTGCCGGACTCAGGCCGCACGCAGCTGATGGAGATCCACCACCGTCGTGCTCTACTCCTGAACGACCTCCGCTGTGGCCCAACGTACACGGTGGATTTGCCGAACTAGGACGCGTGGTTCCCCACCAAGCACGGCCAACCGATATTTTTATTAATAATAAATAATAATGTTGTAAGCACGACCAGGCCAGTGTTGTCGGTTGTGCTTCAAGGGTGCACCCCGTGCACCACGCGCGCTCGCCGCTCCACCATCACCACCGACCATGGTCAAGGGGGAGGATTAGGAGGCCTACATTGTGGCCCTCGAGGAGGCCACAAGGAGGTCCATCGAGGAGTCTGAGTGCAAGGAGCTCGACAGGTGGCCTAGCCTTGCACACGAGCGGGTTGAATCGGCAGCTGGAGTGGAGGCCAGCATGCCCCCATCGCCACCAGCACCGCCCGCGCCCGAGCGTGCGGAGGAGGAGCCATGGCCGCTGCTTGGGCAATCATGGTCGTGGACGACCATGTTGCCATCATATATCGTACACGCCCATGTGGGTGGGCGAGGCCGAGCGGCATGCTGCAGAGCACGTGATGAAGGCCGAGCGGCAGGAGAAGCAGCAGCTGGTGGCCCAACAAGCGGCGACGCTGCCCGCCATCGAGCAGGCGTTCCCATAGATGAAGATGCTGGTCTACGTCGACCTGAACAAGGAGGAGGTTGACAACGACGATGCCTAGATGTATGCCCACCGCTGAGTGTTTTTTTATCTTTTCATTTAATTTTTTAGTTTTAATTAATGTAAATTGGACTTTTGTTGGCTGTTTTATTTAATAATTTCTAAAATCCAGCGAAATGTGAATTTTTTTCGTCCGTGTTGTTCGCATCTTCGGACAGGCGAACGAAAACAGACATTGTCGTCTGCCTGACTAACCCAAATGAACAAAGAACGAACAAAATATGTGTCAATTTGGGTCGCCGCATCGGAGTTGCCCTTAGATCGGACGAAGGCGTGGACTTTTCTAGGCCAGGTTGAACCAAACACTGGACGCCTCTAAGAGCAGCGTCCAGGTGTGGACGTGATTTGCAACAGCGAACAGCGTCGAGATGTAGTACTATTGATGGCGTCCTTTCCGAAATTTTTATTATTGATAATTAATATTCCAGTAATTCTGAAACTAATGAACACTAATGAAAAAAATTGAAAAATAGGAAGGACGCTAGGAATAATAACGTCCAAGGCTGGACGCCAGTACCAACAACGTCCATGGCTGGACGCTCTTATAAAAAGCGTCCACTATTTGGTTCGACCAAATCCCGCCTGGCTATCTTTGGCCTTCGACTTGTACCCTCAGCAACTTCCGCAAGACCAAAGCTAGACTCTGCCACCTCTAGCCCGTCGAAAATGGCACTCCAGCAACGCACCACCCTCTTTTCTCTCGCTGGTATCCCTCTTTGCCAATTCCCATCGTCGTACCTCGCTCGCGATGGTGATCCGCGGAATCCCCGTTGCCGCCGGGGCTGCAGTTGTCGAACTCTGACGGTCATATCCTCCTCAGCAAGGACGACCCCAACCTCTTCCCTGTTACGTTTGGAGCCATCGTCTCTGGCAACACTGACTACTAACACGCCATTGTGAGCCCCTTCTCCCCCCTACACTAGGCATGCGCAACCGTGCGAGTGGGTGTGCTGTGAATTTGTGCATGAATATTTGTGCATCTTGGCGTGAACTTGAGTTGTTTTCTACCAAAAAAGGCTTGCGCCCCGCTTTATAGAGAACACAACAATCATACAACTCGACACTGTAGGGCAACGCAGCAGAAAACAAAAAATTTCCGACCTACGCACCAGCCCAGGACCACTATGGAGACTGCATACATGGTTTGATCTTTTTCGTTACCGACTCGTAGCGCAGCGGAAGTAGAGTCGATGACGAACGGCGGTGCAGATCCCCGCAGCTAGGATTTACAACCTCCCAACCGCGAGGATGTATATCCTCATACGCCCCACGGACAGCCCTCCGGGAGGCGGTCGGACAGTCCCTCGGACGGTGTCGCGGACAGCCCTTCGGGAGGACCCTCAAAACTCGAACGATCACTCGGACAGCCCTTTGGGAGGATTCACAGAACTCGGACCGTCACTTGGACAGCCCTTCGGGAGGCACTCTCAAAACATCCCCTCGGGCAAAAGGATCAAAACTATGACCTCTCTACGGGGTTGCACACATACGGTGTCATCTATCCGGCAGGACTTCGCCGTCCAGAACTAGTTCCTGCCGGAACCTAGACAACCTTACGGCTCTACGAAACTCTTTTCGTGGGAGGGAGAGAAGAAGCCAGATAATGCATGGCATGTGTATGAGAGCAAGGGATGATTGTGGAGAGTGCCTCTCCACCTCTATTTATAGGAAAACCCCAAGGGGTAGGGGCACATGAAAAACCCCAAAATGTCTACACTTTATGTCACACATAAAGGGCATAAAGGGCATAAAGGGATGTCAAGTGGAGCCCCATGGCGGAGCTGCACCCTCCAACGTCCCACCTTCATGGGGGCCCCCCAAAGGGGGTTCCTTGATCCCCAAGTCCTTCTAGAAGCCTTTTGGGAAAAGCCCCAAAAGGTGGCTTTCCATAAATATCCCAAAAAGCACTTTCACTATTCACGACGACATTTTTCAGCGTCCGTTCGAACTGAAAATATTTATGTGGGCTTAGAACATTTCCAGTACCCATCATAATAATTTTCAACGCGTTCCGAAACAATTCCGGTTTTAGTGATTTTCATCTGCGAAACGCATCTGAAGTGGCTCCGGCAGCTCCGGAACATTTCCGGTTTTTATCTCAGAAAATTCCAAAAAGCTTCCAGAATGATTCTGGCACCCTTCAAGAATTATCAGGCATTTGCCGAAACCAAATTGACTTAATGGTATATCCCGAAACAACTTTTCGGTATCATCGAAACTCATCCGATGACCTCTCTCTGCGGTACGATTCCGCTGTCCGAAACTTTTCCGGTGTCCGAAACATTTTCGGTGATTTTCTCTCAGACTCCTTGTCTAGTATTGAATAGATAGATGACCCTTAAGTGTGTGACCCTATAGGTTCGGTGAAGTATAGACATGACCCGAAAACACTTCCGATCAATGATCAACATCGGAGCCGTGGACACCCATATTGACCCCTATACCCACATGAATGAATATTCGAGTGAACCTCTAGTTGCCATGTGCTATTCCTGTTGCTTTGCGATATGTTACATAGACCCGAGGTGAGATTTACTTGCATCCCCGTGGATCAACAATTTGTCCACTATGCTAGTTACCTCGTTACTGGTTTTGTTCTCTTTTCTCGTTTCCGTGTTCCGGCATCCCTGTGATCAAATCACACTGCGTCTGGCCAGACGATGATGGATACCGTAACACCGAGAGGGACCGAGAATATCTCTCCATGGTTGGAGGAGCAAATCCCAATCTTGAGCTATCAAGTTACTTGACACACTTTTCCATGAACCCGTAAGCCGCCGTAATAGCCACCCATTTACGGATGACGTTTAACAAACCCCAAAGTTCATGAAGCAAGCATGAAGAAACTCGATACTCTCATGGTCTAAGGAATCATGCAAACATTAACCATCTCTGTGTTATTTACCATTAACTTGTGACGAATGAATCTCATAGCATAACATCAAACCGGGTTGATTCAACACAAATGTTCTCTTAACATTGTGCCCTCAAAGTTGCTGGCATAGACATGCCCATGATCAGGAAAACGGAACCATCATGCAACACTTGAGCTAGTCTTAGAGGCCAAACTAGGAATACTTCTTACCGTTTATTATTCCACATGTGCATATGAGTCTTCCTTCGAGCCTCGTGGATTTTGCAGACTCGAGAATCATTGCAGTTATAGCATGGAACATAAACATAATTATGAACTCAGAGATAAATAATATCATTTATTATTGCCTCTAGGGCATATCTCCTACAGACTCCCACTTGCACTAGAGTCAATGATCTAGTTAATGCTAATGCACTTTACACCTATGGCATGCCGGTGTAAAAAATGCTTCGCATGTGGTATAGCCTGATGTCCATCAGATCTGACAACTTCAGCTCCGTGTCTATCTCTGCATATCATCGCGTTTTCACGCTTTCATAAAATTCATATTTTGTGCGGACTTGGCTTTGTATAAATGTGAATCATAAGTTGAACCTGGATTCCTCAGACTGAGTTATGGAGAAACTACCTGCAGTATTGTCCCATTGACAAAAGTCATCTTGGAACCATACTAATTTCATGAATGAACTATATGATTCAACATCTTCTTTGTCGCTTCTAAAGCGTCAACATACTTAGCCTTTGTTATAGAATTCGCCACAGTAACTTGTTTGGAACATTTTCCAACAAACTGTGCCACCACATTGTGTGCAACACAGAACCCTTAATTTAAATCAAAAATCGCATGGAGCATTGATGAAGACTGTATCGATGTAATTACTTACAACGAGCTCTTCATAATCTCTTCTTGTGAGAAAACATGTCATCAGTACTACTCTGGTACTAAATGACATCTTTCACTGTTGTCCTATGATCAGTACTTTTGATCTCTTTGGTATCCATACTCGCAACACCTTTGGAGTATCGGACATATCTGGTTGTTTTACATACCATGGAATACATGATTAATCCAAACACAAGAGTGTGTGGAATCTCCATCATGTATTTTACTCATCAGTGTTTTGGGACACCGAATCTTGCAAAAACTCTTTCCATGTGACTTCGGCAAGAATCACTCCTTGGCTTTTTTAAATGCTAAAAGATTTTAGCATCTTGTCAATATGTATTCATAGCTTAGCCCCATTAGGTAAATCTATCTCCATAGATCATCATACCTAATACCAAGGCTATTTAGCCTAAGCACTTCATCGAAAAACTATTTTTAAATGAAGTCCTAATTCGTGTCAAGAAATTTATTTCCAATTACCAATGTGTCAAGCACACAAGGTTTATAGAAATATTATTACGCTCCCACTTACTTTCTTGAATTACAAGCATCTTCGTTACCCATTGATGAAGTCAAAACCCCTTTTGACCATTTCATCAAAACACGAAGATTCCAACTCCATTTTGCTCTCTTCTGTCCATCGCTGGATCTTTGAAGTTTGCATATTTACTAGCATCCTCTGGATCGATAAATTACTTTGGACTGTATCACATACAAGTCCTAGGTTTTATTTCCATAAGATGGAAATCCTTTTATCATCCATGTTTCATATCTCATGATTGAAATATGTATTAATTGCTAATTCAACCCGAACCGACTTTAAGCATCGCTACGATGAAACAACCTCATCGTAGTCAACTCCTTGAACTTGTTATTGCAACAAGTCGAGCTTTATGAATAAAACATTTTTATCCATATCAGTTTTAAGTTCCATAAATATTCGTTAGACTCTAAATCTTCCTAATGGTGTATCAAGGTTTTTAATCTTGAATCATTTATATGGAAACTAACTCGGGTTGTATTGGCATTTAGCCAATTCCGGAGTCAGGGCCCATCAACGCTTCCTTGTGTATCGTAGGTATACTGTTGTCCAACAACAATATCTCATCTGCGCACCTGAGAGGTTTGCACGAGCCTTGCCTACGTGGTTCAGCTGCAAGTTCGACCGAAGTCCATACATTTTATTGTAGAGACTTCCGTATCAGTCGCAGTAGGAAACTCTGGAATTACTTCCAATGTCTCTTTCCTTTGAATAGATGACGAAGATACTGTTTATCTCATCGAGTTGCATTATTCTCCCACTCACCTTTTTGAAAGAACAATTTTCTTCAAAATCACACCGTTCTTTATGGCAAAACTTTTTGCCTCAGTATAGTGGTGAGGGAATACCCAATAATTTGGATAACCTACAAAGTAGCACTTGAATGATTTGGAATAGGTTTGTAACCTTTTACACAAGCCCAATATTCCAAATGTTAAGAAAAGATATAACATGGTTGGGCGTACCATACCATGGCATCATTTCAACAGACCCGATGGAGCTCTTTTCAGTGTAAAAGCCGCAGTCTCTAAAGCATCACTCTTTAAAAGGGATAATGGCAAATTTATTTATGTCATCTTTGATCTTACCATCTCATAAATGGTTTGATTACATCTTCACAGACTTTCCACTTGCAGTGGTATTCTGGGAAGTGCAAGTTATGAAACCCCTTTCACAACTCATCAGACATTCGCTAAACTTGTAACTCAAATATTCCTTTCTGCAATCAAATTGTAGAAACATAATTTCTTGTTACAATAACTTCTACTTCATTTTTGAAAACCTTTCGAATGATTTCAAAAGATCCAGACTTACGTCTCATCAAGTAAATATCCATATATCTACTTGAGCCATTTCTGAAGATAGATAAATCCACTACCTGCAACATTTATCGGACTACACACATCAAATGTATGATCACCAATAAGTTTGTTGTTCATTCTTTATTGCCTGTGAACGGTATTTCAGTCACTTCACCTTTCGGAGGAAAGTTGCAAGTGTCAGATGATTCAAAATCAAACGACATCAAAATCCATCATAATGGAATTTTCCATGCGGGTTTCCCCAAATGTGACCAAATGTAGTGCCACACTTGTGTGGTATTCTTTTAGTCTTGCGACATTTAGCGTCAGTGTTATGGATGTATCATATTACCATCAATATTCATAACATACATCCCATCTTGGATGGAAGCATAGCCCTTCATGTTATTCATAATACTGAACAACAATTGTTGTTTTTATGAATAACCTCTCTTGCAAAAACATTGTGCAATGGGCTAGAGTGTATGAAACTCTAAAATGATTTATGAAAATAAACCTAGAGGTAATGTATTATTATCAATATTCATAACATACATCTCATTCATAATGAAAGTATGGCCCTTATGTTATTCATAACACTGAACATGAAAAGTTCTCTTATGAACAACCTTCTTGCAAGATACCTTATGCAATGGGCTAAAGTGTGAAACTCTAAATGAATTATGAAAATAAATACAGACGCTAATACACCAATGGAAAGTATAGTAACATTTACTATGTTCCCTGTGTATACCTAAACCTCATTCCTGGCTAGTCTTTCAGGCCATATCAGTTCTTACATCGAGTTGCAACAGAATGCAATCGAGTGGGTATCTTTGTGATTAACTCACAATACCCAAAACTCAATGATTAACAATTTAATCATAATTCGCAAGAACTATATCTTTGACCAGCCTTCTATACATCAAAAACTTGTATGACATTCATACATGAGCTGGATATTCCAATCTTCTTTCTTTTCGCCTTTATACTTCTAACAGTTTAACTTTTAGTATTTCTCCTACTCTCAGAAGAAGCACCCAACTTAAGAGTGGCGTTAGCCCCGGACTTCCTAGGCGTGAAAGTCTCACTAACACCCTTCGGACACTTCCTTTCTCTTTAAGTTGTTGTTTTATTCACCTTTCATCATATGACAGGCGTTCTTCTGGATCCCTTTCCCAACAGTCAAATGCATAGTAAACACTTTTACTAATACTTGCAAACAAACATTACTTTGGATATTTCATATCTTTCAGCCTTTGTTTGTATCTGAAAATTAATTTTCAGTTCCATGAATATCATATAACTGTCCCAACTTTCGAAGTTTGGGTTTCATGGAAGCAAACATATTCCACTTGACCGTAACAGAATTCTAGCTTTTGGATCGAAGGACGGGAGTCACATGATCCATAGCATTAGCGGGAGGATACGGAAAGCATGCGATAGGACAAATTCCCTCTCGACACTTTTGAGGACAATCCTCACATTACGTTACCAATCGTAAAGTTTTTAACCAGATATTTAACAGCTATTCAATTTTAACAGGGAAGGTGGAAACACGAGCCATTATTCTACAACTATTTTGCAAGAAACACTTAGACAGTGTTCATAATTAATTGCACTGAGAATTAAGCATGTTAATTCAATAGTGCGCTCCCACTCAAATCAATATCTCTCATAATTAATTTTGAGTGATACAAGATCCAGACTTCAACTCATCGCCATAGAATCATCATCTCATAACGGGAATTTTAATCGGTAGGCCAACTTGCCGATCACATCTCTATGTGACTCTTGCTCATCTTTCAATGCGTGTGTTCCGAGCTCAGGACGATCCTGCCATGAACGTCAAGACAACCAAGTGATCTTGCTGCGAGGTCTGACCTCACCCGCCTCACACTTCTCTAATCGTTCGTACCCATGCATCCATGGCGCACCCCGAAAAGATAGGTGTCGTGACGGTGCTACACTTGGGAGAACACTAACTACTTGATATTTTAGTGAGAGATCACCCTAATAAAAGCGACTACCGCGCAATCAAGAAGGGTGCATCATAAGGGATAAACATCTCAGGCAATTCATAATAGCATGATATGGTATAGCCCTTTCTGACGGAGAAGTCTTTCATTTCTTCGTCTTCGGCATTTGCGTCGGTGTTCACCTTCGTGAAGATTTCCACCACCTTATCGGTGCACCAGATAATATCGCTATTTCCATAGCTAATAAAATAAGTGCATTACTTAAGGTTGACACGCAGGTCACTAAAGTGACAATCATATGGCTCCAGCCATCATGCCGAATCATGACACGCAGGTCATGTTAATCAATTTACATCATATAGTCATCTCATACATAATCAAATTGAATATGAGCATTGCTATACCACATCACATGCACATGCAAACCCTCCTGCAAAACCAAGTTAGACGTTTCTAATCGGTTCATGCAAACTTGTTTTTCGTGGCTTCTAAGGTTTTGACTTAAACCACAGCTACCAACGTTTTATCATCAAGTATGATTATTCAAGTTGCTAGATTAACATCTCGGGGTGTATGAAACACGAGATAGTTAAATCTCGAGCCCCATACTAAACTTCGTCATACGCATGACCCCCGTGCAGATCATATCTGCAATGCCCTTTCATCTGCGAATTTCATCTTTCTTTTGACTACGGCAGAACCCAAAGAACTGATAGCACTTCCATGATCAATCAGGATCACGGATTGCCAGAACTTTGTGAAATTCCACCATGCTGTCTCGAGATTGAGCAAACGCAAATTCTAGGGAAGCAACAAGAACGTCGGGTAACAGATTTCATCTGTCACCCGCATAAATAATTTTTAGCAATAGATCTCATCTACTCCAAAATAATATTATGCAATACCCATACATCTCCATGTATTCTAGATCATAACCTGCATCTACGCATAGCACGGCTCTGATACCACTGTAGGGGAACGTAGCAGAAAACAAAAAATTTCTGACCTACGCACCAGCCCAGGACCACTATGGAGACTGCATACATGGTTTGATCTTTTTCGTTACCGACTCGTAGCGCAGCGGAAGTAGAGTCGATGACGAACGGCGGTGCAGATCCCCGCAGCTAGGATTTACAACCTCCCAACCGCGAGGATGTATACCCTCATACGCCCCACGGACAGCCCTCCGGGAGGCGGTCGGACAGTCCCTCGGACGGTGTCGCGGACAGCCCTTCGGGAGGACCCTCAAAACTCGAACGATCACTCGGACAGCCCTTCGGGAGGATTCACAGAACTCGGACCGTCACTTGGACAGCCCTTCGGGAGGCACTCTCAAAACATCCCCTCGGGCAAAAGGATCGAAACTATGACCTCTCTACGGGGTTGCACACATACGGTGTCATCTATCCGGCAGGGCTTCGCCGTCCAGAACTAGTTCCTGTCGGAACTCAGACAGCCTTACGGCTCTATGAAACTCTTTTCGTGGGAGGGAGAGAAGAAGCCAGATAATGCATGGCATGTGTATGAGAGCAAGGGATGATTGTGGAGAGTGCCTCTCCACCTCTATTTATAGGAAAAACCCAAGGGGTAGGGGCACATGAAAAACCCCAAAATGCCCACACTTTATGTCACACATAAAGGGCATAAAGGGCATAAAGGGATGTCAAGTGGAGCCCCATGGAGGAGCTGCACCCTCCAGCGTCCCACCTTCATGGGGGCCCCCAAAGGGGGTTCCTTGATCCCCAAGTCCTTCTAGAAGCCTTTTGGGAAAAGCCCCAAAAGGTGGCTTTCCATAAATATCCCAAAAAGCACTTTCACTATTCACGACGACATTTTTCAGCGTCCGTTCGAACTGAAAATATTTATGTGGGCTTAGAACATTTCCAGTACCCATCATAATAATTTTCAACGTGTTCCGAAACAATTCCGGTTTTAGTGATTTTCATCTGCGAAACGCATCTGAAGTGGCTCCGGCAGCTCCGGAACATTTCCGGTTTTTATCTCAGAAAATTCCAAAAAGATTCCAGAATGATTCTGGCACCCTTCAAGAATTATCAGGCATTTGCCGAAACCAAATTGACTTAATGGTATATCCCGAAACAACTTTTCGGTATCATCGAAACTCATCCGATGACCTCTCTCTGCGGTACGATTCCGCTGTCCGAAACTTTTCCGGTGTCCGAAACTTTTTCGGTGATTTTCTCTCAGACTCCTTGTCTAGTATTCAACAGATAGATGACCCTTAAGTGTGTGACCCTATAGGTTCGGTGAAGTATAGACATGACCCGGAACCCCTTCCGATCAATGATCAACATCGGAGCCGTGGACAGCCATATTGACCCCTATACCCACACGAATGAATATTCGAGTGAACCTCTAGTTGCCGTGTGCTATTCCTGTTGCTTCGCGATATGTTACATAGACCCGAGGTGAGATTTACTTGCATCCCCATGGATCAACAATTTGTCCACTATGCTAGTTACCTCGTTACTGGTTTTGTTCTCTTTTCTCGTTTTCATGTTCCGGCATCCCTATGATCAAATCACACTGTGTCTGGCCAGACGATGATGGATACCGTAACACCGACAGGGACCGAGAATATCTCTCCATGGTTGGAGGAGCAAATCCCAATCTTGAGCTATCAAGTTACTTGACACACTTTTCCATGAACCCGTAAGCCGCCGTAATAGCCACCCATTTACGGATGACGTTTAACAAACCCCAAAGTTTATGAAGCAAGCATGAAGAAACTCGATACTCTCATGGTCTAAGGAATCATGCAAACGTTAACCATCTCTGTGTTATTTACCATTAACTTGTGACGAATGAATCTCATAGCATAACATCAAACCGGGTCGATTCAACACAAATGTTCTCTTAACATTGTGCCCTCAAAGTTGCTGGCATAGACAATGCCCATGATCAGGAAAACGGAACCATCATGCAACACTTGAGCTAGTCTTAGAGGCCAAACTAGGAATACTTCTTACCGTTTATTATTCCACACGTGCATATGAGTCTTCCTTCGAGCCTCGTGGATATTGCAGACTCGAGAATCATTGCAGTTATAGCATGAAACATAAACATAATTATGAACTCAGAGATAAATAATATCATTTATTATTGCCTCTAGGGCATATCTCCTACAGACACCACACCACATACACTCGAGATAGGATACAAGAATGCAAAATAACAACGACACCACCACAACACACTCCATGCTCGCAAAAGGAATATAAAGAGTCCCGCGAGAAGCGGTCGGAGTGCTCCACCGTGACAGAGGTGTCACGAAGAGACGACGTTGCGCCCGACGAACCATGGACTCCAAGACGGTGCCTTCAGGAAGGGTACGATACTGGAGCACTGCCACCACCGATTCAAAAAAAAATCATGGTTTCACCTAGAGCAAACCGAAGGAGGAGAGTAGCCGCAACGTCGCCTTCACGAAGGTGACGACGTCCACGGCTGCCGCCGCCGTTGGCCTGGTGCAAGCCAACAAGGACTGCCCTCTCGCACGCACTTTCCACCTCTGAGACCACCATTGGTTGTTTAACACCGGACCATGCCGCCCGCACGCTCATGGCAGGGGTAGCTTCCCACCGCCCGCGAGACCCACGACCCACGCCGCCACATCCGGCAGCTTGCACCGCCTGTGCCACCATGCCGCCTGTCACGCTGCCGGCACAACACCGTCTATAACCGCTTCAGCGCACCACCACACCCGTTGTCCAACATTGTGTCCATGCCTGCTCGATCTGGCCCGCGCCCGACCTCCTTTGCATGGAAGACAAAATATCCCCGCCGCCGCCTACGCCGACCAGGCTTCGCCCGGCCGCGCCCTGTGGCAACGACTAAGGAGGGAGAGGGGGAGGGGGAACCCCGACGACGGTGGCTAGGGTTAGCCTCCCGGTAGCTCACGGGAGCGTCGCAGAAGGGAGAGAGGAGGCCTCCTGACTAGCTCACCACTCGAGTTGTTTTCTTAGCAGCAAGGAGTGTACTAGAGCACACTGTCCAGGGTTGCTTGGGACAGTTTTGGTAGCTAATGAGTTAGAAATACATATATATTCGTGTTTAAGACAATTTCTCTTCTAATTTGGCAAAAGCAAACTGGTCTAGAATGGTACAAATGGGCGTTTCAGTGATTTGTTATCGATGCCTCACAACCATCACAAAATATCCAAAGCTCACATATTAAATCTATTAGATGAAATACTCTCAGTAGAGTAAAATAAAAGCACCTGACCGAACCACATAATTGGATGCTGGTTATAATAGCGTCCGGCCGTGGACATCATTCGCAATAGCGTCCAGCCTGGACGTCGTTGTCCATAGCGTCCTTCCTATTTTTCAAATTTTGGCCCACCCATCATCATTTTTCTAATTGTTGCAGTACTAATTACTATTAATAAAAAATCGGTTACTAGTTTCAGAATTACAGCATTATTATTTATTATTAATAAAAAATCTGGTGCAATTCGAATGAACATTAAATGGGGGTAATTTGGGCCATAAATATCACAGTACTCCGTAGAAGTTATCAATTAAAATTCACTCTCCCGAAAATAGTGGGGAAAAGGACATGCTGATTTGACTTGTTTAACATAAGTATCATCAAACAAAACAAAAACATGTAGTGTCACTCGTATTGAATCCAGTGATCGGTTTCTTAATACTCCCATAGCCTAGATCAACGGAAATCCGAGGGAAAAAGCAACTAGAAACTTTGGGCAAAGTTCGGTGCTAGGCTACTAGGTTAGATAAAAATTACGCACGAGAGAGGAGATGTGATGTGATCTCACTACCTTGAATTTGGACTTTTTATTACCTGCTTGCCTTTAAAAAAAATACCTGCTTGCCGACTGTCTCTCCTTGCCATCCTGCCGCTCGCCACTGGCCGAACAGGAGAGACGAGCGACCTGCCGCCAAAGGTACCAAGAGGAGATGGCCATTATTTCATGTATATTATTCTGGCCGAGAAGACCAAACTCTTGTACCAGATTCTGAATAATAAAAATCATTCGCTAACGTGCAATTCAAATGAAAATTAAATGAGGGTAATTAACACAATAAATATAACAATAGAAGGTAACTATTAAAATTCACTCTCCTGAAAATAATGTGGAAAATGACATGTTGATTTTACTTGTTCAAAATAAGTATCATAAAGAAAACATGTAGTGTCACTCACATGATTTGAATCCAGTGATCGGTTTCTTAGCAAGAAATGTCCCCCATAGCCTAGATCAACCGAAGTCCAGGGAAAAAGCAACTAGAAACTTAGGGCAAAGTTCCGTGCTAGGCGCCTACTAGGTTGGATAAAAATTACAGGATGCTAAAACTTAGTTAGCTGAGATTTATTTTGGTCTCCTTCACAATTTCATCCATTGGATTAAAACTCGCATTGCGATTCATACGTGGCCCGCGGCTGACCGAATTTGCTTTCGCCAGCAGCCTGTTGTGTCTCGTTTGTCAAAGCCGTGTGTAAGCGTTGGGCATTTAGGCCTTTTATGTTGCGAGATCCTGGGTGGATTTGCGGTGTTGATGAGCCTTTTACTGTAAATCCCTATTTGCCGCATTTTGCGTCAAACAGTCGACCAACTGCAAATACGGAACGACCGAGCAAGCGATTGGGCTGGCCCATCTGTAGTATATAGGTACAACTTTAACGTTTCGATTTTGTAAATCTTCTAGAGTGTTCTGGTTTTTTGGTTTTGGGAACCTTCTCAAATGTTCCTGAACTTGAATTTTCTAAAAAAATATATTTTCTTTTTTTTTCCTTTTTTTCTTTCAGTTTCAGTTGTTTTTCTTTTTCCTTCTATTTCCTTTTTTCTTTCTGTTTAAATTTTTCCTTTTTCCTTCAAATATTGTTTGGAATTTCAAACAATGTTATCATTTTCTAAAACAATTCACAATTTCAAAAAGATTTCAGCAATTTTATAATTTTTTTCTCACTTTCAAAATTTGTTCAAGATATCAAAAAATGTTTTCATTTTCAAAATTTGTGCACAATTTAAAAAACGTGTTTAAAATAATCATGTTTTCAAAATTAGTTAACCATATCAATAAATGTTCAGGAATTTGTAAAAATGTTCTAGATTTCAAAATTTCTTCAAAATATGTTCTCGTTATCAAAACAATATCACAATTTCAAAAAATGTTTTTTCAACAAATGTTCTTGTTTTCAAATTTTGTTCACAATTCAGAAAAATGTTCGTGCTCCAAAAAATATTCATGAATTTGAAAAAGTGTTCACGATTTTAAAAATATTCATGATTTCATAAAAATGTTGATGTTTCAAAGAAATATTTGCGGTTTCAATATTTTGTTCGCAAATTCAAAAAATGTTCCCATGTTTTTTGGTGTCATTTCCAAAAAATATAAAATTTAAATTTAGTTTGCGCTTTAAAATAATATTCATGTTTAAATTATTTGTTCTCAATTTTAAAAATGTTCCTGTTTATGATTTTTATTCAAAATTAAAACTGTTTGTCATCTCAGAAAATATTTAGGAATTTCCAGAACAAATTGGAATGATAAAAATTGTTCACTATTCGGATAACAGTTAGTAATATCAAAAATAATTGTGGCATTTTAAAACCGTCGCAACTTTGAAGGATGTTTTGCAAGTCTCAACCTTGTAGTCTATTCTTATAGTGTTTAGCCCATTTATTTACAGCAACAACTGTTTGCTGTTGTGACTAATGGCTCGTGGTGAGGACTCTGCTTTGCGTGGGCTTCAGACCCTGTGCATCGAGCTTCTGCGCAACGCAAAATGCATTTAACAGAAGGTCCCCCTTTTACTCGAATCCTGATGTAGTGGTTTGTTTTTCAGCTATTTTTGCGTCACGTGAGAGTAAATAACAACGGGGGCATCGGTGGGCTTCATACCCTGTGCATCGAGCTTCTGTGCGACCCAAAATGTGTTTTACAGAAGGTCCCCCTTTTACTCGACCGGTAGTGTTTTTTGAACGGGAGCCAATAGCTTTCTTGGTGTAACGTCAGACTTTTCATCCTTTTTTCTGTAGAGCTATGACACAGGGCTGGGTCGGCAAAATCCGGGTGCCTGTGCGAAACTAAAAAAATAGGGTCCTATCTCACCAAAAAATTGAACTATCAAGCAATTATAATGTACTACCTCAGTTCCTAAATATAAGTCTTTTAAGAAATCTCATTATAGACTACATACGGAGCAAAATAAGTGAACCTATATTCTAAAACACGTCTATATACACCCAAATATATCCTCTATAGTAATATCTCTAAAAAAACTTATATTTAGGAATGGAGGGAGTCTGTGATATAATTTCTTAAATAACAATTTGATATATAAATAAGTAAATAGGAATTAGGAGAATAGGAGTAGAATTATGTGTACAAGCCAGCAGAATTCCTCTCTGACTCTCACTGAACCCGAGATAACCAGAGGAATAATCGATGGATTCAAAGTTGCAAACAAATGAGGACTATTGTATTTGCAATGCCAAAACTGTCGTACATAGTTCTCATCCTGCCTCCGCCTTACCTGTCGCTGTGTCATCCGTCACCGAATCTAGAAGTCTCGGTAGCAGAAGCCAGGAGGATGCGCCGTGTCGCTTGCCTGTGGAATGTGGAGGCGATCGATCAAGCAGAATTGAACCGCCGTTCGGTTTCCGATCAAGCAGATCAGCTTTTTCGAGGGGAGATCGAGCAGATAAGCTGAACTTGGAGCTGGCGGCGGGCATCGTTCAGCAATCGGCATCAAGGCATCGAGCAGCGCCTGGAACGCTCGAGGCCTGGCTCACGCGCGGGGGGGAGTCACGGCCAGCGGGCAGCGGCCCAACACCTGCCACATGAAGATATACATAGGCATATAAAAAAGAAAGAAGTCAAATTTTCACTCTCAAATGTAGCCCGAGGGACAAATACCCCCCTCAACTCAAATTTGGTATGATTTTAACCCCCAAATCCTTAAAACCGGGTAAATATCCCCTTAGGTTGTTTTGCATCAATTTTAGGCAGTTTTGGGGCGAGAAAGTGTGCCGTGGCATGGTATTTGGGTGCGCAACCAGAGTAAAGCTCGCCTCGATGCACGACGTCTGCCATGGCGCCACCTCCTGTTTGTGCCGTCCCTGCTGCCGTTCCTCTCACTTTACGCGCTCCTCGAGGGCACAGGTGACGGCGGCACGATCTTCATAGCCTACGAACAGATCGCCGCGCGGTTGGACGGGTTGCCGGCGCCCCCAATGCTTTCCGACCCGTCGTTCTTCTACCGCCAGTTGCCGCTCCGGTTTTTGGCCGTGGCGGGGTGGCTCGTCCTCGTCGCGGGGTGCACACATCCGCTCCACGAAGTGTTGTGCCGCCCGCTCGTGTTCGACCCGGGCCCCGTGCCCCGTGCCCGTGCCTTGTTGGCTGGCCAGCTCGCGGCTCCCTCTCGCTCTGCGCAGGTGGTGGACGGTGGGCGCGGGTGCTTGTTCGTCGCGGGCGCCGGCTATAACCTCGTTGTCTCGTGCTCCGGGAAGATATGGGACCCCGACATGTCCTCTCCGCGGTGGGAGCCGCTTCCTCCATTGCAGGATGGGGTGGACCGGCACGCCGAAGACGCCGCCTACTCGGGCGAGAAGATCTGTGTGGTCAACCTACACGGCAGTGGCGCCAAGGAGGCCGTGGTGTTCGACCCCGTGGCCGTTAGGTGGGAGGCCGCCCGGCATGCTCGCTGGGTGGAAGGGCCTTGCCACAGCGTTCCCGGGCGACGGCGACAAGGAGCACGGGGCGCCCCAATGCTTACGAGGATCTGGACGAAAAGGCAAACCGTAGACTATGAAGAAAGCTGGGTTGAGGATTTGGACGGCAACAACTTCTACGGCAGCGTCCTCATTGCCATGCTCTACAACGGCATCCAAATCTCTATCTCTACTACCTATTGTTCATTGTTTTTGATATAGCTTACCACTCATACCAAATGGTCTCTATCTCTACTACCTAAAATAAACGGAGGGTTCCGTTTCTCCTCTTACGTCGTTGTCCTTCGTCTGCCCTCCTCCCGCATGTCCCTCCTCCACCGATTTTTTTGTTTACCCTTTGCTGGGTTTTTTCGTCCATGTGTCACCCCTCCCCTCAACCCCCTCAGCTTTCTCTCCACTAACCATATTTTCCTTCTGAAATGCATCTCATCATCTCTCTCGCTCGGGGCGGCGGCGGCGGCAAATCCATGATGCAGATGACAACGAGCTCTTGCAGGTCAGCACCTCTTCTCAACTCTCTCTTTACGTACGCCCAATCATCTCTTCTCCCTTTCTGCGACCATTGGCGATGGTGTCACCCATGGTTATAAATAGCGGATAGCGGGCTGGTAGCGGATTGGGGTCCATGTAGCGGAATGTGGATAGCGGCGATATTGCGGGCGCTATGTCCGCGTAGCGGATTTGTAAAAACACTAGATTATCGAAAATTCAATATGGGTCATACTACTATATGGTACTATTATCTCAGTCGTTCCTCCTCCTCGAGATTCTCGCGCATGCATGTATATGCATATGTATTCAACTGTGGCACTGAATTGAACAGAGTGGCAACGCGGCTTGTCTTTCGTTAATTATGAGGCCCAACGGTATAGGTCCAGTACGGTCTTAGAAGGCCGGCTTTCAGCAGGACCGACTGGTCTCTCCTCCTGGGCCGCCTCCATCCCACGCGGGGGTTTGGTCCACTGATTTGCTGAAGTTCCCATTTGCATTTATGTGAAGCCTTATCCCATCTGCTGAAGATTGGCTGCCTCTGAGGCACACAGCAGACAAATACCAGCCGAGGAAACATTCAGAATCAGATGTACAGACCAGACGCAGAACGAGGAACAGCCTTGGAGCTCACCTGCATACTGGATCTACCGGGAAGATGACATCCTGAGACGCCGCGGACGCTCCAGCCGCCTCCTCCGCCCAGGGCGCCCCGCCTCCGCCTCCGCCTCCATGCCCCTGCTAAACTTCTTTTTCTATTTTTCACTTTGTTTTATCCTAGCTCGCCCCCACCACAGCTGGTTCCTATTCGGCGCCTTAAGCGCTCCTTTCTTCGATCCTTGCAAAGGGGCGCACACCCCTGCCGCCGCGCTGGGTCGGCCCATATTACCTTTTTCTGTTTTTTCAAGACACAAAAAACTGTGGGAAAAACTGTGCTATTACTATGACTCAAACAGCGGATCTCCCAATTCATTGTACAACGCAGTAACCACTGGACCAACCAACCTTGACGTAATTGTTTATATCTTTTTTGGCTATTATTCTTTCTTTTTTCTTTTCTTTCCTTTTTTTGGAATGGTTTCTTCAATTTTTTTCTTTTTTCTTTTTTTCTTTTCCTTTTTTTCTGTTTCCTTTTTTATAAATACGTAAACTTTTTTGAAAATCCATGAACTTTTTTTCAAATTAGGTGAACTTTTTTTGAAAATCGATGAACTTATTCAAAATTGATGAACTTTTTCTTTAAATTTGTAAACTTTTTTCAAAATCGATGAAACTATTTTTCTCCAACTCGATGAACTTTTACTTTTTAATTTGTGAACTTTTGTCAAAATCGATGAACTATTTCTCCAACTCGATGAACTTTTTTCAAAATTGATGAATTATTTTTTCAAATTTGTGAACTTTGTCAAAATCGATGAACTCTTTCTGTAACCCAATGAATTTTTTTCAAATTGATGAATTATTTCTTCAAATTTGTGAACTTTTTCTAAAATGGAGGACCTATTTTTCAAACTTTATGAACATTGTTTTCAAAATCGATGAACTTTTTTCAATATTGATTAGCTTTTTTAAGAAATCAATGAACTTTTTTCAATATTGATTATCTTTTTTAAGAAATCGATGAACTTTTTTAATGTTTTGTGAACTTTTCTTCAAATGAACTTTTTTGAAGTTTGTTTACTTTTCTTCTGCAATGGTGAACTTTTTTAATTCACTATTCTTTTAAAATTGATTACAAATCTAAATAGTGCGGCCACGCTTGTTCTTATAGTTTCAGTGCTATTACCAGTCACAAGCTTGCAATGGTTCTAGTGGTCAGCGGAGCGTGAACAAGTACGTGGGCTTCGTGAGTTCTAATCACCTAGGATTCATATTTTTGCATTTTTCTGGAGTTATTAGTTCGCTGTGCTTCGGCTTTGCGGGCCGGCCCAATAACGCGCTAGAGTGTAAATAGGATTCACATTTTTGCATTTTTCTGGAGTTATTAGTTCGCTGTGCTTCGGCTTTGCGGGCCGGCCCAATAACGCGCTAGAGTGTGGGCGCCAGCCACCCAAAAAGGGCTTATCCCACCGCCCAGCAGCCCATCCAACCTGTCAGACGACATAAACACAAGCGCTGCTGTGAGGAAAAAAATAAACTTCTAGTGCCACGTATCTATCTATCTATCTATATCTATACTAATTCTAGACTTCCAAGAAATTCTCACGTAAATTAGATTTTAATTCTAGACTTCCAAGAAATTCTCACGTAAATTAGATTTTACGAGCCGTTAATCTGGTGGGACCGAATTATTACGGTGTAGATCGAGTCATGAATTTTATCATAAAACCTATCTCAACAGCCAAAAAAAAAAAACTAAAAGACCAACCTTAGGTATCCATCTCTCACGTCTCTCTTTGGCAAACTCTCACGACTCCTAGAAAAACTAAAAAAAAAAACACTTTGTATCCACCTCTCTCTCACGTTTGTCTGTAGCAATCTCTCACGGCTCAAATCTTTCTAACCTTGGACTCTCCTGTTTCTCTCGGAAAGAAGATGCATAGGAGATTTGAACGTCCTCCGCTAACCATCCCAAGTTGTTCTTCTTGGGAAAAAAGGACCAGAGTAAATCGTTTTCACCTTGGACTCTCACCGTTTCCTTAAGAAATAAGAAATATAGGAAATCTGAGCGTCCTCTCCCAGCAATCCCAAGTTGTTTCGTTGAAAAAAACATTCATAAGTTGGCGGACGCTAGATCCTACAGGTATTGTCATTCTATATTCCCCGCACATGGCTCCGGTTCTTCTGTCGTTGCATCCGCTGACCATTGTTGTGCATTGGTTCTTCGGTTTCGTTAGCCCTAGCATCTCACTTCTTGCATCTTTCTCCAGGACAGGTCTGCTGTGTCGCCGCGCCTATCATTGCTGAGGGGTGAGCGCCCTTGCCATCAGGTATGAGGCTACTATATTTTTATGCCGTTGCCACTTGCCAGCGGCCGGATGGCCTCCCCAACTAGATTACGCGCCCCTAATTGTACTGCCTCCAGCCACTATGGTGCCGAAGCTCCAGCCCCTTTAATCCGAGGTTTTATCTCTTCTCGACGTCCCAAACGCTTCATCTCTATGGTGCTTGGTGATGACACAAATATGGAATCGATGGATAGTAGGATTTATGGATGCATACTTAGATACTTGATGATGAAAATATGGAATAAAAAGATGCATACACAGATGATTGGATTCTTAGTACGATTATAGAGAGAAAAATGATCTATTACGACATGCCCATGCAAGGTGCAGAGGCTATCATGCCTCCATGTCCTCAAGGTCATCCCTGAATCAGAGATTGCACATACTCTCGATGATCTCCCTGGCACAGATCGACTAGAGTAATGCAGTTTGTTTGATTTAATTGTCCGTTATTTTCTTATGATCTGCTCATACCAGTGGAAAGATTTAAGCTATTCAAGTGTCACACGTGTTCTTTTTCTGCAGCTCATTGCTGGCGAGGAGACATAGGCTCCTGGATACTTAGTGACAGAACGATGCCCATATGACTGCTAGAACATAATGTAAGTATGAAGCTTTTTAAGTATGGGAATTATTTATAAGCACAAGTCCTTAGTTCAAAGATATGATCAAACATCATGAGCACAGCCCGCAGCAATATGGCGCTCCTTAGCTCATGGTGTTTATATGGTGCAGAGCACTTTAAGCCTATAAAATCGCGCTTAGAGGTTAAAATCATCAGCAAACATTTGGATTTCATCTATGTATATGGAATAAATAGATGCATACACGGATAATTGGATTCTCCGTATGATTAGATAGAGATAAATGATCTATTGCGACATGCCCAGGCAAGGTGGAGAGGCCGTACATGCTTCCATGCCCTTAAGGTCATCCCTGAATCAGGGATTGCACATACTCTTGCTGATCTCCCTGGTAGTGTTCGACTCGAGTAAGGAAGTTTGTTTCATTTAATTGTACGCTATTTTCTGATCTTCTGCAAATACCAGTGGAAATATTTAAGTTATTCAAATGTACAAATGTTGTTTTTCTGCAGCTCACTGGCGGCAAGGAGACATAGGCTCATCAATACTGAGGAAAGAAAGATGCCCATATGACTTCTGGAACATAACGTAAGTATGAAGCTAAGTATGGGAAATTATTTGTAAGTACAAGTCTTTAGCTCACAGATATGATCAAACATCATGAGTACTGCCAACAGCAATGTGGTGGTCCTTAGGTCATCGTGTTTACGTTGGAGCGCACTTTGAGTCTATAAAATCGCACTTAGATGTTAAAATAATCAGCAAACAACATTTGGATTTCATCTATAGATAGTGTGACGGAACTAAAGAATCACAGTTTTATAAATATTATATGAAATATAGTATTTTCTTTATAGTACATAAAATACATTGGTAAACAGAACAATGATATAGTTCTGTGATTTGTTTTAGGCAACTGCTCAAGTCTTGAAGATGACTATAACACTAAAGTGATGTGAAATATTATGAAAAGGTTATTTTGGAATATATGCAACATGATATATTTTTTCTTGATCCTCAATATCAATGAACAGGTCAATACTTGCAGGAAAAGGTCTCAGACAGTCGGGGTAATGGGGTGTCTGTGAAGGTCATGATAGGTGTGCGACATCATCAGCGGACTTCATAGAATTTAACATTAATTAGATCTTCCATGGGACAAACTGCGAGGGGTTGTCTTTGAGTTTGCCCATGTTGCCAAAAGTGCCAGTTCTGGGAGAAATTTCTACTTTTTACTTGATCCAATATACGGGCACACTGATAGTTCAGTAGCCTTTGTCGGTTGTCAATATCATCATTGGTCAAGCTTCTCTAGGTGTGAAGATTGTCTGTACTCAATTTCTCGCCCAGTTCTTATAGAGATTTTTTATTCCGTTGGTTCAATCACACTATTAGGCTATGCAGTTCCTAACTAAATACAAACTACATGACAACTAAGAGCTAATCTTTCTTTTCAATTAAAGTCTTTGATCTTAAAATCTTAAAATCTCCACATTGTAATATGGTTGTTTGTGACCCAAATACTACTGCAAAGTAGAGATAAGTGGTTTTTGTAGCTTAGAACAAAGAAAATTAGTCATTGAAAAATATGGTAACTGTCCTATGCAACTGGAATTGTCATTTTGACCAGCAAAAGTTTTTTACTTAGATGATATTAATTCCAGCTTTGGTACATAGTCATATTTTCGAAGATATTGTCTTCTGATGTCCAATAAAAATCTTTTTTTCATCTCTGTTTCATGAAAGGCACAGGCCAAAAATCATGGACTCACTTTGTAGGTGCCTAATATATCCTTTTGTCAAGCAGGACCGCATGGTTAAGATTGCAATTTGTCATAAGTTCTTATGCCGTGAAGTTACAAAGCAAGGTGACGTTGATACTTCCAAAAAAAAATTGCTCCTAATTATAAACAACACATAATTTTTTTGCATGTTGAAAACAACTAAAATTGTTTCCGAAATTACTATTAGGTTTTCAGTTAAACTATATATGTATTAAAAAATAATTATATTAATCTTCACCCACACTATTCATCTTCCTTTTTGATATAATATACTTCAGTTTTGTTTAATGTTTTGTAAAGGTATATATAGTCCAAATTTTTGTGTAAACCAGTGTGCATCACAAGGCACCAGTGATCTGCCTGCATGCGTCCAATTTATATAACCATTTGATTATTTAATAGCACTAGCACTTGATTTGCGAGATTAGAGAAATAAGTAAGTGACTACTACAAATTCACTCAGGGAAGAGACTTTTATTTAATGATGTATAATCAAGAGATGATATCGGAGGTGTACTGTTGTTGCAAAATTACTCCAATTTTAGAAAAAAATACAGAATTTTTGATAATTTTTGGAAAAATCTAATTCGTTGTTTATTGATGTTTACAGTCTACAATCATCGAACAATCCCACTCAAATATTTTAGAATGATTACACAGGAAGAAACCATATATTTCTCATCGTAACAACATGGCAGAAACTCATGGGCCCATAGTTATTTAAGTGTTTGGTAGAATGTCATGATTATACAGATCATGCTTATTTCTATGGTTCAATAATTATGCACTATGTTTATGAAAGTTTAAGCAGTTTTATTTGTTGGTTTTTGTATTAAATATCAGAATGCTGTTTTTCCCACAACTGTATTTTCTTTGACAAACATAATTGAATGTATGCTTTAGTTTTTATTTCTGCAGAACATATTTATATATTTAATACACTTGAGGTAGTTAACAAATGGATGAATACTTTTGAAACCTAAGCATTTCAACATTGTTTACATTTGGGAACTCTTTGCAAATATTAAAGAAATAGTTACATTTTCTGTGGGAAGGGAAACAACTATCATGTTCTTATATGTGTATGTTACTTCAATACAATTTTAAATGTATGATTAAAGAACATACTTTCATGTTTAAAAGCAATTCAATGGATTAATACAAAGTCTATGAATTCATAGTTATTTCCTTTTTTACGTATATATGACCAATATTTAGGAAATTTTCTACTATGTTATTGTCTCATTAGCTAGCCCGTGCGGCCTGCACGGGTTGACGTCTAGTATAAACAGAGATCCACATTTCCAGGCTAACTAATCGACCTAGCAACGATCCCCTGGCGACCGCGCTAGGGTTCCACCTATCCCCTGGCGACCGCGCTAGGGTCCCAACCAAATCTGCTACCCAACACCAAATCTCACGTCCGATCGCTATCCCTGCGATCCCTACATGATCCCCAATTGCTCAGCGCCCCTGCTAGTCAGCTACATGGCGGCTAGGGTTTCTGCAACGGCCGGGCCGAGACACGATGGCGGCGGCGGCGGCGGAAACCAGACTGGAACCCAGTCGAATCTGAGACAAGTTTGAGGGATTGAATTTGCATGGAGAGGAGGAAGAGGATCTGGATCTGCCTGGGGAGATTGACGATCTGGTAAGAGAGACACGATGGATTGCCATCTTTAGGGTTCATACATCTAAACCCTTTAGTCATGTTTCGTTGTTCAAAACCTTGAGGAATGCCTGGATTCCAGCCCAGGGGGTGATCTTCAAAACCATAAACCCTAACCGGTTCCTTGCGCAACTCTCTTGTCTGGGAGATTGGAACTGTGTGATGAGGGGAGGGCCGTGGTTGTTTAGAAACGCAGCAGTTGTTATAGAGGAGTATGATGGAATCACCAATGCTGAGGATTACAAACTGGATCGTATACCAGTGTGGGCAAGAATTGTGGGCTTACCTGATGGACTGATGAAAAAGAAGGAAACGGCAGAATAGATCGCAAAGAAAGTAGGCCACCGATCTCAGTCATAGTCAATGAAGGTCGTCTGAACCCGACCAAATACCCGAGAGCTAGGGTGTCTGTGATGCTTGATACACCCTTGGTCAGGTTTGTGCCACTAACGCTCAGGGAAAGCAAGAGGTATCCAGTTGAGTATGAAAAGCTTCCTGATTTCTGTTACTTTTGTGGTTTGATGGGACATGTTGTAACGGAGTGTGGGGATGGAATACACAACCCTGACACATGTGAGTGGGGTGAATGGCTCTACGTCGATTCTGATGGCCCGGTTGGGAGAGGAAATAACAGAATGGGTCGAGGAAGGCCAGATGGAGGAGGAGGGGTTTTTGGAAGAGGTAGAGGAAATGCAGGAGACCCAAACCAAGAGGAAGATTTGGAGATGGATCTAGATGGAACGGATGGTGCTAGTGCTACTGCAATAGTGCCTTCCGCGCGAAAGCGATTGATTGGACAGGACGGCACTATCAATGGCCCGGTGGCGCACACAGGTGCTCCGAGTGGCTCAGGCACATCGCTGCCGCCAGGGTATGTGTCGGAACAAATTCATCTTTTGGAGAACACTAGCAACATGGATCCAGTGGATAAAAGTAAGATGAATACCCCGCAGAAAATTCATGACCCAAAGAGAATGAGATCAGCAGAGAACAGTACATCCGGCAACATATCGGCGACTCCCTTCGAGGGTGATCGCCGGGCGCAATGAAACTTATATGCTGGAACTGCCGTGGCATGGCCAGTGCTGCGGCAGAAAGAGCTCTTCTGGACATCCAGAAGCAGTGGGGGCCGGATGTCGTCTTCCTTTCTGAGACACATCTGAATAAAGCTAAGGCAGGAAAGCTTCGGAGAAAATTAAAAATGGATTGTATGGAAGTGCATGAAAGTAATGGAGCGAGTGGGGGGCTACTTCTATTTTGGAGGAGACCCGTGGCAATACAGTTGAGAGATAAAGATAAAAACTTTATAGATGTTACGGTGGGAGATGGCACGGAGGAGGCATGGAGATTTATGGGCTTCTACAGGGAGCCGAAATGGGAAGATAAGCACTTGTCGTGGTCGTGTTTGCGTCATCTACACCAGCGAATCAATCTCCCGTGGATGATAGCGAGCGATTTCAATGAAATTTTGTATTCCCATGAAAAAGAAGGTGGAGCACCGAGGCCAATGCACATGATGTAGAACTTTAGAGATGCTCTAGTTGACTGTGAGGTGGAGGATATGGGTTGTAGCGGTGATCTGTACACCTGGAGAAGGAGGAGACTCAGGGAGCGGCTGGACCGATCGGTATGCAATGGGCAGTCTCATGGACTGTTCCCAAATACAAAGGTCATAAACACTGCTCATATAAAGTCGGATCACAGACCACTTTTCATCGATACCGAGGGAGATGCGCGGGTAGACTCTCATACCCATCGGAGATGTTTTGGGTCGAGGTGGCTGCAAGAGGATAACATCATGCAGGTGGTGTCTGATGCATGGGAACGTACAGACCCGATGGCGCCAATTGCAGAACGAACAGGGAGTGTCCATTGCACTCTGCATCAGTGGGATCGCTCGATCTTGAAGGCACCACAACGCAGATTGAAGGAACTGAAGGAGGAGCTAGAAAAGTTGCGGTAGGCGGGAGACAGGCAGCGAATTCTGTTAATGGAGATAGAGGAAAATCTGGAAAAGGAAGAATTATACTGGGTCCAGCGCAGCCGAGCAAACTGGCTCAGATATGGTGACCGGAACACCAATTTCTTCCATAACTTTGCATCTGCTAGGAAGAAGAGAAACCATATAAAGCACCTGCTGGATGACTCGGGAGTTAGGAGAGAAAGTAATGATGCTATGAGTAGCTTGATTAGTGATTATTTTCAGCACCTCTTCCCTGCTGAAGTGAGTGTACCGAATATGAATGTTATCAATAAAGTCAAGAGGAGAGTTACAAATTATATGAATGAGTCTCTTATTGCACCTTATATAGAGGAGGAGGTAAAGGGAGCTCTTTTTAGCATTGGTGACTTAAAAGCGCCAGGACCAGATGGGTTACACGCCATCTTTTACAAAAAAAATTGGCACTTGCTTGGAGGTGATTTGACCAAGGAGGTACTTGAGGCTGTTAATACAGGCATTATACCAGAGGGGTGGAACTCAACCACTATAGTCCTAATTCCGAAAGTGGATAACCCGGAAAGAGTTACCCAGTTTAGACCCATAAGTTTGTGCAACATGGTCTATAAAGTGATCTCAAAGATGCTCGCGGCGCGCCTAAAGGTTCTCCTCCCAGATATTATCAGCGAGACCCAAAGTGCGTTTGTGCCGGGCCGCATCATCAGTGACAATGTCATAGTGGCGTATGAATGCCTACATACGATGAAGAAACGGAAGAAGGGAAAGGTTGGCACTCGTGCAATAAAACTTGATATGCACAAGGCATATGACAGAGTGGAATGGACTTTTCTAGAGGCCATGCTCATCAAGCTGGGGTTTCATGCCCAATGGATCCAGATGGTTATGTCATGTGTGAGAACGGTCGAGTATAAGGTTCGGTTTAATTCCAAAGAAACACTTCCTTTCTTGCCGACTCGAGGCCTGAGGCAGGGGGATCCTCTATCCCCCTATCTGTTCCTGTTATGTGCTGAAGGACTGTCAGCGTTAATTGCTCATGAGGAAGAGGCGGGAAACCTTATTGGAGTGCAGGTATGCAGAGATTCACCAACTATATCCCACCTGCTTTTTGCGGATGATTCATTAATTGTCATGAGAGCGGATGATCAGAATGCTAACACGCTGAGATCGATATTGGATGAGTATTGTGCAGCGTCTGGTCAAATGGTTAGTGAGTCGAAGTGTTCTATTTTTTTCAGTCCGAATACAAAGGTGGAAGTAAAGGCTGATGTATGCCATATTTTGAACATTATGACTGAGACCATCTCAGACAAATATTTGGGACTACCATCTATGATTGGGGTGGATCGAGTGGACTGTTTTAAACACTTCATTGAAAGGATCCAAGCATTGGTAAATGGTTGGAAGGAGAGAAGCCTATCTTTCGGGGGAAAAGAGGCTTTGCTGAAGGCGGTGGCCCAAGCCATCCAACCTATGCGATGGGTGTATTTAAATTCCCAAAAAAATATGCAAGGGAATCACTGATGCAATGTCGCATTTCTGGTGGGGTGATGAGGACGATCATCGCAAGATGCATTGGTTTGCATGGTGGAGAATGTGCATCCCAAAGGAGAGAGGAGGTATGGGATTTCGGGATATTCAAAGTTTCAATTTGGCAATGCTAGCGAAACAATGCTGGAGACTAATTGACAATTATGATTCTCTTTGTGCGCGAGTACTACGATCCAAATATTATCCCACGGGAGATATACTTAACAGCCAACTGAAAAAAGGTTCGTCCTATGTGTGGCAGAGCATTTGGTAGGAATTCAAACTTTCAAACATGGTTGTATTTGGAGAGTGGGCAATGGGAACAAGATTGATATCTGGGATGACTACTGGATTCCAAACAGTGCATCAAAGAAAATCCTTACAGCCCGTGGAAACCGAGTTCTCACAAAGGTTAGCGAACTTATTGACCCAAGTATGGGAGAATGGGATGAACAACTGATCCGGGACAATTTCTAGAATATTGATGCAGAACGGATCCTTCGAATCCCATTGTTTCATGTAGAAACGGAAGACTATGTGGCATCGTATCTAACGAAAAGTGGAGTTTTTTCAGTACGCTCCGCTTACTATAAACAGTGGGAAATGAGCTATGCATCACATGATAGCAGCATGGTCCGATCTGCTATGGCACCACATCAAGTATGGAAATCTTTGTGGAATCTGAAAGTGCCAGCGAAAATAAAGATTCATATATGGAGATGCCTTCATAACACTATACCATGCCGTAGTGTGCTAATGAACCGACATGTGGGTAATTTATCTTGCTGTCCGTTTTGTTCAGAAGGAGCAGAGGATCTCGCACACATGCTGTTCAAATGCATCAGATCGCAAGAAGTGTGGAGATCTCTCGGGGTCGCGGATGATATAAACTTCGCTTGTCAATTGGATCGAGAGGGTTCAACAATTATAGAGTTTTTTCTTTGTGATACCTACTTTCGAAGACAATACGAGGGCGTGCTTGAGCTACCGGAGTTGTTTACCACAACTTGTTGGTATATTTGGTGGCAAAGGAGATAGTTTGTGCGAGGGGAGGATGTTTCCTCTCCAGCGCGAACAGCAGTAGCAGTGGCAGCCCTTGCCCTGAATTACGCCCGTGGAGCACAAACAAAAATGACACCAAAAGTGAACATTTGGCCGGGCTTTCTAGCTGGTCAGATGATCATTAACGTTGATGCGTCGTTCAGCGAAGGAGATTATGCAGGATCTTGTGGAGTGGTCATCCGTGATCATCATGGAAACTTCATGTCTGCAGCGACATCTACACTCGAGCATGTGGCTGATATTGAGACAGCTGAAGCCGCAGCGATTCTAGAAGGATTAAAGCTAGCAAAGGAAACGGGGTGCCATAATGTGATAGTTAGATCAGATAACATCACGGTGGTGGAGGCACTCAAACTAAATGGAGGATACTCTATGGTGGCAGGACCGGTTTTGGATGAATGTCGCAGTTATCTGGAGGATTTCGGGAAGTTTAGTATTGAGCATTGCATTAGAGAGTCAAATTTTGTAGCTCATGAGTTAGCATGTTGGGTTCGTACCCAAAGTCCTATTCGCTGGGTTCATGACCCGCCTGACTTCATTGTAAATCGCTTGGCAGACGATGTTGCTATCTTTGGATTAATAAAGTAAATTTTCCTTTCAAAAAAAAACAGAGATCCACATTTCTCTATTTTTTTATCAGTCCTTTTCAAACTGGTTTCCTACTTTTTTTTCGTTTTGTTTTTTATTTTGCCGAGAGGAAAATTCTGGACCAGGCACAGAATCCAGCAGCTGACATGTACTACCGGCCCATGTCCGGCACATGTCCAGGTAAAATTGAATATGCCTGGCCGGGCGTCAACCACCCCCCATTCGTACCGTATCTGCTCGCCACATGCCTGCCCACATCATTTTACCCCAATTTCTGGCGACAACACTGTGCGCATTCAATGCAGCCCACCTGCCCGATCTACGAAAACCAACGGCCTGGAAAATACTACCATATAGTAGTACGACCCATATTGCTGCTCTCATAGATTATTGTGTATATCTCTATATCATTAACAAAAAGTACTGGCATTTAATTTGAGCAGTAGCAGACGCTATTGCAGACGCAATAGCGGAAGCTATCTATGCTATTTAAAACTATGGTGTGTCACCACGGAACAAGGGGCGATGGCGGCCGGCTGTGCGAGAGCCAATTGAGAGAGGCCTCGAACGATCGGTGGTGACCTACTCTTATCCCGCTCTCCAGGGAACAAGACCAGTGGCGGTAGGGCCAGGAAGACTCTCCTCTCCATATCACCATCTTCTCCCATGTCCTCCACCGAGGACCTTCCAGCAGCGGCGACCGGCGACCACCGATGGGGTAGCCGACAGCCTCTCTGGCTCCTATGCGCCCAAGGTTTCCTAAAGCAGCAGCTTGACTGCCCATGTGATCAGGTCTAATGTCAGGTGTGTTTGCTTTTTCTTTTGTTCCTTTCCTACAAGGACAGCCCTACCCTCGGCAAGCTCCCATAGCACACAATGCGATATGTGAAGACTTTCAGTTTGGTACTTTTGTTCCTTTGGCTGTAGTCTGAATCGTCATTTGTCAGAAAACCATGCCTTGCAAAGGTGTTACTCCAAGGGGACCTGCTTCAGTTTTATCCAACTACAATCAATTTGTTGGCTAGGCATGCATGATGGTCAATTTGTGGCATCCAAGATGCATATGCAGTTGTGATTGTAGTGTGATTGAATGCCTACTATTTATAGATCAGTTACAGGAAGTGAATTGCTCTGATTAATTAGTTGTGTTATAGTGCATATTGTTTCTTAATATTTATCCTTGCCACTAGGATGCTATGTTAAATATCCGTGCGCTCTTCAGTTGTCTCTAACATAAGGCTGCCACACTATTTTTGCAAGTATATGGAAGAGCTCCCCAATGGTTAATGCATGGATTTTACGAAGAGAATGTTTGTGCATCATAAATACAGTTTCTTAATTCATAGTTGTTTGCTTGGGAAGGTTTTTGATGAAGACAAACTCTGAAGATATATAACACATACCCTCTTTTCCATTTCCTTTCTAAAATTCAGAAACAGTTTTCACTTGCCTACAGCAGGTTCTCAGATCAAAGTGTACATGAACGATGGTTGGCAGCTCATATTCCCTTGTAGATTTTTATGCAAAGGTATTGACGTTGTGTTCCATTGTGAACATGATAGTGCACCCAGGCCAAAAATAAGTGCACGAACCACTGGAATTGACGTTGAGTATTGACGTTGTGTTCCATTGTGAACATCATAGTTGAAATGGGAATTGAAAGATTGGACGCTGCTTTGTGTCATAGCTGAAAAAAGAAAAAAGAAAAAGATAGTTGTTGCATACTCATTTTACAAATTATGAGCTCACATCTTTTATTGCGGTTCTGTAGCACAATGTGAAAAGTCATGCTAAATAAATCACAATGATTAAATATAAAATATTGATGTACCCGTTGCAACGCACTGGCAATTACCTAGTGAAGAAAAAAGAATGGAGCAAGGATGAATTGGTCTGATGCAAAGAAAACTGTTCTGGTGCCATGTCAAGAGTCAAACGCCTAATCATCTTTCAAAACCACCTAAACTCTGACAAGTCGGCAGCAAAACCACAGAAGGGGATGATTTATCCGGTTTTGAGGATTTGGGGGTGAAAATCGTACCAAATTCGAGTTCCGGGGGTATTTATACCTTATGATGCATTTGGGGGTGAAAAATGGACTTCTTTTAGTGGATAAAAAAGATCGACAGTCTTGGGATCCACGCACAGCCCACGGTCCAAAATCTTCAATTTTATTTTTATATGAAAAATACAACGGGGCTGTTTCCATCTAAGTAACTTCATTGTGTAAGCCGTGAAAATAAATGCAACTCCACTCCATTGCAAGTTTACCAGGGAATGCAAGCTATATTAAGAAGTCAAGATTTAGCATATTATACAAAAGACGCAGAAATAACTCAAATATTAAAAAAAACAGGGACCAATGTCAAACCAACAAATGCAAAGATCCACAAGGACGACACACGCAAATGCTCCAGGATGCACAGTCTACACGGATGCAGCATGGAAGGCAACAACAAATCCTTTATCTGCACACGCAACGACAACTATGATTGGCACCTCATTCTGTTTGTTTTTGGTGAATTTTTTTCTTATGAAAATCCTAACGCAGTGCAAGAAGGCGATCCCCAAACCAGGGGAAAAGTGATAATTGTGGATATAGTCATCGGGTAGCATGGGGAAGAAGAAGATGTGTGGGGATGTTGGGGGATGGATGGAGTAGTTGTAGAGAGGAGGTGGGTGAGTCTCGCAGCGTGATTTGCAAACTGGTCGGCGCCCGCTGGTTGCTGGATGGCGGGCGGGTGGGGCTTTCCTTTTCTGAATTGGGGGGAGGGGGCGAATCTTTCCTTTTTCGAGAGCCGCTCATGATCGTTAGTGGGCACGCGGACGCTCGCTAGATGTGTCCAACATAGAACGTAAACACTAATTTATGAACATAGGAATATAATAATACAATATTATTGGTTCTAGGGCATATCTCCGACATTAAATAAATTAGAAAAAAAATGATTTGCAGAATAGAAAACCAACATCAACAGGGGGCATATGCCCCCTCCTCGGCGCTCTTCACCATATTGTATTTATTCAATTGTTATTTTATAGTTGAGTATATTATAATCATTATTTGCATCATATAATCACATCCAGCCGCATCACCTGCTCCTCCAGCACTGCCATCTCCATCACAAGAGCCACCATCTGAACACATCAGATGGTTTGAGAATCCTCCAAACAGAAAAATAGTGCTCCAGAGGTTTTAGAATGTTGGTACTAACTTCACACGGAATATAGGGGGGCGTGAGGTGGGACGCTGAGCAGCCGCATGAATGCCCTCTTCGGAGCTCGGTGGACATCCTCTTGTCGCCGCAACTGCTTCTTGAGATCGTCCACCTAGCAGCATGTGATCACCGTCACCTGAGTGCAGAGAAGCATCAATCCATGGTTTCAACGAAAATTAGGAGGATGTAGTTCACCTATGTTCCGTTGGAGCGCAAGCTTCCGCTCCCGCGTGGATGTGTTGGCATTCGCCGTGGCTTTGGCACAAAATTAACCTTCTTTTGGTTTGTCATGGACTTAGTTGTTTGTGCAGAATCGCCTTTACCCAAAACATCTTGACAACTTTCTGAAGGATTAGCTATAGCAACTGATGTAGTAACTTCATTCACTGTGTGACTGTTTTTTAAGAAGTATTCTTCTTTATTTTCTTGACAACCTTTCTGTTCTTCTTTACTTCTCCTGGTTGGAAATCATCCATGCCAACTCCCACCTTCTCACAAACTATATTAGCCATGGCAGTAATTGACGCCGCAATATCAGGAGTTTCTTTCAACGGGCTTCGAGGAGGACTTTCTGAAATACTCTTACAACCCAACTGTTGAGGAGGATTGTTTGAGCTATCCATTATTACATGTTCAATTTCTTCTAGAGTATCAATAGACTTTGAAGAGTTTGGACACAGAAAAGAAACCAAAGGATTAGTTTCTGTATTTTCATCAGATGAAGCTGAGGCTGCTTCTTTTCCGGTAGACTTCTCAACTCTTTCAAATAGATACTTTAGTTCACTCAACCTTCTACAATCAATTTCTTCAAGCTTCTTTCTCAACTTTTTTCATGATGTTTATCTTTCAAACCTTTATCGTTCATCATTTGCTGTAATTTGATTCATTAAATTGACCTGCACATATAGATAATACTTTTAGTCAGACAAGTAGTAGTGTGTAAAAATAATTGTCTTAAGAAATATGTTTATTCTTTCACCTCATATACAAGGAGGCATGCCAACACTAACACGAATCGCGGAGTAAACGACCGGTCTAGAATCTACCGGTACATTAAAGAACTGCGCAAAATGACTTTGCGCATATTATACGCCTTCTCAGCTTGTGCTAATAGTTTACAATTTTTCTGAGAGGTTCCCATATAGCGGTAAATTACCATTATTATTATTATCCACCACGAACAATCCAAATGCATTAGTGAACTAAACAAAGTTGGTTAGGTTACTCGTACTGAAACCTACCTACCCGGGTTCAGTTCTAGACTTGGCACCGGTGGCCACGCCAGAAAGCGTCGTGCTCCTACGTGAGTCCATCGTCACACATCAGACACCGAGTCTCCACTCCGCCGATGAAGCACCGCTTCACCAAAGATGCCGTCCACTGGTCCCTCGAGACTATGCACACCTTCAAGAAAAACACCCTCAAGAGGGGTACGACACATGAGCGGTGCCGTCATCTGATCAACTGATCTAGGGTTTCCCCCCGAGATAGTGGATAGGGGTCTATAGCTTCTCCACGATGATGCCTTCAAGAAGGAGACGACGCAGAAAAACGCCGCCATCGCCGACCTTGGCAACATGTCAAGAGTAGGGGTTTTCCATCCAAATACCAGCACAAATTACGAATCCGCATTTTATTCCGAACCGAGTGCTTGGATCATCATTTATTTCTCTTCTTCACCTGTAAACTTTACAGGCCCGACGAGGTATTTGGGCTGTTTACACTTGTATGCTTTATAGGCTGGGCGAGAGCGACACTACTTGGTGACGAGCCAACGGGGACTTGAGCGGTTGAGTCAGCCGCCCCTTGCACCATGTGGATTAATCATTATAGGTGGAAACATAATCCGGTTGTATTTTACAAGGGTCTAGTAATATACAATTATATTTTGAAACAGTTGCAAAAAAATTACAGGGTTTCCAATCGCACCTAAAAAGAAGGGACACCGATAACTACCAAACGTGCGGGCTACAAGGGGGTTATGCCGCATGATCCGTCTGGTGTTTCAGCAAGCCAGCCCACACGCCCGCCATTCGGGCAAACAAGCGAACACCCGCGCGTTTGGGCATCCACCTGACGTCCTGCACGTTCTGGTGTTCCTAAATACATGCTTTGGAAACTTTTATGACTTTTGAACAATCAATATAACGATATTTAGCTCCAAAAGTCTTAAAAGCTCTAAAAGCACCTACTTAGGAACTTTTATGGATTTTTGACCAAATTGAAAAGGCTGCAAAAGCAGAAGCAAAAGCCCAAACAAACATGGCCTTAGACTCCTAGTCAAATGCCTTTTCTCTCGGTGTGTTGCATGGACGCTATGCCATGGAGCACACCGAGAGAAAAGGCATTGGACTAGGAGTCTAAGGTCTTCTTGGGTATTCGGTTGAATACCCAAGATTTTGAAAAACCATTGAAATTTTATATAAAATAGGTGATTTTTTTTCGAAAAAACTAACACCCACACGTGTGGGCGTTTGCACATCGTCCACACGCCTCCATCACCACTCGTTTTGATTTTCGGCTTAAAAATGTTTTATCTCCTAATTAAAAAAGTAAATTAAAAATATGTTTTCACCATTAAATCCGTCTCGACGAGATCTTAAAAACTAGACTCCATGTTGATATGTTTCGACGAATTATTTTTTTGCACAAATGTTGCCATGATGTTTACACTGTAGTTGCCATAGTGCTTAAACTAAAGTTGCCATGTGGCAATTTTAGTTTGTAGATTATGGCAATTTTAGTTTTTCGATGATGGCAATTCCATTACTTTGACCATGAAAATATTTTTTGTATGAACCATGGCTATTTTAAGTGCATGTATCATGTCAATTTTAATATATGGTGCATGACAAGTCTAGTTTCTTATTTCCTTGTTTTATAATATGTCAAAATTTACTTTAAAATGTAGAAGAAAATAACTGAAACATATCATGGCAACTTCAGTGTAAACATCATGGCAATTCATGTGCAAAAGACATGACTCAAAAAAAATTCGTTGAAATATATTGATATGAGATCTAGTTTTGAAGATCTCATCGCGAGGGATTTAGTGGTGAAAACGGATCTTCAATCGGATTTTTCATTTAAGAGATAAAACATTTTAAAAACAGAAAATCCAAAAAGATTTTCACATGCATGCACGCGGTGACATGTCGTAGTCTGTGTGCTATAGGGCGTGTGGGCCGGTTTGACTCCCACCATACGTGTGGGCGTTAGCGTTGTCCTTTTTTTTTGCAAAATGGTGATGGTTTGGGCAAAATGAATACCCTCCTCCAAGATGAATACCCATCCTCTAGAACGTGGCGCCGCCACTGCATAGCGTTTGAATTCAAATGTATCTATACTCCTTTCTCAATGAAAAGACTAAAATTGGCTATAGTTTCATTGATTTTAGCATATTTTACATTGATGCCTACTTGCATTACTGGAAACAGCTTCTTTGCCGTCCGCCAGGGCGGACAGCAAAGGCATAGATCCCGGACGGCAAACATCTTTGCCGTCCGCCAGCAGACGGCAAACTGTCTGTCTGAACAGGTGCCAGCAAAGGCCTTTTTTGCCATCTGCTTTCGCGAAACTGACGGCAAACAATTGTGCCATCCGCCTTCTGAGGCCAGCAGACGGCAAAGACAGCGGACGACAAAGGGTTGGCGTCAGAGCCGTTAGGGCGTTAACGGCGCTCTTTGCCGTCCGCCAGCAGACGACAACGATTCAAAAAGCTTTGTCATCCGCCAGCCGACGGCAAAGAGCACAGTTAGGCCAGCACTAGGAAGCTGCCACGTGGCCAGCTATGCCGTCCGCCAGCTGGTGGCAAAGATTTAAATGTCTTTGCCATCTGCTGGCAGACGACATAGCTGACCAAATAGGCAGCCAGTGTTCCCAGTGGCCACAGGTAGCTGCCACGTGGCCTCTTTGCCGTCCACTAGCGAACGACAAAGAGGCTACATATCCATTGTTTTTATTTATATCCATTTAATTTGGCAACATATAACAGATATATAACATATATATTTACATACATATAACTCCAACATGTCCAACAACATATTTTCATCAAATCCAACATATCCAACAACATAAAAGTCCAACATATCCATATATGTGCATACATATCCAGAAACAAGTTTTCAACAACATATCCATATAGACATATGTACATATCCAACAAGTTTTCATAAACAACAAGGAAGCAAGAGAAGAATAGGACACTCCATCAATAAAAGCTTCCTCATCGATCTAAAGCAAATCTGCAAATTGGGAAACATGAAAGTTAGAACACAAGAAGAAAAAGAAGAAGAAGACTAGCTAGAAGACAAGTAAGAGGAGGAAAATAATAATAATAATAATAATAAGAAGAAGAAGAAGAAGAAGATGACTAGAAGAAGAAGAAGAAGTACTTCTTCTTCTTCTTCTTCTTCTTCTTCTTCTTTCTATTCCTTCTTTCCTTCCTCTTCCTTGATTTTCGTCATATTATTATGTCATTTGTGGACTAAATAAGCTAAATTATGCCATAAATGGACTAAATAGGCTTAATAAGAGGAAAAAATACCGTTATCACGGAGGTGTAGGAATGGTCGGGGCTGCGCCATTGTTGGCAAACGGAGGTGAAGGACCGGTCGGGGTTCCGGCATTGGCAGAAGCGGAAGGATTGGTCGATGCTTGTCGGGAGCCATGCTGAACCAAAGATCATTTCCAATAATGTCTCGTTAGCATGATGCAAACTGAAATGTGAATAGTACTAACCAAGGACCATTCAAATCAAACTCACCATGCCCGCCGGAGCAATCTGGGGCATCGGCGGAGCGGCCTGACCGCTTTTCTCGCACATGGTCTGCACATTTGGTTCTCACGAGTCAGTGATATTAGTTAGTAATGCGAACATTACGTGCATGATTGGGCTAATATGCACAAGAAATGTACCACGGTGAGCTTGTATAGGGCCCGGTGAGACGCATCGTTCCGGTTCCTCTCCTCCTCCAACAGCTTAGCCGTCCTCTCCTCCCTCTCCCTCTCCCTCTCCGCCGCCTCCCTTTCTGCCTCCTCCAAAAGCGCCTGGGTCTTCAATCTCTCTTTCCCAACCGCTGCCTGCAACACAACACTCATCCTTAGCATTGTAATCATCGACGAATGCACACACAATGTAATGAGGAAAGGTCAGAGAGTCTATATAACTAACCGCCACGGCGAGCTCCGCGGGTCGTGCACGAGGCGTTATCTCAGGATCAGAGCTACTCAGGCGCTTCTTGATCTGCGGGAGAGTCTTAGGACAATGTAGCAGTCCATCACCAATGGCTTGAGCGCCATGGGACCTCCCGCCATCAGATATCATCACCAGCTCTGTATCAAAAGGATCCTGGCTCGGGTTAAAGTCGTCCCCTTTCCTCGTCTTCCCCTCATGTGTGTACTTCACAAGCTTGTGGTGGGAGGAGATGTTGGTGAAGTTCTCTGGATGATCTAGGTCAGACTCCGTGAATGCTTTGGCCTTCTTGTACGGGGCCATATGGGCCATGCCATAGATGTCGAACACAGAAGGCACATGCTTCTTATGGTAGTGCGCCTGAGAGAGAGGAACAAAATATTAGTTAATGAGGGCTCAAGCTAGCATTAAGAATGATATTACTATGTAAATAGGTCATTTTGGAGCTAAGAAAGGTTATTATGTCATTTCGAGGAAAATAAGCTAAGTTTAGGTCATTTTGAAGTTAAGAAAGATTATTATGCCATTCTTGACCAAAGTATGCTAATTATGTCATTATTGAGCTATCGAAGGTAGTTATGCCATTTTTTAACTAGCTAAAGCATATTAAGTCATTTTATAGAGCTATCTAAAGGTTATTATGTCATTTTAGAGCTAAATATGTCATTATTGAGCTATCCAGGGTAATTATGCTATTTTTTAGCTAACTAAAGCATATTAAGTCATTATTGAGCTATCGAAGGTAGTTATGCCATTTTTTAACTAACTAAAGCATATTAAGTCATTATTGGGCTAATTATGTCATTATTGAAGTATCCAAGGTAGTTATTATGTCATCTTAACTAACTAAGCATATTAAGTCATTTTGGAAAGGATAAATGCTACCATGAAGAATGAAATAGCATGAATCATGTGGCAAACCACATACCCAGTTATCCCCGTACTCGAACAGGTTGGAGCTCCCTTGATGGTGTGGCACACCTTCCATTTGGTCGCGCTTATCCTTGGACCTTTGGTGTTCGAGCCGCCATTCAGGAGAGCACCACGCATCCACCAACGCCTCCCAACAGTCCATCTTATCGACACACCATCTCAGGGGCACCTAAGTGAGTCAAGAGAAATTTCAGCGCTACGAATCAAATCAAGAAAACTAAGTTCAAGGCCTTAAGAATAGGTATAATTACCGACAAGTACTTCTCCCTACTCAGAAACTTTCCGCGACACTTCTTCTTGGCCCTCATAATACCCTGCGAGGCATAGTAGTCTCGAAAGGCCTGCACCCGAGCCTCGTGCCGTAAGTTCAGAAGTAGGCGCTTGCACTCGGCTTGGACAACCATAGCCGCGTCCTCCTGTTCTCCCTCTGAAACCATGTAGAAGGTCTGCAATCAAAGAAGACAACAATGATTAGTACAATCAGTAGGTAGGTAGTGTTCATTTTTAATTCTCTAAAGGAGAAATTACCCAAAACCGACGGAACACAATGTCAGCCACCGTCTTGCACTCGACACCGGTGACCATCTCCCCTGGAGGGGTCGGGGCAACAGAGTACAGCTCCCAGCTCAGTGCTAGCTGTGGAACCTGACCCTCACCGGGCATCGTGACCCACCCAGGGAAGTGCTGCCAGTAAAGCGTGCCAAGGACCTGGTTGGGCCTGCGGACACCGCGGTCACGGGGGTATACCCAGCCCCTGTAGTATGACAAGACAAACGGATTAGATATTAATTTGAAGGAACATGAAGGCAAAAGGTTAAAAAAAGTAAAGGCACTTACTTCAACCCTTTAGGCGCAATCAACCACCTCTTGTCGGGGGTCGTCGACACGGGCGGGAGCTTTGTACCGCCACGCTTGTAGACCTTCTTGCCCTTCTCAACCATCTCGTCCTCGCTGTAGCTATCATCTAAAAAGGTCTCCTTGCTACCATCATCTGGGACACTAGCCTCCGAAGTCTCGTGGGAAGAAGACGGCGGGACCGGAGTCTCGTGGGAAGAAGACAGAGGGACCGGAGTCTTCTGGGATGAAGACCCCGTGACCGAAGTCTTCTGGGATGAAGACCCCGTGACCGGAGTCTTCTGGGACGAAGACTCTAGGACCGGACTCACATGGGCCGAAGGAACAGCGACCCGAGTCTGGTGCAGCGAAGGATCATCAACCGGAGGCTCATGGACCGGAGTCCGAGACGGGTCCACATCAGACGGAGCAGTCCTGTGGTCGGGTGAATCAGCTGAGGGTGGCAGCAAGGAAGGCGTAGCAGCCTTCCTACCTGTTCCGCTGCCACGTCCACCTCTACCAGCAGACTTCTTTGTCCTCCCCCGACCTCTCCCAGCCGAAGTAGAAGTTGTCTGCATACTGTCTAGCAGCGCTCTCCGGAGGGGCACAGGTGCAATAATAGAACCACCCCTCCCAGTAGCGCTCGCAGGAGGCTCGGGGCGCTCTGGACCCTTGCCCACCAATTTGTCAACACCTGCAATGATGATACGTCCCCAACGTATCTATAATTTTTTATTGTTCCATGCTATTATATTACCTGTTTTGGATGTTTATGGGCTATATTTTATACATCTTTATCATTCTTGGGACTAACCTACTAATCGGAGGCCCAGCCCATATTGCCATTTTTTTGCCTATTTCAGTATTTCGAAGAAAAGGAATATCAAACGGAGTCCAAACGGAATGAAACCTTACGTGATTTTTGGAACGAACAAGATCCGGAGAGCTTGGAGTACAAGTCAAGAAACAACCGGAGCCTCCACGAGATAGGGCGCGCCCCCTGTCTTGTGGGACCCTCGGGCGTCCACCGACGTACCTCTTCCTTCTATATATACCTACGGACCCCGAAAACATCCAGGGGCACCATGAAACACAATTTCCACCACCGTAACCTTCTGTATCCACGAGATCCCATCTTGGAGCCTTCGCCGGCACTCTGCCGAAGGGGGAATCGACCACGGAGGGCCTCTACATCAACATCCTTGCCCCTCCTATGAGTTGTGAGTAGTTTACACAGACCTACGGGTCCATAGTTATTAGCTAGATGGCTTCTTCTCTCTTTTTGGATCTCAATACAATGTTCTCCCCCTCTCTTGTGGAGATCTATTCGATGTAATCTCTTTTTGCGGTGTGTTTGTCGAGATCCGATGAATTGTGGGTTTATGATCAGATTTATCTATGGATATTAATTGAATCTTCTCTGAATTCTTTTATGTATGATTGAGTTATCTTTGCAAGTCTCTTCGAATTATCGGTTTGGTTTGGCCTACTAGATTGATCTTTCTTGCCATGGGAGAAGTGCTTAGCTTTGGGTTCAATCTTGCGGTGTTCTTACCCAGTGACAGAAAGGGTTGCAAGACACGTATTGTATTGTTGCCATCGAGGATAACAAGATGGGGTTTATATCATATTGCATGAGTTTATCCCTCTACATCATGTCATCTTGCTTAATACGTTGCTCTGTTCTTATGAACTTAATACTCTAGATGCATGCTGGATAGCGGTCGATGTGTGGAGTAATAGTAGTAGATGCAGGCAGGAGTCGGTCTACTTGTTATGGACGTGATGCCTATATACATGATCATGCCTAGATAACGTCATAATTATTCGCTTTTCTATCAATTGCTCGATAGTAATTTGTTCACCCACCGTAATACTTATGCTCTCGAGAGAAGCCTCTAGTGAAACCTATGGCCCCTGAGTCTATCTCTTATCATATTTTCTTTCAATCTACTTTTATTTGCATCTATATTATAAAATACCAAAAATATATTTATCTTTTCATACTATCTCTATCAGATCTCACTTTCACAAGTGGCCGTGAAGGGATTGACAACCCCTTTATTGCGTTGGTTGCGAGTTCTCAGTTTGTTTGTGTAGGCGCGTGGGACTTTTGAGGAGCCTCCTACTGGATTGATACCTTGGTTCTCAAAAACCGAGGGAAATACTTACGCTACACTTGCTGCATCACTCTCTCCTCTTCGGGGAAAACCAACACTAGCTCAAGACGTAGCAAGAAGGATTTCTGGCGCCATTGCCGGGGAAGTCTTCGCTCAAGTCAAGACATACCAAGTACCCTTCACAAACTCATCTCCCTCGCATTTACATTATTTGCCATTTGCCTCTCGTTTTCCTCTTCCCCCACTTCACCCTCGCCATTTTATTCGCCCTCTCTTTCCCAATCTCCTCATCTCTTTTCCGCTTGCCTTTTTCTGTTTGCTTGTGTGTTGGATTACTTGTTTCCATGGCACAAGATAATACCAAATTGTGTGATTTCTCGAATACCAATAATAATGATTTCCTTAGTACTCCGATTGCTCCTCTTAATGATGTTGAGTCTTGTGAAATCAATGCTGCTTTGCTGAATCTTGTTATGAAAGATCAATTTGCCGGTCTTCCTAGTGAAGATGCCGCTACCCATCTAAATATTTTTGTTGATTTGTGTGATATGCAAAAGAAGAAAGATACGGATAACAATATTGTCAAATTAAAGTTATTTCCGTTTTCACTTAGAGATCATGCTAAAGTTTGGTTTTCGTCTTTGCCTAAAAATAGTATTGATTCTTGGAACAAGTGCAAAGATGCTTTTATCTCTAAGTATTTTCCTCCCACTAAGATCATCACTCTTAGGAACAATATTATGAATTTTAAACAACTTGATCATGAGCATGTTGCCCAATCTTGGGAAATAATGAAATTGATGCTTTGCAATTGCCCTACTCATGGTTTGAATTTATGGATGATCATACAAAAAATTTATGCGAGTTTGAACTTTTCTTCTAGAAATCTCTTAGATTTGGCCGTGGGAGGCACCTTTATGGAAATCACGTGAGGAGATGCTACAAAACTTCTTGATAATATTATGGCTAATTATTCTCAATGGCACACCGAAAGATCTTCTAGTAAAAAAGTGCATGCTATAGAAGAAATCAATGTTTTGAGTGGAAAGATGGATGAACTTATGAAGATGTTTGCTACTAAAAATACTCCTCTTGATCCTAATGATATGCCTTTGTTTTCCTTGATTGAGAATAATAATGAATCTATGGATGTGAATTTTTTTGGTAGGAATAGTTTTGGAAACAATGCTTACAGAGGAAATTTTAATGCTAGACCTTTCCCTAGTAATTCCTCGAATAATTATGGAAATTTTTACAATAATTCTTATGGTAATTTTAATAAGATGCCCTCTGGTTTTGAGAATAGTGTGAAAGAATTTATGATTTCTCAAAAGAATTTTAATGCTTTGCTTGAAGAAAAATTGGTCAAAGTTGATGATTTGGCTAGGAACGTTGATAGACTTTCGCTTGATGTTGATTCTCTTAAACTTAGACCTTCTCCTCCTAAGCATGATATCATTGATCTCTCAAAGTAATGAGAATTTCCATTGACGAGTGCAAGGAAAGAACCGCTAGATTGCGTGCTAAGAAAGATAGCCTTATAAAAGCGTGTTCTTCTAGTTTCCGTGAAAATAATGATGAGGATCTTAAAGTTATTGATGCGTCTCCTATTAGATCTATGTTTTGCAATATGAATTTTGATGATTATGGGACTGATGATGAATCCACTTTGCCTAGAAGGCGTCCCAAAAATTTGGAGTCTTTAGATCTTAATGCTAAATTTGGTAAAAGAGAGATTAGAGAATCCTCAACTTCTAATAATGTTGAATCTACTCTCTCGGATTTCAAGGAATTTGACTATGATAATTGCTCTTTAAAAGGTTGTATTTCCTTGTTGCAATCCGTTGTTAATTCTCCTCATGCTTATAATCAAAACAAAGCTTTTACCAAACATATTGTTGATGCCTTGATGTAATCTTATGATGAAAAACTTAATTTGGAAGTTTCTATACCTAGAAAACTTAATGATGAGTGGGAACCTACTATAAAGATCAGAATTAAAGATTTTGAGTGTTTTGCTTTGTGTGATTTGGGTGCTAGTGTTTCCACAATTCTGAAAACTTTATGTGATATTCTAGATTTTCATGATCTTGATGATTGCTCGTTAAATTTGCACCTTGCGGATTCCACCATTAAAAAGCCTATGGGAAGGATCAATGATGTTCTTATTGTTGCAAATAGAAATTTGGTGCCCGTAGATTTTATCGTTCTTGATATAGATTGCAATCTTTCTTGCCCTATTATTCTTGGTAGACCTTTCCTTAGAACGATTGGTGCGATTATCGATATGAAAGAAGGGAACATTAGATTCCAATTTCCCTTAAAGAAAGGCATGGAGCACTTTCCAAGAAATATAGTCAAATTACCTTATGAATCTATCATGCGTGCTACTTATGAATCAAGTGCCAAAGATGGCACTCGCTAGATCTATCCTTGCTTTTATGCCTAGCTAGGGGTGTTAAACGATAGCGCTAGTTGGGAGGCAACCCAATTTTCTTTATGTTCTTTGTTTTTGTTCCTGTTTAGTGTTAAATTTTGTTTCTACTTTCTTTTTAGATGTGTTTTTATCTTTTGTTTAGTTTTTGTGCCAAGTAGAACCTATAGGATAAACTATGATGATGGTTGATTTGATTCTGCTGAAAAACAGAAACTTTGCGCTCACGAGAAACAATTCAATAAATCACAGAAACGAGTTTTTGCGTTGATTCTTTTTGCTGCTGATCAATAAACAAATTGTCCAGTACGTCCTATTTTGGTAGGATTTTTAGAACTCCATAAGTTTGCGTTAGTTACAGATTGCTACAGACTGTTCTGTTTTTGACAGATTCTGTTTTTCGTGTGTTGTTTGCTTATTTCAATGCATCTATGGCTAGTAAATCAGTCTATGAACCATAAGAAAGTTGGAATACAGTAGGTTTAACACCAAAATAAATAAATAATGAGTTCATTACAGTACCTTATGTGGTGGTTTTGTTTCCTTTCACTAACGAAGCTTATAAGATTTCCTGTTGACTTTTGTGTTGTGAAGTTTCAAGTTTTGGGTAAGGCTTTTATGGACTATGGAATAAAGAGTGGCAAGAGCCTAAGCTTGGGGATGCCCAAGGCACCCCAAGATATTCAAGAATAGCCAAAAGCCTAAGCTTGGGGATGCCCCGGGAAGGCATCCCCTCTTTCGTCTTTGTTCATTGGTAACTTTACTTGGAGCTATCTTTTTATTCGCCACATGATTTGTGTTTTGCTTGGAGCGTCTTGTATTTTATTGGTCTTTTCTTGTTAGTTTACCACAATCATCCTTGCTGTAACAAACCTTTTGGGAGAAGCCTATTTGATTAGAATTTGCTAGAATACTCTATGTGCTTCACTTATATCTTTTGAGCTTGATAGTTTTTGCTCTAGTGCTTCACTTATATCTTTTAGAGCATGGTGGTGGATTAATTTTGAAGAAATTGCTAGTCTCTCATGCTTCACTTATATTATTTTGAGAGTCTCTTAGAACAGCATGGTATTTGCTATGGTTACAAATTTGGTCCTAGAATGATGAGCATCCAAGTTGGGTATAATAAAAACTATCATAGAAAGTGAATTGGATGCTATGATCAACTTGATACTTGATAATTGTTTTGAGATATAGAGGTAGTAATATTAAAGTCATGCTAGTTGGGTGATTATGGTTTTAAATAATGCTTGTGTTGAAGTTTGTAATTCTCGTAGCATGCACGTATGGTGAACCGCTTTGTGATGAAGTTGGAGCACAATTTTATTTATTGAATGTCTTCCTTATGAGTGGCAGTCGGGGACGAGCGATGGTCTTTTCCTACCAATCTATCCCCCTAGGAGCATGCGCATAGTTCTTTGGTTTTTGATGACTTCTAAATTTTTACAACAAGTATATGAGTTCTTTTGACTAATGTTGAGTCCATGGATTATACGCACCCTTTCACCCCTCCATTAATGCTAGCCTCTTTTGTATCGTGCAACTTTCGCCGGTACCATACACCCACCATATACCTTCCTCAAAACAGCCACCATACCTACCTATTATGGCATTTCCATAGCCATTCCGAGATATATTTCCATGCAACTTCCCACCGTTCCGTTTATTATGACACGTTTCATCATTGTCATGTTGCTCTTTGCATGATCATGTAGTTGACATCGTATTTGTGGCAAAGCCACCATCATAATCTTCATACATGTCGCTCTTGATTCATTGCATATCCCGGTATACCGCCGGAGGCATTCACATAGAGTCATATCTTGTTCTAGCTTTGAGTTGTAATTTTTGAGTTGTAAATCCATAAAAGTGTGATGATCTTCATTATTAGAGCATTTTCCCAGTGAGGAAAGGATGATGAAGACTATGATTCCCCCACAAGTCGGGATGAGACTTCGGACTTTAAAAAAAAGAAAAAAAAAGAAGGCCAAAAAGAAAAAGAAAAAAAAGAAGGCCAAAGAAAGAAAAAAAAGGAAAAAAAGAATGAGAGAAAAAGAGAGAAGGGACAATGCTACTATCTCTTTTTCCACACTTGTGCTTCAAAATAGCACCATGATCTTCATAATAGAGAGTCTCATATGTTGTCACTTTCATATACTAGTGGGAATTCTTCATTATAGAACTTGGCTTGTATATTCCAATGATGGGCTTCCTCAAAATGCCCTAGGTCTTCGTGAGCAAGCAAGTTGGATGCATACCCACTAGTTTTCTTTCGTTGAGCTTTCATATATTTATAGCTCTAGTGCATCCGTTGCATGGCAATCCCTACTCACTCACATTGATATCTATTAATGGGCATCTCCATATCCCGTTGATACGCCTAGTTTATGTGAGACTATCTTCTCCCTTTTTGTCTTCTCCATAACCACCATTCTATTCCACAAATAGTGCTATGTCCATGGCTCACGCTCATGTATTGCGTGAAAGTTGAAAGAGTTTGAGATTATTAAAGTATGAAACAATTGCTTGGCTCGTCATAGGGGTTGTGCATGATTAAATACTTTGTGTGATGAAGATGAAGCATAGCCAGACTATATGATTTTGTAGGGATAACTTTCTTTAGCCATGTTATTTTGAGAACATATGATTACTTTGCTTAGTATGCTTAAAGTATTACTATTTCTTATGTCAATATGAACTTTTATTTTGTATTATTTGGATCTGAACATTCATGCCACATTAAAGAAAATTACATTGAGAATTATGCTAGGTAGCATTCCACATCAAAAATTCTCTTTTTATCATTTACCTACTCGAGGACGAGCAGGAATTAAGCTTAGGGATGCTTGATACGTCTCCAACGTATCTATAATTTTTGATTGTTCCATGCTATTATATTACCTGTTTTGGATGTTTATGGGCTTTATTTTATACATCTTTATCATTTTTGGGACTAACCTACTAATCGGAGGCCCAGCCCATATTGCTGTTTTTTTTGCCTATTTCAGTATTCGAAGAAAAGGAATATCAAACGGAGTCCAAACGGAATGAAACCTTACGTGATTTTTGGAACGAACAAGATCCGGAGAGCTTGGAGTACAAGTCAAGAAACAACCGGAGCCTCCACGAGATAGGGCACGCCCCCTGTCTCGTGGGACCCTCGGGCGTCCACCGACGTACCTCTTCCTCCTATATATACCTACGGACCCCGAAAACATCCAGGGGCACCATGAAACACAATTTCCACCACCGTAACCTTTTGTATCCACGAGATCCCATCTTGGAGCCTTCGCCGGCACTCTGCCAGAGGGGGAATCGACCATGGAAGGCCTCTGCATCAACATCCTTGCCCGTCCTATGAGTTGTGAGTAGTTTACACAGACCTACGGGTCTATAGTTATTAGCTAGATGGCTTCTTCTCTCTTTTTGGATCTCAATACAATGTTCTCCCCCTCTCTTGTGGAGATCTATTCGATGTAATCTCTTTTTGCGGTGTGTTTGTCGAGATCCGATGAATTGTGGGTTTATGATCATATTTATCTATGGATATTAATTGAATCTTCTCTGAATTCTTTTATGTATGATTGAGTTATCTTTGCAAGTCTCTTCGAATTATCAGTTTGGTTTGGCCTACTAGATTGATCTTTCTTGCCATGGGAGAAGTGCTTAGCTTTGGGTTCAATCTTGCGGTGTTCTTACCCAGTGACAGAAAGGGTTGCAAGACACATGTTGTATTGTTGCCATCGAGGATAACAAGATGGGGTTTATATCATATTGCATGAGTTTATCCCTCTACATCATGTCATCTTGCTTAATGCGTTGCTCTGTTCTTATGAACTTAATACTCTAGATGCATGCTGGATAGCGGTCGATGTGTGGAGTAATAGTAGTAGATGCAGGCAGGAGTCGGTCTACTTGTTATGGACGTGATGCCTATATAAATGATCATGCCTAGATAACGTCATAATTATTTGCTTTTCTATCAATTGCTCGACAGTAATTTGTTCACCCACCGTAATACTTATGCTCTCGGGAGAAGCCTCTAGTGAAACCTATGGCCCCCGGGTCTATCTCTTATCATATTTACTTTCAATCTACTTTTATTTGCATCTTTACTTTCTTGCATCTATATTATAAAATACCAAAAATATATTTATATTTTCATACTATATCTATCAGATCTCACTTTCGCAAGTGGCCGTGAAGGGATTGACAACCCCTTTATTGCGTTGGTTGCGAGTTCTCAGTTTGTTTGTGTAGGCGCGTGGGACTTTTGAGGAGCCTCCTACTGGATTGATACCTTGGTACTCAAAAACTGAGGGAAATACTTACGCTACACTTGCTGCATCACCCTCTCCTCTTCGGGGAAAACCAGCGCCAGCTCAAGACGTAGCAAATGACAAAAAGTAAACGAAATTAGTAAAACATAAAAAAATTGGATACCTAACATGAACATATGTCAGGACCCCGACTCAATGCCACATAGATCTAGCATGTAACACTTCATATCACTTTGCGGCCTCACGCACGGTATTCCCACGGGTGTCGCCTTACCTTTACCCGGGACCGTTTGCGCCTTTTGGCACACGTATATGACAGTGTCGCTAGCATCCATATGATAAGGAGCCCGGGCTGACATGGCTAGTCGTAAACCCAAAGTGGCACAAACTTACAGGGACAGGCATCCATGACCCAGCATCGAACGTGTCGGTCATCAGCGAGTGAATCCAGGCTGTAGCACTGGGCTAGCAGGACTCCGGTGAACCGGGCTGTAGCGGGCTAACAGGACTCCGGTATTCATCGCGTGACATTTCCCCGAAGGGACAGACACAGGAACGAAGAAGGACACATGCCGGCCAGCCTAAGTGTTCCGGAGCAGTAGCAAGCTACCATGGCTCGGTGGAAACACTAGGAGACATTTCCCGGTAAGAGAGCCTACTAAAGATAAACAACTAGATAGTCAGATCCCACACATACCAAGCATTTCAATAACATACACACAATATGCTCGATATGTGCAATACAACATGGCATCACAAAATGACTCTACGACTCAAGTAGTTTATTCAATAGGCTCCGAGGAGCGAGACATTACAAACATGGGTCTCATGACCCAACAATCAGAGCATACAAGTCAAAGCACAAGCGGAAGCTATCATGTCTGAGTACAGACATCTATAAATGAAAAAGGCTGAGAAGCCTGACTATCGATCAGATCCTGCCGAGGGCACAAGATCGTAGCTGAGGTAACAAGCTAAACGTCGAAGTCCACGTGGAACTACTAGTGAGACTGAAGTCTCTCTGCAAAAACATAAATTAAGCAACGTGAGTACAAATGTACCCAGCAAGACTTACATCAGATCTATCTACATATGCATCATTATCAACAAGGGGTTGGAGGGGTTTGACTGCAGCAAGCCAGCTTTGACTCGGTGGCTATCCTGAACTACGACTGCAAGTAACTCTTTTGAGGTGGCGCACACGAGTCCACATATTCACCATATCAATACACCACTATGGATCCGCTCCCGTCTCCCTACGAGAACGCCATCCATAGCACTCACGCTTATCTTGCGTATTTTAGAGTATCCACTTTCACTTGTCTATGAACTAATATAAGCAACCCAGAAGTCCTTTTCCGCGGACACGGCTATTCGAATAGATGATGTTAACCCTGCAGGGGTGTACTTCTTCATACATGTTTCCACCACTTAGCGTCTGCACACGACATGTGCTCGGCAGACTTCAAGCGAAAGCCGACGTGGGTGTAGACCACGACCTACCTAAACACTCAAGTCTCTAGTCCAGGTTTATCGCCTATTCGGGTTCCATCCATGAGGAGATCCGGCCGGAGTTTCGCTCACAGCCCCAAACGATGTGAACAGGGTTCCGTGACACCAAACGGGCGCCCGGTATACCCGGCCACGTGCCTACCGCATCACAGCCCACCCCTACGGTCAGCGCTGTCCACGGCCTCCAGCATACTACAAACACCAGAAACTACTTGCAACTCCTGGACAGAGGACTAGGGTGATTAAGAAGTTGAGCGGGGTCATATTTCAGGGCCCAATGTATGGTAGTAGCTGAATCATGGATCACAAACACAGAACTCAGTTCCTGAGGACGGCTTCAATGAGACAACCCACCATGTACTCCTACATGGCCTCTCACCGACACCTTTTACCAAATCATGTTCACACACTTAGCTCACACACAGTAGGACATGTTCACACACCTCTGATTCATCCCGGATGAATCAGACCTGACACAACTCTAAGCAGTAGCAGGCATGACAATAAGCATGAATGAGTAGGCACAACAGGGCTCAAACAACTCCTACTCATGCTAGTGGGTTTCATCTATTTACTGTGGCAATGACAGGTCATGCAGAGGATAAAGGGGTTCAGCTACCGCAGCAAGTAACAGTTGAATCGTTGTTGTCCTAATGCAGTAAAAGAGAGCAGGAGCGAGAGAGTGGGATTGTATCGGAATGAACAAGGGGGTTTTGCATGCCTGGCACTTCTGAAGATAACATTGAGTCTTCATCAGTGTCAACGATCACATCATCGGTATCACGTCTATCGAGAGGGGACAAATACCGGCAAATACAGAAAAACACGATCAATGCAATGCACAATATGATGCATGCTATGACATGACAATATGAATGTGTTTTGGGCTAATGCACCTAAAACCAGATTAAATGAAGTTGGTTTGAATCCAAGATTCAAATTCAAACTCCACATGTGGATATTTAAATGCCATTAGTATGATTTGTGCTAAACAGCATCTATAAGTTGTTCTAACATGCATGAAAATGGTACAGATGGATTCCTTGAATTTTTCTGATAATTTTTCATATATAAATTATTTAATTTGGAGTTACGGTTGAATTTCTATGAATTTTAGAAGTTTATACAATTTTCTGGAATTTCCTGAATATTTTCAAATTCAGAAAATACTTATTGCGTCAGCCTGATGTCATGATGACGTCAGCAGGTCAACGTGGCACAGTCCGGTCAACCCCTGACCGGTGGGTCCCGAGTGTCAGTGTCTAACTAAACGAACCTAGCTTAGTTAAACTAACCTAACCTAATTAGCCGGGCAGGGCCCGCAGGTCAGTGAGAGAGAGGGGGTCAAACCCGGGTCAAACTCACCGGAGTTGACCCGAGGCTCGTCGCCGGCGAGGCCAGGGACGGCAGAGAGCGTCGGGATTTGCCCTCCGATGACCAAAAGAGCGGCGGAGGGGCTCTACCGGATGCCCAGATCCGCGCGCATCTAACAGGGCCAACGGAAGAAGCTAGGGTGGCCGGAGGCGACGGCAATCATGACGACGACGGCGGCCGGAGTTCGGGTGGTGGCGGGTTTGGCGCTACGAGCGGTGGTTTGGCGCGCTGAGGGCACTGGGGAGAAGCTCTTGCTCCTACGCATCCAAAGGAACAGACAGGAGGACGCGAGGTGGCCGGAGTTGAGCACGGCGTCGACCTCGGCGGTGGCCGGAGCTCGGGCGAGCTCGGGGTCGGGGTTAGGGAGCACGGCAGGAGGAGCTGGGGCGTGCTACGGACTCCTGAGATCGCGGTGAGCACGTCAGTGGGCTCGGATACGAGCTGGGGTGGCTGTGGCCACGGCCACGCCATGGCCGGCGGCGAGAAACTCTCGGCCGCGGTGGAGGAAGAGGCTAGGGGATGAGTGCGAGCTTGAGGGAAGGGGGAAGAGGAAGAGAGGCTCACAGGGGTTGCATCGGTGGCCTCGGGGAGCTCGGGGAGGCGTCGGAGGCGGCGAATCGTCAGCGGTGAGCTTCGGTGGCCGGCGACGGAACGGCGATGGTGGCGGCGTTGCAGGGCTTCCGGAGGGCCGTGGGTCGGTGGGGAGGAAGGAGGGGGTCGAGGCGGAGCCTCTGGGCTAGTCGGGGGAGCGAGGGAAGGGCGGTGGCTGTGGTTATGGCGAGCGGCGGCGACGGGCTCCGCTCGGTGAGGAGAACAGAGGAGGGGGGGAGAGTGTTCCGGGGAGAGGATGAGGATGCGGGAGAGAGGGAGAAGGGTGAGGGGGTGCGTGGCATCCGTAGCGGCGTCGGAGTGGCAGCAGGCAGGCAGGAGGTGGCGTTGCGCGTGCGTGCGCGCCGCGGGCACACGCCCCTGTCCTACTATCCCGAGGAGGAAGACGACAGGGGGGGCGCTGGTGGGCTGGGCCGGTGCAGCTGGGCCGGCTACAGGTAAGTGGCCCAGGTGCGGGTCTTTCTCTCTCTCTCTTTTTCTAATTATCTCAGTTTTCTATTATTCTGTAAATTTAGGGCTTTATTAAAAATACTCAGACACTTTCAAAAATCATGAAACTAATCATGGCTACTGTTTAGAATATATCCAACAGTAAACATTTTAGTTTATGATTATTTGAGCATTTGAAATATTTAATAGCATTTAAATGCCCAAATGAAAATACTATATGATTTAATTCAGTGACCAAATATGTCCTGCAAAAATATAAACCATTTTTGGTAGATGCTTCCACCTCAAACCAGAAATGTTGAACATTTTTAGAGGACATTTTGAGTTCAATGAAAAAGGTTTTATTTTGACCCTAGTTGAATTCATTTGGTGCTAGGGCTTAGTCAATCCCCATCTCAGGTTTAAATGAAATTTAAACATGATGTAACACTCTAATGCATGCACTAGGCATTGTCAGAACTAGGGATGTGACAACATAATAATATGTATGTAATTTAAGTGTATCATCATCATGAACATAATAAAAATACACCCGATCAACACAAATATATATGATAATTTTGTATGGTGTGGGGGTGTCAATGGTCGGGGTCGGGGTCGGGGTGTGGTGTCTGGGTGTCGAGGTCGGGGTGTCGTGTCGGGGTGTAGTGTCGGGGCGAGGGTGTCAGGTTGTCGGGGTCGGGGTTGGGGTGTGGGTCGGTGTGTGGTGTCAGGGTGTCGTTGGTCGGGAGTAAGGATGGGTGTGGTGTCAGGGTGTCGGTGGTCGGTGTGTCAGGTGTCGGGGTGTCGGTGGTCGGGGTCGGGGTCGGGGTGTGGTGTTAGGGTGTCGGGGGTCGGGGTGTGGTGTCAGGGTGTCGGTGGTCGGGGTCGGGGTGGGGGGGTCAGGGTGTCGATTGTAGGGGTCTTAGGGTGTCGGGGCGGGGTCGGGGTCGGGATGTCGGTGGTCGGGGTTGGGGTGTCGGTGGTCAGGGTGTCAATGGTCGGGGTCGGGGTCGGGGTGTGGTGTCCGGGTGTCGGGGTAGGGGTGTCGTGCCGGGGTGTCGTGTCGGGGTCAGGGTGTCAGGGTGTTGGGGTCGGGGTCGGGTGTGGGTCGGTGTGTGGTGTCAGGGTGTCGGGGGTCGGGGGTAAGGGTGGTTGTGGTGTCAGGGTGTCGGTGGTCGCGGTGTCAGGTGTCGGGGTGTCGGTGGTCGGGGTTGGGTTCGCGGTGTGGTGTCAGGGTGTCGTGGTCGGGGTGTCGTGTCGGGGTCGGCGTGTCGGGGGTCGTCAGGGGTCGGGGTGTCGTGCCGGGGTGTCGTGTCAGGGTCGGGGTGTCGGGGGTCGTCAGGGGTCGGGGTCGGGGGTTTGCAATGAAAACAACATATAAAACTCTGGACAATTTCGAAATCAGGCCAAGCTTCTTAATACATATGCAAAAAAAATCATTATTGGTCCACCATTGATTAGAAGATTTAGCTTGTAGGTGTAGCCCGGCATCGATTTCACGTGTAGGTTGCCCAACCCAATAAGTAGTAGTTTTTGAATGATTCGCGTTAGCCGGGAGTTAGAGATGTACTTTCTATTTCAATGAAGTAACCAACCAAAAGAGAGTGCTAAAGAAGTCATTCAGAAGTGAGTGAAGGGGCGCCTCAAGGCCAAATATGGCCCGTAATAATCCAGCTTCCGCGATATAAGATGATTTGCTCGCTATCTGAGGCATTAATTTACCTACTAAAATATCACCAGTTTCTACCCAGGATCCCAACCTAACAACTCCATTTCTGTCCAAATTGCGGAGTAAATGTTCTTCTAGATGTGGTATTTCTTTAGTGATTTTTTCAGCGGAGCCCTAGCTTGTCGTATCCGTCTGTTGGTGTCAGGGTGTCGGGGGTCGGGGGTCGGGGTCGCGGTGTCGTGCCGGGGTGTTGGGGGTCGGGGTCTCTTTTTTCCTTTTCTTCTTCTCCTCCTCTCCTATTTCTTGTTCTTCTTCTTCTCCTCCTCTCCTCTTTCTTTTTCTCCTCCTCCTCCTCCTCCTCCTCCTCCTCCTCCTCCTCCTCCTCCTCTTCTTCTTCTTCTTCTTCTTCTTCTTCTTCTTCTTCTTCTTCTTCTTCTTCTTCTTCTTCTTCTTCTTCTTCTTCTTCTTCTTCTTCTTCTTCTTCTTCTTCTTCTTCTTCTTCTTCTTCTTCTTCTTCTTCTTCTTCTTCTTCTTCTTCTTCTTCTTCTTCTTCTTCTTCTTCTTCTTCTTCTTCTTCTTCTTCTTCTTCTTCTTCTTCTTCTTCTTCTTCTTCTTCTTCTTCTTCTTCTTCTTCTTCTTCTTCTTCTTCTTCTTCTTCTTCTTCTTCTTCTTCTTCTTCTTCTTCTTCTTCTTCTTCTTCTTCTTCTTCTTCTTCTTCTTCTTCTTCTTCTTCTTCTTCTTCTTCTTCTTCTTCTTCTTCTTCTTCTTCTTCTTCTTCTTCTTCTTCTTCTTCTTTCTTCTTCTCCCTCCTCATGTTCCTCCTCCTCCTCCTCCTCCTCCTCCTCCTCCTCTTCTTCTTCTTCTTCTTCTTCTTCTTCTTCTTCTTCTTCTTCTTCTTCTTCTTCTTCTTCTTCTTCTTCTTCTTCTTCTTCTTCTTCTTCTTCTTCTTCTTCTTCTTCTTCTTCTTCTTCTTCTTCTTCTTCTTCTTCTTCTTCTTCTTCTTCTTCTTCTTCTTCTTCTTCTTCTTCTTCTTCTTCTTCTTCTTCTTCTTCTTCTTCTTCTTCTTCTTCTTCTTCTTCTTCTTCTTCTTCTTCTTCTTCTTCTTCTTCTTCTTCTTTTCTTCTTTCTTCTTCTCCCTCGTCATGTTCCTCCCTCCTCCTCCTCCTTCTACTCTTCTTCTTCTTCTAAACTAAAACTAAAGCTAATCTAAAATAAACTAAACTAAAATAAACTAAAACTAAAACTAATCTAAAATAAACTAAACTAAAACTAAAACTAAAACTAAACTGATACTAAAACTAAACTAAAACTAAAACTAAAACTAATCTAAAATAAACTAAACTAAAATAAACTAAAACTAATCTAAAATAAACTAAACTAAAATAAACTAAAACTAAAACTAATCTAAAATAAACAAAACTAAAACTAAAACTAAACGGATACTAAAACTAAACTAAAACTATAACTAAAATAGAAACTAAACTAAAAGAAACAAAAAGAAACGAATTAAAAAAAGGAGGGGAGGAGCTCACCTGCAGGAGGAGGAGGCGACCCGGTGGAGGGGGAGGCCGGATGGCCGCTGGAGCAGGCGGTGACCCGATGGAGGGGAGGCCGGACGGCCGCTGCGCGATGGGGCGAGGACGGTGACGGGACGGGGAAGGCCACGGCGCCACGGGGCGGGGACAGTCGCGGCGCGGCTGGCCGACGTGGAAGGGGTGGCGGGGCCGCGGTGGAGGTCTGGGAGGGGTGCGGGGCGGCGGGGCGGCGGGGGTTGGGGATGGCGACGGAGGGGAGGGGTTGCGGGTGTGGGTAGGGAGGGGAGTTAGAGAGTGAGAGAAGAGAGAGGACGGGGGCGGGACGACCGTTAACGTACCCACCTCTTTGCTATCTGCCAACGGTCAGCAAAGATTCTTTGTCGTCCGCTGGCGGATGGCAAAGAGGTGGGGCCAGTGGGCTGTAGTTAGTTAAACAATAACTGGACCCACCCACTTCTTTGCCGTCCGCTAGCGAACGGCAAATAATCTTTGCCGTCAGCCAGCACATGGCAAAAAATTGGCTGACGGCAAAGACCTTGTTTGCCATCAGCCACTTCTTTGTCGTCCGTTTTCTTGTGGCTGACGGCAAAGACCCTCTTTGCCGTCAGCGAGCGAACAAGAAAGAAATAGCGGACGGCAAATAAGGTAATTCCAGTAGTATGCTAACTTGTGTTTTTTTCGGTCTAGTGCACTACAATTGATTACGACGCTCTACAGTTGGTGGCTAACTCGTTGCCCGCATCAGTGCATTATATGATACTAGGAAAAATGCCCGTGCGTTGCAACGGGAGAAACGATCCACGCACACGATCATGTAATTTGTGAACTCACTGCTTCCACTGATGAAATCGCCCTGTCGGTTTAGTTGTATATTTGTACCTATGCTTCACTATGGAACAAGAGCCAGACTCCAAGCAAAAAAGGTGAGCAAGGTGTCAACAGACTTAGTTTGATGCCACATCCATTCACATGTTCAATCCTCACACGGGTCAATCTTGAAAATATTTTGTTGTTGAATAAATAACGATAGAAGGAATCATACAAATAAAATAATTCTAAGCAATTAAGAATCTACAATTGACACATAATCATGGTGCTGATAGTAGATTGAACGTTCATTTTAAAAGTAGTACCAAAGTCAGTAAATGGGAAACTCCTGACTTATGAGATAATGGAATTGGGTCTTCTCATACTACTCAAGTACATCCTTGCCTTCTCATCTAGGAGCTAAAAACCGCAAATAAATAAATAAAAGAAAGTCACATTTGTGGTCACTCAAATCATTTACAATGTAAACCAAAAATATAGTCTTCCCATGATTACCTTATCAGAGAACTGGTATACTCCCTTGGAGAACCTTATATTTCTTTACGAAGGGAGTATATTTGAAGGTGGATAGTGTTTTTACCAGGGAAGTGGGTTTTCAGTCAGGGAAAAAAAGGTTGACATGCTTCGCTGCAAAGCAAACATCAATTACCATTAGTCAGGCTGGACAGATAGAGGATAAGTTTGCTGATAACAAAAATGATGAATCGATTACCAATAGGATTCCTTGGGGCTCTAGTTCGAAACTTGGGACATGAATCCTAGTAAACTAATCAGATGACAACCTTATCTTTTAGATTACCATAATACTAATAAAAATATCGTACACATAGTGCTTCTTCTGAGTTACCGACATTAAAAAGTAAAAATGTGGTATACTTTGTCGGACGTCTAGGCATGCATGCACTAGTAGAAAAGGGGGCATTGGTCCAGGCCGGGTCAGCCCTTTAGTCCCGGTTCATTCCAGAACCGGGACCAATGGGGGCATTGGACCCGGTTCGTGAGCCCCGGGGGCCGGCCGGGCCACGTGGGCCATTGGTCCCGGTTCGTCTGGACCTTTTGGTCCCGGTTGGTGGGACGAACCGGGACCAATGGTCCTCGCTCCTGGCCCACTATTGGTCCCAGTTGGAAGCATGAATCGGGACCAAAGGCTGCCCATTAGTCTCGGTTCATACCACCAACCGGGACTAAATGGTGCCAGAGTTTAGTCCCACCTTGCCAACCGAAGGGGGCTCACACCGGTTTATAAGCCCCTCCCTCTCTGCCTTATTGAGCTCCTCTCAAAATGAAAATAGATGCCCTTATACAGGAATTTGACCTAAATTCATACTGAATTTCTCTGAAGTTAGTAGAAATTTATTATGAATTTAGGTTTAATTTTCTCTATAAGCGCATCTATGCTCATTTTTTTAGTAAAGTTAATCACAACTATTTTTTCTTCTATTTATCTCTAAGTAGTTTTTTATATAGTTTTTTCTGCTATACTTATTTTTTTTCTATTTTTTCTGAGTTGTAATAAGTCATTAAAAATAAAAAAGATTTTAGTAAAGTTAATCACAACTATTTTTTCTTCTATTTATTTCTGAGTAGTTTTTTATATAGTTTTTTTCTTTTCTGCTATATTTATTTTTTTCTATTTATTTCTGTGTGGTAATAAGTCATTAAAAATAAAAAAGAGGCGCAATGCTAGTTAATTCGCTTTAAACCTTTCGGAATAGTGTAAACTGCACTGCACATAGCTCCGTGCAGTCTACCCTATTCCTCAAGCCTTGAAGCGAACCAACGTGCAGGTGAGCACTGAGCCTCTTCTTCATCGTCTCTGCACTCAGGGCTTATAAATAGCTGCGAGTGCCTCTCGCTTGGCGAGGTGGGACTAAAAAAACAGTTGCAGAAAGAATCAACTAAAAAACAGCTGCAGAAAATAAATAAGTAATTAGACGGGTCCATTGGTACCGGTTGGTGGCAACAACCAGGACCAATGCCCCTCTTTAGTCCCAGCACATAATGCTTTAATGTCTTTTGGTTCGGCCCTCGTGATACCATGCCAATTTTCAACTTTCAACTTTTTCAGAGTTCATTTGAAATGCTTTAATGCAGAAAACAAAAGAAAATAAATAATGCAGAAAACAAAACAAAAAACTAGAAAAAAATAAAATAGCAACAATAAGTATTTTGTTGTAAGTGGAAACAAAATAAAATAACTAAAGCAAAAAGAAAACAAAAAAATTGTATTCAAATTTGAAAACTAATGGCACTAACAGAAAGTTTATAATTTTTCTAAAACTAAAAGCAAAAATAATTAAAAAATAAAGAAAAAAAACAAAAAAATAATAATTTATAAAACAAAAAAAACTAGAAAAAAATAAAATAGCAACAATAAGTATTTTGTTGTAAGTAGAAACAAAATAAAATAAATAAAGCAAAAACAAAACAAAAAAGGTGTATTCAAATTTGAAAACTAATGGCACTAACAGAAAGTTTATATTTTTTCTAAAACTAAAAGCAAAAAGAATTTAAAAATAAAGCAAAAAAACAAAAGAAAATAAATAATGCAGAAAACAAAACAAAAAATCTAGGAAAAAATAAAAATAGCAAAAATAAGTATTTTGTTGTAAGTAGAAACAAAATAAAATAAATAAAGCACGAAACAAAACAATAAAACAGAAAAAGTGTTCTCAAATTTGCGAACTAATGGCACAAATAGAAAGTTTACAATTTTTCTAAGACTAAAATCAAAAAAATTTAAAAAATAAAGCAAAAAAACAAAAGAAAATAAATAATGCAGAAAACAAAACAAAAAATCTGGGAAAAAAATAAAAATAGCAACAATAAGTAAAGAAAAAAAATTTGCCTCCTACTGGCCCCCCACGGCCTGAATACGACTAGAAACCCACCATGGGCCAGGATTTAGGCCCGCAGGTGGCCCAGTAGGCCCATCAGGCAAAGCAGTAGTAAGTAGGCCCGTAAGCCTGCAGTGGAGAGGAGCTCGAGAGGGGTGCGGCAGTGGGGCCTATAAACCACTGCGCGCCCCTCTCAGCTAGCGAGGTGGGACTAAACTTTCGTGCCGCACCGTGCCAGCACACGACCATTGGTCCCGGTTGGCGGCTCCAACCGGGACCAATCCCAACCCTTTAGTCCCGATTGGTGGCTCCAACCGGGACCAAAGCCCTCTACTTCCCGCCCTTTGGGCTGCTGAAAAGAGGCCTTTGGTCCCGGTTGGTGCTACCAACCAGGACTAAAGGGTGCATTAGTCCCGGTTGGAGCCACCAACCGGGACCAAAGCCTTTGCTATATAAGGAAAATTTCAGAACCGCATCCCCACTTTGATCTCTCCCCCTCCTCGATCTCCCGACGCCGCGCGCCGTCGCCTGCCGCCACCTAACCGTCGCCGCCCCATCCCGCCTCGACGCCGTCGCCGTCCCGCCCTAACGCGGTCACCGCCCCGCCCCGCCCTGCCGCCCCGACGCCGTCGCTGCCCCGCCCCAACCTGCCGCACCTCGTCGTCGCCGCCCCGCCCCGCCCTGCGCCCCGACCTCGCCACCCCGATGCCGTCGCCGCCCCGACCCGCCCTGCCGCACCTCGCCGTCGTCGTCGCCGTCGACCTCGCCATGAGCAACTTTGTATGATTTTTGTTAGATTTTTTTGTAGTTTATAGATTTTTTTGTTAGATTAGATGTGTAGTAATTTAGATATGTAGTTCATAGTATGTTAATTTAGATTGTGTAATTAATTTGTTCATATTGTGTTAGATTTTTTTCTGTTAATAGATTTTTTTGGTGTAATTAATTTGTTCATATTTAGATTGTGTTAGTAAGTACTATAATTGAACTAGCTAGTTAGAAAAATATAATTACTATTTTATTTAGATTTTTTTGGTAATATAATTAGTTAGAAAAATACTAGTTTATTTTTAGTAAGTACTATATAGTAAGTGCTACTTTGTTTTTAGTAAGTACTACTTTATTTATTTATAGTAACTGCTTAGTATAGTTGAACTAGATAGTTGATTTAATTAATAAAACTACTTTATTTAACTATATATAGAAGTAGTTTGTAGTAAGTGCTACTTTATTTAACTATATATAGAAGTAGTTTGTAGTAAGTGCTACTTTATTTATTTATAGTAAGTGCTACTTTATTTATTTATAGTAAGTGCTTAGTAGTTGAACTAGATAGTTGATTTAATTAATAAAACTACTTTATTTAACTATATATAGAAGTACGTAGTTCTCGCATCGACGTCGGCGATGCCTATCCCGCATCCTCGTCGTCGTCGACTCGGCGGTGGAGGCCTGCTTGATCAGGGCCATGTTCGGGACTGGGCTCCGCCGGGCTGGTATTGGGAGGTGCTACCTTCTGGGGGACGTAGGTTGGTGAGGAGGCAGCCCGTTGTTGATTCGATCCTTGTTTGGTGGCGGTCGCGTGGACCAGTGATGGTGCCGAGGCTTCTGGACACCGCGGAGGTGGTACGTCACCGTGTCAGCGAGGGGGACAAGCATGTCCGTCGCTACATGGTTACGTTGGAGGGAAGGTTCGACAATACCTGGCAGGTTCTTCAGGGATCTCACTGGAGATATGATCCTGTGATCGTTTCTTATCTTTGGGTGTCCACCGCCAGCGACGATACCCGTTGGGCGCTACGGTTCTAGCTGTATTAATTAGCGATGCTATATGTATGATAGTATTCGAGGAGTATTCGACGATGTACGGACACAAGAGATGATGTACTTTTGGTTATAATTGAATGCATGCTAATTTGATTACTACTTTATTTTACGATTTGGTTTTGCTTATTGAATGCTCATATTGGAAAAGTACTCCTACTTTGAATGCTAAAATTGAAGAGCACTCCATGCAGAAATCTAGGAGCCCCCTCAATCATCCACGCCGTCGTGGGGGTAGCTTCTCCTTCATTCCCGTGTGCTAGACAATTTGTTGTAATAATGCACTCGGGAATGAAAGGAGGAGCTACATACCATCACCGATAGTCAACCCGTGATTAATAATAATGATCTAATTTAGGTTTTTTAGTACATATATTTAATATTAGAATTATGAACTTAGGCCGGAAATGTCGTACTCGGACGATGAAAACTGCCCGGGGGAGTGCGACTGGTGCCACGACGACCGAGGTATGTGTAGGGGAACGTAGTAATTACAAAAATTTACCTACGTACACGCAAGATCATGGTGATGGCATAGCAACGAGAGGGGAGAGTGTTCGTCCACGTACCCTCGTAGACCATAAGCGGAAGCGTTATGACAACGCGGTTGATGTAGTCGTACGTCTTCACGATCCGACCGATCCAAGCACTGAACGTACGGCACCTCCGAGTTCAGCACACGTTCAGCTTGATGACGATCCCCGGGCTCCGATCCAGCAAAGCTTCGGGGATGAGTTCCGTCAGCACGACGGCGTGGTGACGATGATGATGTTCTACCGGTGCAGGGCTTCGCCTAAACTCCGCGACGATATGACCGAGGTGGAATATGGTGGAGGGGGACACCGCACACGGCTAAGGAACGATCCGTAGATCAACTTGTGTTCCATGGGGTGCCCCCATGCCCCCGTATATAAAGGAGCAAGGGGAGGAGGCGGCCGGCCAGGGAGAGGCGCGCCAAGGGGAGTCCTACTCCCACCGGGAGTAGGACTCCCTCCTTCCTTGTTGGAGTAGGAGAAGGGGGAAAGAGGGGGAGAGGAGGAAGGAAAGAGGGGCTGCACCCCTTGTCCAATTCGGACCAGACGGGGGCTGCGTGCCTCCTTCCTTTCGGCCTCTCTCCTCAATTCCCGTATGGCCCAATAAGGCCCATATACTCCCCGGCGAATTCCCGTAACTCTCCGGTTCTCCGATAAATACCCGAATCACTCGGAACCTTTCCGAACTCCAAATATAGTCCTCCAATATATCGATCTTTACGTCTCGACCATTTCGAGACTCCTCGTCATGTCCCCGATCTCATCCGGGACTCCGAACTCCTTCGGTACATCAAAACTTATAAACTCATAATAAAACTGTCATCATAACGTTAAGCGTGCGGACCCTACGGGTTCGAGAACTATGTAGACATGACCTAGAACTATTCTCGGTCAATAACCAATAGCGGAACCGGGATGCCCATATTGGTTCCTACATATTCTACGAAGATCTTTATCAGTCAAACCGCATAACAACATACGTTGTTCCCTTTGTCATCGGTATGTTACTTTCCCGAGATTTGATCATCGGTATCCAATACCTAGTTCAATCTCGTTACCGGCAAGTCTCTTTACTCGTTACGTAATGCATCATCCCGTAACCAACTCATTGGTCATATTGCTTGCAAGGCTTATAGTGATGTGCATTACCGAGAGGGCCCAGAGATACCTCTCCGACAATCAGAGTGACAAAACCTAATCTCCAAATACGCCAACTCAACATGTACCTTCGGAGACACCTGTAGTACTCCTTTATAATCACCCAGTTACGTTGTGACGTTTGGTAGCACCCAAAGTGTTCCTCCGGTAAACGGGAGTTGCATAATCTCATAGTTACAGGAACATGTATAAGTCATGAAGAAAGCAATAGCAACATACTAAACGATCAAGTGCTAGGCTAACGGAATGGGTCTTGTCAATCACATCATTCTCCTAATGATGTGATCCCGTTAATCAAATGACAACTCTTTTGTCCATGATTAGGAAACATAACCATCTTTGATAAACGAGCTAGTCAAGTAGAGGCATACTAGTGACACTATGTTTGTCTATGTATTCACACATGTATTACGTTTCCGGTTAATACAATTCTAGCATGAATAATAAACATTTATCATGATATAAGGAAATAAATAATAACTTTATTATTGCCTCTAGGGCATATTTCCTTCAGTATGTGCGACAGGTTCATTGAGCTGGACGAAGATCGGCGCTTCAGCATTAAACTCGAGGAGACCTTCGATGTTCATACGGTACGCAACGACGACAATAGTTTTTTTCGTAATTAAGCACGACTTCAACTATTTTAACGTGTATTTTTCATCTTTTCCAATTCGACTAGCTTATCCCATACTTTGCAAGACGCTATGTCTTGGAGAGGATGGGTTTTGAAGATCATGAAAGTATGGAAACCAAAAAAATTATCCTAAGTACCCATCATGGTGTGGATTTTCAAGTAAAGTTGTACAATGCTCAGAGTATAACCCATTTTGGTTGCGAAAACTGGGAAGCACTTTGCAATATGTATGGTTTTGATGAGGGTATGCTTGTCACCATGGATCTTGGTGATCCTACAATCGTACAAGAGAGACCTTCGATTTTCGTCCTTGTGGATACACCTCCAATTCTTCCCCCATGTGAGCTTAACATAGTTATTAAGTAATTTATATTGTTTATTTCAAAATAGTTGACAACTTATTTCCATTAACAGCTTATTTTCATTCTTCAAAGAATGTGCGGAAGATGGTAGACAGAACCTACTACACTGAAGGCTCCGAATTAACTTATCAGGAGAAAAATCATCTGGTCGCATTTTGTACTGATCTTGAGAATTACAATATCTACAATCAAACTCCTCAACATTATGGTCAATACGTGCCACTAGTGCACGTGTTGAACTACGGTAACTACCATGGAGATATCCTGGTAAGATTTTTTTACTATTACGACATCCGTGCATCTTTTTGCACACTTCTAAAACTAGTACATCATTGCTAACTACGAAGTTATTACTATGTTTTTCAACAAATAATCCCGAATGATTGTGTGCCTCATCTGATGTATACACACGGTAGCCTTCATGTTTTGAACATACAAACAGGTCTTCCTACGAATCTGAACTGTCCATACCGGGTTTCTAAAAGAAGTAGAGACATGACAATCAAAGAATGGAAAAAATGTATGGACAGTCGTAAGGAGCTTCTTGGAAGCAACAATCAGTGGAGGGCAAGAATTGGAGACAGGATGATCGCCATTCTTCATAATGGAGAGTCAGGGTCTATATTGTTTTATGCTATTTTACCTTAAGGGTGTTTAGGTCATGTCCTACCTGATACTGATGATCATGTGCTAATTAAGAACAATTATGTAGGGTTGGGTTCGATGACTATGAGGATGATGATCGTATGACTTATTATTAATAACGAGTAGAAGTTGTATGATGATGCATGATTAGTAGGACTTGTTATTATATATGATGATGTATGATGCGAGCATGCATGAGTTATTATATCAGCGGGTGAAATGAACATATATAGCAGCAGCCTTGGTAAACCAAAGACGAAGATATAAGAGGGGACACTTCTCTCTATTAGCTAGCTAATAACAATCTAAAAATAACCCCCAAAACCCCTAAAGCAGCCACTTTTCTAAAAAAAACATGGACTTTTGGTCCCGGTTGGTGCCACCAACCGGGACCAAAGGCCCCCTGACTAGGCTCGGCGCACAGGGCCACGTGGAGGCACATTGGTCCGGGTTCGTGTTTGAACCGGGACTAATGGGTGGAGGTATTAGTAACGACCCATTAGTCCCGGTTCATGAACCGGGACTAAAGGCCCTTACGAACCGGGACTATTAGGTGTTTTTCTACTAGTGATGGTGTGGTAACCATGATGTCCCGTCGTATAGATATTCTAACTTTCTGTTTTGCTTAGTCTGTTGCACCTCAATTCATAGCTAGATTGGCTAGACATAATTTCCTCTTTTCTGGCTTTATTGGACGTGCAAGCATATATGTTTTCGCCAGGTGCTCTAACCAGTGTATATATGTTAGTCCAACATTGTCTAATCCTTATCCATATATGTATGGTGTTTGTCTTCTCTTTTAAGTTTCGCCTCCTCGTGGAGACTATGACTTCGTGAGGGACAAAAATAGAATATTTTTTTGCAAACAAGAGAAAAACAGAGTTAAATTCAACCTTAAAATAAAAAATGTAGCATCAAATTCTGTAATAAAATGAACATAGCTGTGCACGCTAACACGTCTCGGAGATTCCCTAAAAAAATAAGTCTCGGAGATATTTGGTGACACCCTCGCTAGCTAACACGTCTCAGAGTTGAAAGGAGGAAAACTCAACATGGGTGCACGTGGGCTGATTTTCTCTCTCTTTTTTTTTTTTGAGGGTAACGCTTTGCCGCTTTTATTCAATTAAAATAGTGCCGGAATCTCATCCGATACAACGCTTAAAATGCAGTCTGGGGGAGAAGAGAGCCAAACAGAGCTTATTCCATCCCCCATTCCCACCTTTGCTAACTTATCAGCAGCGGCATTTGCACTACGGCTAACCCACGAAACTCTGAAGGCATGAAAGTTCTTCAGCTTCACTTTGATTTCCTCAACGATTGGACCATGCGCCGAGAGGTTTTTGTCCTCATTGTTGAGCATAGCCACTACACCTGCCGAGTCGCACTCGAGATGGAGCTTCAGGACGCCCGTGCTCCTCGCCAGCTCGATTGCCTTCTTGCACGCCATCAACTCCATTGCTTCCGCCTCGCTCACCAATGCAAAGAAGTGACAGGAGCCTGCTCGGAATGCACCCGCATGGTCACGCAGGATTACACCCGCACCCCCCCCCCCCCCCCCTCCCCCGTCGCCCGTTTTGGCCACCGAGCCATCCGTGTTAGCTTTGATCCAACCGTCGTTAGGTGCTTCCCACTTGGCCTTTTCCTTTGGAGTCTTCTGTTTCGCCTCCCTCGGATGGACCTCATCCCATTCCTTGACCAGAGCAGTCACAATGCGTGATATCTCATGTGCGTCAGCAATCTTCCGTCCATCTCTCGCCTCATTGCGTGCTAACCAGAGACCATACACTGCTTGAATCATCGCTGATTTCTCGCTATCTTGAGCTTGTGCGAACCACTCCAGTAACCAGTTAGCCAGCTTGCTCTAAGAGTCGATGTTGCGTGGTGGGTATGCCACCGAGACTCCCAACTCCGAGCAGAACCACATCCAGAAAACCATCGAATGTGGGCAAACCCAAAAACGATGGTAGCTGGTTTCTTCACGCCCACAGGCCACACAGAAAACACCCGCCTTGATTCGCCTTCGCAGTAATTCTGCTCCCGTTGCTAGCCCATTTTTCATCAACCGCCACATGTGGATTTTTGCTTTCCCCGGGGCCGATGCATCCCACAAAGACAGCCAGCCCCGGTGAATCAGGACCGCCGAGGACGGCCCCGGTCTTCATAGTTTTGCTCCATTCAGAGACATCCGCAAGTGGTAGGCTGACTTCACGGTGAATACACCATCTTTTGTAAAGTTCCATGCCATATAGTCTTGGCAGCCCGGGCGTCCCACAGAAATCTGTTTTATGTCATTTACATCATCCTCAGAAAACATTGCTTGAAGCTTCATGTCATCCCATGTGGTGCCGGTATGGTCCAGCAGGTCAGCAACCCTGTGCACTCCCGGGACGAAGACTGCGCCTAGTGGCAGTAGACTCCCCTACCGTGGGATCCATGGATCATGATGGATATTCACTCCCGAGCCATCTCCTATGCGCCAAATAATCCCCTCGCTTAGTAGGTCTCTCCCATGTAGTATGCTCCTGAAAGTATAGGATCCCCCTGAGGGGCATGTGGCACTCATGATGGAACTATCACTAAAATACCGGGCCTGAAGAACCCGCGCACAAAGAGACATCGGTGTCTGCAAAATCCTCCATGCTTGTTTTGCTAGTAGTGCTTGGTTGAAAGCTTCGGGGTCGCGGAACCCCATGCCACCTATGCGTTTGGACTGACACATCTTATCTCATGCAATCCAATGCACCTTCCTCTCACCATTCATTGCACCCCACCACCATTTTGAAGAGATTGAAGTCAAGTTCCGGCACATCTTCTTCGAGAGGTGAAAACAACTCATAGTCAGAGTGGGTGTAGCTTGAAGGACCGATTTCACAAGCACTTCCCGCGCCTTCTTCGATAGGCCATGTCCTTTCCAACCCGTTACCTTTCCTTTTGAACATTCCGTAACATATCTGAACGTGCCATCCTTAGATCTCCCAACCACCGTTGGTAAACCCAGATACCTCTCACTAAGGGCTTCCTGTTCAATCCCTATGACCTGTTTGAGGACATCCTTTTGTTGCTGTCCACATCCTTTCCCAAAGAAGATGGACGACTTTTGGAGGTTCACTTGCTGCCCCGATGATGCCTCATATCTACTCAGAATGCCCTTTAGAACCTGGACATTTTCTGGCATACCCTGCATGAACACAATACTATCATCTGCAAACAAAAGATGTGTGACTTGGGGGCCGGTGCTCCCAAACCCAACACCTTTGATGCCTCCTTCTGCTTGAGCCTTCCTTAACATAGCTGAAAAGCCTTCAACACAAAATAAAAACAGATAGTCTCCTTGCCTGAGGCCCCGTGATGGAACAAAAACCCTGGAAAGTCCCCCATTTAGTTTTACATTAAACCTCGCAGAGGTGACGCACCTCATCACCATATTGATCCAGCTTTCCGTGAAGCCAAACTTAGCAAGCATTTGTTCAAGAAACATCCACTCGACTCTGTCGTATGCCTTGGCCATGTCCAATTTTACTGCACACAAAGGTTTCTTTCGTTTATGTTCTTATCGCATGCACACATTCATACGCAACAAGCACATTATCCGTGATGATCCTCCCTGGCACAAAAGCGCTTTGTTCCTCGGGTATTAGCACTGGGAGGATTACCTTCAGCCGGTTCGCAAGCACCTTCGCTGCAATCTTGTAGAGCATGTTACACAAGCAAATAGGTTGGAACTGGGAAAGCAACTCCGGTGAGTTAACTTTCGGTATCATCACAATAGTGGTAGCATTGAAAGAGTCCGGTGCAGCCTCACCTTGAAGAAAATCCCGAACTGCTCTGCACACATCCAAACGTATCAACGGCCAGTGCCGCTGATAAAATAGCGTTGGTAGGCCGTCTGGCCCTAGCGCCTTCGTTGGCCCCATGTTAAAAAGGGCAGACTCAATCTCCTCGTCGGTCACCCTAGCTGTAAGCTTGTTATTTGTTTCTTCTGTCACCGCTGAGTTAATGTTCTCCAGGAACTCGTGGACACCAGCCGAGCCCTCTGACGTAAACAGTTTCTCGTAAAACCCCGCAGCCATCTCCCGCATCTCGTCGTCCACCATGCACCGCGAGCCATCCTCTCGCCTTAGAGCCCGGATTGTGTTTTTCCGTCTCCTGTGCGACGCCCGACCCTAAAAGTACTTTGTATTCTGGTCACCAGCCATGAGCCAGTTAACACGCGATCGCTGCCTGTAATAGATTTCCTCCCTTGCATATATTTCCTTTAGTTGACTCTAGTTCGCGTACCTCCAGTGAGGAACCCGACCCTAGCGCCATTTCTTTTGCGTTTTGGAGCTGCGTTTTGAGCTTTGAGATCTATTTTCGGATAGACCCAAACACCACCCTACTCCATCACTGCATGTCTCCCGAGACTTTATGAATCTTGTCCCAGACCGCAACAATGCCCTCAGCCCGGGTAGTCGCTGTAGTCCATGCCTCGGAGATCATTCTCTCATAATCATCATGCTTAGTCCAGGCCTCTTCAAATCTGAATGCACTGTGCTCCCCCGGTCTTTGTGTTCGAGCCGTCTCCAACACATGCACTAGTAGGTCCAGATGATCGAATTCCTCTGTGATGAGATGCTCAACAAAAGTCTCTGGGAACATCTCCAGAAAGGAGTCACTACATGTAGCCCGATCAAGCCGGACCTGCACATTGGCCTCTCCATCTCTCCTATTATCCCATGTATACCGGTATCCTGAGAACCCAAAGTCAGCTAGGCCACATTCCGTCAAACAATCTCTAAAAGCCTCCATCTGCGTGAAACTCCGCTTATTCCCCCCTTGTTGATCAGATTGGAACATGGCCTTGTTGAAATCTCCCACACAGAGCCAAGGGAGATTGTCCTGTCTCCATAAGTATCTCAAAGCATCCCATGACTTCTTTCTCTGTTCGGTGTCGGGTTCCCCGTAGAATCCAGTGATCCTCAGGGATCTCCCCTCCATCACAACTTCTGCGTCCAAAAAATATTGGCTCCATGGCCTAATAGTTACTTGCACATGTTCTCTCCACCACAAAGCAAGACCACCACTTCTACCCACACAACTCCCTGCCACCCCGCTCCTGAACCCCAAACTCCACTTCAATTTCTCCATCGCTTTTGCACTCTTCTTTGTCTCGCTCAGAAAAACCACCGCCGGGTTGTGGGACCTAACCAGGTCACGAAGTTCGCCAACTGTCGAGTCCAACCCCAAGCATCGACAGTTCCAGGCAAGGACATTCATTGCTCCACCGATGTGCTAGTCTTGTCAGAGATGCGATCAAACACTCAGGCCGTTTTCTGCCTCGTATCACGAATGAACACATCTGTATTGCCCCTCCTCCCCGGATCTCCCTTCTGTACCCAAACCTGTCTTGGTCGTCTTTTCCTTCCCTCAAACTCATGAGTCTCGCTAACGGTCTCTTTCTGTCTACCTTCAGGCTCTCTCCTTGGTTTCCTGACATAGCGACCCCTTGATCTACCCCCCAACTCATGCATACCGAGCCGTCCCAGTGGACTAGTCCACTCCTCTGGCCCATATCGCTGTGCATATGCCGACATCTGATCCTTCCCCTTCCTAACCCATTTTGCGTCCCAGTTATCATCAACCTGATGTTGGGAGTGCTGGTTCATCAATTTTGATCGGAGATCATGCTCCCGTCTAGACTCAATATCATCACGAAGATCACGCTCCCTGTGCATACCGCGATTCTGTCTGCTCTTGCCAGGGCTTTCAAGATCCTCTCCCTCCCTAACCTGCTTGTCGCCAGTGCGATTATCAGCAGAAGAGCGGGAGAACTCATTGCCTAGGTTTCTTTTCGTGGGTAAATCCCTGTCTCGGGGTTGCTCATGTCTTCCATCCGAGCCTTCTGTAGCTCTCGAGCTGCCCCTGCTATTTCCACTACTAGCAGCTTCCCTTGCCACACCCTCCTTACTTGCTGCATTCCTTCCCGGATCAGACCTCAGCTAGCTACCCCATTGAGCAGCCGGTTCTACTGGAGGAATACATACGCCATTACCATGAACCAGGCGACCACAATCGAAACAAAAGTGTGGAATCTTCTCATAAGAAAATTCAAACCAAGTTCTCTCCTTGTCATCGTTTTTAGACTTAAGGAAGAAGCCCCTGATCAAAGGTTCAAACACAGATATTTTTGTACGGACACGCAGTTGGTTCCCTCGTGCCACACCATCCTTGTCTACGTCAACTTTCACCGTTTCACCTAACCAGTTTCCCAATGCCCCCCGAAAAGCTTCAATCCTTCTATTAGGTGGTGGATCAGACACCTTCACTAAAACTAAACGGATACTAAAAATAAACTAAAACTATAACTAAAATAGAAACTAAACTAAAAGAAACAAAAAGAAACGAATTAAAAAAAGGAGGGGAGGAGCTCACCTGCAGGAGGAGGCGGCGACCCGGTGGAGGGGGAGGCCGGACGGCCGCTGGAGCAGGCGGTGACCCGGTGGAGGGGACGTCGGACGACCGCTGTGGGATGGGACGAGGACGGTGACGGGACGGGGAAGGCCGCAGCACCACAGGGCGGGGACAGCCGCGGCGCGGCTGGCAATCGTGGAAGGGGCGGCGGGGCCGCGGTGGAGGTCAGGGAGGGGTGCGGGGCGGCGGGGGTTGGGGATGGCGACGGAGGGGAGGGGGCGCGGGGGGCGGGACGATGGCGCGGGTGTGAGTAGGGAGGGGAGTTAGAGAGTGAGAGAAGAGAGAGGACGGGGGCGGGACGACCGTTAACGTACCCGCCTCTTTGCTGTCTGCCAGCGGTCGGCAAAGATTCTTTGTCGTCCGCTAGCGGATGACAAAGAGGTGGGGCCGGTGGGCTGTAGTTAGTTAAACAATAACTGGACCCACCCACTTCTTTGCCGTCCGCTAGCGGACGGCAAATAATCTTTGCCGTCAGCCAGTAGATGGCAAAGAATTGGCTGACGGCAAAGACCTTGTTTGCCATCAGCCACTTCTTTGCCGTCTATTTTCTGGTGGCTGACGGCAAAGACCTTCTTTGCCGTCAGCGAGCGGACGACAAAGAAATAGCGGACGACAAATAAGGTAATTCCAGTAGTATGCTAACTTGTGTTTTTTTTCGGTCTAGTGCACTACAATTGATTACGACGCTCTACAGTTGGTGGCTAACTTGTTGCCCGCATCAGTGCATTATATGATACTAGGAAAAATGCCCGTGCGTTGCAACGAGAGAAACGATCCAGGCACACGATCATGTAATTTGTGAACTCATTGCTTCCACTGATGAAATCGCCCTGTCGGTTTAGTTGTATATTTGTGCCTATGCTTCACTATGGAACAAGAGCCAGACTCCAAGCAAAAAAGGTGAGCAAGGTGTCAACAGACTTAGTTTGATGCCACATCCATTCACATGTTCAATCCTCACACGGGTCAATCTTGAAAATATTTTGTTGTTGAATAAATATCAATAGAAGGAATCAAACAAATAAAATAATTCTAAGCAATTAAGAATCTACAATTGACACATAATCATGGTGCTGATAGTAGATTGACCGTTCATTTTAAAAGTAGTACCAAAGTCAGTAAATGGGAAACTTCTGACTTATGAGATAATGGAATTGGGTCTTCTCATACTGCTCAAGTACATCATTGCCTTCTCAACTAGGAGCTGAAAACCGAAAATAAATAAATAAAAGAAAGTCACGTTTGTGGTCACTCAAATCATTTACAATGTAAACCAAAAATATAGTCTTCACATGACAACCTTATCAGAGAACTGGTATACTCCCTCGGAGAACCTTATTTCTTTACGGAGGGAGTATATTTGAAGGTGGGTAGTGTTTTTACCAGGGAAGTGGGTTTTCAGTCAGGGAAAAAAAGGTTGACATGCTTCGCTGCAAAGCAAACATCAATTACCATTAGTCAGGCTGGACAGATAGAGGATAAGTTTGCTGATAACAAAAATGATGAATCGATTACCAATAGGATTCCTTGGGGCTCTAGTTCGAAACTTGGGACATGAATCCTAGTAAACTAATCAGATGACAACCTTATCTTTTAGATTACCATAATACTAATAAAGTATGGTACACATAGTGCTTCTTCTGAGTTACCGACATCAAAAAGTAAAAATGTGGTATACTTTGTCGGACGTCCAGGCATGCATGGTGTAACCATGATGTCCCGTCGTATAGACATTCTAACTTTCTGTTTTGCTTAGTCTGTTGCACCTCAATTCATAGCTAGACTGGCTAGACATAATTTCCTCTTTTCTGGCTTTATTGGACGTGCAAGCATATATGTTTTTGCCGGGTGCTCTAACCAGTGTATATATGTTAGTCCAACATTGTCTAATCCTTATCCATATATGTATGGTGTTTGTCTTCTTTTAAGTTTCGCCTCCTCGTGGAGACTATGACTTCGTGAGGGACAAAAATAGAATATTTTTTTGCAAACAAGAGAAAAACAGAGTTAAATTCAACCTTAAAATAAAAAATGTAGCATCAAATTCTGTAATAAAATGAACATAGCTGTGCACGCTAACACGTCTCGGAGATTCCCTAAAAAAATAAGTCTCGGAGATATTTGGTGACACCCTCGCTAGCTAACACGTCTCAGAGTTGAAAGGAGGAAAACTCAACATGGGTGCACGTGGGCTGATTTTCTCTTTTGAGAGCTAACACGTTGGCTAAGTAGTTGTAGAAATCAGCGGCCTCGCTGGCGTTCCACGCACCACACGTTATCGTCGGCTGAAACTCCTCCACCTCGATTGATTTTTAAGACAGACTGCCGCCAGGAATGGCTCCTCCCCCGCCGGAATCCTCCCCAGCGGGCCATGGCGAGCTCGTACCACATCCGTGTGCCGGCGGAAATCCAATCCGTCAGCTGGGCATCCATGCTGCTTTTTTTAATTTCAATCGCCTCTCATTCTTCTTTTTTTAAGGGGAAAGAGAGCTCTTTCATTCATTCATTCATAGCAAGTTTACAGTCATTCTCAATTACATGTAGAACGTTCAGTGGCACATTCTGCAGTATATAAAAATCTCCATGAGCTCTAGCATGAGCTGCTATCTCATGTGCGGCCACATTGCACTCTCTTCCAATTTTACTCACCATGCACGAACTGAAATCCCGCATTATAGTCTTTGCTTCTTCATAAGTAGCCCACCACTTAGTGTTGTTTCTTTCTTCTGTATTCACAGCCGCAACGACAGCAGCACAATCTGATTCCACTTGTACCTGAAACTTGTTTATATCTCCCAAACACTTGAGGCCCAAAAGCAGGGCGCTTGCTTCCGCTTCCTCTGCATCCGTGCACATATAAAAGAGACGGCCTACAGAGAAAAGAACTGAACCGGTGCTATCCCTGGCGACTGCCCCTACCCAAACTGATTCCAAAGCAGGAACAAAGAAGGCATCAACATTTAGCTTAACACAATCGCCTTGGGGTCTGGACTCTGGACCAATGCCCCTTTGGCTTTTTCTCAGCAGTGGTCAATTGTATTCGTATATCATACAAAGGTTTTTTTCCTTACACATCACTTTCACTTGGAGTGTTTGAGTTCAAAGTTTCCCAATAATTCTTCAGGAAAAGGACTGAGTCTGAAACCTTTGTTATGCACAATGTCATCCCTAAGATGCCAGGAACGCCATAGTACCAAGAGCAGTTGTTCTCGCATGTCTCCAGAACAAAGACTGAGCGCATTTAGAAGCCAGTCCGGGTCACGGGTAACAAGCGACGTTTCACTTGGCAAGGCCCAATGCTCTCTCATATTTTCTCGAAGTGCTTTAGCTTTTGTGCAGTTCAGAACAGCATGTTGGGCATCCTCTATGTCTCTGCCACATATATTGCATATGCCATCAATTTCAAGTGTTCTCCTTTTTTTGTTCTCTTTTGTGGGTAGTGAATCAGTGGCAATTCTCCATGCCAGAATACGGATTTTGTGAGGGATGCTTGCTTTCCAGATCAAATTCCAGAGATTTTCCCTTCCAGTGCCGACATTACTTGATGAACCAGAACTTGTTTCCTTCTGCTTCAAGCACATGCCCAGCTTGTAGGCACTTCTTACCGTGAACATGCCATTTTTCTCATAGTTCCAGGCAAGGTGGTCCTCTGTTTCGCTAACAGGGAGTTTTATCTTGCAAATTTCCTCAGCATCAAATCTATAGAATAGTTGATTAATAAGGGGAACATTCCATTCTCTTGTTTGTGGCAAAATTAGCTGATTAACCCATCTAATTCGGCTCCAAGTTTTGAGAGATTTTACCATGAGTCCAGATTGCCTTGGGATCCAATTATCCCTGAGAACTTGGATACTGTTGCCATCCCCAACTCTCCACATAACACCTTTTTTTAAGAGTTCAAGCCCGAACTCGATCCCTCTCCACACTGGGGATGCATCGAAAACCGTGTCCAGCAAATTGCCTTTGGGATAATATTTTGATTTCAAGAGTCGAGCGCACAAGCTTTCCGGCCGCTGAATCAAGCGCCATGCTTGTTTTGCAAGGAGAGCCTGGTTGAACATTTGCATGTCACGGAAACCCAGACCACCTTGACATTTAGGTTCTGTCATTTTCTCCCAAGACATCCAGTGTACTCTCCTCTGATTTTCCTCATCTCCCCACCAAAAATCTCGGATCAGTTTCTCATATTCGTCACAGAAAGCTACACTCATTTTAAACATACTCATGGTGTAAGTTGGCAGAGCTTGAATCACAGATTTAATCAAAATGTCTTTTGAACCGTGGGACATATATCTTTCAAGCCAATTACTGAGCCTTTTTGTGAAAAGTTCAAGGATAGGCTGGAATTGAGACATCTTCATGCGTCCTTCGGGCGTAGGCAGGCCCAAGTACTTTTCTTCAAAAGTAGCAGAGCTGATTTCCAGAATTTGCTTGATTTCCTCTTGGGTTTGTGTAGGACTAGCAGTACTAAACAACATGGAACATTTACTTGGGCTTAACAGTTGGCCCGTTCCTTGCTGGAAAATATTAATTGCATTCTTTAGTCTCCTTGCTTCATCGCCATGGGCCTTGAAAAATAAAAGGCTGTCGTCTGCAAAGAGTAGATGCGAAATTCCCGGGCTCCCTCTCGCCACTTTTAAGGGAGTGATCATACCAGCAGCACACTCGGCCTCGAGAGCTCGAGATAGACCTTCAGCCACAAACAAGAAAAGATACGGGCTCAATGGATCTCCTTGATGAAGGCCCCTCGTTGGTTGGAAGGATTCCAAAATTTCTCCATTAAGCTTCACAGGGTATCTCACAGACCGGACACAAGTCATAACCCAAGATATCCACTTCTGACAAAAAACAAATCTAGTCAGGGCTCCTTCTAAGAAGTTCCATTCCACACGATCATATGCTTTTGTCAAATCAAGCTTATAAGCACAGTGGTTGTCGGTTGTATTTTTGCTATGTTGGATCTTGTGAAAGCACTCAAAGGCAATATATGCATTATCTGTGATGAGTCTCCCAGGTATAAATGCACTTTGTGCTTCAGACACCAACGCATCCAGAAATGGCCGAAGGCGATTGACGAGGCATTTAGAAATTACTTTATAGATGACATTGCATAAACTTATTGGCCGGAAATCTTTCAATCTTTCAGGCGCATTACCTTTGGGAATAAGGACAATCATGGTGTCGTTAATTCCTTCTGGCATAATACCATCATCAAAGAATTTTTTCACTGCACTAATCACATCTCCTCGCAAATCAGCCCAATTCCTCTGGAAGAAACGTGCATGAAACCCATCAATGCCCGGAGCCTTTAGAGGGCCAATTTGGAACAGTGCATCACTGATTTCTTCATCTGTAAATGCCTTGCGGATGTGTTCATTAATCTCAGGGGAGACTTTGGATTCAAACAGTGACAACAGGCTACCAGGTTCCAGATTTTTGTCTGCCTCATAAAGTTTCATGAAGAAGTCCCTTATCATGGTACCCAATTCTCCAGGGTCACGGACCCAATTACCAGCCGAATTCTTGAGTTTGTCGATCTTGTTCTTTTTCTGACGCCAAGTTGCTTTTTGCTGAAAATACTTCATATTTTGTTCTCCCTCCCGAAGCTGAGTAACACGAGAGCGAAGTCTCCACAACATTTCCTCCCTAAGAAGAAACTCATCTAAATCTTTTGAGGTGTGTTGAATTTGCTTGTCTCGGTCAGGTGATGGTGCCCTACTCCATAGCCTATCAAGCTTCTTTCGTAGCTGCTGGACCTTGTAAGGTACAGACCCAAACTAATTCTTGCTCCAAACTTGCAAACTCTTCCCGACTAAATTTAACTTACATGCCACATTAGCCAAGCTCGGTCCGCCCGTGTCCACTTTGTGCCAAGCCTTTCTCACTTCCTCATATAAGGTTGTGTCCCTCTCCCACATATGTTCGTAGCGAAAGGGTCTCCGCCCTCTTTTGCTTAAAGGTTGAACAGAGTAGCAGAGAAGGAGGGGAAAGTGGTCAGACCTAGAAGTAGTTATATGTGTCACAGTGGCTTCTTTAAACATATCCATCCAACATGGGGAAGCGACACCTCTATCAATTCTTGCTCTCACATTTCTAGCACCCTGTTGTTTATTTATCATAAATCCAAGGTTGGCCCCTGAACCCCAGGTCATGAAGATTACAGTATGATAACATACTTCTAAATCTAGCCATTTGAGCTTCAGATCTTCTAGTACCTGAAAAATGTTCAGATTGCCACATCGTCTCATTAAAGTCGCCGATCATCATCCAAGGCTCATTGGCATTTGGTCTGATCCTTTTTAGCAAAATCTGCATATGATGTCTATCTTGAGATCTGGGCTCCCCATAAACAAAAGTTCCCCGCCACGACGGGCCATGGGGGTCATCACAGACAAGCACATCAAAATACCGAGGGCCATACGACAACACTTTTATATTTATTTGATCATCCCAGTACAAAGCAATGCCTCCACCTTTTCCCTTACCGTCATGAGTAAAGCAGTGCGTCAGGCCTATTCTCCATCTTATTCTTCTCACTTTCTCTTCGCATTGCCTTGTTTCGGGCAAGAAGACGATCTTGGGGCGGTAGGTATGCACAAGGCACACCAACTCTTGAATTGTCCGGGGCTGTCCTAGGCCCCGGCAGTTCCAACTAAGAATACTCATGGCTTCTGACGGGCGTCGCCAATCGCGCCCCTCAGTTGACCGATAGCCCCGAGATCGGTTGCTGCCTTTCCACCTTTCAGCCCCAAATCCTGCCCTATTCTACGATTCTCCTCTCCACTTCACATCTTTTTCTCACTAACATTATGGTCTAACATTTTACTCTCATAATCTGAGCTATGCTGTCTTTTCCCAAGTGCTGACTTAATAATAGTGCTAGCCCTGCCATCCCCAACAGAAACATGCTTGGATGAGCAACCATGCCCCTTGCATCCCAGCTTAGCAACGCCATGACTCGGTTTTTCCATACCCAGGTTGAACACAAGAGAAGCGCAAGAGTCATTTGCAAACACCATGGCCCCTGCTGGGCGGGCCATGGTATTTTCAGGATCACCTTGCTTGAGTCCCTTGTAGTTCGGCTTCTGCCCGACAACATCACCCAGATCAGCCTCTAAAGAGAGCCAACAACATCCATCTCTTTCTGTTCCATCGTCTTGCCAATCTCCAAGTCCATAGGAGGCAAGGCGTGGTGTTTTTGACCGACTTCTGGTTGGTGGAGGAAGTTGTGAGGGCCACATTGAACGCTGCAGTGTTTGTAGCTGTTGGGGAACGTAGTAATTTCAAAAAATTTCCTACGCGCACGCAAGATCATGGTGATGCATAGCAACGAGAGGGGAGAATGTGTCCACGTACCCTCGTAGACCGAAAGCGGAAGCGTTATGACAACGCGGTTGATGTAGTCGTACGTCTTCACGATCCGACCGATCCAAGCACCGAACGTACGACACCTCCGAGTTCAGCACACGTTCATCTCGATGACGATCCCCGGACTCCGATCCAGCAGGGTGTCGGGGATGAGTTCCGTCAACACGACGGCGTGATGACGATGATGATGTTCTACCGACACAGGGCTTCGCCTAAGCACTGCAACGATATGACCGAGGTGGAATATGATGGAGGGGGGCACCGCACACGGCTAAGGAACGATCACGAAGATCAACTTGTGTGTGTAGAGGTGTCCCCTGCCCCCGTATATAAAGGAGGGAGCGGGAGGTGCGGCCGGCCCGCTAGGGGTGCGCCTGGAGGAGTCCTACTCCTACCGGGAGTAGGACTCCCCCCTCTTTCCTTGTTGGAGAAGGAAGGGGGAAGGGGGAAAGAGGAAAGGGGGGCGCCACCCCCCCCCCTTCCTTGTCCTATTCGGACTAGGGGGGAGGGGCGCGCGGCCTGCCCTGGCCGGCCCTCCTCTTCTCCCTTATGGCCCATGTTGGCCCATTAACCCCCGGGGGGGTTCCGGTAACCCCCTGGTACTCCGGTAAAATCCCGATTTCACCCGGAACGATTCCGATATCCAAATATAGGCTTTCAATATATCAATCTTTATGTCTCGACCATTTCGAGACTCCTCGTCATGTCCGTGATCACATTCGGGACTCCGAACAACCTTCGGTACATCAAAACTTATAAACTCGTAATAAAATTGTCATCGTAACGTTAACCGTGCGGACCCTACGGGTTTCAGAACTATGTAGACATGACCTAGAACTGTTTCCGGTCAATAACCAATAGCGGAACCTGGATGCTCATATTGGCTCCTACATATTCTACGAAGATCTTTATCGGTCAAACCGCATAACAACATACGTTGTTCCCTTTGTCATCGGTATGTTACTTGCCCGAGATTCGATCGTCGGTATCCAATACCTAGTTCAATCTCGTTACCGGCAAGTCTCTTTACTCGTTACGTAATGCATCATTCCGTAACCAACTCATTGGTTACATTGCTTGCAAGGCTTATAGTGATGTGCATTACCGAGAGGGCCCAGAGATACCTCTCCGGCAATCGGAGTGACAAAACCTAATCTCGAAATACGCCAACTCAACATCTACCTTTGGATACACCTGTAGAGCTCCTTTATAATCACCCAGTTATGTTGTGACGTTTGGTAGCACACAAAGTGTTCCTCCGGTAAACGGGAGTTGCATAATCTCATAGTTGTAGGAACTTTATATAAGTCATGAAGAAAGCATTAGCAACATATTAAACGATCAAGTAGAGGCATACTAGTGACACTTAGTTTGTCTATGTATTCACACATGTATCATGTTTCCTGTTAATACAATTCTAGCATGAATAATAAACATTTATCATGAAATAAGAAAATAAATAATAACTTTATTATTGCCTCTAGGCCATATTTCCTTCATAAGGAATGTGATGCATGGCATCTTTTCTTATCATATCTGATTCGTCATATCTGATCCGTCAGCTGGGCATCCATGCTGCTTTTTTTAATTTCAATCGCTTCTCATTCTTTGATCCTCCCGGATAGGGAATGTGATGCATGGCATCTTTTCTTATCATATCTGACCCTTCGCTGCTTTTGTTGGCTTGTTGATTCCGGAAACATCAAATGTATATAAGTTGCTAGGATTTAGTATGAACGGGCAAGGTGGGACTATTAATTAAAATCTCAAAAATTCCCTTTTCCGCAGTCAGAATGGAGGGCAGGGCAGTTCGTGAGGTACCGGCCTGTAACAAAACTTTTGGCTCATTGACTGTGACGCCCAAGTGGGCTGCTACGGACAGAATTTTAGACGCCATCCGTTAATCAGTACCACTTCGTGTATTTAAAAACAGTATAACCGCACCTAAAGCGAGCCCTCTCAGCGCTTTGCGTTTCTGACCGTTCGTTTTCATGGTCTATACGTTTCTAGCTGTCGGATCTCCTGTGTAAAAGCATCTTTCCCGCAACTGGCCCAGCTATTCTATGGCTGCTGCTCCACAGGCCAAATCCAAGTCCTCTGGTAAACTGGGCTGGTTATCCCAGCCCATTAAGATTATGCTCCACAGGCCAAATACTTGCTGGAGAGGGAAGGTGGATCGGTGGGGAGCTCCTAGTCGGTGCCTTAAGCGCCTGCTAACCTAACCGGCGCTCACAGGAGAATCTTAGTGGGCTGGCCCATAAACACGTACCGCAATACTGTAGCGCAAAAATACCAGGAAAAAAGGGCATCATGGGGAATCAAACTCAGCCCGCAACTAACCACCAATTATACTGCATACCACTACACCACCCGACTTCTAGTGACTGAATGCAGCGCGCACTATTTAAGAACTACTCTAGCTGCACTATTTGAATTAGAACAAATTCACTAATTTGAGGAAAAAAGTTCACCAATTGACCAGTCTGACCAGTTGACCATTGAATGCTCAAAAAATATGTGTATCTTTTCTGAAAAATCAGGAATTAACAAAAACCGTTCACAAAAAACTCATAAAAATAGAAAAAGTTCATCAATCTTGAAAAATAGTTCATTGATTTTGAAAAAAGTTCACTCGATTTGAAAAAAGTTCATCGATTTTGGAAAAAGTTCAGTGGATTTGAAAAAAGTTCATCGATTTTGGAAAAAGATCATTCGATTTGAGAAAAAAGTTCATCGATCTTGAGAAAAAGTTCATCAACTTTGATAAAAGTTCATCAAATTTGAAAAAAATGTTCACCCAATTTGGGAAAAGTCAACGATTTTGAAAAAAGTTCATCAAAATTAGGAAAAAGTTCATCAGATTTGAAAAAAGTTCATCAATTTTCAAAAAAGTTCACCGAATTTTAAAAATAGTTCATCGATTTGGGAAAAAGTTCATCGAATTTCAAAAGAAATCATCAATTTAAAAGAAAAGTTCAGGTATTTGCAAACAATTTGGACGAACCAGGATGAAAAAAACAGAAAACAGAAAAGGGAAAAAAGGAAAACGAAAAAGGAAAAAAGGAAAAAAGAAAAGGGAAACGAGAAGCGGGAGAAGCTTTAATAAAAGAAAGAGAAAGTTTTCTGTAAACGGATCCGCTGCGGTGGCGCAGTGGTTGTTCTGCCAAAAATTGGTCTCGGGGTCGCGGGTTCGATTCAGGACAGGTGCTCTTTCTTTTTGCAGAATTAAGACACAGAGAAGAAACCCCTAAATGGGCCGGCCCATCGCGGGAGCGCTGCAGGCGCCCGTTTGCAACAACACTACTAACGGAAAGCCCAGGTCATGGTGCGACACGCTCGAGCGAGATCCAAGCGAAGCACGCGGGCTGCCGGCAGAGTTGATTCCAGCCCCTAGCACTAACTCTCCGCCTTGGGTTCGTCTTGCATGAATTCAATCACCGGCCACTAGCACTACTTCCGGCCAGATGGTTCCGGCAGCTCTGCCCTGTGTACCTACAAGAAAATCCTCCTTTTTGTTAGGAAATTAGATTGTTCTTGTTCCGGCAGCCCTGTGTACCTACAGGAAAATCCTCCTTTTTGTTAGGACATTAGATTGTTATTGGGATTTTAATTTTGTGGAGGCTACGGGAGACAAACCTGTGAGAGCCGATGGTTCGACCAGTTAGAAGTGTTGCGTTTCTTGATCTCTTTACTTGTCAGGTCAATTAAAATAGTATTTTTTAATGTGATCTGGACAGTTTTATCAAAACAAATGAGACTGCAATACTTGGTTTATGCTCCATAATTAAATGATTTGCTTGTAAGTCTGCTTATCTTTTTCATGTGAACTATCATTATTTTTCTTTTTCCATCTACACTGAAATTTGTAGATGAAGGGCATGTTCAATACGATGAGTTATGATTTGTCACTTAAGTGACATCCAAGAGAGGATATTCTTCTAACTTTACTTTACAATGTGAGTATATTCTACTCTAAATTTATCATGTTTGACCAGCAGCACCTGCTCTATTTTGATGTTTCTTAATCATTATTTCCAAACTGTGGACCTAAGCGCCCACTAAAGTATTCAAGTTAAACATGTGTATATTTGATTATCAAGCGACGAAATAGATTCATAATATATTGACTGGTGCAGTACGAAAGTGGACTGAAGTGATTTTTTCGGGATCCTCCAGCCTAGGCGCTCGAGCAGGATCAAAGCGAAGTGTGCTGTGCTGCCAGCCACGACCATGATGACTCGCTCGAATGGTGTTCCACAATGACTTGCCTGGCAGCAGAAACCAGTGTCTAGGGATTGTGAAGGCGAGCAGTCACACATCTATGAGGCTGCTTCTCTTCGAGCTCATCGACTGCCATGAGGTCCTGGGAAACTTGTCCTGGTAAGCTCCTATGCAACACCACTCCCCTCGAGCCAGCTATGACGTTTGATCAACACGCCATGAGCTACGACTGTAGCTTTAACTCGCAACCCACGAGGCTGAGTATCAATTGATTGTCCGTTTGTCGTACTAGAAAACAATGTGCAATTATAGAAAAAGTAGCCAAATAATTATCACGTCATGCTCAAGCTGAATCACAAACATAGTGGAGGTGCACCGTCAAACAAAAGTTAGTCCCAATACAGTCTAACATGGCAGTTTGTGAGACCCATATTGGTAGAAGAGTTAGAGAAAGACATACATATTTATTGGAAATAATGTTATTCATGTCCTACATGCTTGCACACTAAATTTTAGTTTATTTGTAGATCTAAATTGTAGTCATGTCCAAACACACACTTCATATGTTTTCCCCATGCCCAAAAAGCCTTATCTTTACAGATCAAGTGCGTGTGAGTCATACAAGGATGAGAAGTGTTATAACATCTAGCTAGGTAGGCAGGTTGTTATATTCATCTGGCCTGCCGCGGTTTTGGGATGTTTGATCTTGATGAATTGTTAATTGAGTAGCAGTAACCATATTCTTGAAGCAACATGTGTATTGGGCACCCCAAAAAATAAATCAACATAGACCGCATCTGTCGCTGGACTGCATCTGAAACATATTTAGCGAAATTTAGAGTAAATAGAATGAAACTCTTCATAACTCACATTGCAGTGGATTTTTGGTTCATGGATGCAAATAAATAGATTCCAATTTATCTAATTATTGCAGAACCACCTAAAGTCAGATAATAGATTGTAGTGACTATTAGTGCTTAGGTAACTTATGGTATAATTGATGTTCAAACTTACTTTATAGAACATCATTATTTCTTCTGTATTTACCTGCCCACTTCAATAGTATTGTAATCAACTATGCAAAAAAATGTGTCAACCTATAGTGGTACTGGAGCACAAAAAAACTGATTCTATAGTGTTGCTAGCACTAAAGTGGCACAAAGAGATAGAGAAAGAACACTTCTAAGGTGATCATGACCATTGTGTAATTCAGAAAGTTAATTATGTTACTTTTGTGCAGTGGATCTCCCGTGGTGACATAATCTCTATCGATGTTTGTACAGAAAAGCATGTACTAAGTTCTCTGTTGAATGGAGCCTGCAGTTTTCTCAGTCTATCAGTGAAGCTTTTGTGTTTATGTACAATATATCATTTATCTAAGATGGTCATATATATTATAAAGTGCCACAGTAATTCAAGACCAACAGGAACTGAATTTCTTTGCATACTTTAAGTGCAACTACACTGCAGCTTCTCAAGGTATGCAAATTATGTCCTCTCACACATCCCTTGCTTAATCAATTACTAGCAAATATGCCCGTGCGTTGCAACAGGAGAAAAACTATCAAATTATGCATGAGTGGTAGATAACGGCTTTTAAAATTGCCAAGGTGAGATAAGGGCATTTAAAATGTCATTTCAAAAACTATGTCAAGTGATGTCATGATGAGATAAGAGACTTTTGAAAAGTCATTTAAAAAAATGTGATGGTTTGACCACGATTTGATTTCCTAAGGCACCACAACGAATTATTTTTGGTTAGCAAACTGCATTGATGGACCCTGCCTAAGTTAGACTGATGAATGATGTATATCATCTTGACCTAGCGTAGCGGTGGTTGTCATAACAATTACCGTGGTACCAGAATAAACATAGCTATGTATGGAGGCAAAATAGACATTTAGTCATTTTTATATAGTTTGCAGAAACTAACCCACAGAAAGTTGTGTCAATATTTTTTGGGTTCAGCGTCGTATGAAACACGGAAACTTTTTTTTACCCGAGGCGAGGGACTAAATAAAATCATAAATCGACCTCTACATATCCCCTATTAAAACTTCTACGCAGGCGATGTTTCGTTTTGTTCATCATTTACGGGCCTGTTTTAATTTTGGAAACATTTCAAAAAAAATCATGTATATTTTTTTTTCTAATTCTAGAATGTTTTTTGAATACTGGATTTATTTTTAAATCGTGTTTTTTTCATGAACATCTACTTGATATTGTGATTTTTTCTATGATATGCGAACATTTTTTTGAAATCATGAACAATTTATTATTTCTCAATAAAACTCACAGATTTTTGAAATTTGGTTCTTTTGAAAATCCCGAATGAATTTAAAGAATGAAAAACAAAAACAGAATTTAAAAAGTAAAAAAAACGAAACAGAAAACAGGGAGCCACCAGCCGCATATGGGCCGACCCATTAGCGCGTGCAGGATTATTTTAAAAAAATCATGATTTTTTTTATTTCATGGACATCTATTTGATATTCCGATTTTTTTCTATGATATGCAAATAATATTTTGAAATAATGAATATTTTATGACTTTTCAATAAAGCTCGCAGCTTTTCAAAATTGATTCTTTTCAAAATCCTGAATTAATTTAAAGAAGAGAAAATAAAAATAGAAATAAGAAAGTAAAAAGCAAATAAAAATAGAAAACAGGGCCCACCACCAGCCAATTATGGGCTGGCCTGTTAGCGCGTGCCGGTGGAGGACCTGCGCTTCCTACGAAGGAAAAAGGGATGAGAAAGCGTAGGAAGCAGGGATCGAACGGTGGTATCCCTTGTGGGCTTGTGGCAGGCCGACGACTTGGCCATTGTGCTACCTCTGCGCTTGTGTTGTATGAGTGTATCATTGTATAAGTACTAAGTCGGCGGTGATTTTAAAATAAATCCGAATCATTTTAGTTATGGATGGCGTAGTGGGTAATTTATGCCAACTTCGAGGGTAATTTCTATGACGAACGACCAGAAGCATTATTTGCTTTATTAGTAGGTAAAGATAAAGATGTCTGAAAGATATGGGTTCACCAAGTACAAAGTTCGTCTTACCATTGTTAGCTCCCCATTTTATTCTCTACAAAGCTCTCTCCTTAGTTGTAAGACTGGGTATTCTCTCAAACCCAAAATATAACACATGTGAGGTTCAGTTTGTTTTCTAGATGGCAGTAGCATCACAAATGATAGGGAAAAAAATCGACAGTTGCAGCATGTAGACCAGACAATGTTCCAACTCATATAGCTGCCCTTATTTATCAATGTTTTATTCTTGACTTTAGTGTCAACAAAAATTGTTTGGAATCCTTCCATTCTATAATATCCGATTTTATGGTCAAGCGGGAATCCACATTTTATTCTCTACAGGCCCTCTCCTTAATTGTAAGACTGGGTATTCTTTCGAACAAAAAATATAACACATGTGAGGTTGAGTTTGTTTTCTTCATGGCAGTAACATCACAAATGGTACATAAAACCCTTTTGTTTGTTAGTTCCTCTTAGTAAGTAGTTACAAAGAAGAGTGACATCTGATCGTCACTTTCATCTTTCCAAGTGATAAACTTTACCAACCATGACTTTGTAGGATAAAAATGAATTGCAATGATCGGACTAGGTGATGAATCTTCATAGCTCGATAGTGTTAATGTCCATGTTGTAATTGCTATGTTATAGTTGCTATGCATTTTCATTGCACTAATAATTTGTTGCACGCAAAGTCTTACACTCCATACTAAAAACAATTATCCAACAATAGGTTCAACTTCCCATTTATCAATTATCGATCAATATATGATTTTGTTTATGATATTCTATTATGCATGTCTCATATCACCATATATTTGTGAAAACTTATGTGTCCATATACTTAGATAAGCTCCCACCATTCTATTGGATAAATAGATGGGCGCAGCAACGCGCGTCATCGATGATCTAGTATGTTTTAAATCCAAACTGAAAGCGTAAAATCACTGAGAAGAAACGTATTGTGACGGTGAACCTAAGGAGTCAATCCGTGCTTTATTATTACTAGCACACATGCCCGTGCGTTGCAACAGGAGAACACAACATGCAATGTGCGGGAATTTGGTTATGCAGATGTGGCCATGATCTCCAGCGTGATGATTGCCTTGTGCATCCATGCGATACAATTCTTGATTGGTTCCAACTTCCAAACCTACGTGGAAATCACTGACGAGGTCTATCTCTGGGATCTATTACGGGAACATATGTTAGCATGAGATAAGTACTTTGAAAGGGAGTTGTTTTGGCTCCGAGGAGCATATGCTACCGAATAAACAATAAATTTAAAATAAATAGTAAATAAAATTTAAAAAATCTGAATTTTTTATATGTTCATGATAGGGCAACACTATTACACTACAAGAGTGATTGACAATTTTCATGTGCAACGGGATAGTTGTGCTTCGTTCATGAAAAAACTAAAATTAAGTGTAACATTTGACGTTCGATTTGTCTTCTTGCACAGATGAAAATGCTTAATCTTTCCCACTAAATATTTGTAGGTAGCATTTGGTTGTGACAATGAACACATGTTTTTTTTTCCTTTCTTGACTTTTGCAAAAAAAAAAAAATGGCGGGCAGGAGCATGTGCTTCCTAGAGCCAAATTGGATTTTCGTTTTTAAAAGGCCGTTTGGGAAACTAAAAATATGATGGTGTTATCATGGCTAGAGTTCCTAAGGGCCACTCTGGAATATTATTTGGCCCAAACGTATGTTGCCATGAGTAACAACTTTTTCCGAAGAAAATAGATACGGAATGCAAAATGTTAGAGTTGTGTCGAATATTTTGTACAAGTTAGGTTACAGTTGGACTTGTAGTTGTATCGTGTTTACATAGGATGTGGAGTCGTGTCCTAGTAGGACACTTGTATCCTAGGCCTCTCTTATATAGCCGGGATAGACACACGATGTAACCTATGCCAACGTAATAGCACCGGAACGCAGGGGAAGCCGGCGGCATGTGCTGGTGTCCAGGGCGACCAGATGCGGTATTGTGACGGTGTCACCGGGAGGAGCGCCCGTAGTCAGGCCTCGGGGATGTAGCCATATCGGTGAATCTCGTTAACAAATCTCGGTGTCGTGCTTGTGTGATTGCTTGATCCTCGAATGCGAAGTGCCTCGGATTTATTCTAACAAGTGGTATCAGAGCAAGGTTTGATTTGAGGCCGTGGTGTTGATCTAGAGGAAGTATCGAGTCAGAGATGCAGCCAGTTGCGGCGTGGTTCTCGGCAAGATCAATGCGGTGATGGAAGGAATGTGGACACTAGGCGGTCCAGTCCGAGGCGCGCTCGAGTGGCAGCGGCTACGCTGGCCCAGACGCCTGGCGGAGCCCGTGGGTGCACGAGGGACATGCTGTTCGTGGCAGGCTGCTAGCGCGTGGTACGTGCTGCATGCGTACGTACATGCTGATGCAAACACATGAGGTTTGTTTGAGACAAAAAAAAGGTCCTCGTGCATACACAGAGAGGCTACAAGCGAACACGGACAAGGAAAAAGAAAAATAGTGCTTTGTTTGGACGGAAGTTTTTCCTGCTAAGTCAAGCTTGTTGTGAGTGCTTCCGGGTGTGCGTGCAGCAAGGACAGCGACGGGCATATAGGGCTTGGAGGAGTCTGGAGTGCGTCGCGGCAGAATCATGCATACACATGGCGTCCAAGATATGCACAGATGTGCGAGCAGTCATGGTGCAAGGTGGAGCATGGTTGTAGCCGAACAAGTTCGGCTTGGTCGGACTTGTTAGTCTGACGGATCGACGCAAGTCGGTTGGTACAGAAGACGATGGTGGGATCGGCGACGACGACATAGAAGCGTGATGCCGATGGTGACCGACTTCCGGGCGTGGAAACACGCGGCACAGGCCCGAGTGCTTGTGTGGCTTCGACAAGGCTATGGCACGGGGTTGATTCAAGACGGTGCACACGAGAGCTTGAAGTTGACGGGGCGCGGGGTGGACTGATCATCTACCATAGTCATGTTGAAGGTGGAGCTGGATTGAGGGGCTACGATGTAAGGATCCAGAGAATCGAAGCCTATTCAGTGGAGGGAAAAAGCGAGTGACATGCAGTTCGGACTGGAGCCCAGTGGTCTGATGAAAGCATGATGATCGATGGTACTCTGCAGTGGGGGTTGAGTGGTGTGGGTTTGCGACCTTGAGACTCGACCGGGACAGCGGAGGCTCGACGCAGTAATAGCGGCGAGGCGTGCGGTACGCATGGGACATGGAGACGGGCCAGGGCTCTGATTGTCATACATGTGGTGAGACAACTGTGAATTTGACTCGGGATGATTACAAGTAACGGTGAAATTCCTTCAAGTTTCAGACAGGAAGTCAAGAAAGGAGCGGTGATGTTGAGTTCAAGTAACTCTTATGTGTGACACCCAATATGTGAGTTGTTCATTTTCATGCAGGTCAGTGATCAGTGTGTGATGGCGTTGGACTGATACTCTGAAAGTTGGGAGCGCAAACTAGAGTAATGTGGAACTTGATTTTTCTCGAGTGTTGACTGTGGTCAAGAAAAGAAGGGACGACAAGTTGTTGGTGGAGTCATATGGAGTCTTTGGAGTAGCAGCGGTGCTCATGGGATAAGCTCAAGTCCAATGTACATGAAAGTTTGACGCATTGACAAATTCAAGGTGATGGAGAATATTCGCCAAGGTGGAGTTTGTTAGAGTTGTGTCGAATATTTTGTACAAGTTAGGTTACAGTTGGACTTGTAGTTGTATCGTGTTTACATAGGATGTGGAGTCGTGTCCTAGTAGGACACTTGTATCCTAGGCCTCTCTTATATAGCTGGGATAGACACACGATGTAACCTATGCCAACGTAATAGCACCGGAACGCAGGGGAAGCCGGCGGCATGTGCCGGTGTCCAGGGCGACCAGGTGCGGTATTGTGACGGTGTCACGGGGAGGAGCGCCCGTAGTCAGGCCCCAGGGATGTAGTCATATCGGTGAACCTCGTTAACAAATCTCGGTGTCATGCTTGTGTGATTGCTTGATCCTCGAATGCGAAGTGCCTCGGATTTATTCTAACACAAAATAAGTATGAAAATCCAACACTAAATAAGTTAGTAACTGTTGCCTAGATGTTTTTTGTGTACATGATATGATGTGAAAGTTCATTGTATCTTATGTAACTACACTGAATCGTTCTCATGGTCATTAATAAAGACACGAGGGATACGTAACATGCATGGCTTATAGCCTGGAAGAAAAGACTTTTTTTGCTTCTTCGTTGCAAGGCTAAAACCCATTTTCTAGAACAGCAAAGGATGCACAGGTTTTCAACTACAATTGATATTCCTTTAGGGCATGTACAATGGTGTTATCTTAAGAGTGCCACGTAGGATAGATAATGAGGTGGAGGAGAGAGAACTCATAAGAGAAGGCTTGTCTTCTCTTATTTAAGAGAAGACAAGAGGTGATCTCTTAGCATAATATGTCTCACCATATTTTTAGGAATTACTAGTTATTGAAGATAAGGCTAAGAGATGACGCATTGTAGACAATTTTTTGTCATCTCTAAATCACATGCAAGACTTAAGATAAGACTACCTTATCAACCATTGTACATGCCCTTAAACAATGGCTTCCTTCACTAACCACAAAAACAACAAGATATCCTTGGAACTGAATGTTTTTTTTTTACTATGGGGCTGTTTGGTTGGGAGCCCCAGCCTGCCACGCCAAATATTTGGCGTTGACCAAGTGCTCGGGCGTTGCTTGGATCGTAGCCTAGGTTTTGGCTCACCAGCGCTGCCCTCGCATCATCAGTTCATTTTTACGCCAATATTTTGGCTCGCCCGTGGTGTTGGCAGGGTCAGCGGTAGCAAAAGTCAAACAGCCCCTATAGAATAGTAGAACTTGTCAATGGTTGACCGCATGAGGAAAAGAGAAGGATCAAGATGTTTCTGTGATGAAATGATGCCATCTCTTGCTGCACACACTACTCAAGTAGGGAATTGGCATTGACAACAAAGCCAATTGATACTTTCTTCTTCCTCGGATTTTCTGTTTGATCTTGCAATTCTTGCTCCTGCAGCTGATTTTGTCAGCCATTAAATAAATAATAGTAAAAGAAAGAGCATGTTATCTAGGGTGATTATTAAATGATGTTCCTGATTCATCATTACCGTATTTCTGAGGTCAAATAGCCCATCAAGCAATACTTTATTCTGCCAAAATATGCTGCTTTGTCATAAGCAAGACAGAACCACTAAAAACACTGTCATATATAGTTAACCTAACTCTATAGAAAATTGCCTTAAAAGTTGAGCTAAATCCTAACTATAGTGGATACATCACCATTCAGATGCTCTGAAGTAAAGAGGTTTCACTAAGAGAATTCAAAACTAATACATGTTCTTGAACTGAAGCAGAACAAGTTCTGAAGCTGCTGAACCGAAGCTTATGTAACAAGTTTTCTACCTTCCTTGACCTGATATGGCTGAGGGATATTTCTGTTTGATTCTCAATTTGCTCAAGCACCTTCATGCTAAGTGGACCCACAAATACACCAAGTAATTTGTACTGACTGAGGCTGATAAACCGGACCAACATTGCAATAGATATACAGCAAGTAACTGTTCAGCCCAATCTCTGAAAACTACCTTTGTGAACTTTGAAGATTCAAATCTGGTCACTGCCATAGCTTGAGGTCTCCATTCCTGATGACATTCAAGTTTATTCTTCTGTTCATTCCTCGTCAAATTATTTGAAAGAAAAAACTTGGAAATATGCATTGTGTTGAAACATTGTTACTGCAGTAAAAAGATAAGTAAACCACAAAGCTATAAGTTAGGGACTTTTTGAAAATAGAAGAGTCATTTCTAGCATGAAGAAAATAAAAAAACATAAAAATCTTTATTATAATATGGCTTCATATTCTGAACAAAGGAGGCAAAGTGTTTTGGTTAAATATTCTGTAAATCTGCATCTGCTGTACATATTTGTTGCACTCATACGAATTCATGATACCTTGCTATCCAATCAAGGTTAATTAGTGCCAATAAATACATGCAAAGAGATATTAGTACATGCCAAGTAGTAAAATAAAAGTAGATCAGATCAAATTGAGATATAATCAATCAGCCAAAGCGACTAGGGGAGGAAGAGAGGTTGCAGAACTACCTACATAATCGGTATTTTATTATCTAGATTACGCTAAACATCTGGGTAGCAGCAGAAAAATGAATCATTGAATGGTTATTTCACAACATTGCTCAAGCCAAATCATTCAAAGCCAGCGACGAGTTTATAACCAGAACTACCTAGTATTATGTTATCATCTTATGCTAAGCATCTTTAGTAGCAGTAGAAAGAGTAATCATTAAATGGTTATTTCACAAGGTTGGTCAAAGTGCAAAAGGTCATATTTCTATCGGTTCTGGTCTTCTGGGCCTTCTGGGTGACAGAATAAAATGTAATTTCTCGATCTAGTATTAAGTCTGTAGTTTCCATGAAACAAATTGTAGAAACTGAATTCATGCACTGATAGATAGAAAGTCTGCAAGATGATAATGGACAGAAAACATTAACAAACATAGACGTGGTAGCTTTCTACAGCAAGCCTAAATATTAAGGAATACGTGACTAACTACATGGACTTGTTTACCACTGTTCATGTCTGCTGATTGCTAGGTGTCCCCACCTCTTCGTTTTTTTCTCTCGCAGGTCATGACTTGACTCTTGTCGTAATGTTTCATATGGCATACCAGATCCTCTTCCTGAGTTATCATCCTCGGCTTCTCGCACATCTTCACCTACCCTTCCTGTTGTTGTCAATCAACTCACCCTCAAAACTGAACGGAGCAAACCATCGGATTATTTCCGAGAGAAAGGATTGCAGCTTGGACCCCTGTGGCAGCAGCGCCTTGTGCTTGCCGGCGTCCTCCTTTGAGACTTTCTGCCACGGTCAAGGACGCCCAGAACACTATTGTCGGAGCAGGCGAGGCAGAAGAGGCGCCATTGCAAGGTAACACAACTGGGCGAATCAATTACTTGCATCATGTTTCTTCTTCAGGCGTAGTACAACCCTTAATGGAGCAGGAGAAAGCAACCTTATGGGGTGAGTGACCATGGTTAATGTCGAGTTCGAGGTCGGACTTGATGACGTTCTGGCTGAGCTTGTCACCACAGGCCAAGCACTCACTCGGCAAATAGTTCATGGAGCTTGGAGCAGCGTCATGGGCCGATGACACATAGGACCTGCAATAGCTAGCGTGATCGGGATGAAGGGGATCTGACGGTGGCATGGTGGGGCGCTGCGTACGCGGCGATCTGGGGTGGTGGCGAGCAACACTGGGGGAGGCACGAACGAACGGTGGTCCGCCAGAGAATCGTCGAGCTCGTAGCACGGACGGACGGCTATGTCGATCGGGGAGCCTCACGATGGCCGTTGGGACACTGCCGGCGGCGGTGCCTCCCGTAACCCTAGAGGGACGAGGTCGAGCTCGAGCGACACGAGATTTTGGAATTGTACGGCGACACGTACGTGAGGTGGTTTTTTTATGAGGTAGCCCTAATGGGTCGTGTTCGTGCAGGTTTGTTTCTGTTTTTTTAGGTAAATGTTTGTTTCTGGTTGTTTCGTGGGAGGCCGGGCAAGGCTTGCGGAGGAGCCAGCGTGGGTCAAAGCCCAGCAGCGAGATGTCTGGCCTAGGACGATGATCACGGAGAATAACATAATCGTGTAGAGTAAATTGCACGTACCGTCCTCATACTTGCTGGCTAGGACCAAAACGGCCCTCAAACTTGGAAACTGCATGACTACGGTCCCGATACATGCTAATAAGGTCCATCTACGGTCCTGGCATGGGTTCCTATACGTACAGGGGTTATCTATCGTTCCCGCAAAAAAAAAGAGGGTATTATCTATCGCTTATGGTGTGAGAGCTGACGTGTGCGTCTCACTTGTCAGGTGGGGTAAGAGAAATGAAAATGAAAATAAAATGTTGGGCAATGGGTTCGAAATGTAGCCCTCAAGCTTATCGAACGCACGCTCTGACCACACCATCAATGACAATGTTTGTATTTAGCAGACATAGGAACTTCTATACGTCTTCAAAGGAGGAAGCACCTGACTCTGCTCTAGAGCAGGCCGAACACGCTGACCTGGCTTTCCTGCTGCAGCGGGAGGTTGGTGTCACCAGCCACATGCACAAGTGCATGTTCACCGTGTCGATCGACGGCGGGAGGCGGGAGCGCCCAACTCGAGAACGCCGTCTAACATGATCGCCGCCCAGGCATAAGCAAGAAGTACGTATATCCGTGTGCAGCTCATACTGTGTCTCGGGGTTCACGGTAAAATACTCCATACATGCCCGCCATGCCACTGCTGGCTCCATGGTGAGTAGCGCCGAGAAGCCATGTAGGCCGATGTGGCGACGGCGAGCACGAACATTTTATTACGCAGAGTGCATCAAGCTACATAGGTATAAAAAGATTAGTTTGTGCACCAGGGATAAAGGAACGTAGTCTTTCGTTGTTAGCAGTTCAGCAGTTGCACCGCTCGATTCCTGGATGTCGCATGTTTTTATCGAAACGGAGGCAAAAGATTTGCCTCATCGATTAATTAAAGCAGAAGAAAATTGCCCGGTTAATTAAAGAAAAACCGGGCGAAAACTGATACAGACTCACCACATGTGGACTACTCACAGAGCATGCAACCCCATAACCACACGATCAACCCGACAACCAAAACCAAGCAACACGCAAGGTCTATCAACCCTCACACTCTTACATCGCAAAGAAGACCCCAACGAGAGTACCTCGCTAAAGACCATGCTCATCACCAAAATCCACAGAACCATCAAGCTGCTACAGACACCTTTCCTGTGGCGCCACTCTTCTTTGCTTTGCTCCTGAGAGCCTCCTCCACAATCGTCTTGCCAGATCCAGGGCTAGCCCTCTCCAAACGTTTGAGCTAACTGTGAATCTCAATCTCGAAGAGAATCTCATCAACCTTGTCGCGCACAGACGCCTCGTGCCTCACAGCCACATGTGAGCCGGTAACCGCAACGTCGGAACCTCCACGATCCACAGAGGCGAGCGGCTGGCTGGGCGCTGAAGGATCAGGCGCCAACATACTGACCGCCTCACCATCATCAGTCATAGGTACGATTGACACAATGGACTTAGGTACCGCCACCGACAGTGGCACCTGAGTCCATTGTGTCAGTGATGGCGCACCGTGGGAGTGGTGCGCCATTACGAGTTGAACTAGTAATGGCGCACCACTCCCACGGTGCGCCATTACTAACTTGGCCCAAAAATTCCACCGAATGCACCCCCCCGGACCGCCTTTTCAGTTTAGAAAAAATAAAAGAAAATGATAAAAATGTCAAAAAAATAAAAGAAAATAAGTTTCCCATGTGATATGTGGTCTAGTTGTTGGGAAAATTTACAAATATGAATTTCGACTTTATTGGCAAAATATCTCTGGAAATTTGTAAAATGGGCATAACCTTTGCATACGAACTCGGATGAAAAAGCTTTTTATATGAAAAATCATCTATTCGAAAAGTTACATCCAAATTTAACTAGGGGAACCCCGTTAAACATTTTCAAAATCCCCAAAAACCTAACAGAAAAAAAGTTACGGGGCTTTCAAGATCTAGAGGCAAAAAAAATTAAAAAATTTCAAACTTACTAATGGTGCATCGTGGATGTGGTGCGCCACTAGTAACAGAAAAAAAATTGGTTTTGAATTTTTTTTAAATTTTTTTCAAAAAATGATACGTAATATGACCGGGAAGTTTGAAATATTTTTCAAAATTTCATCATAGTCATGAACATGAACAAAGTCCTAGACATGAACAAGGTATAATAGGATTGATATGCTAGATATATCAACAAGTGCCTGTGAAGTGAGCTGGTGCTGGGGTTGGATAGAACTCTGAAGTTAAGCGAAAAAAATCTAATGGTGTGGTGCTAGTGGCGCACCTGTAGTGCGCCATTAGTAGCGAAAATAGGTGCACCACTAACAGCCCTTTTTCTAGTAGTGCGAGCACTTTCCCTGCCTTCTCGAATCATTAGCATTTATATCCGTTGGATCTTAACTCTTAGGCTTTCTCGCCCATTGCATTGTCTCCTAATCGCGCGTCAACCGCACGTCCAGGCCTAACGAATGCTAGGCCTTATTGGGTCGCTGCTCTGGTGGTTTTTTTGGGCGTAGGAGATTCAATTGGGCCTACTGGGCCTGAATCAGGGTCCCGTGCGGAAAAACCTAAATCACTGGACGCTCCCAATTCGCGACCCTGCTTTTGTTCAATGGCTGCCTTGCGTGGCGGCTGCCGTCGCGGTTGCTCGATGCAGGGGATTACGATTGCCATGGCGGCTGCGGTGGTTTTGCACGGACACGACGAACAACGGCTCCTCGATCCGTTCGGTTCCATAGCATGGCGGGATGCTGTGGGGCGGCGAACAGCCGTGAAGTTCAATCACCAAGGATGATTGATTGAGAGTTTAATCGGCCATTAATGCCAGTCGATGCTCCGGGCAGGTCAGTTTTCTTTGGCGATTCATATTTTTCATTCAATTCACGCGACCCCATATAATCCCAGCCTTGTAGCTGCTCCTGTCCCACTCTGCTCATTCGTAAACCATTCTCCAGCACAGCAGCAATGGGTAATGCTTAGGTCTGTAGTCGTTCCAATTCTCCCTCTTTGCTGCAACTCCCCTTCCCCCAATTCTTCCTTTATTTTTAATGATACTATTCTTTGTATTGAAAACGAAGGTCAGCCTGCTTGTGCTGAGTTAGAAGGTGATGCGCTGGTTTCAATTCTCAATTGTTGTCTATATATACAGTGTTCTCTGTCTAATTTGGAATTTCAAATGATTGCAGGTTCTCTACAAGGACGAATTCAAGCTATGTACTGCTTGGTTTCTTTCGTTATTCCAGTTGAATCTTGAATCTGCCTGTATCCGTGTTTTCCAATTAGTTCTTCTCTGTTCTTCCCCCAATTCTTCCTCCATCAAATATATAATTTTTATTTATTGATGTTTTTCCACTCCCAACTGAAGACATGTGCTCTGAGTTGATGGGTTCGAACTTTCTGCTGGGTTGGGTTCTTTCCTTGCATCTCCAGTGGCTAAAGGTCAGGTTAGTATCCGTCATAGTTCATACAGTGATGGCATATTATCCGTCATAGTTCATACAGTGATGGCATATGGAGTCACTCCTATTTATCATGTTACTAGACAATAAACTGACATATGCTTCCAAAACCTCTAACCGATGATATTCATTTATATGAAATGCATCAACAATGTTTACTGAATTTGATGAAATTTTGAAGCAAGTAGATGTACAAGTGGATTTATGAAGTCACTGTCAAGAAGCGTGTATGATGTAGCAACGTCAAAACAAGTCGATTATCCATCCTGACCATGAACTAACATTCTCTCAAATGCTTGGTAAAGGTTGAACGGCAAAGTACTTAAAAAACATACACTAACTTGGGCCGAGATTTTTATTTGACCATATATTGCTGTTACAGTAGGGATTCCCTTCCCTCTAACTTCTCGGGTGTATGCATATAGCACTTAGCATTTTAAGATGATTGTGAAGCTTAAGGAAAATACACATCTCGATACTATATGTAAGCACTTTGTGCTCTTCAGTCTTCACTTGGGTAAAGTTTCACCTCGGGCAACTTCTTGGGATAAGATTAGTTTATTGTGCCATACTGTTTCAAGGAAATTGAAGAAAATAAGATAAGTTGTCTCAGGGAAGCAAAAATCAGAAAAGCCACACATGTACTTAAATCAAGTAAAGTAGCAATTATGCGTCTTCAACCACTATTTTTATCAGCATGTCCTAGATGTAAATCAGTTGCCTGAAGCCACCGCTCAAAAAAAATGCCCGAAGCGATCTACAACACAACAGTACAACAATGTGGTGTTTTTCAAGCATTTTTTGAAAACAGTACGGATTTGGCCGTACTACAGTACCCCATGGCCTTAGACATGGTATACTGCCAGCACTCTCGTTAGGATGTACTGCAGAACATACTTCAACATGATGCTCTGATTTCCCTATATTTCATTTCAGTTTATGTATGATTAATTCTTGCACCAAGCAATTACATTGTCCAGATATCCCCTCATTCCAAAAGTGTACATACAGGTGATGTTCATGCTAGCTGTGGTCGATTGAGATCTTGGAGCTTGGTACTAGGATTTTTTTTTTTAGATTGGCAGCTCGACGTTGCCCTGCCCTTCGCGCCCATGACTCCCTGTACTGTGCTACCATGATGATGGCTGTGTCAAGCCGTCCCAGAACTCCTCATTACCCAGAATTCATCAAATAGACATCTAGGTTGAAACTTGGAGAACATCTAATATCGTCATGTTCACTTTGTCCTTTTTATTTTGTCTCACTCTGTCATTTAAGTAAAAGTTCAGTTTGGATATCTCAAGACAGATCCAAGCTCACTTGTAATTTTGTTTAGGATACCATGTGCATCAGAGGGCAGAACTCTCCATGATGCATGGAATAAAAATAGAGCGCCCAAACAATTGTACCATGAACACATTCCTAATCACTTCTCCGGATTAATTATTTATTTCTAACTGCATTGAACTGATGTGATCTCCAAAGGCAATAAAAAACTTTATTACATGCTACTTGTTCAGTGTGACTTCATGTTCATTCTTCTCCTTGTTTTTTTACTTATAGCTTGGTTAAAATTCCTGCCAAGTTATTTATCACAACATTGCAATATATAATAATATTCAAATGGTCCTAATATATTTGCAAGAATTTCCTGGACTATCCTGGTAAGCTATCAATTTCTTACTTCTAAAAGACACCTCCTGGATATGTGCATGTGAATTTATACTCTCTATGACAGTATGATTAATATAGAAACCACAACTATTATCACCTAGCACTCTGATAAATCATACCTAGCATGCAATGTGGGCTTCAATGTTCATTTCTAAGCGCATCAAACCCAGGAAAAAAAAGTTCTTCCCTGCTATCCTTTACTACTTTGTTTTTTTCATGTATCCTAATATTTGAAAATCATATCCTTCTATCGTAAAAATAGACGGGTGCAGCAACGCGCGCCATCGATGATCTAGTATCTTTACCTCTTTACCTAATAACTAGGAAAATTGCCCGTGCGTTGCAACGGGATACACCGAGAAAAAATAACGAAATGATTATGTATGTTTTTAATTCCTCACCATGTCCTGGTTGATACCCATCCTGCTCTGCATCATGACGTTTCATGCGCCATTGCCATTGTCAGTTTAGCTTATTCGCAAGTACAGCAACATGCTTCCCAAATTCGTGTCATCCTTAATCAAATTATTGCATGTGCAGGCAGACTGCCGGATGGAACACAACCGTACTGAGTGCAAAATGATTACATCAGAGACAAAGGTCGTATTGTCTTTCTACCCAAAAATGTACTACTTTGAATCCAGAAAAACAATAGCATATAATTAATACTGATACATTGTGATTACCAGTTAACATCCAGCAACCTCTGTTGCCATACCTATATATCAAGCTTAACATCATTAGAATTAGTCCTAAGCCCTGCAAAAAGAACAACCAGTCATAATACAAGATGTAGGTATTTCAAGAAATAAATGTCACATTTGCAGCTCCAAATGCTTCTTATCGTTGGGCTCGAATCTCTCACAATTTGATAACCCTTATATAATCTAATTTCAGAACAAATGGGTACATTGGTCAAACCTTGATGTTATGTAATCAGACCCTTATGCCCATAGCAGAGAGCCAGTCGCAGGTTAAGAGAAGTGGTATGATGTAGTCATCCAGCGCACCGGTGCAAGGAGGATGCTCTTTGCCTCCAGATGGGAATTACTGCTCGATCGTTCTCCAAATAAACATTTTTTTACTGGTACCAAAACAGAAACATGGTGTATGCATGTATGCAATCGGAAGAACACAATCTAAAGAAAAATATGTTTTATTTCAGAATCAAATACATTAGCTACATGTACACACTGTGCACATTAGGTTTCAGTGACTACATAGATCACACTCAAAATCCTTAATGCGTAAAAATATGACCAGAATCCATATCCACATAAAACAACAAAGAAACCATTCTGATGCATTGATTCAAAAATTTCTAAGGGGCAACAATCTAAACTCAGAAAAGTAACATAGATTGATCGGACAAACTGTTGTCCCGAATTAACCAATGAGCAAGGACGTAGAGAACAGAAAGGGGACTATGAGCCTAAGGCATCTCGATATAGAAAATCTCTTACTTGACAGAGCTCATGGTCATTTTCTCTATTTTAAGCTTCAGGTCACCTTCTGACTGGCAAATTGTAGATGGCAGGGTTGCATAAGACATTAACTCGTCAACAATGAAGCAACTTCATAAGGTGACATCTGAAAACATTAGTTGTGATCCTGAAAATAGGTTCAGTCAGAGTATCATGGACAAATTCTCGTTCCCTGGGCAACTGAACTCCTAGCATAGCCTATTTACATTGCGGCACATTTATCTCTCAACAAATAAAAAAATTGCTCTATCTGTTACATCGTGGAAGGAAACATGAGGGATCGAGGGAGGCGACAAGGCCATTGGGACAGCTAGTCCAGGGCCATCGACTGGTGCAGAGAGGTAGTGTAAGTTCCATACCTTGAGGACGTAGACCTGGAGTAACGTGCTTGTGGAGCTCGAGCTGGGAGTAGCATAAGTCCTAGTTGGTACTCCCTTCGTTTCTAAATATAAGACTTTTAGAGATTTCAATAGGGGCTACATACGGATGTATATAGACATATTTTAGAGTGTAGATTAACTCATTTTAAAGTTCAAATTAGAATCTCTAAAAAGACTTATATTTAAGAACTGACGGAGTACTTGCTATAAGGGAAAGCAAGCCAAATTCAGGATTGCCGAGACTGCGAACAGAGAAATTACATGGTGGATTGGGAAGGAGAGGGCAGGGAGGAGAAGTAGTGTACCAGAGGTCGTGGATGGAGGAGGGCGCAGGAAAGGATGAAGTCGAGGATGCGGGATGACCTTCAGCCAGTTCCAGCCGCTGCAGGGCATGCGAGCTCTCTGTGGTAGGAGTCCATGTCTTCCGCGCCGGCGATGAGTTGTCGGACGTGGGCAAGGTGGGCATTTGCGTGCCGAACCAACCAGCGCAACCGCCCAAGGAGAGATGCTCCACGCGCACAAGACCAGCGCCCTTGCACCGCTGCGCCCCTGCCGCACCCTTCCTTCTTCTCCCTACCTCTTCTCCTCGAGCTCATGCGTTGCAACGGGATATACATATTATAGTGGTTTAACAATCATGCGTTCAACATATACTCAACACGAATATGTCCAACATATACAATTAGGATCGTCATGCACAATTGCACATGCAGATTGGAAAAACATCCCAAAGTGATGGTCCCAGCTATACCAAAATAGAAACTAATTTAATCAAGTTTGTCCAGGCCCTCGCAATACTCCTCATTGTGGGTCAAAAATTGAAGGAAATCTAGCAAGCAAAATCATGGAGTTTACATAATAAATCCAGTGCCAACAACTTGTGATGAGTACGGGCAGCTACGCCTCTGATGACCATAGCAGACGGCACCTTCAATGTTAACGAGCCAGGGACGGATGGAACAGGACACACCATCATGTTCTACTAATTCAATGTTGAATTTATTTATTTCTGTTTCTTTAAAAAATGATTGTGCATATGTCAATCAGCTATGTAACCATATCGCCTTATTAGGACCAAATAGAGTTCAAGTTCGAACTACCAAGATACATGTTCCTAAGTTTACCTGAATTCAAAACATGTTCTAAGATTGGTATGATAGGTATGACCAATTATTCATGTTTTTAAGACAATACTATACGCCACTATATATTAGTTACCGGAAAAAGATTGCACCTTGGATTTGGTTTGCCAACTGCTGCTCTGAGATAGATGGCTACACCAGCAAGCGATACGATTGTTATAGAGCATTTGAGGCAAAAATCAATATACAACGGATCCATGAAAATAAAAAGGGACTGGACCATTTGCATTGTGATTCATTTTGGTGAATTTTGCACCTAAGAGCTCCAAATCAAACAATATTGGAGATAGTCTTAGAATATGTGTGCCGGTATTCTCTTGCTTATGTGAGATGAGGAAAGGATACTTAATTCTTTTTCTTATAGAAAACAAGGGAGGCTCTCCTCGGCTCCATTGCAAGACAATGGAACCTTACATAGTTCAGTCTTATACAAATTCTGGACCAGCAAGATGGATGATTGGATGCCCTAGATGGACATGAAGTGACTACTCCTAGGAAGAGCTCGGCTGCCCAAGACACTGCACACACATTTCAATCTTCAGAACATCAATCTGAACTGTGTATAGAAGAACAAGATAAGCTGCACAATATGAGCAGCAGATAAAACCAGTACCAAATGTAATTCAGTCGTAATGCCAGAAGATTACCTGATGCCAATATAACACAAGATTACCTGATGCAAGGTAATTCAGTCGTAATGTCATCCAGTCTGACTGTACAATCCTTTTGGTATCTGAAACTACATTAACTTAGATTAAATGAATCAGATTGTACTCACACTCACAGAGTTCAAAAAGCATAAAGCATCCACCTACCACTCAATTCGCCTTCCCTCCGTCGCAGTAGTGCAAGCACATCGTCCCATCCTTCTCCATACTTCCACCTCCATTGTCTGCTCTTGCTGTAGACAATCTTCCCCCATCCCCACGGAGGGCACCTCTCCTACATTTCTCAGCACCCGCCATGGCCTTGGAGATCTTCCTGCCAGCCATGGAGGCCCGCCTCCACCTGCAAGGACTTCGCGCCGCCACGCCGGATCCCTCCATCTCCCGCTTCCGCCCGACTCCCGTGAGCTCCTGCCTAGGTCGCAGCACAGCCCCTCCTTTCTTCCTTCTTCTCTCCCTCACCTCACCGTCTCCTTTCTGCCCAGGACCGTGGATGCCATGGATCCGCCCGTGAATCCGCGCTCCGGCGACCCCCGCCTTTGTATCCGCCTCCCCAGCCCCTGCAAGCTCCAGTCGCCGCCTCCGCCGCCGCCGTCCCAACGCCGCTCGAGTCGCCGCCTGCCCACATTGATCCGGTCCCCAGACATAGACATATGGACCGCGGGTTGAATATAGCAAAATGCAGGGCCTTTCTGAAAAATCGAAAGGTTATGTCAGATTAGCCACTTAAAAAAGGAGTGCGGGTTAAATTTCTAGAAACGGAGGGACTTTTATGCAAAAATACCGACGACGTACGACCAGAAGCCATAAACGCTTTATTAGTAGGGAAAGATAAAGCAAATTCGGTTTCTGTCGTCCGTCGTCGGCTTTTTTGCATTAAAGTCCCTTCGTTTCTGAGAATTCAACCCGCAGTCCCTTAGTTGCTATCTCAGAGTTATTACAAAAAGAACCCTGCTGTTTTGAGAGTTCAACCCGCGGTCCCCCTGGAAAGGAAAAAAAACCTAGCCACACGAACGACCCATGAACCCCAATCTCATCCACCTCCAGCGCCGCCACGCCCTGCAACGCCGTCGCGCGCCGCCGAACTCCGCCCCGTTGTCGCCCCGCCGGAATCCGCCGGAACTCGACCCGCCATCGCGCCGCCGCTCAAGCCCAGCTTCTGGATCGGGTCAACGCGGTGGCTCGAGCGGCTGGGGGCGGCGCGGTGGCTCGAGCGAAGGCGGCGGCTGGAGATTGCAAGGGCCGGATTCATGCGCGGCAGCGGCTGGGGAGGCGTATCCGGAGGCGGGCGGCGAGGCGGGGGTCGCCGGTGACGACGACGAAGGCCGGATCATGGCTTCCCGGGCGAAAGGAGGCAGGGAGGTGAGGGGAAGGAGAAGGAAGAAAGGAGGGACGGTGCGGCGACCTAGGCAGGAGCTCGCCGGAGCCGGGCGACGACGGACGACCGCGGGAGACAGAGGGATCCGACGTCGTTGCTACTGCCTCCCTGGTATTCCTCCTCTCACATCTCCCGCCTTGACGTCATCTGCTGCGCCGCCCAGGCCTCGACTCCACATCACCGGCATCTCCAACTCAGTACTCCTGCCACTGCACCCAGCGGCTCGTCGCCATGACCGGATCCGGCAAGGTTCCTCCAATACCCACCCTCTCCCTCATGCCACACATGCTATTTTACTTGGAAAAGCCATTGCTCACGTTTTGGATTTTGGCACTGCTCTGTTGTCGTGCTTCGCTTCAGTTCTTTGTTGGAGGAACTTTAATTGTTTTGTTTCGATTCTTCTTCGATCTTAGCTCTCAGGTCTCAACATATGCATTACAATATGTTTGTTGTCTGTAGGGATGGAGTGAAGAAATTGGATTGGGGTCATGGAATAAATCATACGAGGATGCAACTCATGTTCTTGTAGGCAGTCATTCAGATTTCTTAACTCTGTAGCAAAATCAGCTGCCACAGTTCTGCGCTGCCGGCCATAGAAACCTTTCCTGTATCCCCTCTTGTTGCTTCTCTGCAGCGGCATCTCAGTGCCATGGTGGCGGCGCTCCTGCCCCGACGACCGTAACTGCTCCTCACGATCTGTTGTGTCTCGGCAGTCCCAGCCACTCCTCCCTAGCGAACTTGTGCTCTTCCTTTGGCTTGCCTTCCAGAGGATCTGCACCGCTTCAGTTATAATCAGCAGGGGCCTGACGTCCAACCTCGGCCTTCATGTTGGTTATTGTAGCCTTTATGTATACCTCTGTCAGATCGCTCACTATTTTGATAGGAATCCGCTGCCCGGTGATGGTTTGTTCCTTCCTGACGGATTGTCGCACACGTTTACATGATTCGGGTGCGCACATAGGCAAGCAAGGCCGCCCTGGTTCAGGCATCTGTTAGTTATCGAAAAAATCTAACCACCGCAGGAGAGGAGGAGCTGCAGATTCATAGTGTACGTGATGTCCCTACCAGATTGCTACAACATTCATGCAGGTATGCTTCTTGCAGCTTGTTCAGATTTATTTGATGTCTAATGCTATATTATGTGCATCTCTTATTTCGCTACGTTGTTCTTTGATGAAGTTGTACTTATTTTGCATTGTAGTTCAGGCAATGTTTAGATAACATATATGTCCCTAGATTACATAGTATGCATGCCCTTTGTTACTTGCTGAATGTCTCTTAAAGGGGCAGCCCCAGTGCATGTAGCTCCCGCTTGCGCAGGGTCTGGGGAAGGGTCCGACCACTTTGGGTCTATTGTACGCAGCCTTTCCCTACATTTCTGTAAGAGGCTGTTTTCAGGACTTGAACCTGTGACCTCATGGTCACAAGGCAGCAGCTTTACCACTGCGCTAAGGCCACTTGCTAAATGTCTCTTGGGTAACTAAAAATGTTCAGAATAAGCTAAATTTTAGAAATTCTTCATGGATTATGATTGGCAGTTATATGCCACCAGATTTCAAGACTGCTGCTTGAACAGTTTGTTATCCATGAAGCTTAGAAGTGTTAGACGGACTAAATTTGCTATCATTTGCGACCATTTTTTCCTAAGGCCATCAGATCCACTGACACACTTTGCTACCCTAAGGGAGTCATGGTACAGTTTTTATGGTCAATCACCCACCAGTCACCACAAATGCAAATGGTTAGTTTATTACAAAACAGATTTACTGCTGTTTATTTGTATATGAGATTTCTCAGTTTCACTTCTCACATGATATTTACAGCTTAATCAATTCTCAATCGACCTGCTTTGGTTGTACTTTTTTATTTGCTTTGTTCAGATTTATTTGATGCCCAATGCTATATTATGTGCATCTCTGAAGAATAATACGGAAACTGATTGTGGTTAGTATGTCCTGCAAGATTGCTTTAAAAAATGCCCCAATGCAGCCTTCTGATTCATATATATGATGCATTTAGTTCCTTCTCCATTTATTATACACTGTACTGTTTTGACATGCCCAATTATCAAGCACAATCATTTTAAGATATATTACTATACCCCCCCCTCTGAAAAGGTATATTGCTACAATGTAGTAGGGCGCTCATTTGATTCACTAAACAAACTTTAGACAATTGGTTGACCTTTGGCATATCTGCACCTATGTTAGAATCGGATCAAACTCCTACGTTTACTAATACAAATTTTGCGCAAACAAATTGATTATTTTGTCTAACATATATTGTTGCTAATGCGTTCATGCTTTCCTCAGATTCTGATATGCTGAAAAGTTTGCCAAAGTTGAGTCGCCAGGAACTTGAAGTAGCGCGTGAGGATTTTAGCAACATAATTGGCTCAACTCCGGAGATTGTAGTCTACAAAGGAACAATGAAGGATGGACCTGAGGTTTTTGTCATATCATTATGCGCCTTTGAAGGTCATTGGACTAGCGAGCATGAGCTCTTTTACCAAAACAATGTAGTTCGTTTGTCTAAAATTGTGACTCAGAAACACCTTCTAATAACTCAAATAATAAATAAATAAAATGGGATGAACATTGTAGGTTATGATCTGGCAAGGTTGAGTCATGAGAACATAGCAAAGTTTCTGGGCTATTGCAGAGAGAGTGACCCATTCTCGAGGATGTTACTCTTTGAGTACGCATCAAATGGGACCCTGTACGAGCACCTACACCGTAAGTCTATCTCTTCAATTTCGTTACGACAGAAATATTTTGCATTTTCTGTGCATCGTAATTTGATCTCATTTGTTTTCTTCCTTTAGATGGAGAAGCGGCCCAATTCTCTTGGCTCAGACGAATGAAAATAGCCATCAGCATCGCCCAAGGTTTAAGGTATCTGCACACCGAGTCGCAGCCGCCTTTCGCTATATCAGAGCTGAACTCCAATTCAGTATACGTTATAGAAGATTCTACCCCCAAGGTACTTGCATGGCTTTTCTGTACAAACTGAACTTTGAAATCCACTTCAGACAATTGCTCATGACTTGACAGAAATCATTCTTATGAGCAGGCTGACGACGTCGTCTACTGAAGCCTCACCGGCGACGCGATGGGAGAGCTCCGGCCTGTACATGGGTGTGGGAAGACAGATCCGCGTCGCCAGCCTACACAAGGCCATGTCAACGCCTCGACGCAGGGTTCATCATCCGTCTTCGTCGGGTAAGCAAAGCGATCCACCTTTCCTCTTTCTCATCAGATCCATTTTATTGTGATATTGCATTTAAGTCAATCAATTTTTATGATTCTTTCGGTGTTAAAGAAAATGGATTTTTACCTGAATAAATTTCGTGTATAGATATGTAGAGGATGAACTCAACAAGCGGATCTTTCAAGGTTAATTAGCCAAGCGGATCTTTCAAGGTTAATTAGCTTTGCACATTTTATTAAATAGATGCAGTGGCATAGCACCTTCAATATCATGCTTGCACTCACATGTTTTCCAACAGCACCATGAATGCTGCCCAGAATTGCCATGCCTTCCGCTTTCGCTATAAGTTCCTATGCTGCTCCCTGCCCCCTCCTCCTGTCACGTGTGTTGTTTCCCTTGTCATCAGTGAGCTCTAGAAAACAACTGCAAGGTACAGAATAGTTGCCACTTAGTTAGCATTTTAGTTAATAGTGTAGACATGTTAGTAACACTATAATGTTGGACAATAAATGAATTCGACAACATCCGCACGAACTTATCTTGCTTCCAAGAATAGTAAAATCATCTTTAATAATTTCCCTGATTTTGCTTATATTCATGTTTCTTAACATGTTTAGAATGTTGTTTTCTCCAAAATGCAGCACTTACCTTCCATTTGGAGCACATGATGCATTTTTTCATCATTTGCTAACTGAAAAAACCATTTTTCTGATAAAATGCAATCCATCAGTTAAGACTTAATTAATTGCCTTCTAGACACACCTTCAAATATATACAAGTTCTCTGATAAGGTAGTCGTGCGAAGACTGTATTTTTGGTTTACATTGTTAATGTTTTCAGTGACCACAAATTTGACTTTCTTTTTTGCTTCTTTTCAGCTTTCAGGTTCTAAATGAGAAGGTAAGGATGTAGTTGAGCTGCATGAGAAAACCCAGTTCCATTATCTCAGAAGCCAGAAGTTTCCCATTTAATATCTTTGGTTCTAAAATTTGTTTAAGAAAATGGCCATTTTGCTATTAGCACCATGATTATGTGTCAATTGTAGATTCTTAATTGCTTAGAATTATTTTATATGTTTGATTCCTTCGGTTCATATTTATTCAACAACAAAATAGTTTCAAGATTGGTCCGTTTGAGGATCAAACTTCGAACATGTGAATTGATGTGGCATCAAGCTAAGTCCGTTGATACATTGCTATCCTTTTTTGCTTTGCACAATTAATCTTGTCACTAGAGATGTATGTAAATCCTCTAGCTTTGCTTATTTTATCTTTTTATTTCAGCTTATAGAATATCGTGCCATGCGTTCACAAATTACATGGTCATGTGGGTGGATTATTTCTCCCATTGCAACGCACGGGCATTGTTTTCTAGTATATATATAGATTCATGCGACGTAGATGTGCAGTGCTCCTGGGAACAGCCCGAAAACCTCCAGCGCGAGGCACGTGAGGGGCCACATTGGCCGGACCTCCTTCCTCCATGCCGTGAGACGCTTCAGACTCCGTCGAGAGAGAAATTCCACAAGGAGTTTTTGTAACTGGGCAGTAAAAACGCTGGCCAATGGCTGGTCCCGAAGAACCCCATGGTCCTAGGAGTCTTTTTTTCCCCGACTAGGGTGTAGTGGTTAGGGCTGGACCAAAAGCTCGTAGCTCGCGAGCTTAATGAGCGATCGACAGTTTGGCTCGTTAAGCTCGGAGCTCGCTTCTTAATGAACAAAGCCTATCATTGATTTCAGCTCATTAAGCTTAACGAGCTTAACAAACGAGCTCACAAGTTTCATAAGTAGCTCATTAAGCTCATTAGTAACAACATAACACATATTTTCATTTTACGTGACAAACTTTTTGTACCACCTCAGCCCATCAATTCAATCTAATCGACATATGAGGCAAAAAACTAGTGCATTTTTTGTAGTCACCATATTTCATCTTAAAAACCACACCTACACATTCATCATGTATATCATAACACATTATAATCTGTTAACGAGCGCTCGCGAGCGCTCACGAGCTTAACGAGCTTCAAACGAGCTGAGCCGAGCAGGGTTTTCTGCTTGTTAATCTTAACGAGCTTAACGAGCCGAGTCTTAACGAGCACGAGCTTAACGAGTACGAGCTTAACGAGCCGAGCTGCTCGTTAGTCCACCCCTAGCCGCCGCCGGAGGCCACCACCGGGCGAAGCCCGCGTCGTGGCGGCGGCGGCGGGGCCTTCCCCCCGTGGCGCGGCTCTTTTCTCCCACGGGGCCCCGCGGCTGGCGGCCCGCCTGCGGCTTGGATCCATGGCGGCGGCCATGGCTGGTGGCACGCGGCGCAACTTGGAGGCGGGCGGCGCCGGCGTGGACAGGTGGGCCACTTCCCTGGCCATGTGGATGGCGGGGAGGTGGTGGGCTTCGGCTGCGGCGGTGGTTCCTCGCTGGATGTTGGTGGCCATGGTGATGTTCGACGTCGACCCCGATCTACTCCGATCTGCAGCGGATTTGGCCCTTGGTGGCTTCGGTCACCGTTCTTGGGTGCTGGTCTTGCAGATCTGATGGCTGGAAGGGTTCCGGGGGAATCTCTTGGCCGGTGTGGCGGCCACTCCGATGGCAGTGCCTTTGGGTGTTGCTTCCCTCGTTGGAGGCTTCGGAGAGGACCTCCTTCCCTCCACCCTCCCAGGAGCTCAGGTGAAAACCTCAGACCCCCCTGTTCCAAGCGACGACGACACCACGGTGGCGTGCTCCTTCCTGAAGGCGTTGCTCGGAGGCTGCTCAAGCGGCGGTGGAAGTGGCGGCAGTTCGGTGTCGACATATGCATTCTGGTCAGCTTCATCTTGGAGGCTGCGGCGACGTAGGCGACGCTCGTCTGGTGGAGCTACTGCTGATGGTCGAGCCATCGTCGGCAGTCTGCGCCATCAGGTTCGGGATGCTCATGGGGGAAACCCCAGATCTGGGTCTTCTGGATCGGATGATGATGGCGCTCTATCGCTTTCCCTTCTGGGGGCATCGTCTTGGAGCAAGTGCTGGCTGGAGGGATGGTGGAGCGGTGTTTCATCTCACACATTGATGGCGGCGGAGATTGATGGCATGGCGTTGTGGAGACTCGGCGTCCTATGCACGGAGATGGGCTCGCGCAGGAGGAGGTTGCTGTTTGGCGTCATGGTGACATAGATGGCAGAGTGGTCAGACAAGGTAGAAGCCTTAATATGATCTGAAGACCTGTGGAAGATGGCGGCGACGACACATGAGTGCGTCTGACCGGATTGTGCCCCAGACCCGGTATGTGGCTCGGCTGGGGCTTCCGAATGAGTTTCAGCTTCCAGCTTTTGATGTTAGGCTTAGGTTATCGTGGAATTGTCACGTCAGATGTCCTCGTGAAAGGACTTAGTTGTGGAGCCATCACAACTAGGAAGCTTGAAGGGGTTAATCGGGACAAAGGACACGAGATATTTTATACTAGTTCGGCACCTTACGGTGAAGGTAAGGCCTACGTCTAGTTGGGTTGGTATTGATGTTTCGATGACCAGGGAGCGAGATACGCTATGCCCGGTTCTCGATGAATTGTTTCTTGCCCTTAGCCGCCAGCAGGTCGTCCCCTTATATACACGGGTTGACGCCCTACGGCTTACAGAGTCCCGGCCGGCTTATAAACAGTGTCCGGCTCGGTGACTAGTTAAGTCTACCTTATGATACAAGTCATATTACTATGGCAGTTTATTACAACGGGCCTTAAGTCGCCTGCAGGCCTTAAGCCCTCTATGAACCGCCATTTTCACCTTTGGTCTTGGGCTTCTCTCTGGTAAGTCTTCTTTGCGTAACCCGGCCCCTCCTGGGCGGCTTACACAAATAGTTATATCCCCAACATTAGGCCCCATATTGATTTGAACCTGTTCATGTCAATCTTAAAATACCTTATGGAACTGTCCTTCAGTCCTTTGTCATCATCTGGATCCGGGTTAAATCATCGTGATGTCATCATCTGGATCCGGGTTAAATCACCATGACGTCATCATCTGGATCCGGGTTAAATCACCGTGACGTCATGTCATCATCTGGATCCGGGTTAAATCACCGTGACGTCATCTTCCATAAAACTTATTTTTACTCCGTCATATCTTCCAATGGATCTTTGCCTTTACTGACCATCCCGAGAATCGAGGCGTCAGGGCCGCTGGATAATAAATTTTATCTCCTCATTTCTCGCGCCGCCTCAGTTATCCTTCTCTTATAAATAGGCGCGACCCCGGTCTTCCATTTTTCCCTCTTTCAGTCGTCTTCTTCCTCTCGCCTCCTCTCAAGCTCCGCCGCCGCCGCTGTCGAGCTTCCTGTCTTCACCGTCTCAGGCCGCTGCATCGACCTGGTTGGACCAGAGAAACACGACGAACCTCCACAGCCCATCCAGATCCGTAAGTTCCCTTCCATTCCTTGCTTAGATCCGCATTAGGGCTTCTTCGAGTTCGTCAGAGTTCATCACCATTAGAGCCAAACCCTTGTTAGTTTTCCTCTTAGACTCCTCGTCTGATCTAAGAATGATATAATATGGCCGCGGTAGTTGTTTTCGCACTTGTTTTGGATAAAAAGCAGATCCCTTTCTATGTATAAAAGCCTCATTCGAGCCTATGAATACGTCTGCGTCAGTTTTTAGGTCTAGAAAATTTTCTTATCAGAACAGACCTTTGATCTTAAATACCAGCAGAAGATTATGAAACATGTTTTTATCACCCGGAAAATTCCTTTTGTTAAATGCCTTTAAACACAACTGTCCAGGTGTCCGGCTTAAATAAATGACATAGAACCTTAGCTGCTCCTCATGACCTGAAGAATTTTGAACTGCTCTTGATACTTGTAGCGGCTTAAATATTGTTGCACAGTCATCCTTATATCATTAGGCCCCTCATTAAGCCGACACCTTGAATAATTAGGATTTTTCTCCCGGGTTAAAATTGAACCGGATCTTCTTATTTTGTCATAGGCCAACTGTTGTCATGGCTCCTAAGGTGGCCAAGGCCCCTGTAACCTGCAATTGGGTCCCATCCATAGTTACCAGGAGTAAACTTGCTGAATTTGTTAAGTCTGGCCATCTGCCTAAGAAGGAGGTCATGTCTTATTGTGCCCCTGGCCCGTCTGAAGAGAAGCCTCAACCCAAAGAAGGGGAGGTGATAGTTTTTACGGATCACATGAGTCGGGGATTTGCCCCTCCCGGCTCAAAATTCTTCAGGGAGGTTTTGAATTTCTTTGACCTTAGACCTCAAGACATCGGACCCAATTCCGTGTCAAATATTTGAAATTTCCAAGTCTTCTGCGAGGTGTACCTTGGAGAGGAGCCAAGTCTGCTATTGTCCAGGGAACTTTTCTACTTGAACCGGCAAAATGAACGTGCCAACGGGCCCAGTCTTGAGCTTGGCGGCATCTCGATCCAACGACGAAGAGACTGCCTTTTTCCTTGTGCTAAGCTGCCGAGTCACCCAAAATCTTGGAACCAAACGTGGTTCTACTGTCAGGACACTTCTCCAGCTGATGAGAAGCCTCTGCCCGGCTTTCGCGCCCTGCGCCTTGAGTCCAACCATCCGCTAACAGACAAACTGATGGCCGTTGAGCATCCGCCTCTCAATCCCACCATCAAGAAGATCAAAGCTCTCTTGGGAAACGGTTTAAACGGCGTCGATCTGGTCCGAGTCTGGGTCATGTGGCGAATACTTCCATTAAGCCGTCGTTCCGGCTTAATGTGTACTTACACAAGCGAAAAGGATGATGTGGTGGATGCTACGACCCAGTCACTACTGAAGGAGGGCACTGTGACGAGTAACACCTTCGGCTTACTTCCCTTTTGCAAGAAGAACCCGACCCTTGCAGTAAGTTATCAATCTTAATAAATACTCTTCGCTATGTTATACCTTTTTTGGTACTCATAATTCCTTATCCTTTCCACAGGCTGATGATAACTTCTGGAAGGCCAAATATGACCATGAGGCTGCCAAACAAGCCAGGACGACCAAGAAACCCGAAAGGAAAGCTGCCAAGACGGGAACCTCAAAGAAGAAGAAACCCAACGCCTCCGACTTACTCAAATTGGATGATAGTTCTTCGGATGATGAAGAGGTAATCTTTAAATTTTCTTATTTCCCTTGTCATTATTTGTCTGACATTCTATCCCTTCAGGAGGATATGGGGAACAGTCAAGCAGCCAATGAAGAGGTAACTCTAATCTCCTTCGACTCAGAGCCTTTGCCAAAGCAAAAGATCTGAAGGGTGACCCGGAAAGTAAGATTGTCACATGCTCTTGCTTATCAAGATCCTCAATTTCTTTTGAAGCAACAACAGCTTGAGAACCAGAGGCAGACCCGGAACAATAAGGATGCGGAACTCTCCTCCGGCTTACCTGACGTAACCAGGAAGCGTCGGACTGAGGTTATCTCCGATTTACGTTCTGTTTTACCTTTAGCGGGCTTAATTCATCATCCTCTCAATTCGTCTGACTCCAATTATCAGGATACCTCTCCTTCTTCCGGTGAATCCATGCAGTCAAACATGCCGGCTTTCAAAACTGCTCCCGGGTAATGTAACCTTATGTACCTTGAACTTTACTTTACCCATGCTTGCGTATTCATCCTTTTGCCTTTGTTAACAGCATGCAAGTGAAACCCAGCAAGATGGCGAAGAAGAATAAGCCATCCCAAGACCCGATTGTAACTGAACCGGTGATTAATGCGTCTGCTCCAGACAGCTCTACCCATCAGCCGCCGCCTGATCCGGCTTCTGATATTCCAGTGCCAACCTTTGATCCGCCCGCTGAAGATACTCTCAACACAAATGACCCGGAGACTCCTAGCCCGGTCAAGACAAATGAACTGGAAGTTGAGATTGTGAGGTCTCAGTTTGTTGAACCAGGGCGGCCTACCGTCCTTGCCAAATGTACCACCAAGGAAGAACTTGCCGAACGCCGAAAAGCCAAGCAGGACATTACTGATTATACTCACTTAAGCATTGGTGATATAGTCTCGGGCTATCTGAATCAAGTGCATGATAGTCGTGACCTGGAAATTGACATGGTAAAACAAATACAACACAAATCTGAGGTATAACTTATACTTTTTACCTGAATCTTACATACTGTACCAGCCCCCAAGTCTATTGCTTATGAATAAATATGCTGTAGACTTAGAAATCTGCTTTACTTATTAATTTAGCCGGTTCAAAGAGAATGTATTTAACCTGGTTATAACATGATAGTTGTAAATTTGAAATATACATTAGCCCCCAAGTGTCAAGTATCTTTACTTGTAAAGTGCTTGAGACTTAATATGTGTGACCCGGTATGATAAGTTTAAAATTCTTCAGCATACATTAGCCCCCAAGTGCCAAGTATCTTTACTTGTAAAGTGCTTGGGACTTGAATGTTACCTTACTATAATCCTTACCATAACCTGGTGTCAATGCAGGCCACCATAAGTCAGTTTGAATCAGAGCTTGCTGTCCCGAAGAGTCGTATGGAAACTCAAGAACTTGAAACTCAGAAGGCCAACTCCAAATTTGAATTCAGTGTCTCTGAAAATGAGAAGTTGAAGAAAAAATTTGAGTCAGAGAAGAAAGTTTGGGCTGATGAGGAGGCTTCACTGGTGACTCGGGCCGAGACAGCAGAAGCATCTCTTACAGAGGCAACAACCGAGCTGTCCACCTTAAAATGGCAGATATCTCAAATGGTCTCAGCCATCTTCGGTAAGTTACTGTGCAAAACCTCAAACATTGTAATCTTCCAATGACTATTGTAATAGTTACCCCCAGCTTACTGCTATGCTTGTGCACACACAGGCACCAGGAGTACAAACCTTCAGCAAAACATGCTGATCAAGCTTAAGGTTGTTTATACCCTAGTGGAACAACTGTACACCGGGTCACAACGTGCCTTGGCCGTTGTAGCTTTATCAAATCCCAGTCCCCACCTTCTGCAAGACGTGTTGAAGGGCCTTGCTGTACTACCTCAGCGGATCCAAGACTTAAGGCGGGTGTCCTCAAGAGCCGGGGCTGTAGCCGCATTGAGCCGGGCTAAAGCATGGCTCCCAGAACTAGACCCGGCCGACCTTGCCCTTGGACACCCAAGTCTGAAGGAGGACGGTACTGTATTTGACGACCATGATTTCACCGCCTGTGTCAAAGCCATACGTCCCGTGGCAACCCTTGTTGGAAACGACACTGACCTTACCAAGTACGCGTCGGGTTATGATAGTGAGAACCGGAGAATTCCAAACACTCCATATGATCAAATCAGCCTGATCCCTCCAATTCGTAAGCATACTTTTGCCCCTGAAGTGGACCCAGCTGGTTTAATAGATGATGAAGCTGAGTTTGAAGCTTTGAGCGGCATTGACTGGGCCTCATCAACTTTCCAGGACAAAACAACCGACGGAGAAGCGGAGAAGGATAACTCGGAGTCTTCAAGCCCGCCGAAGGAGTGAATCGCCAGGTGTTTTGAAGAAAAACAATGCTTCATTTATGTAGACTCGGGGAGTCATGTAATAGGGTAGAAAAAACTTCCCAATGTTTGTCATGCCTTCACGCATGTTCCTAGCGCTTAACACTTTCGTAAGCCGCCACTGCTATATATTTCTGGCTTTATTTCCTTGGCGTATTAAATTTGCTTGCCTTATTCTACACATAAAACAAGCAAAATTTCCTTGGCATTTTATCGCGTCTGGGGTCACGGAAAGTATTGATAACCCGGAACACAAACAAAAAAACATCATAAACAGACTATACTTTGTTAAGCATAAGCATAATAGCATACCTGCGATCCTTTGATAATCTTTCCTGCTGATGTGATGCTCACCTGGTACTTAACAACCTGGCGTGACCAATATTACACCGGAAAGACAAAAAACATCTCATAATGCTTTTCACAAGGTCTCAGGATAGTCAAAATAATTTACAGGCTTCTGATTCGAATACAATCAGTAAACCGTTCCAAAGGGGTTAAGCTAAGATTCGGATACGATCATATAGCCCCCAGTGGCTTGGCGATGCCGATCAAATGGGTATCGACAACTATGTTCTCTTTGGTTCGAATACGACCTATGTTTGAACAAGAAGCCCCCAAGTGACCATAAGATTTGTTTAATGACGCTGATTCGGATACGATCCACGTCAGACCCAAAGGGGTTAAGCTGTGATTCAAATATGATCAAGAAGCCCCCAAGTGGGTTTGGCAGTATGCTGATCAAGCGGGTATCGACAGCTATGTTCTCTTTGGTTCGAATACGACCTATGTTTGAACAGGAAGCCCCCAAATGATCATGGCTAGATTCAGATATGATCATAAGCCGGACCAAAGGGAAAGCCGGATTCAGATATGATCCGCTCCCTGTTGGTAGTGTCCACCACCTGATAAAGAAGACATAAAAACATTCTTTATGGGAAAAAAGGACAGAGGTCCTGCTTTATTGCTTTATATAATATGTACATCATCAAAAGTATATACATCCTAAGAGCCGGTGGCTCAAGTATAGTAAGGCCGAAGATGGGCGATATTCCACGGCTGGCGGGTCTCCTCCTCCGACTTACGTGAGTCTTTGTGCTCTCGAATATCAATGAGGTAGTATGACCCGTTGTTCAGATTCTTGCTGACCACAAAGGGTCCTTCCCAAGGCGGAGATAGCTTGTGCATGTCAGATTTATCCTGGATGAGCCAGAGCACCAAATCACCTTCCTGAAAGGTTCTGCTCTTGACCCGGCGGCTGTGATAACGGCGCAGGTCTTGCTGGTAAATCACCGAGCAGGCTATTGCCAAGTCTCGCTCCTCATCCAACAAGTCAAGTGCCTCCTGACGAGCTTGTTCGTTGTCCGCCTCAACATAAGCCGCCACACGGGGCGAGTCATGTCGGATGTCACTTGGTAGAACTGCCTCTGCTCCATAGACCATGAAAAAAGGTGTGTAACCCGTAGATCTGTTAGGCGTAGTGTTGATGCTCCATAATACAGAGGGTAACTCCTCCACCTAGCAACCCGGAGTCTGTTTTAAGGGGACAAAGAGCCGGGGCTTAATACCCTTCAGTATCTCTTGATTAGCTCTTTCTGCTTGACCATTTGGTTGAGGATGAGCAACAACTGAAACATCAAGCCGGATATGTTCTCGTTGACAGAACTCTTCCATGGCTCCCTTGGAAAGATTAGTACCATTGTCAGTTATAATGCTGTGTGGGAAACCAAAACGAAAGATCACCTTTTTTCATGAACTGAACCGCTGTGGCCGCATCACACTTACTGACTGGCTCCGCCTCAACCCACTTTGTAAACTTATCTACTGCCACCAGGAGATGTGTCTTTTTATCCTTAGACCTTTTGAAGGGTCCAACCATGTCAAGCCCCTAGACTGCAAACGGCCAAGTAATTGGGATCATCCTTAATTCTTGAGCTGGCACATGAGCCCGTCGTGAGAACTTCTGACAATCGTCACATTTACTAACCAGATCCTCCGCATCAGCATGAGCCGTGAGCCAGTAGAAACCATGACGGAAAGCCTTGGCCACTAGAGATTTTGAGCCGGCATGATGACCACAATCTCCTTCATGGATCTCTCGAAGTATCTCTTGACCCTCCGCAGGTGACACACAACGCTGGAATGCCCTTGTGACACTGAGGTGATGTAACTCGCCATTAACAATTGTCATGGATTTGGACCCCCTGACAATTTGCCTCGCCAAGGTCTCATCCTCAGGCAGCTCTCCCCGGGTCATATAAGCCAAGTATGGCAATGTCCAATCTGGGATGACTTGAAGCGCGACCACCAATGGTTTCCTGACTATGGACATTAGATGTTGTTGACAACGGGATCACATCATTAGGAGAATGATGTGATGGACAAGACCCAATCCTAAGCATAGCACAAGATCGTGTAGTTTGTTTTGCTAGAGCTTTTCCAATGTCAAGTATCTCTTCCTTAGACCATGAGATCGTGTAACTCCCGGATACCGTAGGAGTGCTTTGGGTGTACCAAACGTCACAACGTAACTGGGTGACTATAAAGGTGCACTACAGGTATCTCCGAAAGTGTCTGTTGGGTTGACATGGATCGAGACTGGGATTTGTCACTCCGGATAACGGAGAGGTATCACTGGGCCCACTCGGTAGTGCATCATCATAATGAGCTCAAAGTGACCAAGTGTATGGTCACGGGATCATGCATTACGGTACGAGTAAAGTGACTTGCCGGTAACGAGACTGAACGAGGTATTGGGATACCGACGATCGAGTCTCGGGCAAGTAACATACCGTCTGACAAAGGGAATAGTATACAGGGTTGTTTGAACCCTCGACATCGTGGTTCATCCGATGAGATCATCGAGGATTATGTGGGAGTCAACATGGGTATCCAGATCCCGCTGTTGGTTATTGACCGGAGAGCCGTCTCGGTCATGTCTGCATGTCTCCCGAACCCGTAGGGTCTACACACTTAAGGTTCGGTGACGCTAGGGTTATAAAGGAAGTTTGTATGTGGTTACCGAATGTTGTTCGGAGTCCCGGATGAGATCCCGGACGTCACGAGGAGTTCCGGAATAGTCCGGAGGTAAAGAAAACTATATAGGAAGTGTTGTTTCGGCCATCGGGAAAGTTTCGGGGTCACCCGATATTGTACCGGGACCACCGGAAGGGTCCCGGGGGTCCACCGGGTGGGGCAACCTATTCCGGAGGGCCCCGTGGGCTGAAGTGGGAGGGGAACCAGCCCCTAGTGGGCTGGTGCGCCTCCCCTTGGTCCCCCCTGCGCCTAGGGTTGGAAACCCTAGGTGGGGGGGGGGGCGCACCACTTGCCTTGGGGGGGGGGCACTCCACCCCCCTGGCCGCCGCCCCCTTGGGAGATTGCATATCCCAGGGCCGGCGCCCCCCCTTGGGGGCCTATATAAAGGAGGGCAGGGGGGAGGGCAGCCGCACCCTGTGTCTTGGCGCCTCCCTTCCCCGGCTACACCTCGTCCTCCTCCCGCAGCAGCTTGGCGAAGCCCTGTCGGAGTTCTGCTGCATCCACCACCACGCCGTCGTGCTGCTGGATCATCATCAACCTCTCCTTCCCCCTTGCTGGATCAAGACGGAGGAGACGTCATGCTGACCGTACGTGTGTTGAACGCGGAGGTGCCGTCCGTTCGGCGCTAGGATCTCCGGTGATAGGATCACGACGAGAACGACTCCATCATCACCATTCTCTTGAACGCTTCCGCACGCGATCTAGAAAGTGGTATGTAGATGCAATCTCTCTCCCATGACTCATTGCTTAGATGAACTCATAGATGGATCTTGGTGAAACCGTAGGAAATATTTTAATTTTCTGCAACGTTCCCCAACAGTGGCATCATGAGCTAGGTCTATGCGTAGTTCTCTATTGCACGAGTAGAACACAATTTTGTTGTGGGCGTAGATCTTGTCAACTTGCTTGCCGCTACTAGTCTTTTCTTGCTTCAGCGGTATTGTGGGATGAAGCGGCCCGGACCGACCTTACACGTACGCTTACGTGAGACAGGTTACACCGACTGACATGCACTAGTTGCATAAGGTGGCTAGAGGGTGGCTGTCTCTCCTACTTTAGTTGGAGCGGATTAGATGAAAAGGGTCCTTATGAAGGGTAAATAGAAGTTGACGAAATCACGTTATGGTTATTCGTAGGTAAGAAAACGTTCTTGCTAGAACCCAATTGCAGCCACGTAAAAGATGCAACAACAATTAGAGGACGTCTAACTTGTTTTTGCAGCAATTGTCATGTGATGTGATATGGCCAGAAGTTGTGATGAATGATGAATGATATATTGTGATGTATGAGATCATGTTCTTGTAATAGGAATCACGACTTGCATGTCGATGAGTATGACAACCGGCAGGAGCCATAGGAGTTGTCTTTATTTTTGTATGACCTGCGTGTCATTGAAGAACGCCATGTAAATTACTTTACTTTATTGCTAAACGCGTTAGCCATAGAAGTAGAAGTAGTCGTTGGCGTGACAACTTCATGAAGACACAATGATGGAGATCATGGTGTCATGCCGGTGACGAAGATGATCATGGAGCCCCGAAGATGGAGATCGAAGGAGCTATATGATATTGGCCATATCATGTCACTACTATATAATTGCATGTGATGTTTATTATGTTTTATGCATCTTGTTTACTTAGAACGGCGGTAGTAAATAAGACGATCCCTTATAATAATTTCAAGAAAGTGTTCCCCCCTAACTGTGCACCGTTGCTAAAGTTCGTCGTTTTGAAGCACCACGTGATGATCGGGTGTGATAGATCCTTACGTTCACATACAACGGGTGTAAGACAGATTTACACATGCAGAACACTTAGGGTTAACTTGACGAGCCTAGCATGTACAGACATGGCCTCGGAACACAGAGACCGAAAGGTCGAACATGAGTCGTATGGAAGATACGATCAACATGGAGATGTTCACCAATGATGACTAGTCCGTCTCACGTGATGATCGGACACGGCCTAGTCGACTCGGATCATGTAACACTTAGATGACTAGAGGGATGTCTAATCTGAGTGGGAGTTCATTAAATAATTTGATTAGATGAACTTAATTATCATGAACTTAGTCTAAAACTTTTGCAAAATATGTCTTGTAGATCAAATGGCCAATGCTCATGTCAACATGAACTTCAACGCGTTCCTAGAGAAAACCAAGCTGAAAGATGATGGCAGCAACTATTCGGACTGGGTCCGGAACCTGAGGATCATCCTCATAGCAGCCAAGAAAGATTATGTCCTAGATGAACCGCTAGGTGAAGCACCCATCCCAGAGAACCAAGACGTTATGAACACTTGGCAATCACGTGCTAATGATTACTCCCTCGTTCAGTGCGGCATGCTTTACAGCTTAGAACCGGGGCTCCAAAAGCGTTTTGAGAAGCACGGAGCATATGAGATGTTCGAGGAGCTGAAAATGGTTTTCCAAGCTCATGCCCGGGTCGAGAGATATGAAGTCTCCGACAAGTTCTATAGTTGTAAGATGGAGGAAAACAGTTCTGTCAGTGAGCACATACTCAAAATGTCTGGGTTGCACAACCGCCTGTCCCAGTTGGAGATCAATCTCCCGGAAGAGGCGGTCATTGACAGAATCCTTCAGTCGCTCCCACCGAGCTACAAGAGCTTTGTGTTGAACTACAATATGCAGGGGATGGTGAAGACCATTCCTGAAGTATTCTCAATGCTGAAGTCAGCAGAGGTTGAAATCAAGAAAGAACATCAAGTGTTGATGGTCAATAAGACCACTAAGTTCAAGAAGGGCAAGGGTAAGAAAAACTTCAAGAAGGACGGCAAAGATGTTGCCGCGCCCGGTAAGCCAGTTGCCGGGAAGAAGTCAAAGAATGGACCCAAGCCTGAGACTGAGTGCTTTTATTGCAAGGGGAAGGGTCACTGGAAGCGGAACTACCCCAAATACTTAGCGGACAAGAAGGCCGGCAACACTAAAGGTATATTTGATATACATGTAATTGATGTGTACCTTACCAGTACTCGTAGTAACTCCTGGGTATTTCATACCGGTGCTGTTGCTCATATTTGTAACTCACAGCAGGAGCTGTGGAATAAGCGGAGACTGGCGAAGGACGAGGTGACGATGCGCGTCGGGAATGGTTCCAAAGTCGATGTGATCGCTGTCGGCACGCTACATCTACATTTACCTACGGGATTAGTTTTAAACCTCAATAATTGTTATTGAGTGCCAAGTTTGAGCATGAACATTGTATCTAGATCTCGTTTGATACGAGATGGCTACTCATTTAAATCCGAGAATAATGGTTGTTCTATTTATATGAGAGATATGTTTTATGGTCATGCCCCGATGGTCAATGGTTTATTGTTAATGAATCTCGAACGTAATCTTACACATATTCATAGTGTGAATACCAAAAGATGTAAAGTTGATAACGATAGTCCCACATACTTGTGGCACTGCCGCCTTGGTCACATTGGTGTCAAGCACATGAAGAAGCTCCATGCTGATGGACTTTTAGAGTCTCTCGATTATGAATCATTTGACACATGCAAACCATGCCTCATGGGCAAAATGACCAAGACTCCGTTCTCCGGAACAATGGAGCGAGCAACCAACTTATTGGAAATCATACATACTGATGTGTGTGGTCCAATGAGCGTTGAGGCTCGCGGAGGATATTGTTATGTTCTCACTCTCACTGATGACTTGAGTAGATATGGGTATGTCTACTTGATGAAACACAAGTCTGAGACCTTTGAAAAGTTCAAGGAATTTTAGAATGAAGTAGAGAATCAACGTGACCGAAAGATAAAGTTCTTATGATCGGATTGTGGAGGAGAATATTTAAGTCACGAATTTGGTACACACTTAAGAAAATGTGGAATCGTTTCACAACTCATGCCGCCTGGAACACCTCAGCGTAACGGTGTGTCCGAACGTCGTAATCGCACTCTATTGGATATGGTGCGATCTATGATGTCTCTTACCAATTTACCGCTATCATTTTGGGGATACGCTCTAGAGACAGCTACATTCACTTTAAGTAGGGCACCGTCTAAATCCGTTGAGACGGCACCGTATGAATTATGGTTTGGGAAGAAACCTAAGCTGTCGTTTCTAAAAGTTTGGGGATGCGATGCTTATGTCAAGAAACTTCAACCTGAAAAGCTCGAACCCAAGTCAGAAAAATGCGTCTTCATAGGATACCCTAAGGAAACCATTGGGTATACCTTCTACTTAAGATCCGAGGGCAAGATCTTTGTTGCCAAGAACGGATCCTTTCTGGAAAAAGAGTTTCCCTCGAAAGGAGTAAGTAGAACTCGATGAAGTACTACCTCTTGAACCGGAAAGTAGTGCAGCGCAGGAAAACGTTCCTGTGGTGCCTACACCGACTGGAGAGGAAATTAATGATGATGATCAAGGTACTTCTGATCAAGTTGCTACTGAACTTCGTAGGTCCACAAGGACACGTTCCACACCAGAGTGGTATGGCAACCCTGTCCTGGAAATCATGTTGTTAGACAACGGTGAACCTTCGAACTATGAAGAAGCGATGGCGGGCACAGATTCCAACAAATGGCTAGAAGCCATGAAATCCGAGATGGAATCCATGTATGAAAACAAAGTATGGACTTTGACTGACTTGCCCGATGATCGGCGAGCGATAGAAAACAAATGGATCTTTAAGAAGAAGACGGACGCGGATGGTAATGTCACCATCTATAAAGCTCGACTTGTCGCTAAGGGTTATCGGCAAGTTCAAGGGATTGACTATGATGAGACTTTCTCTCCCGTAGCGAAGCTTAAGTCTGTCCGAATCATGTTAGCAATTGCCGCATACTATGATTATGAGATATGGCAGATGGACGTCAAAACGGCATTCCTTAACGGTTATCTTAAGGAAGAGCTGTATATGATGCAGCCGGAAGGTTTTGTCGATCCTAAGAATGCTAACAAAGTGTGCAAGCTCCAGCGATCCATTTATGGGCTGGTGCAAGCATCTCGGAGTTGGAACATTCGCTTTGATGAGATGATCAAAGTGTTTGGGTTTATGCAGACTTATGGAGAAGCCTGCGTTTACAAGAAAGTGAGTGGGAGCTCTGTAGCATTTCTCATATTATATGTAGATCACATACTTTTGATGGGAAATGATATAGAATTCTTGGAAAGCATTAAGGCCAACTTGAAGAAGTGTTTTTCAATGAATGACCTTGGAGAAGCTGCTTACATATTAGGCATCAAGATGTATAGGGATAGATCGAGACGCCTCATAGGTCTTTCACAAAGCACATACCTTGATAAGATTTTGAAGAAGTTCAAAATGGATCAGTCCAAGAAAGGGTTCTTGCCTGTACTGCAAGGTGTGAGATTGAGCTCGGCTCAATGCCCGACCACGGCAAAAGATAAAGAAGATATGAGCGTCATCCCCTATGTCTCAGCCATAGGATCTATTATGTATGCCATGCTGTGTACCAGACCTGATGTAAACCTTGCCATAAGTTTGGTAGGAAGGTACCAAAGTAATCCCGGCAAGGAACACTGGACAGCGGTCAAGAATATCCTGAAGTACCTGAAAAGGACAAAGGACATGTTTCTCGTTTATGGAGGTGACGAAGAGCTTGTCGTAAAGGGTTACGTTGACGCTAGCTTCGATACAGATCTGGATGACTCTAAGTCACAAACTGGATATGTGTATATGTTGAATAGTGGAGCAGTAAGCTGGTGCAGCTGCAAGCAGAGCGTCGTGGCGGGATCTACATGTGAAGCGAAGTACATGGCAGCCTCGGAGGCAGCGCATGAAGCAATTTGGGCGAAGGAGTTCATCACCGACCTAGGAGTCATACCCAATGCGTCGGGGCCGATCAAACTCTTCTGTGACAACACTGGAGCTATTGCCCTTGCCAAGGAGCCCAGGTTTCACAAGAAGACCAGGCACATCAAGCGTCGCTTCCATTCCATCCGTGAAAATGTTCAAGATGGAGACATAGATATTTGCAAAGTACATACGAATCTGAATGTCGCAGATCCGTTGACTAAACCTCTCTCGCGAGCAAAACATGATCAACACCAGAACTCTATGGGTCTTCGATTCATCACAATGTAACTAGATTATTGACTCTAGTGCAAGTGGGAGACTGTTGGAAATATGCCCTAGAGGCAATAATAAAAGGATTATTATTATATTTCCTTGTTCATGATAATTGTCTTTTATTCATGCTATAATTGTATTATCCGGAAATCGTAATACACGTGTGAATACATAGACCACAATACGTCCCTAGTAAGCCTCTAGTTGACTAGCTCGTTGGTCAACAGATAGTCATGGTTTCCTGACTATGGACATTAGATTTCGTTGACAACGGGATCACATCATTAGGAGAATGATGTGATGGACAAGACCCAATCCTAAGCATAGCACAAGACCTTGTAGTTCGTTTTGCTAGAGCTTTTCCAATGTCAAGTATCTCTTCCTTAGACCATGAGATCGTGTAACTCCCGGATACCGTAAGAGTGCTTTGGGTGTACCAAACGTCACAACGTAACTGAGTGACTATAAAGGTGCACTACAGGTATCTCCGAAAGTGTCTGTTGGGTTGACACAGATCGAGACTGGGATTTGTCACTCTGGATAACGGAGAGGTATCACTGGGCCCACTCGGTAGTGCATCATCATAATGAGCTCAAAGTGACCAAGTGTCTGGTCACGGGATCATGCATTACGGTACGAGTAAAGTAACTTGCCGGTAATGAGACTGAACGAGGTATTGGGATACCGATGATCGAGTCTCGGGCAAGTAACATACCGTCTGACAAAGGGAATAGTATACGGGGTTGTTTAAACCCTCGACATCGTGGTTCATCCGATGAGATCATCGAGGAGTATGTGGGAGCCAACATGGGTATCCATATCCCGTTGTTGGTTATTGACCGGAGAGCCGTCTCGGTCATGTCTGCATGTCTCCCGAACCCGTAGGGTCTACACACTTAAGGTTCGGTGACGCTAGGGTTGTATGAATATGAGTATGCAGCAAACTAAATGTTGTTCGGAGTCCCGGATGAGATCCCGGACGTCACGAGGAGTTCCAGAATGGTCCGGAGGTAAAGAAAACTATATAGGAAATGCTGTTTCGGCCATCGGGAAAGTTTCGGCGTCACCCGGTATTGTACCGGGACCACCGGAAGGGTCCCGGGGGTCCACCGGGTGGGGCAACCTATTCCGGAGGGCCCCGTGGGCTGAAGTGGGAGGGGAACCAGCCCCTAGTGGGCTGGTGCACCCCCCCTTGGCCCCCCTGCGCCTAGGGATGGAAACCCTAGGTGGGGGGGGGGGGGCGCACCACTTGCCTTGGGGGGCACTCCACCCCCCTGGCTGCCGCCCCCTTGGGAGATTGCATCTCCCAGGGCCGGCGCCCCCCTTGGGGGCCTATATAAAGGAGGGCAGGGGGGAGGGCAGCCGCACCCTGTGTCTTGGCACCTCCCTTCCCCTGCTACACCTCGTCCTCCTCCCGCAGCAGCTTGGCGAAGCCCTGCCGGAGTTCTGCTGCATCCACCACCACGCCGTCGTGCTGCTGGATTATCATCAACCTCTCCTTCCCCCTTGCTGGATCAAGACGGAGGAGACGTCACACTGACTGTACGTGTGTTGAACGCGGAGGTGCCGTCCATTCGGCGCTAGGATCTCTGGTGATAGGATCACGACGAGAACGACTCCATCATCACCGTTCTCTTGAACGCTTCCGCACGCGATCTACAAAGTGGTATGTAGATGCAATCTCTCTCCCATGACTCGTTGCTTAGATGAACTCATAGATGGATCTTGGTGAAACCGTAGGAAAAATTTTAATTTTCTGCAACGTTCCCCAACAAAGAGGATCTTTAGAATCCCACTTGCCCGAGACCTGTTGAGCCAGGAGGTCTGAGTCGCCCAAACATCTTACGCGGCTCAAATTCATCTCCTTGGCCATCCGGAGACCATGGAGCAATGCCTCGTATTCAGCTGCATTGTTAGTACAGGGAAACATGAGCCGGAGCACATAGTGAAATTTGTCACCTCGAGGGGAAGTTAAAACAACTCCAGCCCCTGAGCCTTCTAACTGCCTGGACCCATCAAAGTGAATAGTCCAATATGTATTATCCGGCTTCTCCTCAGGTGCTTGCAACTCTGTCCAGTCATTGATAAAGTCGACCAAAGCTTGAGACTTGATAGCAGTATGGGGCATATACTTCAAGCCATAGGGCCCAAGCTCAATAGCCCACTTGGCGATTCGTCCTGTGGCTTCCCTGTTCTGAATGATGTCTCCCAGAGGGGCTGAACTTACCACCATTATAGGATGACTTTGGAAGTACTGCTTCAACTTCCGGTTTGCCACAAACACACCATAAACAAGTTTCTGCCAATGTGGATATCTTTATTTAGACTCAATGAGCACCTCACTGACATAGTAAACCGGCCGTTGAACCAGGTGCTCCTTGCCTGCCTCCTTACGCTCCACCACAATGGCAACACTGACGGCCCGCGAGTTAGCAGCCACATATAACAACAACGGTTCTCTATCAATAGGAGCCGCAAGAACCGGTGGCTCAGACAACTGTCTCTTTAAATCTTCAAAGGCAGTGTTAGCAGCATTACTCCAGACAAAGGTGTCTGTTTTCTTCATCATCTGATATAGCGGTAAGGCCTTCTCCCCTAACTGGCTTATGAACCGGCTTAAAGTGGCAACACGACCCGCCAGGCGGTGAACATCATTGATACACGCTGGCTTAGCCAGAGATGTAATCGCCGTGATCTTCTCCGGATTAGCTTCAATGCCTCTGTTTGACACCAGAAAACCCAAAAGCTTGCCCGCAGGTACACCAAACACACACTTGGCCGGGTTAAGCATCATCTTGTAAACCCGGAGATTGTCAAAGGTCTCTCTCAAATCAGATATCAAGGTTTCCTTTTCTCTGGACTTCACCACGATGTTATCCACATAAGCATGAACATTACGCCCAATTTGATTGTGCAGATAGTTCTGTACACATCGCTGATAAGTCCTGGGCGCTCTTGAGTCCAAACGGCATAGATACATAACAGAAGGCCCCAAACAGAGTGATGAAAGCTATCTTCTCCTGGTCCTTAACTGCCATCTTGATCTGATGATAACCAGAGTAAGCATCCAAGAAGCTCAAACGTTCACAACCCGCCGTAGCATCAATGATTTGATCAATATGGGTGAGAGCAAAGGGATCAGCCGGACAAGCCTTGTTTAAGTCCATGTAATCCACACACATCCGCCAAGTGCCGTTCTTCTTGAGCACTAACACCGGGTTAGCCAACAACTCCGGGTGAAAAACTTCAATAATAAACCCAGCCGCTAAGAGTCGGGCGACCTCTTCCCTAATAGCTTTCCGTCTCTCTTCGTTGAACCGTCGGAGAAACTGCCTGACCGGCTTATACTTTGGATCAATATTGAGAGTGTGATCAGTGAGTTCCCTCGGTACACCCGGCATGTCAGAAGGTTTCCATGCAAAGATGTCCCGGTTCTCATGGATGAACTCGATGAGCGCGCTTTCCTATTTAGGATCCAAATTGGCACTGATACTGAACTGCTTAGAGGCGTCTCCTGGGGTAAAGTCAACAAGCTTTGTCTCAGCGGCCGATTTAAACTTCAACGCCGGGTCATGCTCGGTAGTTGGTTTCTTGAGGGAGGTCATATCCGCCGGGTCAACATTGTCTTGATAAAATTTGAGCTCCTCCGCGGCACAGGTAGTCTCAGCGTAAGCCGCGTCGCCTTCTTCACATTACAAGGCCACCTTTCGACTCCCATGCACAGTGATGGTGCCCCTGTAACCCGGCATCTTGAGCTGTAAGTAAACGTAACACGGCCGTGCCATGAACTTAACATAAGCCGGTCGCCCAAACAAAGCGTGATATGGACTCCTGATTTTGACCACTTCAAACGTCAATTTCTCAGCCCTGGAATCATACTCATCTCCAAAGGCCACCTCCAATTCAATCTTGCCAACTGGGTAAGCCGACTTGCCTCGAACCACCCCATGGAAAACAGTGTTGGATGTTCTCAGATTCTTCTCAGTCAACCCCATGCGCTGGAAAGTCTCATAATAGAGGATATTGATGCTGCTACCTCCGTCCATGAGTACCTTAGTGAATTTATATCCACCAACCTGGGGTGCTACCACCAAGGCTAACTGACCCGGATTATCGACTCGTGGAGGGTGATCCTCTCTGCTCCAAATGATGGGTTGCTCTGACCATCTCAAATAACGAGGAATTGCCGGCTCAACCGAATTTGCAGCCCTCTTATGAACCTTCTGGACACGTTTGCATAAGCTAGTGGTAAACACATGGTACTGCCCACCACTCAACTGTTTCGGATGGCTCTAATAACCCGACTGCTGCTACTGTTGTCCTCCCTGACCAGATTGTTGTTGATTATTTCCACCCGGCTGTCCCTGAAAACCAGAATTTGAACCGCCGCCCTGGCCGTGAAAGCCGCCAGCCCCTGAACCGCCGCCAGATCCATGACTACCATCAAAGGTATTGGAATTTTTAAACGCCTTCATGATCGCGTAATCTTTCCACAGGTGTGTAGTGGGGTGCTCCCGGGTGCCGTGTTTCGGGCAGGGCTCATTGAGTAGCTGCTCAAGAGATGGGCCTGACCCGCTGGATCGAGGCCACCTACCCTTACGTCTCTGATTGTTACCCTATGTATTAGTGTTGGCTACAAGCTCCAGGTTGCCGTCCGCCTTACGCTTATTGCCGCTTTGATTCACTGGGTTGTGCTGTTGACCCTTTCCCTTGCTGTTCCTTTTTCCCTTCCCTGTCTTCTCATCGTCAGACGCGGGATCCTTGGTACCAATATCCCTGCAGTCACACTTAAGGCGCCCTAGTTTCTGCCTCAGCGGCTCAAAGCTGCAATTTTTCTCCAACATGTGGACTCAGAGCCGGCATCCATCTTATCAGATGAATGAATTATCTCCTTGACCCGGCATACCCAACGGGTGGTGGATTCACCCTCCCCCTGCTTACAATTCATCAAGTCCACGATTGACATAGATTTCTTACAGGTGTCCTTGAAGTTTTGGATGAAACGGGCTTTTAACTCCTCCCACAAACCAATGGAATTGGGTGGTAAACTTTTTAACCAAGACCGGGCCGTTCCATCTAACACCATGGTGAAGTATTTAGCCATTGCCGCGTCACTGACTTCCAACAGCTTCATGGCCATCTCATAACTCTCAATCCATGCTCCAGGCTGTAAGTCGGCCGTGTAATTCGGCACCTTTCGAGGTCCATTGAAGTCCTTGGGCAGGCGCACGTTGCGCAAAGCCGGTATCAAACAAGGAACACCACCGGTTCTGGTGGCTACTCCCATCTCAGTAGAAGTCGTTGGATACTCTGGAATATTCTGATGTGCCGCCTGTTGAGCCGCCAGCTGAGCTGCCCGCTCGTTCTCCTGACGTACTCGGTCTTGCACCGGGTTATAGCCACCATGTTGGTCACGGCGTTGGGCGTTGCTTGACAAAGCTTCAGATTCCATATGTCTGCTGTAACTCGGGCTCCGGTTCTGATGAGGCGGTGCTAACCAAGGCGGAGGAGTTGAATGAATCCTATCCCGGCTATAAGAATAGGTCTCTTGATGAGCCAGGGCTGTCTGGACAAGTTCCCTGATTCTCCGGGTCTCCATCGCTTTTGGATCATCACCGTCCACTGGGAGAGCCGCCAGACGCGCTGATGCTACGATTAAGTTCTCCATGGGGTTGGAAAAGTGACCCGGCGGTATCGGCACATAACGTGGCGGCGCCATGTTTCCATGAGGAGGTACCATCTCCCGAGGCTGAGCCGGTCCCCCATTCCGGTTGTCATAAACTGATTTGCATCGGGCGGGTTACTTGGGCCGGCTCCGGGTGTAGCAAACAGAACCCGAGGGTCATAATTCGGAGGCAAACGGGACTGAGTTTTCTGGTGCCTCCTCCTCATTACCTCATTGGATGCGTTTAAGCTCATCGTGAGCTGGTAAGCTTCTGACTGCAACCGCTGTGCCCGGGCATCGAGAGCCGCCCACTCTGTAGCTAGCCTAGTATCCTCAGCTACCAAGGCCTCCTTGGCCTGAGCTATCTCCTCACGCACCCATGCCACCTCCGCGTCATGCTCATATTTATTCGCAGGGATAACCGTGGTAGTTAACAGGGCTGTAATTTTATCCATGAGATCTATCAACACTTGAGCCAGCTGGCGCACAGGGCCTCCTGCCCCGTGTGGCGACCGGTTTTCCGGGTATTAATTTCCAGAAAATGGTCCTTGTGCTCAGCAGCCCCAGGATTACTGTTAGCTGATGAGGCACCAACTTGATACAGAAAATCCAAGCAAAAATGCGAAAAAAGAAGTACAAGACCCTTATGGCCTGTGAGTACAACAATTTGGTTTCTAGTGGTTGATGGCGGAAGCGGTTTGTGGATCATCAACGTCTATGGGACTCCATTTCCCACAGGAACAGCTGACCAGGATAACTCCTATCTTCGCGAGGCTGCTATCACCATTGCTTAGGTTCCGGGGCTGTCATCACGGTCGCTCTTCTCCGTGCAAGAAATCTGGCCAAGACAATAGCCAGGGACAAGCCAGTGAGTACTTTTGAATGTACTCGCAAACATTATGAACACGGGTATAATATGACAAGGTAAATCTGTGCTGAAATATTTTATGATTATGACGCCAGTCACAAAAATAGTAAAATCTCTGATGCATGCAAGCAAGTTACTTATGGATATGCAATAACATAGTAGTGATAAAATTATAAAATAAATAACAAGCATGCCACAGTCGGGCGTCTCAGCGACACCACATAAAGGGCTTATAAAATAAATGCCACAGTCGGGCGTCTTAGCGACACCACATAAAGGGCTTATAAAATAAATGCCACAGTCGGGCGTCTCAGCGACACCACATAAAGGGCTTATAAAATAAATGCCATAGTCGGGCGTCTCAGCGACACCACATAAAGGGCTTATAGAATAAATGCCACAGTCGGGCGTCTTAGCGACACCACATAAAGGGCTTATAAAATAAATGCCACAATCGGGCGTCTCAGTGACACCACATAAAGGGCTTATAAAATAAATGCCACAGTCGGGCGTCTCAGCGACACCACATAAAGGGCTTATAAAATAAATAATCACAGTGAATATCCAGGAGGTAAAACCGTTCCAGGGATACTCAATACTTCAAATATTATAAAGAGGTTAGTCCATAATAATCATAATTATCATAAGTCACCAATCACGATCCATGTTCTGGTTTAATAGTTTTCTCCTCCGAAGAACGACACTAAGACCGACACTTGACCCATCCCAGACTGTAATCCTTAAACATGGACACGACTATTCGAATAGGTTTTAATCTCTGTAGAGAGTGTACTCTTTACCCACGAGTAACGGATTCCTTTAGTCCATCGGGACTAATTCCGTCTACGGCCTTTTAATTGGTAACACACCTATCCGCACACACCAGCCCAACTTACCGGTGTCTGGAATCAGCCACGACACCCGTTAAGCGAAACTCTAAGTGGGGAGGCTACAACCTCGACGTAACATGGGATCACAAAATTTATACCGCGCGCAAACTAGGGGAGCTACCCCTTCGGCTACAACCGAAACACCCATGCTCCCGGACCAGGTGGCATGCCTACCGGATGCCTCCAGTATCTTCCACCATGGCCTCTCTGTACGGTGTGTGCTAGGAAAGGGGTTGACAATTTACTGAACTGTACCCTACCTATGGCAGGGACAAGTGGCAGTACGTAACAAGTATGGGGGTTACCGGAACAAGTATGCGGGCGTGGCTCGGGCGGCGCCGACCAGTGCAGGGTCTGTCGTGCGGCAGTGGCGGCTAGCTGCTGGCTTGCCGAAGACGTGGCGAGGGCTGCGGTGCTCGTGGGGAGCAGAAGGGGACGTGGCGTGCTGGCTGCGGTCGGCCAAGGGCCAGAGTGGGTGCGGGGCGAGACGCGGCGGCTCGGTTGCGGCACGTGCAAAACGCGAGCTCTACTCACGCCCAGAGCACGCACGGAACGCGCTCGACAAAATGCTAAGGCATGTAAGGGGGCTCTAAACCACAAGAGGGTTAGCAGGGTGGGGTTATAGGCTAGGGCAAATCCATGGGACATGCTGGTCTGGTCAGGGGATCAAGTTCATAATGTAAACAAAAACTCATGCCAAATCTGTCCATGCTCTCAAGGTGTTTGACAAAATGCTAAAGGCACCTAGGCAGTTCTTGGAGCGGCCAAATCTCCCAGAGTGGGGTCTCTTTAGATGAAAGAGAGGGTGGTGAGGTTAGTTTGGCAAATGAAGAAACTTGTTAGTGCAAGTTTTGCAAAACTTCAATTCTGGACAGGAGGTAAATGGCATCATTATATGGACCAAAAATGATCCAATGGGTGCATGCTCCTGGGCTTAGGGGTTTATCAGGAAGGACTACAAGCAGGTGAAAGCATATGGTCACTAGAGCAAAAATAAATAGGGTTGCAGTAGAAAACACAAGGCTGGACCAGAATGAAAAAGAGGTTGATTCACTCAATTTTTCCAAAGAACATCACTAGGTTTTTGCAGAAAGTTGGATGGCATGCTACCACTGACATCCCATAATTTTGGTGGAGGTTTTAAAGAAATATTTAAATAGGCTGTAGTGCAAAAATGCCCACTGGACCAGATTTGAAAAATAAGTGTGGAACTCAAAATATGCAATGAATGAAATATATTTTTGCATAAAAGTGATTTAGAAACATCACATGACATCTCCAAATTTTTGTTGGAATTTTAGTTAAATTTATCAAATGGTGGTAGTTCAAAAAGAGCTCCAAAACTGATGAAAGTCATTTTAAGGAATAATGCTCAGGAAGATAATTCAATAAATAAAGTTCTACTAATTAAAAGTTGTTATATTGAGAGAGCATAGAAATCCAATACATTTTTGGAAAATTTCCACTTGGGTAAAACTCTTCAATATTAAAAAGGAAGGTTCTGAAATCAACAGAAAATCGAGAAAGTAAAAATTTTAAACTCCTGGCAAAATTTTAATAATTAAAACCTGGTTAAATTTTTGGGGTGTTACAATACTACCCCCCTTAAGAAAAATCTCGTCCTCGAGATTTGCTAAGGATTTGAAAATAATACTTTTACCAGGTCAAAACACTTACTTTACTTAAGCGGTAAAAAGTGGCTACAGTGAGAGGGCAATAAGTGGTGTAAAACTACAGTGTGGAACACTGGCGTTGTGTGGAGAAATCCACGTTTAGGAAAAACGAGCGATTCCTATGTTGGACGCGGTAAATTTAGAATAAATTCTAAATTCTAAAATACGCTGGTCGTACCCGAGAGCACAGTGCCCCCTCTGGCTGACAGGTGGACCCAGGGCCCATTGTCAGTCTCTCCTTCTTCCTCTGGCTCTCTTCTTCCTCTCTCCCACGCGCTTTCCCGGACTTTCTCCATCGGCGACGTCTAGCGCGTAGGGCATCTAGGCCGTACCGCGGTAGTGCGCGGCGTGCTTGCTGCCGGTGCAGTGTGCACTCACCTTGCGGGCCAGTGTGCTGTCGGCACTGCTCGCGGATTCGCCTTCAAATACCGGCGATCGGGCGACGAGCGGCGCTGGTGGACTTCGCCCACCGTACACCGATCTCGAGCTATAAAATGACCGCGGTGCTCCTTCTTCTTCTTCGCACCTGCCTTCGTTTCTCCTCCTCCTCCTCCTCCATTACTGCTTACAGGAGCTCGAGACGAGGCTCTAATGGCGGGGGCGGTGCCGGACTGGTACGTGATCTTGGTGTGCGGAGGGCTGGCGGCAGTGCTGGGGCTCTTCGTGCTCCTGTGCACGATGATCCTTGATGATCGCCGTGATGCTGCCGCTCGGGTTCTGGCTCTCCGTGGTGGCAGTGATCACAAGGACTAGGTGTGACGCCGGGTGTTAACTGTTGTCGGTGTGCCGGAGGTGATTAGTATCCGAATGATTTTCCGCTAATCTCTCCTTTGGAGGCTGTGGTGCGCTTAGGGAGGTGGTGGGTGAGATGCAACATGGTTACGTGTCTTTGCAAGCAGTGTAAGAGTCCGAGTGGTTGTGGGTTTGCTGACGTGGTGCTGCGTGAATAAAAATAATCCATGCAGTGAGAGGATAAACGATGCAGCAACTCAGGGAAAAGACATCTCACTCCAGGATTTTTCGCGGGCACAAAAAAAATCACAATGAAAACTACTCATATTAGTAGAAACCAAATAATCGACTCACCGCACAAACTCGGGGTACCTTGCATAAGTTACAACGCAATAATAAATGTTGCAATAATAAACACAACAGTGACGTCTAAAATGAAAACGAGAACTGGACGGGGTCCCGAGAAAATATCTCTCGTACTTGGACACACTCCTCTTCTATCGGAGGAAGTGGATTGACCAGTCCATGTATGTGTCTCTCCTGGTCGGGCCTCAGTGGTCCGCCGATGGCAATCCGAGGATTCAAATCAGCGAGACTCTGGAGATAATCCATTACTTGCTGGTTCAAACGTTCTTGAGCGATGATGTACTGGACAAGGTTGGCCAGTACTGGGTCTCTCTCAAATCATCCACCAGGAAAAGATGTTACTCCTATGGGTGCTGCACGGCTCGGAAAGTAATAATACCCTCAATCGCTGGCATAGGGTACCGCGAATCAAAGACGAGCAATCGTTTCGTACGCAGCAGCTTCTATGGCCATGTGTGGGGTTGGCATGGATCACCCCACGAAGGAGACCTCCGTTGGCTCTTGGTTGGAGTCTACGGGAGGGATGTGTACTGCTGCCCAATATTTCGAGGTGGAAGGGGTGATTCTCGATTTGAACAGCTCTACTGGGTGGCTGGGTAGAACCCATGGTACTGCAGGTAAAGTCCCACAATATTTTGACAAAGCTACCCGGGGTTGCATCTGGGGTTCTCAGATAAATGCTAGGGCTCGGCATGGCAAGAAATGGTTGTGAGAGTGGTGCACGAGGTGAGGGGTGCTGGGTAAGGTCACGAGGTGGCCTTCTTATATAGCAACCGGGCTGGTTATTTACCATGGTGAAAGGTAATAAATTATCCAGATTAGCTCCAAGGGCTGGGGTTAAAACCACGGATACACACATCTCACTAAAGTGACGTATCACTATGGGTGTCGTTGGGGTTGGTTTTGGTAGTTGTGCCTGAAATAAAAATGCAACTGCAGGCTGACACCATCATGCAATGCTACTATTAAAACAAAGGCACAACAACACACTACAAGAAATATGTCAACTTATGACCACCACTATTGGTCACTGAAAGGTCACAAATTTCCATTTATGACCTTTTTGTGACCAAAAACAGAAGGTCAAAAGCTGGCCGTCGTAAACTGACTATAGCAACCTTTCTTCTGGAATGGTCAAAGACGTTTACGACCAAAATATTCCTACTGTGGCGTTTTGGTCACTAGCAACCTCCCCAGACCACGTAGGCATCCAGCGTGGCAAGCTGATGTGGCACAAGATTCAGCCCGGTCCGATTTGGTGTTCTACATGGGCCTAGCCCAACAATTTAGCCCATTTATGTTTTTTTTTGCTGCTAATTTTGGTGAACTACACGGGCCAAGCCCTACAATTTGGCCTTTTTATTTTTTGGGCCATGGCCTTTTTGTACCAGCAGTTTTAGTTTTCTTTTTTTATAAAATGGGCCCATTAGTCAAACAGGTCCCACTTGTCAGGTTCTGATAAATGGGTCCCAGCTATTAGGCTCAGATTCTTCATATTTCAATTTGACATCATATTTGAATTTCATAGTAATAAAATAACCAGTATTTAAATAGGCAAGCAGAAAACACACATAATTATTCAAATAACAATAGCCAGATTCACTACAAGCTCTACAAATGACACGTAATACAAGCTCTAACAAGCTCTACGAGCTATACAATGCTTTACAAGCTCTATAAATGCAAAGCTCTACAGTACTTTACAAGCTCTCCAAGTAATGTTACAAGCTCTACAAGTGTTTTCTTCTTCAGCATGGAGCTCCTTCAACAGCGATCAAATGTCGGGCTCACGGACAAACATAGTCAGGACTGGGCTGACAGAAATACAACATGCCTTCCACAGTCGCCCTGTTACATGAATCAGCTTAGAAGAATTAGAAAAACTGGAGCCAATATATTATGAACATTCCATTCAAAAAAAGGAGTAAAGGAGTAAAGGACAATTTTTTATAGAATGATAAACACATTTCAGCTAGTACAAGTTAAAATGAGGTATTCATACAAGACAACAGATATAATATGCATATGCATGGAACAAGTGCATGTCCCGCTACTTAACTTCAACACACTGTGCTGAAACAACAATATCATTATACTACAACAGCCATCCAATCAACACGCAAGATCTAACATTACTAGTCAGAGCACACAAACTATCAACACATGAAGACGAACCACAAATGGAATCGGAGAACTCACATGAAGACGATGAAGGCGCTCAGAGGGTGCTTGGCCTTGCTCTTCTTCACCGCGAGCCTGTGCCGCCACCACAGAAACAACATCAGCAAACCAAACAGAATCAAAATCCAACGCGAAACAGCAGCAGCCACCAAGGGAACGAAACGAGATGGGAGACGAGCAAGGGGTCGGGTCGGGGCATGAATGTGTAAATGCATGAATGGTTCTTCAGATCAACTTCAAAGCTAGCAGCAAGCATGTTTAAACAACTTAGCAACATTAGTAAACAACTTAGCAAGCATGTTTAAACAAAAAAAGACACTATGTCAAAATGAGAGTCTTTGATCTTAACAGCACAGAGCAATCACATACATTCTACTATTAGTAGTAAACCTTGAGTGCAATTGTAGATGTTTTGCTGGTTATACTTTATTAAACTGAGACAATTATTGTATGTGAAAGCAATGTTCCTAGTATATCATCACTATAACATCAAACTATTCTGAATGTAACAGAGGAAGCACAACCCAATCACGTGCAGTCAATTTAAAATAGAAGGGAACAGATGATAATTAACAGGGTACAAATGTCACACAAGAAATGAAAAATTGATGAGCCAAATGATGATTAGTTAATTTAACTTGAAAGGAAGCCCACTATTTCCCTACTCTATCTATCCATGATTTCTTTTTCTAAAGCAAGCATCATCAAAGAGTACTCATACAAGAGAAGTCTAAAAAAGACTACATCAGTACCTAACTAATGCTGCAAATTATATTAGCTAACTAATACAACAGTATCTAACTAATTATATTAGCTAACTCTTGCAAAAATGGAGCTGGTTCTCTCTAGGATTACTAGTCAGCTCACACTTTAAACATAACATTTGTTCATCTTATATAACAAAAGAACTTAGAAATGTCGATCTACTACTCCAGAAATGCAATGTGTAAACCCAGCTGGAATTGATAACTACAAGCTACAACAGCTCAAAGTGGCAGTAGCTAAAACGCATGCATTGTTCAAAGACAAACAACAAGAATCCTCGTAATGGATTGAACTCAATGCTCAGCAGCAGGTGGTGCTTGGCCTCCAGGTACCCCATGCCCTCGCCCGTCAACAACTGGTTCTTCCTCACCTATAACAATACACAAGCAGTCAAGCACGCCATGAATCAAACTGTGAGTCAACAGATCAGGGAAGAATCAATAGACTAGTGTTCAGGCATAAATAAATTATAAAATTATCAATGCTGCTTCATTGAAACTGAGAAGCAGAAACTAGAGTACAAAATAGTAACCAAAACAGTTATGTATATCCCTAAGTAATGTTATATGTTAAAAAACTATCAAACAAGACCTGTTCGGCTATTCCATTGTTTTCCAATTGGTTTCAACGAAGTGCTGTGAAACATGTATGTGTCTTAACATAACTCCTAAGAAATGTTCACAACCTGAATTAACTATGCGATTATGTATCAATCACCCAAATCCACCACTTACAGCCATATCAGCATCTGGTTGATGATTGCAGTAGTTGTGTGGGCATTTGGTATGTTCATCCTAGTAGTTGAACACTAATCATTTTCCACACAAGTAATTTACTAGACCAGTAGCACTAGTACTAGCTCACATCTGAAAAGCAAACTGCTGGAATTATTGTCGGCGTCTCTGGTTGTTTATTCAATGTTGATTGATCACTAGCCAGGCTTCGTACACGCAGATCACGGCGTGAAAATAGAGGACGAAGAAGGGGAACGAGGCACGGGTGGGAGAGAGATAGGGGGAGGGGGAGGAGCTCACCCCAGTCCTCCATCGTGGGTGGAAGTCATCGAGATCTGAAAGGCTGGCGGTTGTCGCCATGTCTGGCTTCCTCATGTGCTGCGTGCGAGGTTTCCATGGCATCGGGCTTATCCATGGCGTCCTCCTTGACCAGACGATCTGCAAAAAAAACTGCACAAACGCAATGAGAGTCGAGCAAAGATGAAGAAATCTAGAAGGAGGAGGAGAAGAAAGGGGGGAGACCATACCAGATCTCACCAGCATGCGCCACCTGCGAGGTGGCGATGGCGTCGATCTAGGGTTTTGGCGTGGAGAGAAGGAGGGGAGCAGTTGCGTGAGGGGAACGAGCCGCTGGAGACCCAATGATCCCGTTGACGTCGTCGCCGTCCTGATTGCCAGAGGCCCGTGGCCGGCGCGAAGCACGCACGCGCGCGCCGGCAAGAAAGCCGACCGCGACGCCATGGCCATGCCTGGACTGGTGGATCTTGGGGGTGAAGGCTAGGGGAGAGGGTCCGTGGCGGAGACAAGGTCGGCGGTGGTGGGTGGGGGTGGCGGCAGTGGGAATCGCAGGAGGGGGCTCACTCTCTCTCGATCTGGACTAGATCGGGATCGGTTCGGTGGGTGGGATCGGGAGGGGAGGGGAGGGGAGAGGGGATCGCGCGCCACGGGAGGAGGCCGGGGACGGGGAGGAAAGGAGGCCGGGGACAGGGAGGAGGTGGCGGCGGCGATGAGACGACGAGGGAGGAGGAGTACGATGGGAGGAGACAGGCGGCGGCGGGGGAAAAGGGAGCGGGAGCGGCAGCGGCGATGGGGATAAGTGAGCTAGGGTTTTTGTGGGTGGATGAGGATGAGAGGGAGGGGGAGAGCAACGAGGTGGGGGTGTGGGCTGCCGTTGGATCCGGGCGCATCCGACGGTGCTAATCCATGATCCGCGTGAGATGGTTTTGGACCAATCAAAACGCAGTACCCCTTTGATGATTTTAAGACCATTTAAATTGGTCATAATCGATTGAAAATAAGATGTTAAAACAAGTCTGCTATTTGACGGCCTAGAAATTTTATGAAAAAAATAGAAATCAAAAAACTTTGCATTGTGTCACCAAGTGTGACCTACTTTTCAGGAAGAATAACAAACTTTGAATAATTTAAATATCATAAAAAAGTGTTGTTAGAAATAAGTTTCTGTAAGAGAATTATTTTTCGAGTGCCCAAAATGATTTTTTTATGAAGAACCTAGCAAATATTTGATGCAAATTTGGGCCACATCAATTTTATAAAATCTTAATGTTCAGTTGACCAAATGTTGTCTAAGGAAGTTTTCATTTTCTTTGGACGAAAATTTCATTTTCCATTTTTTCGAGTGCCCAAAATGAGTTTTTTTGTGAAGGACCTACCATATATTTGTTGCAAAATTGTACCTAATCAATTTTCTAAAATACTAGGACATATTTAATGCATAATTGACCAAATGGTTGGGTGTAAAAAGTTTTGATCCACCTCTCGTGAAAAAGACAAATTTCCACCGATTCAGCTGGAAGCGGGTCAAATTTGAAGTGTAGCTACCTCGTAGTTTGCTCTTTATTTTTTTCCAAAAATCATTTCTAGGTACATAAGTATCTATTTAATCATAGAAAGACCAAAAAAATTCCAAGATTCAACCACTAGCTAGGAACGGTCAAGCCCGCCATTTTGATCGCATTTTGAAACGGGCATAGAAAATTCAAAAAAAAAATTGGAAAACCTTCGCATTGCGTCATCATATGTGACCAAGTTACCAGGAAAAATAATAAAATTTTAATACGGCAATTATTTTTAAAAAGTGTTCTCGAAAACGAGCTATCAAATGTGAAGATTCATGGCTTTCAAGCCAAATGATCAATCTCATGGCCACATTCATGACATAGTTTATTCAAATGATATCATATTGTGCACAAGGGTGCATATTGGAATGGCAAACAATGTTGCCTAAGGAAGTTTTCATTTTCTTTGGACGAAAAAACCATTTTCCATTTTTCGAGTGCCCAAAAGGAGGTTTTTTTGTGAAGGACATCCCAAATAATTGTTGCAAAATGGGACCAAATCATTTTTCTAAAATACTAGGACATATTTAATGCACAATTGACAAAATGGTTGGGGTGTAAAAAGTTTTGATCCACCTCTCGTGAAAAAGGCAAATTTCCGCCGATTCAGCTGGAAGCGGGTCAAATTTGAACTGCAGCTGCCTCATAGTTTGCTATTTATTTTTTACAAAAATCATTTCTAGGTGCATAAGTATCTATTTAATCAGAGAAACACCAAAACAATTCCAAGATTCAACCACTAGCTAGGAACGGTCATTCCCGCTGTGTTGACCGCATTTTGAAACGGGCATAATTTTTTTTTAAAAAATCAAAAAATTGGGAAACCTTCGCATTGTGTCATTATATGTGGCCAAGTTCCCAGGAAAAATAACAAACTTGTAATACGGCAATTATTTTAAAAAAGTGTTCTCAGAAACGAGCTATCACGTATGGAGATCAATGGCTTTCAAGCCAAATGATCAATCTTATGGCCACATTCGTGGCATAGTTTGTTCAAATGATCTCATATTGTGCACAAGGGTGCATATTGGAATGACAAACAATGTTGCCTAAGGAAGTTTTCATTTTCTTTGGACGAAAAAACCATTTTTCATTTTCCGAGTGCCTGAAAGGAGGTTTTTTTGTGAAGGAACTACCAAATAATTGTTGAAAAATTGGACCAAATCATTTTTATAAAATACTAGGCCATATTTAATGCACAATTGACAAAATGGTTGGGTGTAAATTTTTTTGATCCACCTCTCGTGAAAATGACAAATTTCCGCCGATTCAGTTGGAAGCGGGTCAAATTTGAACTGCAGCTGCCTCATAGTTTGCTATTTATTTTTAAAAAAATCATTTCTAGGTATATAAGTATCTATTTAATCAGAGAAACACCAAAAGTTTTCCAAGATTCAACCACTAGCTAGGAACGGTCAAGCCCGCCGTTTTGACCGCATTTTGAAACGGGCATAAAAAATTCAAAAAAAATCAAAAAATTGGGAAACCTTCACATTGTGTCATTATATGTGGCCAAGTTCCCAAGAAAAATAACAAACTTGTAATACGGCAATTATTTTAAAAAAGTGTTCTCAGAAATGAGCTATCATCTCTGAAGTATCATGGCTTTCAAGCCAAATGATCAATCTTATGGCCACATTCGTGGTATAGTTTGTTCAAATGATCTCATATTGTGCACAAGGGTGCATATTGGAATGGCAAACAATGTTGGCTAAGGAAGTTTTCATTTTCGTTGGACGAAAAAACCATTTTCCATTTTTCGAGTGCCCGAAAGGAGGTTTTTTTGTGAAGGAACTACCAAATAATTGTTGCAAAATTGGACCAAATAATTTTTATAAAATACTAGGCCAGATTTAATGCACAATTGAAAAAATGGTCTGGTGTAAAAATTTTTGATCCACCTCTCGTGAAAAAGACAAATTTCTGCTGATTCAGTTGGAAGCGGGTCAAATTTGAACTGCAGCTGCCTCATAGTTTGCTATTTATTTTTTCCAAAAATCATTTCTAGTTACATAAGGACCTATTTAATCATAAATACATGGTTTGGTGGCGATACGTCGAGGTTTGGGTGGTGGCCGAGGGCCCCAACTCTAGAGCGCGTAAACTCGCATGCCCGCCGCGTGGTCACCGCGTGACCGTGGCGTTGCCATGTGTTCTGGGCGGCCTAGGCATGTCTAGTGGGTTGGGCACTCCCCAGGTTGGTGCTAGGAAGAAAATTACAACATAAGATTCTCACGAGGAGACCAATCGATGCTCAAACATGAATTAGCAGCCAAGTGTTTGATTAGCGGTACGGGAAATGTGCATGGCTAATGGGCGTGAGTTTTGGCTGAGGATGATCAGTTACTAAGAAGACCATTTTCACAAATTTTCAGCTCAAAAGGAGGAGCCTAGGTGGTACTTGCTTTGCAAACCACCACACTGGACATAAATACGTATGTTGAAGCTCGGCTCAAAATAATGAATGGATTGAGCTGGCATTTGGTGGAGGATGGTTATTTGGGCATAGGAAAGCACTGTAGAAAATGGATACTATTTGGACATGCCAAAGTGGTACTTCCTTCACAAACTGTTGTTCTGAACAGAATAGGAAAATGAATATTTTTGAATTATTTTTGAACTAGGCAAGGAAGGTTTTTACATATTTGACGAAGATGACCCAAAGAATTTATGAGATTTTTTTGGGAATTTTGGGAATGACAGAAATATAGGTTGCTTCACAACCTAGGGCAAAAACTGCCACATGGACATGACACATAGGCAAAACTGATGAGGTGGCGCCTAGTCATAGCAACCCACCACAATTTACAAGGCTATGACCATCTATATTGGTCGTTAACAACTAGAAATAAGGCAGCGGACTAGCGATGTTTGCTTTATGACCATTTCGTATAAGGAAATTACGACCTTTCTGACCAAAATGGTCGCAATGGTTTAGGGTTTGGAGCCCCCCGAACAGTTTTTGACCAATTGGTCTAAAATGGTCATAAATTTATGACCAATTCTACGAGGGTCACTGACAGAAGGTCATAAGTTGACATATTTCTTGTAGTGACAGACTGCGTTTATTTACCAGGTCACAGATTACAAAGCGAGGATACACTGAGACTTGGCACTACTCGGTTGACATTAGTCTACCTCATTTACATCCAAACGAGCGTGCCTTGTGGATGTCGAGGCTTCTCCATGGTTCTCACTGTCGGGATTAGCTGAAGGTGGTAGAGGGGCTGCAGGGTCGGGGTGGCGATGATGACCATCGCAGGTATTGTTGGCCATAATCCCGTTGGAGTGTGCTCCCAAAAGGCGACGAAGTACTTCTGGGGTCATCAAAGCACCTTGGTTGATGGCTGGGGCTGACCTTAGGGTCTCGATCGGGTGTCCGAACAGCACGACTGGGTTGTCGGTGTCAGGTTCGTCTTCCCTGCTTGCCGGGGCTCGGCGAACCAGCTCTCCACGAGCTGCGATCAGATCAATGGTGATTTGATCGAACAGTGCCTCTAGTGCACCTACATAGCGCACTAGGTGCAATAATGCAGGATCCGTCTCGTGATCTCCATTGGCAACTTGGGGTGGTCTACCATACCCTTCACGCCTGGGGTAGTAGTAGAACGAGCGACAGTTAACTATGGGCGACAACTGCCGGAGTTGAACTATAGCCTCTCGAGCAGCTAGCTGGATGGCTTGTGGCTCGAAGGAAGTTGTTCTTCCGGTGAACCTGTAGGGGCGTTCTGGCGACACACTCCTACCGTAGATGTGCACAGTGGCCCAGAATTGACGGTCCTCACCGCTCATGGGTCCTTGGTACACAACATATTCTGGGGGCTCTTCTAACGCATAGGCACGACGGGTGAGGTTTGCGAGTATGGTCACAAAACCTCCAAGGTTGGTTGCTGTGGTCTCATTGTGCACGACGGGGCCAGGCATTATGGCTCGGTTTGGGGTAGAGGTTGTGTTGTGCTGGGTTGAGGCTAGCGTGCCATTTTTATTGAAAAGGGGACGGAGTCTTCCTTCGCATGCTTGCGGATGGGACATATTGGGCGTCGGTCACTAGCGCGCGATCGACAGGCTAAGATGATAGTTGGGCACCGACTGCCAAATAGTGTCGGGGTCACTGTGTGGCTATCTTGCACGAGAAGCTTGGCCGGGGTTTGGTTAAGGTCTGATGGGTTGGTTTGCCTAGGTTTTTCGACCTGGCTAAGATAGGATTAGCCAATGGTCAACCTGGCTCTGATACCAAGTTTGTGGCAACCGGTTTTCCGGGTATTAATTTCTAGAAAATGGTCCTTGTGCTCAGCAGCCCCAGGATTACTGTTAGCTGATGAGGCACCAACTTGATATAGAAAATCCAAGCAAAAATGCGAAAAAAGAAGTGCAAGTCCCTTATGGCCTGTGAGTACAACAATTTGGTTTCTAGTGGTTGATGGCGGAAGCGGTTTGTGGATCATCAACGTCTATGGGACTCCATTTCCCACAGGAACAGCTGACCAGGATAACTCCTATCTTCACGAGGCTGCTATCACCATCGCTTAGGTTCCGGGGCTGTCATTACGGTCGCTCTTCTCCGCGCAAGAAATCTGGCCAAGACAATAGCCAGGGACAAGCCAGTGAGTACTTTTGAATGTACTCGCAAACATTATGAACACAGGTATAATATGACAACGGTAAACCTGTGCTAAAATATTTTATGATTATGACGTTAGTCACAAAAATAGTAAAATCGCTGATGCATGCAAGCAAGTTACTTATGGATATGCAATAACATAGTAGTGATAAAATTATAAAATAAATAACAAGCATGCCACAGTCGGGCGTCTCAGTGACACCACATAAAGGGCTTATAAAATAAATGCCACAGTCGGGCGTCTTAGCGACACCACATAAAGGGCTTATAAAATAAATGCCATAGTCGGGCGTCTCAGCAACACCACATAAAGGGCTTATAAAATAAATGCCACAGTCGGGCGTCTCAGCGACACCACATAAAGGGCTTATAAAATAAATGCCACAGTCGGGCGTCTTAGCGACACCACATAAAGGGCTTATAAAATAAATGCCACAGTCGGGCGTCTCAGCGACACCACATAAAGGGCTTATAAAATAAATGCCACAGTCGAGCGTCTCAGCGACACCACATAAAGGGCTTATAAAATAATTAATCACAGTGAATATCCAAGAGGTAAAACCGTTCCAGGGATACTCAATACTTCAAATATTATAAAGAGGTTAGTCCATAATAATCATAATTATCATAAGTCACCAATCACGATCCATGTTCTGGTTTAAGAGTTTTCTCCTCCGAAGAACGACACTAAGACCGACACTTGACCCATCCCAGACTGTAATCCTTAACCATGGACACGGCTATTCAAATAGGTTTTAATCTCTGCAGAGAGTGTACTCTTTACCCACGAGTAACGGATTCCTTTAGTCCATCGGGACTAATTCTGTCTACGGCCTTTTAATTGGAAACACACCTATCCGCACACACCAGCCCAACTTACCGGTGTCTGGAATCACCCACAACACCCGTTAAGCGAAACTCTAAGTGGGGAGGCTACAACCTCGATGTAACATGGGATCACAAAATTTATACCGCGCGCAAACTAGGGGAGCTACCCCTTCGGCTACAACCGAAACACCCATGCTCCCGGACCAGGTGGCATGCCTACCGGATACCTCCGGTGTCTTCCACCATGGCCTCTCTGTATGATGTGTGCTAGGAAAGGGGTTGACAATTTACTGTACCGTACCCTACCTATGGCAGGGACAAGTGGCAGTACGTAACAAGTATGGGGGTTACCGGAACAAGACTCGATCTATGGTCGACTCAGGAGGTTTAAATATTCCCTGCATGATTAGCATATCGAATATATTTCATCCAACAGACAGAATCACCACTCATCATACCCCTCATGCCATGCCGGACACACTCGTCTCGACGAGGAACTGGGGACAAGCTCGGGTCTACCCAAGACAGAAACTTTCCCGTTTTCCTTCCGGTAGGCACGAACGGCATACGAGGATGATCACTATCACAAACATGTCCATTTCCAACAGCAAGGAAGTTTTCAAATAAGCATTTATGCAAGTGATCACATCACCACATAAAATAACGAGTTCCACGCATTGAGGTGGTGTCATAAACGTGTCAAACAATGCATGCAAAATATTATGCCAGGGTTCAGTATGCTTGCCTTCAAGGTGTGGAAAGGCAGGGTGCACACCAAAACTTTTGAAAGTTTTCTCCTCTCCAAAACCCTATTTAAAATATATTGGAATTAACACACAATTTCAAAACAGCATAAAAAGTTGTTTTGAATTTTTTTCAAATAAATCTTAAAATAAACTAGACAATATTTGAGAGAGGTTTGACTGGTCTTCCCTCCCCTCTTCTTTCTCTGTCCGAGCGGGGGCGGAACTCCGGCAAGGCTCGCCGGCGAACGGTGGCACCGTTCGGGAAACCGAGGCCACCCGCGGTCTCAGGGGATCGAGGCGATCCTACCGGTGGTCGCTTTGGTCTCTGGGGTGGACGGAGCTGCCGGCGGCGAGCTCCGCAGCGGACGGTGGCCGTCGGGCAAAGTGAGTTTTTGGCTCCGGCGGTCCCTGACCAAAATCGAGCATGGGTATGGACTCATGAGAGGGAGAGGGGGTTCCTGGTAAAGAGAGTGGAGAGGGAGAGGCCCTGGTTGTGCCGAACGGAGCCGGGAGGTGGCGGTGGCCGAACTGGCCGGAGTCGGGGAAGACGACCTCTTCCTCTCCAATTGACGGCAACGGGGGCACTAGGAGTACGGTGCGAGGCTGCTTGTGTGCTCGGAGGGGCTCGAGGGGCTTCCTTTTATAGCACTCCCACGTCGGTTCGCGGCGGCAGTGGATGAGCTCGTCGGCGACCGCCGTTTTGTAGCTTGCAGGGCATCGTGGCGGGGCTGGGGATGGCGGCAGGAGCTAGCGGACGAGCGGGTACTGCTCCAAGGGCGAGCTGGCGAGCGGGCGTGGCTCGGGCGGCGCCGACCAGTGCAGGGGTTGTGGGCGGCAGTGGCGGCTAGCTGCTGGCTTGCCGGAGACGTGGCGAGGGCTGCGGTGCTCGTGGGGAGCAGAAGGGGACGTGGTGTGCTGGCTGCGGTCGGCCAAGGGCCAGAGTGGGTGTGGGGCAAGACGCGGCGGCTCGGTTACGGCACGTGCAAAACGCGTGCTCTGCTCGCGCCCAGAGCACGCACGGAACGCTCTCGACAAAATGCTAAGGCATGTAAGGGGGCTCTAAACAACAAGAGGGTTAGCAGGGTGGGGTTATAGGCTAGGGCAAATCCATGGGACATGCTGGTCTGGTCAGGGGATCAAGTTCATAATGTAAACAAAAACTCATGCCAAATCTGTCCATGCTCTCAAGGTGTTTGACAAAATGCCAAAGGCACCTAGGCAGTTCTTGGAGTGGCCAAATCTCCCAGAGTGGGGTCTCTTTAGATGAAAGAGAGGGTGGTGAGGTTAGTTTGGCAAATGAAGAAACTTGTTAGTGCAAGTTCTGCAAAACTTGAATTCTGGACAGGAGGTAAATGGCATCATTATATGGACCAAAAATGATCCAATGGGTGCATGCTCCTGGGCTTAGGGGTTTATCAGGAAGGACTACAAGCAGGTGAAAGCACATGGTCACTAGAGCAAAAATAAATAGGGTTACAGTAGAAAACACAAGGCTGGACCAGAATGAAAAAGAGGTTGATTCACTCAATTTTTCCAAAGAACATCACTAGGTTTTTGCATAAAGTTGGATGGCATGCTACCACTGACATCTCATAATTTTGGTGGAGGTTTCAAAGAAATATTTAAATAGGCTGTAGTGCAAAAATGCCCACTGGACCAGATTTGAAAAATAAGTGTGGAACTCAAAATATGCAATGAATGAAATATATTTTTGCATAAAAGTGATTTATAAACATCACATGACATCTCCAAATTTTTGTTGGAATTTTAGTTAAATTTATCAAATGGTGGTAGTTCAAAAAGAGCTCCAAAACTGATGAAAGTCATTTTAAGGAATAATGCTCAGGAAGATATAATTCAATAAATAAAGTTCTAGTGATTAAAAGTTGTTATATTGAGAGAGCATAGAAATCCAATACATTTTTGGAAAGTTTACACTTGGGTAAAACTCTTCAATATTAAAAAGGAAGGTTCTGAAATCAGCAGAAAATCCAGAAAGTAAAAATTTTAAACTCCTGGCAAAATTTTAATAATTAAAAGTTGGTTATATTTTTGGGGTGTTACACCCAAGCCGCTCTTATCCCGGACGTAATTGCAGTAGCGGCTGTAGAGTTTTGGCCGGGTTGAGTCACAATCATGAAGACTCCTGCCCAATTCGGCGACTCACAGGGGTCCGGAATACTGAAGCCATCGGAACAGCCCCCGAGCACACCATCTTGACCTTGATACAGCGAATTTGTTGAACCGGCGGACGAATCACCGTCAGAGTGGACGGCCGTCTCACCACCATCTTCAGGTCCTTCAGAAAGCTCTTCTCCGTGGACGCAGCCCACAAAGACACGTTTCATGCCGGGTTGAGCTCGAGCGGGTTTCGCACGCTGAGCCGTCTTGATGAGGTCGGTGCAGTTGTCCGGCTCAGGCCCCGGCTCACCAATCCGGCCGATGAAGACGTGGATCCCTCCGAAGGGGACCCGGTACCCGTACTCAATTGAGCCGGCGTCGGGGCCCCAGCCTTCGTCGTCGATGTAGATCTTGCCGCGATGACTCTTGGTCATCCGGCCCACTACGTATCCCTTGAGCCCTTCGAAGTTGCCCTTCAAGAACTCAAATCCACCGTGCGCTGGCCCCACGGTGGGCGCCAACTGTCGTGGAATTGTCACGTCAGATGTCCTCGTGAAAGGACTTAGTTGTGGAGCCATCGCAACTAGGAAGCTTGAAGGGGTTAATCGGGACAAAGGACACGAGATATTTTATACTAGTTCGGCACCTTACGGTGAAGGTAAGGCCTACGTCTAGTTGGGTTGGTATTGATGTTTCGATGACCAGGGAGCGAGATACGCTATGCCCGGTTCTCGATGAATTGTTTCTTGCCCTTAGCCGCCAGCAGGTCGTCCCCTTATATACACGGGTTGACGCCCTACGGCTTACAGAGTCCCGGCCGGCTTATAAACAGTGTCCGGCTCGGTGACTAGTTAAGTCTACCTTATGATACAAGTCATATTACTATGGCAGTTTATTACAACGGGCCTTAAGTCGCCTGCAGGCCTTAAGCCCTCTATGAACCGCCATTTTCACCTTTGGTCTTGGGCTTCTCTCTAGTAAGTCTTCTTTGCCTAACCCGGCCCCTCCTGGGCGGAAGTTATATCCCCAACATAGGTGAGTGGTTTGGGTAGTGGCCCAGCTAGCACCCCTTCATCATTTTGGATAGGAGTAGCGGCATATGTTGCCAAGATGGTGGATTCAGGCATATTGTTGTAATACTTTGTAAGGTACTCGAGAATAATCAATAAAGTGGCCGTATGCATCTCCCAGATGCAGAGGCGGGGGGTCATCCTCCTTTTCTAAAAAAAAAAGACAGATAGCAACAGTAGCATAGTCCGAGAGGTTCGCACAGTTCAGAGTCCTCTTTGTAGACGCACAACCCATTTGGTAGATTGATCTTATCGTTATCAAAGCCGCCGCCGTCGCTGACGGTTCGACCTATGGAATAACAGATAAACAGCTGACTTTACTTAGTATGCTGATTTTGAATCGATTAACAGACAAGCACCAGGTCGATCGGGGAAATGTCAAGAATTTTAGGCAGTCGTCAAGCATTAGCAAAATACCTACCTACCCCCCAGCAGACATAAGGCCTGTGCACGTACGCACCGTAAGAACAGATTATCGGAAGTAGAGAAATGACCCTTGCGTATCCCCGGCTTACATTGTGTAGTGGTGGCAAGGCCTGTGAGAAGTAGTAGAGCCAGCAGTACTCTCGCACGGATGGTAGTCGTGTACTTGTCCATCGGGTAATGTGATGCAAAAGTGGTGCAATCGGTTGATGCTTATTGACAGTTGAATATGTGTTCTAGTCGAAACTACAAGACCATTTGACAATCGACGCATAATATCGTGTATACATAGAGAGAGCAGGAAGGAGAAATCTTGGGATCCCATTCCCCTCGCAAAAGGACCAGTAATAATTGGCACAATAATCACGTGTCCAGGCAGGTTCGCATAAATCTTTCCATAGTCTCTATGGTTATTTGTATGCTATAATTTATCGCCATATTGGGACAACTTTCCAAAATATGGTGCGAAATATGAACACAGGTAATCAAGTTGTTAAATGTTACTGTTGTAGCTGGATTATCACCTTCTACTTCAGAACATGTTCCAAATTGTAATATTTCTTTCCAAACGTAGGCAAACTTGTGATCTGGTTGGTAATATATACCGGGAGTTTAAAATTCTAGCAAGCACGATCAAATTAAAGTGAATCAGAAAACGCTACTAGTAGGCTAATCACATTCATGACTAAATGATTAAGGGCGGTGATTGGCCTACCAACGCCGCACAGCCGCCAGGTACAGCTGCTGACAGCCGTTCCCTTGGCTTCTTCCTTCACCCGCTCAGCTCTGCTCGCCGTAGTGACACGTGGCGGGCTGAGTAAATAGGCAATTTTTGATTAATTTAATTCAGAAAATAATCATGAACATAGCATTGACAGAATTAACGCCACACTGATGACGAACTAGATAAGCACATACTCACAAACAATAGAAACATCTACACATAATTCTACTACAGCTAAGACGAAAATAAACAGGAGCGAGATAAACGAGTTATACCCTCCAATAGGCCAGACAGAAGCCGCGGCGGCGGCAGTGTCAGCAGCGGCGTCCTCGGCGGCCTTCATGTCGGCTTCAAGTTTCTCAGGATAGCCTCTTGTCAGCGTCGGTGGACATGATGACGATGAACATGACGCGAACGTAAACGGTGTAGAGGAAGCAGACAAACGGCGGTGACTAGTCGCGTAGTAGACGCTCCCGAAAAAAAAAATCTAATCGCACCTCTCCGGTACAGGATCCGGAGAGGAGGAGTTTGCGAGGCCTGCTCTCCCGTCGACCGTGTATGCGGCGGACGAGATGGGATCACTGGGGACAGCAACAACAATGGAACGACAGTGGGCGGGGGAAGCAGAGATGCGATCTGTTTCACGTGGCAGCTAGGGTTGGAAGACGCCTCACACATATATAGGCGCAGCCCCGTGGAGAGAAGTGGGCTGGACCCACGTCCGAGTCGGTAACATCGCACGATCTGACGTCTCAAATCTGGTCCACCTGTCAAACACTCTCTGTTCCGGACCGGCAAAAATAAGCGCATAGGTGTGAGCTCCGCTTACCCGCAACTTTTCGTGGCTTGGCTTGGCGAGGCGGGCGGCAGAGGAGGAGCGAGCGGGAACCACTTCTTGTCGGTGTCGAAACCGACATACCTCGGGATAGGGGGTCCCGAGCTGTAGATCTAGGATCGATGGGTAACAAGGGACGACGAACACAGTGTTTACCCAAGTTCGGGCCCTCTAGAAGAGGTAAAACCCTACATCCTGCTCAATTGTATTGATTGTATAACGTGGTTTACAAAGTAGATCTACCCCGAGACCAGCGTGAGCTAAACCCTAGGCTATGGGGGATGAAGATAGCTATCCCCCTAATGACTACAACCCTCAGTTTATATAGACACTGATAGGGCTAGTTACCGAAGATAGATTGCAATAAGGAAGAGATCTTCCTCCTTCTTGACTTGGACGGCGCACCACGGCTTCATAGATCTCCCTGTCATAGTACGGCTCTACCAGTCCGGCCCATGTATAATGGGCCGTTCCCCCGAGGACCCCTTAGTCCATGACTCCCTCAGTAGCCCCCGAACTTGCCTCCAACGCCATGACTTATATCCAGTATTTGTCCATCTGCCTAGCATTCGGCTTGCAGGGCAAGTTCCCCAGTATGTGTCTCCCCAGTTAGGAGCCAAGTGATGTCCGGAATCTGAAACAGTGGTTTTACTTAACACCAAAGGTTGCAATAAACATTGCTCGACAGTATACAATGCCTTTATCTGACAACTTTTTCTCTTTCAACAAAGAGTCGCTTCTGGCCATAATGCCAAGCAGTTACTGTTTCTCGAAGCGCGGTTCGAGGCTGATGCCACGCTTGACACGTCCCCTCAAGGTGGAGATCGTGTCCCACCTTTCGGGGGATATGGTTAATGATTTTGATTCCACTCCCCACTGATAATGTTGCGGAGATATCTGGAAACGGAGAGGCCAACGGCGTGAAAAAAGGGGATCTCTTGCCTGCCCATAGTCTATAAAGGTGGGCCGCTACAGTCTGGATTCCTCGCCTTCTCCTACCTTCCGCACTAGCAGTCCTTCAGAGCTCCAGCGCCCTTTCTTTCTGCTTCCATAGCCAATCCAACTTCACCTCTCCGACCATGGCCGGATCTGGCACCAATGGGAAGTGGGAGGCCTCCTCCGTCACCAACGAGGATATACTGAAGCTGAAGGAGGCCGGTAACTTGCCGGCCAACGTCGCCAATCGAGCCCCCGAGGAGGGCCAGATCATCCCTACGCCCTAGCCTGGCGAAAGGGTAGTTTTTCTCCCCCATTTCCTTAGGGGGCTAGGATTTCCCCTGCACCCCTTTGTGTGGGGGTTTATTTCTACTATGGGCTGGATTTCCACGATCTAGCCCCAACTCCCTCCTCCACATTTCGACCTTCATCATCGTCTGTGAGGCGCTCCTCCGGGTCCAGCTGCATGTTGGCTTGTGGTTTAATGTGTTCAATGTGAAGCCCAAGGTGGTCGGTGCCAAGCACGCAGAGTGCGGAGGGGCCATGATCAGCAAGCTCACACTGGTCCAGTGGCCGAACTTCTCCCTTCGTCGACACCATCCGGATGTGGCAGGAGGAGTGGTTCTAAATCACCGAGCCGAGGGAGGCTGCATGGGGAGCGGCTCCTGCATTCCGGTTTGGATCCCCCACCAGACAGGCCTCCTGGACAACCAGGAATCCGGACTGGGGATGTGTTGCCGACACCAAAGTTCTGCAGAAGCGCGTCGACAACGTAATAGAGACCAGCGCGAAGCTGGTCAACATGTTCCACATCATGCTCCATCACTGGCTCCTCCATTTATAGGAGAGGGCCAAAACCACGTGGGGGCATCAGCCCGATGATCCGACCACTATGCGGTACCTCTTCGGCACTACTCCTGACAAGATATGGGGCCAACTATTTGAGCCCCAGAAGGAGTGGCCGGCCGAGGAGAAGGACATCGGTCTTGATGCCGCGAATCCCCAAGGGAGGTGAGTGGCATTTCTCTTTGAAGAGTGTTCGGATATTCACATTATGTGAGATTCGATCTAACCTTGTTACGTGGATTCTACAGGGCTGGGTCGCCAATGCCAAGAAGATCAGCGGCCCGCTGCCGCTACCGGAGGGGCCCCGATCAGAGCAGTTGGAGAAGATGCTGGTCGTGGTGTCCTACAAAGCGCCTCCTAAAAAGGGCAAGAAGCAAGAAGCACCGGAGGCCAAGGAAGGCCTCCGTCGAAGGATACGTTCGGGCAACTGGTCCAAAGACGATGCGGCCTCATCCGTACAGGATGGGGCGAGGAGGAGGAGGAGGAAGAGGAGAGTGCCTCTTCGCACTCCAAAAAGAGGCCAGTGTCCGAGTATGCCGAGGAGGTCGAACCTTCCCAACCCTAAATAGACGACACCGGCCTAAGCTGGTTATACCTCACAGCTTGGATGACTAGAAGTCTAAGGCGTCCAAGGAGCTCCCAAAGAAGGGATCCAGGGTTAAGCCCCGTGCCAGCAGGTAAGGTGTCTGTACTTTCAGCTATTATGATTTTAGTTGAAGGTTAACCCCTCCGAATGCAGTCCCCCACATGAGCGTCCCACCAAGCAGACCTGGGAGGGGACCTCTCCGCCCGCCAGGCTGGCGAACAGTGGGTCTATGGCGCACTCCGCGCCTCCTTTGATCCCCGAAGAGGCTAATGAGGTGCGGTCCTGAAGAACTCCTCCTCCTCCGAACACAGAGGGGGAGGTAGATGTCGTAATGGCCGAGGCCAACACCTCGGCCACCGAAGACAAGGAGGGAGCGTCCCTCCTGGTCGGTAAGGGAAAGGTGTCCAGGCCATCCGGACCCCCTCCGTTGACCGCTCCCGAGCCTTCGAGGCCCTCGACGGCACATGTTCCTCCCAGTGGGGAGGGGGCCGGGGAACCAACGCCGGCGTCGAACACCTTTGCACAGGCGGCGGTTGGCTGGCCAGACACACTGGAGGAGTTGGTCAGCTACTCCGTCATCATTGAAGGGCACCGCACCCTTATGGGTGCGGTTATGCGGAGTTTTCTGTCCGTCCAATCTAGACTGAACGACGTTGACCAAGGCCTTCTAACAGGATTTGAGATAAATCAAGTAATCATATTTCCTCATAATGCGGTTATAGTTGTTAATTTAGGCCCGCATACATAGCAGCCACCGACACTCTGCCAGGATCTTCGAAGAGACCTGCATAGGATCAAATTCGGTGGGTCGGTTAACAATGTCGACATTTCTGATGCTAACGCATGCATCTTCCATGGCCGCGGCTGCTAATGCCGCGGCGTTAGAGGAGATGGATCGGAAGCTCAAGCTTTCTGATCAAGAGCTAGACCTTGTCAACAAATGGTTTGACGAGGCGCAAGGTAAGCTCTGCAAAAAGAGGTGTATTTGCCAGATAGTGACTGACCGGACCATTTACTGATCCTTTATCTTGATGATCTTGCAGCTACTGCCATCGAGGTTGAGGGCTTAAAGGAGGCCCTGAAGAAAGCAGAGGCTGAGGTGGTCGAGAAGAGGACAACCGCTGAGAGGACGGTGTCTGATATTGAGCAGGCCAAGCGTACTGCTAAGCAGCATGAGTCTCGAGTGACCGAGGTCCAAGGGGAGCTCCAGGATGCCGCCGAGAAGCTTGAGGCCCTTGAGAAGGGGCGGGAGGAGCAATCCTCCCGTCTATCCAAGGCAGAGAAGGAGCATCAGGAGGCGAGGAGTGACGCCTGAGGTGTACGGGAGGAGCTTCGTCAAGCCGTGCAAATTGCCAATGGTAAGAAATATTTACTATAGAGTGTGTTTGGAGGCAACAAATTCGACCCGCTGACGAGGGTCTGGCGCTCCGCAGGCGTCTATCGGCATTCTGGGAACCGGGGTGCCCATACTTGCCTGCATGTGGCCCACGGCGTGGCTCCATCAATGGCCCGGTATGGCCCATCTTCAGCATTAACAACACAAGACCCTCATGAGGGGCCAAGTCTCGCGAGGCGGACAACATCAAGATCTCCAGAGGGAGCGGCCTTCTCAGGTTGGCTCCTAAGGAGCGGAGATTTCTATGCAAGCCCTCACCTCGTGAGGTTCGAATGATGCGATCCATGACAACCAAGGCCAGACGGGCACCGTACAACAGTTTCCTCTTTGGTGCTAACAAGGCAAGCGCAGGCGCGGAGTCCCGAGGCATCAGCCAAAGGTTTCCATTTCCATGCAACGAGACCAACACCGCCAGGACGGCAGGACGGAGGTCATGGCCGATCCCACCACGGCATCACGACGAGAAGCTTTGCAGGCGAAGACTACCTTTTGTCAGGATAAGATGTACTAGTTGTCTCCCTTCAAATCTGGCCGTTGTGGGATCCCTTCCCGCCTTCATTTTGGGGAGAGGACCAAGGCCACTATAAATAGCTCCTAACCACCACCGTAGAAGAGGATCCGAATCATTCAGATCATCCTCACCCTCACCAGCTCAAGAACACACCTCCTGAGGTTGTTCTTCCACTGTACAAGTTCATCCTCGTCCCACCTTGAGGCCAATCCACCACAAAGAAGGATTAGGGTTTTACACCGCAAGGTGGCCCAAACCTAGGAAAGCTATTGTGTCCTCTTTCCTTCTTGTTCATTGAGCTAGGACGTGGGATCGACGAGTTGGTAGACTAGGAAGGTTGAGTTCTTGGCATGCACCCCAGAGTTCGAATCTATCCAGGGTCTGCGGAGCCCGAAATCCGACATTTGGCACGCCACATAGGGGTGCATTGGAGCCTCTCGTCCACCGGTCGATTCGCCACCGTTCCGCCATCTCCATGACTGACGCTCATCGAGCTCGTGCTGAGCATCGGGCCAACCGCATCGCTCAGACAGCACCAGCGGTGACGGCTGCCCTCGCCGTCCCCCGTCGCTAGTGGCGAACACCGCCACCGGCCCCGTGGTCCATGAGCAGTAGGCTTCATCACTACATCCTTCTGTGCGGCGACACGGGTGCACCACCACTCCGTCGCTGACTCTGGTTGCTTCGTCTTCCCATGCTCATCGTGATCTGGCGAACGCGTAGGCTGCAGTACTCATGGCATGCGAACTTCTGTGCTACCGCCCGGTCGATGACCTCTACGATGACATCTCGCTCCCTGCCTCACCCGCCACCTACCGTGGGTGACGTAGATCATGGAGCACCTCCTCCACCTCCCAGACAGGACGCCATCGTCGAGCCAATGCAGGAAGCTCCTTGGCACAATCCATAGCGCAGGGCACCCACGCGCAATGATGCAAGCTGCCAAGTGGTGCAGGGGCTAGAAGGATAGGCGCGGGCGCTCCCGGTGCCACCTCATCAAGATTGCACGCGGCCCAAGGCAGTCACGCATGAGCACCAAGGCCTGGCTCCACCTCCACGTTGGGTTCGCGTGAGTACGGCCGGCTGCCGACCGTTCACTCCGGAGCTGCGCCGCGTCGTCTGGTCTGGGAAGTTCAAGCCAGACCCACCTCCACGCTACGATGACACCCCCGACCCTGTAGAGTTCCTACAGCTCTACGAGTTGAGAATCGAGGCATCCAACGACAACGAGAATGTCATGGCAAACTGGTTCCCCATGGCCCTCAAGGATGGCGCGCGCTCGTGGCTCCTGAATCTCCCCGTGATATCGGTCTCCTCGTGCGATGAGATGCGAGAGTGCTTCATCGCAAACTTCCAAGGCACTCGTGACTGCCCGCCGGTTACGGGTGACCTGCACCGCATCAAGCAACAGCCAGGAGAGACCTTGCAAAAGTACATCCAACGCTTCAACAACATTCGCCTCAAGATTCCCAAGGTGTCAGACCAGGCCATCATTTCGGCGTTCACTGATGGCGTTCGGGGCGTCAAGATGAAGGAAGAGCTGGCCATACACGAGGACCTGTGCACGGCTCTAGAGATGTTCAACATGGCAACCAAATGTGCGAGAGCCGAGGAAGGTTGCCTCTCCCTCCTGGAGCTTCCGGAAGCTGACCCAGAAGACAAGAAGGCCAAGGCCAAGGATGTGAAGCACAAGGGGCCAGCTGTGCTCACGGCCGAACCTGAGATGAAGCGCGGCTACGACCACCCAGAGTCATCCAAGGGAAGCCACCCGTTCTGCGTCATCCACAATGTGCACAGCCACAACACCAATGACTGCCAAAATCTCAGAGCCATCCGTGACAGGCGCCTCGGTCGTCGCCCGAGCGCAACGACTACGGCTACAGTCGTGGAGGAGGTCAAGGCCGAGGATGTTGGGACAACCGTGACCCCGGTCAGGACTGGCGAGACCAACCTTGTGAGGACCGCTGGCAAGGCCAGCCTCGCGAGGGTCCCTGGAGGGATCCGCCCTGTGAGGACCGACCTCAGGGCAACACATGCCTTCCTCCGCTGGCACTGCCACCAAGAAGGAACGACGACCACTGCCCAGATGATGGGGCTGGGGGCTTCCAAGAGCCTCGTGCTATCGCTTGCATCCTAGGCGGCACACAGGCCCCAGCCTCCCATCGCAACTTCAAGCAGTTCGTGCGCGAGGTGAACGCAGCCCTCCCCAAGCTCGAGGCAACGCGTCCGCTCAGTTGGTGCAAATACGCCATCACCTTCGACTCAACTGATTAGCTCAAGTGCGCGGCCACTGCTGGCGCCATCTCGATGCTCTGCTCGCCTACCATCAGCAACATCCTCGTCACCAAGACACTCATCGATGGCGGTGCAGGAATCAATGTCCTCTCTGTCGAGATGTTCGGCAGGCTCCAGGCCCACTACGACCAGTTCCAGCCTAGCAAGCCCTTCTCAGGAGTGACCAACGGCTCCACCACCCCGATAGGGTAGATCCGTCTCCCTGTCACCTTCAGCAAGCACGATAACTACCGCACCGAACTCATCAATTTTGATGTCGCCCACATTCGCCTCCTGTACAATGCCATCCTTGGGTATCCGGCTCAAGACAAGTTCATGGCTGCAACACATCATGGCTACAATGTCCTCAAGATGCCAAGAAGTCGCGGCATCATACGGTCGCCTGCGACGAAAAGGATGCAGTGTGCTTCCTCGAGCGCATCTACCAGGCTGCGACAGTCGAGAATGCACGTTTTCGCGAAGAGAGCGTACGGTGCAAGGCGCCAGGTGCTCAGGAGTTCATCACCAAAGCGATCAACCCCTCTTCCGTCTTCGTTCATCGGTAACCTTACCTGGAGCTATATTTTTATTCACCACATGATATGCGTTTTGCTTGGAGCATCATTTTATTTTATTTTGTTTTGCTTGCTGTTTGAATAATATACCAAGATCTGAAATTCTTAAATGATAGAGAGTCTTCACATATTTACACAATTATTTGACTACTAATTGATCTTCACTTATATCTTTTGGAGTAGTTTGTCATTTGCTCTAGTGCTTCACTTATATCTTGTTAGAGCACGACGGTGGATTTATTTTGAAGAAATTGATGAACTCTGATGCTTCATTTATATTATTTTGAGAGTCTTAAATAACATGGTAATTTGCTTAGGTTATGAATTTAGTCCTAATATGATAGGCATCCAAGAGGGATATAATAAAAACTTTCATATAAAGTGCATTGAATACTATGAGAAGTTTGATTCTTTAAGATTATTTTGAGATATGAAGATGGTGATATTAGAGTCATGCTAGTGAGTATTTTGAATTTGAGAAATACTTGTGTTGAGGTTTGTGATTCCCGTAGCATGCACATATGGTGAACCGTTATGTGATGAAGTCGAAGCATGATTTATTTTTTGATTGTCTTCCTTATGAGTGGCGGTCGGGGATGAGCGATGGTATTTTCCGACCAATGTATCCCCCTAGGAGCATACGCGTAGTACTTCGTTTCGATAACTAATAGATTTTTACAATAAGTATGTGAGCTCTTTATGACTAATGTCGAGTCCATGGATTATACGCACTCTCACGCTTTCACCATTGCTAGCCTCTCTAGTACCCCGCAACTTTCGCTGGTACCATACACCCACCATATACCTTCCTCAAAACAGCCACCATACCTACCTATTATGGCATCTCCATAGCCATTCCAAGATATATTGCCATGCAACTTTCCACCGTTCTGTTTATTATGACACGCTTCATCATTGTCATATTGCTTTTCATGATCATGTAGTTGACATCGTATTTGTGGCAAAGCCAACATTCATAATGCATTCATGCATGTCACCCTTGATTCATTGCACATCCCGGTAGACCGCCGGAGGCATTCATATAGAGTCATATTTTGTTCTAAGTATCGATTTGTAATTCTTGAGTTGTAAGTAAATAAAAATGTGATGATCTTCATTATTAGAGCATTGTCCCAGTGAGGAAAGGATGATGGAGACTATGATTCCCCCACAAGTCGGGATGAGACTCCAGATGAAAAAAAAGAGGCAAAAAATAGAGATAGCCCAAAAAACAAAAAAAGAGAGAGAAAGAAAGAAGGGGCAATGCTACTATCCCTTTTCCACACTTGTGCTTCAAAGTAGCACCATGATCTTCATGATAGAGAGTCTCCTATTTTGTCACTTTCATATACTAGTGGGTTTTTTTCATTATATAAATTGGCTTGCGTATTACAATGATGGGCTTCCTCAAATTGCCCTAGCTCTTCGTGAGCAAGAGAGTTGGATGCACACCCACTTAGTTTCTTTTTGAGCTTTCATACACTCTATAGCTCTAGTGCATCCGCTGCATGGCAATCCCTACTCACTCACATTGATATCTATTGATGGGCATCTCCATAGCCCGTTGATACGCCTAGTTGATGTGAGACTATCTCCTTCTTTTTGTCTTCTCCACAACCACCATATTCTATTCTACCCAAAGTGCTATGTCTGTGGCTCACGCTCATGTATTGCGTGAAATTTGAAAAGGTTTGAGAACATCAAAAGTATGAAATAATTGTTTGGCTTGTCATCGGGGCTGTGCATGATTTGAATATATTTTTCTGATGAAGATGGAGCATAGCAAGACTATGATTTTGTAGGGATAGCTTTCTTTGGCCATGTTATTTTGAGAAGACATGATTGCTTTATTAGTATGCTTGAAGTATTACCGTTTTATGTCAATATTAAACTTTTGTTTTGAATCTTGTGGATCTGAATATTCTTGCCACAATAGAGAAGATTACATTGATAAATATGTTAGGTAGCATTCCACATCAAAAAATTATGTTTTTATTATTTACCTACTCGAGGACGAGAAGGAATTAAGCTTGGGGATGCTTGATACGTCTCCAACGTATCTATAATTTTTGCTTGTCCCATGCTATTAGATTACCCATCTTGGATGTTTTATATGCATTTGTATGCTATTTTATATGATTTTTGGGACTAACCTATTAACCTAGAACCCAGTGCCAGTTTCTGTTTCTTCCTTGTTTTTCAATTTTACAGAAAAGGAATACCAAAAGGAGTCCAAATGACCTGAAAATTTACTGTGATTTTTTATGGGCGAGAAGAAGCCCCCGAAGCAAAAGAGTTGGGCCAGAAGAGTCCCGAGGCCACCACAAGGATGGAGGGCGCGACCCCCCAGGGCGCGCCCCCTGTCTTGTTGTTGACACGTGGGCCCCCCTAACTTGTTCTTGACACCAAAAATTCCTATAAATATAGAAACCCCCAGAAATAAACTTAGATCGGGAGTTCCGCTGCTGCAAGCCTTGTAGCCACCAAAAACCAATCGGGACCCTGTTCTAGCACCCTGCCGGAGGGGTATCCATCACCAGTGACCATCTTCATCATCCCGGCGCTCTCCATGACGAGGAGGGAGTAATTCTCTCTTGAGGCTGAGGGTATGTACTAGTAGCTATGTGTTTGATCTCTCTCTCTCTCTCTCTCTCTCTCTATATATATATATATATATATATATATATATATATATATATATATATATATATCCCGCTCTCGTGTTCTTGATTTGGCATGATCTTGATGTACCGCAAGTTTTGCTATTATAGTTGGATCATATGATGTTTCTCCCCCTCTACCTTCTTGTGATGAATTGATTTCTACCTTTGAGGTTTCACTATTATCGGATTGAATACTATTATGGATTTGAGAACACTTGATGTATGTCTTGCGTGGGATACCTGTGGTGACAATGGGGTGCAATACAAGAAACCCGTTAATGCATGACAGATTTCATGTGACGTTTTTGGAAACTGTCATCGATTTCCTGTATAGCCCTGCAAGCCCGCCCAAGCCCGTCAAAGCCCGCTTACCCTTTACTCGTATATAAAATACTAACAGTAACCCTCTCCTCTCTTTCTCCTCCGCAGCCCCCTCCTCTCTATTCCCCATTGACTCCACACAGCGCCGCCACCCACCACCTCACCTCTCTCCTCCCACAGATCGCCGCCGGCCCGACCCCTCCTCTCCTCTCACCTCGTAGCTTCTAGATGCACCTCATTCCGCGCCCATCCATCCCTCTCGCGAACATCTCTCTCTCTCTTGTGACCCTCGCACCGCAGCCAACGCCCACCGATTCCGGCGATGTCCACCACCACACAGTTCGCACTTTCACTGGTCTCCAACCCCTCTGTCCCCCAGGCCGGCTAGATCCGCCGCTCACGTCTCCGGCGCTCTCCTGTGACCCCTAGCACGTGGCTAGGGTTTCGGCTGTGGCGGTGCATCCATCATCGCTGCGTCTTCGGTGGCTCCATTCCGCCGAACACCATGCCCCCTCGCGCCCTCTCCTCCTCCTGGATGGCGCCTTCCTTGTTGGGTGTGCTCGCCCGTGTTGGGCTGCACGACGGCGACCCTAACCTCTCCTGAGTCTCCGGCGCAGTGATGCATCATATCACAACCTCCTCCGCTGCATTTGGACCACTGGAGGCCCTCCCTTGCCCATGTGAGCACCTCAAACCCCATTTCCTCTCCTCCAGCCTTTCTTTTCTTGTTAGGATGTGCTTTGACTGACTAAGTTTGTTCATCCGTATATATGTGAACAAGTTCATGTTCTTGCAAGCATGGAACATATATGTTTACCTTGTGCAATAATAGTTTTGGTGTCAAGCTTAATACAAATGGCTTGAAAAGAGAAGTTTTGTGGGGGCTAATTGAGGCTTTATAGATTCTTCATAGTTAAGCACTTGTACCTCTGCCTATCTCCTCCACTGTGAGCCCGTGGCCAAAGCATACACTGTTTCATGTAGACTACTAGCTTGCATGGACCTGAAGAATGGAGTAATTTAGCAAGTAGGAATTATGTTTTTTCTTGCATGAGTTGTTGCACCTCTAGTTTGTTCTATTGTGTCCTGTATAGTGAGGGGAATTGAAGGAAGTATTTTGTTGTTCATAATTTTCTAGGTTAATATGCATATCACTTATAAATATATATTCACTTGTTCAGCTGTGGTAATTATTTTGATTAATATGCACTGCACAGCCTATTTCACTCACTAATTTTTTAGTGTTTGATTTGATAGGTATAGCAGAGAAGTGAATGTATGACGGTGATATTGATTGTTGGATGCCGGTGTGAACCAACAAATATGCCGAGACAATAGGCAGTTGATGGAAGCGTCCAAGTCGAGCCAGGTCAGCAAGTCGTGAATCTGAACACCCCTGTTTCATAAGTGCACTCTGAATGATGTTGTTGGCCTGAAACTGAATGCCAATTAAGAAAATACCTTAAATAATGTGTGTTCACTAGCAAGGGAATAATGGTATGCTCCGACCACTTGATACTTTATTCCAATATTTTTGAATGATACATACATCTATTGATCAAGATCTCTTGTAGCCACGATTACTCCTATTGTGGATGTAGTACATGGGTTAGCACAGTCAATTTAAGTAAGAAGAATCTAGTTGATGTCATTAAGCATAACTAGGATGTGAACTGGAATTCTAATTGTCTCTGGGGTCAAGCAGAACATGTTTGTTTCATGTTCTGTATGAGGTTTGGCCACAATTTAGAAAATCATTGATCCCGCCAACTCTATCTTTTATGTATTAAGTGCTAACATGTATTTTCGTAGTCGTAATTATGCCTTTAGAGGATTTTGGACAGCCAGATCAATATATACTTGATATAGCCCACATTCTAGATATTCTAGACAATATGGACCATGCTTGAAAAGGCAACTATAAAAATCACTACATTTTGAAAAATAACTTAGGTTTATTATTGGCTAAAGAGATTTGTTTTTTTGTGGACGCATAAAAAAACTAGGATCAAAGTAGTAAAGGAAATAGTGATTAATAATAAAAGATTGATAGCACTATTATCTATCTCAATTTTGGTAAATGAGTGTGAATCTAACATCTAACAGACTTCTCAAAAAAATAGTGTATATGTTTTAATATGGTTTATGGTAGCTCACAGTCTGAATTTTGTGCTTGCAGGTGCATTCACATCACCTTATCTTGTGCAGGTTATGGGAATATACTTGACTGTTCTTGCTGCTTTGAAATCTAGTATCTAACAGTCTTAAGAACGTATATCAACTTTTTAATCTGTATACCATGTGTATCTAACTTTGTTTATTATGCATGCAGTATGACATTAAAACAATACACGTCTTAGCATATGTTGTTTTGCTGCTGATGCATATGCATGCTTGCACTATTGATATACATGTAGTGATGATGAATCATCTCTCACACATGCGCAAGCCTTGTTTACACCATTGTCACCCTGCATACATATATACTGGTTCATTTCATTTCATTATAGTTTCCTGTTATAAATAATAATACTATGTTTGTCAAGTGGGCAGCAAGTATTGTTTACTATTTGTCATACCGTAGTCACCCTGTACTCATTGACCCGGTTGGCGTAAACTTCAAATGTTCACATATCAACAAGTTTACACATCACAGCGAGGATATTGTTTGTTAGTGATGCCATTTTGTTGGCATGTTTATATGGCCTCAACTACTACTACAGTACTTGAGTTCTGTGATGTATGTTTTGTTTCCTTGTTATTTGACTTTTATTTGACATGCTTTTCTTAGGATTAGTTTTAAGCGACTTCATGTTTACTCTCATTTTATAGTAGATGCAATGTTATTCTCATTTGTAGGTAATATATGATTTAAGAATTTTTGACAACATATAGTTCATTTTTATTTTTGTTGTAATTCTCTTATTTCTATGATCAATTCATATCTACAAATATCTAATAGGGTTCTTGAAAATATGCCAGGTAAGATTAGGTAGCGAGCTACTTGTTGCTGCCATCACAATCAACCACGACATCATAGTTGCCATAGGAGGACTGATATGTCTCCAACGTATCTATAATTTATGAAGTATTCATGCTATTATATTATCTGTTTTGGATGTTTAATGGGCTTTATTATACACTTTTATATTATTTTTTGGGACTAACCTATTAACCGGAGGCCCAGCCCATATTGTTGTTTTTTCCTATTTCAGTGTTCCGCTGAAAAGGAATATCAGATGGAATCCAAACGGAATGAAACCTTCAGGAGAGTTATTTTTTGAACGGAAGCCATCCAGGAGACTTGGAGTAGACGTCAGGGAAGCTTCGAGGTGGCCACGAGGGTCAGGGGCGCGCCCTACCCCCCTGGGCGCACCCCCCACCCTCGTGGTCCCCTCGTGGCTCCCCTGACCGACTTCTTTCGCCTATATATGTCCATATACCCTCAAAACATCCAGGAACACAATAGATCGGGAGTTCCACCGCCGCAAGCCTCTGTAGCCACCAAAAATCAATCGGGACCCTGTTCCGGCACCCTGCCGGAGGGGGGATCCCTCACCGGTGGCCATCTTCATCATCTTGGCAATCTCCATGACGAGGAGGGAGTAGTTCACCCTCGGGGCTGAGGGTATGTACCAGTAGATATGTGTTTGATACCTCTCTCTCGTGTTCTTGAGGTGATACGATCTTGATGTATCGCGAGCTTTGCTATTATAGTTGGATCTTATGATGTTTCTCCCCCTCTACTCTCTTGTAATGGATTGAGTTTTCCCTTTGAAGTTATCTTATCGGATTGAGTCTTTAAGGATTTGAGAACACTTGATGTATGTCTTGCACAATGGGATATTCACGTGATCTTCTTGATGTACATTTTGGTGATCAACTTGCGAGTTCAGTGACCTTGTGAACTTATGCATAGGGGTTGGCACACATTTTCGTCTTGACTCTTTGGTAGAAACTTTGGGGCACTCTTTGAAATACTCTGTGTTTGTTGAATAGATGAATCTGAGATTGTGTGATGCATATCATATAATCAAGCCCACGGATACATGAGGTGACATTGGAGTATCTAGGTGACATTAGGGTTTTGGTTGATTTGTGTCTTAAGGTGTTATTCTAGTACGAACTCTATGATAGATTGAACGGCAAGAATAGCTTCCTGTTATTTTACTACGAACTCTTCAATAGATCGAGCAGAAAGGATAACTTTGAGGTGGTTTCATACCCTACAATAATCTCTTCGTTTGTTCTCCGCTATTAGTGACTTTGGAGTGACTCTTTGTTGCATGTTGAGGGATAGTTATATGATCCAGTTATGTTATTATTGTTGAGAGAACTTGCACTAGTGAAAGTATGAACCTTAGGCCTTGTTTCCTAGCATTGCAATACCGTTTTTGCTCACTTTTATCATTTGTTACCTTGCTATTTTTATAATTTCATATTACAAAAAAATATATCTACCATCGATATTGCACTTGTATCACCATCTCTTCACCGAACTAGTGCACCTCTCCAATTTGCCATTGTATTGGGTGTGTTGGAGACACAAGAGACTCTTTGTTATTTGGTTGCAGGTTTGTTTGAGAGAGACCATCTGCATCTTACGCCTCCCACGGATTGATAAACCTTAGGTCATCCACTTGACGGAAATTTGCTACTGTCCTACAAACCTCTGCACTTGGAGGCCCTACAACGTCTACATGGAGAAGGTTGCATAGTAGACATCAAGTTATTTTCTGGCGCCATTGCCGGGGAGGTAAGTTCTTGAAGGTATATCTTTAGATCTTGTAATCGAATCTATTTGTTTCTTGTTTTATCACTAGTTTAGTCTATAAAAGAAAATTACAAAAAAATGGAATTCAGTTTGCCTCATACGCTTCATCTTTTTTATATCTTTCCTGAGAATGATGGTATGGAAAATTGTGCTCAAGTGCTAGAAGTAGAAGTCTATAAAATGTTTGCACTAAATCTTTGAATGAAGAGCATGATTGCAATGTTATTAGTATGAATTCTTTGAATACCCATGATGCTAATGATATGCAAAGCCACAAGCTTGGGGATGCTATGTTTGATGAATATGATATTTTTTGTCCCCCAAGTTTTGATGAGCAAATTTATTATGATGAAAGCATGCCTCCAATTTATGATGATTATTGTGATGATACGTATGCCATAAAGAATAAAGATAACCATGAAACTTGTCATCTTGATTTTAATTTTCAATTGGATTATGCTTCACATGATAGTTATTTTGTTGAGTTTGCTCCCACTACTATTGATGAGAATAAATTTGCTTATGTGGAGAGTAAAAAAAATTCTATGCTTGTAGATCATGAAAAGAACGCCTTATGTGATGGTTATATTGTTGAATTCATTCATGATGCTACTGAAAATTATTATGAGAGAGGATCATATGCTTCTACATATTGCAATAATATTAAGTTTCCTCTCTATGTGCTTAAAGTTTTAAAGTTATGCTTGTTTTGCGTTCCTATGTGTTGATTATTGTTCCCATAGGTTGTTTGCTCACAAAAACCCTATGCATAGGAAGTGGGTTAGATTTAAAGGTGCTAGTCATATTCTTCATGATGCTCCCTTTATGTTTCAATTCTTATCTTTTATGTGATCATCATTGAAATCATCATGCCTAGCTAGGGGCGTTAAACGTTAGCGCTTGTTGGGAGGCAACCCAATTATATTTTTGTTCTTTAATTTTTGTTTCTGTTTAGTAAAAGAGAATTCATCTAGCCTCTGGTTAGATGTGGTTTTATGTTTTAGTTAGTGTTTGTGCCAAGTAGAACCTTTGGGAAGACTTGGGTGAAGTCTTTATGATCTTGTTGTAAAAAACAGAAACTTTAGCACTCATGAGATTAGCTTCCATGTTTTACTGGAGAGTGCTTTTAGGTTGATTCTTTTTGAAAATGATTAATAGACAAATTCCTCACGTCCACCAATTTATTTCAGAATTTTTGGAGTTACAGAAGTATTCGAATGATACAGATTACTATAGACTGTTCTGTTTTTGACAGATTCTGTTTTCTATGTGTTGTTTGCTTATTTTGATGAATCTATGAGTAGTATCGAAGGGTATGAACCACAGAGAAGTTGGAATACAGTAGATATTACACCAATATGAATTTATAACGAGTTCACAACAGTACATAAGTGCTGGTTTTATTTTCTTATACTAACGGAGCTTACGAGTTTTGTGTTGAGTTTTGTGTTGTGAAGTTTTCAAGTTTTGGGTAAAGATTCAATGGACTATGGAATAAGGAGTGGCAAGAGCCTAATCTTGGGTGTCGGTGTCAAAACCGGCGGATCTCGGGTAGGGGGTTCCGAACTGTGCGTCTAGGCGGATGGTAACAGGAGACAAGGGACACGATGTTTTACCCAGGTTCGGGCCCTCTTGATGGAGGTAAAACCCTACGTCCTGCTTGATTAATATTGATGATGTGTGTTACAAGAGTAGATCTACCACGAGATCAAGGAGGCTAAACCCTAGAAGGTAGCCTATGGTATGATTGTTGTTCGTCCTACGGACTAAAGCCATCCGGTTTATATAAACACCGGACAGGGCTAGGGTTACACAGAGTCGGTTACAATGGTAGGAGATCTACATATCCGTATCGCCAAGCTTGCCTTCCACGCCAAGGAAAGTCCCATCCGGACACGGGACGAGGTCTTCAAACTTGTATCTTCGTAGTCTTGGAGTCCGGCCGATGATGATAGTTCGGCTATCCGGACACCCCCTAGTCCAGGACTCCCTCAGTAGCCCCTGAACCAGGCTTCAATGATGACGAGTCCGGCGCGCATATTGCCTTCGGCATTGCAAGGCGGGTTCCTCCTCCGAATAATTTATAGAAGATTGTGAACACCAGGATAGTGTCCGGCTCTGCAAAATAATTTCCACATACCACCACAGAAAGAATAATATTTACACAAGTTCAATCTGCTGACGTATTTCGTGGTGTGTTGTCACGCCACTACCAAGCCTTTACTCGAATTGTTTTTATTGTACCACCTCAGCGCGTTTAGCGAAGCGGTTTCCTTGGCACGTCTTGTCGAAGCATAGATCGTGTTCCCCTTATTCCGGGATTCCCATCAATATGGACGTGGGTAACCCAACTGCGCCATTGATTGCGGCGCTTGGGGGATAAGCGAGTTTTATCAGGCCGGTGGGGACGCATGTTTTCGTCCGCCCATATAAGGGGATAAAGATCCAACCCTTTTACCTGCGCCTTCTTCCTCCTTGGCTTATCCATCTCTGCGAACTCGAGCTCCAGCGCCCAAGTCCGCACATCTCACCTCAACCTCCTCCAACTATGTCCGGAGTGGGAGGCAAGTGGATGGCCTCCTCCATTACGGAGGGGCACATCCAGAAGCTGCGCAGCGCCGGATATTTGTCCAGCAACATCGCGCATCGGCTCCCCGATGAGGGAGAGCTCATCCCCACCCCCAGGCCCCATGAGAGGGTAGTATTTCTTACCCATTTCCTCCGTGGACTGGGCTTCCAACTCCATCCCTTTGTCCAGGGGCTCATGTTCTACTACGGCCTGGATTTCCACGATCTGGCCCCGAATTTCATCCTCAACATCTCGGTGTTTATCGTCATGTGTGAGGCCTTTCTCTGCATCCAGCACCACTTCGGCTTGTGGCTCAAGACCTTCAGTGTCAAGCCAAAGGTTGTGAAGGGCAGCCAAGCGGAGTGCGGAGGCGCCATGGTGGTGTTGGAAATATGCCCTAGAGGCAATAATAAAAGTATTATTATTATATTTCCTTGTTCATGATAATTGTCTTTTATTCATGCTATAATTGTATTATCCGGAAATCGTAATACACGTGTGAATACATAGACAACAATATGTCCCTAGTGAGCCTCTAGTTGACTAGCTCGTTGTGATCAACAGATAGTCATGGTTTCCTGGCTATGGACATTAGATGTCGTTGATAACGGGATCACATCATTAGGAGAATGATGTGATGGACAAGACCCAATCCTAAGCTTAGCACAAAGATCGTGTAGTTCGTTTGCTAGAGCTTTGCCAATGTCAAGTATCTCTTCCTTTGACCATGAGATCGTGTAACTCCTGGATACCGTAGGAGTGCTTTGAGTGTATCAAACGTCACAACGTAACTGGGTGACTATAAAGGTGCACTACAGGTATCTCCGAAAGTATCTATTGTTTTATGCGGATCGAGACTGGGATTTGTCACTCCGTGTAAACGGAGAGGTATCTCTGGGCCCACTCGGTAGGACATCATCATATGCGCAATGTGACCAAGGAGTTGATCACGGGATGATGTGTTACGGAACGAGTAAAGTGACTTGCCGGTAACGAGATTGAACAAGGTATCGGTATACCGACGATCGAATCTCGGGCAAGTAAAATACCGCTAGACAAAGGGAATTGTATACGGGATCGATTGAGTCCTTGACATCGTGGTTCATCCGATGAGATCATCGTGGAACATGTGGGAGCCAACATGGGTATCCAGATCCCGCTGTTGGTTATTGACCGGAGAACGTCTCGGTCATGTCTGCATGTCTCCCGAACCCGTAGGGTCTACACACTTAAGGTTCGATGACGCTAGGGTTATAAAGGAAGCTTGTATGTGGTTACCGAATGTTGTTAGGAGTCCCGGATGAGATCCCGGACGTCACGAGGAGTTCCGGAATGGTCCGGAGGTAAAGATTTATATATAGGAAGTCCTGTTTTGGCCATCGGGACAAGTTTCGGGGTCATCGGTATTGTACCGGGACCACCGGAAGGGTCCCGGGGGCCCACCGGGTGGGGCCACCTGCCCCGGGGGGCCACATGGGCTGTAGGGGGTGCGCCTTGGCCTACATGGGCCAAGGGCACCAGCCCCTAGAGGCCCATGCGCCAAGATAAAGGAAAAAGGGGAGAGTCCTAAAGGGGGAAGGCACCTCCGAGGTGCCTTGGGGAGGATGGACTCCTCCCCATCCTTAGCCGCACCCCTTCCTTGGAGGAGGGGGCAAGGCTGCGCCTCCCCCCTCTCCCTTGGCCCTATATATAGTGGGGAAAAGGAGGAGCAATCATACCTAAGGCCTTTGGTTGCCTCCCTCTCCCTCCCGTGACACATCTCCTCTCCCGTAGGTGCTCGGTGAAGCCCTGCAGGATTGCCACGCTCCTCCACCACCACCACGCCGTTGTGCTGCTGTTGGATGGAGTCTTCCTCAACCTCTCCCTCTCTCCTTGCTGGATCAAGGCGTGGGAGACGTCACCGGGCTGTACGTGTGTTGAACGCGGAGGTGCCGTCCGTTCGGCACTTTATCATCGGTGATTTGAATCACGACGAGTACGACTCCATCAACCCCGTTCACTTGAACGCTTCCGCTTAGCGATCTACAAGGGTATGTAGATGCACTCTCCTCTCCTCCTTCTACTCGTTGCTGGTCTCTCCATAGATAGATCTTGGTGATACGCGTAGGAAAATTTTGAATTTCTGCTACGTTCCCCAACAGTGGCATCATGAGCTAGGTCTATTGCGTAGATTCTTTGCACGAGTAGAACACAAAGTAGTTGTGGGCGTTGATGTTGTTCAATATGTTTACCGTTACTAGTCCAATCTTGTTTCGACGGTATTGTGGGATGAAGAGGCCCGGACCGACCTTACACGTACTCTTACGTGAGACAGGTTCCACCGATTGACATGCACTTGGTGCATAAGGTGGCTAGCGGGTGCCAGTCTCTCCCACTTTAGTCGGAACGGATTCGATGAAAAGGGTCCTTATGAAGGGTAAATAGCAATTGGCATATCACGTTGTGGTCTTGCGTAGGTAAGAAACGTTCTTGCTAGAAACCCATAGCAGCCACGTAAAACATGCAACAACAATTAGAGGACGTCTAACTTGTTTTTGCAGGGTATGCTATGTGATGTGATATGGCCAAAAGGATGTGATGAATGATATATGTGATGTATGAGATTGATCATATTCTTGTAATAGGATTCACGACTTGCATGTCGATGAGTATGACAACCGGCAGGAGCCATAGGAGTTGTCTTTATTTTTTGTATGACCTGCGTGTCATTGAAGAACGCCATGTAACTTACTTTACTTTATTGCTAAACGCGTTAGCCATAGAAGTAGAAGTAGTCGTTGGCGTGACAACTTCATGAAGACACGATGATGGAGATCATGATGATGGAGTCATGCCGGTGATGATGATGATCATGGAGCCCCGAAGATGAAGATCAAAAGGAGCAAAATGATATTGGCCATATCATGTCACTATTTGATTGCATGTGATGTTTATCATGTTTATGCATCTTGTTTACTTAGGACGACGGTAGTAAATAAGATGATCCCTTACAAAATTTCAAGAAGTGTTCTCCCCTAACTGTGCACCGTTGCTACAGTTCGTCGCTTCTAAGCACCACGTGATGATCGGGTGTGATGGATTCTTACGTTCACATACAACGGGTGTAAGACAGTTTTACACAGCGAAAACACTTAGGGTTAACTTGACGAGCCTAGCATGTGCAGACATGGCCTCGGAACACGGAGACCGAAAGGTCGAGCATGAGTCGTATAGTAGATACGATCAACATGAAGATGTTCACCGACGTTAACTAGTCCGTCTCACGTGATGATCGGACACGGCCTAGTTGACTCGGATCATGTGATCACTTAGATGACCAGAGGGATGTCTATCTGAGTGGGAGTTCATAAGATGAACTTAATTATCCTGAACATAGTCAAAAGACCTTTTGCAAATTATGTCGTAAGCTCGCGCTTTAGTTCCACTGTTTAGATATGTTCCTAGAGAAAATATAGTTGAAAGTTGATAGTAGCGATTATGCGATCAGTAGAAAGCTTATGTCCTTAATGCACCGCTCAGTGTGCTAAACCCCAACGTCGTTTGTCGATGTTGCGAACATCGGACATACACGTTTTGATAACTACGTGATAGTTCAATTAAATGGTTTAAGTAGAGGCACTAAAGACGTTTTCGAAACGTCGCGGAACATATGAGATGTTTCGAGGGCTGAAATTGGGATTTCAGGCTCGTGCCCATGTCTAGAGGTATAAGACCTCCGACGTTTTTCTTAGCCTGCAAACTAAGGGAGAAAAGCTCAATCGTTGAGCTTGTGCTCAAGATTGTCTGAATATAACAATCACTTGAATCAAGTGGGAGTTGATCTTCCAGATGAAATAGTGATAGTTTCTCCAAAGTCATTGCCACCAAGCTGCTAGAGCTTCGTGATGAACTATAACATATCAGGGATAGATATGATGATCCTTGAAATATTCGTGATGTTTGACACCGTGAAAGTAGAAATCAAGAAGGAGCATCAATTGTTGATGGTTGATGAAACCACTAGTTTCAAGAAGGGCAAGGGAAAGAAGGGATACTTCATGAAACGGCAAATCAGCTGCTGCACCAATGAAGAAACCCGAGGTTGAACCCAAACCCGAGACTAAGTGCTTCTGTAATAAGGGGAACAACCACTGGAGCAGGATTACCCTAGATACTTGGTAGATGAGAAGGCTGGCAAGGTCGATAGAAGTATATTGGATATACATTATGTTAATGTGTACTTTACTAGTACTCCTAGTAGCACCAGGGTATTAGATACCGGTTCGGTTGCTAAGTGTTAGTAACTCGAAATAAAAGGCTACGGAATAAACGGAGACTAGCTAAAGGTGAGCTGACGATATGTGTTGGAAGTGTTTCCAACGTTGATATGATCAAGCATCACACGCTCCCTCTACCATCGAGATTGGTGTTTGCGTTGAGCATAGACATGATTGGATTATGTCTATCGCAATACGGTTATTCATTTAAGGAGAATAATGGTTACTCTGTTTATTTGAATAATACCTTCAATGGTCTTACACCTAAAATGAATGGTTTATTGAAACTCGATCGTAGTGATACGCATTTTCATGCCAAAAGATATAAGATAGTAATGATAGTACCACTTACTTGTGGCACTGCCATGTAAGTCATAATGGTATAAAACGCATGAAGAAGCTCCATGTTGATGGATCTTTGGACTCACTCATTTTTGAAAAGTTTGAGACATGCGAACCATGTCTATTGGTATATATGCATGAAGAAACTCCATGCAAATGGACCGTTTGAACTCACTTGATTTTGAATCACTTGAGATATGCAAATCATACCACATGGGCAAGATGACTGAAAAACCTCGGTTTCAGTAAGATGGAACAAGATAGCAACTTGTTGGAAGTAACACATTTTGATGTGTGTAGTCCAATGAGTGATGAGGCATGCAGTGAATATCATTATGTTCTTACTTCACAGATGATTCGAGTAGATGTTGAGAATATTTACTTGATGAAACACAAGTCTGAATTATTGAATGGTTCAAGTAATTTCAGAGTGAAGTAGCAGATCATTGTGACAAGAGGATAAAATGTCTATGATATGATCATAGAGATGAATATCTGAGTTACGAGTTTTGGCACACAATTAAGACATTGTGGAAATTGTTTCGCAATTAATACCGCCTGGAACACCATAGTGTGATGGTGTGTCCGAACATCATAGTTGCACCCTATTGGATATAGTGCGTACCATGATGTCTCTTATCGAATTACCACTATCGTTCATGGGTTAGGCATTAGAGACAACCACATTCACTTTAAATAGGGCACCACGTAATTCCGTTGAGATGACACCATATGAATTATGGTTTAGAGAAACCTAAGTTGTCGTTTCTTAAAAGTTTGGGGCTGCGACGCTTATATGAAAAAGTTTCAGGTTGATAAGCTCGAACCCAAAGCGGATAAAATGCATCTTCATAGGAAACCCAAAACAGTTGGGTATACCTCCTAATTCAGATCCGAAAGCAATATGAATTGTTTCTAGAATCGGGTCCTTTCTCGAGGAAAGGTTTCTCTCGAAAGAGTTGAGTGGGAGGATGGTGGAGACTTGATGAGGTTATTGAACCGTCTCTTCAACTAGTGTGTGGCAGGGCACAGGAAGATTGTTCCTGTGGCACCTACACCAATTGAAGTGGAAGCTTATGATATTGATCATGAAACTTCGGATCAAGTCACTACCAAACCTCGTAGGACGACAAGGACACGTACTACTTCGGAGTGGTAAGGTGATCCTGTCTTGAATGTCATGTTGCTAGACAACAATGAACCTACGAGCTATGGAGAAGCGATGGTGGGCCCGGATTCCGATATATGGCTCGAGGCCATAAAATCCGAGAACGGATCCATGGACTTTGGTGGACTTGCCCGATGATCGGCAAGCCATTAAGATAAATGGATCTTTAAGAAGAAGACGGACGTGGATGGTAATGTCACCGTCCATGAAGCTCGACTTGTGACGAAAAGTTTTTCACAAGTTCAAGGAGTTGACTACGATGAGATTTTCTCATCCGTAGCGATGCTTAAAGTCCGTCGGAATCATGTTAGCATTAGCTGCATTTATGAAATCTGGCAGATGGATGTCAAGACAAGTTTCCTTACCAGTTTTCGTAAGGAAAGGTTGTATGCAATACAATCAGAAAAGTTTTTGTCGATCCTAAGGATGCTAAAAGGTATGCTAGCTCCAGCGATCCTTCTAAGGACTGGAGTGAGCATCTCGGATTTGGAATGTATGCTTTGATGATGATCAAAGATTTTGGATTTATACAAAGTTTATGAGAAACTTGTATTTCCAAAGAAGTGAGTGGGAGCACTATAGAATTTCTGATGAGTATATGTTGTTGACATATTGATGATCAGAGATGATGTAGAATTTCTAGAAAGCATATAGGGTTATTTGAAAGGTGTTTTCAATAGAAAACCTGGATTAAGCTACTTGAACATTGAGCATCAAGATCTATAAGGATAGATCAAAATGCTTAATAATACTTTCAAATGAGCACATACCTTGACATGATCTTGAAGGTGTTCAAGATGGACCAGTCAAAGAAGGAGTTCTTGCCTGAGTTGTAAGGTACGAAGTTAAGACTTAAAGCTCGACCACGGCAGAATAGAGAGAAAGGACGAAGGTCGTCCCCTATGCTTAAGACGTAGGCTCTTCAGTATGCTATGCTGTGTACCGCACCTGAAGTGTGCCTTGCCATGAGTCAGTCAAGGGGTACAAGAGTGATCCAAGAATGGCTCACAGGACAGCGGTCAAAGTTATCCTTAGTAACTAGTGGACTAAGGAATTTTCTCGATTATGGAGGTGGTAAAAGAGTTCGTCGTAAAGGTTACGTCGATGCAAGCTTAACACCTATTCGGATAGCTCTGAGTAGAGATACCGGATACGTATAATGGGGCAACAAATTAGAATAGCTCCAAGTAGAACAGTTATTTGGAACAGCTCCAAATAGAGCGTGGTAGCTGCATCTAGGAGATGACATAGAGATTTGTAAAGCACACACGGATCTGAAAGGTTCAGACCCGTTGACTAAAACCTCTCTCACAAGCAACATGATCAAACCCTAGACTCTTTGGGTGTTGGTCACATGGTGATGTGACCTGTCAGTGTTAATCACATGGTGATGTGAACTAGATTATTGACTCTAGTGCAAGTGGGAGACTGTTGGAAATATGCCCTAGAGGCAATAATAAAAGTATTATTATTATATTTCCTTGTTCATGATAATTGTCTTTTATTCATGCTATAATTGTATTATCCGGAAATCGTAATACACGTGTGAATACATAGACAACAATATGTCCCTAGTGAGCCTCTAGTTGACTAGCTCGTTGTGATCAACAGATAGTCATGGTTTCCTGGCTATGGACATTAGATGTCGTTGATAACGGGATCACATCATTAGGAGAATGATGTGATGGACAAGACCCAATCCTAAGCTTAGCACAAAGATCGTGTAGTTCGTTTGCTAGAGCTTTGCCAATGTCAAGTATCTCTTCCTTTGACCATGAGATCGTGTAACTCCTGGATACCGTAGGAGTGCTTTGAGTGTATCAAACGTCACAACGTAACTGGGTGACTATAAAGGTGCACTACAGGTATCTCCGAAAGTATCTATTGTTTTATGCGGATCGAGACTGGGATTTGTCACTCCGTGTAAACGGAGAGGTATCTCTGGGCCCACTCGGTAGGACATCATCATATGCGCAATGTGACCAAGGAGTTGATCACGGGATGATGTGTTACGGAACGAGTAAAGTGACTTGCCGGTAACGAGATTGAACAAGGTATCGGTATACCGACGATCGAATCTCGGGCAAGTAACATACCGCTAGACAAAGGGAATTGTATACGGGATCGATTGAGTCCTTGACATCGTGGTTCATCCGATGAGATCATCGTGGAACATGTGGGAGCCAACATGGGTATCCAGATCCCGCTGTTGGTTATTGACCGGAGAACGTCTCGGTCATGTCTGCATGTCTCCCGAACCCGTAGGGTCTACACACTTAAGGTTCGATGACGCTAGGGTTATAAAGGAAGCTTGTATGTGGTTACCGAATGTTGTTCGGAGTCCCGGATGAGATCCCGGACGTCACGAGGAGTTCCGGAATGGTCCGGAGGTAAAGATTTATATATAGGAAGTCCTGTTTTGGCCATCGGGACAAGTTTCGGGGTCATCGGTATTGTACCGGGACCACCGGAAGGGTCCCGGGGGCCCACCGGGTGGGGCCACCTGCCCCGGGGGGCCACATGGGCTGTAGGGGGTGCGCCTTGGCCTACATGGGCCAAGGGCACCAGCCCCTAGAGGCCCATGCGCCAAGATAAAGGAAAAAGGGGAGAGTCCTAAAGGGGGAAGGCACCTCCGAGGTGCCTTGGGGAGGATGGACTCCTCCCCATCCTTAGCCGCACCCCTTCCTTGGAGGAGGGGGCAAGGCTGCGCCTCCCCCTCTCCCTTGGCCCTATATATAGTGGGGAAAAGGAGGAGCAATCATACCTAAGGCCTTTGGTTGCCTCCCTCTCCCTCCCGTGACACATCTCCTCTCCCGTAGGTGCTCGGTGAAGCCCTGCGGGATTGCCACGCTCCTCCACCACCACCACGCCGTTGTGCTGCTGTTGGATGGAGTCTTCCTCAACCTCTCCCTCTCTCCTTGCTGGATCAAGGCGTGGGAGACGTCACCGGGCTGTACGTGTGTTGAACGCGGAGGTGCCGTCCGTTCGGCACTTTATCATCGGTGATTTGAATCACGACGAGTACGACTCCATCAACCCCGTTCACTTGAACGCTTCCGCTTAGCGATCTACAAGGGTATGTAGATGCACTCTCCTCTCCTCCTTCTACTCGTTGCTGGTCTCTCCATAGATAGATCTTGGTGATACGCGTAGGAAAATTTTGAATTTCTGCTACGTTCCCCAACAGGTGGGTAGGATGTCCAACGTTACTTGGCTTGAGGGCACTTTCGTGGAAACCATCAAGGGGTGGCAATCGGGGTGGTTCTACATCACCGAGCTGCGTGACCCTGAATGGGCAGCGGCCCCCAAATTCAGATCTGGCATCCCCACATGGCTCACCTCCTGGAAAGAGAGCGGCCGGACTTGGGGTGATTCGGAGGAGCTGACCGGACTCCAAGCCTGCGTCCAAAAGCTGGTGGACAAGAAGCTCAAGCTTGTGAACGTGGTCCAGGTCATGCTCATCCGTCGGATCCTCCCGTGCCAACGACGGGGCTTCAACATGTGGGAGTTCGATCCGGCGCAGCACCAGACTTTGAGCGGGCTCTTCGACACTACGTACGAAGATGTCTAGAAGGTGCTGTTCAAGGGCGCCGAGGCTCCCGCATCCCCTACCGAAGATCGCGGATTCAGCTCGCAGCGTCCGGCTGACGAGGTAAGCGATTTTGTCCTTTATGGGACGCTTGTTTTCCATAGTTTGACTCTATGCGGGATCTAAACTCCCTTTCCTTTGACAGGACTGGCTGGCGAAGGCCGAGCGGACTATCTGTCCGGCCCCATTGCCAGAGGACCCAGCGGACGCCCGCCTAACGGGGCTGCTGGCTCCGGCACCCCACGTGGTGCCGAAGAAGAAGGCCACGGGGACTCGGAAGAGTTCCCATTTTCAGGTGCTATCGGATGACGACTCCGAGGCCGACTCCTCTCACCAAGGTGAGGAGGAGAAGAAGAAAGCCTCTCCCCCGGTGGGGGGAGAGAAGAAAAGGAAGGCCTCCCCAACGAGGGAGGCCGAAGGGTCCAAGAAGGGAAAAACTCTTCCCCCGGACTGCTCTGCCAACACCAGTGACGACGACGAGGACTAGACTCCAAGGGCCAAGCCCCTGGCGAGATCGTGAGTATCCGGACTCCCAAATAACTTCATGGTTTTTCTTTTTTGCCACACAATGTCTTTCTAATGCCGCATACAGCCCTGCAGCCCGCCCAAGGACGGTCTTCCTGCTTCGTCGAGCGGGTCCTTAGGTGCGTCGGATATGGATTCTCTTCCGACCGCCTCCACCCCCCGTGACACGGACGATGCCGACGTGGGATCCCGGGAAGGGACCCGCCAGGAGGAGGAGGCCCCGGAGGTGTCGCAGGACAACCTCTCGGACTTTGCACCGGACTCGGCTCCGGATCCCATAGTGGCTTCGGAGTCCAGTGGGCGGCCCCTTCGTAAGAAGGGCAAGACCGTGACACCGGCAGCCTCCGTCCAACCGGAGGCGCCGGATAGCTTGCTGGAGGCGCTCAATGGTGCCTCCATCAAAGAGGAACACCGCACTATTATGAGTGCGGTGATTCAGAAGGTGTAGCTCGCCAAGAGCGGGCTGACCGAAGCCTGCAGCAGCCTTCTAACAGGCTTTGAGGTAAGAATTTTGATATATGTAAAATAGTACTGCATAGACAGTAGCCCCTGATGCTCGGTTCGGTGTTCGGAAAGAAAAGCCGGACTGAGGATCTAAGAAGATATACGCAGGAGTCATAAAAAATACGTCAATATGGGATTGCAGGCTGCGCTGCTGACCTCTGCCGCACTGACTGCGGAGGTCAATACTTTGAAGGAAAGCCTTGAGTGGTCCGAGAACGAGCTCGGCGGTGCCAAGAAGCAGCTCGAGGACAAGGAAGGTGAGTAACACCTTATTAAAATTGTACCTTACAGAAAAGGATTTTGGTTGCAAAAAAATGACAAGGATAACGTGGGTATTGCAGGGGCCACTAACGAGGTGGCGACCCTGAAAGAGGCGGTGGCCGCGGCCGAACGCAATGCGGCCGCGGAGCGCACCGAGCGAGAGAAGCAGGAGGCGCGGGTGGCGGAGGTACAGTAAGAGCTCCAGGATCTCGTGAAAAAACATGAGAGCCTGGAGCGTGACTCGAAGACTCGAGAGTCTGAGCTTGCAACGGCTCTTGAGAGTGCCAAAGCCGCTAAGGCCGAAGCCTACAAGGCCCTCCAGGAAATCGAGGCATTGAAGAAAATAGCAGCGGGTAAGGCATTTTTCATGCAAAGTGAGCATGTGAGTGTTAATTACCTGTTGCTTACCCGAATTCGGAGCTCTCCAGGAGCGTTCGCAGATCTTCCTCGCAGCGCGTCCGATGCTGACGCGTTCTACCGGGCCGAGGAGGGGAGCTCGATGAAGAAGGTCTTCTGGTCTCAGTATGCTGAGGCCGGACATCCGGTTCCCCTTAGCGACCAGCTGAAGCAGCTGGTCGAGCTCCACAAGGCGGCCGAACAGGCCATGAAGGGCCTCATCGTTCGGCTGTGGCCTAAGGAGGCCATGCCTGGGAGCTACTTCGGCCTGGTGCGGCGGCTGGTGGATGCGTGCCCGTGGGTTGAAGTCATCAAGCACTCCGCCTGTATTGAAGGTGCCTGTCGGGCCCTTGCCCGCGGAAAGGTGCACTGGGGCAAGATGGATGCCCAGAAGCTCGTGACGGACCCGCCACCGCAGGGCAAGGAGCATCGGACGCCCGAGATGTATTATAAGAGTGTGCTGAAGGGCTCCCGCACTATTGCGGGTGAGTGCTCCAAAGATGTAATATTTGAGTAGACTCGCATTTTGTTATCCTGTGCGCTGAAAACTTAGTTCATTTGCGCTAAGCAACGCATTTTAATTTAAAATATTACCTTCTGTGCGGCTGTTTATCAAATCTGAGAGATGGCAAGTCGTCGGCTTCAGCCCCCATGCCACGAGTGCTGGGGTGTTCGGGATAAATTTGAGCACTCTTGTTCCCATATTTGGGTCCATCTAGGGAGGCGCTCAACACAACGAACAAGGCAACCGGACTTATAATGCTTGAACACTCTCACTTAGCCATAGAATTCTATAATTTTAAATTTCGGCGAAGCCCCTAGTCTTCGGAAGGCCGAATTTGGGGCGCTATCCACGCCTGGGCCGGACAAAGTCGGTGTCGGTGTCAAAACCGGCGGATATCGGGTAGGGGGTCCCGAACTGTGCGTCTAGGCGGATGGTAACAGGAGACGAGGGACACGATGTTTTTACCCAGGTTCGGGCCCTCTTGATGGAGGTAAAACCCTACGTCCTGCTAGATTAATATTGATGATGTGGGTTACAAGAGTAGATCTACCACGAGATCAAGGAGGCTAAACCCTAGAAGCTAGCCTATGGTATGATTGTTGTTCGTCCTATGGACTAAGGCCATCCGGTTTATATAAACACCGAAGAGGGCTAGGGTTACATAGTACAAAGGTAGGAGATCTACATATCCGTATCGCCAAGCTTGCCTTCCACGCCAAGGAAAGTCCCATCCGGACATGGGACAAAGTCTTCAATCTTGTATCTTCATAGTCTTGAAGTTCGGCCGATGATGATAGTTCGGCTATCCGGACACCCCCTAGTCCGAGACTCCCTCAGTAGCTCCCGAACCAGGCTTCAATAACAACGAATCCGGCGCGTATGTTGCCTTCGGCGTTTGCAAGGCGGGTTCTTCTTCATGCTCCATGTGTTTGCCGGATAGTGTCCGGTTGCTTCATAAATGTTGCGCTCCTTGGCTTCCGCTTGCAATAATGGTCTTCTTCCACGCGTCGCACGAATGCGAAAAGCCAGGGTATTTTTATGCTTTACCCCCTAGCTGCGCAAATAAGCTGCCTATAAGAGAGGCGAGGATCCAGATCCAAATCACATCATCCTCCTTCCGCAAGCACTCATCGGGGTGCATCTGACACCAAACCCATTCCAACATGGACAGTCGACGCGGCCCCTCTTCTCGCGCTCCCAGCCCTAAGCCAGGAGATTGGAGGAGATGCTCAGTCCCACACGGCGAGTTAGTGATGCTCTAAGCAGAGGGATATCTTCCTCCGGCCTTCATGGTTTCGGTTCGAGCCGGACTGGCCACCTACAAAGGGGGGAAGCAGGCGAAGAGCACCCCCAATCCCTTCAAAGGAGAGCGGGTGTGCTTCATCTCCTACTTAATAAGGGGACTCGGATTTCCTATACATCTGTTTCTCCGGGGGCTCCTGGAGTTCTACGGACTCCAGCTTCATCACCTTACACCTGCCTCCATTTTGCACATCGCGGGCTTCGTAGCTCTATGCGATCTGTTCTTGGGCATTGAGCCCCATTTTGCACTGTGGAAGAGGCTGTTTTGCCTCGTACCCCGCTCTCACGAGGGGTCGATATATAAAGTGGGCGGAGCCGAAATATGGCGCATCGCCGGGACCGGATACCTGTCCGGGACTCCGAAGATTGGCCTTCGGAGTTGTTTTATATGGAGGACGCTCCGCTGCCGGATCCAGTCCGGATCGGCCTTCCGGAGTTCAGCAATGCTCCCCTGAAAAAACGCCTAAGTTGGCGCCCACGGAGCCCTCGACGAGAAGGTGATAATAGCGTCCATTACTTGATGGGCCAGATACGGCTGCTAGCCCATTCCGAATTAACCATGATCGGAGTCATGGCCACATGCATTATGCGTGGGGTGCAGCCGCTCCAATATAGGGGCCACCCCATGTGGGACTTCAACGGAGACGACGACACCACCCGTCACGGCCGCAAGGGACCTGGCTCGGCCGACGATCTGGTGAAGATCCTGTCCGGCTTGTACAAGGGGGAGAAGGAGGACTTTCTCCGCACGAATCCTCTAAACGGATTCTCCATGAACAACCCTCGGAGCTGGGTAAGCGGTCGCATGCATATCTAAACCGTGCCTTTAAAGGCAATTGTCTTATTGTATGATTTTGACACAGGAACTGCGTCGGGATGTGGAGGGCATAAAAAGCCCAGCCCCGCACCCCGAAGACCCAGAAAGGTCCCTTGATCCGGCCTCCGAAGAGGATCTGGACTTAGCGGTGGAACTGATCGACGGGGTGTACCACCAGCTCAGCATAGATAATGCTTTAGTCGCCATTACGGCTGACTACCCTGCTTTGTGTCCGGCTTCCCCGGTGAGTACGACTGAAGTCCTGGCGCCGTTACTTCTTTAATGCTTAGTTCTGACCACCGTGCACCAATGGTGTTCGACAGGAAGCGCCTTTACAGCAGGAAGTCGAGCCCGTGGTGACCGGCCAACAAGGGTCAGTCCGGCCTAGCAGGCGGAAGAGGAGTGCGACATGAACTGAAACGTCGCCTCAACGATACGGAGCACTGCAATTTTTTAAGGGAAGGATTCCCAGGAGGTATATTAATGCTCATAACTTTTCCAGAAAGAGCGCTCGCCGGACAGTGTCCGGAGAGGTTGCCAATCAAGACTCCGCCAGCCATGCTCCAACGCATGGCCCGAAAGGGGAGGCGAATACAAGGCATGAGTCGGACGCTCCTCTGACGGAGGATGCCGACAGGCTGTCCGCCACCCGGTCTGAGGTGGAGAGCGCCATGAATCACAGGCGTCGTCGGACAGTTCTTCGTGACGCGTGTTTCTCCCCGGAGGCATTAAGTGCCTTTGATGTGGGAAACGCGCACCTCCGTGCCGCTCAAGATGGGTTAACCAGAGCCACGGAGCAGTATGTGAAAGACATAAGTGTAAGTAATTTTAATAGCTATATATGCCAGTAGCCCCCGAGACTTAAAATGATTAGAATAACTGATTTAAGGATCAATTTTTATGCAGGATCTTACGGAGAAGAATACCCATCTGTCCCAGGAGCTCCAAGAGTGCAAGGCCCAACTAGAGGCCGCACTGGCCGCCACAGGGGGAGCCACAGAGACCCCCGCTGGTAAGACGTACTTTGAAAAGATAATTAATTAACAAAGTGCGGCGTGAATCTGACAATAATATTGCAGAGGGCGCCGGACTAGATCCGGACAAGCAACAGCTACTTCGTCAGCTAAAGGCTGGCGAGAGGGTGCTTATGAAGGTGCAGCAGGAGAGAAACAAGCTCCAAGATGCCCACACCCAGCTAGGAGAAGAGCTGAAAGGTGTTCGGGCCCAGCTGTCTGGCTCCTTGAAGGAGAATCAGCGACTTCGTCGCGGCATTTATAGTAAGTGCTTGAGCAAATTCCTTTGAAAAGAAGAATTCGGCGAGGAAGTCGTTTGACAGAAATATGTCTTTAGGTGTGCTCACAGGTCGCCCTGCGGAGGAAATGCCTGGGTCAACAAGTGACCAACTTCCCGAGCTGGTGTAATTGTTTGAACGTGTTCGGCAGGCGATGAGTGGCGTCGTTCAGGCTTTATGGCCATCCGTCTCCCTACCCGAGGGCCTTGGTGAGCTTGCTGAGAAGCTCCAGGGAGCACGGCGACGCCTCCGTTTGTGGAAAATATCGGTCTGCCGTCAGGGCGCCAGGGAGGCCTGGGCCATGGTGAAGACGCGCTACCCGAAGGCTGACCCAAACCACATGGCTGAGGTCGGACCTGCGGGGCCCGATGGGAAGGAGATCCCTGTGAGCTTGATGTATGGCCAAGTAGAACTGGCCGCGAAATATTCCCAACAGGACTGTAAATTAGACAGCCTGTTAGATGGGATTGAGGAGGAGTACAATCAGTCGGTTTGACGATGTAATTTGAAATGACATGTAAGATGCCTTCTAGCCGGATTGTAGATCGTTTGTCTTTGCAGACCGTTTCGCTTCAACCTCGGGACCCAACAGTCCGGAGTGTGTCCGAATACCCCTATGGTTATAGAAGAACCGGGGCATGCATGGAGACAAGGCGTCGGGGTCATAATTGCTTTATCAGACAAGTGCCCAACTAGTTATGTTATATTACATGGTTATTAAGAAACATCTTCCAGGGAGAATAGTTCCGTTAAGGGTTCCTTTCCCTGGGAGGCATGCCCTAAGGTGCAATGCCGGACTGCGAAAATAGCAGAAAAAGCATCTGGGGGCTTATAAATAAGTAAGTAATAAATCATCTTTCAAGTCACCGACCGAATATTCTCTTAAGAACGCTAGCTTTCGGCTTCACCCAGTCTGAGGTACACATCCGGCTGAACCGGCAGTAACAATCGCAGAGGTGCTCCCTTTACCTCCTAGCCGAACAATCGGGAACGTAGGGGTAAGCACAGGAGCCAGGCAACCCAGCTTGGCCAAAACTTAAGTCATATCGATGCATATAATGGTGAATAAAAGGTACATGCCGAAGTATGACACATGTATTGGGCGTGAAGCCCATATTAATAAGCTTCTGGTAAAGAAGCCCCCAGGTATAATGAGTGCTAGGAGCACATCAAGTGTGTGCGAACAAAGCGCAAATCAGCCTATAAAAGGTATTGAAAAGAAAAAAGTGGGAAGAAGGAGGGGGACAAGAGACAGTAAAAAATATAAAAAGGTGGACGGGGGAGTGAGACGAACTCTGAGTCCGGTGTTTAGGCGTAGAATCTTCGGAGACGGGCTGCATTCCATGGGTTTGGCTCGAGTCGGTTGTCAGATGCTTTACGTAGACGGTATGCTCCGCCGGTCAGGACTTGGTCGATGATGAAGGGACCTTCCCACTTGGGCTTAAGTTTGTCCTTTTTCTTGTCCGGCAGGCGTAGAACGAGTTCGCCGACATTGTAAGTTTTGGCCCGTACTTCTCTGCTTTGATATCTTCGAGCCTGTTGCTGATAGAATGCGGAACGAGCCTTTGCCACGTCCCGCTCCTCCTCTAAGGCGTCCAAACTATCCTTCCGATCCAACTCGGCTTCTCTTTCTTCGTACATGCACACACGAGGTGAGTCATGAATTATATCGCAAGGCAGAACTGCCTCTGCACCATACACCATAAAAAATGGTGTGTATCCGGTAGTTCGGTTTGGCGTGGTCCGCAGCCCCCAGAGTACGGAGTCGAGCTCCTCTACCCAGTGCGTGTTAGATTCCTTGAGGGACCGCACTAGTCTGGGTTTGATGCCGCTCATGATGAGACCATTTGCTCGCTCGACTTGACCGTTAGTTTGGGGGTGATAGACTGAAGCGTAATCGAGCTTGATGCCCATGTTTTTGCACCAGAGTTTAACCTCGTCGGCAGTGAAGTTCATTCCGTTATCAGTGATGATGCTGTGGGGGATGCCAAAACGCTGTACTACCCCGGATAGGAAGTCTATCACCAGTCCGAATTCTGCCGTTTTAACTGGCTTGGCCTCAATCCATTTGGTGAATTTGTCCATCATGACCAATAAGTATTTGTGCTTGTGGGTTCCCCCTTTAAGGGGTCCAACCATGTCAAGCCCCCAGACCACGAACGGCCAGGTAATGGGTATAGTTTTGAGGGCGGTGGGTGGCATGTGGCTCTGATTAGCAAAGAGCTGGCAACCGACGCATCGTTGGACTAAGTCTTGAGCATCTGCCCGGGCTGTCGGCTAATAAAATCTTGTACGGAAGGCCTTGCCTACGAGTGCCCGGGCTGCAGCGTGGTGCCCGCCTAGTCCGGCGTGAATTTCAGCCAGGAGATTCCGCCCCTCCTCTTCGGAGATACACCTTTGAAGGACTCCGGTTGTGCTTTTCTTGTAAAGTTCTCCCTCATGGACCTTGTAGGCTTTAGATCGCCAAACTATGCAGCAGGCCTCATTTTGGTCTTCGGTAAGTTCCTGCCGAATTAAGTAGGCTAGGAATGGTTCTGTCCACGGGGCAATTACTGCCATTATTTCGTTGGCTGAGCCGCCGATTGTGTCAGATTTGTCTGAGTTCGGTGATGCAGCTGGCTCCGGATTGTTATTTCCGGGCTCCTCTTCCCATAACACGGATGGCTTGAAGAACCATTCCAGGAAGATGTTTGGAGGGACGGCGTCTCATTTTGCGCCGATGCGTGCTAACACGTCTGCTGCCTGGTTATTATCCCGGGCTACATGGTGGAATTCGAGTCCTTCGAACCGAGCTGACATTTTTAGGACGGCGTTGCGGTAAGCTGCCATTTTTGGATCTTTGGCATCAAAGTCTCCATTTACTTGGGATATTGCGAGGTTTGAATCCCCGTGCACCTCTAGGCGTCGAATGCCCATGGAGATTGCCATCCGGAGGCCATGTAGAAGGGCCTCGTATTCGGCTGCGTTATTGGAGTCCATGTACATTATTTGAAGTACGTATTGGATTGTGTCTCCAGTTGGGGACGTCAGGACGACGCCAGCCCCCAAGCCAGCCAACATTTTGGATCCGTCGAAATGCATGATCCAATTGGAGTATGCGCCGTACTCTTTAGGGAGTTCGGCTTCGGTCCATTCGGCGACGAAGTCGGCCAGAACCTGCGACTTTATAGCTCGCCGTGGTTTATAGGTTATGTCAAATGGTAAGAGCTCAATAGCCCATTTTGCAATCCTGCCCGTTGCGTCACAATTGTTTATAATATCGTTGAGAGGTACTTCGGAGGCCACCATTATGGAACACTCTTGAAAGTAGTGTCGCAGCTTCCGGGATGCCATGAACACCGCATATGCTATCTTTTGATAATGTGGGTACCGGAACTTGCATGGAGTTAGAACAGTGGATATGTAGTACACTGGTTTTTGAAGAGGGAATCTGTGCCCTTCTGTCTCTCGCTCGACGACGAGTACCGCACTGACAACTTGATGTGTTGCTGTGATATATAATAACATAGGTTCGCCCAGGTTGGGCGCGGCCAGGACCGGATTTGTTGCCAGTATGGCCTTTATTTCTTCGAGTCCGGCTGTGGCAGCATCCGTCCATTCGAAATGTTCGGTGCGCCGGAGGAGGCGGTAGAGGGGTAGAGCCTTTTCTCCCAAACGGGAGATGAAGCGACTTAAGGCCGCTACGCATCCGGTTAGTTTTTGTATTTGCTTGAGGTCTTTTGGAATAGCCAATTGTGATAGAGCTCGGATTTTGGCCGGGTTTGCTTCAATTCCTCTACCGGATACGATGAAGCCCAAGAGCTTACCGGCTGGTACGCCGAAGACGCATTTTTCCGGATTGAGCTTAATGTCATGTGCTCGGAGGTTGTCGAATGTCACCCTCAAGTCTTCTACTAGAGTTTCGACGTGTTTGGTCTTGACGACCACATCGTTTACGTATGCCTCTACTGTTTTGCCTATCTGGGTAGCCAGACATGTTTGAATCATGCGCTAATATGTTGCGTCGGCGTTTTTGAGTCCGAAGGGCATTGTGTTGAAGCAGAATGGCCCATATGGAGTAATGAATGCCGTTGCGGCCTGGTCTTTCTCCGCCATCTTGATTTGATGGTATCCGGAGTATGAGTCGAGGAAGCACAATGAATCGTGCCCTGCGGTAGCATCGATGATTTGGTCGATGCGAGGGAGGGGGAAAGGGTCCTTTGGACAGGCCTTATTAAGGTCTTTAAAATCGATGCAGAGGCACCAGGATTTGTCCTTTTTTGGTACCATCACTAGATTGGCTAGCCAATCCGGATGTTTTATATCTCTGATGAATCCGGCTTCTAAGAGTTTGGCCAGCTCCTCTCCCATTGCCTGTCTTTTGGGTTCGGAAAATCGCCGAAGAGCTTGTTTGACCGGCTTGAATCCTTTTAGGATGTTTAGGCTGTGCTCTGCCAGCCTGCGTGGGATTCTTAGCATGTCTGAAGGGTGCCAGGAAAAAATGTCCCAATTTTCCCGAAGGAATTCTCGTAGTGCGGCTTCGACATCAGGACTTAATTGTGCCCCAATGGAGGCCGTCTTTGTGGGGTCCGTTGGATGGACCTGAAATTTGACTATTTCGTCTGCTGGTTTAAAAGAGGTGGACTTGGACTTCGGACAATGCCTATCCACCGTGGAGCGCAGTGTAGTTAGTTCCTCTGCCGCTAGGGCTTCGGACAATGCCTCTAGGGCCAGTGCGGCTGTTTTATTTTCAGCGCGGAGTGCTGTATCTGGATCACTGGCAAGAGTGATTATCCCATTGGGTCCGGGCATTTTGAGCTTCATGTACCCGTAGTGGGGTATAGCTTGGAAGATTGTGAATGCCTCTCGCCCTAACAAAGCGTGATATCCGCTGCCGAATGGGGCCACTTGGAACGTGACCTCCTCGGACCTGTAATTGTCCGGTGAGCCGAACACTACATCTAGTGTGATTTTTCCTGTGCAGCGTACTTCTCGACTAGGGATTATCCCTCTGAAGGTTGTGCTGCTTCGCTCGATGCAGCTCCAGTCAATATCCATTTTTTGAAGGGTTTCCTCGTAGATGAGGTTTAATCCGCTGCCTCCATCCATGAGTACCTTGGTAAGGCGAAAGCCGTCCACTATCGGACTGAGGACCAATGCGGCTGGTGCTCTAGCTATTCGGAATTTAGGTTCGTCGCTGGCGTTGAAGGTGATAGCCGTGTCACTCCATGGATTTTCTGTTGCTACTTGGTAGACTTCGGCGAGGCCGCGGATTGTTCGTTTTCGCATGTTATTTGATGCGAAAGTCTCGAAGAATGTTAATACTGTACCGGTACTACTGGGCTGTTTGCCCGGGGCTAAAAAGCCTTCGCCACTTTTGGCCACCTGCGGTAGTATCCAACATGCTCGAAGGCTGTGTGTTGGAGTGGCGCCCTTCGTACTGTGGATTTTGCAGGGTCCGTTGAGCCAGCCCTCCAGTATGGTTCCATGCCCTTTAGGGGGTCTTTGCTTTTTGGTTTTTAACCCAGGTGCTTGAGTATGGCGCACCCTTTTACTTCGGACTAGGGTTGTGGTCAAGGCCGGACTGTCCCAAAACCTAGTTTCGGTGTTCCTGGCACTCTCTACCGCACAGTATTTTTGTACGATAGTTGCTAGGTTGATGAAGCATGTAACTTCGCGACGACTTATGGCGTTCATGATTCCCTTGTCCGTGCAATTGTTGCAGAAAATTGAAATCACGCTTTCTTCGCAGCAGTCCTTTATCCTGTTCATAACCAGGAGGAATCTGGCCCAGTAATGATGTACTGTTTCATCGGGCTCTTGCCGTATTCGAGATAGATCGCTTATGTTTGGGTGGGCGGGTGGAATCAAGTTCGGAACCCCGCCCAATCTGAGGCTCAAAGGCCAGGAAGTTTCCGGATTTGGAAGCTTGACTTGCTGGATGCTTTCCAACGAATCTAGTCCGATGCCTGACTAAGTTTAGTATTTGATTAGCGTCCGTCCCTTCGCGGGAATCCGGCTTGGAGGGATCGAGAATCCGGACATAGTTGGTTTTCAACATAGAAGAAGGGTTGCCGTACTGTTCCTCTACCACGACAACGTGGTGGGTGGCTTGAGGAGAGTTAATCTCTCTCAGATCGGGTTTAAGCCCAATTTGATCGTAGTCTGTAGCGACTCCCTGGGCGGCGATGCGATCCAAGAGCTCGTTTACAGAGGAGAGCTCAATCGGATCTAACTGCTCGGCGAATTCCGGGCTGACATGAAGATCGCTTTTGATGACCTGAAAGGTCATCATCGGAGCGGTGGCCGAACAAGCGGTCATAAGAAAACCACCTAGCCGGACAGTTTGGCCGGCGGCCAAAGCTCTCTTGACGACGGTGCCGTCTTTAAAGACGGAAGAAGGCATCCTTCCTGATCGTGACGGCACAGAGGAACTCTCAATGAAAGCACCAATGTCGGTGTCAAAACCGGCGGATCTCGGGTAGGGGGTCCCGAACTGTGCGTCTAGGCGGATGGTAACAGGAGACGAGGGACACGATGTTTTTACCCAGGTTCGGGCCCTCTTGATGGAGGTAAAACCCTACGTCCTGCTAGATTAATATTGATGATGTGGGTTACAAGAGTAGATCTACCACGAGATCAAGGAGGCTAAACCCTAGAAGCTATCCTATGGTATGATTGTTGTTCGTCCTATGGACTAAGGCCATCCGGTTTATATAAACACCGGAGAGGGCTAGGGTTACACAGAGTCGGTTACAAAGGTAGGAGATCTACATATCCGTATCGCCAAGCTTGCCTTCCACGCCAAGGAAAGTCCCATCCGGACACGGGACGAAGTCTTCAATCATGTATCTTTATAGTCTTGGAGTCCGGCCGATGATGATAGTTCGGCTATCCGGACACCCCCTAGTTCGGGACTCCCTCAGTCGGCTCCTCACTCTAAGCGGCATAAGTCTTTAAGGACTCGCAAGAAACCTCTCGAACAGCGACCAGCTCTCGCCTCATCATGACGGTCAGTTTTAGCTTTCTCCACTGAGGCGCTCGCCCAGCTCAACCGGGGCGCAATCGCAGTGGTTCTCCCAGTGCTACCTTAGCCGATACAACGGAACGTAAGGTACCAAAACATGGGAGCCGGGCAAACCCAACTATTGACCCAAGACATGATTCGGAGCCGATGCATATAATGCTATAAGTTCGGGGTGCCGCACTTGTGAAAGTGTTCGGACTTATCACACCATGATGCGGGAAACATAAGCCCCTGGTGTATTTAGCCGTACCAAAACGTACGGATGCGACATGTCACAAATGAACATATGTATAAGAGAGAAATGCAATTAGAAGCAAAAAGGTGCTGCATTACTTATTCAAGAAAAACTGATGTAAGTGCAGAACGATACAAATGGTGTGATAAGCAAGGGATGGGACTGTTAAACATGTCCTCCTCCAGGGGTAGGCTGCGGAATGGTGCATAAAACAGATTTAATGCTTGTAATGGAGACCACCTGGATATTCGTTGTAGCCTCTCTTCTTCCCTGGCTGTTGCATCGTGAGTTCGGCAGGTCTACTGCCGGACAGGGCCTCTGACGAACGGAGTCCTGTGGGAAAAAATAAAAAGAAAAGAAAAAAAGAACGACACACTTGAGAGCCCCTGGTGTGGTTAAGCCGTATTCTGGGCCTATCGTGGTCGTGCCCCTCTCCCCATGCCCATGGTATCTTCAGAGCGTAATGGTGTACGCGAATGACCTGTCTTGACATTTTGCGGGGGCTGGGGTTGGGGCCGCACTGCTACGCGTGCTCGGAACGTGCCAGGTGGTCTTGTTGTATGTTACTCCGGGCACGTTTAGCCGTGTCCGGTCGCTTAACGGCCGGACTCGAGAATTGCCTTAAGAGGCTGCACTGTACTTCTACCACGAGAGCCGCTGTATGTTCCTCCGTTCGGAGAGAGCGTTCAGTGTTTCCGTTGACCGTGATGACTCCTCGAGGGCCTGGCATCTTGAGCTTGAGGTATGCATAGTGCGGCACCGCGTTGAACTTTGCGAACGCGGTACGTCCGAGCAAAGCATGATAGCCGCTGCGGAACGGAACTATGTCGAAGATTAACTCCTCGCTTCGGAAGTTATCTGGGGATCCGAAGACCACTTCCAGTGTAACTGAGCCTGTACAATTGCCTTCTACACCTGGTATGACGCCTTTAAAGGTCGTCTTGGTAGGTTTAATCCTTGAGGGGTCTATGCCATTTTGCGCACTGTGTCCTGATAAAGCAGGTTCAGGCTGCTGCCGCCGTCCATCAGGACTCTGGTGAGGTGAAATCCATCGACGATTGGGTCTAGAACCAATGCGGCGGATCCGCCATGGCGGATGCTGGTGGGGTGGTCCCTTCGGTCAAAAGTGATCGGGCAGGAGGACCATGGATTGAACTTCGGGGCAACTGGCTCCATCGCATATACATCCCTGAGTGCACGCTTCCGCTCCCTTTTGGGTATGTGTGTTGCGTATATCATGTTCACCGTCCGCACCTGTGGGGGGAAACCCTTCTGTCCTCTATTGTTCGGCGGTCGGGTCTCTTCCTCATCATCGTTGTGCAGCCCCTTGTCATTGTTTTCGGCAATTAACTTGCCTGCCTGTTTGAATACCCAACAGTCCCTGTTAGTGTGGTTGGCTTTTCGGGGGTGTCGTGTATCTGGCACGAGCGGTCGAGTATTCGGTCCAAATTGGATGGACATGGAGTAGTTCTTTTGAATGGCTTTTTCCGCTAACTGGGTTTAGAGCCTCTGAATCCGGCATTGACTGTCGTATCTTCACTGTTATCGCTGTTAATGCGGCGTTTGTTTTTGTTGCGACCTGCCATTACGGTCCTTGAAATCCGGACTGCCAGAATTTTTGCTGAGGTTATTGCTGCGTGCTAGCCAGCTGTCCTCACCTGCGCAGAAGCGGGTCATGAGTGATGTGAGGGCTGCCATGGATTTCGGCTTTTCCTGTCCTAGGTGTCGGGCAAGCCACTCATCGCGGATGTTGTGCTTGAAGGCCGCTAGGGCCTCTGCATCCGGACAGTCGACGATTTGGTTCTTCTTGGTTAAGAACCGTGTCCAGAATTGTCTGGCCGATTCGTCTGGCTGCTGAATTATGTGGCTTAGGTCATCGGCGTCTGGTGGTCGCACATACGTGCCTTAGAAGTTATCGAGGAATGCAGCTTCCATGTCTTCCCAACTCCCGATTGACTCTGCTGGCAAGCTGTTAAGCCAATGCCGGGCTGGTCCTTTAAGTTTGAGTGGGAGATATTTGATGGCGTGAAGATCATCACCACGGGCCATGTGGATATGAAGGAGATAGTCTTCAATCCAAACCGCGGGGTCTGTTGTGCCATCGTAGGATTCAATGTTCACGGGTTTAAACCCTTCGGGGATTTGATGATCCATTACTTCGTCTGTGAAGCATAGTGGGTGTGCGGCTCCTCTGTACTGGGCGATATCACGACGGAGCTCGAAAGAGCTTTGTCTATTTTGTTCGGCCCGGCCAGACTTACTGTGTCCGGCGCGACGGTTGTCGTCACGTATCATGGGGCGCCCACGCGATCCATAGATCGATCTTGATTGTCTTGCCTTATCCTCCAATATATCTCGCAAGTCTGGAGCGTTCCCCTGTGGCTTTGTGCTCTTCGAGCGATGCCGGGGTACGATTCTAGTGAAGGGCCTGGGGGCCTCTCTGTCGTGACCACGGGGTGGTCGGTCAGCCGTATTGTCTGCTGCTGATGCAGGTTCATACGCCTCCTCCTCTAATCGGGGGAGTAGCTTGCGTTTAGGGTAACTTTTGGAGGGGCGTTCGAGCTCATGCTCTTTGGCCGCAAGGACTTCAGTCCATCTGTTGGCTAGCAGATCTTGATCAGCTCTAAGCTATTGCTGCTTTTTCTTGAGGCTGTTTGCCATGGCCATAAGCCTGCGTTTAAAACGCTCTTGTTCGACGGGATCCTCAGGTACGACGAATTCGTCATCGTCGAGGCTTGCCTCGTCTCCGGAGGGAGGCATATAATCCTCTACCTCTTCTTCTGCCGCTCTCTCATGAGGGCTGGCGTCTCCGTCCTCCTACACTGAATCTTGCTGGAATGGGTTGTCTTCGGCACTATCCGGTGTGTTATTATCTCCGGTGCCGGAATCTTCATTCTTGCTGTGGCGGGATTTAGAGCGGCGCTGCTGACGCCGGCGCTTGGGCTGTTTCTTGGAGGGGTCATCCTCCGCTGTTGCTTCGCCATTCCCATCCTTTGGGATATCCACCATGTATATGTCATATGATGAGGTGGCTTTCCAGTGCCCGGTAGGCGCTGGTTCTTGGTCGTCTCCGGCATCGTCGTCCATACCGTCGATGTCTTCGGAGTCGTAGTCTAGCATGTCGGTTAGATCGTCGACAGTGGCTACTAAGTGGGTGGTGGGTGGGCTTTGAATTTCTTCGTCGTCCGCATCCCAACCGTCCTGATCGCAGTCCGGCCAGGGTTCTCCTGATAACGAGAGATACTTTAGCGAACTCAAGATGTCGCCGAAAGGTGAGTGTTGAAAGATGTCCGCTGCGGTGAACTCCATGACCGGCGCCCAATCGGATTCGATTGGAGGGGGCGCGGGAGGTTCGGAGTCCGGCAAGGAGTCCGGCACCACGGAGTCACGAGCTTCGTGAGGGACAAGGTCAGTGTTCGGCTCTATCGCCGTAGAGGTTGCAGCCCCCGAGGCGGTGTCTAGACATCCGTCCTCGATCTGCGCAGCCGACTCCGAATTGAAGATCGGAGCGGACTCGAGTGCGGCCTCCGGGGTACTGTCCAGCTGCAGAGCTAAATCATGCCCATCGTGCAGTGCGGCGTGCTTGGCTGTGGCCCGAACCCATCGAATATCAAGTCCCCGCGGATGTCAGCCGTGAAGTTCAAACTTCCAAATCTGACCTGACGGCCAGGGGCGTAGCTTTCGATCTGCTCCAGATGGCCAAGTGAATTGGCCCGCAGTGCAAAGCCGCCGAATACGAAGATCTATCCGGGGAGGAAGGCCTCACCCTGGACTGCATCGTTGTTGATGATCGAAGAGGCCATCGAGCCTATCGGTGACGACACAGAGGAACTCTCAATGAAAGCACCAATGTCGGTGTCAAAACCGGCGGATCTCGGGTAGGGGGTCCCGAACTGTGCATCTAGGCGGATGGTAACAGGAGACAAGGGACACGATGTTTTACCCAGGTTCAGGCCCTCTTGATGGAGGTAAAACCCTATGTCCTGCTTGATTAATATTGATGATGTGTGTTACAAGAGTAGATCTACCACGAGATCAAGGAGGCTAAACCCTAGAAGCTAGCCTATGGTATGATTGTTCTTCGTCCTACGGACTAAAGCCATCTGGTTTATATAGACACCGGAGAGGGCTAGGGTTACACAGAGTCGGTTACAATGGTAGGAGATCTACATATCCGTATCGCCAAGCTTGCCTTCCACGCCAAGGAAAGTCCCATCCGGACACGGGACGAAGTCTTCAATCTTGTATCTTCGTAGTCTTTGAGTCCGGCCGATGATGATAGTTCGGCTATCCGGACACCCCCTAGTCCAGGACTCCCTCATTGGGGATGATCAAGGCACCCCAAGGTAATATTCAAGGACAACCAAGATCCTAAGCTTGGGGATGCCCCGGAAGGCATCCCCTCTTTCGTCTTCGTTCATCGGTAACTTTACTTGGAGCTATATTTGTTCATCACATGATATGTGTTTTGCTTGGAGCGTCATTTTATTTTCTTAGTATTTGCTTGATGTTATTTATAATAATGTTTTGCATCTATATTTTCAACAAAAATGTCAAGGATAGCCTTTACCATGCTTATTTTGCAAGTATACATGTTGTTGTTTCAAAACAGAAAGTTTACCACTGTTGCAAAAATTCCCTAGAAAAGTCAGAGAAAGATATAATATTGAAACGTTTTCCATATTGAGCTCTGATAAATCTTCTACAGTGTAGTATTTGTCTCATAATTTTTGGAGTTAGGGAAGTATGATGAATCTTGCATTCTTTACAGACTATACTATTTTGGTAGATTGCTGTTATGTTTCCATTGGTTGCATATGTTTGCTTGTTTAATGATTCTATTTGAGGATAGGAGTATTAAATATGCAGAGACATTTAGTATGCAATGTTGAATAATAATCTTAGTGATTTGTTACAGTAGAAAATGATAAGATTTTTGCATTGGTTTATACTAACTTATCTCACGAGTTCTTGTTGAGTTTGGTGTGAATGAAGCTTTCGAGATTTAGGAAACCGAGATATAAAAGGAATTAAGGAGACACAAAAGCTCAAGCTTGGGGATGCCCAAGGCACCCCAAGATAATATTTCAAGAAGTCTCAAGCATCTAAGCTTGGGGATGCCCCGGTAGGCATCCCACATTTCTGCTTCAACAATTATCGGTTAGTATCGGTTGAGCCTAAGTTTTTGCTTCTTCACATGATATGTGCTATCCTTGCAATGTCATTTTGTTTTGTTTTGCTTGCTGTTTGAATAAAATACTAGGATCTGAAATTCTTAAATGAGAGAGAGTCTTCACATAGCTAAATAATTATTTGACTACTCATTGATCTTCACTTATATCTTTTTAGAGTAGTTTGTCATTTACTCGTGTGCTTCACTTATATCCTATGAGTAAATGGTTGAATGAGTTGAATATCATAAATCTGAAATTATATATGTTTCATATGCTTACCCCATGGGGAGTAATGACTTCACATATAATAAGTAGAGGTGGTAAATTTTTGAATGTTAGCAAACATTGTATTGGTCACTTGAACAATTCATGAAAGAATATTGAAGGAAGACAGATTTCACATATAAATATACTATCTTGGACATCTTTTGTAATTGTGAGCACTCATTAAAATATGACATGCTAAAAGGTTGATGTTGGACAAGGAAGACAACGTAATGGGTTATGTTTTCCTATATCTGAAAAGTTATATTGTCTTGGATCATCCAACATGTTGAGCTTGCCATTCCCTCTCATGCTACCCAAATTCTTTGCACCAAGTAGAAATACTACTTGTGCTTCCAAACATCCTTTAAACCAGTTTTGCCATGAGAGTCCACCATACCTACCTATGGATTGAGTAAGATCCCTCAAGTAAGTTGTCATCGGTGCATGCAATAAAAATTTCTCTCTAAATATGTATGATCTATTAGTGCGAAGAAAATAAGCTTTATACGAACTGGTGATAGGGAAGAAATAAAAGCGACGGACTGCATAATAAAGGTCTTTATCACAAGCGGCAATATAAAGTGACATTCTTTTGCATTAAGATTTTGTGCATCCAACCATAAAAGTGCATGAAAACCTCTGCTTCCCTCTGCGAAGGCCTATCTTTTACTATTATCTTCTACCCTTGTACGAGAGTCATGGTGATCATCACCTTTCCTTTTTACACTTTTTCCTTTGGCAAGCACTTTTTGTTGGGGTGACCCGGATATATATATATCCACTTGGATGTAGGCGTTCATAAATTATTATTGTTGACAGTACCCTTGAGCTAATAGGTTGGGAGGCGAAACTATAAGCCCCTATCTTTCTCTGTGTCTGATTAAAACTTTGAACCCATAAATATCACGTGAGTGTTAGCAATTGTGAAAGATTAAATGATAGTTGAGTATGTGGAGTTTGCTAAATAAAAGCTCTGACATAGACCCTTCCTGAAAATAAGATGAATTGCCATTATTTGATGACTCAGAATGTGGTTTTCTAGTTTTCAAGAAAGTTTATGATATATACTTTAACATGTGAATAGCTTGTTACTTGATCATGAAAAGTTTTATGAGATGAGCTACTGTTATGACATATAATGATGCTAGAAAAGGTGACTGAAATTATCATTGATCAAACGTGTGCACCTACTAGCATTCACACTTCATAAATTATTTCTTTTATCATTTACCTACTCGAGGACGAGCAGGAATTAAGCTTGGGGATGCTGATACGTCTCCAACGTAGCTATAATTTATGGAGTATTCATGCTATTATATTATCTGTTTTGGATGTTTAATGGGCTTTATTATACACTTTTATATTTTTTTGGGGGACTAACCTATTAACCGGAGGCCCAACCAATATTGTTGTTTTTGCCTATTTCAGTGTTTCGCAGAAAAGGAATATCAAACGAAATCCAAACGGAATGAAACCTTCAGGAGAGTTATTTTTGGAACGGAAGCAATCTAGAAGACTTGGAGTAGACGTCAGGGAAGCTTCGAGGTGGCCACGAGGGTCAGGGGCGCGCCCCCTCCCCTCGTGGGGCCCTCGTGGCTCCCCTGACTAACTTCTTTCGCCTATATATGTCCATATACCCCGAAAACATCCATGAACACAATAGATCGGGAGTTCCGCCACCGCAAGCCTCTGTAGCCACCAAAAACCAATCGGAACCCTGTTCCAGCACCCTGCCAGAAGGGGATCCCTCACCGGTGGCCATCTTCATCATCCCGGCGATCTCCATGATGAGGAGGGAGTAGTTCACCCTCGGGGCTGAGGGTATGTACTAGTATCTATGCGTTTGATCTCTCTCTCTCTCGTGTTCTTGAGGTGATACGGTCTTGATGTATCGCGAGCTTTGCTATTATAGTTGGATCTTATGATGTTTCTCCCCCTCTACTCTCTTGTAATGCATTGAGTTTTCCCTTTGAAGTTATCGTATCGGATTGAGTCTTTAAGGATTTGAGAACACTTGATGTATGTCTTGCCGTGCTTATCTGTGGTGATAATGGGATATTCACATGATCTTCTTGATGTACATTTTCATGATCAACTTGCAGGTTCAGTGACCTTGTGAACTTATGCATAGGGGTTGGCACATGTTTTCGTCTTGACTCTTCGGTAGAAACTTTGGGGCACTCTTTGAAATACTCTGTGTTGGTTGAATAGATGAATCTGAGATTGTGTGATGCATATCGTATAATCATGCCCACAGATACTTGAGGTGACATTGGAGTATCTAGGTGACATTAAGGTTTTTGTTGATTTGTGTCTTAAGGTGTTATTCTAGTACGAACTCTATGATAGATTGAACGCAAAGAATAGCTTCATGTTATTTTACTACGGACTCTTGAATAGATCGAGCAGAAAGTATAACTTTGAGGTGGTTTCGTACCCTACAATAATCTCTTCATTTGTTCTCCGCTATTAGTGACTTTGGAGTGATTCTTTGTTGCATGTTGAGGGATAGTTATATGATCCAGTTATGTTATTATTGTTGAGAGAACTTGCACTAGTGAAAGTATGAACCTTCGGCCTTGTTTCGTAGCATTGCAATACCGTTTGAGCTCACTTTTATCATTAGTTACCTTGCTGTTTTTATAATTTCAGATTACAAAAACCTATATCTACCATCCATATTGCACTTGTATCACCATCTCTTCCCGAACTAGTGCACCTATACAATTTTCCATTGTATTGGGTGTGTTGGGGACACAAGAGACTCTTTGTTAGTTGGTTGCAGGGTTGTTTGAGAGAGACCATCTATGCCTCCCACGGATTGATAAACCTTAGGTCATCCACTTGAGGGAAATTTGCTACTGTCCTACAAACCTCTGCACTTGGAGGCCCAACAACATCTACAAGGAGAAGGTTGCATAGTAGACATCAAGGACCGACAAGAAGAACATGAATAACAACCTCAATAGCTTATATGTTATGTTGATGTAAAATGGGTTGTACTGGTTCCTAACCTTGTATGATATATTGTCCATTTATGTTGTAATTTATCACTTCATAGAAGTATTTTGTAAACTGCTATGTTGTATTTACATATGGATGGCTGCGAACTGGATCAAATGTGTAATGTTCTGACAGTTTGCAAATACTTCCTCTTGGGCCGAAATTGGCATTTGGAATTGTGAGACACATTATGCTAAAAAATGTTCCTGGTCAAAATTAGGCAGAAATAAATGGGTTAATGAGGCAGAAACAAATGGGCTAATGGGCTCCGCCAAATTTAAATTGTGCTGAAATCGATGACGATTTTTGTGACGAAAAATAGTATCCACGTAGGCAGACATGTCATTCGAATTAGTCAATCGGAAATCCTACATGGCGTCAGTCCATGACGGATTGTTCCTGTCACAGAGGTTTGGGCTTGGGCGGGCCTGGTGCAGATCCATGATGGACAAGAACCATCAAGGAAGGGATGATGTGAAATTATGATGCAATATACATGACGGATTTCAAATCTGTCATGCATGCGGACCCTTGACAGTTTTTCACTAATCCATGATGGACTCTATCCGTCATGTATTAACAAATTTCTTGTAGTGGTGTTCTATTGATTCACTTGATGTATGTTTTGGCACTCAACTCGCGGATTCCCGAGGTGACATTGGAGTAATCTATGCATAGGGGTTGATGCACGTTTTCGTCCTTGTTACTCTGTAGAAATCTTGGGGAACTCTCTGAGGTTCTTTATGTTGGATTGAATATTATAAATCTGAAGTTGTTTGATGCATATCGTATAATTGACCCACGGATACTTGTGGTGATACTGGAGTATCTAGGTGACATTATGGTTGATTGATGTGTGTCATATGGTGTTATTTTACTACGAACTCTAGCGATGTTTGTGATACTTATAGGAATAACTCAATTGATTGTCAGAAATAATAACTTTGAGGTGGTTTCATACCCTACAAGCAATTTCATCTTATGTTCTCCGTGATAGGAACTTTGGAGTGACTTTTGTCGCATGTTGATCATTGTTGAGAGAATTTGCACTAGTGAAAGTATGAACCCTAGGCCTTGTTTCGAAGCATTGCAATACCGTTTTCGCTCACTTTTGTTACTAGTTACCTTGCTGTTTTTTATATTTTCAGATTACAAAATCCTATATCTACCATCCATATTGCACTTGTATCACCATCTCTTCCCGAACTAGTGCACCTATACAATTTTCCATTGTATTGGGTGTGTTGGGGACACAAGAGACTCTTTGTTAGTTGGTTGCAGGGTTGTTTGAGAGAGACCATCTACGCCTCCCACGGATTGATAAACCTTAGGTCATCCACTTGAGGGAAATTTGCTACTGTCCTACAAACCTCTGCACTTGGAGGCCCAACAACATCTACAAGGAGAAGGTTGCATAGTAGACATCAAGTTGTAAAACCATCTCTTCACCGAACTAGTGCACATATACAATCTACCATTGTATTGGATGTGTTGGGGACACAAGAGACTCTTTGTTATTTGATTGCAGGGTTGTTTGAGAGAGACCATCTTCATCCTACACCTCCCACGAGTTGATAAACCTTAGGTCATCCACTTGAGGGAAATTTGCTACTGTGCTTGGAGGCCCAATACGAGTCTACAAGAAGAAGGTTGCGTAGTAGACATCATATGATACTAAACTTCCCACACTTCCATCCACTTGTCGTATAAAATAATAAGCCTTAGAGATTAACCAGGAATTATTGTCTTATATAGGCCTAAACCCATCTATAATGCATCATATTGTTATATGCTAGTCCTACTCCTCTTCTTCCTCCTCCGCCCGCTCAACTCTCCTTCCATCCCTGCCTCGCCTTCGCCTCGCTGTCACTTGCAGGGCTGCCTGTCTCTGACGAGGTAGGTATATAATCCAAGCGGTAAGCCGAACCCGCACCTAAAAACCATCATCCTTGCTGCTGCTTTCAGGCTGTCCCTGCCCCCGCGAGGCCTCAGGGATGCTGTGGTCAGGCGCAAAGTCCATGTCTCGCTGATAGAGCCCCGCGCACCTACGTCCTTTTCTTCTTGTCTCTTAAATGAAATCGACTTACGCCTATCTTTTTAGGCAACCTATAATTAGCTGATGCGTCAAACTTATTTCCATCTCTTTAACTATGTTTTTGCAGTTTAATTTGAGCTAGAAAACGTATCTATTATATAATTAAGACAGAAGGAAAATAAGCGATTACATTAGCCCACATATATTAAATTATCTCACACCGTAAATTATAGATACTAACAGCCCATCTTAAAAAAAAGTCCAATTCAAAAAAAATAAGGACCCCGATATCTCCCGGCCGTTCGGTTTGGGAGAGCCCCAGATCGAACGAGTTGTTCGTTACAGGTGAGCCGATTGATCGAACGTGTCTGTTCGGGAAAAGAACCGACAGCCCAAACACCATCACTCTAGGCCTTTTTTGCGTTGAATAAAAAGGAAAATAAAGCCCAGTTTACTCAAAAACTATTTTGACTAAGAAAAGCCCACTTTTCTCTGTGACGAACAGAGGTCAGATTTGCCATACTCTAAAAATATTGAAATGGTCCAAAAATAATTTGTGCTCTTTTTACTATATAATTTATGCTCTTGGTCCAAAAATAATTTATGCTCTTTTTACTAGAAAATAAAGAACAAGATACTACTAAAAAAATCACTATGAGTTGAAGCCAAAAAAATTGCCATGATCTTTATAAGAAAAAATTGCCATGGTAAAAACAAGAGAAGATCTTTTTCTGCAAATGGCAAAAAATAAAACAGTTCATGGCAATGTTGCATCTCTACCTTGATGGCAAGAAATGTGTATTAAAAAAAATTATGCTCTTTTTACTATATAATTGAAGAGACAAAAAATGTGGATGAAAATTTGCCATCATGTGGAGCAGAAACAAAAGTGCACAATCTTTTGTTTAGTAATAATTGCCATGTTTTGTAAAGTAAATGACCATAGTCAATAGAAGCAAAAATTACCATGAACGGTGGAAAAAGGCAAAATTTGTCCTGGATGTAAAGTATTTTTGACATGATCCATAAAAGTAAGTATGTCATGAGTGAAAAAAGGTAAATTTGTCATGCATGTCACATAAAAATTGTGATGGCAATAAAAAGCTAATTTTGCCATGTTAATAAAGGTAAATTAGCCATGGAAAAATAGAAAGTAAAATTTGCCACGGCAATAAAAGTTAAATATTGCCATGGGGATTTAGGTAAAATTGTCGTGTTAATAAGGGCCGATTTACTATCGGTAGATAGGCAAGCAAAAATTGCCATGGCAATAAAAGTTAAATATTGTCATGGAGATTTAGGTAAAATTGCCGTGTTAATAAAGGTAAGCTTGCCATCAGCAAATAAAAAACTAAAACTTGCCATGGCAATAAAATTCAAATATTGCCATGGGATTTAGGTAAATTTGCCATGTTAACAAAGGTCTATTAGCCATGGCAAATAGTAAACCTTGCCATGGCAATAAAAGTTCAATACTGCCATGAGGATTTAGGTAAATTTTTCATGTTAATAAAAAGTCAAATAAATAGTAAAACTTGTCGTGGCAAATAAAATTAAATATTTCCATGGGGACTTAGGTAAATTTGTCATGGCAAATAACTAGTGAAACTTGCCATGGTAATAAAATGTTAAAAAATACCATGGGGGAAGTAGGTAAATTCGCCATGTTAATGAAGGTAAAATAATTAGTAGAACTTGCCATGGCAATATTTGCCTTTTTGTCTTGTTTTGGACAATTTAAAGAATTAGCGCGACGATTTAAAAATTCAAAAGTTGCCATGGCAAGTAAGCATGAATTTTCCATGATCCGAGAATTAAAATTGCATTGATTCGATAACTATATTCGCCATCATGCAGGAAGCAAATTTGCTATGATGTGTAAACTAAATTTGTCATCATCAATTTAACAAAAAATTTGATGTTTACATGGCAAGAAGTATAAGATTAGTTGCCATGGTAGAAAACAAGATATCTTCTAAACTGTTTTTTTGTGGTTCTTGTTTTTTTTGGTCTTGCAATTCTTGTCAAGATTTGATGATGTGCTTCCATGTATGAAAAATCAATGATAAAAATAAAATATATGTGTTTGCGAAAATAATATGAATGTAGTCGGGAAGCGGCCAAAATGCGCCAGTATGTTGGGCGCACGGCCGGCGCATCCACAAATCCGGGCGAACACGACCCCATTACCACCATAAACGAACGAAAAGCGGACGAAACGGACGTTCGCTTGGAGTCGCGCGTTAGAGTTCGCCTTACGACTTGCACAATGCAAATGGTTCACAAAGCTAGCTAGGTGCACGCACCTTTCAAAAAAGAAAAAGAGAAAAAGAAAAGCTTGCTGCATGCATGTGCATCGGCGCATGGGGACACTCCTGAAAGATTAGCTGTCAGCCTGGCCAGTGTACCACACCGACAGCTGTGGTGTATATATACACCAGACCCAAGTGTTAAACCTCACGATTCAGAGCGCACAAGTACGTACGTGCATAGTACATCTCGCGAGCACAGTAACAATAATGGCCATGTCCTCCAACCTCGCCCGCTCCCTCCCGGACAGCCCTGCCGGGGACTTGCGTCCCGCGTCGCTGCTCTCGAAGATGGCGAGCCGTGGCCGACGCCCGTCTCAGCTAGTCACCTCCGCGGTGTCGACCGACGAAGCGCCAGCCAACATGTCGCCCGGCTCCGTGGTCGGAGACATGGAGCGCGGCACTCTCGCCGAGAAGACCGGCCGCTCCGACGGCCAGCTGACGTCGCGATGGCGGGAGCTCCACGGCAGCAACGATTGGCAGGGGCTGCTGGACCCCATCGACACGGTGCTCCGGGGAGAGCTCATCCGGTACGGGGAGTTCGCGCAGGCTTGCTACGACTCCTTCGACTACGACCGCTTCTCCCGCTACTCCGGTAGCTGCAAGTACCCGACGCGCACCTTCTTCCAGGACGTCGGTCTTGCCGGCGTCGGCTACGAGGTCACCCGGTACCTCTACGCCACATCTCACCCAAGCTACCCAAACTTCAGCATCTGGAAGCACAACCCGGGCGACGACAAGCTGTGGAGCGAGTCCGCCACTTTCATCGGCTTCGTCGCCGTGTCCACGGATGAGGAGACGGCGCGCATTGGACGTCGGGACATCGCCGTCGCCTGGCGCGGCACCGTGACCCGGCTGGAGTGGGTGGCCGACCTGACGGCGATGCTGAAGCCGCTCTCTGCCTGTGGTGTGCCGTGCCCCGACCCGAGCGTGAAGGTGGAGAGGGGGTTCGTCGACCTATACATCGGCAAGGACCCGACGTGCCGGTTCAGCAGCTACTCGGCGCGCGAGCAGGTGCTCGCCGAGGTGCGGAAGCTGGTGGAGCGATACGCTGGGAGGGGCGAGGAGGTTGGCGTGACGGTCACCGGCCACAGCCTCGGCAGCGCGCTGGCCATGCTCAGCGCCTTCGACATCGCCGAGAGTGGAGCGAACGTGTCTCCATCGGCCGGCGGCAAGAAAGCGCCGGTGTGCGTCTTCTCCTTCGCCGGACCGCGCGTGGGGAACACCAGGTTCAAGCAGCGCTTCGAGGGGGAGCTGGGCGTGAAGGCGCTGCGCATCCGCAACGTGCACGACATGGTGCCCAAGGTGCCCGGTTTTTTGTTCAACGAGGTGATATTCCCGGCGGTGCTGCTGCGGGTGGCGGATGCGCTAAGGGTGCCGAGCGTGTACACCCACGTCGGCGTCGAGCTCGTGCTGGACCATATTGTGTCGCCATTCCTCAAACCCACCGGAGACCTGGCTAGCTACCACAACCTAGAGGCGCACCTCCACCTGCTCGACGGCTACCGGGCACATGGCCAGCCGTTCGAGCTCGGTGGAAGGGACCCGGCGCTGGTCAACAAGGCCGCCGACTTTCTTAGAGACGAGCACATGGTGCCTCCCGGGTGGCGGCAGGAGGAGAACAAGGGCATGGTGAGGACGGAGGGCGGACGATGGGCATTGCTGCAGCTTCCGAGGGATGTTGAAGCTCACCCGGTCCCGGATGACATTGCCATCCACCTCGCTGCGCTCGGCCTCCTTGTGCAGGAGCAAGATGGTATATGATCGAGGACAAGATTCATATAGCAAGCCAAAGAGGAATCAAAATCGTTGCCATGGATTTTCAATGTTTTGAAATGTAACTGTTTTGTACTCCCTCCGTCCGGAAATACTTGTCATCAAAATGAATAAAAGGGGATGTATCTAAATGTATTTTAGTTCTACATACATCCTTTTTTGTTCATTTTGATGACAAGTATTTTCGGACAGAGGGAGTATGTTTATTGTCTTTTAGCTATTGCTGAAGTTTTAGTTTGACCTCGAGTTTGTATCAATGTTTTTGAACTCTTAAACATCTAATTTGTTTACATTTCTTCACATGTCCGTCTCATAGCTGTTATAGTTTGTATCAATGTTTTTGACCTCGAGTTTGTATCAATGTTACATGGCAGCGGTTTCATACACTAAAAACGAAATTCAAAAGCTAAATCATGTGTAGTACTAGGGATTCCATAAACACTATAAATGCATATTATTTAAAATATTCCAGGACAATCATAGATCTCGGTATTTCAAAAAATTGCATGTTTTAATGTCTATTTTCTTTATTTGAATTTCTCTCATAATTCAGTAACTTTATAAATAGAATACATGTTATTTTGGAAGTTTCCTGTTCTATCGCCTAATTTTCTGTTCCCGTTTTTTTCATTTTCAAGAGGCACGGCCGTGACTCTCGCAAAAGCAAAACCATGCCTCTCCCGGAAGCAAAACCGTGACTCTCGCAAAAGAAAAAAATGTGTTTTTTGCGCAAAAAGAATTTCGAAATTTTTTTTGGTCGAAAAGCTAGGGAAGACCGGTGGAAAACCAAAACATCGAAAACCCCCGAAACAAATCGTTTAAAAAGCCGAAAACACGTGCAAAAAAAAAACTAAATCCGGAGGGAGCGTCTAGAGCGCGACACGTGACGAATGGCTGAGAGCACTCCAAGTGACGCAGATCGTTGCGAGGCTCCCGAAGGAGTGCTTGTTAATTAGTTACTCCCCATTTTTTGTTGTATTAAAATACAGGGGGAAAAAGCTACATGGGCCACCTCCATGTGAGGGCGCCTCAGGCGTCCGTTTGCAAAGTACACAGTAATGGGCACCTAAAGCTCCAAATAGGAATTGAATTGGGCTTTTGTGTGGTTGTGGTTCAGTCCAATGCATTGTCTGATATCTTTCAATTGTAGTCCCTTCGTTCCTAGATATAAGTCTTTTTAGAGATTCCAATAAGGGACTAGATAGAAGCAAAACAAGTGTATCTATACTCTAAAATATGTTTATATACTCCCTCAAAAAAAATGTTTATATACATGTGTATGTAGTCCATAGTGGAATCTATAAAAAGAGTTATATTTAGGAACGGAGGGAGTAGGTTAAATCCCCTTCATAGCAATCCACCTCTTGGAAATAAAACATTCTCTTGCATTTTTTTTAGAAAAGGAGGATTCCCCCGGCCTCTGCATCTTCTGAGCGATGCATGCAGCCATTTTATTAATTATTCTTAGAAACCTTACGAAGCATTACATCAATAAGCCTGAAACCACCATCTCGACGACACCTGTCGCTATAACTATCCCCTTGATGCAGGGGTGCCGAATGTCCAAGCCTAATACCAAACAGACATCGCGCCAAAACCTAACATCTAATGCCGGATGCCCCATCCCAATCACATATCGGGAATGGGTCACACACCGGTCCGGCGCACTCACCGAAGCTACCGCCGCCGTCATCCACCTAACCATCTTCAAAGCAAGTACCAACACAAAGACCTTGCAGGGTCAGTTGTCGAAGCCACCATGGTGCCAGACAGCGCCACCGTCCTGCGCTCGTCCATCCAGCCGCATCTGTCATCGATATCCAGCTGCACCATGCCGCCAATACTCATCGTCATCGACGCGGTAGAAACAACGCCGCACCTCTTGGCAACCTCCAGACCGTTGCCGCTGCTGGAGCTACGCGGAGTCACCCACAACATCTCTCCGCCGAACAGCAGAACCTCCCAAGAAGGCGCCTCCATGGAGGGTACGACACGAAGGACGCCGCCACCGCCCAATCCAGACTGAATTTTGGATTTTCGTCCGGGAGGAGTTCAGAGGTGGATAGGAGAGACCTCGACATCGCCTCCACGGAGGGTAACAACGTCGAGAGACGCCGCCGATGCCGGATCGAGCAAGCCGATCAAAGTTTCCTCCGATCCCCATTCTATACCACCAAACCTCCGTCGACTCCGGATCCGGCAACGGACCACGAACCGAAACCTGCAGAGATGCGAGAGCCATAGGGCTCAACCCACCATGAAGGAGGATCGAGAAGTATCCATCGTAGATCTCCAGGTGCCGAATCCAGCGATCCAGCATAGTCAGCGACGACCACCACCACCCTGCGGCGGCCACCGGCGTTGAAGCCCAAGACCCATACGGATCCGATCTGAACCCGGCAGCGCCCGCGACCACCGATCCTGCCCAGCACGCATCCGTCACCACGCCGCGAGCAGGCCACCGCCGCCGCCGAGCAGCGCACAACGTCGCCAAGAAACCCGCCCGCCGCGCCGCCCGACCCCATGCTAGCCCGGCGCCCCATCCGATCTGGCTGCCCTGCGCCAGCTGCGATAGACAAGGGGAAGAGATGCCCTGCCGCCGCCCAGCCGGCCAAGCTTTGCCCGGTGGCGCTGCGAACGGCGGCGAGGATAGGTGGAGGCGGAGGAGGGCCGAGAGGAGGGCGGCGCGACGTATAGGTAACTTTTTCTCTTTTCTGTCAAGATGGAGAACATTCTCTTGCATATTCAAGAGTAGTTAGTTAAGAACGTATATATGGCACTCCAATATTGTTTTAACAATATAAGCACACCATCGTACAGTATATACGAGTGCATGGATGCATGCACGGCAGTATAAACACATACAGTCCCAATGCTTTAGCCGGGCATGACAGGTTTAGAAAGAGTATGCACAGCACACCAGAACGTATAGATAGCAAGTTCAGTGTCCAAACTATGAGCTGGGCCAACGCCTAAGGATCGCCGGAGCCGAGAGGCACCGGCGGCCTCCCCGGCAGATAAGAAGAAGATGCCCCCCAGTCCCCAGATGAAGAGGTGCTTCCGATATGTTGGCGGGCCCAGAGCCTAGCGATAGCTAATTCAAACGTCCACACCACACACGTACTATTCTTGCTCTTGGCAGGGTCCATCAGCACGATTCACGTGTGCGTCCGGCCAATTCCCATTTTTGGCAGCTTCCAAAGAAGCGCCATGGACCATGCATGGATTCATATGTTCTCGGACGGTAATACCCAATCACCATCAATCGAATACAAAACAAGATCCACATGCGCCTTAAAGCAATTCTTTATTTGAATCCGAGCCTCACAACAACAATAGTATGTACTTCATTTTCTTGCGTGCCTCGTAAAAGGAAAAAGGTGTACATTCTAATTGTTATATAAAATCTTTTCACATTATATGTTCGTGACACATTTTTAGCATATTTTCTTACTTAGTTTAAGACCCCAAAAAATGCCAAATGCCATCAAGTTATGGAGCTGACTGTGCATACAACTCGATTTACCATACCAAATAATTCAAACTTTCCCCTCCAAAAACTAATTCAAACTTTGTGTAGTTCAGTCAGTTTACTCAAATATTATGAATTGTAGCATTTTAGCGCAATATGCACAGCTGGCTCGACACCAAACTGCTTCTACACCATAGGGGATACATATGTAGGAAATGGAGACTGAGTTGTCCCTTTACTCAGCTTCACATCATCCCGTCGACACATTGGTCTGTCATATTAATTTGGCTAAAAAAAATCATCACATGGTCAAAACGGACGCAACTGGGGTAAAGGTAATCCCTCCTTCCATGTATATGCGATCCATCTCCGAAATCGACTTGTACACATGATATAAGGCCACATGTCCACATTCTCTTCCCACTCCCTTTCACGAGATAATTTAAAATTATTTTCCAATCGCCATGTGTGTAGATCATTCCTATCGGGAATTATGTAGTCGAAAACGCATTAGTGGGGCGATACAAGGACCTCGCGTAATGAAACTCCAACAAGATCAAAAAAAGACGAGGCATGATTTATCCAGGTCAGGCCCCAATGCGGATAATAACAACCCTAGATCATGCATTGCAATGATCTTATAGTTTGAAGATTGTTATAAGGTGTGTTTGTGGCTAAAATGACTAAACCCTAGATGGGCGAGGGCTTCCACGGTGTTTTTGGTTCAATAGTTTCTTGAACTTCTTGTGGTCTCCGAGTCCTTATATATGTGTCCTATCTGTTCTCCAATTGAAGACCAATGAGATCTAGTCTATAAGATCCTACCAAACGAAGGAGATGTGTCTTATATGGTTTTGAGCCTAGACCCTTGCCGTTCCTTTCTTTTCCACACTCGAATCCGTTTGATCCTTGCTTTTGCTCTTATTACAACACCTTTCCCTGGATGGTCTGGGGTATTCCCTTCTAGAAAGATCCTTCCTCACATAAAAGTATTTCGTCAGGTCTTGTAGGAATGTGGTAAATACGAATACATGTATATCCATCGCATCATGTACTAATAAAAAATGTTGTTCCATCAGTATATGTCTTCTTTTTGATAAGGTCATCATGACCAGCTTTATTAGTTCTCCATCCGTTCAAAAATAAATGTCGTGGTTTTAGTTCAAAACAGAGGGAGTATTTATATAATGGCTATGTCGTCCACCAAGAACCTTAAAAAATAACTGAGGGGCTCATCGACCCATTTAAATGAATTATGTTTAGACAAAAAAGATATAGGTATTCAATGTTCTACTTCATTCACTTCTCCCAAACAATGCATGAAATCTAACATTAGCAACTAATTTGGTTAACTCCATGTAATATGAAAACATCTTGTTTGCTTCATTCCAAATAGTTGTTGTCCATGCACACTCATATCTACCACTTCAATAGGTTCCGGTTCCACCTCGTTCCCTCTGAGAAGCTCATTCGAGCGACCAATGCCACTAGAGAGCGTCCCATAAAAAACATTGCCAGGAAACATTTCAAAAAAAATCATACTATAATAGAGATGTTTGACATGCTATAACAGAGACCATGCTAAGAAGAAATAATTGACAGGCTATAACAGAAAAATTGCCATACTATATTAGAGAAATTTGTCATGCGTTTTTAGATATTTGACATGCTGCAGCTGGGAGAATTGTGAGACTAAGAAGAGAGGGAACTTGCCAACATGCCAGCGAATCGCCATGCTGCAATAGTGTGAATTGGCATGCTAGACAGAGAAGTCAAACATATATGCTACTAGTAATTGGCATGTTACATCAAAGGGGAGTGCAATGTTACATACAGTTCATTCGCTTGGGATGGTGTCTGGGAGGAAAGCTTTTCGTCGTTCCCTGGGAGGCTGCATGGGAGCAAATGGCACGCCCAAGGGGATTTCCACATTTCACTGCTTTGGGATTCGCTCGAGAACAGATGCATCATATAGATTTCTCTCAAAAACCACTCGCGGGAAATGTTCGCTCAATATGATTACCGAATTCAAAATGTAACATTAAAGAGATACAAAGCATAAGAGTGTACACCTGGCCTCTGCATTATTAGGATGCATATAACGAACACCAACACACAAAAAGGAATGGAAAATGTCGTAGAATACCAAAGCAAATCCTAAGACGAAGATGGTGGATGGCTTATCTGTAGAATATGCCACCATCCGTGTGGAGACCCCTAACCACCTTCTCCAAGCACACACACTCTACCTAAATAAAGTCGTTATTTCTATCATTGTAGCCCATTCGTAAACCGGTAGATAACCTGTGTAGGAGACGAAATTTACCAAACAAAAAAGCAAGTCATTTCTACATAGCGAACCCGACTGTAATTAGGCAGACGATCTCACCTTACTTACTCTTGTTAGGTATACAATCAAGCTAGTGACCATACTTTTTGCTTCCTCACAAGTTGCACGTTAGTGATGCATACTTAGAGGCGAGTTTTGCTAGACATACATGCAATTACGGGTGGGTTTAGTTACGAGTAAAGCGACCATAATCCTACACGTCCATGCATCTTAGGCTGGTCATAGTGGGAGTAACTTAAAGAGTAACATAGATGCCACATAAGCAAAAATGATGGGGTGGCAAGTAGTTAATGAGGAGAGAGGCAAATAGAGTAACATAATATGTTACCATCACATAGCGCTTTCCAATGCAAAATGAGTCTACATAGTGATAAATAAAGACATCTATGTTACTACACATATGACACTATCCACTATGAAGGTAGTATAGTAACATATACATGTTACTACTCTAAGTTACTCCCCACTATGACCAGCCTTACGCTCATGTTAGAGAGCCCTTTGTAAAATTTCAACGCCCCACCCCCTCCTCTTCGTTCCAATCCCTATTTGACATCTCATCGCGTAATTAAACCCACCCCGTATTGCATGTACGTGTAGCATTACTCCTTAGAGGCCGATCAAGAGCATTAAAATTCCTCCATGTGTGGTTTCTATTAATAGAAATGGTAGAGGAACTCTCTTGTATATAAAAAAAATCTGGCTCTGTAAACTTTTTGGTGGAACTTAGTGAAATCACTGGGGATGTCAACCGGTCCCGTTTAATCCCACTAATAATCTAACAGTTCTAAATTTATTTATGTTGAAAAAAATGAATTATGGAGCTGGCTAAAACTCTACACGGGACTTGTGGATGCCGTTTATTTGCCATTTACATCCATAGTCAGCAGCTAGGCACGGCGGTCCATCCATGTGCGTGTGAACCCTAGCGACTTTGGAATATTAGAGCTGTCGCGAACGTGTTCCACGCTGCGCGGGCGTGTATACATACACACGCGACGCCGCGACCTAACGCTCAAACCTCATCGACCCATCCGTCCACCACCTACCCAAATAGTGGAGTAGTAGCTGCTCCAGCTCTAGTACGTACGTACTCAAGCTCACACACCGACGTACGCCCATCCATCAGCTAGCAGTTAACCAGCAATGTCCACCATGTCATGCTCCTCTAACCTATCGCTCAACGCCCGCGCCCTCCCCGGCAGCGCTGCCGCCAGCCGGAGTGTGCCCCCGGCCGGCCGTCTGACCCTCCCGCAGGGACCTTCCGCCGGCACCCGCGGGGCGCACGGCTGTCGGCCGCGCCGCCTGTCTCATGTCACGTCGGCGGTGTCGACCGACCAAGTGGAGCCCGTGAAGCAGGAGAAGGCAGAATCCTTCGTGGGAGACATGGAGCGCGGCACCCTGGCGGAGGAGTCCGGCCGCTCCGACGGCGAGCTGACGTCGCGGTGGCGGGAGATGCACGGCTGCAACGACTGGGACGGCCTGTTGGACCCCATCGACAGGACGCTCCGCGGGGAGCTCATCCGGTACGGCGAGTTCTCTCAGGCCTGCTACGACTCCTTCGACTACGACCGCTACTCCCGCTACGCCGGCACCTGCAAGTACGCCCAGGAGTCCTTCTTCAAGGACGTCGGCCTCGCCGGCGTTGGCTACGAGGTCGCCCGCTACCTCTACGCCACCTCCCACGCCCGCTTCCCCAGCTTCGGCGTCAAGAAGCACAACCCCAGCGACGACCGGATGTGGAGCGAGACCGGCACCTTCATCGGCTTCATCGCCGTGTCCACCGACGAGGAGACGGCCCGCATCGGCCGCCGGGACATCGCCGTCGCCTGGCGGGGCACCGTCACAAAGCTCGAGTGGATCGCCGACGTAACCGCGTTCCTCAAACCTGTCGGCCAGTTCGGGCTGCCGTGCCCTGATCCGAGCGTCAAGGTTGAGGAAGGGTTCGCCGAGCTCTACACTAGCAAGAACCCGGACTGCAAGTACTGCAAGTACTCGGCGCGGGAGCAGGTGCTCGCCGAGGTGCGGAAGCTGGTGGAGCGGTACACCGCGCAGGGCGAGGAGGTGAGCGTGACGGTCACCGGCCACAGCCTCGGCGCCGCGCTGGCCGTGCTCTGCGCCTACGACATCGCCGAGACACGCGTCAACGTGTCCACCACCGGCGCCAAGGCGCCCGTCTGCGTCTTCTCCTACTCCGGCCCGCGCGTCGGGAACCCCATGTTCAGGGAGCGCTTCGAGGGGGAGCTGGGCGTGAAGGCGCTGCGCATCCTCAACGTGCACGACTCGGTGCCCAAGGTGCCCGGCATCTTCACCGAGGCCGTCCTCCCCATGCCGTTGCTGCGCGTGGCCGGCGCGCTCGGCCTGCCCAGCGTCTACTCCCACATCGGCGTGGAGCTGGCGCTCGACCACAAGCTGTCGCCGTTCCTCAAGGACGTCTTCGACCTCGCGTGCTACCACAACCTCGAGGCGCACCTCCACCTTCTCGACGGCTACCAGGGCCGCGGCAAGGAGTTCAAGCTCGGGGGCAGGGATCCTGCGCTCGTCAACAAGGCCGCCGACTTCCTCATGGATGAGCACATGGTGCCCGACGGGTGGCGCCAGGAGTTGAACAAGGGCATGGTCAGGACCGAGGATGGGCGGTGGATGCTGCCGCATCGCCCGAGGAATGTTGAGGAACACCCCGAAGACACCGATCTCCACCTCGCTGAGCTCGGCCTCGCCGCCGCCGTCACCGCCAAGGCCACCGCTGCCGCTACCGCCAACGTCTGATCGTTCCATCATGGGCCGGACATGCACGTGTCCATTCATCGTCACTATATTGCATTGCAAGTATATATATAGTTGCCATGACTACACTAGTTAGTTACGAGCGATCGAGTTACCCTATCTTAGAGAATGGAGTAGCCTTAATGGAAATTATATATATGGATCACCAAATAATTGATCTTATGGTGTATTATTATTGTATGCCAATAAACAATAAGACAAAGAGCTGTGGTTAAAATGAGATATATTTTTTTGTACGGTGCTGTGTGAAATGTCCTTTTACTAGCTCCTTACCAAATTGAAGTGTCTATATACATTTTCCCCTAAAGTCAAATTTTGTAGACTTTGACAAGTTTTCAAAAGAAAAACAAGAACACAATGACGAATATGTACCAGATGAAAACATATTTCATGATGAATCTAATGGTATTGTAAATGTTGATATGTTTTTCTATAAGCGTTGTCGATGTTTACAAATGTTTGAATCTAGCAAAACTTGTATGCATTGTAGACTCAGCAACAACACATGCGAGGATGCTTATGGTGTGCCCGGTGCTCATCTTAGCATATTGTCCACCTGGAAATCATGTAAGTGCTGATGAGTGTGCATGTTATGTCACATTTCCCTAAACGGGTATGTGTATGTCACGTCATGAGCTCACGATTGCATCTAAATGACTAGAAGTGTCCACTATTGGGTTTTCCATCGAAGGTTAGCATGGGAGTTATAGTTTTCTAATCTAAGAACAACCAGTTGCGGTAATTTGACATAAGGCACCGTGAAGTTATGGTTTTGAGTAGTAATAAGCTCATCAGAAAAAAAAAGCATAAACTAGTTGTATGTTCTAGTTTCACCACAGGACATACTCCTAGAGTAGAGTTTACCAAGAGAAATCTTGTGGACCTGCCAAGATGGGATGCTACATGAGTAGTCACTTTGTGTCTCTCACTCAACAAGATGATATAGTTTTCTTTCTATGGTAGCCGGATGCATGTACTAGACAATAACAAACTTGTTCTCCATTGTCTATCCCTCTGAAACACATATGATGAGCAATGGTACCGACATTTAATTTAATTTTCCAAAACATGGGTTACAAGATATTTTCATCATGTTCGACGTTCTTGATTGAATTATTTGATATTTAGGCATGTGCTCTTCACATAAGCTATAAATAGACCAATCTGGCCTAAAAACGGGGACTTGCATTCATAAGATTGGTCCGTTGTCCTACTTTGCAATAGTTTGATTACCCACCTCGTTGAAGAAGACCAACACTATTCAACAATTAATGACAAATTAAGATGTAGCAGGCATATGGATTATTCCACTGATAGAATTGTTATCAAAACAGGGCAATCTACTATTTCCAAATCAGGGGAATAATTCAAGGAGAAAATACTCCCTCTATCCTATAATATAGACGTTTTTTACACTAGCTTTTAGTGTAAAAACGTCTTGTATTATGGGACAGAGGGAGTACAACGGTTGCCAAGGTCAATTGTAATCAGTTTCCTAATATTCTAAAATGCAAAAATAGTAACATATTTCATGACGAATCGATTGGTATTGTAAATGTTGATAAGTTTTTCTATAAGCTTTTTCGATGTTTACAAATGTTTGAATCTAGAAAAACTTGTATGCATCGTAATTTATCAAAGAGAGAGTAATTGTCTATCTAGCATTTGTGAGCATCTCATTTATAGTTCCTCCTGATCAAATTATGTTTAGTTTTGTACTTACAGAGCAACAACGCGAGGGTGCTAATGGTGGGCCCGGTGTCCATCTTAGCATAATCTCCCTGTGGCAATCATAACAGTTTAATAGCATGCAGACCAACAACCTACTAGCAAATTACTACAACGACGAGCACCAGGGAAAAGGCACAAGCCATCCTAAGACGCTGCAGCATGCCCTTGATCTTCATCATTTCATTACTTTTACTTCATGTTTTAACACTGTGATGCTTCCAAAGTTATTACCTCACAATTTTGCAATTATGGTACCTTTTGGCAGCCTGTTTTTATTTTATAAATCTCATCCACCTAAATTGCATGTCTCTAGCTTAGCCTAAAATGCAATGAGAGGTGTGCTATTGAGCAAATAATTAACTGCAATAAACAAACTATTAATGGTTTTGTTAAGGATGTGCACTAAGTATTACACATCAAAGTCATATGTCATTAGCTTACAAAAAGAAGTCATATGTCATTGATTTTATGCTTAGGTTTGTGCGGGTAATTTTATTTTTCTCTTTTTTTAATTTATGTTTGATTGAGTCACTTAGATATGCAATACTTATGTCACATCTAGAGGTGCTCTGAACAGACCCAATTATTAACTTGGTGCCTTGGTCCTTCCTCTTGGCTGATTGGATGCTGCCAGAGGGATATAACCAACCAGACCGCGTGTGTGTACCCGGCCTGACCTGTCACCGGCATGCACGTCCCGCTTGTACGCATCTACATGTACCGCCGGCGCCACGCGCCACGCGTTCCTCGTTGCTAGCATGCAATCTGAACATAGCACGTTACTGCGTCGTTGTTGCCAAAAATAATGCCATCGGCAAGCCAAGTCTGGGCATATCGCATATACATCGATGGATGGATGGACCGGTGGTGACAAGGTAGTGGTACCAGTACATGCATTAGTGGTTGTGCACTCTGAACATAGCCTGTGATAGAAAACAAACAAAACATTTCTATCTTTACCTCCGCACATGGTCATCATCACCGTGCCAGCGGTCCGGATGCTCGATGCTGCTGACTTTGGCTGCCGGAGCTGGGATCCTAAGGTAATTTGTCTCCGATGTGCTTTGGGGCCTTGAGAATCTATTCCAGGACAATCTGTGCAAGCAATGTACCCTAGCTTTTTACATCCGCTCGATGTAAATCTGGGAATATAATGATGGATTGTTGACATATCCACCAAACGGCCTTGTACAAGGGGCGAGAGCAGCGCATCGGCGGCTCGTTCTGGTGGCTGTAGTGATCGTTCGGTGGTCTTGAAATTTCGATGTAGTTTTAATTATATTTGAGGTATTTTGTACTTCCGGTAAACTTTCATAATAGATCTTGATCATTTTTGCAAAAATAAAATAAAAATCGGACTCCATAGTATCCCATCATTAAATACATGATTTTATTTAATCCTTAGATGTGGGATTGATGTAGGTCGCAGAATCCTTTTTTAATACTACGTTTGCAGGGTCTTAAACTCAAAACCTCTTGTCTCGGATATCATATTAAATGTATGCTCTGTAAGCTCAAACTGTTGGGAAAGATGGGCTATGCATTTATACGTCAGCGCTCCCCCTAACATGTGGCTCCCTTAGGCTTAAACGCGGACCGAAAGTGAGTTGCAATCTAATTACGCCAGCCCAGTCTTAAACTCAATATGGTATCCGAGCCAAGAGGTTTTGACATTCAAGACCCTGCCAACGCAGTATTAAAAAAAGATTTTGCGACCTACATAAATCCCACGTCTAAGGACTAAATAAGCCTAGACATGAGGAGGTGTTGAAATATATTGCTTGCCTCTCTCCATCAGTTCGGACTTTTGAATGAGTTGGCTGGAGCATAAATACAATATGATATCTAAGCTAGGAGGTCTTTAGTTCAACGCCCTGCCAACGCGGTATTATAAAAAGATTCCACGTCCTACACAAATCCCAAGTCTAAGGACACGTGAGGGGGGGTGTTGAAATATACTGCGTCGTTGTCTATCAGTTCTGACTTTTGAATGAATTGGTTGGAGTATGAAATCAATACTCCAAACAAAAGGATTCCTATAATTTGTACCACGTTGCCATTGAATCTGGTTTGACAACCCCTTTTGCTTTGACGAGATGTTCGAAACAAGACAAATATTGATTATGTTTTAAAAATAATTGTTTTTTTTCTGATTTCTTTAACTTGATTGAAACATTTATGAATCAATTATGAAATTCGGGATGGTATTTCATTAAATTTATTAAAACATGTCTTTCGTATTATGTTCTTATGTAAGTTCCTTGTTTGAAATAGAACCCATGAAGTCTCAAAAGCAAAAGGTTTAAACTACAATACTATATTCTACATTGATCTTGTTTCAAAGAGCTCTTCAAAAGGAAGGTAAATGGATCCAAAATAAGGCATTCAGATCAAAATATGAGTCACCCTTTTTATGTTCATATCAAAAAATAAAGACATTGATTTTTTGTTGGGACAGGAAGATGTGGAGTGCGGGTCAATTTTGATATGTAAGGAAATTTCGGAAACATGTCACAAACCCATTTTCTAGCCTCATCATGTCCCTCTGTTTCACGCCCAAGGGCTTAACTAGAAGTGGTGCACCCCGTGCATAAATTAGACCGGTGCATTGGGGACGCGAATGTTTGGTTCCTGAGTGTATCTACTCTATATGGGAAAAAAATAGTAATTCAACAAAAAGTCAAAAAATCTGAAAATATTTTTGAATAACTTGACCTTCCATTGTACTTGTGAGAGAAATTCCACAAAAAGAAAAATCCCCCTTTCACTTCTGTTCAAAAAAGACAACTTTTTAGCGAAAACAGTGTGAATAGTGACCTATAATAGCAAATAAAATGTCTTTTTTGCCCTGAAGTCAACTTTGGTTTTGTTCATGAAAATTTATATACTAGTGCAAAAGAAAGTCAAGTTTTTTCTTAAAGAAATTCTAAACAATTTTGAATTTTTGTTTAATTATTAAGAAAACTCCCCATATAGGTGTATATACAACCAGGTTCCGATGTGTATTTCCCGGGACGCGGGCATTTGGTTCCTGCAGAAAAATAACTTTAGTAATCAAACAAAAAGTCAAAAAAAATTAAAAATATTTTTAAAATAAACTTGACCTTCCATTGTACTTGTGAGAAAAGTTACATAAAAAGAAAATCCCCCTTTGACTTCTTTCAAACGAGATACAATCTCGTGAGGCCTGATTGGGTTGATCGGCGGCTGCTTGTTGGCCTGGCGCTGATACACTTGGTAAATTGTGAACATAGACGGGAAAACTATCAATTGCAAGTCAAGATGGACATCCATGTCAAATGATTCCAGGATGCATACAGAAAAAAAATTCGTAGATCAGAGATGGATCAAAACCATACAATATCAACATCTAGAGATTGGAGTATTACGTACCGACAGCATATAGTTGGTGGTGGGCATTATCACGGGTTAAGCTGGCCGCAAATTTCCGGTTGCGTCGCTGCCCACATGCGAGATGAGACCGCCACCGTACGTGTCACATGTGTTGATGTAGCATGTTGGTGTAGATGTGAGAAGGCACCGCCCACCTGCTCTTCGGCGCGCGTCAGGCGGTGCCGTGGTATGCCCGCCGCGTCATCTCAACGCGGTGCTCACGCCCTCCATTGACGCGTGCGCGTGGCCACTGCTTCCCGGCTGCATGGGTTGATGTAGTTAGTGAAAGCGTATATTAAAGAAGACACCGCGAGCGAGCTCCCCGGCGGAAGTCCCTCAACGTCGTCGTATGACAATGGAGCTGCAGTCGCCGGCGCGTCATTCGGGTGCCTTGGGTGCAAGTGCAGCAAGTGCTAGGTCCTCTCTTCTGCGGCTCCTATCCCTCCTCGGGTCTGTTAATTAGGAACAAAAGGAGAATCACTGGGGTCCGCAAGTAGTCGCCTTCTTCCCTAAGAAAAGCCTAGGGTTCATCTACCTCCCACTTCCCTTAGATGGCGGTCCGCCTTGTTACATTAAAAATGTGCATCGTTAGAATAACAGAAGCATCAATAGTACATTAACAATCTTGAGGCCTGATTAGGAATCCGATTCATGTTTATCTTTTCACATAAGCAAATAGGTTTTCGTCGAAAGTTCATATTCAAGAACCGTTGCAATTGTAGCATGGAAACATAAACTTAATTATGAACATAAAAATAGGACGATAGTAACTTTATTATTATATTAGGGCATATTTTCGGTGGAATACATATGGGGCGGATGTTTCAGCGCTGGGATACATAGGCACCACTCAGCCTAACGAACAAACTGAGTGACACATTGCACTACTACACGGTAACACATATGCCCTTCGCCATATGAAGGGCTATGATCGATACAACATATTCGTTAATTAACTTTATCCAGCTTTTTCTCTCGATCATCACATATATTATTACTCTCATGAATCAATTGTTCATCACCTGCCTCCTCTTGATCTTGGCCTTGAAGCCGTTCTTCATGTGGAGAATGATGGAGACGTTGGGCTCGACGACATGCCCCGGCACGTCCTCCACCAAGAAGTTCCGCACCACGGTGGCCGCCACCACCTTGAGTTGCACGAACGCCATGTCCTTGCCGAGGCAGGTCCGTGGCCCGGTGTTGAAGGACACGAACTTGTACGACGGCATGTACCGCGGCTTGCCGTCCTCGCAGATCCACCGTTCCGGCCGGAAGTCCCGGCAGTCCTCGCCCCACACGGCCTCCATTCTCCCCATCGCGTACAGCGACACGATGATCTTGTCCCCCGGCCGCACCTCGTGTCCGCTCGGCAGCGTCTCCACCGCCACCACGCCCTTGTGCTCGAACGGCACCGGAGGGTATAGCCGGAGAGCCTCGCACAGGGCGGCATGCAGGTACACGAGCCGGCTCAGCTCATCCGGGTCGTAGGTTGCCATGCCATTGCCGTCCACGGTGGTGGTGGTGGCCTTGATGGTGTCGAGCTCTTCCAAGATCTTGGACTCCACGTGCGGGTTCTTGGTGAGGAGATAGAAGAACCAGGACAGCGCCGAGCCAGTCGTGTCACGCCAGCGAGCATAAGGTTCATGGTCGTGTCGCGGAGGAAGACGTCCACAGTCATGCCAGCATCATCGTCGTCGATGTAGGAGGAGAGCAGGTCCGTCGTGTCCGAGTCCTCGTTTCCGCCTCTAGCTTTAACCGCCTCACGCCTCTGTTGGAAATATGCCCTAGAGGCAATAATAAAAGTGTTATTATTATATTTATTTGTTCATGATAATAGTCTTTTATTCATGCTATAACTGTATTATCTGGAAATCGTAATATACGTGTGAATACATAGACCACAATATGTCCCTAGTGAGCCTCTAGTTGACTAGCTCGTTGTGATCAACAGATAGTCATGGTTTCCTGGCTATGGACATTGGATGTCGTTGATAACGGGATCACATCATTAGGAGAATGATGTGATGGACAAGACCCAATCCTAAGCCTAGCACAAAGATCGTGTAGTTCGTATGCTAAAGCTTTTCTAATGTCAAGTATCTTTTCCTTAGACCATGAGATTGTGCAACTCCCGGATACCGTAGGAATGCTTTGGGTGTACCAAACGTCACAATGTAACTGGGTGGCTATAAAGGTGCATTACAGGTATCTCCGAAAGTGTCTGTTGGGTTGGCACGAATCAAGACTGGGATTTGTCACTCCGTGTAAACGAAGAGGTATCTCTGGGCCCACTCGGTAGGACATCATCAGAATGTGCACAGTGTGATTAAGGGGTTGATCACGGGATGATGTGTTACGGAACGAGTAAAGAAACTTGCCGGTAACAAGATTGAACAAGGTATCGGTATACCGACGATCGAATCTCGGGCAAGTACAATACCGCTAGACAAAGGGAATTGTATACGGGATTCATTGAGTCCTTGACATCGTGGTTCATCCGATGAGATCATCGTGGAACATGTGGGAGCCAACATGGGTATCCAGATCCCGCTGTTGGTTATTGACCGGAGAACGTCTCGGTCATGTCTACATGTCTCCCGAACCCGTAGGGTCTACACACTTAAGGTTCGATGACGCTAGGGTTATAAAGGAAGTTTGTATGTGGTTACCGAATGTTGTTCGGAGTCCCGGATGAGATCCCGGACGTCATGAGGAGTTCCGGAATGGTCCGGAGGTAAAGATTTATATATGGAAAGTTGTTGTTCGGGTTCCGGAAAAAGTTCGGGTTTTTTCGGTATTGTACCGGGAAGCTTCCAGAAGGTTCCGGAGGATTCCGGAGGGGTCCGGAGGTCCGGAAATTGTTCCACCACGTCCAATACAGTAGCATGGGCTGTAGGGAGGCGCCCTAGCCTTAATGGGCCAGGGGCACCAGCCCCCCCAAGGCCCATGCGCATGGGAGGGGGAAACCCTAAGGGGGAGGGCCTCCACTTGACTTGGGAGGCACTCCTCCCCCCCTTGGCCGCACCCCTTCCTTGGAGGAAGGGGCAAGGCTGCGCCTCCCCCCTCTCCCTTGCCCCTATATATAGTGGAGGGGAGGGAGGGCAGCCATACATGAAGGCCTGGCGCCTCCCTTCCTCCCGTGACACCTCCTCCTCTCCCGCAGGTGCTTGGCGAAGCCCTGCAGGATTGCCACGCTCCTCCACCACCACCACGCTGTCGTGATGCTGCTGGATGGAGTCTTCCTCAACCTCTCCCTCCCTCCTTGCTGGATCAAGGCGTGGGAGACGTCACCGGGCTGTACGTGTGTTGAACGCGGAGGTGCCGTCCGTTCGGCACTAGGATCTCCGGTGATTTGAATCACGACGGGTACGACTCCTTCAACCCCGTTCTCTTGAACGCTTCCGCTTAGCGATCTACAAGGGTATGTAGATGCACTCTCCTTCCCCTCGTTGCTGGTTTCTCCATAGATAGATCTTGGTGACACGTAGGAAAATTTTGAATTTCTGCTACGTTCCCCAACAGTGGTATCAAAGCCAGGTTTATTGCGTAGATTCTTTGCACGAGTAGAACAAAAAGTAGTTGTGGGCGTTGATGTTGTTCAATATGCTTACCGTTACTAGTCCAATCTTGTTTCGACGGTATTGTGGGATGAAGCGGCCCGGACCGACCTTACACGTACTCTTACGTGAGACAGGTTCCACCGACTGACATGCACTTGGTGCATAAGGTGGCTAGCGGGTGCCAGTCTCTCCCACTTTAGTCGGAACGGATTCGATGAAAAGGGTCCTTATGAAGGGTAAATAGCAATTGGCACATCACATTGTGGTTTTGCGTAGGTAAGAAACGTTCTTGCTAGAAACCCATAGCAGCCACGTAAAACATGCAACAACAATTAGAGGACGTCTAACTTGTTTTTGCAGGGTATGCTTTGTGATGTGATATGGCCAAGAAGAATGTGATGAATGATATGTGATGTATGAGATTGATCATGTTCTTGTAATAGGATTCACGACTTGCATGTCGATGAGTATGACAACCGGCAGGAGCCATAGGAGTTGTCTTTATTTATTGTATGACCTGCGTGTCATTGAAGAACGCCATGTAACTTACTTTACTTTATTGCTAAACGCGTTAGCCATAGAAGTAGAAGTAGTCGTTGGCGTGACAACTTCATGAAGACACGATGATGGAGATCATGATGATGGAGATCATGGTGTCAAGCCGGTGACAAGATGATCATGGAGCCCCGAAGATGGAGATCAATGGAGCTATATGATATTGGCCATATCATGTCACAACTATATAATTGCATGTGATGTTTATTATGATTATGCATCTTGTTTACTTAGGACGACGGTAGTAAATAAGATGATCCCTTACAAAATTTCAAGAAGTGTTCTCCCCTAACTGTGCACCGTTGCTACAGTTCGTCGCTTCTAAGCACCACGTGATGATCGGGTGTGATGGATTCTTACGTTCACATACAACGGGTGTAAGACAGTTTTACACAGCGAAAACACTTAGGGTTAACTTGACGAGCCTAGCATGTACAGACATGGCCTCGGAACACGGAGACCGAAAGGTCGAGCATGAGTCGTATAGTAGATACGATCAACATGAAGATGTTCACAGATGATGACTAGTCCGTCTCACGTGATGATCGGACACGGCCTAGTTGACTCGGATCATGTAATCACTTAGATGACCAGAGGGATGTCTATCTGAGTGGGAGTTCATAAGATGAACTTAATTATCCTGAACATAGTCAAAAGATCTTTGCAAATTATGTCGTAAGCTCGCGCTTTAGTTCCACTGTTTAGATATGTTCCTAGAGAAAATATAGTTGAAAGTTGATAGTAGCGATTATGCGATCAGTAGAAAGCTTATGTCCTTACTGCACCGCTCAGTGTGCTGAACCCCAAACGTCGTTTGTCGATGTTGCGAACATCGAACATACACGTTTTGATAACTACATGATAGTTCAGTTAAATGGCTTAAGTAGAGGCACCAAAGACGTTTTTTGAAACATCGCGGAACATATGAGATGTTTCGAGGGCTGAAATTAGGATTTCAGGCTCGTGCCCACGTCAAGAGGTATAAGACCTCCGACGATTTTCTTAGCCTGCAAACTCAGGGAGAAAAGCTCAATCGTTGAGCTTGTGCTCAGATTGTCTGAGTGCAACAATCACTTGAATCGAGTGGGAGTTGATCTTCCAGATGAGATAGTGATGTTTCCCCAAAGTCATTGCCACCAAGCTGCTAGAGCTTCGTGATGAACTATAACATATCAAGGATAGAGATGATGATCCTTGAGGTATTCCCGTTGTTTGACATCGCGAAAGTAGAAATCAAGAAGGAGCATCAATTGTTGATGGTTGGTGAAACCACTAGTTTCAAGAAGGGCAAGGGCAAGAAGGGATACTTCATGAAACAGCAAATCAGCTGCTGCTCCAGTGAAGAAACCCAAGGTTGAACCTAAACCCGAGACTAAGTGCTTCTGTAATAAGGGGAACAACCACTGGAGCGGAATTACCCTAGATACTTGGTAGATGAGAAGGCTGGCAAGGTCGATAGAAGTATATTGGATATATATTATGTTAATATGTACTTTACTAGTACTCCTAGTAGCACCAGGGTATGAGATACCGGTTTGGTTGCTAAGTGTTAGTAACTCGAAATAAAAGAGCTACGGAATAAACGGAGACTAGCTAAAGGTGAGCTGTCGATATGTGTTGGAAGTATTTCCAAGTTTGATGTGATCAAACATCGCACGCTCCCTCTACCATCAAGATTAGTATTAAACTTGAATGATTGTCATTTGGTGTTTGCGTTGAGCATAGACATGATTGGATTATGTCTATCGCAATACGGTTATTCATTTAAGGAGAATAATGGTTACTTTATTTATTTGAATAATACCTTTAATGGTCTTGCACCTAAAGGAATGGTTTATTGAATCTCGATCGTAGTGATACACATTTTCATGCCAAAAGATATAAGATAGTAATGATAGTACCACTTACTTATGGCACTGCCATGTAAGTCATATTGGTATAAAACGCATGAAGAAGCTCCATGTTGATGGATCTTTAGACTCACTCATTTTTGAAAAGTTTGAGACATGCGAACCATGTCTATTGGTATATACGCATGAAGAAACTCCATGCAGATGGATCGTTTGGACTCACTTGATTTTGGATCACTTGAGATATGCAAATTATACCACATGGGCAAGATGACTGAAAGCCTCGGTTTCAGTAAGATGGAACTAGATAGCAACTCGTTGGAAGTAACACATTTTGATGTGTGCAGTCCAATGAGTGCTGAGGCATGCAGTGAATATCATTATGTTCTTACTTCACGGATGATTTGAGTAGATACTGAGTGTATTTACTTGATGAAACACAAGTCTGAATTATTGAATGGTTCAAGTAATTTCAGAGTGAAGTTGAAGATCATCGTGACAAGAGGATAAAATATCTATGATATGATCATAGAGATGAGTATCTGAGTTACAAGATTTGGCACGCAATTAAGACATTGTGAAAGTGGTTTCACAATTAATACCGCCTGGAACACCATAGTGTGATGGTGTGTCCGAACATCATAGTTGCACCCTATTGGATATGGAGCGTACCATGATGTCTCTTATCGAATTACCAATATCGTTCATGGGTTAGGCATTAGAGACAACCGCACTCACTTTAACAGGGTACCACGTAATTCCGTTGAGACGACACCGTTTGGAGAAACCTAAGTTGTCATTTCTTAAAAGTTTGGGGCTGCGACGCTTATGTGAAAAAGTTTCAGGTTGATAAGCTCGAACCCAAAGCGGATAAAATGCATCTTCATAGGACACCCAAAATAGTTGGGTATACCTCCTAATTCAAATCCGAAAGCAATAGGGATTGTTTCTTGAATCGGGTCCTTTCTCAAGGAAAAGTTTGTCTCGGAAAGTTGAGTGGGAGGATGGTGGAGACTTGATGAGGTTATTGAACTGTCACTTCAACTAGTGTGTAGCAGGGCACAGGAATTTGTTCCTATGGCACCTACACCAATTGAAGTAGAAGCTTATGATAGTGATCATGAAACTTCGGATCAAGTCACTACCGTACCTCGTAGGGTGACAAGGATGCGTACTACTTCAGAGTGGTACAGTAATCCTGTCTTGAAGGTCATGTTGCTAGACAACAATGAACCTATGAGTTATGGAGAAGCGATGGTGGGCCCAAATTCCGACAAATGGTTAGAAACCATGAAATCCGAGATAGGATCCATGTATCAGAACAAAGCATGGACTTTGGTGGACTTGCCCAATGATCGGCAAGCCATTGAGATAAATGGATCTTTAAGAAGAAGACGAACGTGGACGGTAATGTCACCGTCCATGAAGCTCGACTTGTGGCGAAGAGTTTTTCACAAGTTCAAGGAGTTGACTACGATGAGATTTTCTCATCCGTAGAGATGCTTAAAGTCCGTCGAAATCACGTTAGCACAAGCTGCATTTATGAAATCTGGCAGATGGATGTCAAAACGAGTTTCCTTACCAGTCGTAAGGAAAGGTTGTATGCGATAAAATCAGAAAGGTTTTGTCGATCCTAAGGATGCTAAAAGGTATGCTGGCTCCAGCGATCCTTCTAAGGACTGGAGTAAGCATCTCGGAGTTGGAATGTACGCTTTGATAAGATGATCAAAGATTTTGGGTCTATACAAAGTTTATGAGAAACTTGTATTTCCAAAGAAGTGAGTGGGAGCACTATAGAATTTCTGATGAGTATATGTTGTTGACATATTGATGATCAGAAATGATGTAGAATTTCTAGAAAGCATATAGGGTTATTTGAAAGGTGTTTTTCAATAGAAAACCTGGATTAAGCTACTTGAACATTGAGCATCAAGATCTATGAGGATAGATCAAAAACGCTTTATGGTACTTTCAAATGAGCACATACCTTAACATGATCTTGAAGGTGTTCAAGATGGATCAGTCAAAGAAGGAGTTCTTGCCTGAGTAGTAAGGTACAAAGTTAAGACTTAAAGCTCGACCACGGCAGAAAAGAGAGAAAGGACGAAGGTCGTCCCCTATGCTTTAGACGTAGGCTCTACAGTATGCTATGCTAAGTACCACACCTGATGTGTGCCCTACCACTTGCCTGGCAAGAGAGTACAAAGGTGATCAAGGAGTAGATCACCAGATAGCGGTTAAAATTGTCCTTAGAAGAATAAGGACATGTTTCTCGATTATGGAGGTGATAAAGAGTTCGGCGTAAAGGGTTACGTCGATGCAAATTTTAACACCTATCCGAATGACTCTGAGTAGCAAACCGGATACGTATAGTGGAACAACCATTTGGAATAGCTCCAAGTGGAGCGTGGAAGCAGCATTTACAATATGACATAGAGAATTGCGAAGTACATACGGATCTGAATGTTACAGATCCGTTGACTAAAACCTCTCTCACAAGCAGAACATGATCAAACCCCAGAACTCATTGAGTCTTAATCACATGATGATGTGAACTAGTTTAATGACACTAGTAAACTCTTTGGATGTTGGTCACATGGTGATGTAACCTGTCAGTGTTAATCACATGGTGATGTGAACTAGATTATTGACTCTAGTGCAAGTGGGAGACTGTTGGAAATATGCCCTAGAGGCAATAATAAAAGTGTTATTATTATATTTCTTTGTTCATGATAATAGTCTTTTATTCATGCTATAACTGTATTATCCGGAAATCGTAATACACGTGTGAATACATAGACCACAATATGTCCCTAGTGAGCCTCTAGTTGACTAGCTCGTTGTGATCAACAGATAGTCATGGTTTCCTGGCTATGGACATTGGATGTCGTTGATAACGGGATCACATCATTAGGAGAATGATGTGATGGACAAGACCCAATCCTAAGCCTAGCACAAAGATCGTGTAGTTCGTATGCTAAAGCTTTTCTAATGTCAAGTATCTTTTCCTTAGACCATGAGATTGTGCAACTCCCGGATACCGTAGGAATGCTTTGGGTGTACCAAACGTCACAACGTAACTGGGTGGCTATAAAGGTGCATTACAGGTATCTCCGAAAGTGTCTGTTGGGTTGGCATGAATCGAGACTGGGATTTGTCACTCCGTGTAAACGGAGAGGTATCTCTGGGCCCACTCGGTAGGACATCATCAGAATGTGCACAGTGTGATTAAGGGGTTGATCACGGGATGATGTGTTACGGAACGAGTAAAGAGACTTGCCGGTAACGAGATTGAACAAGGTATCGGTATACCGACGATCGAATCTCGGGCAAGTACAATACCTCTAGACAAAGGGAATTGTATACCGGATTCATTGAGTCCTTGACATCGTGGTTCATCCGATGAGATCATCGTGGAACATGTGGGAGCCAACATGGGTATCCAGATCCCGCTGTTGGTTATTGACCGGAGAACGTCTCGGTCATGTCTACATGTCTCCCGAACCCGTAGGGTCTACACACTTAACGTTCGATGACGCTAGGGTTATAAAGGAAGTTTGTATGTGGTTACCGAATGTTGTTCGGAGTCCCGGATGAGATCTCGGACATCATGAGGAGTTCCGGAATGGTCCGGAGGTAAAGATTTATATATGGAAAGTTGTTGTTCGGGTTCCGGAAAAAGTTCGGGTTTTTTCGGTATTGTACCGGGAAGCTTCCAGAAGGTTCAGGAGGATTCCAGAGGGGTCCGGAGGTCCGGAAATTGTTCCACCACGTCCAATACAGTAGCATGGGCTGTAGGGGGGCGCCCTAGCCTTAATGGGCCAGGGGCACCAGCCCCCCCAAGGCCCATGCGCATGGGAGGGGGAAACCCTAAGGGGGAGGGCCTCCACTTGACTTGGGAGGCACTCCTCCCCCCCTTGGCCGCACCCCTTCCTTGGAGGAAGGGGCAAGGCTGCGCCTCCCCCCTCTCCCTTGCCCCTATATATAGTGGAGGGGAGGGAGGGCAGCCATACCTGAAGGCCTGGCGCCTCCCTCCCTCCCGTGACACCTCCTCCTCTCCCGCAGGTGCTTGGCGAAGCCCTGCAGGATTGCCACGCTCCTCCACCACCACCACGCTGTCGTGCTGCTGCTGGATGGAGTCTTTCTCAACCTCTCCCTCTCTCCTTGCTAGATCAAGGCGTGGGAGACGTCACCGGGCTGTACGTGTGTTGAACGCGGAGGTGCCGTCCGTTCGGCACTAGGATCTCCGGTGATTTGAATCACAACGAGTACGACTCCTTCAACCCCGTTCTCTTGAACGCTTCCGCTTAGCGATCTACAAGGGTATATAGATGCACTCTCCTTCCCCTCGTTGCTGGTTTCTCCATAGATAGATCTTAGTGACACGTAGGAAAATTTTGAATTTCTGCTACGTTCCCCAACAGCCTCTTGGCGATCGTGTCGCCAATGAACCGGTCGATCTCGCGCTGCGCCACCGCCATCTTCCTCTCGTACCCTACCCCGAGCCACCGCACCAGCTTCCACCACGACAGCGGGAGTACATTGCGGATGAGGAGTACGTCCATGGCGTCGTCTATAGCACGCGCAAACCGCACCTCCGGGAAGCCAATGGCCAGGCAGCCTGGGTCGACGCCGAACACCAGCGTGGTCGTCATGTCGAATGTCAGCCTGAGGAACACGTCCATGAGGTCACACTCGCCGGTGCCGGCGGCGGCGACGTGGGCGAGCAGCGGGAGTAGGTCACTCTCCACCTTGCGGCGGCTGCACTGGGACACAAAGGCCCGGAACCGGGGTCCGGACATGAGCAGCTGCGCCTTAGCGCGCTGGTGGCGCCAGGAGTCGCCGTCGGCGTTGAAGATGCCACCGCCGAGGATGTCCATGATCTCGGCGAAGTCGGGGCCCTTGGGGTAGTTGGGGAAGTTGGAGGTGAAGACGTGGCGGACGTTGGCAGGATCGGAGGTTAAGAAGAGCTGCATCCCCGAGTGCGGCGGGCCGATGATGCGGAAGTTGAGATCGCTGACGCTGAGGAGGGAGGTGGCCCAGTCGTGGAGGCGCGGGAGACTGCCGAGGAGAGACGGCAGCATGCGCACCAGCGGCCAGTCCAGCGGGATCGCTGGGTTCTTGCGCCTGGACCTCAGGTGGAGGTAGTAGAGGACGACGAGGAAGACCAAGGAGAGTGAAAGCTCGAGGAAGGAGACGGGAACCATTGTTGCTGATGTTAGCATTTGCATTGCAGATCGAAGACAACTGTGGAGGGGAGTTGAAGGCCATGCGAGGGCCATATATATACTCATGATCGGGCAGACAAGAGGACGATGAATGGTGAGAGATTTGCTTTCAGATGTTACTACATACTGTATTGTATTGATCAATGACGATCGATGCTTCGATTTGAAATTTACCTAGAAGGTATCAGTAGGGTACAGTATATTTACTCAAATCCAGCGACATGCCAACAACTAGTATTTAGCACTGACGCACGTAGAGTTCAACGATCCACTCCACCATGGCCAACTCGCCATCTGCTAAGTGCTAAAAACGAACTCTCTGACATGGACAAGGCGATTAATTAAACTCCCGCTTCCATGTACATCGCTGATCCAGAACACACGCTGATGTATGTAGTTGTATTTATCCTCTACTAGTACTGTGTAACCTGTACCGTGTCACTCTGTCAGACCAGCCAGTTTTTATGTGGCAACATAAGGACATAAACACACGTTTTTAGGATGACTTTACTTAGTAACATAAGGACAACACCATTTAGCTGACATGCCCAGATAACTAACCAATTAACGAGTAGCCGGTACTGTCACTACAGGAAAACACATGTTGCCTAGTATCATGCGGTAAGCCGAGTGTTAAAACAAGGTCTCACGGCTTACGAGAGGATACACCGAGTCTGCACCAACATGTACACGGCAAACAAAACGAGCAGGGCTTACGTCAGAGTATGCCGTGAGGACGAACAAAAGGTATTTGGCTTACAGGCGACACTCGATTTACGAGAGAGTAAGCCATGAGGCTCGTGAAAATATACTCGTGGTACAAAACAGCTACGACAAAGTCTATTGCCACGTGGCCTCCATCGCCGCACCTAATGGCTAGCTTGATGACCGTTGGTGTAAACCGAGTATGCTCACCAGACACTCGGCTTATATTCTCGATTTTCGTTTTCATAACCAGGGATTTTCGTTTTCATAACCAGGAAATGCTTGGCCTCCCAGCAAGACGAGTGGTCCCGAAAGGACACTCGGCTTACTCTAGTTTATAAATAGCGGCCCGGCCACCCCTTTGAACTTCAAATCACGCCGCCGCCGCAGTCGGCCTTTCCCGTGACACTTCTGCCGGTTGCATCCGCAGCCACCGCCACCGCCGGTTTTCATCGCCGTCTCGGAAAACCGAGGTGAGCACATAGCAACCCATCGATCTTTTCGTGTTCATATAGTTCGATCTCTTCGTGTTTGACCTATTCATATGAATAATATTGATGATATTTTGTTTATGGGGTAGTGAATATGAACAACAAAGGGGTATGTGGCTACGTGTGCGTTCAAATTCATATTTGTGACAAAATATGCGAAAAGGAACATGTATGTGTTCATATTCACTCCTTTCGTGTTCATATTCATATGAACATAACGATGATATTTTGTTTTTCATATTAGAATAGATGCATTTCTCGCAAAAAAGAATAGATGCGTGCATGATATCTTGGTACTACATTATGTATTGTATTGATCAATGACCGTCAATGCTTCGATTTGAAATTTACCTAGAAGGTATCAGTAGTGTACAGTACTATTAGTACAGTATTTACTCAATTCCAGCGACACGCCACCAACTATATTTAGCACTGACACAGGTAGAGTTCAAAGATCCACTCCACCATGGCCAACTAGCCATCTGCAACAACGAACAATCTGACATGGACAAGGCGATTAATTAAACTCCTGCTTCCATGTACATCACTAATCCTGGACACTCGCTGTCCGCAACTATTACTGCTAACTCCCGCTGATGTAGTTGTATTTATTCCCTAGTTGGTAACCAGTACCCCTGTCACACCAGTCAGTTTTTATGTGGCTACATAAGGACATAAACACACGTTTTTAGGATGGCTTTACTTAGTAACATAAGAACAACACCAACTAACATCAGGGAAGTTCGATATGTACTAACACCTTTGCTGAAATCCAGTTAACAAGCAGCCAGTAGTGTTGTGCCGTCTCTATGAAATTCACACTCTTTTTTTTTTCAGGGAATGAAATTCACACATTAATCCTGTATATCCTCCTTGCATATGTGAAACAAATTCTCTAGATTTATATCTGTTGGTAGAACAACATTGATTCGATTTTCCAAAAAATAAAACATTGCTTCCTTTGCTGGTTGGTTTGTAAGATTTCCTACACGTAACAACCTGAGGAGTTGCGCCTGCAAGGGCGAGCTGACGAGGCGCCTAGGAGTGTGGTCCTAGACGGCAGGGGAATGTAGCTGGGATGGAGCTCCAGTGCTTCCGTGACAGAGGGAGCAGAAGAGTTGCATGGCGACGAGTTACCATGGGCGCCGGAGAAGAAAGGGATTCAGTAAATATGGTGGTTGGAAGTAGGGATTAGGAACAGATTCACAATTACTGGGAATTCATGATAACTAGCCTGGCTGCGTTGAGATTCATTTCGCCAGGTATCCTCTGCTGGAGTGGTCCTTAACAATCGGGAGCGTACGACCCAGGTCATATAACTTTTTTTCCCATGAAGCACTACTCCTGCCGCTACTCGTAGTCGACGAGGCCATATTCCCTACGGTCTAAGATATCAGCCGGTGATATTGACTTGTTAACAACCGGCTAATAGTTCACTCAATCAAAAAGTACAAGTTCAGATGGATGTTTGGTTGCAAGAACAGGAAAGAAAGAAAGCCTGGATGGGAAGAGGAGAGAGGTACAGAGAAGAAGCCGGTCTACTGGGGTGTGTCATGGAATACGCACACCCTAGTGTGGAACTGTGGATAGAATGTATGTACACCCTATTGTGTTGATTGCCTTCCGCTTTTAGGAAGGTTCCAGAAGATTCCGGCCAGGTTTTTTCCTTTCCTTTCTCTTATTTTTCTACCAATTATCTGTCGGTCTTAAATATTTGTTTTCTCTTATTTAATATGAATCTTTTTCCTATTTCTAATTTAAAAATTCATGATTTTTTTAAAATTCCAGAATATTTTTATATTCACACAACTTTTGAATTCATGAATATTTCAAAAATTATGAACAAAAAATTGTCATTGTTTTTAGAATCATGAATATTTTAAACCCAGGAATAATTTTAAAATCCATGAATATATTTCAACTTTTGCAGTAGCCGTGTTTTAGGGGAAAAATTGCTCAAAAACCGCTCAACACAACATCGTGTAGCTACAAAAATGACCGCAGTTATTACTGTAGGTCCTGATGTAGTTGTATTTATTCTGTACTGTGTAACCTATACCCTGTCACACCAGCAAGTTTTTATGTGGCAACATAAGGACATAAACACATGTTTTTAGGATGGCTTTACTTAGTAACATAAGGACAACACCATTTAGCTAACATGCCCATCTAACTAACAAAAGGGTACCCTGATGTACTAATACCTTTGCTGAAATCCAATTAACGAGTAGCCGGTAGTGTTTTGCCCCATGAAATTCAAACATTATTCTTGTATATCCTCCTTGCATATGTGAAACAAGAACTGAAGGATAGTCTCCAAATGTCAATCTGTGGGTGATTTATATTATCTGCAAAATCAAACTCCAAATTCATCAACATCTGTCAGCTGAACAAATATTGATTCATTTGCCTCGTTGGTCTGTATATATTCCTGCACGTTGTGTGTATCTTTTCCTGCAACTAGCAAACAGAGAAGTTGCGCCTCTAAGGGCGAGCTACCGGGGCTCCAAGGAGTGTGGTCCTTGACGACGGGGGAGAGTGGCGAGGGTGGAGCTCCGGTGCTTCCGCGCCAGAGCGAGCAAAGGAGTCACGGGGCGACGAGTTGTTAGACTGTATTTCCATGTGTATATTGTAAAAACCCGGAGGCTGGCGCATGTAAACCTCCTCCGCCAAGACACCATGAAGAAAAGCATTTTGAACATCAAGCTGACGAAGAAACCAACCTCGAGTAACAGCCAGAGAGAGAAGAAGTCTGATGGTAGTAGGCTTGACCACTGGACTGAAGGTGTCTTCATAGTCAAGTCCAAAACACTGTCGAAAACCACGAGAAACCAGACGAGCCTTATAGCGCTCAATGGACCCATCAGAATGCCTCTTCACTTTGAAAACCCATTTGGAATCAATGACATTTACCCGTGATTGTGGAGGAACAAGAGTCCATGTCTGATTGCGAAGAAGCGCTTGATACTCCTGCTCCATGGCCTCTCTCCAATGAGGAATGCGCATAGCAGCTTGATACGTGCGTGGCTCAGAGGATGGATCTGCGAGAGCAGCAGACATGCACGCCGCTAACCAAGCAACTGCGCGTATGTGGACGTAGAGTAGCAGCAGGAGCCGGCGAAGGCGAAGGTGACGGAGACGTGACGGTCGCCGGAGATGCAGGAATCACCTCAGGCGAGCTCGGGACAGACGACTCCGGGCTGCATGGCGAAGACTGGCCCGACGACAGGGGCTCAGAGGCCATGGAGCAGACGGTGACACCGGCCCAGACGGCCTTGGCGAGGCGAGAGCAGGCGAGGCCGGCCCTGGTGAGAAGGGCCCAGACACCCTGGGCGAGGCAGGGGCGGGCGAGGCCAGGCCTGGTGATGACTGCCCCAACGCCCTGGGCGAGACGGGGACCGAGGAGGCCGGCCCAGTCGGCGGGGTTGCAGGGCGCGACGATGGCGAAGGCAGCCCAGAAGCCAGAGGCGACCGGGCCAGGACGTCGATCGGCCGTGCATGAGCACGGAAACCGAGGCCATGCAGGGGCGCCATGTGCTCCTCATGCACAACAGAAGGTGCCGAGGATGAAGGCGATGGCGACGAAGAGGAAGACGACGCTTCCAGAATCTCCAAACGAGCCCCACGACCAATGCCTGCACCATGGTTAGGCAACAATAGAGGAGAATATGCAACATCATCAAATTGGTCAGAAGCAACAGAGGATGAATGCATGACAGGTGGCTCGGTAGTGGACACAGGGAGTTTGGCAAAGGGAAAAATATGCTCATCAAACACAACATCCCGAGAGATGTAGACACGATTAGTGGGAACATGAAGACATTTGTATCCTTTATAAAGAGAGCTATAACCAAGAAAAACACACTTCTTGAAACGAAACTCGAGCTTACGCTTGTTATATGGACGGATATGGGGCCAGCAAGCACACCCAAACACCTTGAGAAAGGTGTAATCCGGTTGTTCATTAAGGAGAACTTCAATGGGAGTCTTCATATTCAAAACACGAGTGGGAGTACGATTGGTGAGAAAACATGCAGTGGTGAAAGCATCACTCCAAAAACGAAACGGAACAGATGCATGGGCCAAAAGAGTCAGACCAGCTTCAACAATGTGACGATGCTTACGTTCTACTGAACCATTCTGCTGATGTGTATATGGACATGCTAAACGGTGAGTGATCCCAAGCGACTAAAAAAGGAGTTGAGGTTGCGATACTCGCCACCCCAGTCCGACTGAACATGAACAATTTTGTGCTTGAGAAGGCGTTCAACATGTTTTTGGAACTGAACAAAAATGTCAAACACATCAGATTTACGTTTGATAAGATAAAGCCAGGTAAAGCGGCTGTAAGCATCAACAAAACTGATATAATAATTATGACCACTAACAGAAGTCTGAGCAGGACCCCATACATCTGAAAACACAAGTTCTAAAGGATGTTTCACCTCACGACTGGACTCCGAAAAAGGAAGTTGATGACTCTTTCCCTGCTGACAAGCATCACACACTGCTACATCTTTATTACTAGACACACTAGGAAGCTCATGACGACGCAAAACATGCCGGACAATAGGTGTGGCCGGGTGACCAAGACGAGCATGCCACTGTGACGGAGATACCCGAACTCCACTGAAGACGCGAGCGACGCCAGGATGCTCCAGACGATAGAGACCTTGGCAGAGCCGCCCACTAAGAAGAATGTCCCTCGTGCCCCGATCCTTAATAAAAAGATCAAAAGGATGAAATTCACAAAGCACATTATTATCACGAGTGAGTTTAGGAACTGAAAGAAGATTACGTGTCACAGATGGAACTCGAAGAACATTGCGAAGTTGAAGACTCCTATTGGCATGTCTAGTGAGAAGTGATGCTTGACCAATATGAGAGATGTGCATACCTGCTCCATTGGCGGTGTGGATCTTGTCGGAGCCATGGTAGGGTTCACGAGTGTGAAGCTTCCCCATCTCACTGGTCAGGTGCTCTGTCGCCCCAGAGTCCATGTACCAGTGGGGATCAATGGAGTAGGACTGAGTGTGTCCCTGTGGCTTCTGCGGCGGCGGACGATCAGCCATGGCGACCTGACGAGCAAAGTTGCGTGTATCCTTCCCGTCATTGCCAAGACCAAGAAAACCCCGCTGGAAGCGCTTGTGACACTTCGAGGCCCAATGCCCATCGCGACCACAAAGCTGGCACACACGTGAACCGCCAGCCCCTGGTAGCGTCGCAGTAGGAGGAGGGGCCGAGGCGGGTGGTGGTGACTGCCCCGAAGGAGCCCTGGATGAAGCAGAGGAGCGACCACCCTTAGTGGCGGCGTTTGCCGAGAGGGCGACGTTGCCCCTGGATCGACGCGTCTCAACTCGTTGCTCAGTAAGCAGGAGGCGTGAAAAGACCTCGTGTGCTGGCATGGGCGTGGAGTTGCCCCTCTCATTGATGATCTTGACTAGGGCATCATACTCCTCATCAAGACCATTGACAATAAACGAGTTGAACTCGGAGTCGGTGAGGGGCTGTCCAATGGAGGCCAGCGTGTCGGCGAGACTCTTGACTTTGTTGTAGAACTCAGTGGCGGTGGAGTCAAGCTTCTGACACTCCCCAAGTTGGCGACGGAGCCCAGATACACGAGCCTGCGACTGTGCCGCAAACGAGCGCTCAAGAATAGTCCATGCCTCGTGGGACGTCTTGGCGAAGACAACAAGCCCAGCAACGGCCGGAGAGAGCGACCCCTGGATGGAGGAGAGGTTCGCCTGATCCTGCCCTGTCCAGACACGGTGAGCCGGATTATAGACCGGACCATGCACGCTGTCAACCAGCGCAGGAGGGCAAGGGAGAGAGCCGTCGACATAGCCAAGCAGGTAGTGACTCCCAAGAAGCGGAAGAACCTGCGCGCGCCAGAAGATGTAATTGTCCGATGACAATTTGATGGTGATGAGATGGCCGAAGTGAAACGGCGGCGGCGGCTGCGATCCCATCGAGGAGACTGGCTGAGGTGAGAACACCGTGGAGACAGTCGGAGGGGCAGCCGGCGCGGTGACAGAGGGCGCGATGGCCGCGGTTGACGCCGCGAAGCCTGCCAGCGCGACGTCCTCCGCCACCAGCGGTGCAGTGGCCGAGGGTGCGACAGCCGCGGTTGACGGGGCGGCGGTGGTGTGGGCCACAAGCGCCTGCCCGGGCGAAGTAGCAGCCGGCGGGAGCGCGAAGAGGGAGCCGACGCTCCGTGTCCCGATCGGCGCCTGAAGGGAGGCGGCATCGAGCGGCCTCGAGAGAAGTGCCGCGAGGGAGGCCGGCAGAAAACCGGTGGCGGTGGAGCCGGACGCAGCGGCGGACGTCATAGCAGTCGGGCGGCGGCGGCGGCGGCGGCGGCGGTTTAGGGTTTTTAGGCGGAAGCGGACGTAACCTAGCGTGATACCATGTAAGACAATAGGCTTTGGAAGTGGGATTCCGTGATTCGATAAATGGGGTAGTTGGAAGTAGGGATTAGGAATGGATCGAAAATTACCATGAATTGATGATAACTTGCCTGGCTACGTTATCGAAAATTACCATGAATTGATGATAACTGGCCTGGCTGCGCTAAGATTCCTTTCTACGTGTGTCCTCCGCTGGAATGGGTCTCTACCGATCGAGAGCGTACAACCCGGGTTGTGTAAGAGCATCTCTTGCAGACCCCGTAAAAAATCGACCCGCAAAACGCGTTTGCAGCTCGCGGAAAAACGGCTTTGCGGGTCGGCGCTGGCGGCCGCAGAGGCAAAGCCCCGCAAAACGGGCCCGTATAAGAGGACATTCGCACAATATGCTCTTTTACGGGCCGGTTTTGCGGGGTCTGCTCTTGCGTCGCTGCCGCTGGCCCGCAAATATCAATACCACATCACAAATAGAACAATCTTCCACACTATAAATAATTATTTAGAAAAAAATTCAATACCACAGCACAAATATAACAATCATCCACATTACAATAATTATTCAAATCACAAAGAGAGATCGGCGCGTTCGATACCTTCTCCGGAAGAGGTACGGCGGATATGTTGGATTCTCCGCGAAGTAGTCTTGCATCAACATCTCATTCCCGTGATGGCGATTTCAAGGAATGCAAAGACGACCGACGGTCGATCCTCGCCACCTCTTTCGATTCTCATCTTCGTGCTCTTTCATGGCAAGGGCCATCAACAACATCTGTTCCGATAGTTTGGAAGCAGCGCCTCAACATCCGAGTCATCCGAATCGGATGAATCGTCGAGCAAAAACTTCTCGCACGGGCTCAATTCCATCTACATGACCAAAAATCGCCCGCCGCGTCAACCAACTATGCATAGCACTCGGCACAAAGCACAAGTAAACACTCACCGGCTGCTCGTGGGCGATGTCTCTCCGGCGATTTGGGGGGCGGGCGATCCTGGGCGGCGACAACGACTAGGGGCGGCTCGAAGGCGGTCGTTCCCCGGCGGCGACGGCGACTAGGGGTGGGTCGTGTCGCTGGATCCGGGGGGAAGGGGGCGGTGCAGCGTATCGGTGGTAGAGGGTGGGGACGCCCCCGCGGCGCGATTTTGCCCAAAGATTTGGCCGGAATCGCCGGCGGCGGACGGGCGGAACCAATGGCGGGCGGCGGCGGAAGGAGGAGCGGGCTGAAATGTCCCTCCCGCCAACCGCTTTCCTGGATACAGGACATCGTAGATGTGATGCGGAAACCCGCGTATTCGCAGGTTGGGGCCGAGTTTTTGCCGCGACCCTCAAAAATATTTACGGGTCGGACGCATTTGCGGGGTCTGGTCGGGCAGCTTTTTCCGTGCCGAGCCGCATTTTGGCGGTTATTTTGCGGGTCGCGGCTTTTTGCGAGGTCTGCTAGAGATGCTCTAAGAATAATATTTTTCCACGAAGTACTACTCATGTGGCTACTCTCAGTCGACTAGGCCATATTCCCTCCGTGCAACATATCAGCCAGTGATATTGAGTTGTTAGCAACTGGCTAATCGTTCACTCAATAAGGAGTACAAGCTCAAATGGATGTTTGGTTGCAAGAACAGCAATAAGCAAAGAAGATTGAAAGCACCAGGTGGGAAGAAGAAAGAGACAGGGAGAAGAAGCCGGTTATGTTTCGGTGTTTCAATTTTCTGTTTTTTTTTCCTATTCCTAATTCTAAAATTCAAGAACTTTTTAAACCAAGAATATTTTTAAATTCATGAATATTTATAATCTATTGATATATTAAAAACTTATGGACAAGGCGATTTATTAGACTCGTGCTTCCAAGTACATCACTAATCCTCGACACACTCGCTGTGCGCACTAATTACTGCCAACTCCCGCTCGTGTAGTTGCATTTATTCTGTGTAACCTGTAGCATGTCACACCAGCCAGTTTTTAGTGGCAACACAAGTACATAAGCTCACAGTTTTCAGGATGGTTTTATTTAGTAACACAAGGACAACGCCATTTAGCTGACATGCCCAGCTAACTAACATCAGGGAAGTTTGATATGTACTAACACCGTACCTTTGCTGAAATCCAATTAAGACGAGCGGCCGAAGTGTTCTGCGCCATCTCCATAAAATCCAAACATTAATCGTTTGTATCCTCCTTGCATATGTGGAGCAAACATGATTTGATTTTCTAAAAACAAAACAAGAAAAACATTGATTCATTTGCTTGTTGGTTTGCAACATTTCCTACACATATATAGCGAGCAGAGGAGTTGCGCCTGCAAGGGCGAGCTGCCGAGGCGCCAAGGAGTGTGGTCCTAAACGGCGGGGGAAGCAGTCGACGAGGCCATATTCTATGCAAGATATGAGCCAGCAATACTGATTTGTCAGTAACTGGCTAATAGTTCGTTCAATCAAAGAGTACAACGGATGGATGTTTAGTTGCAAGAAAAGGAAAGAAAGAAAGCACGCCCTAGTGTGGACTGCGTGTACGTGGGCCGGTCCAGTATTGTGTTGATTGCCTTCCGCTTTTAGGAAGGTTCCAGAAGATTCCGGCCAGGGTTTTTCTTCCCTTTTTCATTTTTTTCTACCAATTGTCTTTCGGTTTTAAAATTTTAATTTTTTTCTTATTTATTATGAATGTATTTCCTACTTGTAATTTTAAAATTCCAGAATATTTTTAAATTCATACACATGTCTGAAATTCATGAATATTTTAAAATTGATGACCAAAATTTTGTGAATATTTTTAGAATTCATGAATATTTTTAAACGCATTAATGTTTTTAAAATTCATGAATATATTTCAGCTTTTGCAGTAGCCGTGTTTTAGGGGAAAAAAGGCTGAAAAACCGCTCAACACAACATCGTGTAGCTACAAAAGTGAGCAACGAAAAGTTCACTAGTCCTGGACACTCGCTGTCCACACTTATTACTGCTAACTCCCGCTGATGTAGTTGTATTTATTCTCTATTGTGTAACCTGCACCCTGTCACACCAGCCAGTTTTTATGTGACAACATAAGGGCATAAACACACGTTTTTAGGATGGCTTTACTTAGTAACATAAGGACAATACCATTTAGCTGACATGCCCAGCGAACTAAGATCAGGGAACCTTGATGTACTAACACGTTTGCTGAAATCCAATTAATGAGTAGCCAGTAGTGTTTTTCCATCTCCATGAAATTCAAACAAATTTTGTATATCCTCCTTACATATGCGAAACAAGAACTGTGGCACTGTCCAGATGTCATGTCTCTGGGTGGATTTATATTATCCACAAAATCAAAGATAAATTAGTCTACATCGATCCGCTGGACAAATATTGATTCATTTGCTGGTTGGTTTGTATCTTTTCCTACATTATATGTGTATCTTTCGTGCACGTAACGAGAAGAGGTGTTGTACCTCCTAAGGAGAGATGCCGAGGTGCCGAGGAGTGTGGTCCTGGACGGTGGGGATGGAGCTCCGGTGCTTCCGTGACAGAGCGACCAAAATAGTTGAGCCAGCGACAGTGTCTGTGGAGACGAGCAACCGTGGGCGTCGAAAAGAGAAAGGGTAATCATGATTTGAGAAATGGGCCGCTGGAAGTAGGGAGCATAGACATATTCATGATTTGTTACTAGGAATCAATGATAACTAGCCTGACTGCATTGAGATTCTTTTTGCCGCGTCTCTTCTGCTGGAGCGGGTCTAATGATTGGGAACCCTACGACCCCTTTGTCCTTTGTCGTGGACTACTTGCGAATAGAAAGATGATCCTGGTTTTAAGAAGAAAGAGTCGTTGCCATGCCTCGATCTGATACATCATATTCCCCACATACTGCGGAGGGTGTTGACTGTTGAGCAAGCGCTCGAGAGTTCCTATGTGGCGCTTGATGCCGCAAAATGCCGAGCAAGCGCACATAGGGCTTCCGTCTGGGCTAGCCCACTCGTTTGTAGCATGTAGGTTTCCTACAGCGGTACTCTAGTGCTAGGTTTTCCCAATGGCGACCCCGGTTTTCTCTTTACAGTCACTCCGTTTCCCTGCATTGGTACAGTAGGGACCCCGTTTTCAAGTAGTGGCACTGTAGCAACTGTTTTTTTGTCATTGCAGCGACTCGACACTATAGCTCAAGGTTTTTCGGTGAGTTATTTTTTTTTCTAAACACAGAAACATTCTTTCAGTAAAAAAGGCAAACAAGTTTTTGAAATTGTGAAGTATTTTTAAACACAACATTTTCAAAAACAAACAATTTTTTATTTGCATTTTTTTGTCAAGGTGAACCTTTTTAAAAGTATGAATTTTTTTTGGAATGCAAACATTTTGAAAAAGTGCAAAAAGAATTTTTTTTGTAAATGCTAACCTTTTTAAAATGCTTACATTTTCTGGAAAATACCAACAAGTTATAATAATGAAACTATATTAGGTATGTTTTTTAAAAAAAAGTGTTCAGAAACTCCAAAAAAAAGTTCAAGTTTAAAAAAGTTTCTCACGTTTTTTATTAAAATTTTGAACAATTTTTTGTGAGAAAACATGGTCAATTTTCTAAATTGGAAATATCGTTTACAAATGTGGTCATTTCATAGAAACACATGATTTTTTTTAAAGAAAAAGGGGAATTTTCAAAGAAAAGAAAACACAAAACAAAATATAAATATAAATAAAACAAAAAAGTAAAAAAGTAAAAAAGAATCAGAAACTAGTAAATAAGAAACCGGTACAGGAACTTTCTAAGAGCTTCCCGATTCAGCAACCTTCTAGCAGGTTCCCAAAAGTGTACAACAAAAACTGAAATCCCTAAGCTAAGCTAGCTACATGGGCAGGCCCACCCAAAGCGTTGGCCTAGCGCCTGCGCAAATGGCAGCCTTTTTGACCTAGCTCTGTCCCTCAAAAAAAAAGGACCTAGATCTTCAGAGATGTATTATCGCTTGTGATGCCAAAACAGGTGCTCAAGGGTCTAGAGAGTAGCAGCAGAGGGTATGGACAGATCATCCCTGAAATTAAAGCATGAGCTAACAATCTTACAAGTAACTTCATCTTCGAAGCGAAGGCGACAAATGAAGAAGCCCATAGTTTAGTAAAAAAAATGCTTTCTTTAAATAGGAGTCGCCACATGTGGCTCATTCAACCCCATGACCAAACATTTATCCCAATCATTTTGAATTTGCTGAATAAAGTTTGGTTTTATCCCTAAAAAAAACAAACACACAGCTTTAGGAAGGTTTCACAATATCTCGGCTATTTTTTCTTCTTCAATTTTTCTCTACCCATTTGCTTTCAATTTTCTCAATTTTAAAAATTGAAAAAAAGTGATGAATATTTTTTCTATTTTAGAATTACTTTAAAAGTTAAGGAACTTTCTAGATTTCCTTTTAAAAAATTAGTGAATATCGTGAAAGATTAAAAGCATAAGAAAGCATGACATTTTTTTTAAGATCATGAAAAATATTATTTTTTACATTAATTAAACAAAACATTTTATTCAAAAGTGGATAACACTTTTTAATATGTGAACTTTTTACGATGTTGGATGAAAACCTTACCGGGTTACATAGTCTGAAATATTTGTGGGTGAAGACTGGATTAAAGAAACTAGGAATTTTGCTTCTTGGTTGGGATCACTAATCTTGACCGGGCCTATTCAATTTTGTATTTAGTGTTTTTCTATGGTTGTTACTTTTTCTAATGTCTCGCTTGTTCAATGTTTTGACAAAAAGGTGCGATAGGGTACTCTAAAAAGGGAGCGCCATCAAGGTTACTGGTGCTTCTCCTCCGCCTCCCATTTGATCCCTCTTATCTCCTTTTCCTCCTTTTCCATGTATATGATTGATTTCGTCCATATTCAGCCCCATTTCCTATGAAAACAAAATAAAGACAAGATTTTGGAATCCTTTTGCATTCATTAGTCATTAGTGTCAATATCGCAGCGGATATCTTGGTTTTATGAAATAAACCAATTTAAACCCAAGTATGATGAGCGTAAAAACAACACTCATTAGGCTAGTATAGTAGCAGACAACTATTCTTTGGGGTGAATGAGGTGTAGTCATAGAACCCCAATGCTTTTGTCTTAATACTTATTCTTAATAATAGGTAATCATGTGCGACAGTTAGGACCATTGGTTGGACAACTATCTTTTGAAGTAGGTCACGCACCAGTCAAGACATACTTTTGAACACATCTCCACTTCCTCGCATAGCAAGCACATCCTAGTGGTTGTCTTACATAACTATGTTTATCACCACGATGAGATCTCACACTCAAATATAAGATTGTGAGAGTAAGACTTCATACCCATGTCTATTGTCATATTAGTGTTTACACCCCAAAAGATATTAAAATTCCGCTTAAAAACCTGGAATTTATTTTGATAACAATAACTTCTTTGACTCCATGTTGTCGTGCACATCTTCTCATGGGTTTGATAACCCAGGGATACTCCTTGAGCAAAAGTTACGGGAACCTTCTGGTAAACCGTGTCCCCTAGAAATGCAAGCCATCGAACTACAAAATCTTCACCATAATATCAAGGGAAGATTCTAACTTAGCGAAAAACAAACTAGTAAAAGCAACAGGACACAATAACATAAAACACATCAGATTCAAATAATCGGCTAGGTGAGGACACAAACCTCTCTAGTTTCGTCGCACTGCCACAAAGACAAGACTAAATTTATTCGCAAAAGGCACCATGACCACTAGATGCTGATGAAGACTACCAATATCTTGAAGATCTGAGGTCCCCAGTCTCTCAGCGCCAGCATCTGGAGGCAAGGAGACAAAAATAATCTTGTGCAACCACTGCTAGTAGTCCTTCTCGTATGTGAAGGCTCTTCTCATCCGATACTCAGACTCCCAAACGTCTATGTGGAAGTTGCATGCACCTAACTATTTCACCTGTTAGTCCAAATTGACAGAAAGAAGCCAAAAATATATTTCAACACTCACTCTCACGTATAGGCTCTTTTAGTCCTTAGGCATGGGCCGCACATACATTTTCCAATATTGTGATGGCATGGTCTTGAATTTAAAACCTCTTGGCTTCAATATCGTGCACCCTCCGTATCGAAATATAAGAGGTTTTTGTAGTTCAAATTGAACTACAAAAACGTCTTATATTTTTGTTACATTCATGTTCTGTCCTTACACTTGAAGCTGGGGAGACAGCCGGACATTATATTTCAACATTGTGGTCTGCGCGTAACTAGCTGCACACGGCAATTCAGTGAGAAAACAAAATGCTGATTGGGATCTGTCGAATCAGCACATACTGAAGGATGAGCACTGCATAGTGTCGCTCATGCGTGGCCGGCCATAGTGTACATTTTGATTAATTTGTTCGTGCATTCCCCTAAAAAAAGATTAATTTGTTCGTGCGCGGTAGTGCTACTCCACTGGTTTGTCGATCGTATGAACGCGGCCTAGCTTGAGAAGACGGAAGGATTTACATGCAATGCAAGCTGGGGATGCATGAGACAGTTTTCCCGAGTACGAACGGACTGCTGTTAATTGGATTGCATGAGCGCGCCGCCTCGTAATTACCATGAGGACTGCTGTTGATTGGATATGGAATACGAATGGCGCCCGAACATTTATCATGGGAACTGCAAACGATCGTGGTGAGACCAAGCGACCTCGCACATTCTGTCGATCCAGCCAATCTATATATAGGACCTACGTAGGGCACGCACGAGCATACCCATCTACACCTCGTACACCATCGCCATGGCAGAGAATCGTTCGGAGGGCACCATGGCGGCTGAGTGGTCATCGTGCATCCACAGGAATTTCGTGCGCTCCGTCGGCGACTTGCTGTCCGCCACGAATGACAGGGACATGAGGGCCGTCTGCGGCAACCTGAGCGCCGCCATCGCCAAGCCGCCTCCACTAGGCCTGGGCGGCGACCACCGTTTCCTGGAGCGCGAGTGGGTCATGCTCGACGAGGAGAAGCCCGCGGATGGCGTCGACGGCCGCCTCTTCCTTCACGTCTCTACTGGGCGCTTCCTCCGCCTCCCAATGCCGCTGCTCGACTACGGGCACTACATCCTGGTCGGTGCCTCCGATGGTCTCCTCGTCCTTGGCGAGCCCGAGGGCTTGCACCCAGCTTGTCTCCTCAACCCTTTCACCGGAGACATGATCCCCTTCACCGCACCTATTCCACAGGAAAGCAAGGTGCTCACTGCCGTGGCCGGCTCTAGCTCTAGCCCGACTCTTCTCTTCTCGTTTGAAGACCGCTACAACGGCTGCAATGACGTCGTTTACTGTGCTGATGCCACAAGCCCGCTCAGCGAGGTACAGTTCGAAGGCGACAACGACAACGAGTTCCTCCTTAAAAGCCTACTGTCCTACGCTGGCCACTTCTACATGGTCGACTGGTATGGACGGATATTCAAGGTCGTGGGCACGACGCCGCATTATCGCGGTGAGGTGATAGCCAAGACATTTGGTGACGACCGTTTCTCCTTTCTTGTAGAGTCTGCTGGGGAACTGCACCTTGTTAGTCGTGGGCACACAATGGATAGTCGAAATCTCGTGGAAGTTTTCAGGATCAACATTGAGCGGAAATTGCTAGATCCTGTGACTCACATTGGCAGCAGGGCGCTCTTTCTCGGTGTCAGGTGTCTATCCGTTGATGCTGATAAGCTGCCATCCGTCGACAGCAACTGCATATACTATGTCGATCAGCCATGCTATGGTTATGGATGTAACAGTGTCAACAGGTATGATCTCAGCAATAGCGTGGTAGAGAGGTTCTCTTGCGTGTTTGATGATCGTGAACGCATCCGTCCTTTCAGCATTGTTCAGAGGCTCCTCAGTTACTGCGAGGGGGATGAGGTTCCTGACATAAAGGTTCAAGTTGAACGTCTCTGACAGTGGTTCTAAGTAACGGTTATGCTAATAGTTGCATGTGTCTGTTGCATGCCAGCCTCTATGTTTCATTGTGTTATGTCTGAGTTGTGAGATGAGGCATGCTCTCGTTGGGGCCGTATTGTAAGAATTTTATATTAATGATGGAATATTTGCATTAATTTATAATCTGTTACCAGCTGTTGTTTTCCATTTGCCTTGCTGTCATGTTAGGGTAGTGTTGCTCCACGGAACATATATGAAAATGAATTAAGCACATGGCCCATTCTTCTGGCTTCTTTGATGAATGTTACAAAATACAAGAGCAATTGGGAATTGTTGCATTACAAACCTCTATTGATTTTTCTCGCAAAAAAAACCCTCTCTGTTGATTTATGGAACTTGTTTAAAATGCCATGAAATATTTAGTGGTGTAAGTGAATTACCATCACAGTTTTAACAATTCTAAACTTGCATTGATTTATTAAAGACAAACTGTATGGTGAATTCTATTTTGTATATTTGAATTTTTACAGTAATTACACCATGCAACAGCAATTCGTGCCCCTTGCCCCGTTTAGCAAAAGTTGTACTTCTAGTATTTTACACTTAGACACTCCTTCGCAGCAGTGCCAAAGCTTCTCAGGGCTAACCTCGGCCGTACCTCTCCTCGGCCCACAAGAAAACATGTGTATTTTTTTTTTTTTGCCTTTTTGTCCATTAGTACTGGGCTCATTTGCCCACTAAATATCAGTCAAATCAATTTTTTTGTGCCCCCATAAATTTGGACCGAGCTCCGCGGCCGTGCCGATGCTAGCTGGCTTTGCCGGACACAGTGCCTCATGCGGCGACGAGGGCAGTTGGGAGAGCGAGGTCACCTGCTTGTCCGCACCATGGCAGGAGCGTCGGCGCGTGATGGAGTGACCAACGGCATTCGGGCGCCTAGGCGGAGCGAGCCGACGAATGGAGCAACGCGACGCGTTGTTTGCCGTGCATCCTACTGCAGTGGCCTTGAGGTGTTTCTGCAGCCGAACAATGTTCCTTCATGTGTGTTGAGTTTGCTGTATCAGGTATGGTTTGGTTTGGACTTGAGCCTTGATGCGTTCAATCAAAACCAGATCATACCAACCATGTCATTTGTTAAAGTAAATGGCCACGCACTAGTGCTTACTTGGTGTAGTTAAGCGAATTAAGAAGACTGCCAGATGTAGACACAGGCAGAGAGCCTTGCTATGCAGCATACTTAATTGATATTAAGGCTGGTCATAGTGGGAGCAGCATAGGTACTCCCTCCGGTCCGGTGTGTTGGGCTCACTAGAATGAGCAGCGCGACCAAGTCAGACGATGAGTGGCTACAAACGATTTCTTTGTTCAATAGTTTTCTCCAATCAGCAATTAAGTGGGAACTATGCAGGTAATTAACCTACTAGTAGAATGCCAGTGAATATATGTTTTGCTGGTTGTATATATAAACATAATGCATGTCAAATTCTGTGTTTTCTATTTGCTTTCGTGTTTCAAGGATAGTGTCCATGAAGTTTATTCAAGAGCGTGATAATATATTCAACTTATTCTTGAAAGTGGACGGGAAAGCTTCCGTCATAATATCCATCACATTAGACCTTTGTCCTGGAGAAGTGTGGCACCCCGGCTCAGAGAAAGCGGAACGCCCCGTATTCCAGCCCAGAGATCGAGGAGAAGTCTTCTATAATACGACACTGCTTGACATAGAACAAATCAGCTCTTATTATAAGGATAATAATACAAGGGTCTGATGTTACAAAGAAGCACATCAGCACGATGACACTATGCTGCGATACTACACTTGCTCTATGCTAGCAGCGGAACAACTCGTAGCAGCGGAATATTTCTAGCAGCGGAACAACGACGAAGTTGGTGAACTCCACTCCGCAGGAACTCTGGCTGGGACACGGTCTAGCTCACACGCACGGTAACCTTGACAAGCAATCAATCAATCATTGCATCACCTGCAATCTGGCATGACACGCCAGGTCAGTACATTGAATGTACTCGCAAGCTCACAACAACCAAAAGCAGCAAGGCAAGACAACAACATAGCATTAAGCATGTTAATGAAATTAATAGCTACCATGATGAGAAAGCAACTACTAAGCATGATATGGAAGTACTCCAGTACTGATAAACCACCATCTCAGATCTCAATAACCATCTCACTCTTGGCTATCCGGCCAAGCAATATACCATCTAGATCACCTCATGATCTACCTGATCACCTCTGATCAAAACATTCACATGATCACCTCGTGACCACATCACAAACTGAATGATCATCCTCAAGATCATCCAACATCATCATCAACATCCTGCCAAACTGTTACTGCTCACAATATATGAACATATAATTCACCTATAAGTCATTCCGTCATGTGAGTGTTGATTGAACGGTGTGACCTAGTACGAACTTGTGCCCATGACCAAGGACACGGCTATCGATAGATTAAACACACACACACACACTCTGCAGAGGTAGCGCACTTTATTCACACCACGGAACCCATGGCCTGGCACTCCCATTCGGGTGGACCAACGACGTTCCAACAAAACCGACCTACTGCCATAACACTCTCCCGACCACTCCAACCAACACCCCGTTTGGGTTCAGTCCTGGGTGGCCCCGTGCCTACCAAAGCATCAATGGCCACCGTCGTGGCAAAACAAAATCGGTCCCAAACGGGGACAAAAAGGCGCCTAACAACAACTACGGGCACACAAGGTTATGGCTGCTTACCGGGCTAGGGTGCCGCACGCCCATAACCTTCCCTCATTGGAGGCACCAGCGAGAGACATGACAATAGACCGCATTAGGGCCTACCCATAAAAGGCAAATGTGGTTGCACTAGACAAAGCCCGTTTCAGTGGCACCTGACCAACTTAATGACGAAATTTATCCCCAAAATATAGCAGTGATAACTGATACTCCGATATCATCTACCAACCTGTAATCCAAGTCACAGCAATATCCAACAACTAATCCAAAGCATACTAGCGTCACATCAAAATACTCCGGGGATAGCGTAACACTATTAGCATGATGAATTCCAGATCGATAATACTACTAATCCAATAGCAGGAACAACCTATCCAGCTAAGATCCACATGCAAGCATCATCTACTAAATCATACTCCAAAACATAATATCAACTAGCATCATGATGAAAATAATTCTAGCCACTAATAATCCAAAGGCAGCATGTCATTCAAAGTAATACTCCAAAATAATACCAGATACCAACATGAAAATAGTTATAACATGGGCCACTAATAATCCAATGGCAACATGTCATCCTCATAAGCTGCAAAATATTAGTACTAGAACTCCAAGCAATATCATGGCAATAGCAAGATTGAAACATTTCCAAGAAATGCCATGAACAAGATCACACATAGCTAATGCAAAATTTTAAATAAGTTTAAATAAGTAAACCATGTCAATGCATTTCAATCATGGAAATGGAGGGTGTAGCTTGCCTGGGGTGAAGGAATTCATCGGGAAGAAGTGCGAGAAACTTGCGGAACAAATCGTCGAAAAACGTTCTCTCTCGGAGGGGGCTGAATAAGGGCAAGGGCATAATGGTCATTTTCAGAATGTTGTCACATGGTGAAAATGATACCAACAGAACGAGCTCGACGAAACGAAGAAATGGGCTTTGGAATCACCTCATTTGGAGTTGTGAGCAAAAAGTTATGACCAGAGCAGTGCCAGGGACCAATCTGTAAAAAATATATGCACAAACAGTGAGTGGAAAAACATAAAACACATTTGAAGGAATACACCTTCGCTGCAGAGAAAACGTATTCGGGCTAAGAACTGCGCCAGCGTACGTTTTCGCGAACAGAGCTCAAAAGTCGTCTCCACTTATCCACGTCATCAGCACCTGGTCAACGCGGGCTGAGGCTGACACGCGGGGCCCACGGGGAGAAGGGAGCCCACCTGGCCTCTGTCTTCTTCTTCCTCGCCCTGCTCCCGCACGGGACAGAGGAGGCAGGGAAGGGCGCGTCACCCGTGACAGGCCAGCCGGCTCCGGCCGTCTCCGGCGAGAGCGAAGCCACCGGCGGGCTCGGGAGGCCACACCACCTCCATTCAGAGAGGAAGAGGGCGCCGGAGAGAGTTGGGCGGCCGCGGCTTTGAGACAATAGAGGACGGGGCGGCGGCGGCTATTCGTGGGGTGGCGGCCAAACGTGGCTCCAGCGATGAGGCGAGTAGGTGAGGATGGTTGCTGGAGTGCGGTGGTCGTTCTGGTGGAGTGGAGGGGGCGAGAGAAGCTCGGCAGAGTGCCAATTTAGGTGCCGAGGCGGCGGCCATGGCGGCAATGGTGGTTGTGGAGAGCTCCAGATGCTCGGGGAATAGTCTAGGGGGGTAGAGGAGTGAGGCAGGGGCGATGGTGAGCTCGGGAGCGATTGGGGACGGCTATATATAGCCGGACAGGGGAGGCCGTGGCCGAGTGCCACCACGCGAGCTCGGCCAGAGCTCTGGCGAGGCTCAGCGAGCACGGGCGGGCACGGGAACACGACGAGGAGGAGCGAACGAAGGTCACGGAGCAGCAGGAGCCAAGGGGAGCAGAGGAAGAAGAGACGAGTGCCATTAATGCCTTGTCGGCAACTGTTCGCCCGTGGGCGCGCGGCGGCAAGCGTCGGTGAGGAAGCTTCCGGAGGAGGGGAGGGGTCCAGGGGAACGGCGACGACGAGATGAAGACGCTGGGCATGCTCACGCGCGCGAAGCCGATGAGAGGAAGAGAGGCCGAAGCACAAGCGACGCCCTGGACGCGGCCACTGCGCACAAAGCGCGTAAATGGACATGCGAGCTACGCGGTCACCATGAGACAGTGCACAGGGAGGTCACGAGAGGATTGCAAACTATGTCTGAGGTGAAGTCCTTCCAAGATACATCATTTATGACGTTGTGGCTTGATTTGAGGCACTGTGGTTAAGTTGGAACTAAGCTCAGAAGTTTGCTGCATCTAACTTGGCAGAGCACTACTGATCAACAGGAAAGGGATTGGAGCTATGGTGTTGTCTGGGATTGGAGCTAGAGGTTTTGAGGATAAATGGACCAAGGCTTAATATAGTTGCTTTGCAACTGACCAAAATGGTCCAGAAAATGGATCAAGATGATACACTCAAATGGTGTGGCCACTTGAGCTGAAATTGGGTATATCATGATGATTTGATCATAAGAATATGCTGTAAAAATTTCATACGAAATGGATAGGCCAAAGTGGTACTTGTTTCACAAACATCCTCACTGTCCAGAAACTTGGAATAATTTTGGAGAAATATTGGCTTGATGAAATGGTCCCAAATTTGGTGGAGAGATGTTATCTCTACTCCTAATGAAGCAGTTGGTGAATAGTCCACACGGTTTATTTTCGCTGGTTTATTTTCGTCATCCCCCCACCATTTTTTTTCGTCATCATCCCATCTCTGCCAAAAAACCTTTGCGAAAAAAACCCTCCAGCCCCGAGCAGATCGATCTCCCCCGCCGACCAGACCTTCGCACGCTCGATCTCACGCCCGATCCACCCCTACTCCCCCTCCCCGGCCGATCCACCCCTACGCCCCCTCCGCGGCCGATCCATCCCGGTGCCGCGGTCGATCCAAACCTACGCCGTCTCTATTGCAGGAGGCGGCTATCTGCTGTGGGATCGGCCGAGGTGACGGGGCCGCGATCCCGATTAAGATACGCCGGCGATCACGACCCCGATCCCACGGCGACCCCCTTCTGGACACGCACAGGGTCTCAACAGGCGCTGCTCCCCTTTCAGTAGTAAGTAATGCAAGTTCATACACAATAGTTATTACACAAGGTCATACAGAATCATATCAGGAGGCGGCGACTTGAAGGACGTGGACTGGGAGACCGGGCCGCGATCCCGTCTACGAGACGCCCAGGATCGCACGGCGATCCGCTTCTGGACGCCCCCAGAATCCAACTTCTGTTGTACGTATTGCAAGTTTATAATCAATAATCGCTCACTACCTATGTTGAAAACATACATACATAATCTATAATGACTATCTTTGCTGTAGCATGATAGGCCAAACAAACGTTCTGAAACTGCATATTTGAGTTGGTTGCTTCTACTTACTTGTGTTGGTCAATGTCGGCAATCTTAGTGTACATATACATTAAGCACACGTCTTCCTTTCCTGGAGCATTTTCTGAAATTTGCAACATAATCGCTTAGGACCTGTTTACGCAAGTTGCTGTACATTTTCATGACCCATTCCAGCAAGATCCGGTTACTGTACATGTTTGCATAACTGAGAGTGTTGCTTTTACTTACTTTGATTGCTGGGTGTGTTGCTTGTTCTTCTAACTTTGCACGGGCCAAGAAGCAGCCTTTCCAGTAAGCATACTCCATTACATCAAACAATTTAGGGGCTGGAAGTACTATTCCCTCAGAACATGACTGTTTACAGAAAACCTCCCAATAAGGAGACCAGGACTGTTGTATACCTGCTACAACGGAAGGAAACATAACAAAATAAGATCATGAAGATGGGAGACAACTTCAGTTCACAAGCGATTGTTAATATTATGAAAACTTTGCTTGTAGGTATGTATGGGGAATCCACAAAGCAAATCGTCAGGTGTACCTAGAGGTAAATGTTGGACTATAAAACTTGCTATACATGTCAAGCTATATCCCGATTGTGATTTCCTATAATGACGTTGTTGCAGATAATTTTGATGCGACAAATGATGGTGAGAACTACCTGAGTACCCCATTTATGACAGTTGGATCGTCAATTTACCATGATTCCTCCACTATTTATTTATGGAGTTGATCTCGCTTACTTGTATGAACGACACTCAGATGGATTGACACTTGAACCGACTGGACAACCGGTTGTTCCGCATAATGAACAAGTGAGTACTGAAGGTGTAGAATATCAGATGGATGGGACAAACGTTGTTGATAATCACCCTATTAGTCCAGGTACGAGGCTGTGCGGAGAGAGTACTCATAATTTTATTCTATTAAGTTCGTGACTTCAATCTAAGTTACATGTATGAACCGGGCTTCAGGCCAGTCCATACCTGGACAGACCGCAGACCCGGTTGTTCCGCAACCCTATGAATATTATCTGGAGGTGGCCTCTTGGCAATTACTGCAGTCTTCGTTACTTCATCTGACATTTGTCCACTTGATCCATGCTCAACCTCATGAAGTCTACAAAATATTCATAGTACCATAATTGTATCAGTGAAGTAGTGCATATATCAAGCAATGATCTTGGAGTCTCATGGATCTGGCAATTCATAGGTACATATGGAAAATTCAAAAAGCAAGCCAACTCAAGATACAAAGGTGGCAGGTTTGCCTACAGGTACATGTTCCGCTATCAGATTTAGCTGTACCATGGCTAACATCATGCCCTGCTCATAGTGTGTATACATGATGTGTTGCAGGCCATTCCTTGGGGGCAAATGTTGATGAATACAACACAGATAATATACCCTTAGCTGACAAACTTGACTATAGTTACTCATTGGGTCCAGGTTTAATTCTGTGCAAATATCGTCAACATACTTTTGGTATAGAATCATCGGTTTTGTATATTCTCTATCATACCTTACAGACTACGAGGGGGGCAACAACACATCAGATGGGTCAAGTGATGCTTCGTTGACGGCTCCCAGTGAACTCACACTCGCTCCCGGGGATATCACAAAGTTGATCAACCTTACAATGCGATGTCAGGTATTCTTATACTATGTGTATTACATCCTATTGTTGGACAGATTCAGTAAACTGGCAGGTGTGGTCCAGTCTCCTTTGTACATAATGATGCTTTGTTTTTTTTTTTTCATTTTGTTATTTTTACATGATGCAGACAACCCAGCAAACTCATTCATGCAAAATGGTGCTTCCTTGCTGGCTCCCAGTAATCTCACACTCCTCTATGCCAGCAATGTACGGGACAGTTCAAATGGTATTACCCGTCCGTCTTTGATGTGAAGTAATTAGTCCTTACGGGGGTTCATCTTCATATATATAGTCAGCTTATGGCTATTATGTTGTTCCAGTAGCTCTAGAATCTTCCCATGTCGATATGGGAAACCAGGTCGGGCGTAATGCTCTAGCTCGTGAATGTTCAGTGTCTATACCAACAACCGAGCACTAGACAACAGGAGTTGTGATGAATGACCGCAAAAACGGCTTCACCGAAGAAAAGAGAGAGCAGATAAAAGCCCGGAGGCGAGCTGCTTATCGGAAGAAAAAGGAAGAGGGTACGCTCATGAAAATCAGCCTTTCGCTAGACATACTTCTTGCTTTTATAATTAATACGTTTCATACTTTTCATGCCAGATACGTTTTAAGGTACTGCTGATACAATTCATGATGATGGAGAACATAACAACACCTCATCAATAGAAAAAAGGGACATTATAAACACGCGGAGAAGGGCAGCTTATAAGGAGAAAAAAAGAAAAGGAAGATGCTCCGATTATGTACCATCATAAGAACAAAGGGATAAGATAGACGCTAAACGACGGGCAACGTACCACAGAAGAAAAAAGGTAAAACAAGCCCTGATCATACATATTCTTTACTCCACTTATTATGTGCATTTTGACTTTTATTAAGTATACAAAATGTTCGTTAATTCAGTTAAGAAATAAATTGACATCGTGGTATGGGTCGGTAATACCCAAAAAAATAACTAAATCAGAGGAAATTCCCCTCTTTAATAGTACAGATCTCAGACTAATGTTAGAATTTTTTTTGAACTATTCCAGACTAAACTTGTATGAACAGTATGTACATGTCATGCTTTTTAATTTGTGTTCCAGACTTTCTAATTACGTATATGATGCTTTCATACACTTATATAGACCCAAATTGTTTAGAATATTATCCTTGATATTTCGCATCTGTCAGATAGTACAAGGCATGAATCACAAAGTAAAGCTTACAGTCAAAAAAATGTGAAGCTTGGCAAGGCATGGTGCTCAAATATGTGTACCTCAAAGCTTAATTTTGTTCGCCTGCATCAATCATCCAGTTCTGGTCTGACTTCATTTTGCAAGGTTAGTGTGAGCAATATTTGCTTTCCACACTATATTACGAACTTCTCTCCATTTTACGGTTACCTGCAAAACTAACCAAATTAAACAGGGCCATCTGAATATAAGTACAAATTAGATAAGTCAGGAGACAGTAACAGGAATGTCCAGCTTCATAATAGAGCAAGCAAAATTCAAAATATTTTCTTGTGGCCAAATTAAATCTAAATGTACACGCGCAAGACATCTTGACCACATAGTGTATAATAACTAAATTAGGTGGTTCAGCTGAAGATATGAGACATTTTTAGCTCAGAGAGTAAACGGCTATAGAATTTTACAGAAAAAAACTACATACTACTCCCTCTAACAAAATATGAGACATTTTTTGCATTCCCGGCAGCTCCCAAATCTCTGTAAGAGTACAATTCTGCCCTCACCATTGTCCAACTCCCAAATCAGTTTGAATTTGAACCTCGCCGTCGGCAGCACCTCGTGCCTCGCCCAGCAACTCACGCCTCGCCCGGTGCTTGCCGCTCCAGGTGCTCACCACCTCCTTGCCCGCTCCTTGCCCCGACACTGCTTGACCAGGCCCAACAAATCAGTTATGTTTATTTTAGCAGCAGTACACTGATTGTCAAACTGTGTACACTATGCAACAGTACAGTTCATACCAATCAGTGCTACTCCTTTCAGTTACAGAGGCCATCCTGACTGTACTGCAAAACCTAGATTGAGGAGACGCAGTACTGTAAGTGCTAGAGTAACTGTCTTACAGCTAATCAGAGGCAACCGCTTCTTCAGGAGCTGCATCATTGTTCATATCTCATCGTTCCTCCATCTGCAACACGCATCCCTACTCCCATCTGCATCCCATCAAGAATCACAACCATATCCCATCCACACAAGAATCACAACGAACTATACTCCTAATCAAGAATCCACCCCACGCAGCCAGTACGGGGAAGATGCACACCTTGTGGGTCTTGCTATCGAGCGTAGAGCGTGGTAGGCGATTGGGAATTCGGGATTCCGGTGCGGGCTCAATCTCGGGTGTCGTCGAGATAGAGGGGGGACTCCGGCTTAGAGAACCCATGGGGGACGGTAGCGTCCAGTACGGGCGCTCCTGTTTGCAGATAGAGGGCAACGAGGAGCGCTGGCGTTTGTCACAGCTGGTGTCGAGTAGGACAAGGCCGCCGTGCACGCGCTCCTCCTCGACCTTGGAGCACGCAAGACGCAGCACGGGGGAGAGGGAAAGGCGACACGGGCGAGAGGGAGAGAAGGCGGAGAAGCCATAACGGGAGGGAGGCGGCGACGCCGGTGAGAGGGAGGTGACAACACAAATCGTCAGAGGAGAGCTAGGAATTTGGTGGAGGGGAATGACCAAACGAGAGTGTGACGGGAACGAGAGTGTGGTGCAGAGAGAGTGAGAGGTAAGAGAGCATTTTACGGCTTCGGCGTTGTGAGGCTATATTTGGGAAGTAAAAAAAATTGTTAGGTGACAGAAAAATTGAGGCCATGTTCGGCTAATCCCCTCGGCACAGGGGGACCGAAGGGGATTGGGGAGGTTTGAGGGGAATTTTGACTTGCAAGGGATTTAGTACCATTCAATCCCTTTTCAAACCTCTTCAAACCCTGCCTAACTGAACAAGGCTGCATGGGTCTCAAAAAATGTCTTATATTTTTTATATTTTGCTATAGAGGGCTTAATTTACAAAGACACCACATTTCTGGGGAATGGGGTGGGGACTGTGTGATCACAGCTCGAGCCGAGAGGACAGCTAGCGATAAGCGGCAGGGCGACCCTTCTGCACCTCCTGACCGGCGGACGAATCCGACTGCTCACCGCGCCAGATGTGCTCACGGTTGTTGACCATATTCGGCCAACAACGTAAACTTTGGCGGGGAGTGAAGGGGACGGACGACATCATGGTGGAGGGGATGGGTGACGGTGGTGAGCGTGGAGGGGAGGCGGCAGAGCAAAGCCGTGGTAGGGAGATATGGCGGCGGTGACGCTGTGGCGTGAAGAGATGGCGGCAGCGACATGTGCAGGCAGAGTGAGATGTGAGTGAGGGCTTGTGCCCATGTAGTGAGAGTGAGAGGGGTGACCTGTTCTTTCTTTTTATGATATTTCTTTTCAAGATAAAGAAGGAAAATAAGAGGTTGGTTGTATTTTATTTTTAGAAAAATTAGTTGTTTTTTATAAAAGGGAAAATCGGCTGTTTGCTCTAGAGAATTGTAACATACTTTTATTAATTTATTCATGTAGGAATATGTCTGGCTATTTTGTTTTTGATTTTATGTTCCCATGGAACGGTAAAGAAGTCCGGTTTGCACAATATTCTCCATTGCATATTTTTTAGATCGTCAACGTGAAATATTCGTGCTAATTACATATGTTGCTTGTGCAAGATGGTTATGAGCTGGGGAAGAATTTTTTTACTATATTTTCTCAAGTAAGAATGAAAATAAAGACAACATTCCTAACATTATAGTTGAATACCTTAAGTGCACCAAGTAGATCTTAATTTATAACCGATTATTAGTTGCTTCATCGCTCGCTGTGTATACATCATCACATTACATTTTTTTTATCAACTTATATCATTGCAAGTGAAATGGATTTTAATTATTTACTGACTGTTATTGGTTATCTTTTCTATACATGCAGAATTTGACATGCATTACAGTTATATTATATATAATTCCAGCAAAGATTTAAAATGCCCCGTGACAACGCACGAGCATTCTACTAGAATATATAAAAACTTGTATGTTTGCCGCCCGTGGCAACACACGGGCACTCTACTAGTTTGGATAGGATCACAATCTGGTAATTTCTCAGAATTAATGAAGCAATATAAAATATACTTGCTTCACAACCTGAAAATATTAACAGAATCAAAGATTTGGTCCTGTGCTGACATAGATGATTTGATGGGTCTGAAATTTGGAGGAGTGTGATGATATGAGCGCATTAAGGAGTGTGCAAAATTTCAACTCATTTGGATACACCTAGCTAGTACTTCCTTCACAATGGCTTCTGTTTGACAGAAAATTTAAAAATTCACTGAGGAAGAGTCACTAGGCAAATGGAGTTGAATTTTGGCAGGAGGCAATTATTTGGACATAAAAGAATGCCCAAAAAGTTTGGGAGCAAACAAGATAGGATAAATGGCACTTCCTTCACAAAGTGCCGCTCTGGACAGAATGGAAGAATGAATATTGGAGGAATATTTTTGAACATGGCAAGGAAGTTTTTTTACATATTTGGGCAAGATATGATCCAAACAATTTATGAGAATTATTTGAGAATTTTTGGATGGACATAAATATAGGTTGCTTCACAACCTAGGGCAATTAAAGGTTATTCCTTTAACAGAAAATGAATTTTCCCCAAGAAAAGAATTATGGAGTTGGGCTAGGATGGAAATGGCATGGTCTTAGGCAAGATTTGAGGATGATGAGTCACTTGGGAGAAGAATTAAGGGTGATTTCCCAGGTTGCAAGGCCACAGATCCACTCCAAAAAAAACAGAGCAAAAATCAACAAATCAAAAAGAAAAAAAGGGGCAAAAACCAGGCTGTTACAAGAAGGTCGATTTCCCTTTTATATATGAAGAAAACATGCGGCAGCACACTAGAATATTGGGAGGTTCACCACCGGAATATTGACACATTGTGAATATTCCACCGGAATATTGGGAGGTGCACCACCCAAGTATTGTGTCCATCGCGAAAAATATATTCTTACTATCTTATATCTACTATGCAATTCAAGGTCTACAGGACTAAGAGTTTCTAAAGCAACGCGTGGTGTGTCATCTAGTTTCACTAACAAGCACACACAAATGCTGAAGGATCTATTGAACCACTATACATATAGATGGATGGATCCCTGGATCTAATACTTGGTGGCGGGGTCCACAAACAGTAGCAACCCTTCTCTAGACTATTCCATAAAACATAACTCTTTCCAAAATTAGGATCCCGTTAATTAACACCTCAAATTTCAGGAGTTAAAAATTGTGTAGACCTACTCCCTCCGTCCGGTGAAGAGTGTACATCTATCTTAAAAATTTGTCCATAGAAGAGTGTATTTCTATCTTCCCAATGCACTTTAAAGTAGAAAAAATACTTCTCTCTCATCACACGAGAATCAAGTCCAATAGCAATCTACACATGGTCTTCTTAATTTCTACATGCACTTAGCTTATTGGGTGTTGAATAATTAAATTGAAGAGAGATGATGGCTTGCACCTTTCCAATGCATTTTTTACTTAACTCCATAAGGCTGGTTGTAATGGGGAGTGTCATATACTAGTATCATAGATATGATACTAGTGTATGATACTACATCTGTAATGCATAGTATCATATGTGGTATCATAGTGGAATATATTTATTGCCATGCATGACACAAAGTAGCACATCATTTAATATGATACGGTATCATGATATGATACTCAAGCATCTCTTTCTTCATTTAATTTCATGCCACCTCATCAAAATTGCTTAATTGACATGCATGATACTACCTATGATACTTCCATTACGGGCAGCCTAATTTGTCCTAAAATTTCTAGATGTACACTCTTTACCGGACGTAGGGAATACTTCTTGTCTGAAGACTTGACTTCCAATAAAGACCCCACGTGGAAGCCTCTCCCCCCCCCCTTTTTTTTTCATAAATAGCCCCCCCCCCCCCCCCCACCCCCCAAACCCACACATTTCTTTGTCACATCGAGTTTGCAGCCGAAGGCACTGGCCAATAAATGATGTACATGAGCAAGCTAGCCAGCTAGGGCCTAGGATAGACCGTCTGCGAAAGTAAATTTGATAGATGCTCATTGAGCACCACGTACACGTGTGAGGAACTAGTCAAGAAACTCGACGGAAGTCATCCTTAATGGGCTACAGTTTTGACACTTCTTCGTCTAAATCAATTCTTCTCCTCTTACTTCTCCTGGTGGCACCGTCGTGGTCCAGGATAGAACCATTCTTTGGAGTCTGTGGTTGCGGCTATCAGCCTTGTTTTAATGCATATGTGTTGATCTGTGTGCGCGCAGGTTTTCCCATGGTGGTGCTTCTATGCCGTGTGCAGTTTTGCTAGATTCTTAACGGAACCTCACCAGGGGTCGGCAGCGATGTGTTTGCATCGGGGCCAGACCATGGTCGGGAGGGCGGGGAAAAGCGCCCTTGGCATTGGTGGAGGAAAGAGAGCGTTGGGGAGGATAGAGAATTGAAGGAGAAAGGTTTTCTTCTTCTCAAATTTGAGCAGAAAGAGACAAGTTTGAGGAACAACTCTTCAAATTCTTGAAGAGTTAAAAATTTGAGGAAAGGGCTAGAAAGGGTTAACTCCTCAAAATATATCCTCAATTTTGTGCGCACGGGAAGTATATTCTTCTTTCGACCTTTGATGGTGAAACGACGCATAGCAAAGCATCAATGCCGATTCAATACATGCAACGATTATGAATATATGAGCTCCAGTTCACATACTCAATACAAAGACACTAATTCCTCGAGAAAACTTGCGTCCATATAAAATAACAACATTTTTAGGGAGTTAATAACATTTATTTGGTTGATAAACCATTCATAGTACAGCTGAAATGTAGCTCTCATTCTTCACAGAAGTAATGTAGGAGAGCACACACTTCCGATATCAAATAGATTGGTCCAAATGATAAGCTAGATTACTCCTTGGTCGAAGCTAAATCTTTCTCGGAAAGTGTGTGCTCCTTATATTTCTGGCCGGTCCTAGATGTAGATGTACAGAGTAAGAACAAGGGCAAAAGCAACATAAAGATAGTCATCATAGAGAAAGCGACAAAGAGAAAGAGTGCCATTGCCATAAATGGAAGGGATAGCATGAAGTCCTTAAAGTCATCAACGCCAAAGTGTCGTTTGAAATCTTCAGCTGAGCTACGAATTAATTAAACATACATTGTCACGAATTAATTAATCAACAATGAATACCTAAAAATTAAGTAGGTACATAGTGCAGTAATTCCAAATATATATTCATATGTAATTACGATGGTTTTGAAGGGGGTCGCCCAAGCAGCTGGAGCAGCTTGGTGTTCTTCTTGATCTCCATGGCGCATCTCTCAGCTTGGAGATCGTCCATCTCACGGAGCAAACGGAGCAACTCCTGCCGCTTCTCCTCCAATCGACGCAGGCCCACAGGGAAGTGCTGCAGGGCAATGAAATGTAGATAATTTTTGCACGCATTAGAATTTAATTACTCTCTCCGTTCACAAATATAAAACGTTTTGAATATTTCAATATAGACTACACACGGACTGAAATAAAGTGAACAAACATAGTACACTGCATCTATATACAAGCGACGCAGAAAAAAGGGAAGCATCTTATATTTGTGAATGGAGGGAGTACTAGCGAGTAAGTAAATTCTTTGGTTCGACGACCACACACACGTAGTTAGTCAGTATGGTGATTTGGTTCGATTCAACATACAGAATAAATTCTTTTGTTTCAACTTACAAAGGAGCGCATGCGACGTTTCGTACCCTGTGATTGTTGGTGAGAGGATCGTATGGTGATTCAGGGGAGCTGCTGAACCAGTGGAGTGAGCTCAGCCTGCCATGGAAAATAGTCCACGGCAGCTTCCGCGGCTGCTCCTCCTTGACGACGGTGAGCGACCTGGCCGCCATGAAACTGCCCTGCAGTGGTCGCTCTAGGCCGGCATGGCCGCAGACCTTCCTCGCGCCAAACCGAAGCAACGGGGCCATCGAAGCTCTTTCTTGTTCCCTCAGCTAGATAGTATGATTTGTTCTCTCCTAGCTAGCGAGCTTCTTTCACGGTAACTTATAATACCGGGACGCGCGCGGTACTGCCGCAGTCACGTTACACCCACACCACCCGGTAACAAAGCTGCGTGACACACCAAACCCTACTCAAACGAGTTGGCTGTTAGTTCACGTGGACAGCGTGCACTCCTACGTCACAATATTTTGAGCTAAATATATCTAGAGGTGCTTTCAGAAAGAACAAAATATTAACCCGGGGGGAGCCATTGGACGTATTGGAGCACCGGGGCAATTGGTGCTACCGGTGCATAGGACACCGTTGCACATTCAGAAATGTTTGAAAAAATCCGAAAAAAATGTCAGTGTATTGTTTTATGGGTATATTTTAAGGGTACGCCCGTTTTATGGGTGCATTGAAAAAATCCGAAAAAAATAGTGCATTGACACAAGTCAGGGTATGTAGTCACAAAAATTTAAATCAAACTTTGAAATAGTGCTCGTTAATGGGTCAAAACCGAAGCCCAACTTGTGTTATTCCGTGTCAAAGTAGTCTTTTTTGTATCTTGAGCAATGTTTCAAATTTTGATTTCAATTTTTATGACAACATAAACTGATGTCGTATCAATGCATTATACTTATTTTAGATTTTCTGAACATTTTTTAATGTATAACGGGGACCGGTGCACCACATACATCCCCGGGGAGCCATGGTCCCTTCTCGCGCACCCCTGGCTATAGGGAGTAGGTCGTGACGGCTATGCCCAAGACAGATATTCCTTTGTGAAAATAAGTGTGCGATATGTTATTCTAGTGACGTAGCAACATCGAGGGTATTAGGAATCGACAAATGTTTCCTTAAAATATACCCATAAAACAATACATTGGTAGTCACCTTTTATTGTGTTTTATTAGCTATGAGAATCACTCCCTATATGGAGTAGACCGTGATGGCTACGCCCAATATGGATATACAGTTGTCACCTCTATTCTATTGAACACTTCCTACATTGCTTGCAGATCCCCATCAAAGACATGCAAACATCGCAAAGAAAATATTACTTTCTTTGAGAGGAAAAATTACACCACAATACAAAGCAACAATGGTCCTACCACCTCCATACACCAAAACGGCTAACGAAGGCAAGGGAAATACGGAAACACTAAGTCTCTGTCAACATGTCCACGGGGTTCGTCCCCATTATCGGGTCTGAGGAGGCAACTTTCATTTCAGATGAGACCAACTAGAGGAGATATCTTGTGTCATGGGCTGCGGATGATTGTTGGTATGTTCTGTTCTGATAGTTCGTTGTATTACACTTCGAACTAACCTAGAGGCCGTGCTTAGGCGAAAATCGATATCAGTAAAGTAATCCGGGAACTCTAGTTCATTAAGTTTTTTTTATTGCCATTGAGTTTTTTTCGCAAATGATCCAAATATATTATCAAAGTTCAGCGGAAGCATGAAATATGTCCAACATAATAAAAATTATCATCGAGATTTCAAGACCACTACCTCCGCCAAAATGAGCCGTCGACGCGGTGTTGTTGCCACTCCCCTATCGGAGCTGGCTTGACCTTGTCGATTATAGTCAGAAAGTCTTCGTGTGCATGCCCTAAGGATAAACGTCCTAGAGCCACAATCGTCGTCATTGAACCCTTGCCTAGATTTGACGCACCCGACCCCAAATTTCGCAACATGGCAAGAAACCCTAACCTTACCGCTTCAAGGAGATGGCAGGAATCTATGTAGGGAGCTCCGTCGACTACGTCTAGATGGATAAACTCATGGATCGAAACCCGGAAGACAAACTCAAAGAAGTAGCGCCGCCACCTGCAAGGACTAAAGAAGCCTAACCTAAGCTATTAACCGGAGCGGAGGCCCCAGAATTCTTCTCCTCGCCACCAGCCGCCGAAGCGGCAAACAAAGTAGTGGAGGCGAATCCATAGACTCGTCGGTGAAGTGTGGACGGGAGAGTTTCCCTAGCGCCTAGGGGGAGGGAGGGAAAGAGAGGAAGTGGACATGACTTAAGATTGGGTTGACCGACATTGACAGAAAAATTGAACTAAAGTGGACAAAGAGTCATTTTTTTGCAAGACAACTTCATATATATTCATCTTCAATCATGACAGTAAAATAAACAACAAAAATTACATCCAGATCCGTGGACCACCTAGCAACAACTAAAAGCACTGGTGTGAGCTGAAGGTGCGTCGTGATCATCGCCCGTCCTTTGCTGGAACCGGGCAAACCTTATTTTAGTAGGCAGTCGGGAAGTCGTCATGCTAAGGCCCGTAGGACCAGCACGCCAGAGCAGCAACCGTCACCGATCCAGAAAGTCGTACATCGGAAGGATCAAACCTGTAAACACCCAAATGCAGACGAACGAGGAACGGATCCAAACGAAGACCAACACCGATTGAATTTCGTCGTATCCGACGGAGACACACCTCCACACGCTCTTCGACGATGCTAGATGTACCATCGGGACGGGGATAGAATGTGGGAGACATTATTCCTACTGAGGGGCATTACCGCCGCCACATAGCCCCAACCATGATGCTGAACCTAACAAGAACGACAACGGGGTCCCTCCCATCGGCGGGAACCCGAGGTTCTCCGCACCTCCATGACCGAAAGACCATCGAAGATTGGGTGGACCGTTGGCGATGCCGACGGGAGGAAGAGGAAAATTTGAGATCTTTTTTTGTGGACAAAGAGTCATTAACTTGCCAAAATATTGGTAACCATCCAAACGGGATCAGATATTATTCATGACAAGAAAAATTGGCAATGTGAGTTTTATTGAGCACCCAAACATCATGTGTATGCTAAGAGCATCTCCATCAGGCACGCAAATACTACTCCGCGTGCTAAAAACCATCTTTTTTTGGCGCCGGAGACATTCCAATAGATGCTGCAAAATAGTGCGCATGAAAAAGAATTTAACGCACACGCTTAAAAGCACTATCGCACGCTGCAAATGTTGGGCGCCGGACCGCGCACGGTTCAAAATTTGCGCCGCATATTTTTTTGGGCGTGCGTTTTTGGGCATGTGGAAAACTAATGTTGGCCGTGACGCGCTAAGTGCTACACTGGCGCTGTAAAACTATTTTAGCGTTTGATATTTCTACGCCTCTATTGAAGATGCTCTAATGGGATCCTTCTGGACACCCGCCATCTTGTTCGGCTGGAACAAAGAACCGAGCAGAAGAACAATCTCATGAGTCGCCGAGAAACCGAGGTGGAGAAAAACCGAAAACACGCCATATATGATGAACCCGGCCCCGGATACCCGTTACCCGATCACCACCATCACGTCTGTGCGCGCCCGCGCCCGCCGATGAGTAGTCGTCTCGTGACTCATGAACCAACAAGGCCGTAACCGTGAAAAATGACAGCAGTCTGGAAAAACATGGCTGAAATGTTTGCGCCGGCTAAATGTGCCTGATGCGGCAAGGTGATCCGTCTCTGCGGGCTGTTCACTGTGAATCTCTGACCCGTCTCATTCGGCTGCTGCTACTAGGACTCGTATTTCGCGACAGAAAGATCAGCTTTTGGTGCCGGCCGTAGGGTACATTTAGAGGGTTCTTGGATACGTTTTACTCCCATGACTAGAAGTAGTGGGACTAAAACTTACTAGCCTCACCCATGCTTGGATCCAAATACTAAAGAGACTAAAATCAAGTTATTGAGCATTTATTATCCTCCAAATCCTCCAATCCAGAACTCGCATGCGTTAAAGGAGAGAAATTAAATGAGGAGAGAGAGGGCTAATACATATTTTAGTAGGTTTTCTATGACTAAAAGATTTTAGCCTCAAGACTAGTCCTAGCCTCTCTTTAGTCAGGGGTGCTTGAAACTTTAGCCTCTAAAAGAGACTATTTTTAGTCAGACTAAAAATAGTCCCTTGGATCCAAGCACCCCCTTAGACGTGTGTTCCAGCATGATACTACTGGTTTGTGGTATGAACTCGGCCTAGCTGGGGAAGGCGGAAGGAATTGCATGCCACCTTCACCTTGGGAGGGGACGCATGAGACTCTGTGCATGAGCGTGCACCGCTTCGCGAACCGGTCACATTTATCATGGAATAGCGAAGGACCGCACACACCGTGAGTTGGCCAAGAGGTGAAACGAAGCGTCCCGCCGGCGACCACACGCATTCCGGCCAACCAACCATCAGATCTCCTACTCCTATATATATGCACGAAGCTACGGGCGGGCTCAACAATCCCACATCCATCTCCACTTCGTGTGAGCGAACACCATGGCAGAGGGTAGTAGGTCGAAGCAAAGCATGGTAGTGTGGTCGTCTCTTCGCATGGATCTCGTCCGCAAGGTCGGCGACTCGCTGTTGGCCACCAGCGACGTCGTCTCCTACCGGGAGATGAGGGCTGTCTGCCACAACTGGCGCGCTGCCATCCCAAAGCCGCCTCCGATGTCCTGGGTCATGCTCGACCAGGAGGATCTCGCGGATGGCGAATACAACTATAAGAATCCTGCGGTGGCTCTCTTCCTCCAGCCCTCCACGGGGCGCATCCTCCGCCTCCGTGTTCCGCAGCTTGAGGACGACGAAAACATCCTGGTCTGTACCTCCGACGGTCTCCTCGTCCTTGGAGGAAGCAAGGACCTGCACCCTGCTCGTCTCCTCAACCCCTTTACTGGTGACATGCTCGCCTTCATGGCGCCGATTCCTCAGGAAAGGAGGGTGCTCACTGCCGTGGCCAGTTCTAGCCCGACGCTTCTCTTCTCGTTTGAAGACTACTTGGACAACAACTCTCTTTATGTTTACTGTGCTGATACCACCAGCCCACTCTGCGAGGTGCAGTTCGAAGGCTTCGAGGACGACCCGTTTGACCTTAAAAGCCTACTTTCCTACGCTGGCCACTTCTACACGGTCGAATACAATGGAGGTATATTCAAGGTCGTGGGCACGGCGCCGCACTATCACGGTGAACTGATTGCCAAGTCACCTGCCAACTACACGGATGACTACTTCCTGGTGGAGTCTGCCAGAGACCTGCTACATGTTTGTCTCGGACACAAAAGGGTGCAAGTTTTCAGGGTCGACATTGAGCGGAAACTGCTAAAACCAGTGAAGAACATTGGCAGCCAGGCGCTCTTCCTCGGTGCTAGGTGCCTGTCAGTTGATGCGCATAAGCTGCCATCCGTGGACGCAAACTGCATATACTACCTAAATGGTGACAGCATCAACATGTATGATATTCGCAACAGAAAGTTAGATCATTTAGGCAGATTAAGTCTAAACCGTCCTTTCAGCATTGTTCAGACGCTGCTCGATTACTGCTGGGCTCTTCTTGATATATGTGCTCAAGTTGAATATCTGAAAAGTTGATTGTAAGACATGTTCAGTTGCATGCCCCACCTAAGCTTCATTCTGTTAGGTTTAAGTTGAGATGAGTGATGCTCGTTGGTGAAGTATTGTATGAATTGATCTTAAAATATGGGCTTCGTTATTTTAAGCTTGAGTTGGGATGACTGATGTTTGTTGGTGAAGTACCGTATGAATTGATCCTAAATTACGGGCTTCGTTCTGTTAAGTTTCAGTTGAGATGGGTGATGCTAGTTGGTAAAATATTGTATGAATTAATCTTAAATAACATACTAAGTTCTATCAAGTTCGAGTTGAGATGACTGATGCTCGTTAGTTAAGTATTATTGAATTAATATTAAACTCTGGACTGTTTGCATGAATATATATTATATGTTATTTTTATCCATTATAAACATTTGTAGATGTATAGAAGATAACGTAAAAAATTATAAACAATTTAAATGGGCACTAACAACACTAGTTGTTAAAGTAAACACCGGGTCTCTTGAAGCTAGGATGGGCTAGCGTGCTGTCCAACACTGTGACAACGTGAGAACATTCCTACATACACCGGGAGTTCTCATGAGTTCTACTATCATGATTGGGGGTCATTTCTGCATTTTAGTGTGTTTATGGTTGGCAAAATTATGTATATTAATATTATGTTAGTTTAGTACTATGCCAAAAAAACATCGAGGGTGCTAATATCCAACGAATGTTACATGATTATCATCATGTTTGACATTCTTACTTAACTTTGTTTATCATTTGGGTAAGCTATAAAAAGTATAAAATTGTATCTGGGGTGGCATAAAAAAGGATTTTGTGTTTTATATTGTTTGATGGACATGGCATTAGGACTATTTACTTATGAAAAACAGAAGGCACAACTATTGCTCCCTGCATAAATATAAGAGCGTTTAGATCACTACTTTTTATATTTCTTTACACACAGAGTAGCCTACAACTGTAGGAAATTTTCAAGAGACCCTGCTCATCAGTATTTTTTGTCACCATTCGCTTTGTACACCCTTCATTCCATGATGAGTTCAACGCCACCATAGGGCCCCTCCTATGCAATTATTCCCCATAAAATAAGCACATGAAGTTATCATTCCCTATTGTTCTGAGCTGCCTCGACGCCCTAATTGTGAATTATTCGCAGGACGCAGTGTATGTTAAAATAAATAAAATTTGTGTGATAGTATATGTTAAAATATGGCAGCCCACAAAATTTCTTCCCAAGAAAAATATGCATTCACGATATGCACAAATATAAAAACTCTAGAAGTACGATGAGAGCGTGGGTTTTCATAGAAAAAATAACCTTTTTTCATTCTTATGCTCTCTCTAACTCTCTTCGTGCTACATCTAAGAGGAAGAATACGGAGGAAAATAACAAGGATACGGCCATATAGGAGTTAGATGCCATAAGAAATCACACAGAAGAACAATCTCCTAAAAGACTTTTGTTAGCTTCGCAATGACGATGGAGAGAGTGCTGCTTTGATAGAGAGGGAGCATGGATCACCAAACAGCGGCATGTTCCATTAGGGGACACCCAAGGGGAGAAATGGAGACCACATCCTCGTCATTGCCGCAAAAACGATGGCACCCCCCTAAGGGTTGCCCTTCCATAGTCAAAGCCACTGGCTGCATCACCACCAAAAAATTAGAAAGAAGGGGATCATTACATGGGCACCAAAACGAAGACACACGAAGCTCATGTCCAAGTCCGAATGACTCAAAATGGCGTAGATGCCTCCTCCTAGATCCAAGACCGAGGGCTGAAAAGCCACTACTTTGGTGAGAGATCTAGAGAAAACTTATTCACCACTGCCATATAAAATTAAGCTACCGCGTGAAAACAACCACAAAAGGTGGAGACTTTCACAAGGAAGAAGATGAAATTTTGCACTTCGAAAAATAACCAATGTTTTTGGAGTGGTTAGGTTTTCCCCTACAGTTAAAATGTGAACGTGTGTCTAGTTTAATTTTTCCTCACGGAAGAAACATGAACATTTTTGGTTTTGGAGAAACCGGAAGAGACACGATTGATCCGCTCAATGGGCCTGGTGCGGCAAGGTCCAGCACGATTGGCCTGAGCGTGTAGGGACTTCAAGTATGTCGGTTACATCTAGGGATAAACATCCCGAAGATTCAAGTGTGTCTTGGAGCATGCGTCAAGTCTTCGGAGGAATCCATCTTAAGTACGTCGAGGCACATGGCAGTCTTGGCCCATTTGTTGATGATCCAGGGGTCCTCGGCCAGGCCCACTACTGAGGGGACGACGTGGTTTCCACCCACTAGTCCAAGACACCATCAGTCATCAACATGTTAAATATCTCTGCATTTTTTCCTCCTGGACATCAGAGTGCTTGACGTATGCCTCCTCCTTCTTCGACAAGATGTCCTCGAACCTCTCCATCATCTGGTTGTCGCCCCTTCTTGCTCTGCCCTCTCCTCCTCCCACTCCTTTCCTCGGAACCCTCTTCTAACCTTCTTGGGCTGTTATTTTGTTGTGTCGGTTGGATCACAATTTTCTTCCTTGGTGCCATTAGCGTCTGTCTTGGCAATGTATAGGTTCCATGTGGGTTCTCCATTCAACTTTAACCAACAATACATGACGGTGAAGTTATTTTCTCTAGCTTCAAGAACACATTACACGCTCGGAAAGGCTACAAAATAAAACATTGTCAACAATTCATATCCGGACAATTGATCTACAAAACAATGCATATCCGGACACAATTGATCTATGCCACTATGCATGACGGGCCAGTTGATCTACAAAACAATGTACATCCGGACACAATTGATCTACGCTACAATACATCACTGGACAGTTGATCTACAAAACAATGCATATCCGGACACAATTCATCTACACAACAATGCATGACCAGCCAATTGATCTACAGAACAATGCATATCCGTACAATTGAATTGCGTACCTGGCCAAATGATGAACTTACTTGCTCTGTGATTTTCACACCACATGACCACCGTGCGATGAGTTGCCTCTGTAGGGGAACGTAGCATGCAATTTCAAAAAAAAAACTACGCTCACGCAAGATCTATCTAGGAGATGCATAGCAACGAGAGGGGGAGACTGTGTATACGTACCCTCGTAGACCTTAAGCGGAAGAGTTTGACAACACGATTGATGTAGTCGAACTTCTTCTAGCTCTGACCGATCAAGTACTGAATGTACGACACCTCCGAGTTCTGCACACATTCAGCTCGATGATGTTCCTTGTCCTCTTGATCTAGCAAGGTGTTGAGGAAGTAGATGAGTTTCGTCAGCACGACGGCGTGGTGAAGGTGATGGTGAAGTGATCCTGCGCAGGGCTTCGCCTAAGCACCGCGAGAATATGACCGGGGGTGTAAACTGTGGAGGGGGCGCCGCACGTGGCTAACAATTGATGTTATGTGTTCTAGGCGCCCCCCTCCCCACATATATATAGGTTGGAGGGGAGGAGAGGCAGCCAGGGGGCGCCCCAAGTAGGCCGAATCCTACTTGGGGTCTTCCCCAATTCGGCCTCCCCCCTTCCATAATTGCCGGAGAACAAAAGGGGAGGGGGAAGAGAGAAGGAGGGGGGGGGCGAACCCCCTATTCTCCTTCTCCTATTCGGCCTCCTTCCATAGGGGGGCACACCTTGTGGGATGGTGTGCTCCCCTCTCATAGCCCATATCTTCTCCCCGGGGGTTCCGATAACCCCTCCGGTACTCCGATATGTACCTGGTACACTCCGAAACACTTCCGGTGTCCGAATACTATCGTCCTATATATCAATCTTTACCTCTCGGCCATTTCGAGACTCCTCGTCATGTCTGTGATCTCATCTGGGACTCCGAACAACATTTAGTCACCACATCACATAACTCATATAATACAATATCACCATCGAACCCTACGGGTTCGAGAACTATGTAGACATGACCGAGACACCTCTCCGGTCAATAACCAATAGCGGAACCTGGATGCTCATATTGGCTGCAACATATTCTATGAAGATCTTTATCGGTCGAACCATTAGGAAAACATACGTTATTCCCTTTGTCATCGATATGTTACTTGCCCGAGATTCGATCGTCGGTATTTTCATACCTAGTTCAATCTCATTACCAACAAGTCTCTTTACTCACTCCGTAATACATAATCATGCAACTAACTCATTAGTCACTTTGCTTGCAAGGCTTCTTACGATGTGTACTACCGAGAGGGCCCAAAGATGCCTCTCCGATACTCGGAGTGACAAATCCTAATCTCGATCTATGCCAACCCAACAAACACCTTCGGAGATACCTGTAGAGCATATTTATAATCATCCAGTTACGTTATGACGTTTGATAGCACAAAAGGCATTCCTCCGGTATCCGGAAGTTGCATAATCTCATAGTTAAAGGAATATGTATTTGACATGAAGAAAGCAATAGTAATAAAACTAAACGATCATAATGCTAAGCTAACGAATGAGTCTTTTCCATCACACCATTCTCCTAATGATGTGATATCGTTCATCAAATGACAACACATGTCTATGGTTAGGAAACTTAACCATCTTTGATTAACGAGCTAGTCTAGTAGAGGCTTACTAGGGACACATTGTTTTTGTCTATGTATCCACACATGTATCAAGTTTCCGGTTAATACAATTCTATAATGAATAATAAACATTTATCATGAAATAAGGAAATATAAAATAACAACTTTATTATTGCCTCTAGGGCATATGTCCTTCAGTCTCCAGTTGCACCAGAGTCAATAATATAGATTACATTGTAATGATCTAACACCCATGAAGTCTTGGTGTTGATCATGTTTTGCTCGTGGAAGAGGCTTAGTCAACAGGTGTGCTATATTCAGATTCATGAATATAATTCAACTTTTGCAGTAGCCGTGTTTTAGGAAAAAATAGGCTCAAAAACCGCTCAACACAACATCGTGTAGCTACAGAACTGTGCAACAAAAGTTCGCTAATCATGGACATTCGCTCTCCGCACTTATTACCGCTAACTCCCGCTGATGTAGTTGTATTTATTCTCTACTGTGTAACCTGTACCCAGTCAGACCAACCATTTTCGTTAGAAATTTCGGCAGCATAATGCATCGGGAGTTTTTTTTATTTCACTAAGTTACAACCGAGCCATCCATCATCATTCAACAGTATATCGCTGCACATCATGCTTCAGTCACTACAATATAAATCTTGGTTGCAACATGTGCCTTTGTTGAATTTGGATCAACATCCCACAACGCCTTCATCAAGCTTAGGAAGGAGCACTTCGCTTCAGACACCGTCATAAATATACCCTATAGCCACCGTAAACACCCACCATCATGGGCAGCACCATGTCCCATGTCCCTTGTCGTGGATAACTATGCCTCTACCTTGACCCTGAAAACCTTTCTCTTCCCATGCTTACGTGGGCACCTGAATTGGGCTTCAATTAAGTTGGACTATATTTCGTTCCCTTCACTACTCGCATGCCCGTCCTCGTCTCCACAACACAATAAGCTTCCTTTCACATGTATCATGGTCTTTGTAGCTAATGTTAGCCATCTAAAGATAGTTGTGCTAGCTGAAAGGATATGTCATGAATAGCCTTTTCAAGGGATTTGTCTCGGTTTTTGAAAAGAGTGTCGTTGGGAAAACTGATTCAGAACCATGTTATCACTACAGACCATTGCTGCTAAGCTCTCCGGCATAACTTTTTTTGGTTTCTTTAATATGTTCTCCTAGTGCAAGTTTACTGGTACCGATACTAATATGGGTACCAATACCTATGCAAATTGGACTCAGGATTTCATTGGGAAGAATATGTTGATGTTGATGCCACAACTGTTATATTTTATTTTAATACATATTATAGAAACTTGGAGGAGGGGAAAATAAAAAAACCATTGAATAATCCAAGAACTCGCAAAAAACTGAATATTCCAAGAGCACTTTACAGTACCCTGCCATTTAATTTGAGACCTTCATTTGCCCCAATCAAATGGCTTGTATGATTTGGTACCCCGCAGCTTACCCAATGGAGTACTAACTCGAAAACTCATGGAGTGCCTCCATCTAAGGAGTAAAACGATAAACTCCTCAGCTGTCTACATGAGCGTATTTTTGTCTCGGCCTACGTGGCTGTTACAGCTAGATCACTTTTCATCAGCGAAAATGAAAGAAAAGGAAACATAGATGAATTCAGTTGGTTTTAGCGATGATCCAGGTTTTCTATTGTGGCTAGGTAGTTGAACAGTAAAATAAATTTAGCTTTCTAAACCTTGGTAATCAAATTGAAAACTCGGATGTCAACAGATAGGCCAGCTGCTACATAACTCATTGCTAGGTTAATGGTTAGCTTTTATATCTTTGTAATCTTCACATAACTTGCAGGATTTTGGCTAAAGGAGACAGTTTAATTCTCAGTTGTTAGTTGCAGCCTTAGGTAGTAATCTGACCATTTACCTAAACGATTACTTTGGTTATGACCCAACTACATGAAAGTAAATCTTGCTCGTCGAATTGAGTGAGGTACAACTGGACCCAAGCATCGAGTCAGGCCTCTACTATTCAACACAACATATCACAATACAAAGAATATGACACAATATTCAAATATGCTCTCAAGAAATAATAAGCCAAGATTCAGTTGAAAAAATGACAATTTACTCTCAAGTAATAATAATCAGAGACACCTATAAATAACCATTGCCATGTTGGAAATAAGCAGCAACAACAGACAACAGCTAGCGAACGGGATACCATCAACAGTCTTGGTGTTCGGCTGTAACAAGCAAGGTTTGTACAGAGTATAGTTGGTTTCACTTTGTAAGCATATACATTGGATTTTATCACATCAGCAGATCAATGATCGGATAGAGATTATGAAGTATTAATTCTATCATCACAAAGTTTCAAAGCAGAATATAGTGAATGGTTTACATGTATACACAGATGCAACTGATAGAACTAGCACTGAACCCAACGCAGCAAAATCCATATCTTCATCAGATATCCATTTTATGTTTTCGAAAACAATTCAGGGCAGCGTTACAAAATCCATAGCTTCCCAATCTATGTTTCCTTATGTTGTCAGGATGAACAAGTAGTAGCATGAACAGTGAGTTGTCATGGATTCAATGAACATCATCAATTATGCAAATCAGCAATCACACACTATCTATAGATAAATCAGAATAGGAAGAAGATCATAGGGGAGAAAAAAGCACATACCAGCCCGAAGCGAGGTTGGCATCATGGCAAAGTCAATGCAGCAGCACATCACGGGCTCACTGGCAGTAGTACAGGAGCAAATGTTGGCATGAGTCCATTTATTCTCCCAACCGACATCTTCTAGTTCTGGGCAAGACCACCATGCATGCATATATTAGAAGGCGAATCGAATTAGAAAATCAAAGGTATGAATATTACATTGGATTAAGAATGGGGGAAACAGAAACCTTGGGCCATGTCGACCAGATCTGGCCTAGCCCACGGTCAGCGAGGAGGCAGCGGTGTGTTGTGTTGTGCCTGCATTCTACAGGATCCACTAGCCTCATCAGCGGCCACTTCTGCAGGGTCAGAAAACCTTTGTGAAGCCGACCATGGCAAGATCCTATGCCATGGATCACCCAGGACGTGTCCCTCCTGAGGCGTCCGTGCAGGATGCAAGAGTCAGCAGACAGCGCCTGGCCACCCATTAATGTGTGGCAAGCTTGGCTTCAAATCATGTATGCTTTTCAGCTAAGTTGGTACTTTTGCTACCTGCACCAATTCCCCCTTCCATGTTTATTTCCAAACTGCAACAGCAAAATAAAAGTGAGCACCTAGTGCAACAATTATACTAAATGCCCCAAAACAGATTAACATTTTGCTTTTTCTTCTCTAGAGATCACAAAGTGGGGCATTGAACAAACATTAGCTACAAGAAAATTTGAGCTCATACATTACATAGTTACAAATAGCAAATATGAAGCCACCAATAATAAAGAAGTATGCAGCCAACAAATTAATTAATGCGACAAGAGGCGTACTTATTAGTAGCACCCACCACTTTCGAAATTCCCCAAGGAAGTTTCAAGACTTGAGCAAAAGATAATATGTGTGTGCGTCATGCTACCAAGTATGCATAAGGTTGGCAGTACACATACAAGATGCAAGCCTCAAGTAAGTTATCATACTTCTTCTCGATATGTTTGATTTGTCCACGACCCAGACTCAGCCGGGGATTCCACTGCGGCGCAGTCAGCTGACAGACGCAAACTCCCAGCAGGCTAGACTGCAAGGCACACACACTCTCTAATCTAATCTGTATGCACTTATTGCTAATTAGCTAGCCGACTACTGGCGTGCGTGTGGTGGACACTATCTCATCTTCACTTGAATAAATAGCACCAGCCTACCAAACTAACAAGGTTAACTTCAACACTTAGAGAAACAAACATGGATACGTGATTTAAGAACTTCAACCCCTATAACAACAACAAAACCTTTATTCAACACCTAGAAGTTGGCACAAAAACAGGAATGGCTTAACCGCACACACATACATGTGAAAGTCATCATAATGGTTGAACTGACCAATATAGTAAAACTCCAGCCAATTCAGTCCCGACCTTTGAACTATCACACAATGCTACTGGACCATGTTAAGATACAAGTCCACAAGGCAAGATAGCATTTATTAACATGAAACTACAAGAAGGAATTGATGCCATATTAGATATGACACTGAAATCATTACTATGATTGAACTAAAAATATAAACAAAGTCTAGAAGATGTAATATCTTTGGCTTTTAGCATCAGCAACTTCACGAAGTCAACCTTGCATGATAAAACACAGGCCGAGCCCAACCGCTAAGCAATCAGACACTCTACTAGCGGCATTGGTGTCTTCTACCTCCTAGCAGAAGCTTCTCTGAGACACCTACTGATCCAAGCATCGCAAATTAGAGTTTCACCTCATTCTGATACCAACCCAGCAACCTGAGCAATCACCTAGGTAACAAAACCCCTACGTACAGATCAATTTGAGTAGCAATAGTAGAAGGGAGGGGCAGGCTGCTTACAACAATGACTTCGAAGAGGTTGGCCTCCTTGGTGAGAGCGAGCAATCCATGGCAGCGTCGAGGGCAGCAAAGCTCAAGGCGACGGAAGTAGTAGTCAGGACTCCGTGCCACTACCCCCATGTCCAAAGGCGTCGTGCTACGAGATGAGGCAGGCCTTATGGATGGGGCCTGCAATGGGGAGTAGACATTAGAATATGGATTACACAAATAAATGGAGGATGCAGTGCAAAAAAGGGCCCAACACGGAATTGCAATTCATCAGCAAGAAAGATGATGATCACACTCACAATCACACAAGAACACCACCACAGATCCAAACAGTAAATCGCCAATGGCTTGATGGCTGGCGCATCTGTGTGTGTGTGTGTGTGTGGGTGTGTGTGTGTGTGAAAGAGAGAGAGAGAGAGAGAGAGAGAGAGAGAGAGAGAGAGAGAGAGTCCAGTCCCAACCTTTGAACTATCACACAATGGTGCTGGATAATTTTAAAATGCAAGTCCCCATGACAAGATAACATTTATTAGCATGAAGCTACCAGAACGAGTTGATGTCACATTAGATATCACATGGAAATGAATTCATTACTATTATTGAACTACAAATATTAACAAGATCTAGAAGAAGTTATATCTTTGGTTTTTAGCACCAACAACTTCACAAACTCAGCCTTGCACAATAAAATACAGGTTGACCCCCAACTGCAAAGCAACTAGCCATTCTACTAGAGAAACCAATGTCTCCAAGCAACAGCTTCTCTGCGAAAGCTACTAATCCAATGATCACAAATTAAAGCTTCAGCTCGGCCCAATAACCCAGCGACCCGAGCAAGCACGCAGGCAACGGAACCCCTGTGTATGGACACACAATCACTTGGCTGCATCCATATTGGCGAATCGAGCACAGCGCGGCCACGGAGCAGTGGATTCAGAGGTCAACTATATCGATTCGAGTAGTGATGGGAGAAGGGAGGGGTCTTGTGCTTACGACGATGACTTTGAAGAGGTTAGCCTCCTTGGGCGGGAGTGAGGAACACATGACAGTGCCGGTTGTGGTTCTTCCGTCGAGAGCATGCAGGCTCAAGATGGCGGGAGCAGCAGTTGGGACTCCGTGCCACTACCCCAATGTCCAAATGCGTCTTGATGCGACATTAGGCTGGCGGAGCAGCGGGCCATAGGGACAACATGAACAACCTTGTGTGCAGGCAAAAACAAGATCAACGATAATCATCAGCGTCAGGACTATGTATGGTTGATTGCATAGAAAGAAAATTCATTTTGCCATGACACTATGCAAGAAAAAGGAAGTTTTGCGTAAATTCAGATAATGAAGGACATCAAAATCCGTATGCCTAGCATGTTGGTGCTTTGTGAAAAAAAATTACTATAGATATCAATGTTCTGGATCCCAACTAGTCTTAAATTGTAGATGGACTCCAATTCATCAATGGTGACAGTACTAAATGAACACAACACCATGACAGTACCAATTATACCACCAAGACAAGTGCAAACTCCTACTCTGCTTAGCTCGATTAGGCCCTTATTCCATTGAGCTAATGCGATACGTGTTCAATTTAGTACAATACAAACTGCAACTAGATCAAAGCAGCAGATATAAATAGAGGAATACACGATTACATATGAATTAAAATGGCAATGCATGCAAGATAGAAACGCTCAGAGCACAGGAACGGCTTCATCTTTGTTGTTTCATGTTTAAACATGAACTGTAATGGAAAATATTTGGGCTTCATTGGAATAAAATGGGCTATGCCCTTTTTATCCCAAAACCAAGAGGGATTTGACTTGTTCATGTCAGGCACTACAAGAAATATGTCAACTTATGACCTTCTGTCAATGACCCTGGAAGAATTGGTCATAGATTTATGACCATTTGAGACCAATTGGTCAAAAGCTGTTCGAGGGGCTCCAAACCCTAAACCATTGTGACCATTTTGGTCAGAAAGGTCATAATTTCTTTACATGAAATGGTTATAAAGCTAACAGCGCTAGTCCGCTGCCTTATTTCTAGTTGTTAACAACCAATATAGATGGTCATAGCCTTGTAAATTGTGGTGGGTTGCTATGGCTAGGCGCCACCTCATCAGTTTCGCCTATGTGTCATGTCCATGTGGCAGTTTTTGCCCTAGGTTGTGAAGCAACCTATATTTTTGTCATTCCCAAAATTCCCAAAAAAATCTCATAAATTCTTTGGGTCATATCTTCGTCAAATATGTAAAAACCTTCCTTGCCTAGTTCAAAAATAATTCAAAAATATTCATTTTCTTATTCTGTTCAGAGTAACAGTTTGTGAAGGAAGTACCACTTTGGCATGTCCAAATAGTATCCATTTTCTACAGTGCTTTCCTATGCCCGAATAACCATCCTCCACCAAATGCCAGCTCAATCCATTCATTATTTTGAGCCGAGCATCAACATTCGTATTTATGTCCAGTGTGGTGGTTTGCAAAGCAAGTACCACCTAGGCTCCTCCTTTTGAGCTGAAAATTTGTGAAAATGGTCTTCTTAGTAACTGATCATCCTCAGCCAAAACTCACGCCCATTAGCCATGTACGTTTCCCGTACCGCTAATCAAACACTTGGCTGCTAATTCATGTTTGAGCATCGATTGGTCTCCTCGTGAGAATCTTATGTTGTAATTTTCTTCCTAGCACCAACCTGGGGAGTGCCCAACCCACTAGACATGCCTAGGCCACCCAGAACACATGGCAACACCACGGTCACGCGGTGACCACGCGGCGGGCATGCGAGTTTACGCGCTCTAGAGATGGGGCCCTCGGCCACCGCCCAAACCTCGACGTATCACCACCAAACCATGTATTTATGATTAAATAGGTACTTATGTACCTAGAAATGATTTTTGGAAAAAATAAATAGCAAACTATGAGGCAGCTGTAGTTCAAATTTGACCCGCTTCCAGCTGAATCGGCGGAAATTTGTCTTTTTCACGAGAGGTGGATCAAAACTTTTTACACCCAACCATTTTATCAATTGTGCATTAAATATGTCCTAGTATTTTAGAAAATCAATTTGATCCAATTTTGCAACAATTATTTGGTAGTTCCTTCACAAAATAACCTCCTTTCGGGCACTCGGAAAATGAAAAATGGTTTTTTCGTCCAAAGAAAATGAAAACTTCCTTATGCAACATTGTTTGCCATTCCAATATGCACCCTTGTGCACAATATGAGATCATTTGAACAAACTATGCCACGAATGTGGCCATAAGATTGATCATTTGGCTTGAAAGCCATGAATCTTCAGAGATGATAGCTCATTTCTGAGAACATTTTTTTAAAATAATTGCTGTATTACAAGTTTGTTATTTTTCTTGGGAACTTGGCCACATATAATGACACAATGCGAAGGTTTCCCAATTTTTTGATTTTTTTTGAATTTTTTATGCCCGTTTCAAAATGCGATCAAAACGGCGGGCTTGACCGTTCCTAGCTAGTGGTTGAATCTTGGAAAACTTTTGGTGTTTCTCTGATTAAATAGATACTTATGTACCTAGAAATGATTTTTGTAAAAAATAAATAGCGAACTATGAGGCAGCTGCAGTTCAAATTTGACCCGCTTCCAGCTGAATCGGCGGAAATTTGTCTTTTTCACGAGAGGTGGATCAAAACTTTTTACACCCAACCATTTTGTCAATTGTGCATTAAATATGTCCTACTATTTTAGAAAATCAATATTGTCCAATTTTGCAACAATTATTTGGTAGTTCCTTCACAAAAAAACCTCCTTTCGGGCACTCGGAAAATGAAAAATGGTTTTTTCGTCCAAAGAAAATGAAAACTTCCTTAGGCAACATTGTTTGCCATTCCAATATGCACCCTTGTGCACAATATGAGATCATTTGAACAAACTATGCCACGAATGTGGCCATAAGATTGATCATTTGGCTTGAAAGCCATGAATCTTCAGAGATGATAGCTTATTTCTGAGAACATTTTTTTAAAATAATTGCCGTATTACAAGTTTGTTATTTTTCTTGGGAACTTGGCCACATATAATGACACAATGCGAAGGTTTCCCAATTTTTTGATTTTTTTTGAATTTTTTATGCCCGTTTCAAAATGCGGTCAAAACGGCGGGCTTGACCGTTCCTAGCTAGTGGTTGAATCTTGGAAAACTTTTGGTGTTTCTCTGATTAAATAGATACTTATGTACCTAGAAATGATTTTTGTAAAAAATAAATAGTGAACTATGAGGCAGCTGCAGTTCAAATTTGACCCGCTTCCAGCTGAATCGGCGGAAATTTGTCTTTTTCACGAGAGGTGGATCAAAACTTTTTACACCCAACCATTTTGTCAATTGTGCATTAAATATGTCCTAGTATTTTAGAAAATTGTTTTGGTCCAATTTTGCAACAATTATTTGGTAGTTCCTTCACAAAAAAAACTCCTTTCGGGCACCCGGAAAATGAAAAATGGTTTTTTCGTCCAAAGAAAATGAAAACTTTTGACAACCAATCATTTTGTCAATTGAACATTAAATATGGCCTAATATATTATAAAAATGATCTGGTCCCATTTTGCAACAAATATATGGTAGGTCATTTAAAAAAAACTCAATTTACGCACTCGAAAAATAGAAAATGAATTTTTTTGACCAATTTAGATGGTCATAACGTCGTACTGTATTCTGATTGGTCCGTGGACGCATCACGCGGATCATGCATCGAATACTGTCGGATGATCGTGGATCCAACGGCAGTCATCAGCCCTTCCACACCATCCCCGAAACCCTACCTCTGCCCTGTTGTAATTTTACATCCCCCCCCCCCCCCCCGCCTCCTTTCTCTCCCCTTCCAGATCCGCCCGCACAGCCGACGCCCTCATCTCCTCCAGCTCTCCTCCAGCACTGGTTGTCGCTGTTTCCAGTGCCGATCCTGGCCTCGTGGGTGAGTTCTTGGAGAATCATTGCTTCCCGGTTTCCGCTTATACACTGAATCTCTGAACTTGTTGTCCATGTTATAGTGTGTGCTTGCTTGCACAGCTTTGTACTATCAAAATAGAGTGCGTGCTTGCTTGCTGTCCATTCAACATGGGAATCAGGCGGGTTAGTTTGGTTTATTTGGTTCTGTTGTTGCTTTGGGCTAGTTTGGTACGTATGGGTTCAAATGGGTGCTTAATAGGAACGGACTGGATTAGTCTATGTTGAACAGAAAATCGAACTGGACTGGGGTGGTTTGGTTTGATGCCGTACAAACTGAAATGGTCTAAACCCGGGGGTTCAACCGGCACTGTCGCACCAATCGCAACCCACATGAACAAACTAATCACAATGCTCAAGTGTTTCTCTGTGTTGAGAGTGGATGTGTTGACGCCCAGGACATGTTAGTACTGTAACCTGTAAGCTGTAAGATGTAACTGATGTAATCCTGACGTAATGAAAATTGCTTTGAGGATCTGTCAATTATACAGAGCTCTCCATGCCCAAGCTGAGAAATTCTTGTTGTCAATCTGTTTGATGCCATCATTTTCTTACCATCATATTATATGTGCCGCTCAACATTCAACCTGCTTTAATCTGTACTAGTATTCAGTTTGTACCTCATCTAGCACACTGCCTAAAATTGTCACTATTCTTTCAATGAAATTAGTAGAATTACCTTGTGATTCCTCTGTTTGCTTCACATTATGGTTGCTCTACTGCTAGTGTCTTACTAGCTTGTTTTGACTCATCGTGTTCCCGCTTGTAGTTGATTTTCCATGTGCCTAAGTATATGGGTAGTAAACGTGCAAGCAAACATTTGAGCTCAAACCCATCCATGCTATGTACTATACTATACTGAAGAAGTAATGTAGATGAATATATATGCAGTTTTTGAAACCATCCTCTAATCTTTGCTTGTTTTTACAGTTTGGTGCTACAGTTTAAACCATCACCTAATCTGTGCCTTATCTAGAAATTTTGGCATGAAATTAAATCTGGCTGCTTGTTTACATTCAAAGTCCATATATATGATGCTGAAATAAATGAACACCATATATAGAGCACTAGTACTAATTTATGTTCTATATATAGTGGCCGTTCAAACTTGTGAAATATATAGAGAACACCATATGATCTGATGCGTGCTCTCTTGCTTGGTGTGTGTGCAGTTTGGTACCATCCCGTGGGGAGGGCCAGGGACAAGCTGCTCCGATCCGGCGAGGATGCCCACCATCTATTGTTAAGGTGATCTCTCTCTCTCTGCATATATATATACATATCCTGTTATGATGATTCTCAGCCCCGCCCCGCCTTTAAGCTATGCATTCAGAAGAAACATTCTATAGTAAAGTATGGGGTTGTTGATTAAACTGCTGCTGTGTTCACTTCAATGAGAAAAGGTGTAGTTAATTCAGGTTGTGAACATTTCTTAGGAGTTATATTAAGACACATACTGTATGAGAAAAACTGCTGCTGTTGTGTTCACTTCAATGAGAAAAACTGTTGCTGTTGTGTTCACTTCAATGAGAAAAACTGTTGCTGCGTTCACTTCAATGAGAAAAACTGCTGCTTTGTGCACTTCAACTGAGTTACTCCTTTTTTGAATGGAATGTTCATAATATATTGCCTCCAGTTTTTCTAATTTTCATCAGCTAATTCATGTAACAGGGCATCCGTGGAAGGCCCAGTCCTGACTCTCCAGTGAGCCGGCATTTGATCGCTATTGAAGGAGCTACATGTAGAAGAAGAAAATACTTGTAGAGCTTGTAACTGATTCTCATAGTTGTAGAGCTTGTATCAGCTAAGCTTGTATTACGTGTAACTTGTAGAACTTGTAAATGCTACAGCTTGTAGGACTTGTCATTTGTAGAGCTTGTAAATAAGCTTGTGTATGCTACAGCTTGTAGGACGTGTCATTTGTAGAGCTTGTATTGAATCTGGCTATTGTTATTTGAAGTATCTTGTGTGTTTTTCCTTGCCAATTTAACTACTAGTTATTTTCTTATTGTCAAATTGAAATATGAAGAATCTGGGCCTAATAGCTAGGACCCACTTATCAGAACCTGACAAGTGGGATCTGTTTGACTAGTGGACCCATTTTATAAAAAAAACTAAAACTGTTGTACAAAAAGGCCATGACCCATAAAATAAAAAGGCCAAATTGTTGGGCTAGGCCCATGTAGCTAGAGAAAATTAATAGAGAAAATATACAGTAAAAAGGCCGAATTGTTGGGCTCGGCCCATGTAGAAAATCGAATTGGACCAGGCTGAATCTTGTGCCACATCAGCTTGCCACGCTGGATGCCTACATGGCCTGGGGGAGGTTGCTAGTGACCAAAACGCCACAGTAGGAATATTTTGGTCGTAAACGTCTTTAACCATTCCAGAAGAAATGTCGCTATAGTCAGTTTACGATGGACAGCTTTTGACCTTCTGTTTTTGGTCACAAAAAGGTCATAAATGGAAATTTGTGACCTTTCAGTGACCAATAGTGGTGGTCATAAGTTGACATATTTCTTGTAGTGAGGAGATAAGTAATTAAGTGACAAGTAGATAAGGAAGCTCTGATCTTGTAAGAAATTCTATCCAGGTGAGGAGATTAGTTAAAGGCCATAGAGATTATATGCACGCTAGCTGGCATCAAACTATCAATTAAACAAAACAAAACAAAAACAAGACAAGTGCAAGCTCTTATTCTGCTTAGCCCGAAGAAACGGAAGTCTGACACTATTTCATCAAAGCATGCCACATTTTTAATATTTTGAAAATATTTAAGTAAAAGTATTGTTTTTGGTTGTTTTGCTACACACTATTACGAACCTCGAACTACTACAACATAATATTGATCACACAAGACATGGACACAAATTTGTGGATTCCCTTAACGAGCCAAGAATCCTAATCACGGGGTTCTGGAAAATCATTTCCTAATAGTTTTTTCTTGTATTTAATGAATTAATCAAAAGCGTTGGTAAGATTCAAATCACAACCATCAATCAAACGAAACCGAGGCAAACAAAAACATAGCACTGTACCAAAAATGTGTAGAAGAGAGCTTGAAAAGGATGGTTCAAAGCTGACAAGTGGCATCATTTGAACCAAAGTGCTTTTAAAAGTGGTAGGTCTAGATAGGATCACCTTACACCACAAGGGTCTTCCTGGTGGTGTTGTCGAGCGCCTTGGTGGGCACCTAATTGGGACCTTCACCAATAGCTGCATGTCCTTGGCTCCCTTCACGACACCAACTGGTGACTGCCGATCACCTCAACCTCTCGATGATCTGCTTGACGACATTCGCAAAGCAGATGAGGTCAATGACTCTCTTGGGTACCCGCATCTCGAAACTATTCCAGGTACTGGTTCCTAATTAGCAAGCTAGAAAGCGTTGTTAGAGAAAGTTCTTTTTATGATAGTTGCCTTCAGCGGAAGCACAGAAACAGATAACTGATTTGTGAAAGCTTCAACGTCTATTTCAAAAAGTGTGATTTTGGCACATATACCAATAGAACCATATTGAATCGTCATTTTCTCGGCACATCACCTAAGTACAAACAACTTTATTTTAGGTTAATCAAGTGGTAAATGACTAACTATGAGTAATCTATTAATAGCTTATAGTGAAAATCATAGGCAGTCGCAGATAAAATTGTGCAAGTATATCATAAACATTCAGAGACTACAGTGGAGCAAGCCACTTGCACTGACCACTAGTGTTTTAAAGAAGCAAAAAATAGACTGGCTAACCATCGGTTTTAGAACCTCGTCCTAGGAATAACTTAGTTTAGCATCATCAGGGTTGATTAAAGACATCCACAAGCAGCAAATGAAGGAACTTTCAAGTTGGAAACTCGCAACCCTCCCTTTCTCTTTAGGCAAGCCGCAGGCAAAAAGACGGTAGCAGCTCCAACAGTTGTTCAATGCTCAATTTTTTTGAAGGAAAAAAATGCTTATATGATTGGCATATAACACAAAAATAATATATGTACAGTATATGCTGCAACATAACTTTTGAATCAAACACATGAATCCTACTACGAACACGGTTTGCATAAACAGGGAGGGTAATGGTGCTCACCTGTACAACTAGCAGCCCGGTTGCGGTGGCACGACAGAGGAAGAAAGTGGCCTGTACTGGTTGATAACAAGCAGGGTGATGATGCCCATAGCATCATGCCAATCCATTGATGACACAATTACCCAAGCCAAAGAGCCCAATCCTGAATTGTAAGCAAAGCATAGCATCAAAATTATCAAGGACGAATACTATTGAATACTCTTACGTTTCAGAAACATATCTTGGTCTATACCTCATAATCCCTTGGTTACATACTGTTCCCTTGCTCGTAGAGCCAACTGCTTCACCTCATCGGCAATAGTAGCAAAGCATCAACGACAACACACACACATACACTTGGTAATTTTCCTGTAAGATAGCTCACATGAGATGCATGTATCAAATAAGTGTTAACTACACAGAGCAAGACAAGGCACATGACATTTTTCAGACAAATAAAGGATAAGATCAGTGTAGTGTCTCTTCTTGTCATAAAACTAAAGGATAAGATCAGTGCAGTATAGGCAGGGCAGGAGCAGGTACAATACAAATCGCGCAGGTAAATGGTATCCAACAGAGGTAGAGAGTGGTCACCTTGCTGGTGGTGGTGTTGAGCAACTTGGTAGGCATCCTAATGGGGACCTTTACCAATAGTTGCATGTCTCCCTTCACGACAACAACTGGTCGCTGCCGATCACCTCAACCTCTCGATGGTGATATGCTTGACGACATTCAGGGAGCAGATGAGGTCAATGACCCTCTTGGGCACCCGCATCTCAAAACTATTCCAGGATTAGCAAGCGATAAAGTGTTGTTAGAGCAAGTACTACTTTCAATTTATGATAACAGAAACTTTGACAGAAGCACATAAACAGATAATTGATTTTGTGAAAAGCTGAACCTCAATTTTTTAAATCTCAATTTTGAGACATATTATTGAATACTCTTATTGAATACCCTTACATTCCAGAAACAATTATCAAGGACGATTATCAAGGACGAATATTATTGAATACTCTTACATTCCAGAAACATATTTTGGTCTATACCTCATAATCCTCTGGTTCTAGATTGTTCCCTTGCTCTTAGATCCAACTGCTTCACCTCATTGGCAATAGTAGCCAAGCATCAAGGACATCACACACACCTACACTTGGTAATGTTCCTATAAGATAACTCATATGAGATGCATGGATCAAATAAGTGTTAACTACACAGAGCAGGACAAGGTACAAGACATTTTTCAGAAAAAAAAAGTATAAGATCAGTGTAGTGTCTCTTCTTCTCATAAAACTAAAGGATAAGATCAATGCAGTATAGGCAGGGCAGGAGCAGATACAATACAAATCGCCCAAGTAAATGGGATCCAACAGAGGTAGAGAGAGGTCACCTTGCACCATAGGGAAACTTCCTGGTGGTGGTGTTGAGCAACTTGGTAGGCATCCTAATCAGGCCCTTCACCAACAGCCACATGTCCTTGGCTCCCTGCATGACGACTACGTTGCTGCTGGTCACATCACCCTCTCCATGATGATATGCTTGGCAACATCAAGGAAGCTGACAAGGTCGATGACCCTCTTGTGCACCCAGATCTCAAACCTGTTCCAGGTGTTCGTACCTAATTAGCAAGCAAACAAAGCATTGTTAGACCAAGTACTATTTTCAATTTATGATAAAAGAAACTTCGACGGAAGCACATAAACAAATAACGAATTTTGTGAAAAGTTGAACCTCAGTTTTAAAATCTCAATTTGGAGACATATATAATAAGAATCATATGGAATCAACATTTCCTGGGCACATCATCTAAGTACAACAACTTTATTTTTAGGTTATCCAGATGTTGAATGACTAACAACAAGTAATCTTTTAATAGCTTAAGAGTGAAAATTGTATGCCAATCCTAAATAAAAATGTGCAAGCATACTATAAACATTCAGAGACCACAGTGGAACAAATAACTTGCATTCACTAGCAGTGTTTGGAAGAAGGAAAATTTAGATAGGCTAACCATCATTTAACCATACCGTGATGACAATGCCAAGATAGCCACGGCTCAATGGCTAGCACATATTATCAATGACAAATACTATTGAATACTCTAACATTCCAGAAATATATTTCGGTCTGTACCTCATAATCTTCTGGTTTTAGACTTTTATCCTTTACCCTTAGAGCCAACTGCTTCACCTCACCGGCAATAGTAGCCAAGCCTTTTTTATCTGCATCCTGTATGAACAATACAAGTCAAAGAAACAGATGATATGACGAATAACATCAATTACCAAGTCGAACAACCCACCCTAACTACTGGAACAAACAAACCATGCTTAGACTGAGATCTGTTAATATGTGCAGCAAACAAGATAAGAAAATATTTGTTGAGAAGATGGGATAAAATTTATGTTCGATTGGACACTTACTCAGGAGATCTAATGCAGTTTATGTTCAATTCAATTCCATACAGACTACAAGTATATCAATGTGGAAGATATACAAAGAGGAATACAAATTGCATAGGAGATAAGATGGCAGTGCTAGATTAAAAAAACACTGAACAAAGGAAAGGAGCGACTTCATATTGACTCAGCTTTATGTTAAAACCTCTATATACTGAAATGTATGATAATTTGATCTCATTAGAATAAAATGGGGTGAGGCTGATGCACTTGTCATCCAAAACCAAGAGGGAACAGATTTGTTCAAGTCAACTGCTAAGTAATTCAGCGAAAAGTACAAGGGGCAGTTTCAGTCTAGAGCTATAGCTCTGGTGCTGACTGGTATCCAACTGTCAATTGCACAAATATGTTTTTCATTGTTGATTATCGAAGTTTCCTCTATCAACATGACACGAAAGACAATAAGAGAAAATTACAAGGGAGTGGTAGAATGTCTTCCGTACATTGCCATATGCTCTTGAGATCCAACCAAAGCTGCCATTGTCCTCTTCGACCCAGCAGTGTCCATCCGGTATCTTCCGGATATCATGTGTCTCCAGGCAGCCCAATCAGCCTCTTGATCGCCTTCATCCCGGGGTCCATCGGCGACCTGCGTACACACATACATACAGCAGCACCAGGAATAAAGATCCAGTATCATCCGAAAGCATCAGGATTCAGGAAACGCCAAGCAAGGATGCAGAACATAAATAAACAGTGGTATTTCTTCCAATTTAAGCAAGGATGTAGTAGGCAGCCATCACGTATATGCAGAACATAAATAAGTTGAGCAGACCAACATCTAACTTGCTAACGAGTTTGTTTAAACTTTGCTTGACTAGAGACTACAGAAAAAAGCAAGAGACATGCACTTGACGAGCAAGACTGATTTGCTTTGTTGTGCTTCACACACACACACACACACACGCACACACGAGAGTATGTCCTGATTGTTTTACTTGATAACAAAAGACTATGCAAAAATTAAAGAAAGCCTTCAAAAAAAATCAGACATATCAAGTATATGCTTCTTTTCCTGAGCCAGCGAGTAAGCTAGTGAACATTAAGAGCCTCTCTGGGTCCTTTAGAGTATAATAAAGCTACAGATATTATTCTCCTCAAATGTACTTTTCCGGCTAATCACGAACCAATGAGCTCGAATCCGAGGGCAACGTTTGTAGAAATTTATCTAATCTGGACAGCATGATAAGTAAGCTATGGACATGACAGGAGGGGAAGGAAAGAGGGGAGGCATAACTTGGCCGTCTAGGTTCTACAGGCCTGTCAGGGATGCTGCAGCAGTCTCCTAGCTCATCATCGTCAAGGACCATCGCAGCAACGACCTCTCAATCTTCTGGTATAAGTAGAGCTTCACCTGTCTGCAAATAAAAATGTATTTTTTATGGGTCGCTCCAGTCAATTAGCAGGAGAAAAATTGCAACTACAAAAGCAACCCTGAATGTAATAATCCTCGGGTCAAACAACAACAAAAGGTTCGCACACAGGGAAGGAAAACATGCAGCAGCCTTGTAGCTAACACTGCTGGAACTAATCGAGAGGTTCATTCCTCACACAGACTGAATCAGGAGTATCATACTACAAAAACACACAGCCGTTGGAAACAAAAGGTTTATAGCAATATTGCTTTTGCTTTACACACACGTAGAGACAGACCAAGCACTTGATTCATTCCTCAAATGCAAGCCAGGCAGGAGGATTAATTAGCTGATGCTATTATTTACAAACTCCCACCCCACCTGTGTTGTGCACTGCTAGTGAGATTTAATCACACTGCATATATATGCTCAACCAAACATACAGGCCAATTCAAGTTGTGGCCAATGTGCCTCTCGTGAATTGCAATTCACAATCTACTGTGTGAACCACAGCTTGCGAGCAGGAGAACAAAAATATTGAGTACATGCTGATTTGAGGATAACAGAAGAAACCTGTAATTGCATAAATAAAGTACAGACGCTTTGTACCAAGATGAGAACGAGACTCGAAGTAATTTAGAGAAAGACAATTAGCAATATTTACAATTTAGCCAACATACTTTCATGAAGTTTAGGATGATACATGAATGATGAATCAACCCAATTTTCAGACAATGAATTTCAGAGAAGATGAACCAAACCATTGTGCTCCACATGATCGACCAATCAGTGCATAATCAAGCCCTATACTTCTAGACCTGGCTACTGACTGGTCGCTCACGTGGAGAACAAGTACTGTTTGATGCATCTTTTCTGATAAAGCCCTACGCAATCACCCTGGCTCCTGATTGGTGACTTCAACATCACCAGATTCCCCCACGAGCATAATAACAATAACTTTCGCCGATCAGAGGCCGACGCCTTCAACGATACAATCGACCACCTTGCCCTCATAGAGTTGCCTCTACTTGACAGAGAGTTCACCTGGTCAAATAAAAGACAATCCCCCACTCTAATTAGGTTAGATAGAGTGCTAATCAACTTAGCCTGGGATGCTATGTTCCCAAACTCTCACTTAACCTCTCTCACTAGGTTCATTTCGGATCACGTACCACTCCTAGTCACAATATCTACGTCCGTCCCATCTTCCCGCATTTTTCGATTTGAAAAATTTTGGGCCTCTTTTCCAAAATGTGCAGACACTGTGCGTGAATTCTGGCAGCCCACCCCTATTCATCGCAGGCCAACTGACTAGGCCGCCGCCCTCGCTGGGTGTATCAAATCTACTCGCTCGGCTCTAAAGTCTTGGGCCAAAACCCTAAAGCCCATCTATCAACGAGAGACTGACTGTAAACTGGCTATCCAGGCCCTCGATTTGAACGAAGAAATCGCCCCACTTCTCCCGCTCGAACAAAAGTTGCGCCTTACGCTCGCCAACCTACTTCAACTAATTATCAAACAAAAGATCGCCTTTTGGAAACAAAGGGGGAAGGTACGTTTGGCCATCGACGGTGACGAGAACACTCGTTTTTTTCACGCCTCCGCAACCCAACGTTCGAGAACAAATAAAATCCCTATGCTTATCCACAACAACGCAGAAGTATTCCTCCACGAACAAAAAGCACACATTCTAAAAGTTTTTTTCCAACAACTGATTGGCACCACTAAACAGGCAGCATGGAACTTCAGTCTTCTGCAGCTATACCCCTCTCCCCTCCCCCAGCTTCGTGACCTAACACTACCCTTCTCACACGATGAAATCCACCAAGCCTTTCTCTCCATGAACACCAATGCCAGCCCTGGACCCGACGGTTTTGGGCCAATCTTCTTCAGAAAATTTTGGCACATTATCAAACCATCCATCCTACCTTTCTTTGCTGCCTTCCAGGATCAAACATGCTCACTAGAACGCTTCAACCGAGCCTACATGGTACTATTACCAAAAACTCAAGCACCAACGGCCCCTGATGCATTTAGACCAATCTCTCTCCAAAACTGCACGCCAAAGGCTGTTGCAAAAATCCTCACTAACAGAGTTAAGCCTCTAATACCGCTTCTCATTCACTATGATCAGACGGGCTTCCTCCATGGACGTAACATTGCCGAAAACTTCATTTATGCTGCAGACATTCTCAGTACATGCCACACTCATAAAGCTCAAACCATGGTCTTTAAGTTGGATTTCAGAAAGGCATTTGACTCCATAAACTGGACCTCCCTCATCCGCATTCTTACAGTACGTGGCTTCCCCTCCATATTCTGCGACTGGGTCCATGATATCCTCTCCACTGGCAAAACGGCTATCCTTTTGAATGGTGTTCCTGGACCCTGGATACAATGTCGATGTGGCCTTAGACAGGGCGATCCATTCTCTCCATATCTGTTCATCATAGTCGCAGATGTCCTCCAAAGATTAATTGCCAAAGCTTTTCAACCTAACATCCTATGCCACCCTCTAAGACCCAATGAACCTCCGGTGACATTGCAATACGCAGACGATACTCTCATAATCGCTGCTGCTAGCGATGCAGCAACACTGATTCTCAAAAAAACACTCCATGACTTCACTATGGCAACAGGATTGACGATCAACTACCACAAAACTGCTCTTCTCACAATTGCTACGGAACCTGAAACCCAAAAAAACATTGCTGCTACTATAGGTTGCTCAACATCCGATTTCCCACTGCAATACCTAGGCCTTCCACTTTCCCCTTCAAAATTACCGCTGACAGCTTTCGACCCTATCATAGATAACTTTCGAAAGTTCCTCTTTGGCTGGGTGGCGCACCTTCTCTCTAGAGGGGCCAGACTCACCCTCCTGACCGCTGTCCTGGACTCCTTAACGGTCTATTTCATGTCTGTTTTCAAGCTACCAAAATCCATCCTAGCCAAACTTGACGCTATTCGGAGAGCCTTCTTCTGGTCTAACGAGTCTACATGCACTGGGGCAAGCTGCCTTGTCGCGTGGGAAAATGTTTGCAAACCTAAAGATACTGGTGGTCTAGGCATTAAAAATCTTGAGATCCAAAACCGCTGCTTGCTTATGAAATTTTCTTCCAAAATTCTGCAACACCCAGATGTCCCATGGACCCTCTAGTTCAACCAACAACACCCTTTAGGTATTGCTGCAAAAACTTCACGGCCCTCCTTTCTTTGGAGGGTTATCAACCATAACCTACCACTTCTCATTGAGCACACCTTTGTCATCACATACAATGGCCTCTCCACCTTCTTCTGGCTAGATAAATGGCTGCTGCAATCACCACTTCAAAAAGTTTTCCCCAACCTATACTCACACTCCATTGATGACAAGGTTTTAGTGGCTACTGTCTGGCAAACCAGCTTATTAACGAACCTGCGGAATCGTCTATCTAATGCTGCTGCTCGCGAGCTGGATTGCGTGTTGTTGTTGTTGCAGGATTTCCAACAGGTCGACCAACCGGACAAACGGTCGCTCACACATGGTCTGCCGTTCACAGCAAAGAACGCATACTCCACTATTGTTGCTGAAGACTACATCGACCCATATCACGACCTTGTTTGGGCCTCTAAAGTCCCGATCAAGGTCAAGATCTTCGCCTGGCTACTCCTACGCGATCGGCTAAACACGAAGGCCAACTGATTTCGCAAGCACATTGCTCAAACAGCTGCATGTCCCCGCTGTCAAGACCCTCATGAAGATGCGCTTCACCTCATCTCCTGCTGCTCTTATGCTACACAAGTATGGGCTGCCTTGGGGTTGCACGCTCCAACCTCTCTCGAAAACCTGCTTCAACACCAAACGCTTCCAGGCCTCAACCCCAACATCTGGCCATCCGTCGCGCTCACTATATCTTGGAAACTTTGGGACTCAAGGAATGCACTAGTCTTCAGAAACGAGGATCATTCTCACAGAACCACGCTTCGCAACATTGTAAATGACTTCTCTCTCTGGGTGTTTAGGTTCAAAAAGAAGGAGGACAAATTATTCGCTAAGCAATGGCTGTACTTCCTATCCTCAGCTACATCCTAAAAGGCTGATGTAGTAACTTATCTCTGTTGTAATTCTCTAAAACCCTTTTGAGTGGTAATATATTCAGGTGGGACCCCGGTGACCGTTCAAAAAAAAAGGCTGCAAAAATTAAAGAAAGCATTAAAGTTTGCAATCAGCAGGAGAAATATTGCAATCACAAACGCAACCCTGAATGTGATAATCCTCAGGTCAACCGGCAACAAAAGTTTGCACACAAGGAAGGAAACATGCAGCAACAGTACAACTACACACAGACTGATTCGGGAGTATGGTAATACAAAACACACAGCAGCTGAAAACAAAAGATCCAGTATCCATCGAAAACATCAGGATTCAGGAAATGCCCAACCAACCCAGACTCGCATATGCAGAATATAAATAAACAATGGTGTTTCTGTCCAATTTAAGCAAGGATGTGGCAGGCAGCCATCACGTATATGCAGAACATAAATAAACAATGGTGTTTTTGTGTTGTGTAGACTGCTGGAGGACTTGATTCGTTCCTCACATGCAGGCTAGGCTAGGCGGGAGGATCAAATAGCTGCTGCTGCTGTTATTTTCAAACTCCAACCACACCTGTGTTGTGTAGACTGCTAGTGAGATTTAATCGCACTGTATATATATATATGCTCAAGCAAACATTTAGGCCAATTCAAGTTGCGGTAGGAACTAATCCAAGTACTGCATGCCAGCCTCCTAACTACAACTACAGTAATCCAATCCATGATGGATTAGTCGCTAATTTATCCTAGTGCCAGATCCATTTGAATCACTGCCACTAATCGACACATCAGCAAGCTGCGGTCTTGATAGGAAGGGGATAGGAAGGAGGAGGAGGCGTACCTTGGGCGTAGAGTACAGGTCCTGCAGCCTGACGGGAGCGAGATGCTGCAGGTGTCGCCGGCGTCGAGGGCCATCACTAATCCCGCCCCGCCCCACCGAGAGCAGGGGGCGGATCCTGCTGCGGTCGGCTATGGTTCGTGGCCGGCCTCCATCGGGATGCTGCTGCTGCTGCCGCCGTAGGTGGGTGCGGATCCGGCGCCGTCGTCGCCGGAACAGATCCGTGGCCATCTTTCACGCCCCATCCATCCATGGGTGGAAGAGAGGGGTAGGGTTTCGGGCGCCGTGGAGGAGGCTAGGGTAGGGGATGGAAGGAGGAGGCGGCGGTCGTCCTCTGCCGGTGTGCGCAAGCCGCGGCCTGAGCTGCACGATTGGATCTGAGGTGTCCATCAAAAGGGGAGAGAGGGATAGGGTAGGGGGCGCCGGTGGCGAGGTAGATGGAGGAGGTCGTCGGAGGTCGCCGGCGGGGATGGAGGAGAGAAGGCCGCCCGCCGGTGGGGTTGGGGAAGAGGAGAGCTCGGCGGCGGCCGGTTGGGGAGACGAGGAAGGATTTGGGAGTGAATGGCTTTGGGCTGCTTGGGGTTGGGTCGGGGGTACTTTTGATGTCGTTTGAACCAATTTTCGCAGATCGCGCGCGGCGGGATTGATGAGCGGGAACGTTTTCGGCGATCCAGCGTGGGCGAGTCCATCGAATGCCATGATTGGTCAGATTACACATCCCACGGATCGAACCCCCTTCCCCTGCCGATCCCAGCCGTTCATTCTTTTTCTATCAGATCCGACGACGGACATCTCATGTTACGTGGATCATGCTTCCTAATACCCGATGGCCACCCGCTTCGATCCAAGTTTTTTTCATGTCTCACCATAAAATCTGGACAAATCAAGAAAATCAAGTTAAATATATGAAACTGGAAGTGTTCAAATGTTTTTTTAACTGCATGCACAAAGTATTTTCACCGTGTTGTACTCACCCACCCATGGGTTACCGTTTGTTCCCTCTCCTCCACCCAAAATGATAAATCATGCATTTTTTCTCGACTAGAACAATGCCCGTGCGTTGCAACGGGATATAAATATTGTAGTAGGTGAATTTTACGTGATTTACCTGTCAACAATAATGCAATTGTGTAAATAAATGTTCATCAAATTCTGTCCGTGAATTACCTTATAGTATTTTGATTAGAAATTTGGTAAGTAAATTAAAATAGAATTGGTTCAGAAGGTAAGTAAATTAAGGTGATTGATTATCATATACACGGAAGGTTGGACGAAGGGGTGGGGGGGAAGAAAGTTGAAATGAGGAACTTAGGGGATTTTTTTCCTACGGGGAGACCAAATCGAGAAGAACCGGGTTTTTGAAAAATCTCAGGTTTTTTTTGCCCGACCTATTTAAATGAACTTTAAATTCAATTGATTTTTTTTGCATCAATAGATTGTATATGTAACTTGTTACATGCACGAACTTGCGCGTGTTCCAATGGTCTGTGCTTGAACCGTCGAGATCATCGGATCAAATCCTCTTCCACCCATCCTTTTTACCGTGAAGGGGCTCATGCATCGGCAGAAACCTCTCGTCACGGCCGCCACGTGCTCTCTTCATGCATGGTTCGGCCTCCTTTGGCTCCAAGTGCACATCCCGTCGTTGCTCGGTAACAAAATATAAGACTTCTTTCTTTTATGCCCTATGCAAAATCAAAAAGAGTCTTATGTTTTTGATACGGAGAGAGTACTAGTAATTAGAAGGGTTTTTTTTTTTTGCATGAACTAGTAATTAGAAGATGCATGCATTTAACTGGGCCAGCAGTGTTTTGTTTGTGTACTGTCGTACGATAATTTGGTACTCCGTCCCTCCGTCCGAAATACTTGTCCTAAAAATAGATGAATCAATTCTTCGTTCGCTGGAATACGAAAAAAGCTACTACGTACTATTATACGTACGTTATGTACAGTATGTGGTATGGTGAGCAGCTGGGCGTACGTACTAGGTGCAGTGAGATTGGAACCTGTTGTGCAAACACAACAACGAATTGTGTTTTTTCTTAAATATCTCTTGTTCTGGTTAATTAAATATGGGCCAAAGCTGAGCTGTAAATCCATTAGAGTAACCTTTATGAAACAGAAAAGAAAATACTTTTAGTTTCTTTGGGTCTGCCGAGCTAGGCTAAAGCCATAGGACATTACAAATTTAGTTTACAAAATCGAGTATCTTCCTGAATGATATCCTGAGGAGGTGCATTTTTTAGTTTTGTTCTCCTGAATGACCACTTTAAAATGATCCCAATGTATAGTCTAGCCTAGACCCGTAGTATATAGGCTTTTAGCTACTTGATTCGCTATCCCTAGATTCTGTCCTACTTATTGGTAATGTGCACTTTCCCTCTGACAAAGATGCATCACCTTCCCTTCCCTGGCCACTTTGATTGTCATATTTGCATATACCCCTGGTCTTTATTTCAAAAATTTGTCGGATACTGTGGTTTTTTTGTGGTATTTGAAAAGGAGGTCCAGACCTCTTTTTCTTGTAAACTGGAAAACGCTCCCTCGTCTTCTTCTTCCAACCATTATCATCCGCCATTGTCCTGTCTTCTTCCAACCATTATCATCCGCCATTGTCCTGTCTTCTTCCAACCATTATCATCCGCCATTGTCCTGTCTTCTCTGCAGCCAACATGGGAAGAAAAGTATGTGCTCTTCTATGTTGACTACTCTGCCACTCCTACGTCCGACCTCCACATGACTACTCCGTTGTTGATGTCTTTAATACGTTCAGCAGCCTGTTGATCCTGTCTTTCTAACACGCATAGTAAGCTAGCTAGAATTTGGATCATATCCGGCCAGAGGCGCATGTACAACACTACAACAAAGCCGGGAACACAGGCATGCCGAGGCTTAGAACGTCAACACTAGTAGAAAAAGGGCCTACAGTTCCGGTTGGTGAGGGCCTTTAGTCTCGGTTCATGAACCGGGACTAAAGGGTCGGTACTAATGCCCTGACCCTTTAGTCCCGGTTCAATCCAGAACCGGGACAGATGGGCCTCCACGTGGCCTGTCCGTTGAGCCCAGGCAGGAGGGCCTTTGGTCCCGGTTGGTGGCATCAACGGAGACCAATAGGCATCCACGCGTCAGCATTTCTGTGGCTGGGGGTTTTGTTTTTTTTTTGAAAAGGGGGGGGGGGTTGGGGGGTTTTGGGGGGTTAATTTAGGTGTTTCATATATTGTGCTACAGCTAGCTAATTAATAGAGAGAAGTGTCCTTTCTTTTGTCCGTGCTTGGTCGACGCTACGTACCATATATACGTATAGAGAGGACTAGCTAGACACCCTAGCTAGCTAGTAAGCAAACAGAAGATCGTCATGAACATATATGCATACAGAGAGAAGTGATATCGACCACCTCTCCTTCTCCGAGAGATTGGTCGAACAACAAGTTCTCGTATATCTATCCGACACTACCGGCTACATATATACAATAATTATCTTTTACAAATATATAATCTCCTAAAATACGGATGCGTGGTCCACATAGTATTCTTCGTCTTCAGCGATCACGTGGTCAAGAAAGAATGCCGCCAATTCCTCTTGAATTGCTCGCATGCGATCTGGTGCTAGGAGTTCATCCCGCATCCGAAACATCTAATTTTAAGAAGGGGGTCAATACACATATATATATGAATGAATGAAACTCAACACAAATGATGGTAATAAAATAAAATTGTGAATATTGTTATTTACGCACTTCATATTGTTTGTCGGAGTAGCCCCGCTCACAGGTCGTGTGGCGGATGGACTCGCAAATGTAGTATCCACAGAAATCATTCCCTTGTTCCTGCCACAACCACTTTACAAGAAATAGAGGTCAATCAAACTGATAATTAGCAAGCATGCTAAATGGTATTGATGAAACTAGCGCTTGAATCACTAGGAGATGCGTGGAATATGCTACTATATAGTACTTACTTTCGGGTGCCTAAATTGCAGCTTCTTCGGTAGTCCCGGAGCTTTTTTGGTGAATTTTCTCTAAGCCCTGCCATACAAAGAAAACAATTACTTGATATCAGAAATGAACAAAGTTGTTGATATGGTGGATAATGATCGATTTAACTTACTTCTCGAGCATTTCAGTCATGTCCGCATACTCCTTGGGATCTTTTCGCTTGGAGTCTAAGACAGTTACTACTCCCTTCTCAAGCTTAATCTCTAGGAGAATATAGTGGTAGCTGCGCACACATGCATAACTCATCAATATTACATTACTATAACCTGGACTAATAAGGAAACCGAATATGCCACAAGACAGTAACACTCACTTGAAGTTGTAAGGAAAGAGTATTATATCTTTGTGTTCATTTATTTCCAACGATCGTAGCAAGTTGGCCTCGGTTTCTTGGGCACGATATTGAACCTCAGTTGCATCTATGAGATACGTGTTAATGAACCCAATATCTCCCACTTGTCTTTTCTTCAATTCGGCGATCTTCAATCTGCATAATATAGTGAGGATAATTATAAATACATGCAATGAAAGGGCTGAGTTATATAGAGAGACTTAATGACAGAAGTAGTACTACTTACAGACAGTAGCAGGTGACCGTTGCTTTATCGATGGCCAATTGATTGAAAAACTGATAGAACTCCTCAAATGGAATAGGCACAGTTCAATTCCAAGGAGGTCATGCTCCTTTTTAACTCTCACATACAAAGTACTCCTCCCCTCAGACTCTTTGCGGGTTTTCATGTACCAATCATGCAATCTTCGCATCATCGTTGTAGAGAACTTTCATCTTTGACGAGAGGCTTCCCGTACTCGTATCTTTGTATCTGCACCTCCAAGAAATCATAATGTACATCGTCGGGCAGGTAATCTGCAGGATTGCCATAACCGGGCACCATCCTCGGATCGACGATGTCGCTAGCAGGCACCTTGAGCGGGGGGCACGATTGCTTCGCTTGTTCGCCGAGCTGGGCAATTTGTTTCCCAGCTCGTCGTTCTTTCATCCTTTGATCACTTTTAGTACTTCCCGACCTCTCCGCTTCGGCAAATGCCTTTCCAATAATGCGCTCATAGTTGCCTTTCGGCGAAGACTTGGGTGGTTTTGTCAGGGCAGCCAGAGTGCGCTTCGCTTTCACCGGATCTACCTTCTCCTCCGGAGGTGGATGTCTCTTTGCTTTCAACCCTTGAAACCAGTCATCCACTTCGGTCTGCGCGATCTTCGCGTTTTCCTCCTCGCTCCTCTCGTACGGTAACTTCTCTGGAGTCTTCAGAGAAGGACCGAATCTGTATCTCCTCCCGCCTTTGGCTGTACTGCTAGACGCCGGCAGAGCAGACGGAGCGGATGTCTTCTTCCCTTGCTTACGAGGCGGAGGAGAAGGACTACGACGCGCCGGAGCAGCCGGAGCGGCGGCGGGTCTCTTCCGCCCTTGCTGACGCGGCGGAGAAGGAGGAGGCTGGCTGCTCGGGCGCGCCGGCACAGGCGGAGAAGGAGGCGGAGTGCCGCCACGCGCCGGAGAAGGAGCCGGCCGAGTGCCCTGATCGTCACTCGCCGGAGGAGGAGGCGGTGGAGGAGGCGGAGTGCCCTGACTCGCCGGAGGAGGAGGCGTCCAGTTCGGAAGGTTGATGAGATCCTTCCACCATAGGCATGGAGTCTTCAGAGCAGAACCCAGCCGATACTCCCCTTCACCGGTAGGATGGTCAAGCCGGAGGTCCTCAAATCCCTCCGTTATTTCATCGACCATCAGCTTAGCATATCCTTCTGGAATCAGCCGGCAGTGAAAAGTTGAGTCGGGTTTAGTAGGATAAACATAGCCAACAGCCGCCTTGACCTTCAAATTGCTCCATTGTGCCATAAGGTGGCAATTTTCAGCATCCGTGATAGCATCCACGGGATAGCTGGCATGAGCCGTCAAGGCATGCTCTGGCTGAAGCAGCTCGGTGGAAGCCACGCTGCTTCTCCGCTGAGATGGCGGGGTAGCTTCGGGGGAAGCTTCGGCAGGTCGTTTGCTGCGATCTGCTTCTCGTTCCTCTAGCCTCATTACCCTTTCGTGCAGCGCCTGTAGTTGGCTCTGCTCCAGTTTCTTCCTCCTCTCCTGGGTTTTGTAACCCCCTGCGTCCGGAAATCCAGCCTTCCACAAAATGGAGCCTGGCGTGCCTCGTGTCCGTCCAGGGTGCTCAGGATTGCCGAGGGCCATTGTGAGCTCGTCCTTCTCCCTGTCTGGAACGAACGTCCCTTGCTACGCTGCTTCGATATATTGCTGAAGCCTCTTGACTAGTATGTCCAATTGTTCGTCCGTCCAAATGCACTTCCCTGTTATAGGGTCCAAGGATCCGCCGGCCCCAAAGAACCAAGTCCGGCAATGGTCTGGCCAGTTCATTGTCTCTGGTTCGATCCCTTTATCAAGCAGATCATTCTCAGCCTTGGCCCACTTAGGTCGGGCTACGAGGTAGCCACCTGACCCCGTGCGATGGTGAAGCTTCTTCTTCTCAACATTTCTCTTGTTTGTCGCCGACATCTTTTTACTCTTTTCCGATGTCTTGTGGGCCACAAATGCGGGCCAGTCATCTCTGATCTTCTCATATTTGCCCTTGAATTCTGGTGTCTCATTTTTTTCGACATACCTATTGAGGTCTTTCTTCCAATTCCTGAATAGGTCTGCCATCTTCTTCAGAGCAAAAGACTTGATTAATGGCTCTATAACTGGCTTCTCCGAATCATCCTCCGGCGGTAGGGTGAAATTTGACTTCAGCTCAGTCCAAAGATTCTTTTTCTGCATATCATTGACATAAGACACCTCAGGGTCTTCGTTCTTAGGCTTATACCATTGGTGGATGCTGATCGGGATCTTGTCCCTAACCAGAACCCCGCACTGAGCAACAAATGCCTTTTTTGTCCGGTAGGGTTCAATCGGTTGGCCTTCGCGCGTGATTTGTATGATCTCAAACTTTTCATCCGAGCTCAACTTTTTCTTCGGGCCTCGTCTCTTTACCGAAATTGTGCTCGATCCGGAGGGCTAGAAAAAAGAACAAAGACGAGAGTTAATTAATATGTGTACATACCAAAACAATGAATGCATCAATTATCTAGTCAGCATAGGCTTAACTAATATATATACCTGGCCGGACCCGGTTTGGTGATCACCGGAGCCGTCCTCACGGTCTACTTCTTCACCCTCTCCTTCTTGCACCGGCATTGGGTCATCGGAGCCATGTAAATCATAGCCAGCTGCTTCTTCACCCTCTCCTTCCAGGCCATCATTGTCGTTGAGAAACATCAACGAGGAGACGGCATCACTTCCTTGTGCAATTATGTCCCTCAACAACGCTTCTTGTGCTTCGTCTCGGGGGGTGTCCATAGTTTCTACAAATATTTACAACATGGCAATTATTATTCAAACATGACAGATATGGATATATTAGTGGCAAACGTAGAACTAGCTAGCTAATCACAATAAGGAATCATATTAGTGGCCTCGACGCTGCTTCTCTAGGGTTTGGGGTGGCCTCGACAACGCTTCAAGGGTTAGGGGGTGGCCTCGAGAACGCTTCAAGGAGGGGGTAATATCGACCCCTCCCCACGTGTTGAAGCTATCGGGAGGGGGTCGGCGTTGAACACTACATCTATGTCCCACAAGTGGCGTGGGCATCGACGCCCGCGGTAGGGTAGAGGGTCGTGGATTGCCGAGCGGTCGAGGGTCAAGGGGTCGAGGATCGCCGAGGGGTCGGGAGGTTGCCTAGTGTCAAAGGATTCAACAAAACCATGTCTTCATCATTAGGCGAAAGTAACAGGTGCATGATGGTACGAAGCTCTCCAAAGTTATTTTGGAACGGAGTCCCAGATAGGATAATTCGCTTTTTGGTACAAAGTTCAGCAAGAACCTTCCGAATATCGTTATTTGAAAGGCCTTTGCTGAGATTCGTACAAAAAGGCAAATTATCCTATCCGGGACTCCATTCCAGAATAACTTTGGAGGACTTCGTACCATCATGCCATGGTTACTTCCGGCTAATGATGAAGCCATGGATTTCTTCAATACTTTGACACTATAGGAACCCTCGACCCTGAAACCTTCGACCCTTGACCCCTTAACGACCCTCGACCCTGAAACCTTCGACCCTTGACCCCTTAACGACCCTCGACCCTCTACCCTAGTTCCCGACCCTCGACCCCTCGGTGATCCTCGACACCCTCGTTATATCGACAACGACGCAACATACATATACATGGGAAAATAATGTTATCGGGGAGGGGGTATCGGTACCCCCCCCCCTCGTGTCAAAGTTTCTTCTTTCTCCTCTATTCCTTTCTTTCTTCTTCTCCTCTTCTTTTTCTTCTTATCCCTCGAGAAAGGAAAATAAGGAAAAAGGAAGAAAAGAGGAAGAAGGAAGAAGGAAGAAGAAGAAGAAAAAGAAGAAGAAGAAAAAGAGGAGAAGAAGAAAAGAATAGAGGAGAAGAAGAAAAAATAGAAAAAAAATTCTATTTTTTCTTCTTCTCCTCTATTCCTTTATTATTCTCCTCTTCTTTTTCTTCTTTTTTCTTCTTCTTATTTATTTCTCCTCTTCTTCCTCTCCCCTCTTCTTCTCCTTTCTTCCTCTTCTTATTTCCTTTTTCCTCTCATTCTTTTTCTTCTTCGTCCTTCTTAAAAATACATGAAGTAGTATTGCCTAATTCATTGTTCATATGAATATACAAACATTTGCATATTTACAATAATTAATATCACCAAAAAAATCTATGAACAGAAAAAAATCCTATTTTTTCTAAAAAACTATCTTTTGCATTGTTCACATACACATATACATTATAGCCACATACACATATACATCACATATGAACAAAAAAATTAAAACATAAAAAAACAGAGCATAAAAATAAAAAAAAGACCTTAAACATTAAAAGAGCCGGGCGGCGGCTCACAGCGCGGGGGCAGGCGAGGGCGCCGGCGCGCGGGGCGGGACGGGGCAGGGGGGCAGGGCGACGGCGACGAGGAGCGGGCGGCGACGGCGAGCCCGTAGCAGGGGAGCTCGAGGCGACGGCGGGGGCGGCGAGGGCGCCGGCGCGCGGGGGCGGGACAGGGCAGGGGCAGGGCGACGGCGAGCACGGGGCAGGGGCGCGGGGCGACGGCGACGGCGAGCACGGGGCAGGGGCGCGGGGCGACGGCGACGGCGAGCACGGGCAGCCTGACGGCATCGTCGGGGCGAGCTCGGGCAGCCTGGCGGCGTCGTCGGGGCGGGGAACTGGCGATGAAATCTGAAAAAATGCCATGTCTTTGCTTATATAGAAAAGGCTTTGGTCCCGGTTCGTGCCACGACCCAGGACTAATGACCACCTTTAGTCCCGGTTGGTGCCACCAACCGGGACCAAAGGCCTTGTGCTGCCCCGCGCCGAAAAGTTTAGTCCCACCTCGCTAGTTGAAAGAGCTCGAGAGTTGTTTATAAGCGCTGCTGCACCCACCCTCTCGAGCTCCTCTCAACTGCAGGCTTTCAGGCCTGACCGTGCAATCTGTGCCTGTGGGCCTACTGGGCCTCCTGCGGGCCTGAATCCTGGCCCATGGTAGGGTTTCTAGTCGTATTCAGGCCGTGGGGGCCCAGTAGGTGGCACTTTTTTTGTTTTTTTGTTTTCTTTGTTGCTTTATTTATTTTATTTTGTTTCTACTTACAACAAAATACTTATTTTTTGTTGTTTTTTGCTTTATTTTTTAATTCTTTTTTGCTTTTAGTTTTAGAAAAATTATAAACTTTCTCTTAGTGCCATTAGTTCTCAAATTTGAAAACACTTTTTTTATTTTCTTTGTTGCTTTATATATTTTATTTTGTTTGTACTTACAACAAAATACTTATTATTGCTATTTTTACTATTTTTCAGTTTTTTTGTTCTGTTTTCTACATTATTTATTTTTTGTTGTTTTTTGCTTTATTTTTTAATTCTTTTTGCATTTAGTTTTAGAAAAATTATAAACTTTCTGTTAGTGCCATTAGTTTTTAAATTTGAAAACACTTTTTTTGTTTTCTTTGTTGCTTTATATATTTTATTTTGTTTGTACTTATAACAAAATACTTATTGTTGCTATTTTTATTATTTTTCAGTTTTTTTGTTCTGTTTTCTGCATTATTTATTTTTTGTTGTTTTTTGCTTTATTTTTTAATTCTTTTTGCTTTTAGTTTTAGAAAAATTATAAACTTTCTGTTAGTGCCATTAGTTTTCAAATTTGAAAACACTTTTTTGCTTTATTTATTTATTTTATTTTGTTTCTACTTACAACAAAATACTTATTGTTGCTATTTTTATTTTTATTTCAAGTTTTTTTGTTTTGTTTTCTGCATTATTTATTTTATTTTGGTTTTTTGCTTTATTTTTTAATTCTTTTTGCTTTTAGGTCAGCAAAATTATAAAATTTCTGTTTGTGCCATTAGTTTTCTTTGAAATTTGTGTGAATCACAAGTTTGTGAGCTCAACAAGGCGTGTAGAGGGACGGGCTTATAAACCGGTGTGAGCGCCCTTCGGTTGGCGAGGTTTTCAAATTCATAGTTTTCAAATGAACTCTGAAAAAGTTGGCATAGCATGTGCATGTACAAAATGGACAATGGTATCATACTCGTCTGTTACAAAGTTGGCATGGTATCATCATAATAGTTGCGGGAGAAAGTCTTCACTTTTTCTTCGCTTGTGTCGTTTGCTTATTGCGCCGTAACCATGGATAATCTTCATCGTTTATCAGGATGCTTGGGTTAGCCTTGACTTTGAAGGGGGGAATTTCATGAAACTTTTCATACTTTTCAGACATGTCTGTCTTGCCCTCCACTCCCAGGATGTCCCTTTTTCCTGAAAGAACTATGTGGTGCTTTGGCTCATTGTATGATGTATTCGCTTCCTTATCTTTTCTTTTCCTCGGTCTGGTAGACATGTCCTTCACATAGATAACCTGTGTCACATCATTGGCTAGGACGAACGGTTCGTCAGTGTACCCAAGATTTTTCAGATCCACTGTTGTCATTCCGTACTGTGGGTCTACCTGTACCCCGCCTCCTGACAGATTGACCCACTTGCACTTAAACAAAGGGACCTTAAAATCTACTCCGTAGTCAAGTTCCCATATGTCTACTATGTAACCATAATATGTGTCATTTCCATTGTCGGTTGCTGCATCAAAGCGGACACCGCTGTTTTGGTTGGTGCTCTTTTCATCTTGGTCAATCGTGTAAAATGTATTCCCATTTATCTCGTATCCTTTCCAAATCATTACAGTCGAAGATGGTCCCCTGGACAATAAGTACAGCTCATCACAAACAGTGTTGTCACCTCTGAGACGTGTTTCCAACCAACTGCTGAAAGTCCTGATGTGTTCACATGTAATCAGTCGTCGCACTGCTCCGGGTGTTTGGAGCGCAGACTGTTCTTGTGTTCATCGACATACGGGGTCACCAAGGTAGAGTTCTGTAGAACTGTGTAGTGTGCTTGAGACCAAGAATATCCGTCCCTGCATATTATTGAGTCCCTTCCAGGCGTGCCTTTTCCAGTCAGTCTCCCCTCATACCGCGATTTAGGGAGACCTATCTTCTTAAGGCCAGGAATGAACTCAACACAAAACCCGATGACATCCACTGTTTGATGGCCCATGGAGATGCTTCCTTCTGGCCTAGCGCGGTTACGAACATATTTCTTTAGGACTCCCATGAACCTCTCAAAGGGGTACATATTGTGTAGAAATACGGGCCCCAGAATGACAATCTCGTCGACTAGATGAACTAGGACGTGCGTCATGATATTGAAGAAGGATGGTGGGAACACCAGCTCGAAACTAACAAGACATTGCGCCACATCACTCCTTAGCGTTGGTACGATTTCTGGATCGATCACCTTCTGAGATATTGCATTGAGGAATGCACATAGCTTCACAATGGCTAATCGGACGTTTTCCGGTAGAAGCCCCCTCAATGCAACCGGAAGCAGTTGCGTCATAATCACGTGGCAGTCATGAGACTTTAGGTTCTGGAACTTTTTCTCTGGCATATTTATTATTCCCTTTATATTCGACGAGAAGCCAGTCGGGACCTTCATACTGAGCAGGCATTGAAAGAATATTTCTTTCTCTTCTTTCGTAAGAGCGTAGCTGGCAGGACCTTCATACTGCTTCGGAGGCATGCCCTCTTTTTCGTGCAAGCGTTGCAGGTCCTCTTGTGCCTTAGGTGTATCTTTTGTCTTCCCATACACGCCCAAGAAGCCTAGCAGGTTCACGCAAAGGTTCTTCGTCACGTGCATCACGTCGATCGAAGAGCGGACTTCTAGGTCTTTCCAGTAGGGTAGGTCCCAAAATATAGATTTCTTCTTCCACATGGGTGCGTGATTCTCAGCGTCATTCGGAACAGCTAGTCCGCCGGGACCCTTTCCAAAGATTACGTGTAAATCATTGACCATAGCAAGTACATGATCACCGGTACGCATGGCGGGCTTCTTCCGGTGATCTGCCTCGCCTTTGAAATGCTTTCCTTTCTTTCAACATTGATGGTTGGTCGGAAGAAATCGACGATGGCCCAGGTACACATTCTTCCTGCAGCTTCCCAGGTATATACTATCGGTGTCAAGTAAATAGTGCGTGCATGCATGGTATCCCTTGTTTGTCTGTCCTGAAAGGTTACTGAGAGCGGGCCAATCGTTGATGGTCACGAACAGCAACGCCTTTAGGTCAAATTCCTCCTTTTTGTGCTCATCCCACGTACGTACACCGTTTCCATTCCACAACTGTAAAAGTTCTTCAACTAATGGCCTTAGGTACACATCAATGTCGTTGCCGGGTTGCTTAGGGCCTTGGATGAGAACTGGCATCATAATGAACTTCCGCTTCATGCACATCCAAGGAGGAAGGTTATACATACATAGAGTCACGGGCCAGGTGCTGTGATTGCTACTCTGCTCCTCGAAAGGATTAATGCCATCCGCGCTTAATGCAAACCATACGTTCCTTGGGTCCTTTGCAAACTCATCCCAGTACTTTCTCTTAATTTTTCTCCACTGCGACCCGTCAGCGGGTGCTCTCAACTTCCCGTCTTTCTTACGGTCCTCACTGTGCCATCGCATCAACTTGGCATGCTCTCCGTTTCTGAACAGACATTTCGCAGGAACCCTCTTCCTGGGAGGCTCGCCGTCAACATCACCAGGGTCATCTCGTCTGATCTTATACCGCAATGCACCGCATACCGGGCATGCGTTCAGATCCTTATAGGCACCGCGGTAGAGGATGCAGTCATTAGGGCATGCATGTATCTTCTCCACCTCCAATCCTAGAGGGCATACGACCTTCTTTGCTGCGTATGTACTGTCGGGCAATTCGTTATCCTTTGGAAGCTTCTTCTTCGTTATTTTCAGTAGCTTCTCAAATCCTTTATCAGGCACAGCATTCTCTGCCTTCCACTGCAGCAATTCGAGTACGGTACCGAGCTTTCTGTTGCCATCTTCGCAATTGGGGTACAACCCCTTTTTGTGATCCTCTAACATGTGATCAAACTTCAGCTTCTCTTTTTGACTTTTGCATTGTGTCCTTGCATCGACAATGACCCGGCGGAGATCATCATCATCGGGCACATCGTCTGGTTCCTCTTGATCTTCAGCAGCTTCGCCCGTTGCAGCACCATCGTGCACATCGTCTGGTGCATCTTGATGTTCAGTAGCATCACCGTATTCAGGGGGCACATAGTTGTCATCGTACTCTTCTTCCTCGCCGTCTTCCATCATAACCCCTATTTCTCCGTGCCTCGTCCAAACATTATAGTGTGGCATGAAACCCTTGTAAAGCAGGTGGGTGTGAAGGATTTTCCGGTCAGAGTAAGACTCCGTATTCCCACATATAGGGCATGGACAACACATAAAACCATTCTGCTTGTGTGCCTCAGCCACTTTGAGAAAATCATGCACGCCCTTAATGTACTCGGAGGTGTGTCTGTCACCGTACATCCATTGCAGGTTCATCTCCGTGCATTATATATAATTAAGTGTGTCAAAAATCATTACAGAACATCATGAATAGATAATTAAGTGACCAAATTAATAGAAGTTCATCATCACATAAAAACCAAAGTACATACATAGTTCTCATCTAACAACATAAAGCTCTGCAGAGCATCTAAATTAATTAAACCATACATTGAAACTATGTAAAACATTTCAGTGCGAAAACAAATGCGATCATAATCGCAACCAAGGTAACAACTGATCCAACGGCATAATGATACCAAGCCTCGGTATGAATGACATATTTTCTAATCTTTCTCATCTTCAAGCGCATTGCATCCATCTTGATCATTGTGATCATCGACGACATCCGCAACATGCAACTCCAATATCATCTTCTCCTCCTCAAGTTTTTTTATTTTTTCCTTCAAGAAATTGTTTTCTTCTTCAACTAAATTTAACCTCTCGACAATAGGGTCGGTTGGAATTTCCAGTTCAACAACCTCCTAGATAAATAAATCTATGTCACGTTGGTCGGCATATTTTCATAAACAATAAATGAACCAATAGTTATGAAAAGATAATATATACCACATCCGAATCATAGACAGGACGAGGGCCGACGGGGGCGGATACCAAAACCATCGCACTATATAAGATGCAATAATAAAAGTAAGAAAATAATACAAGTAAGAATAATTTTCCTTTCAGAAAGAAGATAAGAACAAGAGGCTCAACACGGTGGTGCTGGCGATGAGATCGGCGCGGGTGATCGATGGCGGTGAAGACGGGGACGGGGCGTGATGGACCGCTAAACCTAGACAAATATTGAGGAAAATAGAGGTTGGAGGTCGAGCTTGGAGAGGAGAAAGCTTAAGTAGTGTGGCTCGGGCATTTCATCGAACACCTCATGTGCTATGGAGGTGAGCTAGAGCACCACAAAGCCCCCCCTCGCCGGCAAGAGAAAAACAAAGCACTGGAGTGCTCTGCTCGCGAGCGAGGGGGTATATATAGGCAGCACTATTGGTCCGGTTCGTGGCATGAACTGGGACTAACGGGTAGCCATTGGTCCCGATTCATGCCACCAACCGGGACCAATAGTGGTGGGCCAGGAGCCAGGCCCATTGATCCCGGTTCGTCCCACCAACCGGAACCAAAAGGTCTGGACGAACCGGGACCAATGGCCCACGTGGCCCGGCCGGCCCCCTGGGCTCACGAACCGGGGCAAATAGCTCCATTGGTCCCGGTTCTGGATTGAACCGGGACTAATGGGCTGAACTGGTCTGGGCCATTGCCCCCTTTTCTACTAGTGCAAGTAGATCGATCGATCATTGGAGCAGTCGTAGACCAATCAATTCTATGCGGCCAGAGATACAAGAGATGAGTAGAGATAACTCTTATCTATAAATCCTAGCATCTAGGAGGGGACTACATGCATGCATCTGCCTTAGAACAAGCTTGATCAGGTCGTTGTAATTCGTTCAGGGTAGTTGGGTTTGGTTCAGCGGTCAACCCAGGGAAAGTGAGAAAAAACTATGCTTGCCAAACGCCCACAAGGTGTTACTAAAACTGAGAGAAACGGTGGTTTCTAAAAACTAAAGTATTCACTGCCCATGCATTCGAATACTGAGGTTTTCATTTACTATGGTTTTGAAAAAATGGTACTGCCAGGTTATTTTTCTTCGAATAATGGCTGGGCATGATATAGCTTGCGGAACTTTTTTGATGCTTTTATATGATATACGCGCTTCATGGATTGACATTAATTATTATATGTCTGGTTAAGTCATCACGGCAAGATACTCCCAGTGAGGGATGTCTAATACATCTTCTTTGAGTTGTACTAGATGCAGATGCGCGCGTTGCAGACTAAAATATGTTTCACATATTTGAAAAATACTCCCCCTGTATTTTAGTATTCTAAACGCTCTTATATTAGTTTACGGACGGAGTACCAATTTCATATATTTAAAAAAACTATCATTTAACAAAACAATTTCACTCGTTTCACATGATGTAATCGCATCCCGGCCAACGGTGTCATGGCCTTCGTTTTTTACTTATTTCAAAACATTGTCATTTTAAAACTAATTTGAACTAATCAGCTTCACATTGTGTATAAGTAACTAGTTTCACATTTTTGTGAATAATAAGTTTCACATATTTCACACTAAAATATGTTTCACATGCATGAAAAACAAATTTCACTCATTACAAAAAATTGGTTTGACTAAATTCAAAAAGGTTATTCCACGTATTTTTGAAAACATATTTCACTCATTCGGAAGGTTGAAATTTAAGCATGTTTAAATGTATTCAAGATTGATCTTGTTCTAGCAGTAGATACCGAAACCAGTAAAATGAGTTGTGGATGCTCCAGCAGTAGATACCGAAACCAGTAAAATGAGCTTTGCACTCTTATGACATCAATGTAAACAAATGTACTGAGCGCTTGGGTTTTATTTCACGTACGTGATAACTGGGCCTCTTTTCTAATCTGTAATGTTAGACATTGTTAGCGTCGGCAACTCCTAGTCAGCGCCTTTGGCACCAAGTAGGGGTTTTGGTGCACACGCAACCACGCTCTTGGGCCCGGCCCAAAACGGGGCCGTGTTCCCTTACGTCGTTTCGGTGTTTGATCGTTTGCTAACAGGACATAGTTGACTTACAAAAAATTGAAAAAATACGAAAAAAACTTAAAATATCAAGATTTCGAAAATGTGTATGAAATTTTCAAAAAAAATCAAATAAAGTTCATTGTATATGGAAAAGGTCATTGAATTTGAAAAAAAATCATCAAATTTGAAAAAAGTTCATCAAACATGAAAAATAGTTCATAGAATTTGATCAAAGTTCATCGAAATTGAAAACAAATCATTGAATTTGAACAAATGTTCATCAAATTATAAAAAAAGTTTATCAAATTTGAAAAAATGATCAATTGTGGAAAACAATTCATCAATTTAGTAAAAAGTCATCAATTTTTTTAAAAAATCATATATTTTGAGTAGTTCATCGATTTTTTTTAAAAATGCAAAAAGATGGAAAATTCATGATTTTGAAAAAAAAACTAATTTTAAAAACTTGCATTTTAAAAATAAATAAAAGAGTACTCTCGAAAAGAAAGAACAAAAAGAAAAGAAGAAGAAGAAGAAGAAGAAAAAGAAAAAGAAAAACACTTTGGAAATGACCAGCGAACCGGGACCAAAACCGAAGAATTCCCGCTGCTGAAGAGAACAATACAACACAAGTTAGAAAGCAATAGTTGTTCCATGGCATAATTGTTACTGTCATTGGCGTCGAAGAAAGTGATCGTGAGTTTGAACTCCGACGGTGCATCTCTTTTGAATGTTTTAACAAAAAAGGCAGGAGATATATGGGCCGGCCCAGCTGCGTAGGTGTGGTGCGCTTGAGGCATTTGCGTAAAGAGTTATAACAACAGGCGCCTGAAACAGCGGCGGTCGGTGGAGGAGAGAGTGTTTGCTTTGTGGGATCTTCTTTTCCGCACGATAAGTGCGTGGATTAACATGCACCCAATGACTCAACGTGTTCACCGTGCTTAGCGAAGAACAGTACTTCCTCCGCCCGAGTTTATAAGGCTCTTTTCATTTTTAGCCAAAGTTTGACCAGTAATTTAACTAATAAAATATAAAATATAGATTATGAAAACTATACTGTAGAAAACCTTCTTTAAATACAAATCCAACAACATACTTTGTGTAGCATATACTTTATACTCCGTCCGTTTTAAAATAGGAAAACATTTAACATAGGAAAACATTTAAAATAGGAAAACTATACTGGAACCAGCTACTTTTTTTGCTGGAACCACCATTAATTTTTGCTACCACCCACCCGCCCAAAATTTTGCTACCGGGTGATTTTTGCTGCAACCGATGAACCATTTTGCTACAACCGTTTCAATTTTTTGTTACTACCGGTGTTGTTCGATTTTTGCTACATCCATCTTCTGTTTTTCCTGTCTTTTTTGCTACAACCACATTTTGATTTTGCTGGAACTGAAAATAATTTTTGCTACATCCAACCACGGCGGTGTTGCTCAACGGGGGTGATGGCTTTTTTTTGCTACAACCATCTCAGATTTTTGCTACTATCGGAGATGCCATTTGCTACCATCGGAGTTTTTGCTACTACCATAGTCTTCCTGAAAGCATCAGGAGTTTTTGCTACCACTCTTTGTTTTTGTTTTGTTTTTGCTGGAACCATCCTAAAAATTTGCTGGAACCGGCGGTGAAGGCGGGTGGTGTTTTGGTTCGCGGGCGTCGGTGAGGCTGCGAGCACCGGCGACGAGCAGGGGCAACGGTGGTCCAAGCGAGAGCAGCGCAAGCCATCGTGCGGGATCCCGCGAGCGGCGGCGGCGCTTGCTTTTTTTCTCCTCTTTTTTCCCATGGGGGAGGATGACGATAGAAGATGCGGGGCTGATCTGACGGTTACGCGCGTCCAGATCGAGCGGCTCTGGTTTGACCGGCCGAAACGTTCCGCCGGTGCGCCGACGCAGAGTACTGCCCTTTAAAATAAGTGTCTAAAACTTAGTACAACTTTGTATTAAAGTTAATATAATTTTTATTTTATTTTTTACGAGTGAGACCCTTATTTTAGACAGAGGGAGTATATATTTAATTACATACTCCCTCCGTTCCTAAATGTAAGTCTTTATAGAGATTCCACTGGATGGACTACATACGGAGCAAAATGAATGAATCCACACTTAAAATGCATCTATATACATATGTATATAGTTCGTAGTAGAATTTCTACAAAGACTTACATTTAGGAACGGAGGGAGGACATGGTTAATTTTGGACACAAAATACAAAATCACTACGTGGGCATCCATCCTGCACATGCATCCAGTGGGCAATCAGCTAGTAGTAGTCACCGCCACAACTCGTCGGCGCCGCCACGTTGCGTGTACGTACGTACATGCGCGCGCTGACGGGTCGCCAACCAATGGCACGCGGCGGCGCCATCCCGCGACGACGACTTCCACACCGGAATTCAACATGCTTCCTTTCCATACCGATCCCGATCCGCGTCCTGGTCGCCGCGATCCACCCATCCACCGATCGCTTATAGTACAAAAAACCACGCTCCATCGATCGTTCTTGCACCACAGTGCTCGATCCACTATCTCATCACATCACGATGATGCACACACAGCCCACGACGATGATGCACCGTGCTACGATTGTCGGCGTCGTCGCGCTGATCGGCTGCCTCCTCGCCGGCGGCGGGGCTCGAGCGCAGCAGCAGCAGCGGTTTGACTACCCCGCGGCGAGGCTCGCCACGACCTGGGCCAACACGGACGCCGGCCTGCCGCACCACGTGACCTACATCGACGGCTCCGTGGCGCGCGTGGCCCTGCTGCGGCTCAACCCGGCCGGCTTCGGCCCCTCCTACGCCTTCGGCTTCTTCTGCACGCCGACTTCCTCCTCGGCGTCGCCGTCGTGTACTGCAACAGCGGTGCGCTCATCACGTCCACCACGACCGGCGTCCCGCAGGTCGTCTGGTCGGCCAACCGCGCCAGCCCCGTGGGCGAGGGCGCCGCCGCGGAGCTCACGGCCGAGGGCGACCTGGTACTCAGGTCCGCCAACGGCTCGGCGGTGTGGTTCGCCGGCACCAAGGGCCGGTCCGTCGCCGGGGTGACCATCGGCAGCGACGGCAACCTCGTGCTGCTCGACGGGCGCAACGCCACCGTGTGGCAGTCGTTCGACCACCTCGCGGACGCGCTGCTCGTCGGGCAGTCGCTCAAGCACGGCGCGCGGCTCACCGCCAACACGTCAACGGCTGACTTGCGCGACGGCAGGCTCTACCTCGCCGTCGAGGACGACGCCCTGAGCGCATACATCAATGCCACGCCGCCTCAGCGCTACTACCACCTCGGCTTCGGCGAGACCGCGGCCGGCGCCTACGCGACGTACACCAACGGCAGCCTCACTGTGTCCGCCCGGCCCGGAGCGCCAGCCCTGGCCACCATCCAGCTGCCCACCGTCGGCACCGGCACGGTGCAGTACATGAGGCTGGAGCACGACGGCCACCTTCGGCTCTACGAGTGGCGCTCCGGCTCGGGCTGGGCGCCGGTGTTCGACGTGCTGCGCCTCTTCCCGGACGGCGGGTGCGCGTACCCAACCGTCTGCGGCGCGTACGGCGTGTGCACGGACGACACGCAGTGCAGCTGCCCCGACGCGGCCAACTTCCGGAGGCCCAACCGCGGCTGCGTCCCGACGAATCCACCGCCGACGTCATGCGGCTCATCATCGCCGGGGCGGCGCGCGCAGCACCGGCTGGTGTCGCTGCCGGGCACGGGCTACTTCAACGACCATGCAACGAGCCTGCACGCCGTGGAGAGGGTGAGCGAAGAGGCGTGCCTGGACGACTGCGCGTGCGCCGCGGCGCAGTTCTACTACGGCCCGGACGCCGGCGACGGGTTCTGCTACCTGCAGTCGGAGGTGTTGTCGCTGCAGACGGTACGGCCGGAGGAGGTGCACTACAACTCCACCATGCATATCAAGGTGCAGGCCAAGTCAGGCAGGATCTGATGAGGAGTTGAGGACTCTCCTGAGTCAGCCCGGGCGTTCGGTCTTTTCGGTTTGTTCGGTCCGGTCTTTTCGGTCTTCTAATAATTCGGTCTTCCATAATTGAGGACCGAAATAATTTCGGTCTTTTCGGTTCTTAACTATTCGGTCTTCGGTCCCGACCAAACAGACCAAATTAATTAGTACAACTCAGATTCATGATACTTCCAGTACAATTCTATGTCTATATTTTACAGGAAATAACAAGATTCATATCTGACACGAAGTAAGAAGATTCATGATTTATGTTCCAGCAACAAGATTCATGTATGCATATCATTTATATTTGACAGAAAGTAAGAAGTTAAAAAGCAACAACATTTACATTTGACAAAAAGTGAGAAGACAACAAGCAACACCATTTATATTTGACAGAAAGTAATAAGATCACAAGCAACAACAGCCCATGGAATATTGGAATCGACAAGCAGCAAACAGCAGACAACCATCACTTAGTAGTTGATAACATAGTACTTGACATCAAACAAATCAATTTCGGCACCACCATGGACCTTGTGCTTTCCCTTCACCTTGTCCCCAAATTCTTCAATTGTCTCTGCAACAAGTCAAGTATTCAGTAAAATTTCATAATCTTAGTGTTGGTAACATCTTCTGCTAGTTCATGGAAAAGTTGGTTGATTTCTAGCATGCGAGGAGAGTGCTGGAGTGGAGTGTGTTTGGTTGATGAAAAATGGAGAGTTCTGGAGTGGAGTGTGTTTGGTTGATGACAAATGCAATCAGTACCTAGTACAGTTTTGAAGATTACTACAAGATGAGGAACAAACAATCAAACAAATTACTATGTGTGCATCATGATGTTCAGATTCAGATTTGGCTATATATCTACAAAAGAGAAAAAAGATACTCGCTATTAGAGCAGATAGCAACAATACAATTTGACAATGATAAAAATCAACCAACTTTTTGAACTGGTTGGGGCGCCAGTCTCAACTGGTTGGGGCCTTGGCTCGAGGTGTTGATCTTCATCGGTCAGGGGCGCGCCGCGCGCCTCGATGCGGCGGTCGTCACCGGCGGCGGACGGCCGTGTCGTGGGCAGTGGAGCGACTGACGGAGGGTCGAGGACGGCGGCATGGGGCGCCGGTCTCCACTGGTTGGGGTCGGGGCTCGGGGCGCCGATCTTCGTCGGCATGGGCACGCCGCACGCCTCGATGCGGCGGCCATCACCGGCTCACATCTCATGGGCATGGGGCGTCGGGTGGGCGACGGGCGGCGGCTAGGGTTCCTAGTGGGAGAGGATAAGAGAAATGGGAGTGAATTGGCTGCCGGATGCGTTCCTGTGAACCGTGATGTGAGGAGGAGGACGCGTACTCGTGTTGTGTGTGACCATTGGGCTGGCCACATGGGCCTCTTGCGTATGGGCTATTCGGTCTATATGGTCTATTCGGTCCTAGAGAACCGATCAGACCGTAACTAATTCGGTCTTCTACTTATGCATACCGTATTTTATTCGGTCTTTTTTAGTTCGGTCTTTTCAGGTTCGGTCTCGGTCTTTTCGGTTTCGGTCTTCGGTCTTCAGTTTTTATGCCTGGGGTGACTCCTGAGCACTACACATATACTGATACACATGCATCACGGCAAGTTCTCGGTTATGTGTACAAAATCCAATTAATGTTCTCAGAGTGATATGAATAGTTTCTCCATTCTTAAGAGCATCTCTAGCCGATCCTAGAAAATGAAGATGAAGAACTAAACCGCAAAGTATACGTTACTGGAGTAATTTTACTGCTCTAAATTTTGCCCGTTTCTAGCTGATCTCGTAAATTTAACGGAGTAAAATTTGGGTATTGATAAACGCAAATTCGATTCAAACAAATATACAAACCGAAATTCGACACCGATTCATAATATTCCGCTTATTCTGGGTAGAGGCGGTGGAGCTCTGCCATGTACGCCTTGTCGGAGGCCTCCGCCGCCAACCTTTCCCTCGCCTCTTGGCCCTCCCTCCTCTCCCACGCAGAGACCACTGAACTCAAAGTTCTTGTGGCCGTTGACGCCGTGCAGCCGGACCGACCAAGTGTCGTATTCGTGGGCAGCCTATTTGGCTAAGTGGAAGGAACCAAGCGAAAGCTTCTTGTGGGTGTGCTTGTCCATGATCTCGGCTATCCACGTCCCCCATACCCGCTGCCGCACGCCGATGTACGACCTCTATGACGGCGGCGGCACGAGGAGCTCGGGGAAGCCGAAGAGCCAGCCACGGGAGGCAGATGGGGCGGCGCTCGAGGAAGCGTTGCGGCGATTGGGGGGGGGGGAGAGATGGGTCGGCGCTCCGCACGCCGCGGCGTGGATGCGAGCTGCGGATGGGCGACGGGGAACGATGGCCATGGGATTCAGCCATGGCGGCGCGGGTGCGGGAACACTACAAGGGTCACCGATGACGTGGGGCTGTGAGGGATAGGGTGGGAAAGGAGGTAGAGAGAGTGTGTTGTGCGTTTACTCGGTGACCAAGCCGAGGAGTAAATTTAGGCATTCGGCTCGGCGTGGAATAAAATATTTACTCCATTATAGGATTTAGGCTTTCGGCTAGGTTCCTGTTAGAGGAGTAAAACCGATTTTTTACTCATCTAACCAATTTTAGGGGACTGGAGAGCACTCAGGTGTGGTGCTTTAGCAAGCCCTGATGCATCTTTCTCTAAAAGCTATTTTTATTTATTTATCTCTAAGCTAGCATACAAACTGACCTAATTTGTATGAGGCGATACAGCTGAAATCAACCGATGATTCGAGCACTTAGCACAATGCACCACTTAATCTGACAAGCACAAGGCCGAGGGCATATGCATGTCTATTCTTATCAACAAAATAATTCAAATAATGTTATTTTTGACACACATAATTCATCATTTCAAAACCACTATTTATGAAGTTTGTTCAAAATTCAAATTGAAACATAACAAATGGTCAGAAATATCCAAAGTAAACATAACAAATGGTCTAAATCATCCGAACTAAAAACAACATGAATAAGTTTATTGACTAAGAAGTGACCAAATGCCCAATAAGATCATCACAAAGTTTTTCATGCCCCGCATGGTTTTCGATTTACCGTTGCATTTCAACAAACTTTTGAAATCATCTTTCACCCCTCTATGGCTCAATATATAAATTTTGTTCCCCTCATTCTCATAGCAAAAATCTTGCGGCCGTTCCCGCTCATCCTCTATGATCATATAATACAGGATCATGCATGCGGTCATGATGTGCCACTAAACCGTTTTGGTGTCAGAATCTTGCAGGGCCATCAACAATGACAAAGCGATCTTGTATGACCCCAAATATTAGTTTGACATACTTTTCACATGCTTCTTGACGTCTCATAGTGAATTCTCTCGAGGGTTTAATAGCTGAAATGCCTAATGGAGCTCAATCTCCACGGAGTCCTTTATTTGAAAACTTTAAAATTCAAAAAGTTAAGTTTTAAACATTTTTAGAAAAATACACACATACATATGTATGTATTCCACTTCCTCTGGCCCATATTACTTGTCCTAATTTTGTCTAGATACTGATGTATCTAACACTAAAACATGGATCAAAGGGACGTGAAGTATCTACTCCCGAGCTCAAATGCCCCCTCATGAACAATAAAATAAAAAAGTAAAAATATCAAAAATTCTGTATTTTTGTGGTAAATTTTGACAAATATTTTGTATGCTTGCAAAAATTCAGCACGAAATTACATTCTTGAAAGTTGTGGGAAAAAAATCAATGCTCCAGAAAATGATAATTTTGAAAACATTTTGGAGTGCTGTTTTTTCCATGACTCCCACGAATGTCTTTTCGTGTTTAAGTTTGTTAAGCATACACAACATTTCTCAAAGACTAACACAAAAAATTCAGAATTTTTGAACTTTTTTCTTTTAATTTTACTGTTTATCGGGTGCATTTGAGCTCGTGGTTAGAATAGGACTTTCGGGGTGGAAGGGAGTACTTGTGAATTTTCCTGATGAAATACTTTTTATGTGAGCACATAAAAGTGACAAAATCACGCACCGTCATAGTTTAAAAACCGAACCGGACCGTTGGTCGGACCGGCAAAAACCAAACCAGTGCTGGTGGTTATTTAAGCCTATCGGACCGTACGAACAATCGAACAGAAAAACCATTCAAATCGGCCGGTTTTTGTAAAAATCATCGATCTAGGCGGTTTAGATAAAACCGAAGAACGGTTCAATGTCGTTTCCAAAAAGGACGCGTCTAGGGAGCAGCCATGCGCTTGCTAGCGCTCCTCGGCTGTCGGCTATATTAGGAAAATTTATGCCCCATCGCTTGATTAGGAAAGTCTGCTTGATCCCTGATAAACTAAAAATGAAAAGCATCATCCAACGCACTTGCCTTCACGCTGGCCCAAGTTGTTTTTCATGTGCTCTGCCATGTGCCAGTAATAAAAAGCAAAAAAGGCAATTAATTGCATTCCAAAAAATTCAAAAGGCTATAACTTTCGAATTACATGTCGAAATTAAAATCCGTTTTCACTGTTGGAACCCTCGCGACGAGATCTTTAAAACTTATATATGTTTTGATGAACTTTTTTCATTGCCAACTGGTTGTACTAGATGGTGCAACTTTTATACTATGAGATGCAACTATTTTCTAAACCAACTTTTGTGCTACCACAATCAACTATAATACTGCTTGGTGCAATTTTAGTGCTACATGAACCAACTTCACATAATGAGCAACTTCATTTGTTGTCTCGTCCACCTGTCCACCTGCCTAGTAGACGATGTGCAACTCCATGTGCCGCTCGGCCAACTGCTAATAGTTGATGTGCAATTCCCCCCTACCTCGTGGATGTGCATTTTTCACCTCCCGCGTCTGGCCGCCGGCCGGCCAAAAAAGGAAAACTTTTGTTCCCCAGTTTCCAAAAAGGAAAGCGTCCTTCCGACACGTGAAAACCATGAACAGAAACATCATGCCCGGTCGCTATTACGTCACCCCACTACCCTCCAGAAGCCTCTCATGTCTCCCTCGCCCACACTTCCTCTTGCACAATGTCTCCTTCTTCTTCTCCATCAAAGAAAGGGCATCCCATCCTGGATCCAAAAACCTACAGAGCTGCTATGGTAAAACTGAACTGGTAACAAGAGGGAGGAGAGAGGCGTGCCATGCATCATCAATCAAGGGTAAGTTCCCTTATGGCTCCAGATCCTCAATTCTTCACTTCCCCTTCCCCTTTGCCTCTGCATCTGCCACCGGTCTTCTCCATAATTGGAAGGACTAGCAACAATTCCCTTCTGATGTCTTTGTAATTAAACACCACTTTGTGCAACTAGACCCGGTAGCAAAACCAACGTCTGCCTGGATGTGTGCAAATGGACACAAGGTAGTAGTTTTGCAAAAAAGAAAAAGTGCAACAAACAGCCCATACTAGAAACATGGAGTGGATGTACTGTTTGTGCAAAAGGAGTACATATTTGTGCAACTAAATCATGGATTGAAGCCAAATTTTCTTGCAATGTGTGCAACCAACAACCAAAACTATAAAAGAGTAAATATATGTGCACACTAAGCATTAATCCAAGGACAACTTTCCTGCAAAATGTGTGCAACAAACAACCCAGACTAGAAAGATGGACTGGATGTACTGTTTGTGCAAAAAGAAACACATATTTGTGCAACTATGCCATTGGTCCAAAACCAACTTTGCTGCACCATGTGTGCAAAAAAAAACATCCCAGACTAGAAAGATGGACTAGGTGTACTGTTTCTGCAAAAACAAGAACATATTTGTGCAACTAAGCATGGGTCCAAGCCAACCTTTTTATGCAAATGTATGCAACAAAACAGCCCAGACTGGAGTCCATCTGTTCTAGCCTTTTGGCTGTTGGTTGCTGAAGGAAATATGCCCTAGAGGCAATAATAAAGTTATTATTTATTTCCTTATTTCATGATAAATGTTTATTATTCATGCTAGAATTGTATTAACCAGAAACATAATACATGTGTGAATACATAGACAAACATAGTGTCACTAGTACGCCTCTACTTGACTAGCTCGTTTATCAGAGATGGTTATGTTTCCTAGCCATGGACAAAAGAGTTGTCATTTGATTAACGGGATCACATCATTAGGAGAATGATGTGATTGACTTGACCCATCCCGTTAGCTTAGCACTTGATCGTTTAGTATTCTGCTATTGCTTCCTTCATGACTTATACATGTTCCTATGACTATGAGATTATGCAACTCCCGTTTACCGGAGGAACACTTTGTGTGCTACCAAACGTCACAACGTAACTGGGTGATTATAAAGGTGCTCTACAGGTGTCTCCAAAGGTACTTGTTGGGTTGGCGTATTTCGAGATTAGGATTTGTCACTCCGAATGTCGGAGAGGTATCTCTGGGCCCTCTCGGCAATGCTCATCACCTAAGCCTTGCAAGCATGTAACTAATGAGTTAGTTATAAGATGAAGTATTACAGAACGAGTAAAGAGACTTGTCGATAACGAGATTGAACTAGGTATTGGATACCGACGATCGAATCTCGGACAAGTAACATACCGATGACAAAGGGAACAACATATGTTGTTATGCGGTTTGACCGATAAAGATCTTCGTAGAATATGTAGGAACCAATATGGGCATCCAGGTCCCGCTATTGGTTATTGACCAGAGATGTGTCTCAGTCATGTCTACATCATTCTCGAACCGTAGGGTCCGCACGCTTAAAGTTTCGATGACAGTTATATTATGAGTTTATGTGTTTTGATGTACCGAAGGTTGTTCGGAGTCCCGGATATGATTACGGACATGACGAGGAGTCTCGAAATGGTCGAGACATAAAGATTGATATATTGGACGGATATATTTGGACACCGGAAAGGTTCCGGAGAAGTTTGGAGCCCCGGGAGGTTACCGGAACCCCCCGGGAGGTATATGGGCCTTATTGGGCCCATGTAGGAGGAAGAGAGAAGGAGCAAGGGAAGGGGGCGCGCCCCCCCAAGCCCAATCCGAATTGGGGAGGGGGGCCGCCCCCCCCTTTCCTTTCTCCTTCCCCCTCTTCCTATTACTACTACTAGTACTACTTCCTAATACTAGTACTCTTTCCTTCCCCCTCCAAATAAGATAAGGAAAAGAGAGGGAAACCTACTTGGAGTAGGTTTCCCCCTCCTCATGGCGCGCCCCCCCTAGGGCCGGCCACCTCCTCCCTCCCTCCTTTATATACGGGGGTAAGGGGGCACCCTAGGACACACAAGTTGATCATTGATCGTTCCTTAGCTGTGTGCGGTGCCCCCCTCCACGATATTACACCTCGGTCATATTGTAGCGGTGCTTAGGCGAAGCCCTGCAACAGGAGAACATCAAGATCGTCACCACGCCGTCGTGCTGACGGAACTCCCCCTCGGCGCCTCTGCTGGATCGGAGATCGAGGGTGCGTCATCGAGCTGTACGCGTGTCAAGAACTCGGAGGTGCCGGAGTAACGGTACTTGGATCGGTTGAACCGGAGGACGTACGACTACTTCCTCTACGTTGCGTCAACACTTCCGCTTCGGTCTACGAGGGTACGTAGACAACACTCTCCCCTCGTTGCTATATCATCACCATGATCTTGCGTGTGCGTAGGAAATTTTTTGAAATTACTACGTTCCCCAACAGTGGCATCCGAGCCTAGGTTTTATGCGTTGATGTTATATGCACGAGTAGAACACAAGTGAGTTGTGGACGATATAAGTCATACTTCCTACCATCATGTCATACTTTGGTTCAGCGGTATTGTGAGATGAAGCGGCCCGGACCGACATTACGCGTACGCTTACGCGAGACTGGTTTCACCGTTATGAGCACTCGTGCTTAAAGGTGGCTGGCGGGTGTCTGTCTCTCTCACTTTAGTTGAACCGAGTGTGGCTACGCCCGGTCCTTGTGAAGGTTAAAACGGAGTCTATTTGACAAACTATCGTTGTGGTTTTGATGCGTAGGTGAGATTGGTTCTTGCTTAAGCCCGTAGCAGCCACGTAAAATTTGCAACAACAAAGTAGAGAACGTTTAACTTGTTTTTGCAGGGCATGTTGTGATGTGATATGGCCAAGACATTATGCTATATTTTATTGTATGAGATGATCATGTTTTGTAACCGAAGTTATCAGCAACTGGCAGGAGCCATATGGTTGTCGCTTTATTGTATGAAATGCAAACGCCCTGTAATTGCTTTACTTTATCACTAAGCGGTAGCGATAGTCGTAGAAGCAATAGATGGCGTAACGACAACGATGCTACGATGGAGATCAAGGTGTCACGCCGGTGACGATGGTGATCACGACGGTGCTTCGAAGATGGAGATCACAAGCACAAGATGATGATGGCCATATCATATCACTTATATTGATTGCATGTGATGTTTATCCTTTATGCATCTTATCTTGCTTTGATTGACGGTAGCATTTTAAGATGATCTCTCACTAATTATCAAGAAGTGTTCTCCCTGAGTATGCACCGTTGCGAAAGTTCTTCGTGCTGAGACACCACGTGATGATCGGGTGTGATAGGCTCTACGTTCAAATACAACGGGTGCAAAATAGTTGCACACGCGGAATACTCAGGTTATACTTGACGAGCCTAGCATATACAGATATGGCCTCGGAACACGGGGACCGAAAGGTCGAGCGTGAATCATATAGTAGATATGATCAACATAGAGATGTTCACCATTGAAACTACTCCATCTCACGTGATGATCGGACATGGTTTAGTTGATTTGGATCACGTAATCACTTAGATGACTAGAGAGATGTCTGTCTAAGTGGGAGTTCTTTAGAAATATGATTAATTGAACTTTAATTTATCATGAACTTAGTCCTGTTAGTATTTTGCAAATTATGTTGTAGATCAATAGCTCGCGTTGTTGCTTTCATATGTTTGTTTTTGATATGTTCCTAGAGAAACTGTGTTGAAAAATGTTAGTAGCAATGTTGCGGATTTGATCCGTGATCTGAGGTTAATCCTCATTGCTGCACAGAAGAATTATGTCCTTGATGCACCGCTAGGTGACAGACCTATTGCAAGAGCAGATGTAGACATTATGAACGTTTGGCTAGCTCAATATGATGACTACTTAATAGTTTAGTGCACCATGCTTAACGGCTTAGAATCGGGACTTCAAAGACGTTTTGAACGTCATGGACCATATGAGATGTTCCAGGAATTGAAGTTAATATTTCAAGCAAATACCCGAGTTGAGAGATATGAAGTCTCCAACAAGTTCTATAGCTAAAAGATGGAGGAGAATCGCTCAACTAGTGAGCATGTGCTCAGATTGTCTGGGTACTTCAATCGCTTGAATCAAGTGGGAGTTAATCTTCCAGATAATATAGTGATTGACAGAATTCTCTAGTCACCATCACTAAGTTACTAGAACTTCGTGATGAACTATAGTATGCAAGGGATGACGAAAACGATTCCCAAGCTCTTCGTGATGCTGAAATCAACGAAGGTAGAAATCAAGAAAGAGCATCAAGTGTTGATGGTTACCAAGATCACTAGTTTCAAGAAAAGGGCAAAGGGAAAGAAAGGGAACTTCAAGTAGAATGACAAGCAAGTTGTCACTCCCGTGAAGAAGACCAAAGCTGGACCAAAGCCTGAAACTGAGTGCTTACACTGCAAAGGAAATGGTCACTGGAAGTGGAAATGCCCTGAATATTTGGTGGGTAAGAAGGATGGCAAAGTGAACAAGTGTATATTTGATATACAGGTTATTGATGTGTGCCTTACTAGTGTTTATAGTAGCCACTGAGTATTTGATACTTGTTCGGTTGCTAAGATTAGTAATTCGAAACAGGAGTTACAGAATAAACAGAGACTAATTGAGGGTAAAGTGACGATGAGTGTTGGAAGTAGTTCCAAGATTGATATGATCATCATCGCACACTCCCTATACTTTCGGGATTAGTGTAAAACCTAAATAAATGTTATTTGGTGTTTACGTTAAGCATGAATATGATTTGACCATGTTTATTGTGATACTGTTATTCATTTAAAGTTAGAGAATAAATTGTTATTCTGTTTACATAAATAAGACCTTCGATGGTCATACACCCAATGAACATAGTTTGTTGGATCTCGATCGTAGTGATACACATATTCATAATATTGATGCCAAAAGATGCAAAGTTAATAATGATAGTGTAACTTATTTGTGGCACTGCCGTTTGGGTCATATCGGTATAAAAGCGCATGAAGAAACTCCATAAAGATGGATTTTCGGAATCACTTGGTTATGAATCATTTGATGCTTGCGAACCGTGCCTTTTGGGCAAGATGACTAAAACTCCGTTCTCCGGAACAATGGAACAAGCTACTGACTTATTGGAAATAATACATACCGATGTATGCGATCCAATGAGTGTTGATGCTCGTGGCAAGTATCGTTATTTTCTGACCTTCACAGATGATTTGAGCAGATATTGGTATATCTACTTGATGAAACATAAGTCTGAAATAGTTGAAAGGTTCAAAGAATTTCAGAGTGAAGTGGAAAATCATCGTAACAAGAAAATAAAGTTTCTGCGATCTGATCATGGAGATGAATATTTGAGTTACAAGTTTGGTCTTCAATTAAAACAATATGGAATAGTTTCACAGCTCACGCCACCTGGAACACCACAACGTTATGGTGTGTCCGAACATCGTAACCGCACTTTATTGGATATAGTGCGATCTATGATGTCTCTTACTGATTTACCACTATTGTTTTTGGGTTATGCATTAGAGACAGCTGCATTCACGTTAAAAGGGCACCATCAAAATCCGTTGAGATGACGCCTTATGAACTGTGGTTTAGCGAGAAACCGAAAGTTGTCGTTTCTTAAACTTTGGGGCTGCGATGCTTATGTGAAAAAGTTTCAACCTGATAAGCTCGAACCCAAATCGGAGAAGTGCGTCTTCATAGAATACCCAAAGGTAACTATTGGGTACACCTTCTATCACATATCCGAAGGCAAGTTATTCGTTGCTAAGATGGATCCTTTCTAAGAGAAGAAGTTTCTCTCGAAAGAAGTGAGTGGGAGGAAAGTAGAGCTTGATAAGGTAATTGTACCTTCTCCCGAATTGGAAAGTAGTTCATCACAGAAATCAGTTCCAGTGATTGCTACACCAATTAGTGAGGAAGCTAATGATGATGATCATGAAACTTCAGATCAAGTTACTACAGAACCTGGTAGGTCTTCCAGAGTAAGATCCGCACCAGTATGGTGTAGTAATCATGTTCTGGAGGTCATGTTACTAGACCATGATGAACCTACGAACATGAGGAAGCGATGATGAGCCCAGATTCCGCGAAATGGCTTGAGGCCGTGAAATCTGAGATTGGATCCATGTATGAGAACAAAGTGTGGACTTTGGTGGAGTTGCCCGATGATCGGCAAGACATATTGTATAAATGGATCTTCAAGAGGAAGACAGATGCTGATAGTAGTGTTACTATCTACAAAGCTTGACTTGTCGCAAAAAGGTTTTTGACAAGTTCAAGGTGTTGACTACAATGAGATTTTCTCAACTGTAGCAATGCTTAAGTCTGTCCGAATCATGTTAGCAATTGCCACATTTTATGAAATCTGGCAAATGGATGTCGAAACTGCATTCCTGAATGGATTTATTAAAGAAGAGTTGTATATGATGCAACCAGAAGGTTTTGTCAATCCTAAAGATGCTAACAAAGTGTGCAAGCTCCAGCAATCCATCAATGGACTGGTGCAAGCATCTCGGAGTTGGAATATACGCTTTGATAGTATGATCAAAGCATATAGTTTTATATAGAATTCTGAAGAAGCCTGTATTTACAAGAAAGTGAGTGGGAGCACTACAACATTTCTGATAAGTATATGTGAATGACATATTGTTGATCGGAAATAATGTAGAATTATTCTGCAAAGCATAAAGGAGTGTTTGACAGGAGTTTTTCAAAGCAAGACCTCAGTGAAGCTGCTTACATATTGAGCATCAAGATCTATTGAGATAGATCAAGACGCTTGATAAGATTTTCAATGAGTACATACCTTGGCAAGATTTTGAAATAGTTCAAAATGGAACAGTCAAAGAAAGAGTTCTTGCCTATGTTGCAAAGGTATGAAATTGAGTAAGACTCAAATCCCGACCACAGCAGAAAATAGAATGAGAATGAAAAGTCATTCCCTATGCCTCAGTCATAGGTTCTATAAAGTATGCTATGCTATGTACCAGACCTATTGTATACCTTGCTCTGAATTTGGAGGGAGTACAATAGTGATCTAGGAGTAGATCACTGGACATTGGTCAAGAATATCCTTAGTAAGGACTAAGGAGATGTTTCTCGATTATGGAGGTGATAAAAGAGTTTGTTGTAAAAGTTACATCAGTGCAAACTTTTACACTGATCCAGATGACTCTAAGTCTCAACCTGGATACATATTGAAAGTGGGAGCAATTAGCTAGAGTAGCTCCGTGCAGAGCATTGTGGACATAACATATTTGCAAAATACATACGGCTCTGAATGTGACAGACCCGTTGACTAAGCTTCTCTCACGAGCAAAACATGATCACACCTTAGTACTCTTTGGGCGTTAATCACATAGCGATGTGAACTAGATTATTGACTCTAGTAAACCCTTTGGATGTTGGTCACATGATGATGTGAACTATGGGTGTTAATCATATACAGATATGAATATTGGTGTTAAATCACATGGCGATGTGAACTAGATTATTGACTCTAGTGCAAGTGGGAGACTGAAGGAAATATGCCCTAGAGGCAATAATAAAGTTATTATTTATTTCCTTATTTCATGATAAATGTTTATTATTCATGCTAGAATTGTATTAACCAGAAACATAATACATGTGTGAATACATAGACAAACATAGTGTCACTAGTATGCCTCTACTTGACTAGCTCGTTTATCAGAGATGGTTATGTTTCCTAGCCATGGACAAAAGAGTTGTCATTTGATTAACGGGATCACATCATTAGGAGAATGATGTGATTGACTTGACCCATCCCGTTAGCTTAGCACTTGATCGTTTAGTATTCTGCTATTGCTTCCTTCATGACTTATACATGTTCCTATGACTATGAGATTATGCAACTCCCGTTTACCGGAGGAACACTTTGTGTGCTACCAAACGTCACAACGTAACTGGGTGATTATAAAGGTGCTCTACAGGTGTCTCCAAAGGTACTTGTTGGGTTGGCGTATTTCGAGATTAGGATTTGTCACTCTGAATGTCGGAGAGGTATCTCTGGGCCCTCTCGGCAATGCTCATCACCTAAGCCTTGCAAGCATGTAACTAATGAGTTAGTTATAAGATGAAGTATTACAGAACGAGTAAAGAGACTTGTCGATAACGAGATTGAACTAGGTATTGGATACCGACGATCGAATCTCGGATAAGTAACATACCGATGACAAAGGGAACAACGTATGTTGTTATGCGGTTTGACCGATAAAGATCTTCGTAGAATATGTAGGAACCAATATGGGCATCCAGGTCCCGCTATTGGTTATTGACCAGAGATGTGTCTCAGTCATGTCTACATCGTTCTGGAACCGTAGGGTCCGCACGCTTAAAGTTTCGATGACAGTTATATTATGAGTTTATGTGTTTTGATGTACCGAAGGTTGTTCGGAGTCCCGGATATGATTACGGACATGACGAGGAGTCTCGAAATGGTCGAGACATAAAGATTGATATATTGGACGGATATATTTGGACACCGGAAAGGTTCCGGAGAAGTTTGGAGCCCCGGGAGGTTACCGGAACCCCCCGGGAGGTATATGGGCCTTATTGGGCCCATGTAGGAGGAAGAGAGAAGGAGCAAGGGAAGGGGGCACGCCCCCCCAAGCCCAATCCGAATTGGGGAGGGGGGCCGCCCCCCCCCCTTTCCTTTCTCCTTCCCTCTCTTCCTATTACTACTACTAGTACTACTTCCTAATACTAGTACTCTTTCCTTCCCCCTCCAAATAAGATAAGGAAAAGAGAGGGAAACCTACTTGGAGTAGGTTTCCCCCTCCTCATGGCGCGCCCCCCCTAGGGCCGGCCACCTCCTCCCTCCCTCCTTTATATACGGGGGTAAGGGGGCACCCTAGGACACACAAGTTGATCATTGATCGTTCCTTAGCTGTGTGCGGTGCCCCCCTCCACGATATTACACCTCGGTCATATTGTAGCGGTGCTTAGGCGAAGCCCTGCAACAGGAGAACATCAAGATCGTCACCACGCCGTCGTGCTGACGGAACTCCCCCTCGGCGCCTCTGCTGGATCGGAGATTGAGGGTGCGTCATCGAGCTGTACCTGTGTCAAGAACTCGGAGGTGCCGGAGTAACGGTACTTGGATCGGTTGAACCGGAGGACGTACGACTACTTCCTCTACGTTGCGTCAACGCTTCCGCTTCGGTCTACGAGGGTACGTAGACAGCACTCTCCCCTCGTTGCTATATCATCACCATGATCTTGCGTGTGCGTAGGAATTTTTTTGAAATTACTACGTTCCCCAACAGTTGCACACATTGCAGGAAAAGTTGGTTTTGGATCCATGTTTAGTTGGCACAAATATGGGCTTCTATTTGCACAAACACTACATCATTCTATATTTTCCTGCAAAAAATGTGTACAATAATATGTGTGCAACCAACACACAGACTAGATGAAACTAAAAAAGACTGGATTTGCTGTCTGTGCAAATATAAACATATAATAATGCAGCTAAACTTGGATCCAAATCCAACTTTTGTTCTAAATGTGTGCAGGAAAGAAACCAGACTAGAAAAAGCACAAGAACAATATTAAAAAGGAGCCTACAAGTAGTCTTGTCTCACACAAATTGCAATAGGGGGAATATATTCTATAGGATGTTTTATATACTAAAATTGAAACAGAAAAGAAAATGACATTCTATTTCTTGTCATCGGAAAAAGGTGCCAAAGGTGATCACATTCCGACGTCCTCACCTGAGGTTAAACAAAAAGTGCCAAAGGTGATTAGTTAACACTGCATACAAAATATTTGTTGTTGTTCAGAAAAACTAGATAAAAAAGGTTGACGATGCCAATTTGGTATTATGTTAGTTGTGTAACTACAAAATGCAGAGGATGCCAACTAAAATAGTTACTCTTGTGCAAATAGAAAGGCTTAGGATGTCAACTAGTTAGATGCTATTGTGTATCTTGAAAATGCTCAGGATGACAACTAAGTAGATACTCCTGTGCAACTAGAAAGGCTGAGGGTGCCAAGTCATTAAATACTCTTGGGCAACCCTAAAAAATTTGATGATGGGACTAAAAAATAGTTACTCTTGTGCAACTAGAAAGGCTGAGGATGTCAATTAGTTGGATACTGCTTGTGCAAATAGAAATGATGAGGATGCCAACTAATTAAATACTCTTGTGCAACTATAAATCTTGAGGATGCCAATTAATTAGATACTCTTGGGAAAAGAAATATTCAACACTTGCATGACCAATGAAAAAATTGCACATTCAGGTTTCAGGCTCCTAGAAGAAAATGATGAGTGTGTCAACGCAACTACAAAAAGACTAAAGATGTCAAATAGTTGGATGGTATTGTGTAACTAGAAATGCTGAGCATGCCAACTAATCAGGTACTCGTGTGCAACTAGAAAAGCCTGAGGATGCCAGCTCAGTCAGATACTCTCTATGACACATCATCATCCTCTCCATCCCCATCATTATTAGTGCCATGTGGCTGCTGCTTAGCAACCCGTTTTAAGTTCCGTCGAGAGGTCCTATTTGGAGAACCCTACAATGAGCAAAAAAGACTGAACTACTAAGAGGGTAAAAGAAAATAGCATAAAAAATGGTCATAGGATAAAAGAAAAAGAAAATATGAACCTCTGTTTCACTACCAGGCACTTCTCCTTCACCAACCATTTTGTCTCTGCAAAATAGAAAAGAACAAACATATTAGTCAAAATTAACAAAATTGCACAGGAGGGGGTGGGGGGCAAAAAGGGGGTGTGGTACGCTACATTTACATATGAAGTTGGCAAGTGAAACTAACAAGTTGCACATGGGCAGAAAAAATGGCAACTCTTAATATGAAGTTGGCAACTCAAGATAATAAGTTGCACAAGAATTAAAAAGAAAGTTGCACATGAATTTCTACCTGGGTGAGTGAAAAAATTGCCACCCAGAAACGATTATACTGCTTGGTTGGCAAGCCAATCAAAACAACTTGGATAAGGGGACCTACCTAGTTGCAAAACAAATTTGGCTACAAAATGCCTTTGTATCACCGTGTGACCCACATTGTTTGCATCCGCATTGTGCCACTGAAAAAACAACAGCCTCAAAAAGACTACCCTGGTTGAATTAAAAAAGAAGTTGCACATGATTTGTTGCCTAGCTGTACCAAAAAAACAGCCAACCAAAAATAAAAAATTCAATCAAAAACAAAAATTTAGGTTGGCTATTTTTAACATGAAATTGGTGAGTTCAATATAACAGGTTGCACAAGCAAAGCTGCCCCGGTTGCACAAATGGCTAAAAAACATTTTCACGCAAAATTTGTGAAAACTTTTACACAATTAACACTAAGACTCCTAACATTGCAACATCGGACAAGGATGTCCCTCGTTGATGCTGCCCAGTTTTGGGTGGACATGCATGGGGGGCAGTTCATGTCGGCATGGAAGAACCGGCACGTGAGCAACGTCAAACATATGAGCCAGATGATGCAGGAGCGAGCATGTCTCATCATCATCAGCAATAGTAGTCAAAGAAATAGCACACGACCATCATATACATTTGATTAGCCTAGTAAAAAGCCAACTAAGTGCAAGCTCCTGTTCAACTGCACAAACCTAACTAGCTAACTAGTTTTGTCAAGTAGACCAATGTGCATAGTGTTTTGTGTAAAACAACATAATTAAGTTAGACCGCATGAACAACACCCAATCTCGTGAAAAAATCCCAACAAGCACCCACCACAAAAAGCGCAACCTCATCCCCTGCGGCGAACTGCACAAGAACTCCCAGCCCCCTGATCGAAGCTCCCTGCGTGCATCCAGTATTGCCTGGGGTACACCCGCACACATGACCACACAACCTGATGCATCGTTGAAAGGATCGATATGGTTGACTAGAGGGGGGGGAGGGTGAATAGGCAACTAACAATTTTTAGATTTTCTTTACCAAATTAAACTTTGCTTCAAAGTAGGTTGTCTAGATATGCAACTAGGTGGACAACCTATATGATGCAACAATCACAAGCACACAAGCAAGCAATGAATAAAACACAAGTAAGCTTGCACAAGTAAAGGGATGAGATAACCAAGAGTGGAGCCGGTGGAGACGAGGATGTGTTACCGAAGTTCCTTCCTTTTGAGGGGAAGTACGTCTCCGTTAGAGCGGTGTGGAGGCACAATGCTCCCCAAGAAGCCACTAGGGCCACCGTATTCTCCTCACGCCCTCACACAATGCGATATGCCGTGATTCCACTATTGGTGCCCTTGAAGGCGGCAACGGAACCTTTACAAACAAGGTTGGGGCAATCTCCACAACTTAATTGGAGGCTCCCAACACCACCACGAAGCTTCACCACAATGGACTATGGCTTCACGTTGACCTCAACCGTCTAGGGTGCTCAAACACCCAAGAGTAACAAGATCCGCTAGGGATTAGTGGGGGAATCAAATTTCTCTTGGTGGAAGTGTAGATCGGGGCCTTCTCAACCAATCCCGAGCAAATCAACAAGTTTGATTGACTAGGGAGAGAGATCGGGAGAAAATGGAGCTTGGAGCAACAATGGAGATTAGGGTTGGAAGAGGTGAGTCTTCTTGGAGAAGAAGACCCCCTTTTATAGTGGGGGGACAATTCCAACCATTACCCACCACTCAGCCCGCGACCCACGAAACTACCGCACCACAGGCGCGGTACTACCGCACGGGCCTGCAGTACTACCGCGGCGGACCGTGGTACTACCGTGGGCACGACAGAGACCAGACCTGACAAAAGGAGCACTAACAGGGCGCGGTAGATCCTTAGGAGCGGTACTACCGCGGCCCCATGCGGTACTACCGCAAGACAGCCGCAGGCCAGGCCCGGTAGGCACAAATGTAAAAAATTACATCCGTGACTACCTCCGCTGAGAAATTGTCGTGCAGAAATCCGACACGGAACTACTGCGACCACGGGTGCGGTACTACCGTGAAAGGTGCGGATGTAAAAAATTACATCCGCCCCTACCTCCGCACTTGCTATTGAACCTGGCCTGGCGCCACGGTACTACCGCGCCGCAGCACGGTACTACCGCATGGAGCGCGGATGTAAAAAATTACATCCGCGCCTACCACCGCTAGAGCAGTGGTACCAGACCAGAGCTCGCGGTACTACCGCTCTAGAGGAGCGGTACTACCGTGGGTGCCTACGGTACTACCGTGCCGGAGCCCGGTACTACCGCTGGCTCCTGCGGTAGTACCGCTAGCCTGAGAAGAGCAAGGTGGAGGCCTTCATATCGCAGAGACAAGGTGAGACGGAGGAACACTCCAAGGATCTCGAGGAAAGGCGGTCCAAAAGGGAATGTGTACGTGAGATTCCACCCAAACCTTTCCAAAGCGGACCCCCTCTTAATAGTACGGCTCTCCTACGACTCAACTCCACCGAACCGAACCGTAGAGAAACGTCGTCTTCAATAATCTTCGAGGGGCATCAAATCGTCTTGTGTTTAGTCGTGATGTATCTGAAAAAGCTCAATACACACGATTAGTCCTCAAAGGCATTGTCATCAATCACCAAAACTACTTAGGGACAAGAATGCCCTTACAATCTCCCCCTTTTTGGTGGATTGATGACAATACGGGATTTGCACAAAGGAGATGAATAAAGCACAAGCAAACCCCACATCTCTAAACTATAGATGAGCTCCCCTAGATTCGTGATAGAGAGTAAAGTGCTTTGGACTGCACGACACATATACTAGGATCACCACTCCCCCTATATTTTAGAAACAAAGCATATCTCACAATGGTAAGGCTGACACTAAACAAGATAGTAGATATGAGCATAACATGAATAGCATGATATAGCACAAGCTCAATAGGAAATAAGATACGATAGAGAGCATATGTCTTACACCATATGGTAAGCTTAGTCTCACGAGCACAACCAAACCAAAGCAAGCAAGTTCAACGACGAAAAGAGCAAAGCAAACAACGAAACACACGACACGCAAATCCTACACTCTCTCCCCCTTTGGCATCCAGACACCAAAAAGGCAGAGAGGTCACCTACAACGAAGGTGGTAGCTCAGGCACAAAAGGACTCCTCATCGTCAGACTCCATAGCAGGAACGTACTCTTCCTCAGAATCAGTCCACTTGTAGCCCTGCTTAGCCATCCAGGCAGCCTCGGGGGTGATGTGCCTCTCAGAGCCGCTGGCCACATCCTCGCCGCATGCCCTCAAAATCCTGTTGTCGCGACGACGGGCCTCCTTTTGAGCAACATGAGCCTTGTACTGACTCTGGACCTGCATGCAGAAAAGCCTCTTCATCTTGATCTGCAGCTTCTTTGCCCAAGATGGCTCGGCAGAGGGAGTAGTGAATGCAGAACGGTCAGCAGCAACTTCTTCCCCCCCAATTTCCTCCTCATCCACAACCCTCCTGGCAGCCTCAACGGAAGTGGTGGTGTTAGCCCATTGTGGCTTGAAGCGGAGCCTGATGGGCTCATGACGAATCCACCCTGGAGCTTCAAACTCATCATTGGGAAACAACCTCTCCCATGTCTTGGAGATCAAGTGGAACAGGTAAGGCCCATAGATGGGTACCTTACGGTTGAACACGGTGAACTGAAGCTCACACCACATGATATGTGAGACATCAAGTGGTTGAGTCTGAGCCTGACGGGCCTCCTTGCAGATAAGCATCATCTCAACGAGGTAAGCATGTACCTGGCCCATGTCCCCAATGCGTGGGAAGAGGGTGTTCCGGAAGAGCCGATGCATGATGTCAAGGAAGGGATTAAGCACCCACGCAGTCTTCTTGTTGGGAAGAGTCTTCGGAACAAGGAATGGCATGGAGCTTGTTCTTGTTGGCAGACTCAGAGTTGGCATGAGGGCGAACTCCAACTGGCGTGTTGAGCCCTTCATCTGGAGCGTTAAGCAACTCCATGAACTCCTTCCAAGTAGCAGACAGTCGGCGACCATTAATCATCCAAGTCATGGTTCTCGCATCATCAACGCCGAAATGGACTGAAGCAAAGAACTGTGCGATGATCTCTAGATCAAAATCCTTGTGGAAGGTGAGCAAGTGCTCAATGTCGAACTACTCAACTAGATCCAAGGCCTCTCCAAAGTACTCACGGTGCTTGTCCTGCCTCATATGATGCATGTCAATGTAGTGAACTTCAACATAGTGATTCTTCTTGGCCTTGATCACATCAATGTATATCAGATTCTGCTGCTTGTTCCAGAAGAGTTCATTGCCTTGCGTGCTAGCCCGGGGATTCACATAGGGATTGAGCTTCCTTCGAATGACAAACTCGGCCTGGGGCATCTCATCCATGCCCATGACGGGCTCCTTCTGTTTGCTGGCGGTGTGCTTGGTCCTGCGTTGGGGAGCAGCAGAGGACCCCTCTGGAACATCATCTGGGTTGCGCAGACGCTTTGACCCTGTGTCACGGCTGGGATTCGAGCGACGAGCAACACCGGAGCCACCACCTAGGCACAAAGACACAAAGACACACACGGGAACAAAATGGATCAAAACCAAACCGAAAGAAACACAAAAACATGCGAGTTGGACGAGGCAAAAGGGCGCGGGATGAATCTACGGTAGTACCTGGCAGGGTTACGGAAATAACAAATTACATCCGCTCCAGCCGCGGTAGTACCGTGCCGGGGTAGCACGGTAGTACCGTGCTTTGGGCGGCAGTAATTTTTTACTTCCGGACGACAAGCGGTAGTATCGCACGTAGGTGTGGAAGTACCGCGGAGCGCCAGATCCAGGTGAGGCTGCGGTAGTACCGCTCCAGGAGGAGCGGTAGTACCTCACGGATTGAAAACCGCCACAGAGGACGCGGATCTGGATCTAGAACCTCCACACGACAACTTCGGTACTACCATTGATCAAACGGAACTATTTTGACTATCCAAAGAGCATGGAACTACACTACCACTCTACAACGAATCCCACTTGCACAGATTTAGCCAAAAATCTCAAGAACACCACATGCATCTCCCCAAAACCTAAAAGCACAAGGAAGGACAAAAAGAAGAGGCACTTGGGGAAAAACCTGGGTCCATGGCAAGAGGGCGAGGTGGGGAACGATCCCACCGGTCGGAATCCGAGGAGAGCGGCCGGAGTTGGAGATCCGGCGAAGGCCTCCGGCGCCGTTCTTGGTCAGGAGAGAGAGAGAGAGATGGGGTGGGGAATAGAGATGAATGGGTATGGGGGAGTTAGAACTCCCCCTGTCCCGCTCTTAACCCCCAACCGCTCGCGTGGGCGCGGAAGTACCGTGGGTCATCACGGTAGTACCGCCCGGGAAGAAGTACCACACGCTGGGCGGTAGTACCGCTCTTTCAGCGGCAGTAAAAAAAATTACTGCCGCGGAGGTAGCGGTAGTACCGTGCCCCTGGAGGGCCACGCACTAAACGTAGAGCCACCAACTCCTGCGGTAGTACCGTGGCTCACCACGGTAGTACCATAAAACCAAGAAAGTGTAAGAACACACGAGAGAAAAGAGAGAAAAGGCAAAAACAACCTCCGTAAGAAACACCAACCAACTAAGAGGTGAACACACAAGACGATTGAGACCAACTACGAGACACAACTTCTCCATGAGGAGAGCGGTGGCCGGAGCCACCTATGTTTGAGTCAATTGGTATGGCACCGCGAAGAATTATCCTTGGGTCCATGACCAAAACTCGTCTTTGAAGCACAAGTACCATAAAAAATGGCTAATGTGAAAGACTTGATCAATTTATGCATAATGGGGGGAGGGAGAGTTCATTGAGAGAACAACACTCCCCCTATGTCCATACCTACACCTAAACAAGATAACAAGTTGAGTATGGTGGGGTGTGCAAGGGTTCAAGCAACATTGCTCGAATCAATGATATTTAGCTCATGCCTTAACTCGCGAAATCTTACTTCATCCAAGGGCTTCGTGAAAATATCTGCAAGGTTATCATGAGTGTTGACATACTTGAGCTCGATCTCCCCTCGCCTAATATGATCTCGGATGAAATGATACCGAATCTCAATATGCTTCGTCTTGAAGTGTTGCACCGGGTTGAGAGAAATCTTGATGGCACTTTCATTGTCACACCAAAGAGGCACTTTGTCACAAATGACACTGTAATCCTTTAAAGTTTGCCTCATCCATAAGAGTTGTGCACAACAACTACCGGCCGCTACATACTCCGCTTCGGTGGACGAGAGAGACACACAACTTTGCTTTTTGGAAGACCAACTTACCAAAGAGCAACCAAGGAATTGGCACCCTCCGGAAGTGGACTTCCTATCCACTTTGTCTCCCGCCCAATCGGAATCCGAATATCCTACAAGCTTGAAGTTTGCTCCTCTCGGGTACCATAGGCCAAAGTTTGGGGTATGAGCCAAATATCGAAAGATTCGCTTGACCGCCACATAGTGGCTTTCCTTAGGTGCGGCTTGAATCCGCGCACAAATTCCCACACTCAACATGATATCCGGTCTAGATGCACAAAGGTAAAGCAAGGATCCAATCATGGAGCGACATACCTTTTGATCCACCGCTTTACCATTGGGATCTATGTCAAGTTGGCACTTAGTGGGCATTGGAGTGGAAGCCGGCTTGACATCGCTTAGCTTGAATCTCTTGAGCATGTCTTGAGTGTATTTGGATTGGTTGATGAAGGTACCTTCTCTTCTTTGCTTAACTTTGAAACCTAGAAAGAACTTCAACTCTCCCATGGAATACATCTTGAACTTCAAGGTCATTAGTGCGGCAAATTCATCATTGAAAGCTTTGTTAGGGGAACCAAAGATAATGTCTTCAACATATAGTTGGCACACAAACAACTCCTTGACCTTCTTAGTAAAAAGAGTGGGATCAATGAGCCCAACTTCAAACCCGCGATCTTGTAGCAACTCGGTAAGGTGGTCATACCATGCACGTGGGGATTTTTTAAGGCCGTAGAGTGCCTTATCGAGTTGATACACATGATCGGGAAAGTAGGGATCCTCGAACCCAGGGGGTTGTTTTACGTAAACCAACTCATTAATAGGACCATTAAGAAAAGCACTCTTCACATCCATTTGTTGCAATTTAAAGTTGTGATGAGAAGCATAAGCAATCAATAAACGAATGGATTCAAGACGAGCAACGGGAGCAAAGGTTTCACTGTAGTCGATACCGTCGACTTGGGAGTAACCTTGTGCCACCAATCTTGCCTTGTTGTGAATGATGGTTCCATGAGCATCTTGTTTGTTCTTGAAAATCCACTTGGTCCCAATGAGATTGTGGTTCCCCGTTGGCCTTGGCACCAACCTCCACACCTTGTTGTACTCGAAGTTGTTGAGTTCTTCATGCATGGCATTAAGCCAATCCGGATCTTCGAGTGCTTCATATACCTTTTGGGGTTCAACACACGAAACAAACGCGTGATGTTCACAATAGTTTGCCAATTGTCTATGAGTGCTTACCCCCTTTTCAATGCTTCCAAGTACATTCTTCATGAGATGACCCTTGGTGGTGAGCTTGGAAGCAATCTTGGCGGCACGACGCTCTAATTCCTCCTCGGAGGTGAGTTGAGGAGCGGCCACTTGATCATCTTGAGCGCTGTCATGAGCATGTTCTTGATCTTGAACTTGCTCGGGGAGGAGAACTTGACCTTGGGCCTCACTTGGTGTGTCAACATTGTCTTGAGCATGATCTTGCCCTTGGTCTTGTTCATGAGGTTGAGGGCCTTCACTTTGTTCTTAGGAAGCGTGTGGGCCTTGGGTTGGTGATGGCTCCACTTGAGTGGAGCATTGTCCTTCTCCTTCCGCCACAAGGGGTTCCTCAACGGGTAGGATAAAACCAACACCCATTCTTCTTATGGCTTGAGGAGGAATTTCATCACCTACATCACAAGTGCCACTTTGCTCCACTTGGGAGCCGTTATTCTCATCAAACTCCACGTTACACGTCTCCTCAATAAGTCCCGTGGATTTATTGAGGACACGGTAAGCATGGGAGTTTGTAGCATAATCAACAAATATGCCCTTATAGGCTCTAGCTTCAAACTTAGACAACCGAACACCTTTCTTGAGAATGAAGCACTTACACCCGAACACCCGAAAGTACTTGAGGTTGGGCATGTTACCGGTGAGTATCTCATATGGAGTCTTGTTCAAGCCCTTGCGGAGGTAGAGCCGATTGGATGCATGACATGCGGTGTTGATGGCTTCGGCCCAAAAGTTGAGACTTGAACTCCGCCATCATGGTCCTTGCCACACCCATCAACATCCGGTTCTTCCTCTCCGCGAAACCGTTTTGTTGAGGGGTGTAGGGTGCAGAATATTGATGCTTGATCCTCTCATCACTAAGAAACTCATCCAAGGTGTAGTTCTTGAACTCGGTGCCGTTGTCACTTCTTATTGTCAAGATCTTTGCATTGTGTTGATGTTGTGCTTCATTTGCAAAGTCAATGACGGTTTGTTGGGTCTCGCTCTTCCTCTTGAAGAAATACACCCAAGTATATCTTGAGTAGTCATCCACAATCACCAAGCAATATTTTCTACCCCCAAGACTATCAAAGGATGGAGGCCTAAAGAGATCCAAGTGAAGGAGCTCCAAAGGCCTCTTCGAGTAAATGATAGTCGTGGGAGGGTGAGCCTTTTCATGAAGCTTTCCTTCGATACAAGCACTGCAAGCACGATCTTTAGCAAAGCTAACATTCGTTAGTCCACGGACATGGTCCCCCTTGAGAAGACTTTGCAAAGATCTCATATTGACATGGGCTAACCGGCGATGCCAAAGCCATCCCACATCAACTTTAGCCATTAGGCATGTCGCGGTCTTAGTGGGTACCTCCGAAAAGTTAATCACATAGAGACCATTCTCGACATGCCCAACAAAGGCTACTTTAAGAGTCTTGCTCCACAAGAAGGCCACGGTATCAATATCAAAGAAAGTGGCAAAGCCCATGATTGCAAGCTGACGAACGGAAAGTAAATTGTATGCAAGGGACTCCACAAGCATGACTTTCTCGATCGTGAGATCATGAGAAATGACAACCTTGCCGAGTCCCAATACCTTAGAAGACGAGGCATCACCCCACTCGACATTGGTGGGCATAGAAGGAATCTTGTGCACGTCCACCACCAAGTCCTTGCTTCCGGTCATATGATTTGTAGCTTCACTATCGAGCAACCATGATCCCCCACCGGAAACAAACACCTACAAGAGATCAATGCTTGGTTTTAGGTACCCATTTTGTAATGGGTCCTTTGATGTTAGTAACAAGGGTCTTAGGAACCCAAATAGACCACTCACTGTACTCATGAGGAGAACCACCAAATTTGGCAAAAACGTGCCCATCACTAGCACGGCATAACACATAAGAGGGATTAAAATCGCCGGCTTTGTTGGGAGGGGTGGCATTGCCCTTCTTGACATCACCCCCCTTTGCGTTGTTCTTCTTCTCCTTAAAAGCACCCTCTCCCTCCCTCACAAAAGTTTGCTTGAGAGGAGGAGGTCGTTTGGTCTTGTCATTCTTCTTCTTGTTCTTGGGCTTGGGTGCGAACCCAATCCCCTCCTTGGCCACACCTTCCTTTTGATTACTCAAAAGGTCATTGAGGTTCTTCTCACCTTGTATGCATGTGACAAGGCCTTTCTCAAGTTGCTCCTTCAACTTAGCATTCTCCTCAACAAGATGCACATGCTCACAACAAGGGTTAGTAGCATTTGCATTATCAATCAACACCATGTGAGGAAAAGTGGCTTTCTCCTTGCTTAGCTTCACTTGGAGTTGATCATGAGACTCTTTGAGGCTAGCATGAACACCCTTCAAGACTTTGTGAGCCTTGTCGAGAAAGGCAAACTCCTCGTTGAGTCTAGCAAGATCAACCCCAAGCTTCGCTTTCTCGGAGCTTAGCACACGAGACACAACAAGAGCATGATCAAGATCTTTTTTAATTTAGCATGATCATCATTGTATGACTCCTGTAAGTGCATCTAGTGCCCCTTAGTGATTTTGGTGTATTGAAGACTTATAGGTTAAGGGACTAATGCGTTTGTGAGTGTACACAGGTCTATAAGTCTATAAGGAGTTTGATATTTACAGAGAAAGTCGACCCCTAAAAATGAAGTTCTTCAACTGAAGACTTTGATATTCTGAAGACTTTCTGAAGACTTTGAAAGTGAAGAAATTGGTGTAACCTTGAAGACTTGGTATTCATTTGTGGAACATGAAGCGTGAAGACTTTTGTTTTCGTAGTTTCATTTTCTCTTTCTTGAGTCATAGGAAACACCATACTGTTAAAGGGGGTCGAGGAAATACTAAGGAAAAATTTCCATGTGATGCTCAACTCAAAATCCTACACCTTCCAATCCCTTCGAGTGAAGCCTTTGGAAATCTCATACAGTTCAGTCACTTTCTTCAGTGACAGAGACGAAGTTCTTCTGGTCGCTGATGAATTTGTTCTGACTGAGGAGTTAGGAATTCGCCAGTGCGGATTACCTATACAGTGAGGAACATGATAGCCCTGAGGAATTTGAGAGTCAAATTTCCGACCGTTGCTGTGCTGCGCGCCAGCTGTCCCAAAATATCTTATCCACCTAACGGTCATATCATTGAGGGGCATTTATGTCTTATCATGTTGGGCTGCTCCCTAGGCTATAAATAGCCGCCCCCTACAACCACTAGCTGGTTGGCTGCTCCGAGAGAACTTGACACTTGTCATTTGAGAGCAACCATCCTCCGAGGACTTTGAGCGAAAATCATCAAGTGAGGAAAAACCCCAAAACCAAACCCTTACAAACCCAAAGTGATTGAGCATCACTGAAGAAATTGATCCTGCGTGGATCCGACGCTTGTTACCTTTGAAGACTGTGCTTCTTCCAGACGGTTAGGCGTCAAGGTCTAGAGCATCCAAGAGGAATTGTGGATCACCGAGTGACCAAGTCTGTGAAGGTTTGGAAATCGCCTGAAGACTTACCACGAGTGATTGGACGAGGTCTGTGTGACCTTAGTTCAAGGAGAATACGGTGAGGACTGGGTGTCCTGAGCTGCGTGCTCAACGACTGGGTGTCCGGGACTGCGTGTCCTCGAGTTTAAATACTCAGCCGCTCCAACCAGACGTACAACTGAGACAGCAGTTGGAACTGGTCTACCAAATCATTGTCTTCACCAACCTAACTGGTTCTATTTCCTCAACCCTTTCATTTCCTCATTACTGTGTTGAGTGTTTGTTCATATCTGTGTTTGAAGACTTTGATTGAAGACTTTCTCAATTTCCTCGGTTCAATTTCTTCAGTCTGTTTGTCTTCATCTTGTGTTATCCTGTGATTACGCTTTCTGTACTCTGTGCTAGTCTTCATTTCATCATGATGACCATGCGTGTATTCTGTTATGCTTACTTCTGAGTACTTATTCCGCTGCTAATAGTTCTTCGCTAAGGAATTTCCTCACCGGCAAATTCCTCAGTGAAGAATTCATAAAAATCGCCTATTCACCCCCCCTCTAGTCGACATAACGCACTTTCAATTGGTATCAGAGCAAGGTACTCCCTTGTTCTGTGTGATTTTGGTTTAACCACCTGGAGTTTTAGTTATGTCGACCGGAGGTATGATCAAGGTCTCAGCAGGGTGTCCCACATTTGATGGGACGGACTACCCCTACTGGAAGAACAAGATGCGAATGCATCTTGAGGCAATTGACAACAATCTCTGGTATGTTGTGGAAAATGGTGTTCCCTCAGTCACACCTTCTCTGAATGCTGCCGATGTGAAGAGATTCAAGCAACTCGATTCTCAAGCGAAGAATATGATATGTGGCCATCTGAGCAAAGGTCAATATGGAAGAGTGAGTGCTTTGGAAACTGCCAAGCTCATCTGGGACAGGCTGTCCAAAGTAAATGAAGGAGTCTCAACTCAGCGTGACTCTCGAGTTGATGTTCTTCGAAATCTCTTCAACCGCTTCAAAAGACTCGACAACCAAAATGTTCAACAAACCTTCGATCGCCTCACTGACATCTCAAATGAGCTTCAAGCACTTGGCGCCACTGACATCACCGACCATGAGGTGGTGAAGAAATTGTTGAGATCGCTTGATTCCTCATTTGATACTCTGGCACTGATGATACAAGAACGGGCTGACTACAAGTCTCTTAATCCTGCCGATATCCTCGAAAGGCTAAATACTCACGAGTTCCAGCTTGCTGAAAAGAGAGATCTCTATGGTTCTAGCTATGGAAAAACACGTGCCCTGAAGGCCAAGGCTGTGTCTGAATCTGAGTGTGAAGACTCTGGCAGTAGCCTTGGAGATCCTGAAGAATTAGGCCAGGAGCTAGCACTGCTCATGAAGAAATTCCAAAAGTTTTCAAGACGTGGTCGCTTTGGAAAATCCTCAAGAAGCAGTGATTCCTCATCCAGTGACTATAAGAGAAGACTGTTGGGGAACGTAGTAATTTCAAAAAATTTCCTACGTACACGCAAGATCATGGTGATGGCATAGCAACGAGAGGGGAGAGTGTTGTCCACGTACCCTCGTAGACCGTAAGCGGAAGCGTTATGACAACGCGGTTGATGTAGTCGTACGTCTTCACGATCCGACCGATCCAAGTACCGAACGTACGACACCTCCGAGTTCAGCACACGTTCCGCTCGATGACGATCCCCGGGCTCCGATCCAGCAAAGCTTCGGGGATGAGTTCCGTCAGCACGACGGCGTGGTGACGATGATGATGCTCTACCGGTGCAGGGCTTTGCCTAAACTCCGCGACGATATGACCGAGGTGGAATATGGTGGAGGGGGGCACCGCACACGGCTAAGGAATGATCCGTAGATCAACTTGTGTTGTTGTGCCTAGAGGTGCCCCCTGCCCCCGTATATAAAGGAGGGAGGGGGGAGGTGCGGCCGGCCAGGAGGGGCGCGCCAGGAGGAGTCCTCCTCCCACCGGGAGTAGGACTCCCCCCTTCCTTGTTGGAGTAGAAGAGAAGGAAAGAGGGGGAGAGGAGGAAGGAAAAGGGGGCTGCACCCCTTGTCCAATTCGGACCAGAAGGGGGCTGCGCACCTCCTTCCTTTCAGCCTCTCTCCTCTATTCCCGTATGGCCCAATAAGGCCCATATACTCCCCGGCGAATTCTCGTAACTCTCCGGTACTCCAAAAAATACCCGAATCACTCGAAACCTTTCCGAACTCCGAATATAGTCGTCCAATATATCGATTTTTACGTCTCGACCATTTCGAGACTCCTCGTCATGTCCCCAATCTCATCCGGGACTCCGAACTCCTTCGGTACATCAAAACTTATAAACTCATAATAAAACTGTCATCGTAACGTTAAGCGTGCGGACCCTACGGGTTCGAGAACTATGTAGACATGACCTAGAACTATTCTCGGTCAATAGCCAATAGCGGAACCTGGATGCCCATATTGGTTCCTACATATTCTACGAAGATCTTTATCGGTCAAACCGCATAACAACATACGTTGTTCCCTTTGTCATCGGTATGTTACTTGCCCGAGATTTGATCGTCGGTATCCAATACCTAGTTCAATCTCGTTACCGGAAAGTCTCTTTACTCATTCCGTAATGCATCATCCCCTAACCAACTCATTTGGTCACATTGCTTGCAAGGCTTATAATGATGTGCATTACCGAGAGGGCCCAGAGATACCTCTCCGACAATCGGAGTGACAAAACCTAATCTCGAAATACGCCAACTCAACATGTACCTTCGGAGACACCTGTAGTACTCCTTTATAATCACCCAGTTACGTTGTGACGTTTGGTAGTACCCAAAGTGTTCCTCCGGTAAATGGGAGTTGCATAATTCTCATAGTTACAGGAACATGTATAAGTCATGAAGAAAGCAATAGCAATATACTAAACGATCAAGTGCTAGGCTAACGGAATGGGTCATGTCAATCACATCATTCTCCTAATGATATGATCCCATTAATCAAATGACAACACATGTCTATGGTTAGGAAACATAACCATCTTTGATTAATGAGCTAGTCAAGTAGAGGCATACTAGTGACTATATGTTTGTCTATGTATTCACACATGTATTATGTTTCCGGTTAATACAATTCTAGCATGAATAATAAACATTTATCATGAAATAAGGAAATAAATAATAACTTTATTATTGCCTCTAGGGCATATTTCCTTCAAAGACTTTGTCACAAATGCAAGAAACCTGGTCACTACATCCAAGATTGTCCTCAGTGGGAAAAGGAATTGAAGAAGAAGAAATACAAGGATTACAGTTCTGATGATGCGAAGAAGAAGAAGAAATCGTCAAAATCTTCGTCATCAAAATCCTCAAAGTCTTCATCTCACAAGAAGGGCAGCTCCAAGAAGGCTCGGGCATTCATTGGCAAGGAAATGGACTCTGAAGCTGAATCTGAGGAACATGAGGAAGAGGAGGAGTATGAAGAATCCGAATCTGGTGTGGCAAGTCTGGCCTTCGCTACTGCTTTCGTTAGCAAGTCCATCTTCAACACTGAAGAAACTGACCCCGCCGACAAGCCTGATGAAGATAATGATGACTACGCTCCCACCTATTGCTTCATGGCAAAAGGTGCAAAGGTACTCAAATACACCTCCTCTGAATCTAGTGAAAATGAATCTGATGAGAATCTCAAGCCCAGTTACTCTACACTTGCAAAGATTGCGGTAAAACAACAACGGGCTTTTGAAAAGGTTCAAAACATGCTAGACAAAAGTGATGATATGTTGGGTGAAGAAATGGATCGCACTAAAGCCCTGACTGAAAATCTTCAGAGACTTTAGTCTAGGTTTGATAACCTTCAAAGTCATCATAACACTCTCTTATCTGATCATGAGAAACTTTCTTATGAATTTCTTCAAAGAAAGCAAGATCTTGAGAAGCTAAGAGTGAATTATGAAGATCTTCTGAAGGAGCGCGATTCATTACTTGCTCAACAAATCAGCGCTTCTCAGGAAGAATTTGTTCCTCCATGCTTAAAGTGCATTGAACGTGAATCTGCTAATTCTTCACCTGAATGTTCAAATGCTTCAACTATTACAAATTCTTCACTTGCCTCTGCTATCACTAATTCCTCATCTAAGAACATTGCTAGTATCACTAACGATGCAGGGCTGAAGGAACTGTACACGACAGGCATGTACAAAAGCCTCAAAGGGCATCAGACTCTTTGTGATGTGCTTAAAAAGCAGATCCTCAACAGGAACCCTAGGAAAGAGGGTATTGCCTTTGAGAGGAAACTCAATGCTGATGGAACATATTGGAAGCCTGAGCAGTACCCCAAAACCTCATGGGTTGCTGCAAAGGTACCTCCAGTTGATCCATCTAACTTATCTGGCTTTACATGTGAATCTCCTCATTCTTCTGATGAGTCATTTGACTCCAACTATAAACTGTTCAAAAATCAGAACGGTGAAGTATTTGCTAGATATGTTGGGACTAACTGCAGGAACGGTTCCCCTATGAAGAAAATCTGGGTTCCCAAATGTTATGTTGAAAGTCTTCAGGTGAATGTCCTCATGACACCACCTGTGAAGAATAGGAACCCCAGATCAAACTCTTCATATGGACCAAATTCTTCATATGGATCCAAGTCCTCATACGGATCAAATTCCGCAAATGGATCAAAGTCCTCATATGATTATCATCGTGCTAACAACTCTGTTTCGCAGGGTAGAGCTAAGGGATACGAATATGCACATTATTCTTCAAATCATTATGTTTATAAGTCCTCGAAGAATTTCTCTGCTTATTCATATGCTTACCCTAACCCCTCTTATGTGAAACGAAATGGTTTGGCTTCTATGCCACCATTCTCGTATGGTGCTCGCAGAGTGATGAACTCTTTGCCACCCCTTCAGATGTGGGTGGTGAAGAAAAAGAACTAATCTCTTCTGCAGGGTCAGGTCTCCAGACGTGCCTTAACGTCTGAAGAATTTGCTGGGGACCTGACAAAATTGGCTGAAAGGACGCAGGCTAACCATGATGAAATGAACTTTCATTTCACATGTCCTCCTACTGCTATATCTGTTTACCGCTTGATGAAATTCATCTGATGAACTTGATATCATATTCTTCACTGATGAAGCATATGAGATTATAAGTTACACTAATTCATCTGCAGGATGATCAACCCAAAACCACTGAATGGGTCCTCGATAGTGGATGTACAAATCACATGACTGGTGACAAGAATCTTTTGATGGATGCTCCCTTATCACCGTCACATCTGAAGCATATCATCTTTGCTGACAAAGGCAAAGTCAGGTATTGGGTCTTGGTAAGGTTGCGATCTCTAAGGATAGACACATGGACAAAGTCATGCTTGTTGAGTCCTTAGGATACAACCTCATGTCAGTCTTAATGCTTTGTGATCTTGATATGGTTGTTGTCTTTGGCAAGTATCGCTGTGTTGTGATTGTGGAAGATGACAATTCCAAAGTCTTCGAAGGCTTTAGGAGAGGAGATTTGTATATTGTTGATTTCTCTACAGGACCACAACCAGCCGTGTGCTTACTTGCAAAAGCTTCAGAAGGCTGGCTATGGCATCGACGACTTGGTCACGCAGGCATGAGGAATTTGCACATGCTTGCGAAGAAGAAGCATGTCATTGGCATTGAGAATGTCAAATTCCTCAAGGATCACTTATGCGGAGCCTGTGAAGCTGGAAAAATGACCAAGGCCAAGCATCCAGCGAAGACTATCATGACCACTACTCGTCCCTTCGAATTGCTTCACATGGACCTCTTTGGTCCCAATCATTACTCAGCTGTTGTTAATGATGCATCTCTATATGGCTTTGTTATTGTTGATGATCACTCTCGTTACACATGGGTACACATTGTTACTTACAAAAATCAAGTGCAGGAAGTCTTCAAACGATTTTCCTCGAGGGCTTCAACTAACTTTGGTGTGAAGATCAAACACATCAGGAGTGACAATGGAACTGAGTTCAAGAATTCTGGTCTTGATGCCTATCTTGATGAACTTGGTATTACTCATGAGTTATCTGCTCCCTATACTCCTCAGCAAAATGGCGTCGTGGAGCGCAAGAACAGAACTCTTGTTGAGATGGCTCGCACTATGCTTGATGAATACAAAACGCCTCATCATTTTTGGATTGATGCAATTAATACTGCGTGCCACATCATCAACAGAGTATATCTTCACAAATTCTTCAAGAAGACGGCCTATGAACTCCTCACTAACAAGAAACCCAATGTGAGTTATTTCAAAGTCTTCGGTGCTAAATGTTGGATTAGAGATCCTCACCACAATTCTAAATTTGCACCGAAAGCACATGAAGGTTTTATGCTTGGTTACGGAAAGGACTCGCACACCTACAGAGTCTTCAACATCGCTCTTCACAAGATTGTTGAAACTGTAGATGTGCGGTTCGATGAAACTAATGGCTCGCAAAGAGAGCACCTACCTTCTGTGTTAGATGAACCATCACCTGAGGATTCTATCAAGTTCAAGGCAACTGAGGATGCCATTCCTACTGAAGCATTTGCCGAAGAATTCATTCCAGTACGCGAAGAACGTCGAGCTGACGCACCTGAAGATAATGATGAAGACAATGATGCTGAGGAAAATGATCAAACTCCTCAGCGACAACCAGCTCATCCTCGCGTTGCAAAATAAGTGCAAGTGGAGAAGATCATCGATGACATTAGAGCGCCAGGTCCTCTCACACGCTCAAAAGCTTCACATTTATCTAACTTTTGTGGGCACTATGCTTTTGTCTCTATCACAGAGCCCACTAAGGTAGATGAAGCATTTTTGGAGCCGGAGTGGATTCAGGCTATGCAACAAGAATTACATCAGTTCGAGCTCAACAATGTCTGGGAACTGGTCAAACGTCCAGATCCTCGCAAGCATAATATCATTGGCACAAAGTGGATCTATCGCAACAAGCAAGATGAAAATGGTCTTGTGGTAAGGAATAAGGCACGACTGGTAGCTCAAGGCTACACACAGGTTGAAGGAATTGATTTCGATGAAACTTTTGCACCTGTTGCTAGACTTGAGGCTATTCGCATATTACTTGCTTATGCTAATCATCATGATATTATCTTATATCAAATGGATGTGAAAAGTGCATTCCTCAATGGTAAGCTTGAGGAAGAAGTATATGTTGCTCAACCCCCAGGTTTTGAAGATCCAAAGAACCCTGACAAAGTCTTCAGACTTAATAAGGCCCTCTATGGCCTCAAGCAAGCCCCTCGGGCGTGGTATGATACATTGAAGGAATTCTTTGTGAAGAATGACTTCACACCCGGTTCACTCGACCCTACTCTCTTTACTAAATCTTATGATGGTGAACTGTTTGTGTGCCAAATATATGTTGATGATATTATCTTTGGCTGTACTGACCAACATTATAGTGATGAATTTTCCTATATGATGAGTGAAGAATATCAAATGTCTATGATGGGAGAGTTGAAATTCTTCTTAGGTCTTCAAATTCTTCAACAACGCAATGGGATATTCATATCTCAGGAGAAATACCTCAAAGATGTTCTGAGGAAATTCGGCATGCAAGATTGCAAAGGCGTCAAAATTCCTATGCCCACAAAAGGCCATCTATGCACTGATGAAAATGGTATTGACTTCGATCACAAGGTATACCGCTCCATGATTGGTTCTTTATTGTATTTATGTGCATCTAGGCCAGATATAATGCTTAGTGTTTGCATGTGTGCCCGATTTCAAGCTGCACCGAAGGAATCACACCATAAGGCTGTGAAGCATATTCTTCGATATCTAGCTCACACACCAACACTAGGATCATGGTACCCCAAGGGCTCTGCTTTTGATCTCATTGGATATTCTGACTCTGACTATGCTGGTGATCGTGTGGACCGCAAGTCAACTTCTGGCACTTGTCATTTCCTCGGACGATCTTTGGTCTGTTGGTCCTCGAAGAAACAGAACTGCGTATCACTGTCTACTGCGGAAGCTGAATACATTGCTGCTAGCTCTTGCTGTGCTCAACTGCTTTGGATGAAGCAAACACTCAAGGACTATGGAGTCAACGTGAAGAATGTGCCTCTCCTCTGCGACAATGAGAGTGCCATCAAGATTGCTCACAACCCAGTTCAGCACTCGAAGACAAAGCACATTCAGATTCGTCATCATTTTCCTTCGTGATCATGTGTTGAAGGGCGACATCTCCATCGAGCACGTGAAGACTGAAGAACAGCTAGCTGATATCTTCACTAAGCCCTTGGATGAGAAGAGATTTGGCAAGTTGCAGTGTGAGCTAAATATCTTAGAATCTTCGAATGTTCTTTGAAAAAGACACACATCCTAACACTTATGCAAAATTGATGACTTAGATGTGCAACACATGAAGAAACGTTTTTCTTCAATCAATGAAGAATAACACTCTAAGTGTGAAGAAATTAATGAAGAATTTGATTCTCAGAGCCCTACGACAATTGTACGCGGTGTCTGAAATCATCATTCTTATACGGTGGGTCACGCCACCACAAAAAGTTGAAAATCTTCAATTTGAGTTTTTCCTCAGTTTTGAAATTCTTCAGTTTTTCTAATTCTTCAACTTTTCAAAATCTTCACTGGTTCCTTCGTTTTTCTTCATTGGCTATATATATATATATATATATATATATATATATATATATATATATATATATATATATATATATATATATATATATATGAGTTTATGTCCTCTACAGCATTCACTTATAGTTATTTCTTCAAGCTGCTTTTTCTGCTAAGTGAATGTGATCGGACCCTTCCCCCTCTATGCTATACTCAATCCAATCTATTCACAAATTCTTCATGTGCGTTCTATTTGAAACTCGTTCAAAATCTTCACTGTGTCCTGGTCAGCTGAAGAAATTGCGAACGAAACTTTAAAACAAATCTTATCCAAATTTTCGGTTTTGCCGCTCAAACCGTTCCGCATCCCACGATGCATTATTCTATTCACCCACGATCGTACACGATCTCCACTACACAGTACGTGGGTGACACATGCCGCGTGAAGGAGAAAGGGCAGGGGCACGTTCATCCCAAATCTTCGTGCGAACAGTTTTTCACCGTGTCTATAAATACCCCTTTCCCCTTCCTCACTTCATTTACTCCGCTCGATCGCTTCTCTCCCGCTCGAGCTCCTCAAACCCTAGCGCCGCCGCTACTCCATCGTCGCCGGTGAGGAAGAGCTTCACTGCCTCGACCTCGTCGCCGTCGTACTCACGCCGACCGCGGGAATCTTCACTGAGTTAGGGCAAGGAAGATCTAACCTGACGAACTTCCCATCCGTTCTTCTCAGTTCGTCGTGTTCTTCATTTCGGGTAATTAAAAGTTACTTTTATTACTCTCTTTGATTCTCAAGCTTTCCTGAAAATCTTCAAAGGTGTTTATTCTTCAAATCTTCACACATATGAACACCACACACATCATATGATCTTGAACTGTTTTTCTAAGCAATCATTTTCTTCAAGATTCCCTAATTGTGTGGATCTTCGATCTGTACAACTCTGGAACCTAAGACAAGAACGCTTAGTGAAATCCTTCAAGGCACATCTGGTCAAATTCCTCAAAACTTGTTCTTTTCAAAAAACCTTCTCAGAACGCATATGACCTCTCCAAATTCCTCGCACCTGTACTCTGTTAACAGGTACTCATGTCTGCTGCTGAATCACTAGGTTCTCATCAACTTAACTCATTTGCAACGTTCCTCGAAGAAAAACTGCATACTTCTTCAGAGAACTCAATTGTTCAAATTCCTCAACTGAAGAATATGGCAGACGGTAAGAAGCCACAGAAAGGAGGAAAGAAACCTGAGGTTATGACTGCGTTTGAGATCCCTGAGGAAATTTATGCTGACTATTGCACACCTGATGAAGCAAAATTTGGCAAAGAAAACAAAAATCAGCGCAAGGTGCGCATTCAGAAGATTGAACGAAGATGGGCAAGGGAATGGAGGGAATACAGATATGTGACTCCAAAGTACATGAAGAAATTCTCTCTCAATCCTCCATGCCCAAGAGCTCCATTGGCACCTGGCCAAGTAGCTGATCCCACAAGCATCAAACGTGGTGAGGACTTTCCTGAAGAATGGGCTAAGCGTCAAGCTAAATTGGCAAGACAAGCCAAGGAGGCAGTGAAGAAATTCAATGAGGATTCTGCCACTGCTACTGCTACTGAGGCCTCGGTCAAACCAAGGAAATCCATGCCAAAGAAGCCTGCTCATAAGCCAAGTGCTTCACCATCAGCGCCCTCACGGCCAAGTTCCTCAGCAGCGCCCTCAAGGCAAATTCCTCACACTGCTACAGCTCCACCAAAGTCCTCAACAGCTCCTTCAAAATCCTCAGCTCCTGTGCATCTGGCTACATGTCAAAGGATTGCTGGTTTCTCGATTGCCTCTGGTGTTTCAGCAAGTTCCTCAGCAGCACCAATTTCATCATCTGGCCCGACTCTGCTGAAGACCAAAGCAACAGCTGGACGAGGTCCTCGGCCAAGTCCAAAGAAGAAACAGGTTGCATTCCATGTGCCTTCTGATGATGAAGCTTCTGATGATGAACTTGCGGAAATCATCAGAGATCGCCAAGAAAGGGCCGCTAGAGCCAAAGGCACATCTGTGCCTCTGCTATTGGATCCGAGGAAAATCCTCGATTATATTGATCTCTGGCACAAGGATCCAAATACCCCTTTGCCTGATTTTCATCTGACTCCTGGACAAAGTCATATGCTGACCCATTTCATCACAGAAGAGAAATGGAAGTTTGAAAAGGCAAGAGAGATCAAGAAGGCTCAATACAGAAAGGAGAAGTTCCTGAAGAAAAACATTGTCAAAATGACACCTGAGGAACTTCTCAAGGTCCAGACTGAAATTCAAGACCTCAGCAAAAACTTCGATTCTTATTATGTTGATTGGCAAGGAGCCAAGGTCAGATTCGTCAACCTGGCGAAGAAGTTCACAAATGTTGCTGCCCCAACGCAACATGAAATTCCTCAGGCTGGAGCCTCAGCTCAGCCCACTGAAGAACATGCCAGCACCGCTGATGAAGTTCAGGCTGCTGAAGAAAATGCCAGTTCCAGGGCTGATGATCCCATTCCAGCCGCTGAAGAAATTGCCAGGGCATCCACTAGTGGTGCGCCTGAAGAAACTGAACAAGACAGGGCAACTGCATCAGTTACGCCTGAGGAAATTCAACCAGATTCCTCAGCTCCTCCTGCGCCAACACCAACTCCAATTCTTCCATCTGCCTCTGATGTGAAGAAAACCAAGGCTGCAGAACGAGCTGCTGTGAAGAAACGGAAAGCATCAACTGCATCAAATTCTTCGGCTGCAAAGAAAATGAAGCCAATGACCAGCTCACTCGAAAATCCAATTGATGTTGTTCTGATTTCCTCAATTCCATCAAAGGACCTTGTTCCTTTTGATGAAGATTATGTGATCCCAAGCGGATCTGATGAAGAAAATCATTCTGCTGCTTCGTCAGAGCAGATTGATGAAGAAATTGAAGTGGAAGCAATCCCTTCAACCCCAGTCATTTCCTCACCTATGCCTCAGTTCATAGCCGAAGAGGCCCGTGTTGAGGAACTTGAAGAAGATGTGGATATCGGAAGCACAACACCAGTGATGAATGATGACTTTTGGGAAAGTCAGCATTCAAATTCTCCACTCTTCACCCCAATCCATCAGATACCTCAGTACCCTGCTCCTACTGTTCAAATGGGCTCTGAAGAAACTCATCCCACTTCATCTGTCCCTGAAGAAATTCCAGCCACTAGCGCTGATGAACCTGCTGCTGCTGATCCTCAGACTGCACCTATTGAGGAACAAGAAATTCCTCAGCCTGAAGAACCTGAGATTGCGATCCCAGAGGTCGTGATGCAACTCACTGACACTCCACTGCCAAAGCCCAAGGATCCCTTCTCAACAAAGCAAAAGTTCAAGGCTGAAGACTTCTTCAGCGAGCACATATTCTTCACTGATTACAATCCATATGATTCTGCTCGCATAAGGAAGAGGCGTTTCTGGACTGCCAGCCAAGCCAATTTCTATTCCTCAGTGCTCTTCAACAAAAACAAAGTCTTCGATCATGCTCATATTCCTGATGTGGACATGGAGTCTCTGCCAGGCTTTGAGCCAGTCCTCAGTGTTCTTCACGACGCAGGACTTCTGAATTTCTGCACTGATATCTGTGACTGGAATGAAGAACTCATTCTTCAATTCTATGCAACACTGCACATCACCGGAGACGCTGAAGACGTGAACTCATGGGTATTAGACTGGATGTCTGAAAATACTCACTACAAGGCACCAGCAACTGAATTGCTTCGTGCTCTACCACTCAGTCCTCCACTTGATGGTGCTCATTGTATCTACAACGAACCAGAACTTTCAAATCACTATATGCAAGTGCTGATGAAGCCTTTGAAGCCAAGGCAGGCCCCAAGAACCAAATTCCTCGTCAAGGAATTATTGTATGTGCCTCGGACTGTCTATCGGATTCTGACGAAGACAATGAGTCCTATCAAAGGCCACGACTCCAATGATGAAGAAGTCGTTGGCATCATGAAGAATATGCTTTTCAACATCATCCATGGCGTTCCCGTCAACTTCCATGATTTCTTCATGAGGACTCTGGCAAACATTGCTATGTAACCATTTCAGCTGAAGCCTTATGCGCCTTGGATAATGAGATTCATCAGGACAAGGTCTTCACTCAATTACAAGGCTGATACTCTGAACCACTGCAGCTACTTGCCCCCGATTGAAGTCCTCAAACGAACATTTTACCTCAGCTGATGACAAGGGCAAGGCTACTGCTGTGATTGATGAAGGCATTCGTCCATTGGATGGACAGTTTCGCAAAGCAGCATCCTACTCCACCAATGATGACTCTGCCACACATGACTCTGCCGCAAATACCTCAGTCAAGCAAAGTCCTCAAACTACTGCACCCAGGGTGATGACTGATCGTGAGTTACTCCTCAGTCTTCATCAGAAGGTTGATCGCAATCATAAATGGGTCAAGCGTCAGTTTGGTTCAATTCTTCACAACATGACCTCAACACATAATGCAGTGAAGAAAAACCACTACTACCTCCATGAAACCTTCAAACGCACCTGGGATGTTCTTTCACATGTCTACAGTGCGGAATAACTGACGACAATGGGACTCAAGGAAGAATTTGACTGGTCTGCACCTCCTCCGAAGAAATACAAGAAGGTCAAAGTTCCTTCCTTGGTGGCCAGCTCCTATTCTTCATCGCGCGACACTGATGAAAATGAAGACTTGGACGACACCGCGGCAGGTCCTACTACAACAACCGACCCCAACAACGCTGGCGCTCCTTCTTCAACTTGAAATTCTTCAGGAGCGTTAGTCCTCAGTTTCGATCCTTTTGGTCATTCGATGACAAAGGGGGAGAAATTTGAGTTAGTCTTCAAGCGGGTCTATTTTATTGCCCATATACAACAATTTGTTTTTGTTAAGTTACAACTCTCGTTCTTCTGAAACTTTTATTGGATCGAGTTGTAATCTTAAACCCGATGGTGCTTTGATACTTTTGATGCACTATGCTCTTGCACTATGCTCTGATTCTCTTGAGCTTCTTGAGCTCTGATACTCTTGAAGCGTTATTTTGCATGCTTGTTTCTCATTAATGTTATCGCACGCATGCTGGATTACATGAAGCACCATATTTCATCATGCATTTCAAATTCTTCATATTATATGTCAAATACGTGTATGAATTACAAGATATAGGGGGAGATCTCCATGATTCAACTCTTCAAATGTGCATTGCCTCAAAAGCAAATTCCTCACTATGCACATCTTCAGGGGGAGTTCTTCTATATCTTGTAATCAAATTCCTCAACATCAGTGTATACACTTCATATGTTTATCCCCGTTGAAAACTTAACCTATGTTGTCATCAATCACCAAAAAGGGGGAGATTGTAAGTGCATCTAGTGCCCCTTAGTGATTTTGGTGTATTGAAGACTTATAGGTTAAGGGACTAATGCGTTTGTGAGTGTACACAGGTCTATAAGTCTATAAGGAGTTTGATATTTACAGAGAAAGTCGACCCCTAAAAATGAAGTTCTTCAACTGAAGACTTTGATATTCTGAAGACTTTCTGAAGACTTTGAAAGTGAAGAAATTGGTGTGACCTTGAAGACTTGGTATTCATTTGTGGAACATGAAGCGTGAAGACTTTTGTTTTCGTAGTTTCATTTTCTCTTTCTTGAGTCATAGGAAACACCGTACTGTTAAAGGGGGTCGAGGAAATACTAAGGAAAAATTTCCATGTGATGCTCAACTCAAAATCCTACACCTTCCAATCCCTTCGAGTGAAGCCTTTGGAAATCTCATACAGTTCAGTCACTTTCTTCAGTGACAGAGACGAAGTTCTTCTGGTCGCTGATGAATTTGTTCTGACAGAGGAGTTAGGAATTCGCCAGTGTGGATTGCCTACACAGTGAGGAACATGATAGCCCTGAGGAATTTGAGAGTCAAATTTCCGACCGTTGTTGTGCTGCGCGCCAGCTGTCCCAAAATATCTTATCCACCTAACGGTCATATCATTGAGGGGCATTTATGTCTTATCATGTCGGGCTGCTCCCTAGGCTATAAATAGCCGCCCCCTACAACCACTAGCTGGTTGGCTGCTCCGAGAGAACTTGACACTTGTCATTTGAGAGCAACCCATCCTCCGAGGACTTTGAGCGAAAATCATCAAGTGAGGAAAAACCCCAAAACCAAACCCTTACAAACCCAAAGTGATTGAGCATCACTGAAGAAATTGATTCTGCGTGGATCCGACGCTTGTTACCTTTGAAGACTGTGCTTCTTCCAGACGGTTAGGCGTCAAGGTCTAGAGCATCCAAGAGGAATTGTGGATCGCCGAGTGACCAAGTCTGTGAAGGTTTGGAAGTCGCCTGAAGACTTACCACGAGTGATTGGACGAGGTCTGCATGACCTTAGTTCAAGGAGAATACGGTGAGGACTGGGTGTCCTAAGCTGCATGCTCAGCGACTGGGTGTCCGGGACTGCGTGTCCTCGAGTTTAAATACTCAGCCGCTCCAACCAGACGTACAACTGAGACAGCAGTTGGAACTGGTCTACCAAATCATCGTCTTCACCAACCAAACTGGTTCTATTTCCTCAACCCTTTCATTTCCTCATTACTGTGTTGAGTGTTTGTTCATATCTGTGTTTGAAGAATTTGACTGAAGACTTTCTCAATTTCCTCAGTTCAATTTCTTCAGTCTGTTTGTCTTCATCTTGTGTTATCCTGTGATTACGCTTTCTGTACTCTGTGCTAGTCTTCATTTCATCATGATGACCATGCGTGTATTCTGTTATGCTTACTTCTGAGTACTTATTCCGCTGCTAATAGTTCTTTGCTAAGGAATTTCCTCACCGGCAAATTCCTCAGTGAAGAATTCATAAAAATCGCCTATTCACCCCCCCTCTAGTCGACATAACGCACTTTCAACTCCTCAAGAGCCAAACGAAGACCACACTCTTCCTCAAGGGCATTGGAAAGATCCGAAATCTCATCGGCATAGTCACGACTATGCCCCTCCATCTTAGAGATGGTTTCTTCGTGAGCCTCGATCATGTCATTGGCTTCACCAAGTTGTTCCAAGAGAGCAACGAAGTGCTTCTTGGATTTGCCCTTGAGTTTACCCATAAAGGCCTCAAACTCATTCTCCTCCACATTAGTTCCCTCATGTTCATCAATGCAATCTGTCGAAGAAGAATGATTGATGATGGTAGTTTTGATGTTGGGGGTTACCTTGTTGTTGGCTTTAGCCATGAGGCACTTGGCGGTGATGCTTTCATTGGGTGAGTTGAAGAGAGACACCCGAGGAGTCGTTGCAATGGCAACGGAGGCCATGGCAACCGACTCACCATCATCATCATCATCATCATCATCATCATCCTCATTGTACTCTTCTTGTACCACTAAAGCCTTGTGAGGAGCCTTCTTGGTGAAATTGCTCTTGTTGGGGAAAGACTTGGCCTTGTCCTTAAGGATGAGCTTGCCACCATTGTCTTCCCTCTTCTCATATGGGAACTCCGCAACAAAATGACTCACATTGCCACAATTGAAGAAAGTCCTCACTCGTTGCTTTCCCTTTGCGCCACTTGAGTTGCTCTTGTTGAAGTTGGACCTTGAGTTCTTCTTGCTCCAAAATTGCCTTGAAGCAAGGGCCATGTGTTCATGATAGGCATACTTCGTATCTTCGAGGTTGCTCTCCTCTTCTTCCTCCTCATCTTTTTCTTCGACACAAACCTTGGCCTTCAAAGCAAGGTTGGGCTTCTTTGCTCTTTGGGAGTGAAGCACTGCATTGTCGGCGGTCTTGTCCAATATGCTCATAGCCACAAACTCATCCAATACATCACTTGAGGACAAGGTGTGGAAGTCCGGCCTTTGACGGATGACGGAGGACATGGCCTTGTGGTAGGGCATCATTGCCTTGAGGAATTTGCTCTTGATCCAATTGTCATCCGTGTCCTTGCTTCCATGATCCCGAAGAGAGACGGCGAGTTTGGTGACTCTCCGATAAAGTTCACGAGGTTCTTCATCTTCTTTCATTGCAAACTCGTCGGCTTCATCTTGAACCACTTCATAATTGGACCGTTGAATGCTTGCGCTTCCCCGATAGAGGGAAACCACTTTGAGCCAAGCATCTTTGGCCAATGAGTAGGGCCGGAGATGCGGGAGGTCTTCGGAAAGGATTGCTTCTTGGATGATGAAGAGAGCATTCTCGTTAAATTGATCATCCACGGCTTCTCTAGGAGTGAAGTTGCTCCGATCTTGCGGATAAAAACCTTCTTCAATGATTCTCCAAAGGTTAGTGTTCACATGATTTAAATGACGCTTAAAACGATAGACCCAAGAATCAAAATCCTCCTTTTTATCAATCTTGGGGGGAGGACCGGCATGATTCAAATGAGTAGACGAAATCGGTCCACCATACACGGGAGGAGGTTGCACATGGGCAAAGATGCCGGTGCCATTTTTACCACTAGACATAGGAGCTTTCTCACTAGTAGCTTCCCCCTTGTCAGGGTTAGCATCCGTCTCCGTGTTGGCGAAATCACCCACTTTCACGGGCGCGGTGGAAAGTTTAAGCCCTTCTAAGAATTCCTTAAACATGTCCTTGACCTCGGTCGTCATGGAGGTTTTCAATGTGTCCAACGCCACATTGAATTCCTCATGTGAGATCGAGTTACCCCCATCTCCCGTAGACGATATCGGATTCGCACCGGAGTGCTCTCCCACATCGTCTACGACGTCAACCATACTCTTCGGATGGTAAAGTCCTTAAAAAGAGACGAGGCTCTGATACCAATTGAAAGGATCGATATGGTTGACTAGAGGGGGGTGAATAGGCAACTAACAATTTTTAGATTTTCTTTAACAAATTAAACTTTGCTTCAAAGTAGGTTGTCTAGATATGCAACTAGGTGGACAACCTATATGATGCAACAATCACAAGCACACAAGCAAGCAATGAATAAAACACAAGTAAGCTTGCATAAGTAAAGGGATGAGATAACCAAGAGTGGAGCTGGTGGAGACGAGGATGTGTTACCAAAGTTCCTTCCTTTTGAGGGGAAGTACGTCTCCGTTAGAGCGGTGTGGAGGCACAATGCTCCTCAAGAAGCCACTAAGGCCACCGTATTCTCCTCACACCCTCACACAATGCGAGATGCCGTGATTCCACTATTGGTGCCCTTGAAGACGGCAACCGAACCTTTACAAATAAGGTTGGGGAAATCTCCACAACTTAATTGGAGGCTCCCAACACCACCACGAAGCTTCACCACAATGGACTATGGCTTCACGTTGACCTCAACCGTCTAGGGTGCCCAAACACCCTAGAGTAACAAGATCCGCTAGGGATTAGTGGGGGAATCAAATTTCTCTTGGTGGAAGTGTAGATCGGGGCCTTCTCAACCAATCCCGAGTAAATCAACAAGTTTGATTGGCTAGGGAGAGAGATCGGGCGAAAATGGAGCTTGGAGCAACAATGGAGATTAGGGTTGGAAGAGGTGAGTCTTCTTGGAGAAGAAGACCCCCTTTTATAGTGGGGGGACAATTCCAACCGTTACCCACCACTCAGCCCGCGACCCACGGAACTACCGCACCACAGGCGCGGTACTACCGCACGGGCCTACAGTACTACCACGGCGGACCGCGGTACTACCGTGGGCATGACAGAGACCAGACCTGACAAAAGGAGCACTAACAGGGCGCGGTAGATCCGCAGGAGCGGTACTACCGCGGCCCCATGCGGTACTACCGCAAGACAGCCGCAGTCCAGGCCCGGTAGGCACAGATGTAAAAAATTACATCCGTGACTACCTCCGCTGAGAAATTGTCGTGCAGAAATCTGACACGGAACTACCGCGACCACGGGTGCGGTACTACCGTGAAAGGTGCGGATGTAAAAAATTACATCCGCCCCTACCTCCGCACTTGCTACTGAACCTGGCCTGGCGCCACGGTACTACCGCACCGCAGCACCGTACTACCGCGTGGAGTGCGGATGTAAAAAATTACATCCGCGCCTACCACCGCTAGAGCAGTGGTGCCAGACCAGAGCTCGCGGTACTACCGCTCTAGAGGAGCGGTACTACCGTGCCAGAGCCCGGTACTACCGCTGGCTCCTGCGGTAGTACCGCTCAGAGAAGCAGTACTACCGCTAGCCTGAGAAGAGCAAGGTGGAGGCCTTCATATCGCAGAGACAAGGTGAGACGGAGGAACACTCCAAGGAGCTCGAGGAAAGGCGGTGCAAAAGGAAATGTGTACGTGAGATTCCACCCAAACCTTTCCAAAGCGGACCCCCTCTTAATAGTACGGCTCTCCTACGACTCAACTCCACCGAACCTAACCGTAGAGAAACGCCGTCTTCAATAATCTTCAAGGGGCATCAAATCGTCTTGTGATACCCCGCAGATGTATCTAAAAAAGCTTAATACACACGATTAGTCCGCAAAGGCATTGTCATCAATCACCAAAACTACTTAAGGACAAGAATGCCCTTACAATCGTAAAAATGCAGGCAACACTGTGCCGTGCTGATAGAGAAGCACCAAAAATCAACGGAGACTGGGTTGTCAAATCAAGTACCGGAATGCATGTACATCAAATCGAATTGATGCGGCCATCGCGCGGGGTGCAGAAGGGCGGCTATTTCGGGACGCTGGTGCGGTGGACGAGCACTTGGCTGAGGCCGCCGCGGCATGATTTACTCGTCGCCATGGATGGTCACGACAACATCGGCTTGTAGATGAAGGAGGCTACGACCTGCAGATGGATGGCACAACGGCGCTTGTGCAGGCAAAAGAGGAGGAGGCGGCCAGCAACATACCGGAAGCGGGAGGAGCAGGCCCACCGGGCGCGGCTTGCGTCGCCAGGAGGACGGGACCGGCCTAACGCATGCTGGGCACAGCGCACGTCACCCGGAGGCGACTAGAGGGGCGCGGCAGCGGGCGCATAGCTGGTAGGAGGAGCGGGGCGGCGGCTGCGTTGCCAGGAGGAGGAGCGCGGCGGAGGGGCGTTGCCCGAAAGAGGAACGGCGTGGCGGCCGGTGTCGCAGGAGGAGGCAGGGCGGCAGTGGGAGGGTGGTTAAGTGGATAAGGTACACAACGTGTCTAGCCGGGTGAGCGATCCGCAAAACTCTGCCGACCAGATAACACCTCGCACTACGGGCCGTACGATACACATGTATCGAGTGGTCACCGCACGGCCGCTCGGTTCGCCCAGGTAGCGCGCGTGCACCTTTTAGACTTTAGGTTCCAAAAAAGCCCCTAAATGGACTCGTTTACGTGCGAACAGGGGGTCAAATGGAAAATAAAAAAATAGCCTGGATTCGGCTGAACTGAGAGCATTCCCTCATTTTTTTTTCACCTACCATACGTATCGGGCACCGCCGCCACCCCTGCCCGGCGCGGCGACGCCGCCCCTCGCCGCCAGGCGCCAGGCCCGCCCCTCCCTCGCCGCTCCGCGCGGCCGCACTACCACACCACCCCGCGCCGCCACTCCCTCCTCACGCCGTCCGGCGCCGCCTCTGCTGACGGCTCGGGAGAGGGGCCGCCGCCGCCGCCGCCTGGTCCACGTCCAACTCCCACCACCCTTCGTCACCTCCTCCGCTCCAGTTCAGAGTCCAGACCGGGAGCAGCCGAGCAGGAGCCAGGAGGACCAGCTGACCGGGGCGTCCGACGCTGGTATGATCTGATCTGATCTGGTCCCTCTCTTCCCTTGTCTGTCTCCCAATTCGTTTATCCTACCATGAAGAATCAACATGCGAACTTGTGAAGTTTTCTGAAAATCTGAACTACTGAACTTGTGTTGCCTTTGTTGTCTTCATGAGGTTAGAGAACTTGGAATGATATTTGGTAATTGTTAATTAGAGAGATTGGATTGGTAATTTTTTTTTGATAAATAATTAGAGAGATTGGATTGGTATTTGTTGATAAATAATTAGAGAGATTGAATCATGTGGCTGTCACTTGCTATTGCTAATTGCTGCTCCTATATTTCCAGTTGCTTGCTGGTTACTTTGTGAGTTGTTACTAAGTTTTGAGTCAGGAATTATCATTTATATGAAGTAGAGATTATCATGTGGTTGCTGGTTACTCTGTCATGTTGTTACAAATTTTGTTATCTATTGATTGGTGTATTTATTGCTAAGCATATATTTTTTATGGCTTAAAAAACCGGACATCGAACCTGTGAACCGGTGGTCCGAACGGTAAAACCGACAGCCTCAAATCTGATAGAACGCAGTTGAAGGTTTTATGCCGTCCAAAACGGTATTTGGCTTGCGCAAAGAATTGGCTAAATGGTTGTAACTCACTGGTAATCGAAACTGATAGAATGCAGTTGAGGCTTTTAACCAACAGGAAGCTTACTATGGCCCTGAAGCGGCTGTCATTATGGAGTGCAAACAAATGGGTTCAGAGTTTGCAAAATCTTATTGTGTTAATTGCTTCCGTGAATCAAACTCTGAGAAATGTAACGAATATATTTCCAGCCGTATGAATCAAATGAAGTTTTGGGAAAGATCTATCCCAGACTTTATTTCTCATCTTATTGTAAATGACTTATTTATTATTTGTGGAATAAAGTCTATTTGCTGTCAATTTTTTTTATCAATTCGCACGGCTGAAAATATATTCATTACATTTTTTGTACTTCAACTCTCTGATTGTGTTCTTGAAGATAGTAAGAGATTGTTCTTCATTCTTCTTGCAGGCCAGTCTTGAATTTTTTTTATGATGCATTGTCAAAGAGTAATGGACAATTAATGGCAACCCGTCTCCTCTCGCGTCAAAATCTGAGGAAGCTGGCTGCTTCCTTCACACTCCTTAATCCATCCCAGAAGATACTGCTTTCACCTCCCCCTCCGGCTCACAGGTAGTGAAATCGTTTTGTTGATTCTCATCTCTTTCAATTCTTAATTCTATGTTTTCTGCATACCACATGGCCAAAATTTATACCTCATTTGCTTGTTCATGAAGTGTCAGAATTTATCAGTTGCAGCTGATTCATGCAACCAAAATGTAGCTTCATAATTATAATATTTCAGTATGAAGTGTGGTTGCATTTTTCGCATAGTAGTATCACTAGACATGATTTGTCTAGTGTGGCCTACTTCGTCACTCAGTTTCTTGTCTGAAGTGTAAACATAAGAAGTGTCTAGCAAGTACGTAAGACATAACTTATCGTTTTGATCATATTTTATCCACAAGTTGAATTTAGTTTTCCTCATATTTTGCCTTCTAGTTATTGCAGATCTGATGCTATTTCCCCTAGCAAATGCTTAAGCCCCTTTTACCCGTTTATGTATCCACGGGGTGTTAGATGGGCTAGCTATGAATCAGTGAATCTGGTTTTGTCTGATGATGGGAAACCCAAGTTTGAGATTGAGGAGGTGGAGCCTTCCAAGAAGGGGAGGTTTTTGACAAAGAGGCGTTTGAAGCTTCAGAGGAAGCGGGAAAAGAGGAAGAGGAAGGAGGCCAATAAAAACGATCCACGTCGTATCAGACCCAAGGGGAAAAAAATAAAACAGAAATTTCCTACACCTGAAGCTCGTCTCAAATACAAGATCGAGAAGGTATCAACAAGTTAGCTTTATTTTCAGCTTTATTTTCTTTTTTGTCCATTTGGTTTGCTTTGTTACTTCCTTTCTTTTTTCTATATTATAAATAGGACTTGCTAATTGCTACTCAATATTTAATCAGTCCTTTATTTCTATCCCATGAGTATTGTGCTTTCCTTACGTTACTTTTTTGGTAGCTATTTTTGTCATGATGTGGTTGGTTCATTTGGAAACTGTGACTGATCATTTAATATTGTTGAAAATGACATATAGTCTTCTACCAGGATTGGCCATCATTTAGTATTTGCCGTTTAAAATTAGCTTGTTTGATGGAAACTTTCAATACCATCGAAGCAAATGGAAGATGAGATGCTTAATTTCTCTTTTGATTCGTGGAAGAGGATTTATTAATATGTGGTGTTTCTCTTCCAGTCCAAATTAAAAGAAGCTATGTTGGTTGAGAAGCTAAAGAGGTACGAGGTTGCGAAAGCTGAAGGCCCTGTCGCCAAACCAGATGATCTCGATGGTGAGGAAAGATTTTATTTGAAGAAAGTTTCACAGAAAAAGTCAAACTATGTCCCGATTGGAAGGCGAGGAGTATTTGGGGGTGTAATTCTGAACATGCATTTGCACTGGAAGAAACATGAGACTGTCAAGGTCATCTGTAAGCCCTGCAAACCAGGGCAAATCCAGGAGTATGCAAATGAGATAGCTCGGCTGAGTGGTGGTGTCCCTATTAATGTTATTGGAAATGACACCATAGTCTTCTACCGAGGAAAGGACTATGTTCAGCCAGAAGTCATGTCACCAATTGATACACTGTCAAAGAAAAAGGTAGGTATGATAGTTTGTTCGTTTACTTGTTTTCCATTGATTGTCTCAACTCTCAAGTTGGTGCTTGCTAATGGTTGGTAGTAAGTACTAGCAACTAGACACTGCAGAAAGTTTTCCCTTTTGCTTCTCTTTTGAACTTTCTGTTATTTTCTTTGTGTATGGCAATGTTTTGCTTATAATACTGAAGAAGTGCAGCTTTCAAGAATTTATGTTTTAGAAACAAAAAGTATTGTAAGGAAAAAGAATAATCAACAAAGTGGCACAATTTTGTATTTAATACACAACATTGTAAACTGTAAGATGCTCAACATTATAAACTTGAACATGGTTTGACAGTTAACATCCATTCAGAGTACGTCAGCAGCACACCAGCAGCCTGTTCCTAGTTCATATGTCCAAAACCACAGCTTAAGTTCAGTGGCAGTATTTGGTTCTGATCATTAGTCATCAGGCTGACTGTATATACGTGCACATCTTTCCAAATGGCCCCTGACACATGTCTTCTTTTTATCCCAGGCACTTGAAAAATCAAAATATGAACAATCACTGGAGACAGTTAGGCGTTTCATTGCAGTATCTGAAAAGGAGCTCGAACTATACTATCGGCATGTTGCACTCTATGGGAAACCACAACCCCAGAATGCTGATCTGGTCCATGGTGATGGTAGCCAAGCTTCTTCACTGGAAACAGAGGATATGAATCACGGAAAGGATCAAGCTTTCTCTGATGTCGACATCATGGATACATCCGAGTCTGATGAGGAATATGATTCTAGTAGTGAATCTGATGCCAATGATGTTGCGACTGGAGATGCTACAGACAGCTCTGAGGATACTGATGTTTCTGATCATCGGCTGTTCTAGGCGATGAGTGAGGTGCAGTAGTTACCTCTCGTGGCACTCTTCTCTTCATAACATTGAGTTGCTTCTGAATGAGCCGCAACATGATGGCATTGGTATTTCTCTTCATTTCAGATAGACCTGACAGTTCCCAAGACAATGTTAATGTGCTAAATCACTAAGGGTGCAAGTGGGGTGTGACTGCCCCGTAAGACGATGTCCTGACCTGAAAACCAAGCCAACTAAACGCCGCTGGGCAGACTGCATTTGTTCAAGAGGATTGAAGCTGCTATGTCGGCTTTGTCCGGTGGGCATCCCACATATCCCGCAAGAAGAGTTGGCTGCCTCCCGATGGAACTCCACCAGGTCCATCTCCTCCTAGAAGCTGCAACCGGCAGCAGTGCCACCACCTCTGTCGCCAGTGTCCCCTGCAGTGCATCATGTCGCGTTTGCCATCAACATAGTAGCCAATTGTGCCAACTGCCATCAGCAAAATAGCCAAGAGAGCTTGGATTTTGACCAGCCTTTTTCTGTAGGTCCTATATAAATTTCATGTTCCAGATAGTAAAGACCCAACATTGCCCTTTGCTAAGTTTAATCACAATTCAATGCGATGGTGGTCACCTCACACACCGCTGGCAACCTCCCAGGGTGACGCTAATGATATCTGAATGTTGTTCTGCAATTCTGTGCATTGGTGGTCCGCGCGTTGATGCAGTAATCCTGCATCTCATTTTTTGTCTTGTGATTAAACTCTGTAGTTCTTGCTCTTTAGTACTCCCTCCATAAAGAAATATAAGAGCGTTTAGATCACTACTGTAGTAGTGATCTAAACGCTCTTATATTTCTTTACAGAGGGAGTAGCAGTGACCTCAATCTGCAATTACTCGACCATTAGTGAGCTCTTCATGCTGAGAGAACAGAGGACAGGCAGAGGCTTTGGTCCGAAGCAACATTTCCAGTTGCTCTGTCTGAGGCTTGTGTGTTGCTGAAGCTTTTCTGTTCACCGAAGCTTTTATGCCTCATGTATCGCAGCACTAATGTCGCCGGCCTAATCGCATTCATGCAAACACTTTAAGTGCCTCTATACTTGCTTGAAGAAAACACTTTAGTTAGGTCAAAATATGACTTTACCATGGAAAACACCTCCCTGCTTTATGCACAGGAACTCATCCATGGCCTCCCATCTGCCACCAAATGCAGTTGATAAAATGTTGTCTCATGTTTCCAAAAGTGCCCTCAGCCCTCACGGTCAAAAAGGGAGCAGTGATTGTGGGAGGCCTTGCAGTTGCAGATACGCAGCTGTCTAAAGGCCAAAGTGTACAATACCAGGGTGGCCTCCTGTATTATACTGTTTGCCCTCACTTTTTGGCAGGCCATCATCGTCTGATCCACTGGGATTATTATTTCAGGTCGGCCTTAGTTTGGTCGTGATTTTGATGACATGTGGGCCCAAGCTCCGTAATTAATAATAGTGTTGTGTAGCATCCATCAGATTTGCAAAGTTGTACTCCCTCCGTCCCAAAATTCTTGTCTTAGATTTGTTGGATGTATAGATATATCCAACAAATCTAAACAAGAATTTTGGGACAGAGGAAGATTACTCCTAAGGGAGATTCAGATAAGTCCAAGAGCTAGCATATACGTGGATCAATTGACCTTTTGGAAAATGAAACATATTACTCCCTCCGTCCAGAAATACTTGTCGGAGGAATGGATGTATCTAGACGTATTTTAGTTTCAGATACATCCTTTTTTATCCATTTCTCCGACAAGTATTTCCGGACCGAGGGAGTACTACATTGTTTCTTATTTATGCTGACGGGGAGCACCTCAATCATACGTTTTGCCGTACCGAGAAAAGCCATTGTTGACGACAAGTTTGGTTTGTATTATCAAAGTATATACCTGTACAAGTGTACGTACGCGATTCTTTATAAAACAGAGTGTATCATCTAGTCCACCAAACGCCTTCATAGGTGTAAATGTAATGGTCATCTTGCTTAGTAACAAACAGAATAAAAGCTTGCTCGACCTCAAAAGTCAACACGATCACAAAAGTAGTCATGTTTTGTTTTTTTCTGAAAGAAAAATAAATTTGACAGGAATGTGGTCGTCCACTACTTCGCAAGGAGCAATGGCTTCTTCTTTTTTACTTTTTGACAAGGCAAGGAGCAATGGCTAACGTATAAAAGAGGTGCATACACAACGGTGTAGCCGGGGCACAAGGGCACAGGGTTGCTTTGCCACCATCCTGGGATGTCCACTAGGCCCTCTTGGCTGTGTAAAACTACCTCCTAGGAGGATGTAAATTCCCCTTTCTTTCCAATGCAATGAAACGCAAAAGCCATTTGCGTTTTCTCGAAAAAGCCCAAGTTCGGCACTGTAATATGTGTGTTCGGCCTGGGGCTTGCCCGGGTCTATGCCACTGTGCATACTGTATACATATGAGATGTACCAATAGTAGAGAGCAATAGTTGAAACTATCAATGCGCTAAAGAGGGAATTAACCATACATAACACTCATGTTACTTTGCAATAACTAGTAGCCTAGGGAGCTTGGGAATTAAGACCCTAATCCCTTGGCTTAGCTATAGCTTTTTATTTTATGAATTTTTAGATTTTGCTTAGCTATATCTATAAGCTCAAGGATTGGGGACCCTTTGGGCCTTAGCGAGGCGTACAGAAGGACCAACGCGTCCTCGACGGTGAGAGCACCCATCGACAAAGCTAGCCCAGATGAAAACCCAAGTTTGCAATAGATAGGTTCGTACTCGTTGACACATCACAAGGCAAGGTCGCGTAGATCAAGACGCCCGACGCCCCCGAGGCTGACAACCAGTACACAGTCGCCAACACCTGCATCCATGCATGCGCGTGAAATGAGTTTCTTCAAATAAAATAGTATAGAAAATATTAATTTAGACAATGGTGAGTTAGAAAAATAACGTAAAGAGATTATACTTATCCACTCAAAGGCGACAATGGGCTAGGAGAAGTGGTCGCGCGGCCCCTCCTCCCTCCAGCCGTGTAGGTTACTGAAAGGAGCCTCAATGGGCCCAGGACCACCAAAACACCACTTAAGCCAAAGTGAGCTCAGCCAGATTCACACTCAACCCCTCTTCATACCTGAATATATTGCTCAAAGGACTGCCGTGGCAGTGAGTACAGAATTACATAGGCACGGTGCAACGTGCAGAGAGGTACGAACGCCACGAGAAGACGTCCTCCTTGTCTTGTGTGTGTACAAGACGATGAGACCATAGGTCGAGAGCAGAAATAAGGCTCCTTAGGGTTATTACAGAGCTTTGATCGATCGTTCTAAATACCATGTCATTGCGTGCTGTCCATATCATCCATAGTAAGGCCAAGAGGACCGAAGGCCATGTCGTGGTCGGGAGGTGAGGGGGAGTAGGGACGTCCCATAGATCTGTGATGTTGTTGGTTTGTGGCAGGAACCCCAACCGTTGCCAAATCCTTTTGGCAAGAGGACATGCGACGAAGAGGTGGCTGGAATCTTCGGGTAGCCCAGTGCACCGAGGGCATATGTCTGAATCTAGTATATGTTTGTGTGCAAGGTTGACCCTGGTGTTGAGGCGGTCTTTGAAGAGGAGCCAGTCGAAGACTTTGAGGTTCCGAGGAACCTTGGTACTACAAATGAGAGGAGCCATGAGGTCGTTATCTGGCCGCGCCAGGAGGGCAGTGTATGCATGCTGGGTGGAGAAGCCAAAGCCATGTCGAAGGAACCGTTGATCCCCCCCCCCCCCCCCCGAGGGCATGAAATCCTGCAAAATAGCCACAAGCGACACAAGCTCTTGTTCTGCCGTGAGAGAGAGGCGATTACGGAGGTTAGCTTGGATACCGAAACGCAAAATGTTAGCCACTTTAACCAACTGTAGGGTGGAGTGTGAGAATAGGTTGGGGAATGAGATGGCAAGGGGTTGTGAAACCAGCCAAGTGTCTAGCCAGAAATATGTGTGTGAGCCACTGTTTGTGAGCACGAAAGAAATATTTTGTAGAGAAGGGATTTGTTGTGAAATTGTGCGGCATAGAAAAGAGGTTGGCGGGGAGGAGGGTACTAGAGCGTTAGGGTGTTGGAGACAAGCCACTCCATCCAGGGTGTTTGTGCATTGGAGTGCTTTTGCTGCAAATTTCATAAGGAGGCAGTTATTTTGGACATGAAGGTTTTTGAGCCCTAGACCACCGTTTTTTTGGTAAACAGACATTTTTCCAAGCAATAAGACATTGAGCACCTGAGCAAGCATCCTCTCCTGCCCCCAAAAAAAGCCCTACTCAGAGAGTCCAATGTTTTGATAGTTTTCTTAGGGATGCGGAATACAGACATAAGTAGATGAGAGTTGAGTCCAAAACTGCAGAAATGAGGATGAGCCGATCGCCTTTATTGAGATGCTTGGCACGCCAGCCAGTAAGTAGTTTCCTAGAACGTTCTACCAGAGGGTTGAAAACATTGGCGAGTGGCTTGGTTGGGGCGAGGGGGAGACCGAGGTAAGTTTGCAGGAAGGAGGCGCACGAGCACCCCATGACAAGGGCGATGGCAGCAGTCATGGCTTCGTCTGTGTGAAGAGTGGCTAGGGTGGTTTTGGAGAAGTTGATGGCGAGGCCCGTGGCGTTTGCGAAATTGTTTAGGATTTCTTTGAGGGTTGAGGCGGCGGCAGGAGAGGTGGCTGCCATGATGAGCGTGTCGTCGGCGTATTGGAGGACAGTGGGAGGCAGGTGGGAGAAGATGGGGTGGTGGAGAGCAGGATCGGAGTTCTGGAGGATGAGCTGTTGAAGAAGGTCAGCGACGATGAGGAAAAGGTAGGGAGAGGCTGGATCCCCTTGTCTCAGTCCATTTCTGCATTGTATCCAATTACCCGGGATCCCATTGAGGAGAACGGCCGCTTTGCCTGTGTAGAGAAGATTTCGGGTCCAACTACGGAAAGTTGGGGAGAACCCACGTATTGCCAGGATTTTGTCAAGGGCAGGCCATGCCACTGAGTCGAAAGCCTTTCTGAAATCCAAATTAAAGACCATAGTTGTTTTTTTTTGCGTGAGTGGCAAGAGCTAATTAGATCAGCTGGAAAGAAAAAAATTTCAGCGATATTTCTGCCAGGGATGAAGCCAGTCTGGTTGCCGTGAACTAGCTGAGGGATGAGCGGTTTTAGGCGAGAAATGATAACTTTGGCGATATCTTTGATTGGGCAGTTTTGTAGTAAGATAGGCCAAGCGAGGTTGGTGCGTCCTTCTTAGGGAGGAGGACGATGTGGGCACGGTTTAAGCGTTCGGTGTCTGCTAAGTTTTGATGAAAAAGAGAGAAGAAGGACAAGATTACATTTTTGACTAGAGGCCAAAAGGATCTGTAGAAAGAGGGCCCGAAACTGTCCGGTCCAGGGCTGGCTTGGGGGTTCATTGTGAAAAACGCGAGCTTAATTTCCTCTTCGGAAAAAGGCTCATCTAAAACGTGAAGTCCGGGCACCGGGTGTGGATAGATAGAATTTAGGTCAAAGGCCCAAGTTGTCGGAGATGGAGTGCCAATTAGCGAGACGAAGAAGTCATGTAGGATTTCCGCCTTGTTCTGGTGATCAGAGTATTCGGAGCCGTGACGAGTAAGGGTAAAGATTTTATTTTTACGTAGGCGTTGAGAGGCAGACATGTGGAAGAACTTAGTATTTTCTCCGCCATTGATGGCGCGCGAAACCTTAGCACGCCAACGCCAGTACGTCATTTTCTCCTGGAGGGTGCACTTGAGTAGGGATACAATGATTTTGCGAGTGAGAGATTTTGGTGAAGATAGAGGCCTGTTTTCCTCCACGAGATCTAGGGCGGTGATTGCAGCATGGCAACGAGCTTCGCGGAGAGTGGTGGGAATGCGAGAACGTGCCCATTTTTTTAGACGGGTACGAGACTTTTTTAGCGCGGCGACGAGGGAGGCGGCTGCATTAGATGATGATGAGGGCTGTGAGGCCCAGATTTGGCGGATGATGCCGCCACAGGGCCGGAAGTTGGCCCATCCAGCCTCAATTTTGAAAACAATTGATCGTGGGATGGTGGTGGTGACGTGGATGAGGAGTGGGACGTGATTGAACGTGAAACATGTGCGAGAGGAGAGCGACGTGTTAGGGAAGGCGTCCGCCCATGCAAGGTTAAAGAAAACGCGATCTAACCGCTCTAAGGTGGGGGTGGCTCTATTGTTAGACCACGTGAACCTGCGATCAAGTAAGGGTAATTCTATGAGAGCTAGATCATCTAGGGTTTGGTTGAAAGCATTGGCTTCGGCGTGGTGAAACGTAGGGTTATTTTTACAAAGGGGAAGCGGATGAGGTTGAAGTCTCCTGCTATAATCCAGGGGGTGTCGTCGGGTTGTGAGATAGACGAGAGCTCGTGTAGAAAGGCTTCCTTGAGGGATCATAATGATGGAGCGTAGATGTTTGTGATGGCAATGTGTTGGGCGCACGCAGTTGATTGTAGGATTAGGGTGGAAAGAGAAGGTTAGGTGTGAATAGGAGACAACTTGAAAAGAGGCAGAGTTGATGGCAGAAATAGTGCCACCCGCGAATCCGACAGCTGGTAACGAGAAAACTTGGTCTAGTTGTTGTGGTAGGAAGGATTTTAGTTTAGAGTCAGGGAGAGTGTCGATTTTTGATTCTTGCAAGAGGGCTATGTGCGGCTTAGTCATTACTAATTCGGAGAGAACATCGGAGCATTTATCAATATCACCAAGGCCACGTACATTCCAGGAGCAAATTAAAAAAGTGTCATTACTCATAGGAATCGTCCAAACACCGACACTCGGAGACGGAGCACAACAATCGTACATACCCAAAAGCTGCAGGCGAGAGTAAGAGTAGCAGATGAACTAGCGACAAAGGTTGCGGCAACCAAAAGTACAATGTGACAGCATCGGCATGCGGGGAAGCTAAGGGTGGCGGAGACGGCCGGAGACGCGCCGCCAAGCCATGGACGCCAAGGGGGCCAGTGCCCCCCTACCCTAACATAAGTGGGAGGGGAGGACCGTTGTCACGTACCCTGAAAACCAGATAGGAGGATAAGCTCCAGGATCACGACCCATTGGACCTTAGCGAGCCTTAGAGCAGAACCAGCATGTCACGCCCATTAGCAGAGCCAACCCACAGGAAAACCTAAGCCTATGACAGTGGACTTGTAATCGTCAAGACTGCCCAGACTGAAGGTCGGGTAGATCTGGACGCCCCATGCCGTCGAGGCTGACACCCAGTACATGGCCGCCAACACCTGCATATGTGCATGAAGTTAGGGTTTTCCAATAAAATAGTATGGAAAATATTAATTCAGGCAACAATGAATTGGAAAGATAAGGCATATACATTATACTTACCCACTTCAGGATGACGACCAGGTAGGTCCCTCCTCCTGCCAGTCGTGTAGGTTGCTGAAGTGGAAGGCCAACATATGTTTGTAGCCGTGCGCCTAAGAAGAAGGGGCATGTTTTGATCTCCACCGTTGATTCACTTAAAGAGGGTGTATTGAAGTGGAAGTGAAACGAAAGGCATATGACTTTCTTCTCAACAGAACGAAGTTAACAAGAGTGTGTTCGTCCACTACCTCACAATGGTCACAAAAGTCCAAATGAGCTACATATTATACGTAACAGAGAGTAGGGAGCGATAATAGTTAAACCTATCCAGACACTAATCAAATAAGGGCCGTGTATTGCTCTCCCACTGAGAAATATTATCCCCATACTTTCTTCTTTGATAAGATTGATCGATTTACAATTCTTTCCTCCCCTATGGACTTTGGTTGCTGAGGTTCTTTTACCCCGTCCTCTCCTTTAATGTACAGTATGTACACTTGTGTGTATTCAAGAAAAATAGGACTTTGGTTGCTTTCCATTGTTATATTGCTTTCATGGTGTCATTTCATAGACGGGTGTGATCATTCGTGGGTTCTCATTACACCTAAGCTATTCATTATGGCTGCATAGTTTTCGTTCACATCATACCCAAACCGCACTAAATTAAAGTTACAAAATCTATGGCGTAGCAACCGAAAATTCTATCTGACTGATCACTTTTAGAGAATTGTGGGCATGTCAGCCGAGCAAGGGTCTTGACAACCGCCGAGTCAGCCTCTCGGGCCCAACTGCCGGACGAGGGTCCCACCAACTTGAGAAGCAAGCTACTGGCGCCCGACATGGTCCGACGGGACCAAGGGGCGCGAGCCTGCTGACGATCCCACTCAAGCCATGTAACTCTAGCTCAGACGGCTATATAAGGCAAGCTGGAGATCTTCTTGGGGATCGAACACAGTCTAGATCATCCTACAGTTAGAGCATCTCCCGCCACCAACAGCCCCCCCCCCCCCTCCCAAGCGAATTTTTAGCATCGGTGACCGAAAATTGGGCCAGTCGCGCACCCAGGATCTCGTTTAGCGCCGGTTTGGGCGAAATCCAGAGCCAGCGATCCCGCCCCAAACCCAAGCGACCGGGTGTCGCCTGGGCGCGCCGACTGAAGCGAAAAGCGACGTGAGGCCGCTCTGTCGGCGACTGCAAGACTTTTTCCCGCCGTTTCCGCCCGCCATGCCGCCGAAGAGGTACGTGATGCCACGCGCCGCGACGGATCCCGCCGCCGCCGCCCTGCCGAAGCAAAGGAAGCCTAGGGCTCCGCTGTCCAAGCCCCCCGGCATGACCAACGCCGAGTGGAAGGCGGATGTGGAGCGCCGGGAGGCCGTCACCGCCGACAGGCGCAACAGGGCCAAGAAGGCCAGGGAGAAAGCGGCGCACGCTGCGGCGGCGGCGGCTGCGGAGCATGCGGCGGCCGAACAAGCGGAGGCGGCGCGCGCGACGATGATGAATCCACCCGGGCATCCGTACGCGGCCTGGAGCCAGCAAAGCATCGGCTCTCCGGCCGGGTTCTCGTCGTCGCCGCACCCATGGAGCACGCCGTCGTCGAGCTATGCCGACGGGGACGCCCATGACCGCTTCAACCCCAACATGACCTTCCCCCATGGGCGCCCCGTGTAGCGCACGCCCTCGCCCGCGTTCGCCGGCGTGCAGTACCCGCCGTACACGTACTCGCCGACCAGACTACGCAGCCTCACCGACGCCGTCTCTCCGCCGCGGCCTCTACTCACAAGCCTCTTCCTTGTCGCATCTCGGCGACGCTGACACGACGGAGGCCGACATGGAGGACATCATCGCAGCCGGCTCGGCCGCGGCCGCTGCTTCCCCCGGGTTCGCTACGCAGGACCTCGCCGACGTGGACGACGAGCTCGACTACGGCAAGGAAGAGCCGGAGGAGGAGGAGGAAGAGGAGGAGGAGCCGACGCCGACGAGGAAAAGCAAGAAGAAGAAGAAGAAGGCGGCCAAGTCCGGCGAGCCACACATCAAATGGGCGTCCAAAGAAGAAGAGTGCCTCGCCGAAGCATGGAAGGTCGTCTGCCTCGACCCGATCATCGGCACGAATCAGAGCATCGAGATGTATTGGGACCGCATCAAGGCCGAGTTCGACAAGCGGAAGCTCGTCGACCCCTACTTCAAAGGCATGCACATGAAGCGGGGGTCGAAGACGATGGCGAACCATTGGTCGCTCATTCAAACGGCGTGCAACAAATGGCATGAGATCATCGAGGAGGTCACGACTCGCCCGGAGAGCGGCACCAGCGTCGAGGATCAGGTATCGCACGCCGTCCATGTTGCTTCCTTTCGCCGCGCGCGCGCTCTTTCGCCTTCTGCGCCCTGGGCGTGCCCTGGCGCGCGCCCTGGTGCCGACTAAAGTTCTTTCTTGGCGCGGCTGCTGTGCATGTTCTCCATGTTCCGCAACGACAACAACGACGCAGACTTCAAGTACCTCCACGTCTTCAAGCGGATCGACAAGTGCGAGAAATGGGCGGCCGTCCGACGCACCCTCGCCAAGGCCAAAGAGACGTACAAGCTGGACGCGCCGACAGCGGGCGCGTCCGATGGACGCCTGGACGGCAACAAAGGTGCCAAGAAGGCGAAATACGCCGAGACAGCTGCCGCGCGCGTGCAAGAGTCCGTCGAGCACTGCATCACCGACGCCAAAATCAGGGCCGCCGAGCGAGAGGAGAAAACATAGGCGAGGTGGGCTGTTTTGATGACGAATAGCGCCGTCAAACTCGACTTGCTCCACGCCAACGCCGCCGCGAAACTCAAAGCTCAAGACGCCAAGAAGAGGAACAACGACCTCGCCTTCTTGATGGGCGGCGCTGACATGCTTCAGAGCGGCGACGAGAAGCTTAAGGCGTGGTTCTTGGCCGAGAGCGGCCTCATCCTGAACCAGATACCGGCGACGCTGAAGCCGCCGCCCAGCCCGACGGCTGATGACGATGAGACCAGGGCCGACGATGTCTCGCCTCGGTGACGCCCAGCCCCACCGACAATGCCTCCGCCGCGCCCAGTAGCACAGAAGACACGCCGAACAGCCCGGAAGCCGCGCCGATTCCTCCCAGCCCGCGTACGCCGACGACTATGCCGCCGGAGGTTGAACTCGACGCTTGATGTACTCCTTCCGCGCCCTTCCTTTTTTGTACGCCGAACTACTGCGTGTTCTTTTATTTTGATCGCCGAATTGTGGCACCAAGTCGCCGAACTATTGCGATGATCGCCGGTTTGTTGTTTCTTTGTGGCAAGCAGAGGCTTTGATCTGAAGCAACGGTCTAGTGTTTTTGTCTGAAGCTTGTGTGTTGCTGAAGCTTTTGTCCAACGAAGCTTGTGTGACGTTGCCGACCTGATCATACTCACGCAAACACTTTAAATCATTATTTTCTTGTGTGAGGAAAACATTTTAGTTACATCAAAATGTATTCTTCTCTCTTAGTACTATTACTTACACTTGTAGTAATATTGATTGTAGTTTCTGATGATGGTTTGCCATGGAAAAGTATGCACTGAAACTCAGCCCTGGCCTTCCATCTGTGACCAAATGCAGTTAGTTGTTACAATGTTTATCTGACATTTCCAAAAGTGCCCTCAGCCCGCACGGTCAAAAAGGAAGCTTGTGGGAGGCCTTGCAGTTGCAGATACGCAGCTGTCAAAAGGCTAAAGTATACAGTACCAGTTTGGCCTGCTGTATTACACTGTTCACCCTCCTCACTTTTTGTGGTCATCATCGTCTAATCCACTGGGATTATTATTTCTGGTCATGGAAGGAATTTGGTTGTGATTGTGATCACGTGTGGGACCCATACTCAGCAATTAACAATGGTGTTGTTTAGTATCCATCAGATTTGCAAAATTGTATATCCAGATAAATTTTCTAGCCGAAGGTCATGATAGGTTTTAACTTTTACTTACAAGGGAGATTCCGATAAGGCCAAGAGTTAATATAGTGGATTAATTGACCTTTTGGAAATGAAACATACTAGTATAGTTGAAGGAATTCAAACTATGTTTTCTCGTACCGAGAGAAAGCCATTGTTGATGACAAGTTTGGTGACATCAAAGTTGAAGCCTACAATTTGCATTGTCTGTAATATGCAAGTATACTATATAAAACAGAGTGTACCATCTAATCCACCAAATGCCTTCATAGGTGTAAATGTAATGGTCATCTATGCCCATGGACAGTTGCTTAACAAATACGGAGTAGAATAAAAGCTCGACCTCGAAAGTCAACATGCGTATTGCAAAAGTAGTGATGCCTTGTTTTTGACTTATAAACAATTTTTTTTATTAAAGATGTATTCGTCCACTACTCCGCAAGGAGCAATGGCTAAAGTACAAAAGAGGTGCATACATATGATACCTAACAAGAGTAGAGAGCAATAGTTGAAACTATCAACACGCTAACTAAAAGCTAAGTAGTTACAATGGGTAGCTGTCATCTCAAAGAGGATTCATGTATCGCTCTCCCACTCAGCAACAATATTTTGTCTAGCCTTCTTTTTACAAGATTCTATCTTCTTCTCTCATGTTCTTTTTGGTTTAGTTGGGCTGCCGAGTGCGCCATTTGGAGCCCGGGCTCTCTGTTGAACCCAGGATAAAAAAACAAACTAATAATAGTAATAACATTTTTAAGTTTTGAAGAAATCTGACAATAAATCCATATTTAATCTACACGTGTATGAAATTTCAGTAAGAGATACTTTTACATGTAAATACTTCTTTTCTTGTGTGTGCAAAATATTTTGATCACTTCTTTTGTGTGTGGGTGTGCAAATAAGACCTTTGATTACTCCAAAATGCATTTTTCTCAGTATTACTTACTCCCCCCATTTCTAAATATAAGTCTTTGTATAGATTCTAATATGAACTACATACATATGTACATAGGCATAGTTTAGAGTGTAGATTCACTCATTTTGCTTTGTATGTAGTCCATATTGGAATCTCTAAAAAGACTTATATTTAGGAACAGAGGGAGTATACTATTGTTTGTAGCTTCTGATGATGATTTACTTAGCTATGGTCTTCCATCTGTCACCAAATGCACTTAGTACAATGTTGCCTGATGTTTTCAAAAGTGCCATCAGCCCTCATGGACAAGAAGGGAGCTTGTGGGGAGGGCTTGCAGTTGCAGATACGCAGCTGTCAAAAAGCTAAGTGTACAAAATACATCATGGCCTGCTGTATTATACTGTTTGCCCTCTTCACTTTTTGGTAGGCCATCATCGTCTAATCCACTGGAATTATTATTTCTGGTCACGCCTGGCGTTTGGTTGTGATTGTGATCACGTGGGGCCCGAAGCTCGATCAAAAATTCCGTGAAAAAGAGAAGAAGCGCGATGAACAATTATAGTGGTGCTGTGTAGCATCAGCTTTTCAAAATTGCATATATCTTGAGAACTTTGTTTCCGCCAGAAGGTGTAGTAGCAGATGGGTTTTGAAATTTTGCAAAGCCATCACAGGTTTTGCCGTTATCTCCCAAGGGAGATTCATATAAGGCCAAGAGCTATAATTAATACATGTTTTGAAAATGAAATTTACTACTAGTATATTTTCTTTTGCTGACAAAGAGCGATTCAAACATATCTTTTTCATATATAAAAAAATCCATTGTTCTTTTCGAGAATACCTTGAGAGGAACAGGAAGCTTCAATTCATTATAGAAGATGAGAATTGCTCAGTTAATCAGGGATAACTAGGTGAAAGCCCGATACAAAGGGCAAGAAGCCCCCACCGGTGGATGAGTGATAGAAACTAAAAACAAGAACACACGACTAACATGCCAACACACTCACGAATGCCCCGACGAGTGAACCAGATCCGGCATGATCACCCAAAGGGGGTGCAGGGACCCCGACGGCTCCCGAAGGAGCCCACAAGACACCACACATGAAACACCGCAAGCACCGCCATCGTAAAAAAGCTAGAGAAATCACCACGGCTATGGGAGGAGTTGTAGTGGGCCACCGGACTTCGAAGGCGATGGAAGCGCACCTCCAGGACCTTGAGCCGTCTTCAACATCCGTAGCACCGAAGTCCCATCACACGAGGCGCAACCACAATAAATGTTGCACCCACCACAACCGAGCTACACCACCATCAGGGCATCTCCAATACTACCTCTGTCTAGGTGAATAAATCATTCGCGTAGTTCTAGGTCATTGATTTGAGGAATTAAATATGTGTTATATGTCATGAAAAGTATATCACTAGATTTTTATATGGATGTAGTTTCTAAATATATATTATTTGTCACATATAATACATATTTAGATAGTTAAATCGTCGACCTAGAACTACGCAAATGACTTATTCACCAAGACGGAGGTAGTAGTTTGTATAATAACTTGTTGGTAAAATATGCCATGTCATCAACCAACACATTAACATAGAACAACTTCAATGGATTGTATCTAGTTTGCCCAATAGGTTGTGAGATAATAAATAAGATGCTCTCTCATTTTACATTGGAGCTTGTCCAAGGGGTGTTGGTTCATGTACATACAATCTTCCTCTCTTCCCTCATTTATTGTATGACACATCATAAAAAATTCTATGTGGCAAAGTCTATCAACAACTATCTTACAACCATTAAAGATGCCTTCAGGAGCCCCGACATCCTGCGCTTACTTGCAAGCCACGATGTTGCACGACCCAGACATCCTACAGCCCAAGCTACCAACGGTCGTCTGACCTGTAGACAACAGCCACCATGCCCACTTTCAAGGCCGTCATGTCGACTTCCAAGCTATCCCCGCCGCCGCTGTAGTGCATAAATAACACCCACATTAAGCATGGCTAGAACACCACCACACAGAGCAGTGACCACATTGTTTCCAGGGTCGTCGCCCTGGCTTCCACCCCAAGGATCCACTGCTTGGAGCTCGTTGACCCGACGTCCACCACCCCATCGACGAAGGCCATTGCCATCACTATCCAAATACCCAACACCCTCCTACAAGCCGTGGGACAATGCCACGCCACCACCCAGCCGGCCCGAGCAAAAGATGCAAGAAATCTTAAGGCAGGTGCCGAGCCCACTGCCATAGGACCATGGCTCCATGAGGAACCACCTGGTGAGGTAGGAGGGCAGCAAGGGGAGGAGGGAGCAGGGCACGACCGACCACCGCTGAATCGTGGCGGCCGCTCCACCGAGTGGGAGAGCTGTCATGCTGTCATCTCAGAACCCCATCCACGATGACGTGGGATACCGCTACCCTATCCATCTGCTCCCCGCCACACACGCCAGCCGAACGTGCCACACCATCACCACCTTATCCGGTGCCACCACCCCGGCTTCCAAGCTCCAACGCACGAGACGATCGAAGGATCACCTTCCCCTTTGATGAACAGGGCCTGCCGTTATCGTGGCAGAGCTGACGGCAGCTGCAGCGTGGGAGGCGATGGGAATGGCCACCGGTGCCTTAGGGTTTGCTCCCCCGAGAAGCTTGGTGGGAGCAACGCGAGAGTAACACTAGTAGAAAAAGGACCTAATGTGAGACACATTAGTCCCGGTTCGATTTTGGCCCGGTACTAATGGTATCATTAGTGCCGGTTCGAACGGCTATGCATTAATGCCGGTTCATTTTGAACCTTTAGTACCGGTTCATGCCACGAACCGGTGGTGGCAGGCTGGCGTCAGGCCGAGGCCCGCGACCACCTTTAGTACCTGTTCGTGGCACAAACCGGTACTAAAGGGTTAACCTTTAGTACCGGTTCGTGCCACGAACCGGTACTAAAGGGGTTTGATCTATAGTACCGGTTCATGGCACAAACCGGCACTAAAGGGCAATTTTCAAACTCTACCCCCCTTGTATCGCCATTTCAGTTTTGAAAAATACAAAAGAAAATGATAAAAAATTCAAAAAATAAAATTCTTCCAGATATAGTTATATTACTACATCTACTAGTTAGGAAAATTAAAAAACTTAAATTTGGACATATTTTGCGAAAAGTATAGGGAAAATGTAAAACGGCTATAACTTTTGCATACGATGTCGGAAAAAAACGTATAATATATCAAAAAATTCAGCATGAAAATACGCATCCGATTTTGACTGCCTACAGCCTGTTTGCAATTTTTAGAATCCTCAAATTCCAAAAGGAGAAAAAGATATGCTCAAATTTAAGTTTTTTTAAATTTTGGTTAAATCTGGTCAAACTATGGTCAAACTACTTATTCAAGAAGTATTAATGTTACTACATACTTATTCAAGAATATTAGTGTTACTAAATAGTTATTTCAATTTTTTGAATTTTGGTCAAATCTGGTCAAACTGTGGTCAAACTATGGTAAACTTATTCAAGAAATATTAGTGTTACTAAATAATTACTGTTTTTTAGAATAATAGTTTCAAACTCAAACGGTGAAATGTGTGACCTAATGCTCAAGCTAAACTTCTGAGGGTTAATAGGATTTACAGCTTACATTTGTCAGGAAAACAACAAGTGCAGACTTGGAAAGTAGGGGGAATAGAACTCCGAAGTTAAGCGTGCTCAGGTTGGGGGAGTGAGAGGATGGGTGACTGGTCGGGAAGTTAGGCGATTTGGAATGAGTGATCCACACTTGAGTAGTTAAGAGGGGCGATTAGAGACTAAATCATCAAATAATTCAGCAAATTGAAAATCGAAAAAAATCAATTTTTTTCCAAAATTTTCAAAAAATAGTTTAAAAAAAACCCTTTAGTACCGGTTGGTAACACCAACCGGTACTAAAGGTCCCCCATACCACGGGGCGAGCTCACGCCACGTGGTGGGCCTTTAGTGGCCGTTCGTGCCGAACCGGTACTAAAGGGGGGGGGGGGGGGCTTTAGTCTCCACTCTTTAGTGCCGGTTGCAGAACCGGCACTAAAGGCCCTTATGAACCGGTATTAAAGCTCTGTTTTCTACTAGTGTAAGGCAAAGTTTCCTAGAGAAATGCCATTGTGAACAAGAAGTGTGGTGAGATCGAAGGTTTTTCCTATGAACTTGGGGAGTTTTATTGCTTGATCAACATTACAATCCATCCTCGGGCTACTAATAAGGAAGGATGGACATTCCTCCAGCCAACAGTCTGAAACCAACAAGGAACAGGCCTGTTTAGCACAGAGATCCACCATAGCATTAGCATCCCTTGGGACATGCTTAACAAGAGAAAGAAATAAAACTTGACAACTTCTCCCCTATTTCATCTAAGATAGGCGCGATAATTGATCTTGTCACGCGAAGACCATAGGTTGACAACCTTTAAACAATCCACTTCCATCATGACGTGTGAGAAACCACATAGTTGTGAAAAGACAACTCCTTCCCATAGTGCCAAGGCTTCAACAGTTAAAGGATCCGTCACCCTCGGAAAAAGTTTACTCCAAGCTCCCATGAACTGAAGATGAGATCGAGCAACGCGGCCTCCTCCCACACACAAAGCTTCAATATTTATAGCACCATCCGTGTTGATCTTGATCCACTCCACATCAGGAGGATGCCATTGGACCCCCATAATCCCATGTTGTGGCTTTGGTACTTCAAGCATGAGCAGATCATCACGAACAGTTTTGACCGCATGTACAAGATCAAAGGAAACTTGATCGTGAGTCCATCGGTTCCACGCGGACCATATCGCATGCATCACTGTTATAATTTTGCATCTGTCATGGTCCACAATCATGTCATCCTTCAGCACATCCCTCGCCCAGGTGGCTGGATGTAACCTGGGTAATTTGACACCTAATTGGTCTCTCACCGCAGCCTAGTACTGCTTGGCATGCGAGCACCTGACCGAAGCATGCCGCAAGTCCTACCTCGCAACACTCACCACCATAATACTTGAACTCTTGGAATAACCTTCAGTTTCCACAAGGCGGCCCATATGTGTTTTTCTGACGATGAAGTCCCCGCTGTCGTTCCTTTCTCTGGAGCTAAACGCTCGTTGTGAGTCACTAGAGCACGATAGTCCGTTTTGACAGAATAAACACTGGACCTCTCCAAGTCCCAAGCAAGATAATCCTCTCCACCAGAAGCTCTTAATGGTATGTTCAAAATGGTATCCAATCTGGGCCTATAAAATTTTTCTGAACCAACTCAACATCCCAAGTACTAGTTTCATGATCAAACAAACACTACTAGCGAAAAGTCTATACACAGAATCTTAGCAGCAGCGCGGCTCAAAAAGGAGCGCTGCTGCTAATTAGCAGTAGCGCGGGTGGGTAAAACTCGCTACTGACAAGCGTTTAGCAGTAGCGCGCTTGGTGTTACCCGCGCTGCTACAAATATCGACCGACAGTGCCCACCAAACTCCATTTAGTAGCAGCGCGGTCCCGCGAGCCGCGCTACTGCTATGGATTTAGTAATAGCGCGCTTTTTATGAGGTCGCTGCTGCTAATTTTCAAATGGGACACACTTTTTGTTCCGGTTAGCAGTAGCACTTCTGCCAAAAACGCGCTGCTGCTACTTTCGTATCAGCAGCGCGTTTTATGTCCCGCGCTACTGCTAATCCGCACCAACTCACCACCTTTTCCCCACCCGTCCCCTCCCCTCCCCCTCGTCTCTTCCCTTTCCCCTACCTCCCACATCCTCCCACTCTCATTCTTCTTCTTCCTCAACACTTCTCCCCCATTACTCTCCCTCTTCTACCTACCTTTCTCTCTCTTCATTACTCCTACCTAACTACACCATCTTCATTAATGCATCTCCTTTTTCTTTTTCCTTCCCCCTCCACTAGTTGAAGTTGTCTCCTCTCAAATTAGGTAGCTAGGTAGATGTAGCATTTAGTTAAGTGACCTATTTGCCTCCTAACTAGATCTATCTTTGTCAAGAAGAGCTTTGGGCACTTTTGGTCTCCCTACATCATCATCTCATCACCGTGCTCGATCTCGAGATAGAGATGATGAAAATTTCATGCGTTTGCAAAATGGAAATATGTTTACGTGTGTGTGATATGTTTGTGGAAATTGTGTGTGTGGCATGAGTTGACGCCAAATTGTGCTTTTGAGTTGCCTATGTTTTGCCGAAATGTCGATTTATTTCCGTTTCGACGAGTTCCGGGCAAACTCTAGATCCATATATGTCCTATTTTTAGGGAAGGTCATGCCGAATTTTTGTATGACTTTGATACATGCATGCATTTTTATAATCAATTTGTTTTATTATTACCATGCAGACGTTCATGATGGTCAGTGGAACGATGGTGGACAGGTGGTTGCGGTCGGCGGTGCAGGACATGAAAGAAAATAACCTGATAGAGGTTTTATGTCCGTGTCGAAAATGCAAAGGAATAGTTTGGCTCGACCCCTATGACGATGGTCATATAGAAGCGCACCTGCTCATGACTAGTTTTATGGATGGCTATACTCGGTGGATAACTGAAGATGAGGATGATGATGTTGAGGATGCCGACGGGGCAGGCAATGATGACACGAGGCAAGACGAAGAGATGATCGATAATGGCGGCGGGGAAGAGGCCGGACATGGCGGCGGAGAAGGGGCCGGACATGGCGGAGGAGAGGGGGCCGGACATGGCGGCGGATAGAACGACATGGACTCCACGCAGCAGAGTTCGTCGGTACTAGCATTGCTTCGCAAGGAGACGAGTACTGAGAGAGCTGCTTCTAGAGAGGAGGCTAAGCTGGAGCAACTGGTGGTAGACTCGAACGCTCCATTGTATGATTATTGCAATCCTGAAGTGACCCGCTTGAGTTTCACGCTCCAACTCCTGAAGACGAAGGCTAAAAACAAATGGACCGACACTAGCCTCGATGAGCATCTCAAGTACCTAAATGATGTTCTTCCCGCGGGTAATCTATGTCCTACTAGTGTTGATGAGGCCAAGAAGATCGTGTGCCCTCTTGATCTGCCACATGTTAGATACCATGCATGCATCAACGATTGCATAATTTATCAGAAGGAGCACGCGGAAAAAACAAGCTGTCCGGTGTGCAATGCTTCTCGATACAAGAAGGCTGGGAATAAATGTCCCCAGAAAGTTGTATGGTACTTACCGATCACTCCCCATCTCCAGAGGTATTTTTTAGATCCCAAGGAAGCAAAGCTAATGCGCTGGCACGCGGAGAGGAAGAAGCCCGACGATGGAGATGATCCGAAGCTGAGACACGTGAAGGATGGAAGCCAGTGGAGAGCGTTGAACAGCTTCTATCAGTATTTTGAATGTGATGCAAGGAACATCGTTCTCGGCGCGTGTACCGATGGCATGAATCCGTTTGGTAACCAGAACACCAATCATAGCACATGGCCCGTGTTTGTATGGATGTACAACCTCCCCCCTGGTTGTGCATGAAATCGAAGTACATTCACATGAGCATGCTTATTCAAGGGCTGAAACAACCAGGAAATAATATTAATTTGTATCCGGGGCTACTTAAAGAGGAGTTAGACACGTTATGGAAAACACCGGCCAAGACATGGGACGCCAGCAAAGGCGAGTATTTCAACATGAGAGCCGCGTTGATCACGACAGTGCAGGACTATCTCGGTTACGGATATATGGCAGGCCAGGTGTGCCATGGATATTGAGGATGCACACGGTGCATGGATGATACGACGTCTCAGCAGCTAACGTCAAGGAAAGATGGCGGGTCTGGGAAAATCGTGTACATGGGGCATCGAAGATGGCTTGAACAGGACGACCCGTGGAGAAACCGTGGAGATCTATTCAATGGTCTGAAGGAAATATGCCCTAGAGGCAATAATAAAGTTATTATTTATTTTCTCATATCATGATAAATGTTTATTATTCATGCTAGAATTGTATTAACCGGAAACAATGATACATGTGTGAATACATAGACAAACATATAGTCACTAGTATGCCTCTACTTGACTAGCTCGTTTATCAAAGATGGTTATGTTTCCTAGCCATGGACAAAAGAGTTGTCATTTGATTAACGGGATCACATCATTAGGAGAATGATGTGATTGACATGACCCATTCCGTTAGCCTAGCACTTGATCGTTTAGTATGTTGCTATTGCTTTCTTCATGACTTATACATGTTCCTGTAACTATGAGATTATGCAACTCCCGTTTACCGGAGGAACACTTTGTGTGCTACCAAACGTCACAACGTAACTGGGTGATTATAAAGGTGCTCTACAGGTGTCTCCAAAGGTACATGTTGAGTTGGCATAATTCGAGATTAGGTTTTGTCACTCCGATTGTCGAAGAGGTATCTCTGGGCCCTCTCGGTAATACACATCACTTAACCTTGCAAGCATTGTAACTAATGAGCTAGTTATGAAATGATGTATTATGGAACGAGTAAAGAGACTTGCCGGTAACGAGATCGAACTAGGTATTGGATACCGACGATCGAATCTCGGGCAAGTAACATACCGATGACAAAGGGAACAACGTATGTTGTTATGCGGTTTGACCGATAAAGATCTTCGTAGAATATGTAGGAACCAATATGGACATCCAGGTTCCACTATTGGTTATTGACCGAGAATAGTTCTAGGTCATGTCTACATAGTTCTCGAACCCGTAGGGTCCGCACGCTTAACGTTACGATGACAGTTTTATTATGAGTTTATAAGTTTTGATGTACCGAAGTTTGTTCGGAGTCCCGGATGTGATCACGGACATGACGAGGAGTCTCGAAATGGTCGAGACATAAAGATTGATATATTGGACGGATATATTTGGATACCGGAAAGGTTCCATATGAGATTGGGAATATACCGGAGCTCCGGGAGGTTACCGGAACCCCCCGGTAAGTATATGGGCCTTATTGGGCCTTAGTGGAAAGGAGGGAGAAGGAGCAAAGGAGGGGGCGGGGCCCCCCAAGCCCAATCCGAAATGTGAGGGGGGCTGGCCCCCCCTTTCCTTCTTCCCTCCCCTCTCTTCCTTCCCTCTCCTACTCCTAATAGGAAAGGGGGGGCCAAACCTACTTGGAGTAGGATTGCCCCCCCCAGGGCGCGCCTCTCCCCTTGGCCGGCCCCCTCCTCCTCTCCCCCTTTATATACGGGGGAGGGGGGCACCCCTAGGACACACAAGTTGATCTACGGATCGTTCCTTAGCCGTGTGCGGTGCCCCCCTCCACCATATTCCACATCGGTCATATTGTCGCGGAGTTTAGGCGAAGCCCTGCGTCGGTAGAACGTCATCATCGTCACCATGCCGTCGTGCTGACGGAACTCATCCCCGACGCTTTGCTGGATTGGAGCCCGGGGAACGTCATCGAGCTAAACGTGTGCTGAACACGGAGGTGCCGTACGTTCGGTTCTTGGATCGGTCGGAGCGACTACATCAACCGTGTTGTCATAACGCTTCCGCTTACGGTCTACGAGGGTACGTGGACATCACTCTCCCCTCTCATTGCTATACCATCACCATGATCTTGCGTGTGCGTAGGAATTTTTTTGAAATCACTATGTTCCCCAACAGTGGTATTAGAGCCAGGTTTTATGCGTTAATGTTATATGCACGAGTAGAACACAAGTGAGTTGTGGGTGATACAAGTCATACTGCTTACCAGCATGTCATACTTTGGTTTAGCAGTATTGTTGGATGAAGCGGCCCGGACCGACATTATCCGTACGCTTACGCGAGACTGGTTTTACCGCCGTGCTTTGCACACAGGTGACTAGCGGGTGTCTGTTTCTCCAACTTTAGTTGAACTAAGTGTGGCTACGCCTGGTCCTTGCGAAGGTTAAAACAGCACTAACTTGACGAACTATCGTTGTGGTTTTGATGCGTAGGTAAGAACGGTTCTTGCTCAGCCCGTAGCAGCCACGTAAAACTTGCAACAACAAAGTAGAGGACGTCTAACTTGTTTTTGCAGGGCATGTTGTGATGTGATATGGTCAAGACGTGATGCTATATTTTATTGTATGAGATGATCATGTTTTGTAACCGAAGTTATCGGCAACTGGCAGGAGCCATATGGTTGTCGTTTTATTGTATGAAATGCAAACGCCCTGTAATTGCTTTACTTTATCACTAAGCGGTAGCGATAGTCATAGAAGCAATAGATGGCGTAAACGACAACGATGCTACGATGGAGATCAAGGTGTCGCGCCGGTGACGATGGTGCTTCAAAGATGGAGATCACAAGCACAAGATGATGATGACCATATCATATCACTTATATTGATTGCATGTGATGTTTATCCTTTATGCATCTTATCTTGCTTTGATTGACGGTAGCATTTTAAGATGATCTCTCACTAATTATCAAGAAGTGTTCTTCCTGAGTATGCACCGTTGTGAAAGTTCTTCGTGCTGAGACACCACGTGATGATCGGGTGTGATAGGCTCTACGTTCAAATACAACGGGTGCAAAACAGTTGCACATGCGGAATATTCAGGTTAAACTTGAAGAGCCTAGCATACACAGATATGGCCTCGGAACACGGAGACCGAAAGGTCGAGCGTGAATCATATAGTAGATATGATCAACATAGTGATGTTCACCATTGAAAACTACTCCATCTCACGTGATGATCGGACATGGTTTAGTTGATTTGGATCACGTGATCACTTAGATGACTAGAGAGATGTCTGTCTAAGTGGGAGTTCTTAAGTAATATGATTAATTGAACTTAAATTTATCATGAACTTAGTACCTGATAGTATTTTGCTTGTCTATGTTTGTTGTAGATAGATGACTCGTGCTGTTGTTCCGTTGAATTTTAATGCGTTCCTTGAGAAAGCAAAGTTGAAAGATGATGGTAGCAATTACACGGACTGGGTCCGTAACCTGAGGATTATCCTCATTGCTGCACAGAAGAATTACGTCCTGGAAGCACCGCTGGATGCCAGGCCTGCTGCTGATGCAACTAACGACGTTAAGAACGTCTGGCAGAGCAAAGCTGATGACTACTCGATAGTTCAGTGTGCCATGCTTTACGGCTTAGAACCGGGTCTTCAACGACGTTTTGAACGTCATGGAGCATATGAGATGTTCTAGGAGTTGAAGTTAATATTTCAAGCAAATGCCCGGATTGAGAGATATGAAGTCTCCAATAAGTTCTATAGCTGCAAGATGGAGGAGAATAGTTCTGTCAGTGAACACATACTCAAAATGTCTGGGTATAATAATCACTTGATTCAACTGGGAGTTAATCTTCCTGATGATAGTGTCATTGACAGAATTCTTCAATCACTGCCACCAAGCTACAAGAGCTTTGTGATGAACTATAATATGCAAGGGATGGACAAGACTATTCCCGAGCTCTTCGCAATGCTAAAAGCCGCGGAGGTAGAAATCAAGAAGGAGCATCAAGTGTTGATGGTTAACAAGACCACCAGTTTCAAGAAAAAAGGCAAAGGGAAGAAGAAGGGGAACTTCAAGAAGAACAGCAAACAAGTTGCTGCTCAAGAGAAGAAACCCAAGTCTGGACCTAAGTCTGAGACTGAGTGCTTCTACTGCAAGCAGACTGGACAATGGAAGCGGAACTGCCCCAAGTATTTGGCGGATAAGAAGGATGGCAAAGTGAACAAAGGTATATGTGATATACATGTTATTGATGTGTACCTTACTAATGCTCGCAGTAGTACCTGGGTATTTGATACTGGTTCTGTTGCTAATATTTGCAACTCGAAACAGGGACTACGGATTAAGCGAAGATTAGCTAAGGACGAAGTGACGATGCGCGTGGGAAATGGTTCCAAAGTCGATGTGATCGCGGTCGGCATGCTACCTCTACATCTACCATCGGGATTAGTTTTAGACCTAAACAATTGTTATTTGGTGCCAGCGTTGAGCATGAACATTATATCTGGATCTTGTTTGATGCGAGACGGTTATTCATTTAAATCAGAGAATAATGGTTGTTCTATTTATATGAGTAATATCTTTTATGGTCATGCACCCTTGAAGAGTGGTCTATTTTTATTGAATCTCGATAGTAGTGATACACATATTCATAGTGTAGAAACCAAAAGATGCAGAGTTGATAATGATAGTGCAACTTATTTGTGGCACTGCCGTTTAGGTCATATCGGTATAAAGCGCATGAAGAAACTCCATACTGATGGGCTTTTGGAATCACTTGATTATGAATCACTTGGTACTTGCGAACCGTGCCTCATGGGCAAGATGACTAAAACGATGTTCTCCGGAACTATGGAGCGAGCAACTGATTTGTTGGAAATCATACATACTGATGTTTATGGTCCAATGAATGTTGAAGCTCGCGGCGGGTATCGTTATTTTCTCACCTTCACAGATGATTTGAGCAGATATGGGTATATCTACTTAATGAAACACAAGTCTGAAACATTTGAAAAGTTCAAAGAATTTCAGAGTGAAGTGGAAAATCATCGTAACAAGAAAATAAAGTTTCTACGATCTGATCGTGGAGGAGAATATTTGAGTTACGAGTTTGGTTTACATTTGAAACAATGCGAAATAGTTTCACAACTCACGCCACCTGGAACACCACAACGAAATGGTGTGTCCGAACATCGTAACCATACTTTACTAGATATGGTGCGATCTATGATGTCTCTTACTGATTTATCGCTATCGTTCTGGGGTTATGCTTTAGAGACGGCCGCATTCATGTTGAATAGGGCACCATCAAAATCTGTTGAGACGACGCCTTATGAACTGTGGTTTGGCAAGAAACCAAAGTTGTCGTTTCTTAAAGTTTGGGGCTGCGATGCTTATGTGAAGAAACTTCAACCACATAAGCTCGAGCCTAAATCGGAAAAATGTGTCTTCATAGGATACCCAAAAGAAACTATTGGGTACACCTTCTATCACAGATCTGAGGGCAAGATTTTCGTTGCTAAATTCGGATGCTTTCTAGAGAAGGAGTTTCTCTCGAAAGAAGTGAGTGGGAGGAAAGTAGAACTTGATGAGGTAACTGTACCTACTCCCTTATTGGAAGGTAGTTCATCACAAGAACCGGTTCCTGTGACAACTACACCAATTGGTGAGGAAACTAATGATATTGATCAAGAAACTTCAGATCAAGTTTCTACTGAACCTCGTAGGTCTACCAGAGTAAGATCCGCACCAGAGTGGTACGGTAATCCTATTCTGGAAGTCATGTTACTTGACCATGATGAACCTACGAACTATGAGGAAGCGATGATGAGCCCAGATTCCGCAAAATGGCTAGAGGCCATGAAATCTGAGATGGGTTCCATGTATGAGAACAAAGTATGGACTTTGGTTGACTTGCCCGATGATCGGCAAGCCATTGAAAATAAATGGATCTTTAAGAAGAAGACTGACGCTGACGGTAATGTAACTGTCTATAAAGCTCGACTTGTTGCGAAAGGTTTTCGACAAGTTCAAGGGGTTGACTACGATGAGACCTTCTCACCAGTAGCGATGCTTAAGTCTGTCCGAATCATGTTAGCAATTGCCGCATTTTATGATTATGAAATATGGCAAATGGATGTCAAAACTGCATTCCTGAATGGATTTCTGGAAGAAGAGTTGTATATGATGTAACCGGAAGGTTTTGTCGATTCTAAGGGAGCTAACAAAGTGTGCAAGCTCTAGCGATCAATCTATGGTCTGGTGCAAGCCTCACGGAGTTGGAATAAACGCTTTGATAGTGTGATCAAAGCATATGGTTTTATACAGACTTCTGGAGAAGCCTGTATTTACAAGAAAGTGAGTGGGAGCTCTGTAGCATTTCTAATATTATATGTGGACGACATATTGTTGATTGGAAATGATATAGAATTTCTGGATAGCATAAAAGGATATTTGAATAAAATTTTTTCAATGAAAGACCTCGGTGAAGCTGCTTACATATTGGGCATCAAGATCTATAGAGATAGATCAAGACGCTTGATTGGACTTTCACAATGCACGTACCTTGATAAAGTGTTGAAAAGGTTCAATATGGATCAGGCAAAGAAAGGGTTCTTGCCTGTATTACAAGGTATAAAATTGAGTCAGACTCAATGCCCGACCACTGCAAAAGATAGAGAGAAAATGAAGGGAGTTCCCTATGCTTCAGCCATAGGCTTTATCATGTATGCAATGATGTGTACCAGACCTGATGTGCGCCTTGCTATTAGTTTGGCAGGGATGTACCAAAGTAATCCAGGAGTGGATCACTGGACAGCGGTCAAGAACATCCTGAAATACCTGAAAAGGACTAAGGATATGTTTCTCGTACATCGAGGTGACAAAGAGCTAGTCGTAAATGGTTACGTCGATGCAAGCTTTGACACTGATCCGGACGATTCTAAATTGCAAACTGGATACATATTTTTATTAAACGGTGGAGCTGTAAGTTGGTGCAGTTCTAAACAAAGCGTCGTGGCGGGATCTACATGTGAAGCCGAGTACATAGCTGCTTCGGAAGCAGCAAATGAAGGAGTCTGGATGAAGGAGTTCATTACCGATCTAGGTGTTATACCTAGTGCATCGGGACCAATGAAGATCTTCTGTGACAATACTGGTGCAATTGCCTTGGCAAAGGAATCCAGATTTCACAAGAGGACCAAGCACATCAAGAGACGCTTCAATTCCATCCGGGACCAAGTCCAAGTGGGAGACATAGAGATTTGCAAGATACATACGGATCTGAATGTTGCAGACCCGTTGACTAAGCCTATCTCATGAGCAAAACATGATCAACACCAAGACTCCATGGGTGTTAGAATCATTACTATGTAATCTAGATTATTGACTCTAGTGCAAGTGGGAGACTGAAGGAAATATGCCCTAGAGGCAATAATAAAGTTATTATTTATTTCCTCATATCATGATAAATGTTTATTATTCATGCTAGAATTGTATTAACCGGAAACAATGATACATGTGTGAATACATAGAGAAACATATAGTCACTAGTATGCCTCTACTTGACTAGCTCGTTTACCAAAGATGGTTATGTTTCCTAGCCATGGACAAAAGAGTTGTCATTTGATTAATGGGATCACATCATTAGGAGAATGGTGTGATTGACATGACCCATTCCGTTAGCCTAGCACTTGATCGTTTAGTATGTTGCTATTGCTTTCTTCATAACTTATACATGTTCCTGTAACTATGAGATTATGCAACTCCCGTTTACCGAAGGAACACTTTGTGTGCTACCAAACGTCACAACGTAACTGGGTGATTATAAAGGTGCTCTACAGGTGTCTCCAAAGGTACATGTTGAGTTGGCATAATTCAAGATTAGGTTTTGTCACTCCGATTGTCGGAGAGGTATCTCTGGGCCCTCTCGGTAATACACATCACTTAAGCCTTGCAAGCATTGTAACTAATGAGCTAGTTAGGCAATGATGTATTACGGAACGAGTAAAGAGACTTGCTGGTAACGAGATTGAACTAGGTATTGGATACCGACGATCGAATCTCGGGCAAGTAACATACCGATGACAAAGGGAACAACGTATGTTGTTATGCGGTTTGACGATAAAGATCTTCGTAGAATATGTAGGAACCAATATGGACATCCAGGTTCTGCTATTGGTTATTGACCGAGAATAGTTCTAGGTCATGTCTACATAGTTCTCGAACCCGTAGGGTCCGCACGCTTAACGTTACGATGACAGTTTTTTTATGAGTATATAAGTTTTGATGTACTGAAGTTTGTTCGAAGTCCCGGATGTGATCACGGACATGACGAGGAGTCTCGAAATGGTCGAGACATAAAGATTGATATATTGGACGGATATATTTGGATACCGGAAAGGTTCCGGATGAGATTGGGAATATACCGGAGCTCCGGGAGGTTACCGGAACCCCCCGGTAAGTATATGGGCCTTATTGGGCCTTAGTGGAAAGGAGGGAGAAGGAGCAAAGGAGGCCCCCCCCCAAGCCCAATCCGAATTGGGAGGGGGGCCGCCCCCCCTTTCCTTCTTCCCTCCCCTCTCTTCCTTCCCTCTCCTACTCCTAATAGGAATGGGGGCCAAACCTACTTGGAGTAGGATTGCCCCCCCTAGGGCGCGCCTCTCCCCTTGGCCGGCCCCTCATCCTCTCCCCCTTTATATACGGGGGAGGGGGGCACCCCTAGGGCACACAAGTTGATCTACGGATCGTTCCTTAGCCGTGTGCGATGCCCCCCTCCACCATATTCCACCTCGGTCATATCGTCGCGGAGTTTAGGCGAAGCCCTGCGCCGGTAGAACATCATCATCGTCACCACGCCGTCGTGCTGACGGAACTCATCCCCGACGCTTTGCTGGATTGGAGCCCGGGGAACGTCATCGAGCTGAACGTGTGCTGAACACGGAGGTGCCGTACGTTCGGTGCTTGGATCGGTCGGATCGTGAAGACATACGACTACATCAACCGCGTTGTCATAACGCTTCCGCTTACGGTCTACGAGGGTACGTGGACATCACTCTCCCCTCTCGTTGCTATACCATCACCATGATCTTGCGTGTGCGTAGGAATTTTTTTGAAATCACTATGTTCCCCAACATGGTCACGCTGAGCATCGAGGACCTCCACGTAAGCGGAGCGGTGCCGAAATCGATGAGCAGTTGAAAAACTGGAAGGAGTGCCCCGCGCCGGGAAAGACGATGAGAAAGGCGCCGGAGCCGCTGCTGAAGGTATGGAAGACGAGGTCTGTGTTCTGGGACTTAGAGTACTGGCACAAACTCGATACACCTCATTGCCTTGATCAAATGCATATCTGTAAGAATGTCCTTGAGAGCTTGCTCGCAACACTGATGAACATGCCGGATAAGACCAAAGATGGGCCAAAGGCAAGAAAAGACTTGCAAGATTTGAAAATCAGGGAAGATCTGCACATGCCGCCCCGTAAAATGTCAGACGAGACAGAGACGGAGACAGAGGCACGGGAGAAGAAGGGCAAGAAAATAAAGAAAGAGGATTATTGCCCCCCTTCTTGCTTCACCTTAAGTCAGGCTGAGATCAATGCCTTCTTTAAGTGCCTTACCAGAGTCAAAGTTAGTTCCGGTTACTGTGGCAAGATAAGCAGATATCTAGACACGGACAAGAAAAGGTTCAGCGGGATGAAGTCTCATGACTGTCATGTGATGATGACGCAGATACTACCTGTTGCCCTTAGAGGGATAATGGACAAGCACGTCCGTGACACGCTTATTGGTCTCTGCAACTATTTCGATGTCATCTCTTGAAAGTCGATCAGTGTGAAGCAGCTCCAAAGGCTACAGGAAGAGATCGTTGTGATACTGAATGAGCTTGAGATGTACTTCCCGCCCGCGTTCTTTGACGTGATGGTGCATCTGTGTGTCCATATTGTGGATGACATAATAGACCTGGGGCCGTCATTCCTGCACAACATGATGCCGTTTGAGAGGATGAATGGGATCATCAAAGGATTCGTTCGTAACATGTCCTGTCCGGATGGAAGCATCGTCCAGGGCTATTTGGCACAAGAGTGCATCTCTTTCTGTGAGAATTTTCTATATGGCACAGACCAGCCGCCTGGTGTTAGTGTTGGTTTGCCCGTTAACAAGCATGATGGGAGGCTCGAAGGAGATGGTCACTGCAATGGTCGCAGGGAACTGCACGTGGCATACTCAGATCGACGCATCGACTTTGACAGAGCAAACTTGGTAGTGCTACAACACCTAGACGAGGTAGATCCTTTCGTGGCACTGCACAAAGAAATTATCGCAAAGAAGTATCGTGACCGGGGGGTATGCAGGACGGACGCCGAAGTTACTAGAGAGCACAACTCCACTTTCCTGCATTGGTTCAAAGAGCATATTATTGCTAATCCCCCGGAGGAGGGCTCTAAGGACGGATTGCTCATATACGCCTTAGCACATGGCCCCTTGCCCAACCTCGTAACCTATCAGGCATATGATATCAACGGATACACGTTCTACACGAAGGCCAAAGATATGGACAGTGATGATCAGAACTCAGGGGTGACCATGGAATGCATGACCGGCAGCGACAACGGCGCAACTGAACGATTTTATGGAAGGGTCGAGGAGATCTGGGAGCTTGACCACTCTGGACTGCACAACACGACGATGTTCCGTGCCAGATGGGCTAAGAATGTCGAAAGAGAAAGCCGGATTTTCACTACCATGACTATACCCGACACCAAGAGCGCTACCGTGAACGCTATCGCAAAAAACGAGCCATGGGTACACGCTAAGCACGTGACACAATGCTTCTTCGTAACTGACCCGCGCAATCCCAGCCGTATTATCATGAGGAGAGGCAAAAGGAACATCATTGGAATGGATGGAGTCACCAACGAGGAAGACTATGATCAGTACGGCAACCCAATGAGGGAAGATGACGATGATGATGAAGTATACGTCAAAAGAAGAATCAATACTACATTACCTAAGAAAAATCATACTCCATGGAAAAGGCAAAGTCACAATGAGGGGCTCAATTACTCTTCGACGGACAAGAAGGGAAAGAAGCCGACTCAAAAACGAAAACGTCAGCACTGAGGAAACGTATGTTATCGGTCAAATGATGTTATATATATATGTTCCTATTTTGTATACACACTTAGCCATTATTATGCATGGGTCCAATGATGTAATATATATGTTCCTATTTTACATACATATTTAACCGTAAAATGATGCAATATATATCGCCCTCCCTTCGTTCACTGCCCTCGGGAAATAAAAGTGGGATAAAATAAAGGAAAAGAAAAAGGAAAACTGGCAGTAGCGAAGGTAGTAGCAACGCGTTTTGTCTAAACCGCTACAGCTACTGAAGTTAGTAGTAGCGCATTTTGTATAAAGCGCTACAGCTACTGAAGGTAGTAGCAGCGCGTTTTGTCCAAATGCGCTACTGCTACGTCCACTTAACCCAAAATTCTCACTCGCCCTGCTTCATCCCGCCTTTTCCCCCCAAATCCCCACTCTCTCTTCCCCCGTCGCACCGCCGCGCCCGACCCGGCCCCGGCGGTCGCCCCCGACTCCGGTGCCGGCGCTAGCCCCCGACCCCGGCGCTCGCCCCCGACCCGGCCCTCGCCCTCGACCCCGACCCCGTCGCTCGCCCCCGACCCGACCCTCGCCCCCGACCCCGGCACCGGCGCTCGCCCCCGACCCCGGTGCGCTCGCCCCCGACCCGTCGGCCCTCGCCTCCATCCTCTCCCCTCCCGGACGTCATCGGGCCTGCCTCCTCGCCCCTGCACCCTCTGTAAACCCCCCCTCTCTGCTAGGGTTCTTCGGTTAATTTACTTAGATTTTAGTTAGGGCAGTATGCTAATTAGGTTATCTATTTAGTTATGAATTTAGCTAGGTTTCAAAATTAGCTGAATTTATATGCAAATTTGAACTGGACATGTGATATGTGCATATGTCATGTTTTGGACATGTCATGTTTGGAAAATGATCCGAGTGGCCTATGTTACGCCGGAATGTTGATTCATTTCCGTTCCGGTGAATTTCAGGCGCTCGATATGTCCATTTTTTAGCTAAGGTCATGCCGAAATTTCCCATGAATAAAGGCATGATTTGTGCTACATAGTTGGCATATCGAGTGCTGGCACATAGATTTCTTTTATGTCATTTCTCATTTATTCATACTTTTAGAAATAAATAAGGACACTTAATCATAGGAAACATGTCAAACAACGAAGAAACTGGGCCTTCTGACCAAGATGCAGACGAGATGGATTATGAGGGTGAACAAGAGTACCTCGACCATTTGACTGCTAAGCAAGGTTTGTAGGTCGGCCTCGATGATGGTACTGACGCCGACATCGACACCGTCAGCGCCGGCACCGATGGCGGCACCGAGACCGGTGGGGAAGGTACCGGCGGGGAAGGTACCGACCCCGATGCCGCTACCAAAAAGAGGAAGCATAAGAAGCAGAGGATACAAAAACCTAACAAACTAGGGATTGGACGACTTGTGATCACAAAGATGGCACCTGGCAAGTTTGAGCCGTTAGAGCTGGAAGAACCTCGCAAGTGCTATGGGAACCAAGTAGGATGCATACTACGGGAATGCGCGAGCATCAACGACGATGACTTAAGGAGTAAAGAACATTTTACGCAGTTGCTCCTAACGAAGTTGCACAAGAGATTCAAGTTCCCCGACCGGGATGATAACATAGAACAACCGTGGGATGATCCGAAGATGAAAAAGATTAACAATCATGCCATGGACATGTTCAGCAATGATTTGGCCTCCTGGAAAGGGAGGGTGAAACGAGCTATTGAGGCTGATGAACCCCTATCCAAGATTCTGGAGGAAAATACGACACTTACGGAAGAGGAGTTCGAAAAGTTCAAGGACACTTGCGCTACCAAGGCAGCCAAGGCTAAGGCTGCGAAATTCAAGAGCCTTCAACAAAGGAACACGGGGAAGCATCGCCTCGGAAGCCGTGGCTACCTCGGTAAAAGGCCCATATGGGATAAGGAGGAAGCGGAACATGAAGCCGCGGGTCTCCCAGACCCCTTCGCGAAGTTCACCAACCCCTTGGAGCGTGACTTCATCAGGGCCCGCTACAAGTGGGACAAGGAGAAAAAGGTTTTTTACACGGACAAGATCACGAGAAAATTGATTAGACTACTGGAGAAGCAACACCAGCTTGCAGCCGAAAGCCCTACTTCTCCGATGAGGCCCAAGTGGGACACCCCTCTCAACCGGGCCTTGAACGAACTTAAGGGACTCCCTTTGGACCAGCGGCCGCAATATGGTCGTGTGCACGGCGCTGGAGACGGGGCCACGTGGAAGGTGTTTTACAACGAGGGCCCGGAAGCCAAGAAGCAGAAAAAGAAGTTTAGTTAGGCGGACATCGACGCGAAGGTGAAGCTTGCGGTCGAGAAAAAAAGCAGCTGAGGACGCGAAAAAAGCAGCCGAGGACAAATATGAGTTGCTACAGCAGGCAGTCAATGCAGCTGTAACTGCCTGCAGAAATGATTTCGCTACTAACTTGGTTCCTGTTATCATCAACTGGGCGAAGGAAAATCCAGACAAGATGGTACATGATTTCCCGTTGCCCAGTTTCGTCGGGAGCAACTCCATGAACAACAACACCATCGCACCATCACTTGCTCACGCAACCGGGCCTCCTCTCGCAGCCGCTCCCGCTCATAGCAGCCCGTCCTCAGTCTCAGGCGCTCTAGGTGGGCCTTCGTCTTTGGCTGAGCTCGACGCCGTCACGGTAATTACATGTCGCACCAACATATATATATATATATATATATATATATATATATATATATATATATATATATATATAATATTCCGTTTTTGTTGCCTTTCGGTTGTTTTACGCCACAGACATATGTGTTTGCAGGCGAAAGAAACCCCGTGCACCATACTCTACTTGATCAAAGGCTAGAAGGTGGACGTGGGAAAGGGGATGATAATGGACCCCTCTCAACACACGTTCCACAACCAGCCGATCCCCGCTGGGCACTTCAGGGTTAGCTTGACCAGTGTGAAATCGGGGCACGAGGATTTGCCTCCTCCAGTACAGCATGTGGGAGCGGACGACGAGACCCCGCCGCGGATTGGAAGCTGCAAGAATGGGTTCTGCTATGGCCGAAGAATCTTATTCGTCTGGAGACGACCGAGAGCACACCAATAACTACCACACATCAACAAGCATGTGCGGAGACCACCACCCCGCCTATGCAATTACCAGCTCCTGTAGTGCCGGGTGAGAGCGGCGGACGACATGATGAAGGGGGTGCAATAGTACTGGCTGATGTAATTTCTCCTGTAGAACGGAGAATGGATGATGAGACGAAGGTCGACCCTATGGATTTCCTCAATACAAACGCGTATGACTGTGACATAGATATGATGAGTCAACCATATGACGAATCGGGCTATCAGCTTGCTAATGAGGATATTGATGATATGCCCGGGCAGGGTCGTAGCAGGGATTGCAAAAAGTCTCTCTTCATGAAATCCTCACAGGACACGCCTGAAGATGCCGCCTCAATGCAGGCTCAACTAGCCAGGCGCGAGGGTCGTACAATACTTAGCCCGGGAACACTGGGGCAGGGGTTAAGGAAGGGTCTGGAAGGTGTGCCCAAGAAAAAGGAGAGGAAGAGATCGGGGAAGGTAACTGCCTCCAAACAAGCCAGAGCACATAGCAGCCAGACGATGCATTCTGAAGAGCGTGTATCCATGAAAGGTGCAGTCATGTTCCATCTCACGGGCGAGCCGATGCTACCGCCGAAACCGCTGGAGGCACTATCAGGGGATCTCAGGAGACTGCATGACCATGTGCTGTCGACTGAGAAAAGCCTACTAGCCTCAAAGGATCCAGGATATCCGACATACGCGGCTCGTGTGCCTGAGGAGAAGTGCTACGTCGACACACGGCCCACGGAGGTGTTCTTCCTGCGGTTTGACCATATCTTTGAGATGTTTCTAACAAGGCGGCTTGATTTTACTATCGTCCGCCTTTTTGCGCTACATATGAGCTCCGTCATGAAGAGTGAAGAAGTCTCGCAAATCTGTGTGGCGGATCCGTACTACATGCACGAGTCTTTCTTGAGTCTTGGCGACTTTGAGCGTGAAACTGCTAGGGAGTACCTCCAAAACTTCATGGTACAGAATAAGGACCGGGAAATTGTCCTCGTGCCTTATCATCCAAAGTAAGTCAGTTTCGGACAACCCTTTCATACATTTCAATCATTCCTTCTCTCTCATATGGGGAATAATTTGAGGTGTCTTTTCCCCGCAGCAACGGGCGCGCCGTACTTATCATTCTTTACTCGCAAGTCTCCCACGCCGTGTATTTTGACCCTTCCAGAGACTACGAGAAAAAAGACTACACCCACATAATGAATATTCTAGATGATGCTCTCCAAGGCTTCAGCTTTAGAGGTGGCCACGTGCAGATCAGGAAACAAAGGAACAAGAAGATGGGTTTTGCGCATAAAACTAACTTCTCCTGCATCCATGTCCCAAAACCAAGCAAGAAGGATGGATTCTACATCGTCCATCTCATGATTCAGTTCAACACGGATCACCAAAAGCTTCGCATGAGAAGCAGAAATGATGATCATATCCACAAGTGGCTAGAATCTCATGGAGAAGCGGATTATAAACTTAGAGATGACTTCTTTCGCATCCAAAGCGATATTGCGACGATCATCATGAAAGAAATCGTCGATGAGAAGGGGATGTTCCACCACGGCCCTATATCGCGAGCTGACGTCCGAACTCGCATAGGCATGCAACGTCTAGACCTCACGCCGTTCAAGAAGCTAGGGTTCATCCTCGATGATATGGAAGGATGGAACTTCTAGTGATTTGTGATGCCGATGATGATGATATGTGTGGGTTGAACTTGTATACTTTTTGTAGCGATGGAACTTTGTGATGTCCACGGTCCCTGCCGAACTTGTGTAACGCTACTTTGTTAGTTTGCGTACGATGACCTGCGTACCTCTAGTTAATTAATTTGTGTACTGTATGTTGCATCTAGTTGCTAACCCTTTCTTTTTCGGTGTTGCTCTAGTATATTTTGTTGCATATATATGATTGTACATCCTCTTCATGAACATGCATCTCTAACAGGTACCTAGTTTCTTGATGGCGAGATGGAATTGCTATGTCGTGTACAAAGGAAAGGTTCCGGGGGTGTACAACGAGTGGCATGAGTGTCAGGCGCAAGTGAATGGGTTCACGGGCGCCAGCCATAAAGGCTTCAAAAGCAGACAAGAAGGAGAAGCTAGTTACTTGAGGTTCACGCTAGCGCGAGAGAGGACTCGTAACCGCCACCTCATGTACTGCATAGTTCCGCTCTCACTCATAGTGATAGCACTTCTTGCGTATACCTTTGTTTAGATGGATGACGTTGTTGTAGTTGCAAGTATTCGAGACTTGCATGTATCGCTATTTTCGAGATGATGACAAGATATCACTTTGTGTTGGATGATGATTATGATGAGACTATTTGTATGTATATGCTATGATTACATTTGTGGTCTCGCAGGCATTTGTATGTGTATCATGATGACATTTCTATGTGCTAAAGATTCTTCTATAAAGCCTGTTCAAATACAAAACAAATATGCCGAAAAAAACAAAAAACTACTTAAATTAGCAGTAGCGAGTGTATAAAAGTTAGCAGCAGCACCGCGATAGCAGTAGCGCGTCCAGGCAAAGCACGTTAGAACTACTAGCAGTAGCGAGCTCCCACAAACCGCGCTGCTGCTACACTTGTGTAGCAGTAGCGCCGGTGAGCACGCGCTACTGCTATGAGTTAGCTGTAGCGCCTTATTAGTAGCGCCTGTCCCCGCGCTACTGATACACCTAAAACCCGCGCTGCTGCTAGCCTTTTCCCTAGTAGTGAAATCAGAGACACGATTTATTGGGTCACTTCCAATGTGTCACATGAGCTTGAGAGTGGTCGATTTCGAGGTCCAGCGATCTGTCCAAACAAAGATACATTCGCCGTTCCAACTCTTTTTATCGAACCTCGTTCTAGCGCAATTTGGCCAACAATGATCGCCTTTCATGTAGCTCATGCCGAGCGAGGTGCATGCGCCTCCATAAATTCACAGTTGTGAAAATACTTTCCCTTCAACACTCAAGAGCATAATGAGTTGGGATGTATCATAAGCCGCCACCCGTGCTTGCCTAGCAGGGTTAAGTTAAACTGTTCAAAATCCCGAAAACCAATGCCTCCTTTTATCTTCGGTACAAAGACGTCTTTCCATGACAACCAGTGCAAAGATCGTCCGTCACTGGACCTACTCCACCAATACTTCGCCATAGAAGATGTACGTTGCGAACAAACCTTCTTGGTTAATTGAATACAGGACATGCAGAAAGTAGGAATGGCCTGAACCACTGATTTGAGCAAAACGTCCCTATCTGCACACGCCGAGTTTTTTATCTGACCAGCCTTACATTCTACTTCGGCTCCTTTCCCCAATATGTGTAAAACTTCCAGTCGTAATCCTACCAACAGCAGTTGGTAGACCAAGGCAGCGTTTGCTAAAAGCTTCCACAAAGATGCCAAGTGTCTGTTTAATCTCCATCATCGGTTGCTATGAAGTGTTGGGATATAAACAACACTTTTCTCCAGGCTAACTACCTTACCAGAACAAGCAACATAAATCCTGAGAATATCATTCAATGTATTTGCACTTTCAACTTTTGCATTCATGAAAATCAAACTGTCGTCTGCGAAGGTCAAATGATTAACCCGAGGAGAGTGAAGCGTGCAATTATCATTGTCTATGGTATTTAAAAAATATTTATACATGTGTACGCACGCCATTATTTATAAACAAAGTGTATCAAGTGCCTTGATAAGTCTAATGGCCATCCCGCAAAAAAAAGTGTAATGGCCATCTATATCAATGGGCGGTTGTTTAACAAATACTACTATCTTTCCGAATTATAAAATGCTTTGCACATATTATTTATGGACTTTGTATGGACTAAAATGAGTGAACACACAAAAAATGTGTCTAATTCAGAAAAACGTTAGAACATCTTATAAAAGTTAACGGAGGGAGTAGAATAAAAATTGGATCCTCAAAAGTCAACACACGTAGTGATGTTTTACTTTCGTCTTCGTCTACTATTACTCCCTTTGTTCCGATTTACTTCGTCTACTTCGCAAGGAGTAACCTCAAAAGAGGTCCCTCCTGCTGGCGGGGCCGAGGTGTTCCAGACCTGCACGGCACAAAGGCCATCACCGGAAGTGGCACGGGCAGGTGGTGGCACCAATAGGAGGAAGGGAATTTACCAAATCACCCAAGAGTCGCCTCGTGGGGAGGAGATATATTTGATATGTAGCCACATTAGAGAGCAATAGTTAAACTATCAACACGCTAATTAAAACCAAGTAGTTAGTGCGGGTAGCTGTCATCTCAAAGAATGTTCATGCACTGCTCTCTCACTCGGCAACAACATGCCCATCTATTAGAAGATGTACCAATCCTATCCACCTCGTCTCTCATGTTTTTTTTCTAGTTTTCTAGCTTAATGTTAGTTGGACCGCTGAGTGCTCTGATTTGGAGTTCAAGCTCCAGTGTACCTGTAATTTGAAAGTATATTTTCTTAGCAGTTTTAAAATGCTCCTCTTACCCCCTCTTTTCACATGAGAGGCAAGAATACATAATAGATCTGAACCGTTAATCTCATTAATTAGTGGTCTGATTAGCTCTTACCTCCTTACCTCACATGTAAGAGGGGGTAAGAGAGAGCATGTTAAAATTTGCCTTTTTTTAACATTTAAAAGTCTTGAACAAATCTGAAAATAACTGTATATGTGAGCAAAAATTCATTAAGAGATACGTTTAATATGTTCTATAAAAAGGATAAATTTGAGGATATTTAATAGCATACAATACATGTACAGTCTGCTATTTTAAGATCCACATAATTGTCTTTTTTGTGTACTCATGTATAAAAACTTGCATGACATACCGATTTGTAGCACGTGCATAGATCACATCCATGTTTATATGTCTTTTAAAAATGTTTACATTTTAAATCCAGGCTCACTAGAGCCACGTCATTATGGGTTGTAACGTTGTCTCCTAAGAGAGTTTCTGACGAGAACAAGCTGTAACACACGTGAACCGATAGGCTTTTGGAAAGGAATATATTATTAATTTCCGTCGGTTCTCTTCTTGCGAAATGTTTCACTGAATATTCTGATAAAAGCCATTGTTGACGACAAGTTGGTGAGACAAAAGTTGAAACTACAATTAGCATGTTTGCACCATGGTCCACCTGTCCCATACACAAATATGCTTTTCAGGTACATATATTATTGTCTAATCCACCATTCATATGCTTAATGATTATATATGTGGATGCAAAATAATTTAATAAACAGAATCAAAAGTCAACACACATATACCCAAACCAAAGTGAAATACACACCAAAACAAAAGAAGACAACTTTCTTCTTAACAAAATGAAATTAAGAAGAATGTGTCCGTCCACTACTTCGCATTGGTCAACTACAAAAGTACAAAAGAGCTGCATATGATACATAATGAGAGTAGGGAGACACAATAATTAAACCTATCAACACACTAATAAAAGTCAAGCAGTTGTTAGTATGGGTAGCTGTCATCTCAAAGAAGGTTCATGTATTGTTCTCCCACTCAGCAATAATTTTCCCATACTTTCTTTGATAAGATCGATGATTTGCAATTATTTTTCTCCTTATGGTTTTTTATTGCTTTCTGCTGATATATTACTTTCTTGGTGTCGTTTTCATAGATGGATGTTGTCATTTTGGGGTTCTCATTACACTAAACTATTCATTATGGTTACATAATTAAGCACACATGACATAGTTTACCCAAATTGTGTAATTATTAATTCAAAAGCTATTGCATAACAATTGAGAATTCATCTCACTGACCACGTTTCATATTTCAAGCCCTCTTCTTCCCAACATTGGCATGCAACCTGCTAGCGCTTCATAATAAATACTCATACGAAAAGCAAGCATAATAATTGCAATCTTTTCGCACCTAATTCCTCCGGACAAGTAGTTTCATGGATGGATGGGTGTAATTAGAGAGTCACTGATTATACCCAAATTACTTACATAATAATTCAAGAATATTTGGAATGGTCGTATAAAAATGGAATCACCATTGTATTTGTTATGAAAGGTTTGATTCCTGGAGACCATACCCATATCAAAAACATCGTGTACTCAACCTGGTCATGTTAAAGCTGTCACTTTGGATGATAGATAATTCTTACTAAAAAGGTCTCTCAAACATTTAGTTAATATAAATACTTAGAAAACCACACTTCTGAATTTGTGTTGAAAAGTACTTTCAAAACGTACATGTTTAGTGTCCACCACGACATCTTTTGAACTACCTATATATGTGTTTTAGATGACCTGAGAAAGTATTTACCTACAAACACTGGGAATATGTGCATACACCATAGTAAAATACAAGGAAGGTCGTACCCCCACCTCCTCTAGTCCTCTCTCTTTCCCGTTTTCGGGCTAACTTTCATTTTCATATCCTTCCCTCCCTTCCCCTCTCTCCTTCCTATCCCCAATCTCTCTCTCTCCCCCTCTCTCTCTCTCTCTCTCTCTCTCTCTCATGCATCCAGATAAAATGTGGACTTTTAAGAGCAGACAATACACATGTATTGTTTGCTATTTTAAGATCCGCACAATTAATTGTCCTTTTGTTACTCATGTGTAGTATAAATTTTGTAGCATGTGCATATATCACATCCATTTTTATCTTATATATTGTTCAAAAATTCAAAGTTTATTTTTTATTTTTTTCTTTGAATATATTGGCTCACCAGAGCAAAGTCATCACGAGAATGATGAGAACAAGAGCTGGAACATACATGAATCAATTGAATTTTGAGAAGAAAAGTTATTATTAATTTGGGTTGGTTGTCTTCTTACGCAATATTTCATTGCTATCTTATTTTGCGAACAGGGAACCCCACAAATATTCTTCTATACCTGAAAAGCCATTGTTGACGACGAGTTTGGTGCGACCAAAGCTGAAGCTACAATTAGCATGTTTGCCCCATGGGCCATGCATGGCCTATACACATATACTTTGACAGGTAGATATACTATTGTCTAATCCACCATTCATAGGCGTAATGATAACATATGTGGATGCAAAATCATTTAGCAAACAAAATAAAATATCAACACACACATATATCTAACGCGAAGTGAAATACACACCAAACAAAAAAGGTGTCTTCTTAACAAAACAAATTTCACAAGAATGTGTTTGTCCACTACTTCATAAGGGTCAACCAGAAAACTACAGTTCCCGCAACAACAAAAAACCCACAAAAGTACAAATAGGTACATATGATACGTAATGAGAGTAGGGAGTGATAATCGTTAAACCTATAGACACATTAATTAAAGTCAAGTCGTTAGTATGTGTAGCTGTCATCTCAAAGAAGGTTCGTGTATCGCTCTCCCACTCAACAACAGTTTTCCCATACTTTCTCTTTTGATAAGATGGGTCGATTTACAATTCTTTTTTCCATATGGATTTTGGTTCCTTTCCATTGATACATTGCTTTCGTTGTGTCATTTTCATAGATGGGTGTGATCATTTGGGGGTTCTCATTACACCTACACTACCATTATGGCAAAATAATCATCATCCAAATCATTATTTTGCCCAAATCACATATAATAAATATTACCAAAGCTATGGTGTAACAATTAAGAATTCTATCTCAATGATCACATTTAATCTTTCAAGCTCTCTTCTCCCGGCCTTGGCATTCAACCTTGACAAGGATATTACATTTGGACATGTCAGCCGAGCAACGGGATCGACACTTACCCTCACAAGTCGCCAGGCATGCATGGTCAGACGGGACCAAAGGGCGTGAGCCTACCTGTGATCCGACCTGATCCGTATAACCCTAGCTCAGTCGGGTATATAAGGCAAGTTAGCGATCTTCCTCGGGATCAAACATATTCTAGATCATCCTAGAGATAGGGTTCTCACATACCACCCTCTTCTTTGGTCCGCTAGGCCGAGAGCTGGTAACCCAAGAAACCGATCTCTCCGGTGATCCTTCCAATTGTCGATGAGCACTCGAGCAATACAACCACCAAATGCAGGAGTAGGCCAGGTCTTACCTTCCCCCGAAGAGCCTGGACATGGGTAAATCCCATGTCTCGTGTCTTACCATCTTCATCTGCTGCTCGCACCCCCTCTAAACAAATGTGTCGTTGCTCGGTGGTGCTAGTCTCAAGATCACCGACAAAGATAAAACAACTTCATAATAAATATATTTGTGACAAAAGGAAGCATAATATAACTGCAATCGTTTTTCACCAAATTCGTTAGGACAAGTAGTTTGATTCATGGATGTGGGTAATTAGAGCGTCACCGATTATACCCAAAACACTAACATAATAATTCAGGAAGACTTGAGTGGTCGGATAAAAATAGAAGAGAGTGGTTTTTCCGCACCCCACCTCGGTGCACCCCAGGTGCACCCACGAAAAATAGAATCACCATTGTGATTGTTCCGAAAGGGTTTATTCTTGGAGACCGTGCGTCCGTGCCCATGTCTAAAACATTGTGTACTCAGCCTGGTCATGTTAAAGCTGTCACTTTGGACGATAGAGAAATTTTTGACTAACTACAGTTGTCTTTTGAATATATTTAGCTAATTTAAATGCTTGGAAAAGCACACTTGTGAATTTTTGCATTGAAAAATACTTTTATTTTTAACATAAAGTACTTTCAAAACATACATGTTTAGTCTCCACCACGCCATCATTTATACATACATACATACATACATACATACATACATACATACAAATGCATGCATGGACGGGAAGTGGAACATGCAAGGAAGGTCCCACCCCTACACCTCCTCGAGTCCTCTTTCTTTCCCTTTGCCGGCTAACTTTCGCTTTCTTTTCCCCTCTCTCGTTCCTTCTCTTTCCTCCCCTCTCTCTCTCCTCCCAATCCCCAATCCGTCTCTCTCTCTAGAGGGCCTTATTAGGCGAACACAGGCATCCAGGCTAGCAGCTAGCTAGGGTTGTTGGTGCAAGCTTTCCTTTCCTCGGATCCCTTGCACATCAAGCCTCGATCGCACCTCACCTCGCGCTTTCTTGACGTCCCCCAAAGCACACACAGACGCCGGGTGCCAGGTTAGTTATTAGTTCCTCTCTCGGTTGGTGGACAGACACTAGCCAGCCAGAGAGAGATCACGAGATCAGGAGAGGCCGCCCAGAGCTAGAGCCAGAAGAAGAAGGAGGAGAAGAGGATGTCCATGGCTCATCAGGCGGCGGCCGCCGGCGGCGACACGAGGCTGACCAAGCTGTTCGTGGGGGGCCTGGCGTGGGAGACGAGCAAGGAGGGCGTGCGCGGCCACTTCGAGCGCTTCGGCGAGATCCTCGAGGCCGTCGTCATCGCCGACAAGGGCACCGGCAGATCCAAGGGCTACGGATTCGTGAGTACCCTACCCACCCAAACAATTCTCTCATCCCCTCATCATATCCATCTTCAGCAGTTAATTCTCTTGCTGAATTGAGCTCCGATAATTGATGCTATGTCTGGATGGATGCTTGGCAGGTTACCTTCCGGGAGGCGGAAGCGGCCATGAGGGCGTGCTTGGATCCGTACCCGGTGATTGACGGCAGGAGGGCCAACTGTAACCTCGCCTGTCTCGGGGTCCAGAGGTCCAAGGCGCCACAAACACTGCCTTATCTGCAACCATATGCTGGTAATTAAGTAGTTCGATGCTTTGATTCACTTAAAATTTACTGAATTATGCTAATTAGTTAGTGAGAACTGAGCGCCATGCACGTCTTAGTTTGACTGTTAGTCGTTGACCATGAGCAATAAATCTAGCTAGATGTGCTTGCATGTTACACATATACATATATGCTGTTTTCAAGCTAAGATCTGTCAATTAATTAGTCAGATGCATTAATTAACTTGCAATTTGCTGAATTATAATTGGTTAAGCACCTTGCACGTCTTCGCTTGATTATTAGTCGTATGTGCGTGCATGCCACACACATATATCTGTTTGGTGTTTGCAAGTTAAGATCTGCCAACTTAATTAATCATGCATGTCGAATTGTAGATGGCCAGTGACAGACGATGCAAAGTTCCTGTCCAGTTCAGCATTTTAGTTAGAGATGTAAGGTTAAGGATGCACATGCATCATTTTATGCTAATGCATGATTAGGTGCCTTGCCAGGAGACTACTAGTGTTATAGATTTGGTAGGACTAATTAAGCTACGTGCATGCCTAATGGCCTTCCTGATGTGTTTAACTGTTGAGATTACACTTTTAGAAAAATATGTTTGTTTTGCTTAGAGTCAATCTAGAACAAAATCGGATTTGATTCTCATGTCACTCTGGAACAATCTGCAAGGAGATGCTAATTCTTGGTGATTATTAACTTAACACTTGTGTAACCTTTTGCTAATAAAATACATCAAAAACCATTCAGAATGATAATGTGAAAACAATATGTTATTATTTGTTATAAAAATACTTCTAGAATATAATTCTTTTACTAACATATACTTGATGCAGAGGCCGGGGTGTCCCCCTTTTCGAAAAAATATATATACTTGATCCCTTTTCTTTTCTTTTTTGCGGGAGCACAAAACATATGCTCCATTCATATATATATAACAAAAAAAAAGTGATGTTTTGGGCATGCCTTGAGAGTCCACATTGATTGCAATTATCATTTGAATTATTCAGAATGAAAATTCAATAATCATATGTATAGGTTTATCTCATAAAGTAATTTTATAGAATAATATACTTTTGTCATTCTTTATTCATATATTCAGTAGTCAAATCTACACCTTAATGACCATGCCAATACCTAAAATATCACTTATTATTTGTGGCATAGAGTGAAACGACTTGCGTAGGGATCAGTAACGGTGGTCAAAGGAGTATGCATATGTTAGACTTGTCAGAGTCGACCAAAACAAATTGTACAGCTAGGGAGGATTCTGACAGACTAATCAATCAATGATGCCACAGTAGAGTAAACAAGGAATTTCTGCCTAGGTTAAGGGCCATGGATAATGCAAGTTGAGATCGAATTATGCAAGGAACATAGTACATGCACAAGACCGTTAGTAGTACTAGTATCCATGCGCCCGACAGATTTTCACCGGAGGTGAAAAGGTAGCCCGCGCATGCATGACCCTCCAGCCAGATAGCTTTGCTGCAAAGCTGTAAAAGGCAGGCACGGTTCGTTATTCTTGGGAGCTGGTCTTTGCTGCAACATCCACCAACGTAGGAGTAGTAAATAAAGTTCGGTGCGTCTGTCTCTGTCCCGGATCTGCACTTTTTAATCTGCACTTTTTATAAAACAATCCCTCCGTTGATCTATGCGAGGCACGGTTTGACCATCCTAAATTGAGTTTGACCAATAATTACAGTCTGACAACGATAATATATATATAGATCATATCTGAACTTTACTAGTTCGATCATGGTAGTAAACCATGAACAGGAGGTGCCAAAGAAGGAGAAACTGCATTGCATCTGCACGCTGATCTGTCTTGAATTCATTCCAGTTAACGCCACCATATGCACGAAGCACGATCCGTGCAAGTACACAATGAACTTATTGGCTGTTTATTGACTTGTCCATGTCCCTTCTTCGTCCCCGCATGCAGCAGTAGGCCATGTCCATGGTGGAGGCAACATCAACACGAGGGCAGTGAAAGCTGCCATTGCTGCTGCTGCTGGTGGTGGTGCCAGCTTCGTCGACCATGGCATCCAGCAAGGGGTCCCTGCCGCGGCCTACAACATGTACGGGTGAGTGTGCTCCATTGGTTCTCTATCTGGATCTGTACTCTTTCTCTGTGCTTGCTGGGGTAGCTCGAGCTTGCTAGCTGGAAAGCGGATGGTTTTGGTTAAAGGCGGTTGCATGCTCGTTGATGGTTGGCGGTTGGGGGCCAGGACTGCACCGTCCATCCATGCTCCATGTGCCCCTGCTTCTCCCTCCAGCTTCCATGTGCCCCACAGCTCATATATCCATATAGTACTCGCCCTCTCTCTCGCTCCTCTCCAACTCTCTCTCTCTCTCTCTCATCCACAAAACATAAAGTGCAACTACCATGCGGACACTTTGGAACAGAGAGAGAGAGAGAGAGAGAGATTAGGAGTAGGTTTAATACGAGTTGCAGTGTAAGTAGAGTGAGGGTGGGCACCTAATCATGTAGGTATGTGGGAGAGCAAGTGGCATGCATTGCGGTGTACATGTATTAATGTGCTACAGATGCAGCTATACACTTATAACTTCATTGCGTAATGTTGCGTTGCATCATCCACACGTATGTACGCACACGGGTGCGTCCGAATCCAACAGCAGATAAGTTCACTTGCAACAACTAACATTACAGGTAGTATACATAAGATTGTTCACTTTTCAGCTCTCTGAACTATCTGTTTTTTGTGAGGTTCAGCTTTGGACTATATTTTTTTGTGAGCTCAGCCTGGCTAGTTCACCTCCTTCTCCCTTCTAACATCCTAATCTACTCCCTCCGTTCCTAAATATTTGTCTTTCTAGAGATTTCAACAAGTGATTACATACGGAGCAAAATGAGTGAATCTACACTCTAAAATATGTCTATATACATCCGTATGTGGTAACCATTTGAAATTCCTAAAAAGACAAATATTTAGGAACGAAAGGAGTATATCCTATCTAGGTGTATTTTACACCTGTCCAGCTTAATTTTGTGATGTGGAAATGGCTTCTGCGAAATTCCTAAAAATTTGGAAAATTCGCATATGTAGGATGTTGTGTGAAGTTTATGCATGTTGTTTTTTGTTTATAAATGACAATTTATGACCCATGCAAAAAAGGTAACCTATTAACGTGTTGTTACACCTATCACAGATACTCTTATTTGTAATATTTATACCTTACTTCATCCAGACTTGTAGTTTTTCAATTAGGATTATGTAGGCATCCTCCTTCTAGAATTGGCTAGGCTTAATTTATACCTTACTTCATTCAGACTTATAGTTTTTGTATTGTACTTCTTTCGTCCAAAAATAGTTGTCGCTCAAATGGATGTATCTAGCACTGAAATATGTCTAGATACATTCGTTTGAGCGATAAGTATTTCTGGACGAAGGTAATCGTTGTTGATAGTTTTTTCCCTACTCAGTTGGTCAAACTTTAGACCATCTGACTTGAGATAAAAAGTTATAAGCCTTCTTTTGGACGACGGAGGGAATATATGATATGATAGTTTAGCATGTTAAGTAAGCCAAAACATATTTTGAGGAGAAAAGTATAGTAATGTTAATCAAGTGAATTAGTGTTACAAAAAATAGCATATTTAAGTGATTTCTTTGCATGCATGCAAGGATGAGGGTTTAAGTATAGAATCTTACATAATTATCTCTTTATGCGTCCTAAATACATTCTCAGAATGTCCATAGATGTATATCATGTTATAACACAAGCACCCACAAAAAAAGCAAAAATATGATCAAATGAACAATGCTGAAAAAGGCAAAATGTTTTTTATATTGTATGTAGAAACCAACTTGCTTTTTGAAGTACAAGCATGACAAATTTGATCATATATTTAACAAGAAATAATGTTGCAGGTGCAGAAATTTAGTATGATGCACATCAGCTGCGGAGTTTTTGAAATGCATAGACCCCAAACTCAAGCGCCCATCCTTCCGTCTTACATGCACATTTGCCTTTCCCAAACTATATATACATGAACTGAGAAAAAACAAACAGAAAATGATTTCTTTTGAAATATTTGCTGAGAAAATATATGTGTTTATCTGATTTCTTTCTTCTGAAAATCAATTGCAGGTACTCTCCATATTTCTCGGACTACAGCTATCAGCCACTGGTACGTACCCTATCCATGAAAAATCAACTGGTTTGCTTGCTTGTTGTGAATTATTGTACGACATGTCTAATCATGTACATGCATGCCCCTTCGCGCCCAAATTTTGCCAGACCTATTATCAGGCGTACGGTGGGCTAGCCGGAGGGGCGCAGTACCAGGTCTTCAACGGTGGCGCCACCACAGCGCCAACGGCGGGGCTAGCAATGGCTGATCCAACCGGGCTCTACCCCTACTACCAATATGCACCTGCCGTGAGTGCCGCGGCTGCATACAACATGATGCAGTACCCCCAGATGTACCAGTACGCGGCGGTCGGCGCCCCGCCAGAGAGCAGCCCGACAGCAGTGTCCGGCCTCCACCAGTTCATTGGCGCCGCTGCGTTTGAGCCTCATACTGGCAGCCAGGCGGGAGGTTAGATATTTGCCTAACTAAATTCTTGTCTGATCTAGAGATTCTAGACACATGTTCATGGTGAAATAGATAACACTTGGTTTAGGATCCTAATTAGTGTTCTATTTTCTCTATGCAGGTATGACACTGGCTCAGCTGACAGCTCCAGCTCTGCCGGCACCTGCGCCACAGTATCAGTACAGGCTCGTCTCTCCCATGCCTATTGCAACACCAGATCAGAAGAAGCCCTTAGCCTAGAAAACCATGGCTGCCTTAATTAAGTCTGCCTCTTCATGCACCTACATATCTTCTTTCTTCATTTACATGCATATCTTTACAGTGGAATATACTAACTTGCTGCCAATGACCACCATGGGTTTAGTGCTTCATTGGCAAGTTAACATGACTGAAAGTCCAATTTTCCATTTTGTAGTAGGCTGGTCAGGTACCTAATTAAGGTCTTATTACTCCTTTTTTAAAATGCATGCATGTCTCAGTCTAGCATCATAAGCAGTTAGTCTTTCTATATATATAGTCACAAATTAAATAGTTAGAGTATCTTCAGTTAGATGTAGCAAAGGTTTTGGTGCACCTTGTGCTCTTAAGGAAGAGTGCGGGGTTAAATAGTTAAGGGAAGTGTTTGAGTCGCTGCTGATTTTTCATATGCAGCTTATGTCTCCCAGAAAAAAAAACTTTTTCATGGGGTGTTGCTCCATAAGCTCATGGAGTTGCACAATGAGTTTAGTTAGTCAAGGATATTTTTAAACACATACATTGGGGTGTCCTTATATTTCTCTATTAATTTGGTCGTTGACTATAGTTCCCATCCTCGTCCCCAACACCATGCATACTTTGCATCCATATGCATCCTCTTCACCAACTAAGGCAGCCATGGCGAGGCCCAAGCTCGGATGAACACTTACATACTTGAGACAGTGACAATATTATATTTATTATCAATTCGCCGTGGATCTTATTATGTAATGGCTATTATGAAATGCACATGCATATAGCCTCCATTTGAGAAGCTAATGTGCGTACAAATGCATATCTTTGGGACTTGCAACACATTGGCACTCTTTGAACTCATTTTCCGATCCTTCATTTGCATGCTACCCTTCGACTCCTCGTAACATAAGGCCGGTTCTCATATTTTCATCACAATTAATACTCATAGGTAGACGTATTAGATAATTTTAGAAAAATGTGCACATAATGTTTCATCTGCGTTAGTTGTAGGTTGCAAATGAAAAAAATGTATCAAATATATGAAATAAAACACGACTGATATAGATAAATACTCATTTAGCACTTAGTGTTCACAGAGTTTATTGGAGAAGGAAATATTAAATTTATTAAAATAACAGTATTTTTTATTGCCGCATGGGGCTCCAGGGGAGAGACATTATACATTTACATAAACAAAATTTCCGTAATTATTAATAATAACATAATTTTTAACAAAAACATGTATATTTTATATTATATAGTTAAGTATACATGATTTCGGCAGCTTACAAGCATTTTAATTACCATGCTCGTGTAAACGGCAAATCCATTATGTCTAAAATGAATTGGGACTAGCCAATCATATGTGGGTAACCCACATAAAATTTTCCAAATATTGAATACAAACAATGATAATACACTTGATACTTAATTTATAGTAAGCTTTTTTTACTTATTCATAGCTCCATACGACTCTAATTTAACTATTTTATTTCTTTGATACAATCGGGATTACAAAATTTTAACTTTTAGTAATGTTGGTTAGCACCCAAAGTTTTATACAATTCAAATAATTATATACACTTACAAATACAATACTGAATAACTATTAACTTTTTATTGAATGTTTTTGTTTTACGTTTTAGTTTGAGATGTTTTACTACAATGATTACCATCTAAATTTAAGCAAAGTCTAATTAAATAACAACAAAACTAAATCCATATACAATAGCTTATGCCTAAGATATACCATGGTGTGATTATATGTTTTAGTACCCAGAAATATCAGAGAGGTTCAAAATATACTTAGTCTAACCAATATCCCAAAAGAACTTTCTAGCTAGAAGGGTCTAACAATATTCCAATAGAACTTTCTAGCTAGAAGAGGAATGCATCAAAAATGGCAAATGGAGACCAAGCTCCATAGAGGCCTTAATTTGAAAACTTCAAAAATTCAAACTTTTCAGTTTCAAAAAATTCTTAAAAAAATGCACATGGACCTAGTGAAGATAGTGTAGATGTGTGTAAACTTTCAGGTCGAAATATGTTACAATTTTAGCTACAAAAAAAAACCAAACACGGGGCTACTCATCCTAAAAGTCCATGATTTTGTTTTTTATGTAGCTCGCAGTTCAAGGCATTTTCATCCTGAAATTTTACACACATACACATTACATCCTTGTGTACTTTTTAAGAAAAAAATTTAACTGAAAAGTCTAAATTTTGTTTTTCTTTTAAAAATTAAGGCCTCCATGGAGCCCGGTCTCCAAAATACCCTACATGGAATGCATAGCTTATTTTAACATATATGAAATTATATAGTGTATGTGGTGTCAATAAGTGCCTTCTCCTATGTGCATTTATTCTCATAGGGGAAATGGTAGCAAGTATCATTTTTAGGACAGTAAAACCTAGCCCTCTCATGACTTGGCAGTTTCTGGCCGTTCATTTGTTTGATCTGTCCAATCTGGACCGTTCGATGTGCTGTCAATGAGGTATTCCTTGCAGGTGTTTTTCCTAGACGTTGTCCTAAAGGACGCTACTTTGAAAGGAAACAAACGGAGATCTCTGGTTGCACCAGGGAGGCATTTTAGCTCCCGACAGCATTTGCTCCCGCATGAACAGTTATTCAAAAACATTACTCCATCCATTCCTAAATATAGGGTGTATAGTTTTTGGCACGGAAATTAAAGAACGCTCGTGGTGGGAAAATTTCACAAGTTTTGGGCGAGATTACACCTGACTAATTGACATGAGAAAATAGAGGAGCTTGCCTGATATAAGGAAATGTAATCAAATCCCTTAAAAAATTATTCAAACGAGTGGTGCAACGCAATACACCTTATATTTCGGACTTTTTTCTCAAAAATCTATACACCTTATATCAAGGAACGGAGGGAGTAGTAAAATGTATTTTTAAAATCTGATTTTTTGTGGAGGCTCGTATTGCTGTAGCAACACTAGTAGAAAACAGGGCATTTGTCCCGGTTGGTGAGGCCCTTTTGTCCCGGTTCATGAACCGGGACTAAAGGGTCGTTACTAATGCCTCCCCCCTTTAGTCCCGGTTCTAACACAAACCGGGACAGATGGGCCTCCACGTGGCCACTGCGAGCAGCCCAGGCAAGGGGGCCTTTGGTCCCGGTTGATGACATGAACCGGGACCAAAAGGCTTCCACGTGTCAGCAGCTGGCTGGAGCTGAGGTTTTTCTTTTTCTTTTTTAAAAAAGTGGCTGGTTTTGGGGTTTTGGGGGTTAATTTTAGGTTGTTATTAGCTAGCTAATAGAGAGAAGTGTCCTCTCTTATATCTTCGTCCTTGGTTTACCAATGCTACTGCTATGTTCATTTCACCCGCTGATATATAATAACTCATGCATGCTCGCATCATACATCATCATATATAATAACAAGTCCTACTAATCATGCATCATCATACAACTTCTACTCGTTATTAATAACAAGTCATACGATCATCATCCTCATAGTCATCGAACCAAACCCTACATAATTGTTCTTAGCACATGATCATCAGTATCAGGTAGGACCTAAACACCCTTAAAGTAAAATAGCATAAAACAATATAGACCCTGACTCTCCATTATAAAGAATGGAGATCATCATGTCTCCAATTCTTGCGCTTCGCCTCCTTTTGCTTGCAAGAAGCTCCTTACGACTATCCATACATTTTTTTCATTCTTTGATTGTCATGTCTCCACTTTTTTTAGAAATCCGGTATGGACAGTTGAGATTCATAGGACGACCTGGTTGTATGTTCAAAACATCAAGGCGACCGTGCGTATACATCAGATGAGGCACAGAATCATTCGGAATTATCTGTTGAAAATATAGTAATAACTTCGTAGTTAGCAATGATGTACTAGTTTTAGAAGTATTTAAAAAGATGCAGGGATGTCATAATAGTAAAAAATCTTATTAGGGTATCTCCATGGTAGTTACCGTAGTTCAACACGTGCACTAGTGGCACGTATTGACCATAATGTTGAGGAGTTCGATTGTAGACATTGTAATTCTCAAGATCAGTACAAAATGCGATCAGATGATTTTTCTCCTTATAAATTAATTCGGAGCCATCGGTGTAGTGGGTTTTGTCTACCATTTTCCGCACATTCTTTGAAGAATGAAAATAAGCTGTCAATGGAAACAAGTTGTCAACTATTTTGAAATAAACAATATAAATTACTTAATAACTATGTTAAGCTCACATGGGCGAAGAATTGGACGTGTATCCATAAGGACCCAAATGCCCATATTATCTTGCTGGATTGTAGGATCACCAAGATCCATGGTGACAAACATACCCTCATCAAAACCATACATCTTGCAAAGTGCTTCCCAATTTTTGCAATCAAAATGGGTTACACTCTCAGCATTGTACAACTTTACTTTAAAATCCACACCATGATGGGTCCTTAGGAGAATTTTTTTCGTTTCCATACTTTCATGGTCTTCAAAACCCATCATCTCCAAGACATAGCGTCTTGCATAGCATGGGATAAGCTAGTCGAATTGGAAAAGATGAAAAATACACGTTAAAATAGTTGAAGTCGTGCTTAATTACGAAAAAAACTATTGTCGTCATTGTGTACCGTATGAACATCGAAGGTCTCCTCGAGCTTAATGCTGAAGCGTCGATCTTCGTCCAGCTCAATGAACCTGTCGCACATACCTTGGTCGTCGTGGCACCAGTCGCACTCCCCCGGGCGGTTTTCGTCGTCCGAGTACGACATTTCCGGCCTAAGTTCATAATTCAAATATTAAACTTGTACAATTAAATATATGTATTAAAAAACCTAAATTAGATCATTATTATTGATCACGGGTTGACTATCGGTGATGATACATAGCTCCTCCTTTCATTCCCGAGTGCATTATTACAACAAATTGTCTAGCACACGGTGAAGGAATATGCCCTAGAGGCAATAATAAAGTTATTATTTATTTCCTCATATCATGATAAATGTTTACTATTCATGCTAGAATTGTATTAACCGGAAACATGATACATGTGTGAATACATAGACAAACTTAATGTCACTAGTATGCCTCTACTTGACTAGCTCATTAATCAAAGATGGTTATGTTTCCTAACCATAGACATGTGTTGTCATTTGATTAAAGAGATCACATCATTAGGAGAATGATGTGATTGACTTGACCCATTCCGTTAGCCTAGCACTTGATCGTTTAGTATGTTGCTATTGCTTTCTTCATGACTTATACAAAGTTCCTACAACTATGAGATTATGCAACTCCCGTTTACCGTAGGAACACTTTGTGTGCTACCAAATGTCACAATGTAACTGGGTGATTATAAAGGAGCTCTACAGGTGTCTCCAAAGGTAGATGTTGAGTTGGCGTATTTCGAGATTAGGTTTTGTCACTCCGATTGTCGGAGAGGTATCTCTGGGCCCTCTCGGTAATGCACATCACTATAAGTCTTGCAAGCAATGTGACCAATGAGTTGGTTACGAAATGATGCATTACGTAACGAGTAAAGAGACTTGCCGGTAACGACATTGAACTAGGTATTGAATACCGACGATCGAATCTCGGGCAAGTAACATACCGATGACAAAGGGAACAACGTATGTTGTTATGCGATTTGACCAATAAAGATCTTCATAGAATATGTAGGAGCCAATATGAGCATTCGGGTTCCGCTATTGGTTATTGACCAGAAACAGTTCTAGGTCATGTCTACATAGTTCTCAAACCCGTAGGGTCCACGCGCTTAACGTTACGATGACAGTTTTATTATGAGTTTATAAGTTTTGATGTATCGAGGGTTGTTCGGAGTCCCGGATGTGATCACGAACATGACGAGGAGTCTCGAAATGGTCGAGACATAAAGATTGATATGTTGGAAGCCTATATTTGGATATCGGAATCATTCCGGGTGAAATCGGGATTTTACCGGAGTACCGGGGGGGGGGGTACCGGAACCCCCAGGGGGTTAATGGGCCTACATGGGCCATAAGGGAGAAGAGGAGGGCTGGCCAGGGCAGGCCGCGCGCCCCCTCCCCCTAGTCTGAATAGGACAAGGAAGGGGGGGGGGCGCCCCCCTTTCCACTTTCCCCCTTCCCCCTTCCTTCTCCAACAAGGCAAGAGGGGGGAGTCCTACTCCCAGTGGGAGTAGGACTCCTCCAGGCGCACCCCTAGGGGCCTGGCCGCACCTCCCCCCTCCCTCCTTTATATACGGGGGCAAGGGGCACCTCTAGACACACAAGTTGATCTTCGTGATCGTTCCTTAGCCATGTGCGGTGCCCCCTCCACCATATTCCACCTCGGTCATATCGTTGCGGTGCTTAGGCGAAGCCCTGCATCGGTAGAACATCATCATCGTCACCACGCCGTCGTGCTGACGGAACTCATTCCTGACACCCTGCTGGATCGGAGTCCGGGGATCGTCATCGAGCTGAACGTGTGCTGAACTTGGAGGTGCCGTACGTTCGGTGCTTGGATTGGTCGGATCATGAAGACGTACGACTACATCAACCGCGTTGTCATAACGCTTCCACTTTTGGTCTACGAGGGTACGTGGACACACTCTTCCCTCTCGTTGTTATGCATCACCATGATCTTGCGTGTGCGTAGGAAATTTTTGAAATTACTACGTTCCCCAACAGTGGCATCCGAGCCTAGGTTTTATGCGTTGATGTTATATGCACGAGTAGAACAAAAGTGAGTTGTGGGCGATACAAGTCATACTGCTTACCAGCATGTCATACTTTGGTTCGGCGGTATTGTTGGATGAAGCAGCCCGGACCGACATTACGCGTACGCTTACGCGAGACTGGTTTTACCTCCGTGCTTCGCACACAGGTGACTAGCGGGTGTATGTTTCTCCAACTTTAGTTGAACCGAGTGTGGCTACGCCCTGTCCTTGCGAAGGTTAAAACAACACTAACTTGACGAACTATCGTTGTGGTTTTGATGCGTAGGTAAGAACGGTTCTTGCTCAGCCCGTAGCAGCCACGTAAAATTTGCAACAACAAAGTAGAGGACGTCTAACTTGTTTTTGCAGGGCATGTTGTGTTGTGATATGGTCAAGACGTGATGCTATATTTTATTATATGAGATGATCATGTTTTGTAACCGAAGTTATCGGCAACTGGCAGGAGCCATGTGGTTGTCGCTTTATTGTATGAAATGCAAACGCCCTGTAATTGCTTTACTTTATCACTAAGCGGTAGCGATAGTCGTAGAAGCAATAGATGATGTAACGACAATGATGCTATGATAGAGATCAAGGTGTCGTGCCGGTGACGATGGTGATCACGAAGGTGCTTCGGAGATGGAGATCACAAGCACAAGATGATGATGGCCATATCATATCACTTATATTGATTGCATGTGATGTTTATCCTTTATGCATCTTATCTTGCTTTGATTGACGGTAGCATTTTAAGATGATCTCTCACTAAATTATCAAGAAGTGTTCTCCCTGAGTATGCACCATTGCGAAAGTTCTTCGTGCTGAGACACCACGTGATGATCAGGTGTGATAGGCTCTACGTTCAAATACAACGGGTGCAAAACAGTTGCACACGCAGAATACTCAGGTTAAACTTGACGAGCCTAGCATATACAGATATGGCCTCGGAACACGGAGACCGAAAGGTTGAATGTGAATCATATAGTAGATATGATCAACATAGTGATGTTCACCATTGAAACTACTTCATCTCACGTGATGATCGGACATGGTTTAGTTGATTTGGATCATGTGATCACTTAGATGACTAGAGAGATGTCTGTCTAAGTGGGAGTTCTTAGGTAATATGATTAATTGAACTTAAATTTATCATGAACTTAGTACCTGATAGTATTTTGCTTGTCTATGTTTGTTGTAGATAGATGGCTCATGCTGTTGTTCCGTTGAATTTTAATGCGTTCCTTGAGAAAGCTAAGTTGAAAGATGATGGTAGCAATTACACGGACTGGGTCTGTAACCTGAGGATTATCCTCATTGCTGCATAGAAGAATTACGTCCTGGAAGCACCGCTGGGTGCCAGGCCTGCTGCAGATGCAACTGACGATGTTAAGAACGTCTAGCAGAGCAAAGCTGATGACTACTCGATAGTTCAGTGTGCCATGCTTTACGGCTTGGAACCGGGTCTTCAACAACGTTTTGAACGTCATGGAGCATATGAGATGTTCCAGGAGTTGAAGTTAATATTTCAAGTAAATGCCCGGATTGAGAGATATGAAGTCTCCAATAAGTTCTATAGCTGTAAGATGGAGGAGAATAGTTCTGTCAGTGAACACATACTCAAAATGTCTGAGTATAATAATCACTTGATTCAATTGGGAGTTAATCTACCTGATGATAGTGTCATTGACATAATTCTTCAATCACTGCCACCAAGCTACAAGAGCTTCGTGATGAACTATAATATGCAAGGGATGGAAAAGACTATTCCCGAGCTCTTCGCAATGCTAAAGGCTGCGGAGGTAGAAATCAAGAAGGAACATCAAGTGTTCATGGTCAATAAGACCACCAGTTTCAAGAAAAAGGGCAAAGGGAAGAAGAAGGGGAACTTCAAGAAGAACAGCAAACAAGTTGCTGCTCAAGAGAAGAAACCCAAGTCTGGACCTAAGCCTGAGACTGAGTGCTTCTACTGCAAGCAGACTGGACACTGGAAGCGGAACTGCTCCAAGTATTTGGCGGATAAGAAGGATGGCAAAGTGAACAAAGGTATATGTGATATACATGTTATTGATGTTGGGGAACGTTGCATAAAATAAAAAATTTCCTACGTTCACCAAGATCAATCTATGAGTTCATCTAGCAACGAGAGAGAGGAGTGCATCTACATACCCTTGTAGATCGCAAGCGGAAGCGTTCAAGAGAACGGGGTTGAGGGAGTCGTACTCGTCGTGATCCAAATCACCGGAGATCCTAGCGCCGAACGGACGGCACCTCCGCGTTCAACACACGTACAGTCAGCGTGACGTCTCCTCCTTCTTGATCCAGCAAGGGGAAAGGAGAGGTTGATGAAGATCCAGCAGCACGACGGCGTGGTGGTGGATGCAGCAGGGTTCCGACAGGGCTTCGTCAAGCGACTACGGGAGGAGGAGGTGTAGCAAGGGGGTAGGGAGGCGCCAGGTGTCAGGGGTGCCGCTGCCCTCCCACCCCCCTCTTTATATAGGGACCCCAGGGGGGCGCCGGCCCTGGAGATGGGATCTCCCAAGGGGGGCGGCGGCCAGGGGGGTCGAGTGCCCCCCAAGGCAAGTGGAGGCGCCCCCTCCCCTAGGGTTTCCAACCCTAGGCGCAGAGGGGGGCCCAGGGGGGGCGCACCAGCCCACCAGGGGCTGGTTCCCATCCCACTTCAGCCCATGGGGCCCTCCGGGATGGGTGGCCCCACCCCGTGGACCCCCGGGACCCTTCTGGTGGTCCCGGTACAATACCGGTGACCCCCGAAACTTTCCCGATGGCCGAAACTCGACTTTCCCATATATAATTCTTTACCTCCGGACCATTCCGGAACTTCTCGTGACGTCCGGGATCTCATCCAGGACTCCGAACAACTTTCGGTTTGCTGCATACTCATATTCATACAACCCTAGCGTCACCAAACCTTAAGTGTGTAGACCCTACGGGTTCGGGAGACATGTAGACATGACCGAGACGGCTCTCCGGTCAATAACCAACAGCGGGATCTGGATACCCATGTTGGCTCCCACAAGCTCCTCGATGATCTCATCGGATGAACCACGATGTCGAGGATTTAAGCAACCCCGTATACAATTCCCTTTGTCAATCGGTATGTTACTTGCCCGAGATTCGATCGTCAGTATCCCAATACCTTGTTCAATCTCGTTACCGGCAAGTCACTTTACTCGTGCCGTAATGCATGATCCCGTGAACAGACACTTGGTCACTTTGAGCTCATTATGATGATGTATTACCAAGTGGGCCCAGAGATACCTCTCCGTCATACGGAGTGACAAATCCCAGTCTCGATCCGTGTCAACCCAAAAGACACTTTCGGAGATACCTGTAGTGCACCTTTATAGTCACCCAGTTATGTTGTGACATTTGGTACACCCAAAGCACTCCTACGGTATCCGGGAGTTACACGATCTCATGGTCTAAGGAAAAGATACTTGACATTGGAAAAGCTCTAGCAAAACGAACTACACGATCTTGTGCTATGCTTAGGATTGGGTCTTGTCCATCACATCATTCTCCTAATGATGTGATCCCGTCATCAATGACATCCAATGCCCATATTCAGGAAACCATGACTATCTGTTGATCAACGAGCTAGTCAACTAGAGGCTCACTAGGGACATATTGTGGTCTATGTATTCACACGTGTATTACGATTTCCGGATAATACAATTATAGCATGAATAATAGACAATTATCACGAACAAGGAAATATAATAATAATCCTTTTATTATTGCCTCTAGGGCATATTTCCAACAGTCTCCACTTGCACTAGAGTCAATAATCTAGTTACATTGTGATGAATCGAACACCCATAGAGTTCTGGTGTTGATCATGTTTTGCTCGCGGAAGAGGTTTAGTCAACGGATCTGCGACATTCAGATCCGTATGTACTTTGCAAATATATGTCTCCATCTTGAACATTTTCACGGATGGAGTTGAAACGACGCTTGATGTGCCTGGTCTTTTTGTGAAACCTGGGCTCCTTGGCAAGGGCAATAGCTCCAGTGTTGTCAAAGAAGAGAGTGATTGGCCCCGACGCATTGGGTATGACTCCTAGGTTGTTGATGAACTCCTTCATCCATATTGCTTCATGCGCTGCCTCCGAGGCTGCCATGTACTCCGCTTCAGATGTAGATCCCGCCACGACGCTCTGCTTGCAACTACACCAGCTTACTGCTCCACGATTCAACATATACACGTATCCGGTTTGTGACTTAGAGTCATGCAGATCTGTGTTGAAGCTAGCATCGACGTAACCCTTTACGACGAGCTCTTCGTCACCTCCAAAAACGAGAAACATATCCTTAGTCCTCTTCAGGTACTTCAGGATATTCTTGACCGCTGTCTAGTGTTCCTTGTCGGGATTACTTTGGTACTTTCCTACCAAACTTACGACAAGGCTTACATCAGGTCTGGTACACAGCATGTCATACATAATAGACCCTATGGCTGAGGCATAGGGGATGACACTCATCTCTTCTTTATCTTCTGCCGTGGTCGGGCATTGAGCCGAGCTCTCTCACACCTTGCAATATAGGCAAGAACCCTTTCTTGGACTGATCCATTTTGAACTTCTTCAATATCTTATCAAGGTATGTGCTTTGTGAAAGACCTATGAGGCGTCTCGATCTATCCCTATAGATCTTGATGCCTAATATGTAAGCAGCTTCTCCAAGGTTCTTCATTGAAAAACACTTATTCAAGTAGGCCTTAATGCTGTCCAAAAGTTCTATATCATTTCCCATCAAAAGTATGTCATCTACATATAATATGAGAAATGCTACAGAGCTCCCACTCACTTTCTTGTAAACGCGGGCTTCTCCATAAGTCTGCATAAACCCAAACGCTTTGATCATCTCATCAAAGCGAATGTTCCAACTCCGAGATGCTTGCACCAGCCCATAAATGGATCGCTGGAGCTTGCATACCTTGTTAGCATTCTTAGGATCGACAAAACCCTATGCCTGCATCATATACAGTTCTTCCTTAAGATAGCCGTTAAGGAATTCCGTTTTGACGTCCATCTGCCATATCTCATAATCATAGTATGCGGCAATTGCTAACATGATTCGGACGGACTTCAGCTTCACTACGGGAGAGAAAGTCTCATCGTAGTCAACCCCTTGAACTTGCCGATAACCCTTAGCGACAAGTCGAGCTTTATAGATGGTAACATTGCCATCCGCGTCCGTCTTCTTCTTAAAGATCCATTTGTTTTCTATCGCTCGCCGATCGTCGGGCAAGTCTGTCAAAGTCCATACTTTGTTTTCATACATGGATTCTATCTCGGATTGCATGGCTTCAAGCCATTTGTTGGAATCTGGGCCCGCCATCGCTTCTTCATAGTTCAAAGGTTCACCGTTGTCTAACAACATGATTTCCAGGACAGGGTTGCCATACCACTCTGGTGTGGAACGTGTCCTTGTGGACCTACAAAGTTCAGTAGCAACTTGATCCGAAGTACCTTGATCATCATCATTAATTTCCTCTCCAGTCGGTGTAGGCACCATAGGAACATTTTCCTGAGCTTCACTACTTTCCGGTTCAAGAGGTAGTACTTCTTCGAGTTCTACTTTCCTCCCACTTACTCCTTTCGAGAGAAACTCTTTTTCCAGAAAGGATCTGTTCTTGGCAACAAAGATCTTGCCTTCGGATCTAAGGTAGAAGGTGAAGGAAATATGCCCTAGAGGCAATAGTAAAGTTATTATTTATTTCCTTATATCATGATAAATGTTTATTATTCATGCTAGAATTGTATTAACCGGAAACATAATACATGTGTGAATACATAGACCAACATAACGTCACTAGTATGCCTCTACTTGACTAGCTCATTAATCAAAGATGGTTATGTTTCCTAACCATAGACATGTGTTGTCATTCACTACAAGAAATATGTCAACTTATGACCTTCTGTCAGTGACCCTCGAAGAATTGGTCATAAATTTATGACCATTTTAGACCAATTGGTCAAAAGCTGTTCAGGGGGCTTCAAACCCTAAACCATTGCGACCATTTTGGTCAGAAAGGTCGTAATTTCCTTACACGAAATGGTCACAAAGCAAACAGTGCTAGTCCGCTGCCTTATTTCTAGTTGTTAATGACCAATATAGATGGTCATAACCTTGTAGATTGTGGTGGGTTGTGATGACTAGGTGCCATCTCATCAGTTTTGCCTATGTGTCATGTCCATGTGGCAGATTTTGCCCTAGGTTGTGAAGCAACCTATATTTCTATCATTCCCAAAATTCCCAAAAAAATCTCATAAATTCTTTGGGTCATATCTTCATCAAATATGTAAAAATCTTCCTTGCCTAGTTCAAAAATAATTCAAAAATATTCATTTTCCTATTCTGTTCAGAGTAATAGTTTGTGAAGGAAGTACCACTTTGGCATGTCCAAATAGTATCCATTTTCTACAGTGCTTTCCTATGACCAAATAACGATCCTCCACCAAATGCCAGCTCAATCCATTCATTATTTTGAGCCGAGCTTCAACATTCGTATTTATGTCCAGTGTGGTGGTTTACAAAGCAAGTACCACCTAGGATCCTCCTTTTGAGCTGGAAATTTGTGAAGACGGTCTTCTTAGTAACTGATCATCCTCAGCCAAAACTCACGCCCATTAGCCATGTACATTTCCCGTACCACTAATCAAACACTTGGCTGCTAATTCATGTTTGAGCATCGATTGGTCTCCTCGTGAGAATCTGATGTTGTAATTTTCTTCCTAGCACCAACCTGGGGAGTTCCCAACCCACTAGACATGCCTAGGCCGCCCAGAACACATGGCAACGCCACGGTCTCGCGGTGACCACGCGGCGGGCATGCGAGTTTACGCGCTCTAGAGTTGGGGCCCTCGGCCACCGCCCAAACCTCGACGTATCGCCACCAAACCATGTATTTATGATTAAATAGGTCCTTATGTAACTAGAAATGATTTCTAGAAAAAATAAATAGCAAACTATGAGGCAGCTACAGTTCAAATTTGACCCGCTTCCAACTGAATCGGCAGAAATTTGTCTTTTTCACGACAGGTGGATCAAATTTTTTTACACCAGACCATTTTGTCAATTGTGCATTAAATATGTCCTAGTATTTTATAAAAATGATTTGGTCCAATTTTGCAACAATTATTTGGTAGTTCCTTCACAAAAAAACCTCCTTTCGGGCACTCGAAAAATGGAAAATGGTTTTTTTATCCAACGAAAATGAAAACTTCCTTAGGCAACATTGTTTGCTATTCCAATATGCACCCTTGTGCACAATATGAGATCATTTGAACAAACTATGCCATGAATGTGGCCATAAGATTGATCATTTGGCTTGAAAGCCATGAATCTTCACACTTGATAGCTCATTTCTGAGAACACTTTTTTAAAATAATTACTGTATTACAAGTTTATTATTTTTCCTGGAAACTTGGTCACATATAATGACACAATGCGAAGGTTTTCCAATTTTTTGATTTTTTTTTGAATTTTTTATGCCCGTTTCAAAATGCGGTCAAAACGGCGGGCTTGACCGTTCCTAGCTAGTGGTTGAATCTTGGAATTTTTTTGGTGTTTCTATGATTAAATAGATAGTTATGTACCTAGAAATGATTTTTGGAAAAAATAAAGAGCAAACTATGAGGCAGCTACAGTTCAAATTTGAACCGTTTCCACCTAAATCGACGATAATTTGTCTTTTTCATCAGAGGTGGATCAAAACTTTTTTCACCCAACAATTTTGTCAATTGTGCATTATATATGGCCTAGTATTTTATAAAAAATGATTTGGTCCAATTTTGCAACAATTATTTGGTAGTTCCTTCACAAAAAAACCTCATTTCGGGCACTCGGAAAATGAAAAATGGTTTTTTCGTCCAAAGAAAATGAAAACCTCCTTAGGCAACATTGTTTGCCATTCTAATATGCACCCTTGTGCACAATATGAGATCATTTGAACAAACTATTCCATGAATGTGGCCATAAGATTGATCATTTGGCTTGAAAGCCATGAATCTTCACGCTTGATAGCTCGTTTCTGAGAACACTTTTTTATAATAATTGCCGTATTACAATTTTGTTATTTTTCCTGGAAACTTGGCCACATATAATGACACAATGCGAAGGTTTTCCAATTTTGTGATTTTTTTTGAATTTTTTATGCCCGTTTCAAAATGCGGTCAAAACGGCGGGAATGACTGTTCCTAGCTAGTGGTTGAATCTTGGAATTTTTTTGGTGTTTCTATGATTAAATAGATACTTATGTAACTAGAAATGATTTTTGGAAAAAATAAATAGCAAACTATGAGGCAGCTGCAGTTCAAATTTGACCCGCTTCCAGCTGAATCGGCAGCAATTTATCTTTTTCACGAGAGGTGGATCAAAACTTTTTTAACCCAACAATTTGGTCAATTGTGCATTAAATATGTCCTAGTATTTTAGAAAAAATATTTGGTCCAATTTTGCAACAATTATTTGGTAGTTCCTTCACAAAAAAACCTCCTTTCGGGTACTCGGAAAATGAAAAATGATTTTTTCGTCCAAAGAAAATGAAAACTTCCTTAGGCAACATTGTTTGCCATTCTAATATGCACCCTTGTGCACAATATGAGATCATTTGAACAAACTATGCCATGAATGTGGCCATAAGATTGATCATTTGGCTTGAAAGCCATGAATCTTCACGCTTGATAGCTCGTTTCTGAGAACACTTTTTTATAATAATTGCCGTATTACAAGTTTGTTATTTTTCCTGGGAACTTGGCCACATATAATGACACAATGCGAAGGTTTCCCATTTTTTTTTATTTTTTTTGAATTTTTTATGCCCGTTTCAAAATGCGGTCAAAACGGCGGGAATGACCATTCCTAGCTAGTGGTTGAATCTTGGATTTTTTTTGGTGTTTCTCTGATTAAATAGATACTTATGTACCTAGAAATGATTTTTTGAAAAAATAAATAGCAAACTACGAGGCAACTACAGTTCAAATTTGACCCGTTTCCAGCTGAATCGGCGGGAATTTCTCTTTTTCACGAGAGGTGGATCAAAACTTTTTACACCCAATCATTTGGTAAAGTGTGTATTAAATATGGCCTAGTATTTTATAAAAATGAGGTGGTCCAGTTTTGCAAAAAATATATGGTAGGTCCTTCACAAAAAAACTCATTTCGGGCACTCGAAAAATGGAAAATTGATTTTTCGTGCAAAGAAAATAAAAACTCTCTTTGTCAATATTGTTTGCCAATCCAAAATGCAAACTTTGTGCAAAATATGGTATCATTTGAAAAATATTTGATTGATCCTTTAAAAAATACTCATTTTAAGCACTCAAAAAATGAAAAAGGAAGTTTTCATGAAAAAATTTATCTTTAATCTAATTGATTTCGACCAATTTAGATGGTCATAAAATCTTCAAATTGCTTGCTGCGTTTTGATTGGTCCAGGAGCCTATCACGCGGATCATGCATCATAACCGTCGGATGCTCAGGAATCCAATGGCAGCCCTCACCCCTCACCCTCTCACCCACGCCCCCACTCCCCACCGTACCCGCAGACCCCACGCACCCACTCACCACCGTTCCAAACCCCACGCATGCACTCACCATCGTTCCAATCCCGCACCCGCACCCGGTCGCCGAAACCCTAGCCGCCACCGCCGCCGCACCGCCGCACGCCGCGACGCTCCTGGACGCCCTCCCCCCTTCTCTCCCAGATCCCCCTTCTCCATCGCCGCCTCCCCGTTCTCCCCCAGATCCAATAGCCCTCGTCCTCATCTCCCCCCGTTGAGCAGCAGCAGGTCAGTCGGCGGCCAGATCCGCCGTGTTGCTTCCGGATCCGCGCCCTCATCACGCGCGCTCGTCAACAAGGTCTTCTCTCGCCCTCTTCTCTTCTCCTTTCGATTCGATCTGGATGTTGCTCACACATGCCCGATTTGTTTTTCTTCCTCACATAGGTCGTCGTCAAGCCCTCGATCTGGCTGCGACCTCCAGCCATCGCGAGATCTGAAGGACTCGCGCAACCCTCCTCACTGCATCCTACTCGGTGGCCACCGTGGTGCCCTTCGACCCGCCCCTCCCTCTGCTTCGCGCGCCAGTCCCTTCCTCTTCCTCCGCCGCCTCCGCCGAGCCCCCCGTCCTCGCCTTCCGTGACGCCGCGAGCTGGCGAGCTGCCTTGGAGGCCGCCGAGGCCAGTCTCTTCTCCCAGTGCGAGGTAACCCGTTCCCTATCATCTCATATCCATCCTAATCTGTGTCTTTTTCGCATGCCTGAATCATCGCATGACTAGACGCTGATTGTTTGGACTTACTTGACGCTGGTTGTTTAGATCTGTAAGATAGACGCTGATTGCTGATGGCAGTGCGATTCCTAGCACCGGCAGTATTTGTCCTCTTTTTGTTCTTGTAGCTGGCCGTGCTGCCTCGCGCTAGTCAATGCCAGGCAGCAAGTTTAGCAGCTGCGGACATCAAACAGTGCAGACAAACCCCTGACTAGTGCCCAAGATTACTTACTATTCGGGGTTTACTTTTGCAGCTGGCCAAGCTGACTTGCTCTACTACTGCTAGTCGGTAAATTTCTCAGCTGCGCACAGTGAAGAGAGCAAAAACCCACTTCATGGCTGCTTAGCATTAGCTGTCTTGGTTGGTGATGCTCTACAGTTGATCTGGATCAAATTGAAACATGTATAGTTAAGGAATTCTAATCAATAATCGCACAATCTAGAATAGATGAAGTATCAGCAGCTGCGTTTGGTCTACACAGCCGGTTCCAGTCTTGCTTTTGAATTTTGTATCAGCAGCTGCGTATGGTCTACACAGCTCTGTCCAGTCTTGCTTTTGAATAGATGAAGTGCTTGGCAATATTTCATGATAAGCATGTTCGGCAGCTATGTGGAATCCTTAAGATAAATGGTCTTTAGTTTCTTTTAGTGCATCTGCATGCACATAACAGTCTATTTTAGTCTGACGATGTGCCTGCCATCCTACTGCCATGATCGCTAGAAAATTTAGTGCATCTTTGCGTAGCATATATAATACCTACTTTGTTTCTTTGAAAGGGAGATTTTGCGGTTCGGAGTTATTGAATGAACTCGGTTTCTCCTAGATTAGGCAGTGCCGCACTCTGTTGCTCCTATGCTACACTGGCTAGTGAAACATCAACCACATGCTCTGCTCTTTTCCCCAGATGTTCTGTTCAGATGATTCATTTCTCTTGCATTGCCTGTTTGCCCATGCATTGTTGTACTGGTCCTGTGTGCATTTGTTATAGTCTTAAAGAGTACTAAGTGTGAGTAGTTTGTAAACCTTTGCTATTGCATAGAAATTCACACTTATAATTGACATGACAGGATGGGTCGGAAAGCTGGGTTGTACATCGGCTGCACGGTGCATGGTGCTCGCAAGCGACGAACGGAGGCTGTTGGACATCGGCTGCACAAACCACCACTGTGAGCTCCTCCCTGTGTTGATGATCAAGTGCTGGTGCTTCATCTGGCTATTTGATTTACTGTTGGTAATTAGTAGTATTAGAGTGTCGCTTGTTTATTAGGATGTGGCTGAAACCATTGGATGGCCTTCCTGGACATGTTATCCAGAATTAGTACTTGTCCCATTCTTTGTTTCCTTGCTGGACATCATATTTTTTTTCATAAAATGCTCTAGTGAACTGGATTCATACATAGTTGGCTACTTTTCCTCAAGTTATTTGTGCATTTATAAACCTATTTGAACTTTCCTATTACAGATGTTTTATACAGATAGTTTTGGAATGTGTTTTGTTTTAGCTTATGACAAGTTCCAGTTTTAGTTTTGTTGTTAACCTCTACAATCCATGTCAGCATATAATAAGTATATGAATGAGTATCTGAAACTAGATGTTTTGTTGCTCATAGTAATTAAAAAGAGCGTTAAGTTTCTCATCACACACTGTTATTATCACTTCATGGCTTTATCTATTGTGTCAGGCTGTTGTAGGTGCTGAACTGTGATCATGTTTTATGGCCCACATGCATGCTACATGTTGGCTGACTTGGCATGACGTGCACGAAAACTTCATGGCATTCATACTGAATAGCACTTCTTAATTTTCATGCAGAATTGCTCTAGCTCTTCTTAATTTTCATGCACCCCATCACTTGCTGCTGTTGTTATTCACTATATCCTCGCTGTTCTGTTTTCTTGTTGGCAGATATTTTGCCTAAATTCAAGACGAAAGAAGATGTTCAAAGAAGCGCCAAGAAATTTTTGTATAGCAAGTTATGTAATAATAGATAGGTTATTTGGGCATTGTGAACTCCAGAATTTCATGTATCTTCTCTCTGTTTTTGAATGAAATGTTGTATGTGTGTTGATGTAACAGATTGTTGCTTCTTGTTATTTGAAGTATTACACTTGTTTTCTGTCTATTTTGATTTAAATATTGGTTGTTTAGTTATTGGCATATTGAAATCTGAGGAACAGCAAGGACCCACAAACCAGAATAACAAATTTGGGACCCACATATCAGACCCTGACAATTGGGACCCATTTGAAAAAAAAGAAAAAACGGGCAACAACCCAAAAATAAAAAGGCCGAATTATAGCTGGGCCAGCCCATGTAGCTAGCAAAAATTAATAGGAAAAATAAATATTAAAAAGGCCGAATTAATGGGCTCGGCCCATGTAGAACACCAAATCAGACTGGGCTGAATCTTGTGCCACGTCAGATCGCCACGCTGGATGGCTACGTGGCCTGGGGAGGTTGCTAGTGACCAAAACGCCACAGTAGGAATATTTTGATCGTAAACGTCTTTGACCATTCCAGAAGAAAGGTCGCTATAGATAGTTTACGACGGCCAGCTTTTAACCTTCTGTTTTTGGTCACAAAAAGGTCATAAATGGAAATTTGTGACCTTTCAGTGACCAATAGTGGTGGTCATAAGTTGACATATTTCTTGTAGTGATTTGATTAACGGGATCACATCATTAGGAGAATGATCTGATTGACTTGGCCCATTCCGTTAGCCTAGCACTTGATCGTTTAGTATATTGCTATTGCTTTCTTTATGACTTATACATGTTCCTGTAACTATGAGATTATGCAACTCCTGTTTACTGGAGGAACACTTTGGGTGCTACCAAACGTCACAACATAACTCGGTGATTATAAAGGAGTACTACAGGTGTCTCCAAAGGTACATGTTGGGTTGGCGTATTTCGAGATTAGGTTTTGTCACTCCGATTGTCGGAGAGGTATCTCTGGGCCCTCTCGGTAATGCACATCACTATAAGACTTGCAAGCAATGTAGCTAATGAGTTAGTTATGGAATGATGCATTATGTAACAAGTAAAGAGACTTGCCGGTAACGAGATTGAACTAGGTATTGGATACTGACGATCGAATCTCGGGCAAGTAACATGCCGATGACAAAGGGAACAACGTATGTTGTTATGCGGTTTGACCGATAAAGATCTTTGTAGAATATGTAGGAGCCAATATGAGCATCCAGGTTCCGCTATTGGTTATTGACCGAGAATAGTTTTACGTCATGTCTACATAGTTCTAGAACCCGTAGGGTCTGCACGCTTAACGTTACGATGACAGTTTTATTATGAGTTTATATATTTTGATGTACCGAAGGTTGTTCGGAGTCCCGGATGTGATCCAGGACATGACGAGTAGTCTCTAAATGGTCGAGACATAACGATTGATATATTGGAAGCCTATATTTGGATATCGGAAATGTTCCGGGAGAAACCGGGATTTTTCCGGAGTACAGGGGGGTTACCGGAACCCCCCGGGGGTTATTGGGCCTTCAAGGGCCATGAGGGAGAAGAGGAGGGCCGGCCAGGGCAGGCCGTGCGCCCCCTCCCTCCTAGTCCGAATAGGACAAGGAGGGGGGGTGGCGCCCCCCTTTCCTCTTTCCCCTCCCCCCTTGCCTTCTCCACCAAGGCAAGAAGGGGGAGTCCTACTCCCGGTGGGAGTAGGACTCCTCCAGGCGCACCCCTTGGGGGCCGGCCGCACCTCCCCCTCCCTCCTTTATATACGGGGGCAGGGGGGCACCCTAGAACACACAAGTTGATCTACGTGATCGTTCCTTAGCCGTGTGCGGTGCCCCCCTCCACCATATTGCACCTCAGTCATATCGTCGCGGAGTTTAGGCGTAGCCCTGCGCCGGTAGAACATCATCATCGTCACCACGCCGTCGTGCTGACGGAACTCATCCCCGACACTTTGCTGGATCGGAGTCCGGGGATCGTCATCGAGCTGAACGTGTGCTGAACTCGGAGGTGTCGTACATTTGGTACTTGGATCGGTCGGATCGTGAAGACGTACGACTACATCAACCGCGTTGTCATAACGCTTCCGCTTATGGTCTACGAGGGTACATGGACATTACTCTCCCCTCTCGTTGCTACGCATCACCATGATCTTGCGTGTGCGTAGGAATTTTTTTGAAAATTACTGCGTTCCCCAACAGTGGTATCAGAGCCAGGTTTTATGCACGAGTAGAACACAAGTGAGTTGTGGGCGATATAAGTCATACTGCTTACCAGCATGTCATACTTTGGTTCAGCGGTATTGTGAGATGAAGCGGCCCGGACCGACATTACGCGTACGCTTACGCGAGACTGGTTTCACCGCCACGAGCACTAGTTGCTTAAAGGTGACCAACGGGTGTCTGTCTCTCTCACTTTAGTTGAACCGAGTGTGGCTACGCCCGGTCCTTGCGAAGGTTAAAACAACACCAACTTGACAAACTATCGTTGTGGTTTTGATGCGTAGGTAAGAACGGTTCTTGCTCAGCCCGTAGCAGCCACGTAAAATTTGCAACAACAAAGTAGAGGACGTCTAACTTGTTTTTGCAGGGCATGTTGTTATGTGATATGGTCAAGACATGATGCTAAATTTTATTATATGAGATGATCATGTTTTGTAACCGAAGTTATCGGCAACTGGCAGGAGCCATATGGTTGTCGCTTTATTGTATGAAATGCAAACACCTTGTAATTGCTTTAATTTATCACTAAGCGGTAGCGATAGTCGTAGAAGAAATAGATGGCGAAACGAGAACGATGCTACGATGGAGATCAAGGTGTCGCGCCGGTGACGATGGTGATCACGACGGTGCTTCGGAGATGGAGATCACAAGCACAAGATGATGATGGCCATATCATATCACTTATATTGATTGCATGTGATGTTTATCCTTTATGCATCTTATCTTGCTTTGATTGACGGTAGCATTTTAAGATGATCTCTCACTAAATTATCAAGAAGTGTTCTCCCTAAGTATGCACCGTTGCGAAAGTTCTTCGTGCTGAGACACCACGTGATGATCGGGTGTGATAGGCTCTACGTTCAAATACAACGGGTGCAAAACAGTTGCACACGCGGAATACTCAGGTTAAACTTGACGAGCCTAGCATATAACAGATATGGCCTCGGAACACGGAGACTGAAAGGTCGAGCGTGAATCATATAGTAGATATGATCAACATATTGATGTTCACCATTGAAAACTACTCCATCTCACGTGATGATCGGACATGGTTTAGTTGATTTGGATCACATGATCACTTAGATGACTAGAGAGATGTTGTCTAAGTGGGAGTTCTTAAGTAATATGATTAATTGAACTTTAATTTATCATGAACTTAGTCCTGGTAGTATTTTGAAATTATGCTGTAGATCAATAGCTCGCGTTGTTACTTCCCTATGTTTTTGCTTCCCTATGTTTTTATATGTGTTCCTAGAGAAAAACTAAGTTGAAAAGATGTTAGTAGCAATGATGCGGACTTAGTCCGTGATCTAAGGTTTATCCTCATTGCTGCACAGAAGAATTATGTCCTTAATGCACCACTAGGTGACAGACCTGTTGCAGGAGCAGATGCAGATGTTATGAATGTTTGGCTAGCTCAATATGATGACTACTTGATAGTTTAGTGCACCATGCTTAACAGCTTAGAATCGGGACTTCAAAGATGTTTTGAACGTCATGGACCATATGAGATGTTCCAGGAATTGAAGTTAATATTTCCAGCAAATACCCGAGTTGAGAGATATGAAGTCTCCAACAAGTTCTATAGCTAAAAGATGGAGGAGAATCGCTCAACTAGTGAGCATGTGCTCAGATTGTCTGGGTACTACAATCACTTGAATCAAGTGGGAGTTAGTCTTCCATATAAGATAGTGATTGATAGAGTTCTCTAGTCACCATCACCAAGTTAGTAGTACTTTGTGATGAACTACAGTGTGCAAGGGATGACAAAAAGGATTCCCGAGCTCTTCTGATGTTGAAATCGACGAAGGTAGAAATCAAGAAAGAGCATCAAGTGTTGATGGTTGACAAGATCACTAGTTTCAAGAAAAGGGCAAAGGGAAAGAAAGGGAACTTCAAGTAGAATGACAAGCAAGTTGTCAGTCCCGCGAAGAAGCCCAAAGCTGGACCAAAGCCTGAAACTGAGTGATTATACTGCAAAGGAAATGGTCACTAGAAGCGGAAATGCCCTGAATATTTGGTGGATAAGAAGGATGGCAAAGTGACCGAGGGTATATTTGATATACATGTTATTGATGTGTACTTTACTAGTGTTTATAGTAGCCCCTGAGTATTTGATACTTGTTCGGTTGCTAAATATTAGTTACTCGAAACAGGAGTTACAGAATAAACAGAGACTAGTTGAAGGGGAAGTGACGATGAGTGTTGGAAGTGGTTCCAAGATTGATATGATCATCATCGCACACTCCCTAAACTTTCGGGATAAGTGTTAAACCTAAATAAATGTTATTTAGCGTTTGCGTTGAGCATGAATATGATTTGATCATGTTTATTGCAATACGGTTATTCATTTAAAGTCAGAGAATAATTATTGTTCTGTTTACATGAATAAAAACTTTAATGGTCTTACACCCAATGAAAATAGTTTGTTGGATCTCGATCGTAGTGATACACATATTCATAATATTTACGCCAAAAGATGCAAAGTTAATAATGATAGTGCAACTTATTTGTGGCACTGCCGTTTGGGTCATATCGGTGTAAAGCGCATGAAGAAACTCCATAAAGATGGATTTTCGAAATCACTTGGTTATGAATCATTTGATGCTTGCAAACCGTGCCTTTTGGGCAAGATGACTAAAACTCCGTTCTCCGAAACAATGGAACAAGCTAGTGACTTATTGGAAATAATACATACCGATGTATGCGATCCAATGAGTGTTGATGCTTGTGGCAAGTATCGTTATTTTCTGACCTTCACAAGATGATTTGAGCAGATATGGGTATATCTACTTGATGAAACATAAGTCTGAGATAGTTGAAAGGTTCAAAGAATTTCAGAGTGAAGTGGAAAATCATCGTAACAAGAAAATAAAGTTTCAACGATCTGATCATGGAGACGAATATTTGAGTTATGAGTTTGGTCTTCATTTGAAACAATGTGAAATAGTTTCGCAACTCATGCCATCTGGAACACCACAATGTAATGGTGTGTCCGAACGTCATAATCGTACTTTACTAGATATGGTGTGATCTATGATGTCTCTTATTGGTTTACCACTATCGTTTTGGGGTTATGCATTAGAGACAGCTGTATTCACGTTTAATAGGGCAACATCTAAATCCGTTGAGACGACACCGTATGAACTATGATTTAGCAGTAAACCTAAGCTGTCGTTTCTTAAAGCTTGGAGTTGCGATGCTTATATGAAAAAGGTTTTCAACCTGATAAGCTCGAACCCAAATCGGAGAAGTACGTCTTCATAGAATACCCAAAGGTAACTATTGGGTACACCTTCTATCACAGATCCGAAGTCAAGTTATTCGTTGCTAAGATGGATCCTTTCTAGAGAAGAAGTTTCTCTCGAAAGAAGTGAGTGGGAGGAAAGTAGAACTTGATGAGGTAATTGTACCTTCTCCCTTATTGGAAAGTAGTTCATCATAGAAATCAGTTCCAGTGATTTCTACACCAATTAGTGAGGAAGTTAATGATGATGATCATGAAACTTCAGATCAAGTTGCTACCAAACCTCGTAGGTCTTCCAGAGTAAGATCCGCACCAGAGTGGTACGGTAATCATGTTCTGGAAGTCATGTTACTAGACCATGATGAACCTACGAACTATGAGGAAGCGATGATGAGCCCAGATTCAATGAAATGGCTTGAGGCCATAAAATCTGAGATATGATCCATGTATGAGAACAAAGTATGGACTTTGATTGACTTGCTCGATGATCAGCAAGCCATGTTAAATAAATCGATCTTCAAGAGGAAGACGGAAACTGATAGTAGTGTTACTATCTACAAAGCTTGACTTGTCACAAAAATATTTTCTCAACTGTAGCGATGCTTAAGTCTGTCCGAATCATGTTAGCAATTGTCACATGTTATGAAATCTGGCAAATGGATGTCAAAACTACATTCTTTAATGGACTTATTAAAGAAGAGTTGTATATGATGCAACCAGAAGGTTTTGTTAATCCTAAAGGTACTAACAAAATGTGCAAGCTCCAACGATCCATCAATGGACTGGTGCAAGCATCTCGGAGTTGGAATATACGCTTTGATGAGTTGATCAAAGCATATGGTTTTATACAGACTTTTGGAAAGTCCTGTATTTACAAGAAAGTGAGTGGGAGCTCTGTAGCATTTCTGATATTATATGTGCAAGACATATTGTTGATTGGAAATGATATAGAATTTCTGGATAGCATAAAAGGATACTTGAATAAAAAGTTTTTCAATGAAAGACCTCGGTGAAGCTGCTTACATATTGAGCATCAAGATCTATTGAGATAGATCAAGACACTTGATAAGTTTTTTCAATAAGTACATACCTTGTCAATATTTTGAAATAGTTCAAAATGGAACAATCAAAGAAAGAGTTCTTGCCTGTGTTGCAAAGGTGTGAAATTGAGTAAGACTCAAGACCCTACCACGGCAGAAAATAGAAAAGAGAATGAAAGTCATTTCCTATGCCTCAGTCATAGGTTCTATAAAGTATGCTATGTACCAGACCTATTGTATACCTTACTCTGAATTTGGCAAGGGAGTACAATAGTGATCTAGAAGTAGATCACTGGATATTGGTCAAAATTATCCTTAGAGAAATAAGGAGATGTTTCTCGATTATGGAGGTGATAAAAGAGCCCGTCGTAAAAAGTTACAACGATGCAAGCTTTTACACCAATCCAGATGACTCTAAGTCTCAATCTGGATACATATTGAAAGTGGGAGCAATCAGCTAGAGTAGCTCCGTGCAGAGCATTGTAGACATAGAATATTTGCAAAATACCTACGACTCTGTAATATGATAGACCCGTTGACTAAACTTCTCTCACGAGCAAAACATGATCATACCTTAGTACTCTTTGGGTGTTAATCACATAGCGATGTGAACTAGATTATTGACTCTAGTAAACCTTTTGGGTGTTGATCACATATAGATGTGAACTATGGGTATTAATCACATACAGATGTGAATATTGGTGTAAATCACATGATGATGTGAACTAGATTATTGACTCTAGTGCAAGTGGGAGACTGAAGGAAATATGCCCTAGAGGCAATAATAAAGTTATTATTTATTTCCTCATATCATGATAAATGTTTATTATTCATACTAGAATTGTATTAACCGGAAACATGATACATGTGTGAATACATAGACAAACTTAATGTAACTAGTATGCCTCTACTTGACTAGCTCATTAATCAAAGATGGTTATGTTTCCTAACCATAGACATGTGTTGTCATTTGATTAAAGAGATCACATCATTAGGAGAATGATGTGATTGACTTGACCCATTCCGTTAGCCTAGCACTTGATCGTTTAGTATGTTGCTATTGCTTTCTTCATGACTTATACAAAGTTCCTAAAACTATGAGATTATGCAACTCCCGTTTATCGGAGGAACACTTTGTGTGCTACCAAACATCACAACGTAACTGGGTGATTATAAAGGAGCTCTACAGGTGTCTCCAAAGGTAGATGTTGAGTTGGCGTATTTCGAGATTAGGTTTTGTCACTCCGATTGTCGGAGAGGTATCTCTGGGCCCTCTCGGTAATGCACATCACTATAAGCCTTGCAAGCAATGTAGCTAATGAGTTAGTTACGGAATGATGCATTATGTAACGAGTAAAGAGACTTGCCGGTAACGAGATTGAACTAGGTATTGAATACCGACGATCGAATCTCGGGCAAGTAACATGCCGATGACAAAGGGAACAAAATATGTTGTTATGCGTTTTGACCGATAAAGATCTTCATAGAATATGTAGGAGCCAATATGAGCATCCAGGTTCCGCTATTGGTTATTGACCGAGAATAGTTCTAGGTCATGTCTACATAGTTCTCGAACCCGTAGGGTCCGCACGCTTAACGTTACGATGACCGTTTTATTATGAGTTTATATATTTTGATGTACCAAAGGTTGTTCGGAGTCCCGGATGTGATCCAGGACATGACGAGGAGTCTCGAAATGGTCGAGACATAAAGATTGATATATTGGAAGCCTATATTTGGATATCGGAAATGTTCCGGGAGAAACCGGGATTTTTCCGGAGTACCGGGGGGTTACCGGAACCCCCCGAGGGTTATTGGGCCTTCATGGGCCATGAGGGAGAAGAGGAGGGCCGGCCAGGGCAGGCCACGCGCCCCCTCCCCCCTAGTCTGAATAGGACAAGGAGGGGGGGCGGCGCCCCCCTTTCCTCTTTTCCCTCCCCCCTTTCCTTCTCCACCAAGGCAAGAAGGGGGAGTCCTACTCCCGGTGGGAGTAGGACTCCTCCAGGCGCACCCCTTGGGGGCCGGCCGCACCTCCCCCTCCCTCCTTTATATACGGGGGCAGGGGCACCCTAGAACACACAAGTTGATCTACGTGATCGTTCCTTAGCCGTGTGCGGTGCCCCCCTCCTCCATATTCCACCTCAGTCATATCGTCGCGGAGTTTAGGCAAAGCCCTGCGCCGGTAGAACATCATCATCGTCACCACGCCGTCGTGCTGACGGAACTCATCCCCGACACTTTGCTGGATCGGAGTCCGGGGATCGTTGTCGAGCTGAACGTGTGCTGAACTCGGAGGTGCCGTACGTTCGGTACATGGATCGGTCGGATCGTGAAGACGTACGACTACATCAACCGCGTTGTCATAACGCTTCCGCTTACGGTCTACGAGGGTACGTGGACATTACTCTCCCCTCTCGTTGCTATGCATCACCATGATCTTGTGTGTGCGTAGGAATTTTTTTGAAATTAGTGCGTTCCCCAACAGAAGGTATACCCAATGGTTTCCTTAGGGTATCTTATGAAGACGCATTTTTCCGACTTGGGTTCGAGCTTTTCAGGTTGAAGTTTCTCGACATAAGCATCACATCCCCAAACTTTTAGAAATGACAGCTTAGGTTTCTTCCCAAACCATAATTCATACGGTGTCATCTCAACGGATTTAGACGGAGCCCTATTTAAAGTGAATGTAGCTGTCTCTAGAGCGTATCCCCAAAATGATAGCGGTAAATCGGTAAGAGACATCATAGATCGCACGATATCCAGTAGAGTGCGATTACGACGTTCGGACACACCATTACGCTGAGGTGTTCCATGCGGCGTGAGTTGTGAAACGATTCCACATTTTCTTAAGTGCGTACCAAATTCGTGACTTAAATATTCTCCTCCACGATCTGATCGTAAGAACTTTATTTTTCGATCACGTTGATTCTCTACTTCATTCTGAAATTCCTTGAACTTTTCAAAGGTCTCAGACTTGTGTTTCATCAAGTAGACATACCCATATCTACTTAAGTCATCAGTGAGAGTGAGAACATAACGATATCCTCCGCGAGCCTCAACGCTCATTGGACCACACACATCAGTATGTATGATTTCCAATAAGTTGGTTGCTCGCTCCATTGTTCCGGAGAACGGAGTCTTGGTCATTTTGCCCATGAGGCATGGTTCGCATGTGTCAAATGATTCATAATTGAGAGACTCTAAAAGTCCATCCGCATGGAGCTTCTTCATGCGCTTGACACCAATGTGACCAAGGCGGCAGTGCCACAAGTATGTGGGACTATCGTTATCAACTTTACATCTTTTGATATTCACACTATGAATATGTGTAACATTATGTTCGAGATTCATTAAGAATAAACCATTGACCATCGGGGCATGACCATAAAACATATCTCTCATATAAATAGAACAACCATTATTCTAGGATTTAAATGAGTAGCCATCTCGCATTAAACGAGATCCAGATACAATGTTCATGCTCAAACTTGGCACTAAATAACAATTATTGAGGTTTAAAACTAATCCCATAGGTAAATGTAGAGGTAGCGTGCCGACGGCGATCACATCGACCTTGGAACCATTCCCGACGCGCATCGTCACCTCGTCCTTCGCCAGTCTCCGCTTATTCCGCAGCTCCTGCTGTGAGTTACAAATATGAGCAACAGCACCGGTATCAAATACCCAGGAGTTACTACGAGTACTGGTAAGGTACACATCAATTATATGTATATCAAATATACCTTTAGTGTTGCCGGCCTTCTTGTCCGCTAAGTATTTGGGACAGTTCCGCTTCCAGTGACCATTCCCTTTGCAATAAAAGCACTCAGTCTCAGGCTTGGGTTCATTCTTTGACTTCTTCCCGGTAACTGGCTTACCGGGCGCGACAACATCCTTGTCGTCCTTCTTGAAGTTCTTCTTACCCTTGCCCTTCTTGAACTTGGTGGTTTTATTGACCATCAACACTTGATGTTCTTTCTTGATTTCTACCTCTGCTGACTTCAGCATTGAAAATACTTCAGGAATAGTTTTCTCCATCCCCTGCATATTGTAGTTCATCACAAAGATCTTGTAGCTTGGTGGGAGCGACTGAAGGACTTGTCGGAGACTTCATATCTCTCGACCCGGGCATGAGCTTGGAAAACCATTTTCAGCTCCTCGAACATCTCATATGCTCCGTGTTGCTCAAAACGCTTTTGGAGCCCCTGTTTTAAGCTGTAAAGCATGCCGCACTGAACGAGGGAGTAATCATCAGCACGTGACTGCCAAGCGTTCATATCATCTTGGTTCTCTGGGATGGGTGCTTCACCTAGCGGTCCTTCTAGGACATATGCTTTCTTGGCAGCTATGAGGATGATCCTCAGGTTCCGGACCCAGTCCATATAGTTGCTGCCATCATCTTTCAGCTTGGTTTTCTCTAGGAACGCGTTGAAGTTCATGTTGACATGAGCGTTGGCCATTTGATCTACAAGACATATTTTGCAAAGATTTTAGACTAAGTTCATGATAATTAATTTCACCTAATCAAATTATTTAATGAACTCCCACTCAGATTTGACATCCCTCTAGTCATCTAAGTGTTACATGATCCGAGTTGACTAGGCTGTGTCCGATCATCACATGAGACGGACTAGTCATCATCGGTGAACATCTCCATGTTGATCGTATCTTCCATACGACTCCTGTTCGACATTTCGGTCTCCGTGTTCCGAGGCCATGTCTGTACATGCTAGGCTCGTCAAGTTAACCTAAGTGTTTTTGCATGTGTAAAGCTGTCTTACACCCATTGTATGTGAACGTAGGAATCTATCACACCCGATCATCACGTGGTGCTTCGAAACGACGAACTTTAGCAACGGCGCACAGTTTGGGGGAACACTTTCTTGAAATTCTTATGAGGGATCATCTTATTTACTACCGTCGTTCTAAGTAAACAAGATGCATAAACATAATAAACATCACATGCAATTATATAGTAGTGACATGATATGGCCAATATCATATAGCTCCTTTGATCTCCATCTTCGGGGCTGCATGATCATCTTCGTCACCGGCATGACACCATGATCTCCATCATCATGATCTCCATCATCGTGTCTCCATGAAGTTGCTCGCCAACTATTACTTCTACTACTATGGCTAACGGTTTAGCAATAAAGTAAAGTAATTACATGGCGTTAAATCATTGACACGCAGGTCATACAATAATTTAGACAACTCCTATGGCTCCTACCGGTTGTCATACTCATAGACATGCAAGTCGTGATTCCTATTACAAGAACATGATCTCATACATCACATTATATCATTCATCATCCATCACAACATTTGGCCATATCACATCACAAAGCATTTGCTGCAAAAACAAGTTAGACGTCCTCTAATTGTTCTTGCATCTTTTACGTGGCCGCAATAGGGTTCTAGCAAGAACGTTTTCTTACCTACGAATAACCACAACGTGATTTGTCAACTTATATTTACCCTTCATAAGGACCCTTTTCATCGAATCCGCTCCAATTAAAGCGGGAGAGACAGACACCCGCTAGCCACCTTATGCAACTAGTGCATGTCAGTCGGTGGAACCTGTCTCACGTAAGCGTACGTGTAAGGTCGGTCCGGGCCGCTTCATCCCACAATACCACTGAAGCAAGATAAGACTAGTAGTGGCAAGAAAGTTGACAACATCTACGCCCACAACAGATTTGTGTTCTACTCGTGCAATAGAGAACTACGCATAGACCTAGCTCATGATGCCACTGTTGGGGAACGTTGCATAAAATAAAAATTTTCCTACGTTCACCAAGATCAATCTATGAGTTCATCTAGCAACGAGAGAGAGGAGTGCATCTACATACCCTTGTAGATCGCGAGCGGAAGCGTTCAAGAGAACGGGGTTGAGGGAGTCGTACTCGTCATGATCCAAATCACCGGAGATCCTAGCGCCGAACGGACGGCACCTCCGCGTTCAACACACATACAGTCAGCGTGACGTCTCCTCCTTCTTGATCCATCAAGGGGAAAGGAGAGGTTGATGAAGATCCAGCAGCACGATGGCGTGGTGGTGGATGCATCAGGGTTCCGGCAGGGCTTCGCCAAGCGACTACGGGAGGAGGAGGTGTAGCAAGGGGGTAGGGAGGCGCCATGTGTCAGGGGTGCGTCTGCCCTCCCACCCCCCTCTTTATATAGGGACTCTAGGAGGGGAGCCGGCACTGGAGATGGGATCTCCCAAGGGGGGCGGCGGCCAGGGGTGGAGTGCCCCCCAAGGCAAGTGGAGGCGCCCCCTTCCCTAGGGTTCCCAACCCTAGGCGCAGAGGGGGGGGGGCCCAGGGGGGCGCACTAGCTCACCAGGGGCTGGTTCCCCTCCCACTTCAGCCCATGGGGCCCTCCGAGATGGGTGGCCCCACCCGGTGGACCCCCGGGACCCTTCCGCTGGTCCCGGTGCAATACCGATGACCCCAGAAACTTTCCCGATGGCCGAAACTCGACTTCCCATATATAATTCTTTACCTCCAGACCATTCCGGAACTCCTCGTGACGTCCAGGATCTCATCCGGGACTCCGAACAACTTTCGGTTTGCTGCATACTCATATTCATACAACCCTAGCGTCACCGAACCTTCAGTGTGTAGACCCTACGGGTTCGGGAGACATGTAGACATGACCTAGACAGCTCTCCGGTCAATAAACAACAGCAGGATCTGGATACCCATGTTGGCTCCCACAAGCTCCTTGATGATCTCATCGGATGAACCACGATGTCGAGGATTTAAGCAACCCCGTATACAATTCCCTTTGTCAATCGGTACGTTACTTGCCCAAGATTCGATCGTCAGTATCCCAATACCTTGTTCAATCTCGTTACCGGCAAGTCACTTTACTCGTACCGTAATGCATGATCCCGTGACCAGACACTTGGTCACTTTGAGCTCATTATGATGATGCATTACCGAGTGGGCCCAGAGATACCTCTCCGTCATATGGAGTGACAAATCCCAGTCTCGATCCGTGTCAACCCAACAGACACTTTCGGAGATACCTGTAGTGCACCTTTATAGTCACCCAGTTACGTTGTGATGTTTGGTACACCCAAAGCACTCCTACGGTATCCGGGAGTTACACGATCTCATGGTCTAAGGAAAAGATACTTGACATTGGAAAAGCTCTAGCAAAACGAACTACACGATCTTGTGCCATGCTTAGGATTGGGTCTTGTCCATCACATCATTCTCCTAATGATGTGATCCCGTCATCAATGACATCCAATGCCCATAGTCAGGAAACCATGACTATCTGTTGATCAACGAGCTAGTCAACTAGAGGCTCACTAGGGACATATTGTGGTCTATGTATTCACACGTGTATTACGATTTCCGGATAATACAATTATAGCATGAATAAAAGACCATTATCACGAACAAGGAAATATAATAATAATCCTTTTATTATTGCCTCTAGGGCATATTTCCAACAATTGATGTGTACCTTACTAATGCTCACTGTAGTACCTGGGTATTTGATACTGGTTCTGTTGCTAATATTTGCAACTCGAAACAGGGACTACGGATTAGGCGAAAATTGGCTAAGGACGAGGTGACGATGCGCGTGGGAAATGGATCCAAAGTCGATGTGATCGCGGTCGGCACGCTACCTCTACATCTACCATCGGGATTAGTTTTAGACCTAAATAATTGTTATTTGGTGCCAGCGTTGAGCATGAACATTATATCTGGATCTTGTTTGATGCGAGAAGGTTATTCATTTAAATCAGAGAATAATGGTTGTTCTATTTATATGAGTAATATCTTTTATGGTCATGCACACTTACAGAGTGGTCTATTTTTATTAAATCTCGATAGTAGTGATACACATATTCATAATGTTGAAACCAAAAGATGCAGAGTTGATAATGATAGTGCGACTTATTTGTGGCACTGCCATTTAGGTCATATCGGTGTAAAGCGCATGAAGAAACTCCATACTGATGGACTTTTGGAATCACTTGATTATGAATCACTTGGTACTTGCGAACCATGCCTCATGGGCAAGATGACTAAAACGCCGTTCTCTGGAATTATGGAGCGAGCAACTGATTTGTTGGAAATCATACATACTGATGTATGTGGTCCAATGAATATTGAGGCTCGCGGCGGGTATCGTTATTTTCTCACCTTCACAGATGATTTGAGCATATATGGGTATATCTACTTGATGAAACACAAGTCTGAAACATTTGAAAAGTTCAAAGAATTTCAGAGTGAAGTGGAAAATCATCGTAACAAGAAAATAAAATTTCTACGATCTGATCGTGGAGGAGAATATTTGAGTTACGAGTTTGGTTTACATTTGAAACAATGCGGAATAGTTTCGCAACTCACGCCACCCGGAACACCACAACGAAATGGTGTGTCCGAACGTCGTAATCGTACTTTATTGGATATGGTACGATCTATGATGTCTCTTACTGATTTACCGCTATCGTTTTGGGGTTATGCTTTAGAGACGGCCGCATTCATGTTAAATAGGGCACCATCAAAATCCATTGAGACGACGCCTTATGAACTGTGGTTTGGCAAGAAACCAAAGTTGTCGTTTCTTAAAGTTTGGGGCTGCGATGCTTATGTGAAGAAACTTCAACCAGATAAGCTCGAACCCAAATCGGAGAAATGTGTCTTCATAGGATACCCAAAAGAGACTATTGGGTACACCTTCTATCAAAGATCGGAGGGCAAGATTTTCGTTGCTAAATTCGGATCCTTTTTAGAGGAGTTTCTCTCGAAAGAAGTGAGTGGGAGGAAAGTAGAACTTGATGAGGTAACTATACCTGCTCCCTTATTGGAAAGTAGTTCATCACAAGAACCGGTTCCTGTGACAACTACACCAATTAGTGAGGAAGCTAATGATATTGATCATGAAACTTCAGATCAAGTTTCTACTGAACCTCGTAGGTCTACCAGAGTAAGATCCGCCCCAGAGTGGTACGGTAATCCTATTCTGGAAGTCATGTTACTTGACCATGGCGAACCTACGAACTATGAGGAAGCGATGATGAGCCCAGATTCCGCAAAATGGCTTGAAGCCATGAAATCTGAGATAGGATCCATGTATGAGAACAAAGTATGGACTTTGGTTGACTTGCCTGATGATCGGCAAGCCATTGAGAATAAATGGATCTTCAAGAAGAAGACTGACGTTGATGATAATATAACTGTCTACAAAGCTCGACTTGTTGCAAAAGGTTTTCGACAAGTTCAAGGGGTTGACTACAATGAGACTTTCTCACCCGTAGCGATGCTTAAGTCTGTCCGAATCATGTTAGCAATTGCCGCATTTTATGATTATGAAATTTGGCAAATGGATGTAAAAACCGCATCCTGAATGGTTTTCTGGAAGAAGAGTTGTATATGATGCAACCGGAAGGTTTTGTCGATCCAAAAGGTGCTAACAAAGTGTGCAAGCTCCAGCGATCCATTTACGGACTGGTGCAAGCATCTCGGAGTTGGAATAAATGCTTTGATAGTGTGATCAAAGCATATGGTTTTATACACACTTTTGGAGAAGCCTGTATTTACAAGAAAGTGAGTGGGAACTCTGTAGCATTTCTGATATTATATGTAGATGACATATTATTAATTGGAAATGATGTAGAATTTCTGGATAGCATAAAGGGATACTTGAATAAAAGTTTTTCAATGAAAGACCTCGGTGAAGCTGCTTACATATTAGGCATCAAGATCTATAGAGATAGATCAAGACGCTTAATTGTACTTTCACAAAGGACATACCTTGATAAAGTTTTGAAAAAGTTCAAATTGGATCAGGCTAAGAAAGGGTTCTTGCCTGTATTGCAAGGTGTGAAGTTGAGTCAGACTCAATGCCCGACCACAGCAGAAGATAGAGAGAAAATGAAAGATGTTCCCTATGCTTCAGCCATAGGCTCTATCATGTATGCAATGATGTGTACCAGACCTGATGTATGCTTAGCAATAAGTTTAGCAGAGAGGTACCAAAGTAATCCAGGAGTAGATCACTGGACAGCGGTCAAGAACATCCTAAAATACCTGAAAAGGACTAAGGATATGTTTCTCGTTTATGGAGGTAACAAAGAGCTAGTCGTAAATGGTTACGTCGATGCAAGCTTTGACACTGATCCGGACGATTCTAAATCGCAAACCGGACACGTGTTTTTATTAAACGGTGGAGCTGTAAGTTGGTGCAGTTCTAAACAAAGCGTCGTGGCGAGATCTACATGTGAAGCAGAATACATAGCTGCTTCGGAAGCAGCAAATGAAGGAGTCTGGATGAAGGAGTTCATTTCCGATCTAGGTGTCATACCTAGTGCATCAGGACCAATGAAGATCTTCTGTGACAATACTGGTGCAATTGCCTTGGCAAAGGAATCCAGATTTCACAAGAGGACCAAGCACATCAAGAGACGCTTCAATTCCATCCAGGACCAAGTCCAGGTGGGAGACATAGAGATTTGCAAGATACATACGGATCTGAATGTAGCAGACCCGTTGACTAAGCCTCTTCCACGAGCAAAACATGATCAGCACCAAGACTCCATGGGTGTTACAATCATTACTGTGTAATCTAGATTATTGACTCTAGTGCAAGTGGGAGACTGAAGGAAATATGCCCTAGAGGCAATAATAAAGTTATTATTTATTTCCTCATATCATGATAAATGTTTATTGTTCATGCTAGAATTGTATTAACCGGAAACATGATACATGTGTGAATACATAGACAAACTTAATGTAACTAGTATGCCTCTACTTGACTAGCTCATTAATCAAAGATGGTTATGTTTCCTAACCATAGACATGTGTTGTCATTTGATTAAAGAGATCACATCATTAGGAGAATGATGTGATTGACTTGACCCATTCCGTTAGCCTAGCACTTGATCGTTTAGTATGTTGCTATTGATTTCTTCATGACTTATACAAAGTTCCTAAAACTATGAGATTATGCAACTCTCGTTTACCGGAGGAACACTTTGTGTGCTACCAAACTTCACAACGTAACTCGGTGATTATAAAGGAGCTCTACAGGTGTCTCCAAAGGTAGATGTTGAGTTGGCGTATTTCGAGATTAGGTTTTCTCACTCCGATTGTCAGAGAGGTATCTCTGGGCCCTCTCGGTAATGCACATCACTATAAGTCTTGCAAGCAATGTGAACAATGAGTTGGTTACGGAATGATGCATTACGTAACGAGTAAAGAGACTTGCCGGTAACGAGATTGAACTAGGTATTGGATACCGATGATCGAATCTCGGGCAAGTAACATACCGATGACAAAGGGAACAACGTATGTTGTTATGCGGTTTGACCGATAAAGATCTTCGTAGAATATGTAGGAGCCAATATGAGCATCTAGGTTCCGCTATTGGTTATTGACCAGAAACAGTTCTAGGTCATGTCTACATAGTTCTCGAACCCGTAGGGTCCGCACGCTTAACGTTACGATGACAATTTTATTATGAGTTTATAAGTTTTGATGTACCGAAGGTTGTTCGGAGTCCCGGATGTGATCACGGACATCACGAGGAGTCTAAAAATGGTCGAGACATAAAGATTGATATATTGGAAGCCTATATTTGGATATCGAGATCGTTCCGGGTGAAATCGGGATTTTACCGAAGTACCGGGGGGTTACCGGAACCCCCCCCCCGGGGGTTAATGGGCCTACATGGGCCATAAGGGAGAAGAGGAGGGCCGGCCAGGGCAGGTCGCGCGCCCCTACCCCCTAATCTGAATAGGACAAGGAAGGGGGGGGCGGCGCCCCCCTTTCCTCTTTCCCCCTTCCCCCTTCCTTCTCCAACAAGGCAAGAGGGGGGAGTCCTACTCCCAGCGGGAGTAGGACTCCTCCAGGCACACCCCTAGGGGGCCGGCCGCACCTCCCCCCTCCCTCCTTTATATACGGGGGCAGGGGGCACCTCTAGACACACAAGTTGATCTTCGTGATTGTTCCTTAGCCATGTGCGGTGCCCCCCTCCACCATATTCCACCTCGGTCATATTGTTGCGGTGCTTAGGCGAAGCCCTGCGTCGGTAGAACATCATCATCGTCACCATGCCGTCGTGCTGACGGAACTCATCCCCGACACCCTGCTAGACGGGAGTCCGGGGATCGTCATCGAGCTGAACGTGTGCTGAACTCGGAGGTGCCGTACATTCGGTGCTTGGATCGGTCGGATCGTGAAGACGTACGACTACATCAACCGCGTTGCCATAACGCTTCCGCTTTCGGTCTACGAGGGTACGTGGACACACTCTCCTCTCTCGTTGCTATTCATCACCATGATCTTGCGTGTGCGTAGGAAATTTTTGAAATTACTACGTTCCCCAACACACGGGAATGAAGGAGAAGCTACCCCCACGACGGCGTGGATGATGGAGGGGGCTCCTAGATTTCTGCATACAGTGCTCTTCAATTTTAGCATTCAAAGTAGGAGTACTTTTCCAATATGAGCATTCAATAAGCAAAACCAAATCATAAAATAAAGTAGTATTCAAATTAGCATGCATTCAATTATAACCAAAAGTACATCATCTCTTGTGTCCGTACATCATCGAATACTCCTCGAATACTATCATACATATAGCATCGCTAATTAATACAGCTAGAACCGTAGCGCCCGACGGGTATCGTCGCAGGCGGTGGACACCCAAAGATAAGGAACGATCACAGGATCATAGCTCCAGTGAGATCCCTGAAGAACCTGCCAGGTATTATCGAACCTGCCCTCCAACGCAACCATGTAGCGACGGACGTGCTCGTCCTCCTCGCTGACACAGTGACGTACCACCTCCACGGTGTCCGGAAGCCTCGGCACCGTCACTGGCCCACGCGACCACCACCAAACAAGGATCGGGTCAACAACGGGCTGCCTCCTCACGAACCTACGTCCCCCAGAAGGTAGCACCTCCCAATACCAGCCCGGCGGAGCCTAGTCCCGAACATGGCCCTGATCAAGTAGGCCTCCACCGCCGAGTCGACGATGACGAGGATGCGGGATAGGCATCGTCGACGTCGATGCGTGAATTACTTCTATATATAGTTAAATAAAGTAGTTTTATTAATTAAATCAACTAGTTCAACTACTAAGCACTTACTATAAATAAAAAAGTAGTACTTACTAAAAATAAACTACTTCTATATATAGTAAAATAAATTGGTTTATTAAATCAACTAGCTAGTTCAACTATATATGAAGCACTTACTATAAATAAAATAAAGTAGTACTTACTAAAAATAAACTAGTTTAACTATAGTTCTATTATTTCTCTAACTAATTATATTAAACACTTTCTCTTCTTATTGTTCATATTATCGGGGAGGGGGTATATCGACCCCCCCCCCATGTGTTCAAGTTATCGGGAGGGGGTATGTCGACCCCGGCCCCCTCGTGTTGAAGTTATCGGGAGGGGGTATATCGACCCCCCACCCCACGTGTTGAAGTTATCAGGAGGGGTATATCGACCCCCCTCGTGTTGAAGTTATCGGGAGGGGGTATATCGACCCCCCACCCACGTGTTTAAGTTATTGGGAGTTTATATCGACACGACATACGTACATGAAAATAATATTATCGGGGAGGGGGTATATCGACCCCCCCACGTCCTTCTTAATATCACTTAGCAACTTTTGCAACGATAGGGAGGGGGTGCTCCCGTGGTCTAAACTCCGTCTATGCATGATAGAAAATTCTGAAAAAATACATCTATGATCCCTCGACGTCCCCGCCTCTCTCATAAACAAAAAAAATCTGTGAATAAAAAAAACATGTTCTATGAACAAAAAAACATCATATGTCATCCACATCCGTGCATACATCATATATGTGATCATCTATGAAAAAAACATCATATTCTATAAAAAAATCATCACATATATATATGAACAAAAACAATTATGATAACAAGCATATATATCATCATATATATAAAAGACAAGCGTATATATGAAAATAAACAAGCATATATATGAAAAAAATGCTAGGGAGAGCGCCGGCCAGACCAAGGTGAGGAGGACCGTGGGGTCGGCGGCAAGGATGGCGACGGGGCAGTGGGCACGCGCTCGGGGTAGGGGGCAACGTCGATGAAGGGTGATGCAGGGCGACGCCGACGACGTATGGGGGTGGGCCGGGGCGGCGCGCGTCAGGGCAGGGGCGCGGGCAACGGTGATGGCGGGCCGGGGCGGCGCGCGTCGGGGCAGGGGCGCGGGCGACGGCGACCGGGGCGGGCCGGGGCGGCGTGCGTCGGGGCAGGGGCGTGGGCGATGGCGACGACCGGGGCGGGCCGGGGCGGCGCGCGTCGGGGCAGGGGCGCGGGCGACGGTGAGGGCGCGGGCGACGGCGACGACGGGCACGGGCGAAGACGACGGCGACGGCGGGGGCGGCGGGCGGTGTCGGGGTAGCCTGGCGGTGTCGACGTCGTCGGGGCTGCAACTGCGAGATGAGAGTGAAAATTTCCCAAGTGTGAACTTATATAGCAAAGTCTTTAGTCCCGATTTGTGGCACCAACCGAGACTAATACACCCTTTAGTCCCGGTTGGTGCCACCAACTGGGACCAAAGGCCTCTTTTCAGCAGTCCAAAGGGCGAGAAGAGGTGACCTTTGGTACCGGTTGGTGGAACCAACCGGGACTAAAGGTAGGCATTGGTACCGGTTCGTGGCACCAACCGGGACCAATGCCCCCCTTTAGTCCCGGTTGTTGCCACCAACCGGGACCAATGGCCTTGCACAGCGGCGTGGTGGTGGGAGTTTAGTCCTACCTCGCTAGTTGAGAGCGCCCCACACCTGTTTATAAGCTCCGTTGCCTCTTCCCACTCGAACTCCTCTGAACTGTAGGCCTATGGGCCTAATCTGACACTGCTTTGCCTGTGGGCCTGCTGGGCCTTCTACGGGCCTGAATCCTGGTCCATGGTAGGGTTTCTAGTCGTATTCAGGCCGTGGGGCCCAGTAGGAGGCACTTTTTTGTTTTTTTGTTTTCTTTACTTATTGTTGTTGCTTCCAATCCTGGCCAATTTTTATTTTTTTGTTTTCTTTCTTGCTTTATTTATTTTGTTTTGTTTCTACTTACAACAAAATACTTATTGTTGCTATTTTTATTTTTTTCCAATTTTTTGTTTTGTTTTCTGCATTATTTATTTTCTTTTGTTTTTTGCTTTATTTTTAAATTCTTTTTGCTTTTAGTTTTAGAAAAATTATAAACTTTCTGTTAGTGCCATTAGTTCTCAAATTTGAAAACACTTTTTTTGTTTTTTTTCCTTTCTTGCTTTATTTATTTTATTTTGTTTCTACTTACAACAAAAAGTGAAGACTTTCTCCACAACTATTATGATGATATCATGCCAACTTTAACCTTTTTGTAGTTCATTTGAAATGCATGTTGTAACAGACAAGTTTCCGTATGAAATCCTGATACTTCGAAAGAGATTGTCCGTTTTGTACACGAAGTGCATCCAGTTTTTGCCGTAACCCTCTCAACTTTCTTGCATATGCTATGTGGATGAAATGATGATACCATGCCAAAATAAAAGAGAGACGCAATGCTCACCTGCATGTTGCTTAGTTTCAGGCCAACGTGCAAGTGAGCACTGCGCTTCTCCCTTCATCGTCTCTACACTCAGGGCTTATAAACCGCTGCGAGTGCCTCTCGCTTGGCGAGGTGGGACTAAAAAACAGCTGCAAAAAGAATCAACTAAAATACTCTTTTACCGGTTCATGCCACGAACCAGTACTAAAAGGTGCTCCTGGGGCCCCAGCCTTAAAACCTGTACCAAATAAAATGTCTTTGTAACAGCCTTAGAACTGGTACTAAAGGAATCAACTAAAAAGCTTTTATAAACTTCTAGTATTATTGAAACTAAAATTATGTAGAATTTTGTTACAAACTTTAATAACAAAAAGAATTATCATAAAAGAAAATAAATAAGTAATTAGAATTTACTTCAAAATATTAAAAGCAAAAAGAATTATCATAAAAGAAAATAAATAAGTAATTAGAATTTTGTTATAAACTTTAATAGCAAAAAGAATTATCATAAAATAAAATAAATAAGTAATTAGAATTTAGTTCAAAAAATTAAAAGCAAAAAGAATTATCATAAAAGAAAATAAATAAGTAGTTAGAATTTTGTTACAAACTTTAATAGCAAAAAGAATTATCATAAAATAAAATAAATAAGTAATTAGAATTTAGGTCAAAACATTAAAAGCAAAAAGAATTATCATAAAAGAAAATAAATTAGTATATAGAATTTTTGTTACAAACTTTAATAGCAAAAAGAATTATCATAAAATAAAATAAATAAGTAATTAGAATTTAGTTCAAAACATTAAAAGCAAAAAGAATTATCATAAAAGAAAATAAATTAGTATATAGAATTTTGTTACAAACTTTAATAGCAAAAAGAATTGTCATAAAAGAAAATAAATAAGTAACTAGAATTTAGTTCAAAACATTAAAAGCAAAAAGAATTATCATAAAAGAAAATAAGTAAGTAATTAGAATTTTGTTACAAACTTTAATAGCAAAAAGAATTATCATAAAAGAAAATAAATAAGTAATTAGAATTTAGTTCAAAACATTAAAAGCAAAAAGAATTATCATAAAAGAAAATAAATAAGTAATTAGAATTTTGTTACAAACTTTAATAGCAAAAAGAATTATCATAAAAGAAAATAAATAAGTAATTAGAATTTAGTTCAAAACATTAAAAGCAAAAATAATTATCATAAAAGAAAATAAATTAGTAATTAGAATTTTGTTACAAACTTTAATAGCAAAAAGAATTATCATAAAGAAAATAAATAAGTAATTAAAATTTTGTTCAAAACATTAAAAGCAAAAAAGAATTATCACAAAAGAAAATAAATAAGTAATTAGAATTTTGTTACCAACTTTAATAGCAAAAATAATTATCATAAAAGAAAATAAATAAGTACTTATCGTAAAAGAAAATAAAAGAATTCTGCATTATTTAGCCGTTGGTCCCGGTTCGAGCCACCAACCGGGACCAATGGTGGTCGGCCTGGAGCGAGGCCCATTGGTCCCGGTTCGTCCTACCAACCGGGACCAAAAGGTCCAGACGAACCGGGAACAATGGCCCACGTGGCCCGGCCGCCCCCCTGGGCTCACGAACCGGGTCCAATGCCCCCATGGGTCTCGGTTCTAGACTGAACCGGGACTAATGGGTTGACCCGGCCTGGACCTTTGCCCCCTTTTCTACTAGTGCAAGCATGTTTGACAATTTTCATGCGAAACGGAACTATGGTGTTTCTTTGGTGGAAACAAAATTGGGGTGACATTTTGGGGGTAACATTTGGTGTTCAATTTGTTTTTATTTGCATGGGCCAAAATGTTTAACCCTTTTGCCTAAAAAATTGCAGGTAGCATTTTGATGTGACTGAATCCACAAATTTTTTATTGGGATAATTTTGACATTTCAAAAATCATTTTTGTGCCCAAGAGCACATGCACCAGGAGCCAAATTTGATTTCCTGGTTGCATGGGATTTTTCTCCCGGCCCATTTGTCTACACTCCATGCAAGAACACCAGACATCCAGTCGATTGGGCAGCTACTCCAAGGAACAATTCTCAATCTCACGACGTGTGGTTTTGTCTAGGGCAGCCGTCGTTGCCAGGGAATTATTGGTCCCCTCACTTCTGCCTGCCATCTTGGCGATGAGAGGTTGCGCGGGGGTGGGGTGGGGGGGGGGGGCTCGCATCTTCAAGAGTTCTACTTTTTCGTCATTGTCTAGTGATGATCGTTTTTTGTGAGAAGAAATTTACTATTATTCTTTTGGCGGTGCCATGAGATTAGAGAGTTTTCTATTCTCCCAGATCCGATTATTCAGATCTAATGAGTTTATGTTGATGTGTCAAACTTTTTTGTTGGTTTGATTTATTGTGAAGTTGAAATCTTTCTTCGACATCATGGTGAAGATATTGTGGTCCAACAACCGGCACTTCTAGGGGACCATCCCCGAACAAGGTACATTAATTGATCGAGGCTTTTCGTCTTTTTGGATGGGCGACTCAAGGCGCTTTCAAAAATCAATATGGATAATGTTCGTGCGGGTGAAAGAGTGATAAACATCATTATTGCAGTCCAATTGCAGCCTCTTTGCCATAGTGTTTGGAGTATTTCTTCTAGCAGAGATAGGTACTGTGAAGGTGTTTCCAAAAGATTTCATTGTAATTCTTAGTCACTAGCCATCAAACCCGTGCGGTGCACGGGCTCTCTATGGAGTAGATATCATATTCATGGAATACGATTCACTCTCAAGATGTCTTGATGGTGAAGAGGTAGACATGCAAGACTCAAATCTGTTGTTGATGAGCTTCAAGCTTCCAGTTCTATTAAGGCATAATATAGAAGTGCTCATTCAATGAGGATTCCCCGTGTAAGTATTTTGGAAATCTAGGCCTGCCGGTAACATCAGTCTTCTGAGGTCCTTAACGGTCTACCTAAGAAAAATAGATAGTAAACCAAAGAGACTAAATATTGCTTGCACGGTGCTAAACGTTCATCGATAGAGATAATAAAGACCCCAAAGAAGATAGTAGCCTGGTCGATGGGTGGTCTTGAGAATTCAAAAATAGGTTGCTTAGAAGATTGTATCCCAACCTGTACTGCTCTCACGAAAAGACTCTTTCTTACTACTCCTCTCATATTAATTCTCGCTCACTTAGTACAACTTTAGTACAAAGTTGTATTAAGTGGGCGACAATTAATATGTAACAAAGGAAGTATTTATAGTTTATGTGTGAAAATTATACTTTTGCTAATATATAAATTCTTTACATTAGTGTATCCGGGCAGTGTGACAAAATCTTGTTTTTCGTTGTACTGGCATTTTATGTTTAATGGATTGCTTACAGAGATCTTGGTACCGCATACAAAATTTGTAGACATATATTTATTGAGGTTGTAGTACCATGGAAAATTTATACATGAGCATACCATGTTTCTTGATTATTTATACTTAATCTTTTTTAAATCAAAAATTTAATAGCGGGCCATATCGGTGTTGTCACGTTTTCGATATGGTCCTTCTAAATGGTGTCTTTGTACAATTTAGCAATTTTGTCAGCATAGGGCGCTATTTAGCGGGGATGTATTACGATTATTTTACATAGATTTAAAACTATTTTTTTGGAACTAATTTGTTATTTTTTCAGCAAACACGAAAGAAGTGAATCGTGCCTATAGACCTACATGTGCTCTAGGAAGTAGCTTGGTGAAGTATGCGCATTTACGCATTGGTAGTTGTGTATGTAGTGATTTTTTTTTTTGAATGTGCAGTGACATGCCTGTACATAGAAAGAGAAAATGACGCATTTTTTTTGCATGGGAAAATGACGCAGATTGATTAGTGGTTGATGGCTGCATTATGCATGCCCTGGCGTATTATCCTTTGGGAGACTTAACTTTACACGTATATGCATAGAAGTATTATTAATCATCTATCCAGTGGCGGAGCTACGTGAGGGCAAAAGGTGGCCATAGCCTGCCCAGCCTAAGAGCAAAACACTTACACTGTGCATGAAGTGATAGCCAGCTCAAGAGCAATTCCCTGCAGATTAGCCTGCCCGACTCGCCCAGCTTTTCGGTTCAAGCTCCGCCACTGCATCTATCCATGGAATAGACCACGTCCTATTTTTTTTTTTGGCTTATTAAAGAAATAATTTATTTTTTCTAAGAAACAGAGAGAGTCCAAGGGAGTAAGACTCCTACTCCCGTACGTGGTAGTATGAGTCATTACACTTTATGTTTGATCTGACGGCTACGGATACATTATATATTAATCAAACGGTCAAAATTCTTTAATTCCAAGGATTAACGTGGTGCCTCGTATGATATCTCCAATTAGTATATATAAAAGAAAAGATAGGAATTACTTTGTATTTTTTACCCAAATCAGTGTACCTGTAATTGTTATCAGTATGAATAGAATTACATGTCTTTAAGAAAAAGCAGCCAGTCGATCGCTAACCCTCAATCAAAAAGGAAAAAAAATCGGGAATCCTCGCGTCGGTTGATAGAATCGATGATGCTCGCACTGGTGTATCCGTGCTGGATGCCGACTTCACTCGATCTGACGTGGATCTCGAAGCCGTTGGACTTCTTCTTTGCATTAGCAAGCTGTACCACCAACAGTCTTCTCAATCTTCCTGCATGTCAACAGCTTCATCTTCCTCCAGCGATGTACCTTCGTCATGATCTCCCGCAGCAATCTGCAGGACCCGAGCTCCCGCTTCATGAAAGCCGTGAGCATGTGAGGCAAGAGCTTCACGTTGGAAAGCATCCGCACCCATCTCGAGGGCTGCACGGTCTTCTTTGTTCTACAAACTTGCTCAATAGCAGGGGCCGGCATTACCAATTTTCTCCGTGGGTGATCGAATGAATTGATGCTATTCTTAGCTATATGCCATGGTTGTACTTTGCAAGCTTCGGGTACCGGAGAGAAACGCGCACTTGCCTCCTTAACCAAGGAGGTCAAAAGTATTCTATTCGCTGCTCTAGCTTCAAAGGCACACACTAGTTCTTCGTAGATTCTTCGGCATGGGTACTTTGAGATCTTGTCGTCGTATTCGTGTGCATCATCCTGGAACTTACACAGCTCCTCAGCTGTAAATAACTGAAAGAAACACACTCCGCCCGTGTTACAACACGAACATCAAGTTGCAAATGATTTACAGGTATTACGATTTACCTCTTCCGGATCACCAACTAGAATTTCTTCTTCAGAAAAACATATAAGCATCAGAGCTGTTGAAAGTTCCAGTAAGCTCCAGCCCTGGGTGTTGATGCCAGACACATCCTTAAGTTGCTCACCGGCACGTCTCAAGGACCGATCATGTTTCTTCTCGATTTCATCGCAATCATACAAGGCACATGCTGACAGAACAATGCGCTCATTGACCTGGACACAAATAGCAATTGCATTGTCACCGAAGAAAAATGCAAAGGCAAAATATATTGTATAAAAATATTGCATGCAAAGCTTCGGTCAGTGCACAAATTATCAAGAAGCAAAACTAGATGACAAAGAAATCATCACTGAAGAGCAGGAAGGGCACTCACTGGGCAACTGGTAAACTCACCATCTCTGGTTTGACATCAAAGCCTTTACGATTCAGGAACTTTATTAGTCCTTGACTCATGGGGAGGCGCTCCTCCTTAGTCAGCTCAGATTTTTTCCATAGGCACCAGACTATGCATGATATGCTTCACGCCCCACATCACCTCCATCACAGTTTCATCGAAAACGCAAGGTATGCCCTGAAAAGAAATCGAGACAAAGAGTGATCGAATTTATTCACAACCATAAAACAAACAAGGAGTATACTAACCATGCTCGCTTCTATGATTGTTTTATACTCAGGTTTCCCAACAACTAACATCTGCCCAGGACGGCGCCACCTCTTGATGAACTTAGACAGCCTTCTGCAAACACCAGTATCGAACCTAATGGCGCTAGACTTGTCCTTGAACTTTTTGAATTGTTTGAGCCAAATAATCTGACAAAGAAAAGAACAAGGATGACCTTATCAAGGGGCCAAAAGAAACAAATAAACAATATCATGTGATGTTTCTTCAACGAGGATTAATCACAAACAACTAATTCAGAATAAGCACAAACGTCTAATTCAGAATATGTTCATGTGCTAAGGCAACATGATACACTTGAACATATTGTGATAATCACGAACGATGCAAGATCACTAGTTACTAAGATTAATTTGGAGACGAAGAAGCGACACAAAGAAGTAATCAAGAGAGGGAAGGGAAATAGTGGGGCACTAACATATCGTGCCATATATTCCGCTCCGAAGTTCGACCAGATATTCTGAAGAAGATGGTGATGAAGAGAGAACAAGGAAAATAAATTAGCCGATGACATGAACAACAAGAGAAGGAGATCGAGCACATCAGGAAGGCAGGTACCTCCTTGGCGCCTGGTAGATAGAGCTGGGCCCCGTCGAAAGATAGAATTGCAAAGCCCGAGGGCGTCTCCAACAGCAGCAGCATCAGCCCGTGGTTCCCCAATTTGTAAGCTGCATGACAAGTTCAGTAAACTTTAGCTGAACAAGAAAAAACCACACGAAGACCAATGGGCCATTCAGGTACCATCTAATCTAACCAAATGCCAAAACCCTAATTAGCCCACGGTATGTGGGGTTGAAATCTGTAGGATCGAGTATGAATCGATCGATCTATGTGTTTGCCACGCGGCGTGCATATGCTAGTGCTACTACAGATAAGGAATCCTGCTACTCAAGATCAGGTTTACACCGGCCGGCGCCGTGGGTGGATTCAGAGAGGGAGGATGACATCGGCGGCGAACAGGCGGCTCACCTATACTTGTGATCGTCCCCTCCGGAGGAATACGACCACGCTTGGTCCGTACCCCCATAGCCGGAGGGCCAGGCCAACGTCGCCTCCTCGACGGCAGAGGCCGTAGCCTCATCGAGGAACAGGGGGAGGGGAGGAGAGGAGGCGAGGTTGGCCGAAGTTGCGGCCGCGTGCGTGGTGATGTTACAGAGTCGTGTAGGCTTTTGACTTCGAAACAAAACTTCCCAACGGGGTCTTGTATTTGCGTTCTAGAGATTTTGTCAGGGTTTGGGATATTGGGGTATCTTCAATATAGACCTTCGTATATGGGCAATACTGGGCGCCGGTGCGCCGGCCGAAAGTTTCGGCCGGTCGCACCCTAGCCGCCAGATGCCACTAGCCCTGGCCGTTGGATATATAGAAAAAGGAAACGATTCTTCCGGACATTATCTTCCTCCTGACGCATCTCGCCCTCGCGCAGGTCCCTGTATTTCACCGTCTCGTGCAGCTTTTTCCAGCACCGTGCTCGCCTTCCACTTGCGCCGCCTGCGCTCATCCTCGGCCTCATGCTTGCCGGCAACCCGCTCTCGCCGAAGCATCCTTGGGCCGCCCGCGCTCGTCCACGGCCTCATGCTCGCCGGCAACATGCTCTTGCCGACGCATCATTGGCCGCCCCACGCTCGTTCTCGGCATCGTGTTCACCGGCAACCCATGCTCGCCGCCGCATACTTGGGCGACCGTGCTTACCGGCCATGGCAACCCTGGTGGAGATGGCCGCAGCGCCCCGTCGTCGAGCTCGCGTCGTATCTCGCCCTCAATTTGCTGGTCACTACAAAATAAATCATGGGTCGTAGCAAAAAATTAACACAGTTCCAGCAAAAAATCACTTCACCTCGCCGGTGATGCCCATCCCCCTCCCTCGCCCTCCTGTAGAAACAAATGACGACGACTCTGTGGTCTCACAGCAAACGACAGTTGTAGCAAAAATTGGGGCTGGTTCCAGCAAACCAAAAAACGGTAGTAGCAAAAATTTCAGAAATTAGACGGCGTCCCAACAAACCGAACCTTGATGGTAGGAAAAATTGAAACTGGTTCCAGCAAACCAGAACACCGGTGGTAGCAAAGATGCAAAGTTTAGGGCTGGTTCCAGCAAATCAAAAAGGCGATGGTAGCAAAAATCGACGCTGGTTCCAGCAAAAATACAAAAGGGTGGTAGCAAAAAATACAAAAGACAACGCTAGTTTTAGTAAAACCAAAACGTCGATGGAAGCAAAAATGTGTGCGGGTTCCAGCATCTGGCCTCCATGGTTGTAGCAAAAATGCAAAGTCGAGGGCTGGTTCGCAAAGCGAAAACACAGTGGTAGCAAAAAACGAGGCTGGTTCCAGCAAAATACAAAACGGTGGTAGCAAAAACATACAGAACATCGCTAGTTTCAACAAAAAAATTGAACGCCGATTGAAGCAAAAAAATTGTGCGGATTCCAGCAGCTGGCCGCCATGGTTGTACCTCTTGCCAGCATCCACAGGCTGCCGTTGTAGCTGGAAGCACCACACCTCCGCTCGCCGACAGTCGTCTTCTACGCACCTCTGCATCTTCGTTTATGCTCCTCCGGGGTCGCTCGCTCGCCACACACCTCTTCCATCGCCGGCGAGCTGTTTATTTGGAGGTAGACCACGGGAGGGAGAGGACGCGGGGGAAGAATGGTTGTGTGGCTAGGAACGCGAGAGGATAAGAAAGAAATGAAAAGGAAGAGGAGCAGTTGGGGTCAGTAGATTAAAAAGCGGTGGGGTCAGCAGATAAGGCTGCACACGAGCCAGACGATCTGATGCAATCGAACGAACCGCGCGTGACCGGCCCCGGCCAGGAACGTTTCCCTTCATATATCGCCCGCAAAAGTCCGATAGAGCTGTCTGAACGTAATTTGTCACCCAACATGATACGTACCCCGCCTGTCCATGAACCAGTCCGGTTGACCGAATCCCGGCAAACCGGATGCAAACCATGGAGGCTTTGTGGGTGTTCGGACCGCAACCACGTAATCATCCCACACCCCGGTCCCATCCAAAACTATCTCCCGCATACGCGGCCTCCTGCAGGACCGCGCCTCCGCTCTCAGCCCTGCATTCATGCCAGCAAAGAGCAGACGCGGCCTCTCACGGAAGCCGACATTGAAGCAAAGTGCCGCGTCTCGGTCTCTACATCTCTTCAATGCTGGAGCGACATCACTTGATAGGACGGACGATGGCTTATCTATCACATTCAAATGGCTCCCGTCTGTCCATCTGTCGGCATTAAACAGGTGCGGCGGTCGAGAAACCAACTCCTAGCGGAGAACCGTGACTAGATGGGATGGAAGGGCTATCTACTGCAATCAAACCGGCTCCCGTTTGTCTGCTTTCCGGCATTAAACAGGTGTGGCGGCCGAGAAACCTACTCGGGTGCCTGTATTGACGCAACTTGTTGCTTAGCCTGGTCAGCACCCGCTATTTGAATGTGGCTTCACCAGGCACTATCCACACTGCACCACATCCGTTTCTGAGCCTCCTTCGTGCATGATCTCCGCCATTAACACGAGCTCTAGGGCAAGCTGGGAGAGCCTCTCATCATAGTAGAAGCATGAGTTGAGAGGGGGCGACCCGACGACAGAGGAAGCGTCCGACGACGAGCTGATGCCCCTACCCGTGCCGGCCCATGTCGGCTTTACCATGGAGCAGGCGCAAGCCGCTTTGATGTTGTCATGGCAAATGTGCAGCCGGCACCGCCATGGACAAAACAATATATAGTAAACCAGCATGGCTAAAAGGGCACGCCCATACATAGCTCACGACAAGGTGGAAGGAACCCTCACTCCACAATATATCTTGCTTATAGCGAGAGTAGCAACCGTCTCGCCTGAAGTGCTCGCACGTATGGGCCAGCCCATTAGCGTTGCACCTCGCTTACGTACAGCATTGTCCGGTTTTTACTTCTCTTTTTTTCTTTTTTCTTTTCTTTTATTTTTATATCTTCTGTTTTCTTAATTTTCCATGGTGTTTCTTTTGTTTTCTATTTTTCATCATTTTTTTGTTTCTTTCACTCTTTTTACAGTTTTTTTCTTTTCTTTCTTTTTTTCCTTTTACAGGTTTTTTGCTTTTCTTTTCTGTTTCCTATGTTTCTTTGTGTTTCCTTTTTAGTTTTTAAAGGTTTTCTTTGTTTTCTTTGTGCATTTTTCATATACGCCAGGAGCAATTTTTATATACATGTTTAATACGTTGCCAAATACTAGATTAACATTTTTGACAACTTATATTTTTTTATATCTAGCTTTCATAAACATTGCACTTTTTTGTATACACCAGGAGCCTTTTTTTATTTCTTGTTTTATGATACACCTTGTACAATTTTTGTCTACATCAGGAACATTATATATATATATACATGTTTAACATGTTCGAAATTCATGATTACTATTTCGTAAAAGATAATACATTTTTATGTCCACTTTTTGCATACACATTCTGCATTTTCTGTATATATTGGGAACATTTGTTATATACACGTTTAACATTGTCCATACGCATTCTATTTTTCCATACACATTCGACATTGTTTTTTTATTCTTTTTTATATGCATTGTACATTTGTTGTATATGTTAGACACAAGTTTTCTATAAATACTAACTTTTTCAGTGCATGATTCACATTTTTTAAAATATTCATATAAAGTGATTTTTGTAATAAACTTTAGAAACTTAAGAAAAGTAAAAAAAATCAAAACAAATGGAAAAAGTGAGAAAAAAGCGCTGAAGGCATGTGTCAGCATTGCGCCGCCCCAATCTGGCGGCTGCCTTTAGCTAGACGTCCTACGATCTCACTTGAAGCGAGACATGCGTCTCAAAAAGAAAAGAAAAAAACTGAATCGAGATATAGGCGCTCCCCCCTCTCGCCTGCTATATCACATTTACATGAAAAATTTACATGGAAAACAGAGTAAAAAGGTTACAACAAACAAATATATAGAAAACAAAAATGTCAATAAAAAAAGGTTCTAAGCCGGAGAAAAAGCTATGAAAACCATAAAGAAAAATGCATAAAAATAAAGATATAAGAATCACAAAGAAAACCTTAGCAAAGCGGTGAAAGAGGAAGAGAAATGTGGAAACATGAAAAAAATGCGGTGAAAAACAAAAAATAGAGTAAACCCCGTGAAGAAACGAAAAAACAAGGGCAAGTGAGCGAGGCTGAATCCTCTTCGGCACCCGTCTCGCCGCTTAAAGGCATCAGCGTAAACGGGCGCACCCCCCCCCCCCCCCCCCCGCCCCCCACGACTCCATGTTGGGCCGGCCCGTTTTACCACTTTTCTTCTGTTTCAAGAACGCGAAAAATTACGGACGTGCGTGACTCAATCCCGCGACCTCTCATCAAGGGTTAGCACCGAACAGCCAGCTGACCTACCCATCTGAGTTGTCTTGTTACTTCCTTTTACTTCTCTTCCTCTTGACTCTTTCCGCTTTTCTTTTTTTCTTTTTCTTTTCTTTTCTCTTTTTTCCTTTTTCCTTCGATTTTTCAAAATGCATAGTTTTTTAGCAGAATCAATGAACCCTTTTTCAGATACCGTGAACTATTTTTTAATATTGATGAACTTTTTTCAAATTAGTGAACACATTTGAAATCAATAAACGTTTTTCAAATTTGTCAACCTTTTTTTTATCAAAATTGATGAACTTTTTCAAAAATCGGCGAACTTTTTTGAAATGCGTGAACTTTTTTTATCAAAATTGATTAACATTTTTTATTCCATGAATTTTTTTATTATCAAAATGATTAACTTTTGTCAAATCCGTGAACTTTTTTTATCAAAATCGATGAAGTTTTTCAAAATCCGGTGAACTTTTCTGAAATTCATGAACTTTTTTGAAATCCGTGAACTTTTTCTTTTACCAAAATCAGGTGAACTTTTTCTTTTGTCAAAATCCGGTGAAATTTTTTCAAATTCGTGAATTTTTTTGAAAAAATGATGATTTATTTTGTGAACATTTCTTTGAAATCCGTGACTTTTTTTCAAAATTGACGAACCTTTTTTAAAATTAATGAATTCTTGTTCAAGTTGTCCTTCCTTTCTTTCAAATTAATTTTTACTGGAGCTTAAACATGGGTCAAATAGAGCTGTTTCCGCACATAACACAGCAAGCTATCCTAGTGCAGTGGTAGGACCGTAGGAGCGCCAAGTCCACCAGGAATTGCATGTGGGTTTGAATCCCGCTGCTGCGCATTTTTTTCGCGTTTGTTTTTGAGCATCTGGCGCGAGAGATACTGGGCCGGCCCAACACGTTAGCGAGCGGCTGCTCTGTACAGTACTAGGCCCGCCCGTTCGCTTTCGGTGTATCTTCAGGGACAAAAATACCGGCATTTCCTAAACGGCGCCCGTTGCGCCCGTTCCAGGCATCGGCGCAAACGGGCGCACACCCCCCGCCGCACCTTCTCGCTGCCCTGGGCCGGCCCAACACGTTAGCGAGCGGCTGATCTGTACAGTACTAGACCCGCCCGTTCGCTTTAGGGACAAAAATACCGGCATTTGCTAAACGGCGCCCGTTCCAGGCATCGGCGCAAACGGGCGCACACCCCCGCCGCACCTTCTCGCTGCCCTGGGCCGGCCCAATAATATCATCAAAGCAAAAAATCTCCGTGCGAGAGGCAGGGATCGAACACAAGGCCGCTGAATTGAGAGTGCAGCGCCCTAACCACCAGGACAACGACACACTTGTGCTAGTAAACTTCTTTCCTTTCATTTAATCTTTACCTATATTGTTCGCTGGTCATTTTCTGGACATTTTTCTTCTTGTTCCTTGTTCCTTTTTCTTTTCTCATTTCCTTTTCTTTCTTTCCTTAAACATGCAAACTCTTTATCAAATTTGTGAACTTTTGAAATTCAATGAACTTTAATCAAAATCGATGAACTATGTTTCTTTTTTGCTAAGCGCGAGATTTATTTTCCAATTTGGTAACTTTATTTCATATCGATGAACTTTCTTTCAAAATTGATGAACATTTTTCAAAATTGATGAACTATTGTCAAATTTGATGGACTTTGAAAAATATTCAGTGTGTATAAAAAATGTTCATCATGTATAGAAATTTTGTTCAGCGTGCATTCAAAATGAGTTCATTGTATTTAAAAAAAATGTTCTACGTGTATTTGAATATTGTTCACCATACACAGAATTTTCGGACACGTACTGAACATTTTGTGAAAATACGTTGAACAATTTGTGAATACACATTGAACATTGTGTAATATATACTTAACAAAATTAAGAAATATACTGAACAATTGTATACTCATTGAATAACCAAAACCAAAATAGGATACACGATGAACATTATTTATATCCATTGAACATTTTAAATAATACACGATGAACATTTTTTATATCCATTGAATAACCAAAACCAATTATGTATCCTGAACATTTTTTATATCCATTGAACATTTTAAATAATGTACGATGAACATTTTTGAAACAATATGAATATATGTGTCGAACAATTTTTGAATACGCATTCAACATTTAGTAAAAACGTTTTTCAAATTGATGAACGTCTTTCAAATTCAATGGACTTTCGTTGAATAGGGGCAACGTTCTTTGCATGTTCACAAACTTTTTTCTGAAATCTGTGAAGTTTCAATTATTTTTAAAAGAAAATCATGTATGGGATGGTAGTTTTTAAAGTGTCGGAGCTGCATTCTATCACTAGTAATGACATGCCGTAGGGGTTAGCCGAACGCTGTAGGTAGCGAAGGGCACGAGTTCGATTCCTAACGGGAGCGTTATTTTTTGAATTCTATTCGACATTCAGCTTTCAACTGGCCTTCGAAACAGCAGCCCACTAACCATCCCTGTAGGCGCCAGGTATGGTAACCGGCGCAGAAGGAGCCCGTTAGGAGCTCCCAAACGTTAGGAGCTCCCAAAAATACCAGCCCCAGCAATGCACCGAGTCAGGACACGAACAGGAAGGGCAGATGTATATTTTGGACACCTAAAAAAAGGTATATTTTGGTTTTCAAAGAATAAATAAATATCCGTACCTACGCGTACCCGTCGTGATGTTCTTTTTTTTTTTTTGAGAATTCTTTGCATTCAAATAATGAAACATTACAAAATAGTTGACCCTTACAAGCACACTGAAACGCAAATACAAAGGACCATGAACACCTAGAGTACCCTGAGACAACCATAACACAATAAGATCTCCGGAGCTCTATGTCATCATCCCTGAATCTTGAAAGAAGACCCCTGCAGCAGAAACATCTGCAACCAAGCGCAAGCAGGTCATCCTCTTCGACCACAGAACAATTGGCGCCACGCTGCTTCCTTCTTTTTTGACACCAACGCTGAGAGGGCATGGACATCAATCCAACACACCTGCAACAGCCGTCGCCATCTTTGGCTTTGAGTACCGTGAAAAATGTCACTTCCGAAAGGAAGAGAACTCGAGTCATCCGACCGGTCCAGCACCGCGGCCGGGCCGTCCGCCCGGGCAAAGCAGAATCTCCCTCCAGCATCCGCGCAGAGGAAGGAGAAGAACAGCAGCAGCAAATCATACCGACAAGGAAGAAGAAGGGTCTTCATCTCCCTGCATCCAACGCCCACCTGAGGACCCAAAAGGCCAGTGCCGATGGACCTCCAGTCACCATAGCCCGCGACCTCGACGAGATCCGGGGATCCCCCACCTCGCTGGCTCCTAGACGAAGGCAAAAGACTCGTCTGGCCGCGAACGGAGCCCGGAGAGACTTATTCCGACGCGATACCATCGCAACGGTCTCGGCAACGTCACCCTCAATCTTAATCCTACCACACACGCACCTAGCAGACAGACCCGAGGTTCCCCCTCCCTCCCGCCGCCGAAGCGGCCGACGGAGAGAGAGGGAACCGGCTGCGCCACTGGCGGCGCGCAAGGGAACCGGCCTCTCGACTCCTTTGATCGCCCGTGCGATCCTAATTTCCCGGGCCCCGTCGTGATGTTCATGACGTGTACGTTCGTGACTCTGAGTTGCTCACGGAATTGGTTTGGGCAGCTACTGGCAGCCTACATATACGTGCCCGCGTGTGTCCTTGGGCCGAAGAATCCATCAACCTGTTTCCTTGCTAGCGCACCTCGTCGGAAAGAACAAGAGGGACTCAACCGGATACAACCGGCCATGGCGGCAGCGCTTCGGCTTGCGGCGAGGAGGATCTGCGGCAGCGCCCTCGGGCCGCCGCCGCAGGCGTTCCTCGCGGCGGTGGGCAAGGTGGCGCCGAGGAGGATCAGCACCGGCAACGGCGGGATCTCGCTTCGCCGGACGTTCAGCGAATCACCGCAGAATAACCTTGTCAGCAACAACGCGGCCGATCCGGCGAGCCTCGGCGCACGGGCGGAGGAGAAGAAGCAGGAGCTGCTCCAGATCCTCCGGCAGATGGACCGTCGCCACTGCAAAAACTTCGACATGGAGATGGAGAACAAGAAGCTGGTCCACCTGCTTGCGCGATCCTCTCATCCTGCACCATAGTACGTAATTCATAAATTAATTATGCCCTGAGTGTTAAGGCGTACTATTTTCTTGTGAGTGATCTTACTAATGAATTCTACTATTATCTAACTCGCTTGGTTTTCATTTATTTGCAGCTCAATTGGATATTTTCTAGAGAACCATTGGTTAAAATCCACGGCCGGGGCGTCTCTTGGGCTCCTTGCACTCATCTACGTGGAGGCAGAGTATGTAATTCCTGCGATCGATCGAGTATGTAAGATGGTGAAGGCGTGAAAGCAGCTCTGACGTGTGAGAAAGCAGAATGATAAACGTTAATTCTTATGTGTATATATTCCTTAGCAGTTAGTAAAAGAATTGTCAGAATTTCTCAAAGTGGACGTGTATGTTGTTGAGCAGTGGTTATGAAGAATTGATGATTGATCATTGTGCGTCGGTACCAGTGGATGCTAGTAGCTATAGTTTTCTTTTGTGTTGACTACGCGCCGACACTTCTGCATTCATGGCGAACCTACCATGGGGTTGAGCGTTTTCTTTTCAGAAACACATGAAATTTTGTTCATACTAGTAACAATTAGAGGCACGCTGATATGGATCTAGGATAAAGAAAATACAAAGTAACTCCTATGACTGAGAATTATGATGAAATCTCTTGGAAACACTTTTTTGTGGTATCAATCTTTGCTACTACCTCTGTCTCGGTGTATAAGTCATTCGCGTAGTTCTAGGTCATCGATTTGAGGAATTAAATATGTGTTATATGTCATGAAAAGTATATCACTAGATTTCTACACAGATGTAGTTTCTAAATATATATTTTTTGTCACATATAATACATATTTAGATAGTTAAATTGTCGACCTAGAACTGCGCGAATGACTTATACACCGGGACGGAGGTAGTACCTCTCTCTCAGTTTACAGGGCGTGCGCGTACCCCTAGGTCATCAATTTGACCAACCTAATACAAGTCATATATTACAAAAAATATACCAACATAAACTTCGGAGTTTCTACTTTCGAAAGGTATAATTTTTGTGTTATATAGTTTATATTAGGGTGATAAAATTGATAACCTAGGTATACGCGTAGGACTTGTAACTGAAACGGAGGTAAAGAAATACTCCCAAGACTTCATTAAAAAGACTGCAATTGGACTGAAGCAATAATGTTATAACTCGACCGCACCGCTTCCTTATGCACTTCGGTTTCCTTCCCGATTGATTTCCCCATCAAAGCACGGGTCCGTCCGCTTCCTTCTCCACTTCCGTTTCTTTCCCACAGGATAAATCTTTCTCCAATCCTCGCGTGTGCGGCGGCTGGATGGTAATCTCACGTGAGGGCGCTCCTCCGGATATGAGCACCAGTCCACTCCGACTCCCCTTTGATGCCTCTCAGGGCGATGGGATGTGGGCCGAGCCATGGTTCCCTTGCCGCCAATCTAGAACGTTGACCAGCGCAGCTGAATCATTCTATGCGGAGCAGATCTAGGGTTTCCGCCGTCATGGGCGACTCTCCTGCTCTCGTCCTAGTCTAGCCGTATCCCACCATGAGTCTACGTGGAGTTTCGTCCTCCGGATCCCGGAGGGAGTCTAAGTCGTCTATGTTTCGTCTCGGAAGGAAGGAGGACTCGTGCACGGCTGCGCAGGGCAAGGAAACTGACGAGGGCGGGTCTCTTTTAGGCCCTTCCGTCCGCCGCAATCTCGCTGACCAGATCGCTTCTTTCGACAACCCACTCTTCGTATCTTCAGATCCCCCTGCAGTCTACGCTCGGTCTTCGTCGATGTCGTCTGCCGGTGATGGGGGTGAAAAAGGGGAGGCCGGTGAGGACCCACCCGAAGTCGCTTGGTAACGACGCGATCGTGTCCGCGCAGGTTAACAGGGGTCAGATCACGGTGGTGGAGGAGATCGACAACACTAGCAATTGGGATGAGAGGGATAGCGTGGGTTTGGATGGACCGGACGTCAGAGTTGATGGCGAGGTGGATCTGGATGATGATGTCGTGGTGGAGGAGGAACCAGTGGTGGAGCCAGTAGTGGCGCCGCCGCGCTGGAGGCTACTGGGGCGATATGTCAATCTGTGGCGGCCTAACGTCGATGACATGACGGAGCACTTCAGCGAGGTCTGGAAGGTGCGAACAGGTCTGGATATTGCAAGGATCAAGAACAATTGGTATGCTGTGACTTTCTTCTCTGAGGAAGACTACAATTTTGTGGCTCGTGGAGGACCATGGATCTACAAGGGGAATGCGCTCATCGTCGGCCCATTCAAGGGGGGTGCACAACCTTCGGAGGCAGAACTGAACTCTGTCCCAGTTTGGGTCCGAGTTTACAATGTTCCCTGGGACAAACAGACAATTGCTTACGGTAATTTCCTCGGTGGCTTGCTGGGGACTATCATGGAAGTTGATGCGGAGGCGGATGGAAGTAGGGTCCGTGAGTTCCTGCGTATTCGGGTTGACTTGCCGCTGAGCCGTCGACTCCAAACAAAAATCACCATAGGCAAGGATCCAGCGAGACAGGTTGTTTACCCACTTCGGTATGAGAGAGTTCCACACTACTGTTTTTGGTGCGGATTCATAGGACACGATGATAACCAGTGTGAAAAAAAGAGATTGGGAGTCCCAACCAGAGCATATGATGAGGGACTGTGGTGTTCCCCGTACCGGAAGTATGAAAATAGATCAGCTTTTGTAGCTCCTGGAGCTCAGCCAACAGCAAGACGTGGTCTGAATTTTGCAAGTAATGCCCCTTCTGAAAGATCCGGGAAAAAGATCCGGAGCAAAGCTTTTGTGCTTATAAGCTCGACCTATCCAAGGCTTATGATAGGATAGATTGGGTGTTCTTGAAGCGAGTGATGCAACAGATGGGTTTCTCTCACCGAATTGGATAATGAGGTGTGTCACCTCGGTGAGATATAATGTCAAAGTCAATGGAGCCCTCTCGGATTCATTCGCACCGTCACGTGGTCTACGGCAGGGAGACCCTCTCTCGCCCTTTTTATTCCTTTTTGTCGCTGATGGCCTACATGTGATTTTAAAACAGGAGATTGCAGCAAATTGTATTTCTCTAGTACGGGTGTGCGCCCAGGCTCCGGGTATCTCACATCTCCTGTTCGCGGACGATACACTTTTGTTTTTTCGCGCTAATGGAGGAGAAGCTGCACATGTTAAGGAAGCACTGGGTAAATATGCTAGAGCTACCGGTCAGCTCATAAATCCTGCTAAATGCTCTATCATGTTTGGACCCAAGTGTTCGGAGGCAAACATACAGGAGGTTATGCATATCCTGGATATTGCAAATGCGAGCTTTGAGGAAAAATACCTTGGTTTTCCAACACCAAGTGGACGTTTCTCAAGAGGAAAATTGCAAAATCTTCAGCAACAGATGACCAAGAGAATTATCCAGTGGGGTGAGCTAATGTCCCAGGCCGGGCGGGAGGTTCTTATCAAGGCTGTAGCACAGGCCCTTCCCACTTTCCTAATGAGCATATTTATGTTTCCAAGAAGTACTTGTGATGACCTTGCGCGGATGATTCGTAGCTACTGGTGGGGAGCGTACAGAGGCAAGAGGAAAACACATTGGAAGGCCTGGGACTCCTTGTTAAGACCCAAGTCGTGTGGTGGCATGGGCTTTAAGGACTTCAGATTATTTAACCAGGCAATGTTGGCTCGGCAAGCTTGGCGCATATTGGTTAACCCTGAGAGCCTCTGTGCACGCGTTCTGAAAGCACGGTACTTCCCCAATGGACGATTAGAGGACACCGTTTTCACAAGCAACGCTTCTCAAACTTGGCAATCTATTGTTCATGGTTTGGAGCTACTGAAGGAAGGACTAGTATGGCGCATCGGCAACGGACAGTCTGTCAGAATCTGGAGAGACTCTTGGATACCCCACCCAGTTGGCCGGCCACCAATCTCACAACAAGGGAGGTGCCGTCTCCGCAGAGTGAGTGAACTTCTGGATGAGCACGGTGCATGGCGAGGAGCTCTTCTTCGCCAATATTTTATGCCCATTGATGTACATGAGATTCTGAAGATAAAAGCTTCCCCTCGCTTGGGGGAGGATTTCCTCGCATGGGGTGCAGAGCGTACTGGTATCTTCACCGTACGTAGTGCGTACCGACTGGCGCTCGAGGACAAGCTTCGTCCCTCTTCAGTCGCGGCGAGCAGGGCACCGGACGGGCGACGTGCCGTCTGGGCATTATTATGGAGGTGCCCTGCTCCTCCCAAGGTGCGTGTGTTTGCTTGGAGATTGGCTACTAATTCCTTCGCTACATGGTCTAATAAATTCTCTCGTCACATGGAGATAACTGATGTGTGTCCATTATGTGGTCTCGAGCGGGAGGACACATTTCATGCTTTTTGTAGGTGTCCGAGGGCAGTGGACCTATGGCGAGCAATGGCACAAGTGTGGCGAATCCCTAACCTGGAAGCAGTTCGTAATACAGGTCCTGAATGGGTTCTTCATCTCATTGCGAGCTGCGATGAGGGAGACAGACTACGGCTACTCATGTTGTTATGGCGTTGTTGGTTCGTGCGAAATGAAATAGCACATGACAAACCAGCACCACCAATTGATGTCTCACGGAAGTTCCTACAAAGCTATGTAACTTCCATCTTGGGCATCCAGCAGTATCCAGCAGGGGATTGGGACAAGGGGAAGATGGTGATCCAGCAGGAGGGTGCTGAACAACTCATATCACATGTGCAGAACAAACTGAAGCCGGCCTGCAAGTGGAGCCCCCTGCCGGTGAGTTGGGCGAAGCTAAATGTGGATGGTTCTTTCAATCCGGATGATGGGACAGCAGGTTCGGGAATGGTGCTGCGGGACCACAATGGCGACATCATTTTTTCGGCTTGCAGATCCTTGTGGTCGTGCCCGGATGCCCTTCATGCAGAGCTTGCAGGATGCATGGAAGGGCTGGCTCTAGCGCACCAGTGGACGGAACTTCCAGTAATCTTGGAATGCGATAGTCTCCATGCGGTCCAGTTGATCAATGCTAGGAGCAAGGATCGATCACAATATGCCATGGTCATTTCAGAGGTGAAGAGATTGATGGGTGAGCGGGAGTGTAGGGTTACTCACATTTCTAGAGAGCAAAATAATATTAGTCATGTGCTAGCTAACTTTGGGCGATCGGAGGACCGAACTGTGGTATGGCTCCGCTCGGGCCCGCTTAACATCCCTAGTCTGTGTAGGGATGAAATTACAGGCTCTTGAGTGTATTACTCCTTTTCATCCCCGCAAAAAAAAGAATCATTCTATGCGCATGTCATTGTTCTTCTCCAGGCTCTCCTGGCACTGGCGGCCTCGGACGAGTCACAAGCGGCCTCCCAACCCGAAGAAATGCCTAAGCATCGCTTCTCCTTGCTCTCTCTCGATTTGTTTTCAGGAGCAGCCGGTATATATCCATGGGGCGAATAGCTCCCATGCGACGTCGTTGGTGTGAACTGTCTCTCATGCGACGTAGTTGGTTGTAATGGCTCTCATGCGACGCCTTCCAATGCATAAATAGCTCAAGCAAGACAACCCATTTACGCGTTAGTTAGGCTGAGATTTGGTTAGGACACTGGGGGTTATGTGCTCTGACTGGTGGGTCCACCTAGGGCCACGTAGTCAAGAGTCAACCGTCCACGACTCGACCGGTGACTGTGTGACCGTGCTCGACTCGCCCGTGCTGGACTGGGCGAGCGGCACCGCCGTAAGCATCTTCTCCGGCAGCGGTTTCTTCTCCGCGGTGGTGGAGCACATTTCTCGGCAGCGGCAGAGCTATTGCGAGGTGAGCCCGAAACCCTAGTCCCACTCCCCGGAATTTTGAGGGATCTGTGTTCTCATGCTGCCCCTGTTTCTTGGCGATTTAGAATCTCGATTGGATCCGGGGGCTGTTTCGCCCCTTCTGCGCGGCCCAGTGGTGGAGCGCCTTTCTCGGCAGCGGCTGTTGCGAGTGAGTATTTTCTAAGCACTAGTCTCATTCCATTGAACTTTGGATAAATCTATGGCCTCATGCTGCCGTGCTGCCCCCGTTTCTTGGCGTTTTAGAATCTCGATTGGATAGGAGATGGGCTGGATGAGATGGAGCGAGGAGACAGTGCTTCAAATCGGTAATGCCACCCTCTTTTCAGGCTTTTCTCTTTTAGCTGCTATCGAACTCGATTGGGTAGTGCTTGCCATTGACAAAACGCGCTGACAAAACAGGGGAGGTTCAGGTTCTGCCACCACATTCACAATTATAGTGGAATTGTTTCCTTGTAAAGCGAAGCTCAGTGATGGCAGTGTCCAAGACATTGATAGAGATACCACCGTGAGGTTGGATGTCGAATTTGCAGATGTTGATCCCCAGGAATTGGAGAGCATGAAGGAGAAGGCCGTGGGCAATTTGATGGAGAGAATTGGGGAGAGTATTATTTGGGGTCCAGAACAAGAGGTATCTCTGCAATGTTTCGATAACTATAATGGTGAATATGTGAGAATTGAAGATGGAGAATCCATGGTTGCTGAAATTGATCAGCAAGAAGGGTGGGCAAGCAAACAAGTAACATTTTATGCAGAGCTAATTGATCTGCAAACTCATTCCAGAGTTGGTTATGTGCCATCAAAGATGGCTGCACAGGTGGAAGATGATGAGTGGGTTTCACAAAAGAAGATGTTGGCATTGTTGACTGAACCGACTGTAGTAGTTGAAGATACAGGGATTGATGCAGATGGAGAGGAGGGAACCCATGGTGCTAGGAAGATTGTTGTTGACTGGAATGTAGTAGAGTTGAATGAAAAAACAGATTTGGTCATTACACCAATATCTGACATTGATATGGCCGAAATGTTTGGCATTCAAGTTGATGACAAAGATAAGGAGAAGAATGACAGTTCTTTGCCTGCTGATGGTAACACAGGCCCTAGAAATGCAAATGAGGATGAAGAAGAGCTGATGAGAGAGGCTGCAGATGATGTGGATGATGCAGATGATAATGAGCTGGTTTGTTTGTATGACAAAGAGAACCCATTATTGAGGTGGGAAAGTTGTGGCCAAGCATGAAGGAGTTTAGGATGTCTTTCAGGACCTATGCAGTGAAAAAAGAGTTTGATGCCAAGACTATGTGGACTGATCGAAAGAAATTTTATGCTCGGTGCAAAGGTTATGATGGTGGTGGCAATCCTTGCAAATGGTACTTGTCTGCCAGACTACAACCTGATGGAAGTACAGTAAGGGTAAATCAAATACCACACCAGCATACATGTATGACCACTTCACAGAGAGTTTCAAAGATGACATCACAGCTTTGGGTTACAGAGAAGATTACTCCTATTTTAGCCAAGACTCCAAACACTACTGCAAAGAGGCTTAAAGTTGACTTGGAGAAGCTGTACCCCATCCAGCTGCAATATACCACAGTGTGGAAAGCAAAACAAAGGGCCATGAAATCATTGTATGGTGACTGGGCAAATACATTTAGGATGTTGTATAGTTTTAAAGCAGAGGTGGAGAAGAGGTCACCTGGGAGTGTGGTGGAGATAGATACAGAGGTAACAGAGGATGGCAGGGTTTTATTCAGCAAGTTTTTTATGTGTTTGAAGCCTTGCATAGATGGATTCAAAGCAGGTTGTCGTCCATATTTGAGCATAGACTCATCTTTTTTGACTGGAAAGTGGAATGGTCAGTTGGCTGCATGCAATGCTCTAGATGGACACAACTGGATGTTCCCAATTGCAATAGGAATGTTTCAATCAGAGACAGAGGCATCATGGATATGGTTCATGATGCAACTGAAAAGATGCATAGGGCCAGTTTCTCCTTTGGCCATCCACACAGATGCATGTAAAGGGTTGGAAAATGCAGTAAAAAATGTTTTCCCCCATGCTGAGCAGAGGGAGTGCTTTGGACATATGTGGATGAATCTGATAAAAAAATTCAGAGGAGATGAATTTGGGCGCATGTGGCCAGCAGCAAGATCATACACCAGACAGACACATTCCTATCACCTTGGTAAGATAATGGCATCATGTAGTGATAATGAATTTGCTTCATGGTTGAACACCCACCATTCTCTGTTGTGGTATAGATCAGGTTTTAATACTGCCATAAAATGTGATCATATCAATAACAACTTGGCAGAAAGTTTTAACAACAAAGTGAAGGATTTGAAAGACTTGCCTGTGCATGACATGGTGGACCAAATAAGGATCATGATCATGCGTTTGTGGGAGTTGAGAGGAAAAATTGCTAATATTTTGGAAGGGGACAAGCTTCCAGCAGTGGTACAACAGGTGGTCAACAGGAGTAGAAATCTTTCACATCTATCTGTTGAGAAATCTTCCTTGTGGGGTGCTGAAGTTAGAGATACAAAGAGTGGCAAGAGGCATGTGGTAAATACTGAGTTGCATGAGTGCACTTGCCAAGAGTGGCAACACACTGGAAAACCATGTGAGCATTCCATACTTTTTTTGGCATCTAAACCCAGGTTAAATATGCACCCATATTTGCATGAGTATTATTCAGTACAAAAATTCAAAGCTGCATATGCAAGTCCAATTCCTGCACTGACTGACCAATCTCAGTGGCCTGAGGTGGAAATAGAATTTACCTTGTGTCCCCCTGTCACTAGAAGAAAGGCTGGGAGGCCAAAACAGAGCAGATTCAAAGCTTGGTTTGAGAAAGGTGGTTGTAGTAAGAAGGGGGAAAAGGAAAAGGAAAATAATGATAAGCCCAAAAGGGCTCAAAAAGGTAACAAAAATAGGTGCAAGTTGTGTGAGGTACTTGGGCACAGAATTGGTTCATCCAAATGCATCTACACTCCTCAGAGGCCAAAGTATGTTTATGTTACTGTTTTTGCAAGTTTTTGATTTTGCTACTTGTTCTAGTATCTAACCAAGTCAAATGCTTTATTTTTTAGGAGGAAGCGTGCAGAAAAAGCCCCACCTCTTGTTGTTGAACAATGCTGGCCAGTGAAAAAAGCAAGACTCAATGGCTTTAGAAGGAAGAGCACTAAGCAGATAATGTTTGGTGACAAAGATATGGAGCAAACTGAAACTGTTACTGCTGAACATGAGCTAAGTGTTTCTGTTTTGGACGATGTGATGCATACTGAATCTGTTTTGCAGGCGCTAGGGCAATCTGAAACTGTTGCAGATGAAGCAACTGTTGTGCTGCCATGCGAATCTGCTTTGACAGCTGTGTTGCCATGTTTGGAGGTTGTGCTGCCAAGTGTTGAGTTGCAAACTGAAGTAGTTGAACAATGTGTGCCATCTACTCAATCTGCAGAAGTGCAAACTGAAGAAGTGGGACATGGTCAGGTGCAAAAGTTGAGGGGGCCTAGTGTAGTTGGCAAGAAAACCAAGGGGCCAAAAAGCAAGAGCATCAGCATCAACAAACTATGCGCCGTGGAACCGAACGGTGGAAAAAAGGAGAAGAAATCGGGTGGTAGAAAGAAGCAAAAGAAATAGAGTCGAAATCATTCAAATTTGATGTGAAAACTTAAGTTTGTTGTCATTTGATGTGAAAACTTATGTTCTTTCATGTGAAAACTTATGTGCTATGATGTTGATTTGACTTGAAATAAAATTCAAATTTGAACCGAGATTCAAATTTGAACCTATCTCCAATATATTTGGGGCTCATTTGTTTGTTCTGTGATGTTGCATTGTTTTATGTATTACTATGCACTTTAGTTCATAAATCCAACCCTTTTTGTGAAGTCCAACTCACAGTCACTGAAAATGTTGTCCAAACAGGCTCCAAAGTAAGGGAAAATGGCCCCATTTCTAAGCAAGTTTTTTTCGACCTTCTCAAAATCACCCAAAAGATTTTCTTAGCTTATATTACACCTATATAGGATCAATACGAAGTCTCACATTTTTTTGAATAAGTATTCATATTATTTAATTTATTTTTGAAAAAACACCCTTTAATACAAAGTCAGCAATAAAACAAGTTTAAAATTTTAAAAATGAAAAAATAACTTCAGATCCTCCTTAGTCACTCCAAAATGAAGCTAAGGTGAGGTTTTTGATTTTTTTGCATTTTCAAAACCTCAAACCCTCTTCTCACTCCTTTGAACTCTATGCAACCTCAGTCGAGATAGTCCAATTTGTGAAGGTTTTTTCATGCAAAGATCATTAGATCAAGTTTATCATTTTATATCGTAACTATGTAACATAAAAAGACTACATGCGCAGGTTTTTCATTTTTTAGATTTTTTTTGAATTAGTTATACACATTTGAATGTTCGGTCAAACCTTTCAAAACCCCGTTGACTGCCTCCAAAACCCATGTAACCCTAGCGCCAAACGTCCACCGTCGATCTAACCCTAACGCCAAACTGCGGTCGTCGGATAGGCGTTCTAGAAGGATTCGAGGGGGGGGGGGGCGATCCATGGGAGCCCTGATTCTCCAATCTGATTGGCCACCGTTGTTTCTCTCTGACGAATAGATAACGTTGAGCGGGGGAGCATCTCAGTGACGGTTGGGCCAAGCGGATCGGGCCCGGCAGAGCCTGGCGTGCGTGCGCACGGCCGTCGAGAGGGGGGGGGGGATGGGCTGCATGCGAGAGGGTCAATGGCATGTGGGCCGTCCCTGTCCCATGCATGCCATGCAACGTCGCAGCCTAGCTATTTTGTCTCATGCACGCATCGACGCAGTAAAGCACGGCAGGGGCGCGGGCTTGCATGCACGCATCGACGCAGTAAAGCACGGCAGGGGCGCGGTCTTGCATGCACGCATCGACGCAGTAAAGCACGGCAGGGGCATTGCGTATAGGTACGTCGCATCCTAGCTATTTTAACAAATGCATGTTTGAACCTGAGATACGGGACGTACGCGTCGGTGGTGCAGCTCCTTTTTCAGTGTCACGCGCGGATGAACGGGCCTGTTTCCCACGCGGCGTCACCGTCGATGCAAGTGCACAAAACGATGCATCTCGCTTGTGCTGCCGGTGCCTCTTTGGATGCTCTGCCCGCCGTTTTTGAATTAATGCCCGCAATTACTCTATGCCAGTAGGAACGGAGAAGAGAAAATGATCGAGAAGGCACCGTGTACACATTGACCACGATTGCAATGCGGCTATAAAAGGGCACCATTTCCTCATCCCTCTCACACTCATCTCCCCATCTCTCAAGCCTCCTCTGCTTCTTCTTTTCGAGCCAAATCCACCACTCGAGCCACCATGCAGTTCAACGGCCCTACCTACCGTCGCCCTCGCACCGTGCCGGAGAGGGAGTACCCGGCCGGATTCATCGTCGAGAATAGCATGAGGGTGTGGGCCATCTCAAGGTGGAGGGGCCCTAGAGAGTTGGCTCGCTTCTTCCTCCAAGCCGGCTACCGCCACCTCCCTCCGGGCACTCCGCCCATGTTCCACCTCCACGAGCAGTACGGTGGCAACGCCAACGGCCTCGTCATCGGCCTCCACGTCACCTTCACCAACCCCTACGACGCTCACCACCTCCTCGGCCAGGTGTTCTGGTGTGGATGCGAGTTTATCGCGTTGACGACCTACAACATCTTCACCAACTTCGACCACATCTTCCCTCACCCCAACGGCATGCACACCCTCCCCTACCAGATGCCGGAGAACGACGAGTGAGGGGCGCCGGCTAAGGAGGAGGGGCCAAGGAGTTGTTCGAGTGCGAGTCTTTCTATCTATCTAGCTTGTGTTTGTGTTGGTTCGGGCGTGTGTGCCCGTGTCTTCTATCTATCTAGTTTTATGTTTTATGAACTATATGTTGTAAGGGGATGCCCCTCTATATGTTCTATCTATCTATGCTACTAGGGTACCCGATGCCCCTCTATCGTGCTATCTATTAATGTTTTTTCGGGCTAGTGCTATCTTTTTTTTGATTTGTGCTATGGTGTTTTCAAAGTTTCTCCATTGCATTTTATTTATGTGGCCATGTGAACTAAAAATGCACTAAAACATGATCCAATCATATAAGTTGTTGTTAGCACGAGTCTAGTTAATTATCTTCCTTTTATGTTTTATGCACTATATGTTGTAAGGGGATGCCCCTCTATATTGTAAGGAGATGCTACTAGGGGCACACTAGATGTCTTCTTTTTTTGAAAGTGGCACAACCTTTTTCGATTGAAACACACGAGTAAAAAGTTTGAAAACACCATAGCACAAATAAAAAAAATAAAATGGTGCTTGGTTGAAATAAACTAGAACCAAACAATTGCAACTTTTTTGGTTCACAAAGACTGCAAGTTAGACTGCTAACTAGAACCAACCTTTTGTTTTAGCCGAAACAACACGGGACCCTACAATCGGACACGATAGCTTATGCATAAAAATAGCTCAAATAATTATCAGATGAGTTATCTAAAAAAAGGTGAAGGCAGGAAACTTAACATTTGTGAAATAACCTAAAGCCGAAAAGATATATCGATGTCAATGACCGTTTGCACTTTTTTTTGCACTAGCTACACTTCTTTTATCAATGGGCCTGGATATGTTCTATTCGGCCCTGCCTAACTTCTATATGGGCCTGGCCTTTTCGGGCAACTGTGGACGAACATTTTTTTTCCTTTTCTCCCTCTACCACTGAAACTGAAACTGAAACTGATGACGAACTGAAGAACTGAAAAAACGAAACAGAGTGGAGAAGACATGCCGAATTCGTACAGCGCAACACTTTTATTCAAATGTACATATCATTACGATTACAATGATGCCCAATCTATTCACTTACGACTAATTATCATCACATAAACAAATGCGAGAGCAATTACACAAACATAAAAAAGTCCGGCCCTCAAATTGCCCTGCTTCTGCAATTCGATGAGTTTCTTCATCTGCTTGTTCAGCTTCTTCAGCTCTGCCGTCACTCCTGCATCCCCCACAGTAGCACCCATGGAAGGGCGGGCGCCCCCAATGGAATTGCCAGATCCAGATGCGCCCGATCCAAACTTGCCCAACTTCTCCGCCTCCAACGGTAAATCGAGCTCCCCTGATGCACCCTCCAGTTGAATCCGCTCTATGTACTCATCTAGCCACTCAAAATGGGTGCATTGCTTCAATTTCTGAAATAGGAAAGATGAACCCTAAATCCCAAATCCGATGGGGAAAAATGGGCAAATTTGAAATTGGGAGACAAAAACCAAAATTGGCATATTGAGAAGTAAAATCTCACCTTTCCCTGCTCTGGTTTGCTCTCGCATTTCACGAATTCCCGCCCAAGGTTGCCATTCTTGTCGGTCGTTGTGACTAGCCGCTTCAGGGGTGCGATACGTGGGCATGCAGGGCACCTTGTCATGGGCACTGCGCCACAGCGCGGCCATGAGCGGCGGGAGGCTGAAGCGGAGCTCGACATTGCCAGGTCGCGGCCCGGAACGGCGTTGCTGCCCGTTGTCGCCGGAGAAGAAGAACAACAACGGTCGGGGAGGGGGGGGGGAGGATGGGCTCGGGTGCTGCACGGCTCGGGGCACGGCTCGGTGTCCTCTTGTACCAATGCTGACCTGGATAAGTTAGTGGGTCCCACGCTGTGGGTCCCGCTCACCTGACCAATGTTGAGTTGGATAAGTTAGTGGGTCCCACGCTGTGGGTCCCGCTCACCTGATTCAAGTTTTAAACATGTGTCTTTGGATTAGGCAGCAGTGTCGCATGGGAGCTATTTTTTCCAACACAGATGTCGCATGCGAGCCATTACAACCAACTACGTCGCATGAGAGACAATTCACACCAACGACGTCGCATGGGAGCTATTCGCCCATATCCATGCCTCAAACAGAGATTGGGTTCTTTGACTTTGAGCTACATATCCGTGCCACAAGTCATCGACCCAGTTGACAGTTGTATGGCAATTTTGTTTCGGGATTAAACAATTTGTCCAGTTCTATGTGGTTCGGCTGTGATTGCCCCTTTGATGATTTGTCTGCACTATTGTTCGTGTTCAAAGTTAATATAGTTTTTGTTTTATTTCATTTACATGCATGGCCATTCTATTGTTCAGGTTTGGACATTTTTTATTAATGCAATTCCTTTTTGTTTTAGCTCTTCTGCTTTCAGGTATGTATATGTTTTGCCTCCTGTCTTCTCCACAGCTGCCTCTCTCCCTCTTCACCTTCTCCAGCCTCATATAAATCCCACTGCTCTCCTCTAAAAGGAAACAGATGTGTTTAATTCTCCCAGGTAACTGCTGCAGTACATTTCCCCTTTAATCATTGGAGCTGCTCATGAGTCATGACCCTGCTCGATAGTCGCTGGGTTTTGCCCTTGGATATTCGGCCACATCCATCGCGTGTTGGTGCCCTACATGTTGACCGGGACATACCTGCGTCCTCACGCCACAACCCCTGTCCGTACTCCGTACATGCTACCCCAGCAGCCTCCTCATCGTACCTATAGCCCATCAAATTGTTTACTAAGTCGCTGTTCGAAATTGTTTGCAAAACGATGCTGAATTGGAACTATATGTATGGCCTCTTTTTCTGCGGTTTGTTCTTGCAATCATGAGCCAGAGGTTGGAAACATCCTAGGTTGGGTCACGTCTACGCCGTCGACACCACCTGCAACCTATTTCAACCCCCTTTGTACAAGGTTCTCCGTGATTCCTCCATTCCAATCTCCCTGCACCATGTTGTTCGTTAGATTACTACCATGCATTTGACCTGTTGATCGTTTTCGCCCTGCTTTCCTTCAGTATATTTAGAGAATCAATGTTCGTATCATGAATCACGTCTTTGTGTTGATGTTTTTTTTCCCTAGCTCATCACTAGGTAGTCATGGATTCTTATTTTGCTCTTCTTTTGTTTTGACTGGGTGTATATAGTATAAACAGACATGCATACACACTGGGTTCAGACTTCTGTGTAAACTGAAACAGGGAATTAATCGTTGTGCCATGTTCCAAACTAAAAAAAGAGAAAAGTTGACAAATGATTGGTTAGCAAATATACATAGCCGCAGGCAAATATATTTTAGGTTGCTGACTGCACAATCTGAACTATATAACTTTGAAAATATATTAGACTCTTTCTCTTGGGAGTTTAGAGCTGTTGTAGCGTTGCTATATGAATAGATGTCCAGCTCACTTGATTGTGTAATATAGATGTGTAGGTGAGACCTCAAACTGAACCATAATATTAGGTTTAGAGATGCAGATGCACATGGCCAATGATCTCAAATGTATATGTGATGTTTCAGCATATATGCAGTTCTGGTCACTGACTGACAAATTCGTAGAAATACAAAATCAGTACGTACATTCAGAAAAAACGTGTTATTAGTTTTATCATTGTGGCATATCTGCAGTTCTGGTCATTGACTAACAAACTGTATAGGCCACTGTATACAAAACTACAAATATATTATGATGTGGGGCTACATGTATAGACATCATCTGCACTTTTTTTGCAAGCTTCGACTTTGATTCATGTGTTCACCTCTTTATCTTACCTTAGTGTAGATTGCCATCTCTGCAGAATGTGAAGTTAGTTGTGTAGTTTCTTACTTAAATTAGCAAGATGCCCGTACATTGCACGGAACATTAAGATGCATTTTTTTAACGAAACACCTGTTGTGATTAACCCATGCGGGAGTAATCCCATATGTAAAAACTAATGATATCTCGAGAAAGAGGAGAGATAAGGTGAGGAGTGGGTCGTGGTGGTGATTGGTGGTCGGACTAAGCGGAGGCATGGGGACGGATTGTTCCTGAGGCTTCCTTTTTTAATTGCTCAACAATGTGGTTGTGGGAGATAAGGATGAACAAGGGAAGGCCTTATCTGCAAATATGGAGAGAGGTGCGGGTAATTTTTTACAAAATTGTTATAGTTTGCTTTCTATCCGTCAGATATAGATCGAACAGTCTATATTGCAAGATGGCAGATACACCATCATCACCAACTCGGTTTTTTATAGGAGTAGAGATTTGGTTCATGACCTTTCACACAAAATTCATGAAAAAACCCCGCAGCAACGCGCGGGGCATCAGCTAGTTTCCCTATGTGAACGTGTACGTTGTTGAGCAGTGGTTTTGATGAATTGATGATTGATCATTGTAAGTCGGTACCAGTGGGTGCTAGTAGCTAGCTTTCTTCTGTGTTGACTACGGGCCGACACATCTGCATTCATGGCGAACCTACCATGGGGTTGAGCGTTTTTTTTTTCAGAAACACATGAAATTTTGTTCATACTAGTAACAATTAGAGGCACGCTGATATGGATCTAGGATAAAAAAAATACAAAGTAACTCCTATGACTGAGAATTATGATGAAATCTCTTGGAAACGCCTTTTTGTGGTATCAATCTTTGCTAAAAGAAATACTCCCAAGACTTCATTAAAAAGACTGCAATTGGACTGAAGCAATGATGTTATAACTCTTTCACACGAATGAACATTACTAATAAAGATTTTTGCAAACGCCTTGAGTAGCCCATCCAAAAAGTTGAGAAGTCTTAATCGATGAACGTACTTGTGTCGGGATGATCCCCTAGAAGTGATGGTCGCCCAATCACAGTATCTTCACCATTTATCAGAAACATTAAAATTGAGCACTTTTCCAGCCCTCTCAGACCATCAGCCCTCTTAGCCGTCGGATCTTCAGTTTTAAGCATTTTCTGCCATCAAATTAGCAGTGAATAGCGCGTAAGCTCGTTTCGTTCGCTAATACCGACCGCTTACCGTGCTGGGCCGCTGCTCCATGAGCTTTTTTGGACGTTATGTGTTAAATTGGGCCCAATGGGCTCTAGCATTCTCCTATCCCGACCCCGGCATCTCTCTCCTTTCTCCCAATGTGGCCGGTAGGACGAATCCTGGCAGGCAGCGCTGGCGACCACAACCTCGAGCAGACCAGTGGTCCGCCTCAAGTCACCTCACCGCCAGCCTCCACCCCTATCCTCTCCCCCAAAGCAATCGACCTCGTCTCCCACCCTCTCCTCCTCGCCTCATCAGAATAGAAGAGAACAGGGAGATCGACCAGGTCAGGCGCCGGTCATGGCGGCGGCCAGATCCGCCACGGCCGTAGCCACCTCGCTGAGGCTCAGATCTTGGCTGCCATGGAGGTCAGAACAACACGCCGGGACAAGACCTAACCTCGACCACATGAGAAGATGTCTGCCTGCTCCGCGCCACCGACGCCATGGAGCTTCCCCCTTCTAGCAGGCTAGCATTCATTCTTCTCTGATCCACTATGTTGCCCCTTCATCTTCAACCTCTCTGCAGATTTTTCTTTCTCCCCACAACACAATCCCTTCTCTACCCGTGGTTCATCACCTCAAGACCTCAAGATTTAGTGATGATTCCAGTCAGATTGGTTTGTTGCGTACTTAATCATCACCCTATAGATGAATTATTATTTGTTTTTGCCATAAATGTTGTTCATGTTGTTGTCCATATATTTAGTTGGTGTCACAACAGTGATTTGAGCATCATGAAAATCTAGGAATACCCCTTAAATTTTAGTCTGTTATACAGAAACGAGGACATGGCGCCATGCAAGCGAGAGGAGCAAGGTGGCTTCTGGGGCTTAGAATAGCAGGGTGAGATGGAGTTTTGTGGAGCACTAAGATAGATACAGTTACGGTACTGTATTTTGAGTAGTATTTCTGGTTCATCAGGTTTGGTATTGGGATTGGTTGCTCTCGCCTGTTGTGATGTTGGGTTGCTATTTACCCATATTCGTGTAATAAGTAGTTGGTTGTATAGAATTCTGTAGTTGGATGTAGAGTTCTTGCTTCGATTCTGAGGTGTTTTGTGTCTGTTAATTTATAATCATGGCTGATCCTTGTGACCAGAACCTGAAAACTTGCTTTGTATTATCAATTTCATTACTGCAAATGAAATTGTTGAAAAAAAAATGTTGTTCATGTTGTGCTACGCTCTGCACCAATCGTTGATTTGTGTGCCAGGCCACCACCACGGTCGCACCCGCATCTATGCTCCATTCAATCACATCGTCCTACGATGCACACAACATACACTACAAAAAAAAGACACATCCGTGACATTTTGGGCCGAATGAATTTTTTTTCTGTCATACATATGACACTTCTATGACGATAATTGTGACAAAACCCGGTATCATCATAGATGTGGTGGGCTCCTACTTCAATGACAAAAAATCATGGCAGAAAATGGGCTTTTCGCCCTGGGCGGGCCGGAGACGCAGCTGCATGACATTCTTTGGGCCGTCCATGACGGAAAAAACCGTGGTAGAAGCGAGGGTGAGGAAAATTTCGGGGAGTTCCCGATTACGGTGGGAGGTCGGGGCCCGAGCGATGCACGTTTCTCTCGTACACGTACGCGCGTGTGTACGAGGCGTTGGCTCTAACTGAACCCGAGCGAGACGTTGGGCTCTAACTGAACCAGAGTGATTGCACTGCAGGCTACGCGTTACTGAACCCGAATGATCGATCGATGGCTGTTAACTGAACCCGATCGAGCGATTCCTTCGCTGCTGCTCCTAACTGAAGCCGATGGATGCTGCCTCTCTGGATGAACAGTGAGCGTTGTGGGGGGGGTGGGGGCTGGATGAACAGTGAGCGGTGGCATTGCCACTGGATGAACAGGACCCCGTGGTGTGGAGGGATGGATGAACAGGACGACCCCGTGGAGGGCTGGATGAACAGTAGACGGTGGAGGGGTGCCCGTGGAGGGGTGGTTGAATAGTATCCGGTGGAGTAGCGCGCGGTGGAGGCTGGATGAATAGGAGCCCGTGGAGGCTGGAGGAGGTCGACGGTAGCCCGTGGAGGCTGGAGGAGGTCGAAGGTGGAGATGAACAGTATCCCGTGGAGTCCCGTTTTGCGGTACGCCACACCCCTCCCGATCAACAGGTCCTCCGTTTCGACCGTAGCACTCCAACACAAGTCCATTTCGTTTGTTTTGCGGTACGCCACACCCCTCCCGATCAACAGGACCCCCGTTTCCACCGTAGGAGGTCCGTTTCCTCCGTTTTGCGGTACGCCAAACCCCTACCGATGAACATGATCCCGTTTGGAACGTGGCCTGTCAAACACAAGGCCGTTTCCTCCGTTCTGCGGTACGCCAGGCCTCGTTTCCATCGCCTGTTCCGTCCAAGCCCTCCCGATGAACACGACGACGCATTCTGTTCCGACCCAACCGATTGGCTCCCACACGTTTCGTTGCCTCCCGATGAACACGACGCATTTTGTTGCCTCCCCATGAACACGACGACGACGCTGTTTCTCCGTTTTGACCCAGCCATGTACACGAGCCTTGGCCGTACGTATGCGCGAGTAGGCGTTCGAGACCTCGCCCGTATGTACACATACGTGGCCGTATTTTCTTTCTTGCACACTGGCCGATGTACGTACGTGTACATGCTACGTGCGCGCCTCTACATCGACACATGCGCGCCTCTACATCCACCAGTATATATGTACGTACATGTTCGCGACCAGAATGAGAACGCTACGTACGCTTCGACCAGGTGGGTCCTGACTTTCAGGCAATTCCTTGCGTGCGCAGATGTAGCTGGTAGGTCCCAGCAGTCAGGGGGGCGAATCGTTTTTTTTCAGACGCACTTCCTTGCGTGCGAAGATGTAGCCGGTGGGTCCCAGCAGTCAGGAGGAAACGTTTTTTTCGCAAAATACGGTGGCCCGTCCGGTGGGTCCCCGCTGTCTGGTGGAGGAATAATTATTTTGCGCATAATAAGGAGGCACTTCCTTGCTGCGGCCGTGGACCCAGCTGTCAGCCTCTCCACGTACAGTCCACGTCTGATGGAAGCCGTTCCTTGACCACGTTGACCACGCCACGCCGAGAGCACCAGGGCGGTGGATGACGGAGAGGCCTAGGAAGGGGACGACGTGGAGCCGGGGAAGACGCGACAGTGGATGCCCATGCGTAGAGGAGTACGAGGGTTCACTGGTTCGCTGCAGAGTGAGGATGCCGTCACCGCAGTATAATAGGGGGTGTGGGTGAGTAAAGGGATGGCCTGGCCAGCGGTGGGAGTAGTAGGAGGCGGTGAGGCCTCCGCCGCATCGCAGTCGGCCACGGGAGGCAGGAGCATGAGGCACGACCGGCGCTGGTTTGGGCGGCTGGAGCAAGAAGACCAGAGGCTGAAGAAGCACTATGGCCGTTGGATGGACATCGTACGGTCACTGGAGCTAGAATCGTGCAATTTGACTAAGTTGACAAAGCCCTCCGTCCCCGTCAACTTAGTAGGTCCACAAGTCAGCCTGCCACTATACTGGGTCCCAGCTAACAGGGGGAGTATTCATTTTTTTGTGCGTAATAAGGAGGTACTTCCTTGTGTGCGAAGATATTGCTGGTGGGTCCGAGCTGTCAGCGGCAGTAACGTGTTTTTTCGCGAAATACAGAGGCCCTTTCGGTGGGTCCCAGATATCAGGTGGAGGAATCATTATTTTGCGCGTAATAAGGAGCCATTTCCTTGCGTGCGACCGTGGACCCAGCTGTCAGCCTCTCCACGTACAGTCCACTTCAAATGCATGTCGGTCGTTGACCATGTTGACCAGGCCGCGCCGTGAGCACCAGGGCGGTGGACGACGGTGAGGCCTAGGAAGGGAATGACACGAAGGCAGGGAAGACTCGACAGTTGTTTCACATGCGGAGGGGGGTATGACTGTACGAGGGTTTACTGGTTCGTTTGCCGTCGCCGGAGAATAAGAGCAGGTGTGGGTGAGTAGAGGGATGGCTAGGCCAGCGTGGGAGTACGGTGGGGCGGTGAGGCCTGCGTGGCAGCACAGCCGTCCGCGGGGAGGAGGGAGCAGGCAGTCCCGCCGGCGCTTGTTTGAGCGGCTGGAGCAGGAAGAGCAGAGATTGAAGAAGCACGACGGTCGTTGGATGGACATCGTACGGTCACTGGAGCTAGAATCGTTCATATTGACTAAGTTGACAAAGCCTCCGTCCCCGTCAACTTTGTAGACCCACAAGTCAGCCTACCACCATGGTGGGTCCCAGCTAGCAGGGGGAGTATTCATTTTTTTGTGCGTAATAAGGAGGCACTTCCAGTGGGTCCGAGCTGACAGCGGGGGGAACGTTTTTTTTAAGAAATACAGTGGTCCATCCGGTGGGTTCCAGCAGTCAGGGGGAAACGTTTTTTTCGTGAAATACGGTGGCCCGTCCGGTGGGTCCCAGCATTCAGGGGGAAACGTTTTTTTCGCGAAATACTAGTGGCCCGTCCGGTGGGTCCCTGCTGTCAGGTGGAGGAATAATTATTTTGCACCAGGGCGGCGGACGATGGCGAGGCCTACGAAGGGAACGGGACGGAGCCGGGGAAGACACGATAGTGGCTTCCCATGCGGTGGATAATACGAAGGTTGACTGGTTCGGCTGCCATCGCCGGATAATAATAGAAGGTGTGGGTGAGTAGAGGGATAGAAAGGCCAGGGATGCGAGTATGATGGGGCCGTGAGGCCTGCCCGGCAGCACAGCCGGCCATGGAAGGCAGGAGCAGGCGGTTCCGGCGGCGCTGGTTTGGGCGGCTGGGGCAGGAAGATCAGAGACTGAAGAAGCACGATTGCCGTTAGATTGACATCTAATGGTCTGACGCTGGTAGAGTTGATTGTTGACTAAGTTTTCTTTTGAGAAACCTTGTGTACGCATGAACTTAGTAGGCCCACAAGTCAGCCTCCAAATATGTGGCAGACAACATAAAGCCCATTTGCTATTTTTTTATAATTTGCAGCCCATTTGCTAATTCTTAAGGAATTATTACAGCCCACTTTCTACCCAGGACCACGGTCAAAAAGTTCAACCTTATTTTGCATATTTCCGTGGAGTCCGAACAGTTGTAATCCCAAAATGATAAACATTTTTTTAAGAACTTATTGATTTGCCAAAAAATCGTTTTGTTTTTGTAAGCAAATAAGACGTGGGACAATTGAGTTGGTTTAAGGGAAAACCAGTGGTAAAAAAATCAGCGCTGGGTCGGAAAAACAACAAAAATAAGGATGTAAATATGAAAAGGAAATTTTATGTGTTTTAAATATAATGATATGTGTATATGAACTAGTAAAACTATATGTAGACATTAGAAAACGGATGTAGGACATGCGTTTCAAGAGGAAAATAGAACTGGGTTGTGTGTTTGATTGAGTAAAAAAACTGCCTGCGGATGTTGTAAGACAAAATATAACTAACGCTGGCGGGCCAGAGGCCAGTAGATACCTGCTGGATCTTTGTGCCCCGTTGTCGTCATGGACTGGGCCTGTTAAAAACAAAACCAACCCTGGGCAGTCTACATCCCAGTTGAAACTTGCTCGACCTGAAAAAACAATATACGTGCTCAATAAACGAGAGAATTCTGCAAGCATGGACTGATAACTGGGATGCAGCAGGAATATTGTTTTTTCATTGTGATAATAAGTGCATGCACTTGTTTCGAAAAAATTGGAGAACTGGGAATTCGAACGGCAGGTGCTTATGCTACCCATCAAATAAAAATCAGGTGCCTGAAAATTCGTTTCGAAACAAATGATTCAGCTTTATATCCACGTCGACCCTCGGCATGATGGTTGGAAGCAAATGCAAGTTCATACCAAAAGATCGTTAACAACAATACCAACTTGCGGACGACAAGGTAGTACAACTACCAATACCAAACTAACTTATAATCTTTTTACTCCTGGCCCTAGTGTTCGTCTGGTAGAAAATCTTGCAGAGGACCAGCTCCCGCTCCTTCTCTTGCTCCAAGTCCCCGAGGTGGTACTGGTGCATCACCCAGTTGGTCCTCTGCTGGTCGAAGTTCTTGTTGGTGTGCAGCACCAGAACCTTTTTGCTGCCCGTCTGCCGGCCGTTGACCATCACCGGCAAGGTATTGCCGGTCTTGTGCCACATCGCGTGCATGCCACACTCCGACTGTATCTTGCGACGCGTCCACGTGCCCCTTTTGAACGCCCTGGAATTGCGCTGGAAGAAATGCTTCCTTAGGCCACTCAGTGTGATACCTGCAGTATTGTGGAATACAGGTTTTAGTGTATGTAGTTGGCATTTTCATAACATCTTTGGCATGTTGCAGTCACTTGTTTCACTTTTTATTAACTGTCAAATTGTAATTGCTTCACCAGGTCTGCGTCTAAAAAGAAAAATAGAGCTATAAACAAAGGAATATGTTTGTGCAAGTAGACGGCCGATCGGTGTCTTACCTGGAAGTTTCTCAGGTTGGGTGTAGCATATGCCATGCTCGCTGTCGATGGTTGGTATGAACAAATCGATGAGAGACTGAAATCTCGCACTGTCAGCACTCAATTTGGCCTCAAGGTGCTCGATCAGCTCCTGATCCGTGGGATCGAACTTGACGCCAGCCGGCAGCACCGACCAATCCTTCTTCGACTTGCATCGGTAATTCCAGTTATATGGTACTCAATGTATGATCAATCAACTGTTTTAAGTGAATGATGAAAGATTTCGACGAATAAGTGGTACTCCAAATCTGAAGTCCAGAATACCCGAACACGCTACCGGGATTCTTGTGTCACCTCACACGCAGCGTGTTGTCACGTCAATTCAAGGTGTGGACATGATGAATAATTTGACCGACGTATACTAGTACTGCTATTGTACTACTTACTAGTCGTATTTAGTGTTACAATTTATACATAGGTTTAACTAACAAGTACGCACTTGAAGCCTATATATATATATATGGCTTCTGCACAGCATCTCCATCATCATTATCAGTACATCCTACGCAGGTGAGTTAGGATGCACTTGATCCCGGGAAGGTATCTATCCTTCAAACCAGAGGATTGCTTCAAACTAACAACAGTACATAATATCCAACAAAAGAGGGTCGTGCTACAGTAGCAGAATACATGGCTCAGTCTAGATATCAACACGAATCAAGTTCTGCATATTTGCTATTGGCATGAACCACATCGTCGCATGTCGGGTTTGCAAAAGCCATCCGTCGCATGGAAGCTTGATGCCTTTCACACACTGAAGATTATCTGGCAACAAGCTGTGTTGACGAATCTCTGGATATGGTGATTCATGAAACCCATGGTATGATGTGTAAACACAGCCCCCCCCTCGGGAATGGAAGTTGCATAGCACGGTAATCATCGCCGGTGATATGATCGATGATTGGTTGGATGATCGATAATTGAGCCCTAGGAACAAGGAGTGGTTGCCGAGGCTGTAAACCCGCCTCCAATTGAATACGCCTGGCCCAACGGAGCTGGGATCTTTCTCGAACACGAAGCAGCCATAGCCATCAATGTCACGAACGCCCCACGCATTGTACTGCATGTGGTTTGATGTAATGGTTTGGTCAATTTGGTACGTGCGAATGAGCATCAAATGACCGCCGTCAGCTGAACGAGCGATAAACCACCACCCATCGGCTGGTATGATTCCAGGTCCTGGAATCATGAAGGCCAACGCATTTGCGTCTGTTGAAACAATTCAAATTGGAGACCAAAAGGACAAAAATAAACAATCATGTTCAGAGTATGTGTGGAATTAAGATTATTATAACAGTGACACATATCATAGACAGAGAATTGCAATGCCGTGGTCATAATCATACCCCAAGTTAAAAAAATAAGCCAATGGCTTTCATATTCTAGCAATATGTCATGGTTCAAACATCATGTAACAATGAGAGGAAAACAGCTATGACAGAGCCTACTCATATTCTACCATAGCACTTACTACTACTGTTCTCATATCAACTCTAAGCAATAACATGCGTTGTTATAAAAATCTTGGAAACGAGAGTAACATATAGCAATCATGATGTTATGCTCATAATATGTATTCTAACAATCATTAGATGCCAATTGTTCTCATATCAACTCTAACAATAACATGTGTGGTCATAAAAATCTAGGAAATGAGAGGAACATATAGCAATGATGTGGTTATAGACATGCTATGTATTCTAAATTTGTAACAAATGAACAGGCAGTCGTATTCATAAGGTAAAGATGAGATGAGATAGAACAATTACACGATGATAGATTCCACCAGTATAGGCAGCCAATCTGTGCGTCGACCGCGTAAACGATGCCATCGTGCACTATAGCATCAGACAGAAATGTTGCCTCAACAGGATTGATGATGAGCCATAACCATGTATGGCGACCGGATTCCAGATAGACTAATCCCATGTTGAACAAGGCAATGAGCTTGTAATCCATGTAGTCTTCTGATGGTGTGGGCACTTCGCAGATTACAACTTTCTGCAAACAGAGGTCGAGCCAAAAGCTTGACGCGTCTCGTGCGTAGTAGGCAGGAGTGTCCGGCGGGCCGCGAGGCTCGATGGCGGCGGTATCCAACGATGGAAGGGTGATCTCTCGCTGGGTGTAGATATCCACGAGACGCCACGGACTACCGGAGTGGTGGATGAGGACGATCCAGTTGTCCTTCATGCCCGCCCAGTAGTGGCCGCGCATGAAGGACAGGTGGGCGGTTAGTGGTAGCATGTCGAGGGGCACCACGGCAACCTCCGTAGGATCATCAAGTCGGTGTCTGGGCCACCTGCGAGGATCGGGCATCAGCAAGCAGGGTGTCTTGAAAAGAGCCGGCCGGTTGCAGACGAGTAGACGGTACAAAGACACCGAGCATGCGGCCAGACGGACGGTGCTGAGTAGGTCCATACGATTACAGATCTGCTCCAAGAGAACATCGGGGAGGGAATTCCAATCATGGCTCTGCGTGTCAGTCGGTTCTGCCATTGGGGTTTTCGGTGCCTGCGAGCCAGCGGGGAAGTGGATTCGGGCGGGCGAGCGAAGAAGCTTCTCCTCGTGTGGCCGAGCAGTGAGCGGGGGGATATGGTACGTGCGAGCTACCAAGGAAGATGGCGCGGGCGGGCGAGCAGTGAGCGGGGGTAAATGGTGTGCGGCCGACGATGGGGAAGAGAGGAGGAAGAAGAAGAGAGGAGGAAGCAGAGTGGAAGACGGGGAAGAAAGTGCATTAAATATCAATTCTACTAGTACTACTACCAGGATATACCGTCCTTCGGAGTGTAAATAGTTACACCGATGACATGTGGGTCTACCACAAGAGGGCCCATATGTCAGTTAATGGAGGACAGAGGTGCGTAGGCGTATTTGCGGAAGCGTGCTCTACTGGCAAACATGATGGCAGTACTGGGTAAGGCTGATTTAGTAACACCAACACGCTGGTTCAGCTTATTAATTACGTGTCCCATCTGCTGCAGCGTGTATTGTCACTTCACTGCGAAGACTAGTTGAATAGTTCTCTCTGACCGAGATGGGGAATAATGGATCGCGAAGACTTCCTTTCTACAGTATCCCTATGCCTCTACGCTCACTTCACTCATTTTGCTCCGTACCTAGTCACTTGTTGAAATCTGTAGAAAGACAAATACTCCGTATTTGGGAACAGAGGGAGGCTTTTACTCCGTATTTGGGAACAGAGGGAGTATCACCATATGGAGGGAACAGAGGAAGCTTGAAATATGAACATGTCAATGGGAGGGAGTAAGCTCCATGCATGCATGCATGCATGCAACATGCAACACTCACACGTACACATGGACACACGCAACACTTACGCACCCATGCGGCACACAGCATAGGATGCAACACGTACGCTCACGCTCAAGTGCTCAACCTACTCCCTACGTCCGTGAAAGACTGTACATTTAGAGATTTACACATTGACCAGGGCATAATTAACGCCCAAAAGTAGCAGACTTATGTGTGCATGCGACCATTGAGAGAAGAAGATTAAATGAAGGCCGTTGCATGCTGTAATTAAGGATAGACATGTAGCCTATACCTAGAGCACAAGTTGGTGCATTAGTCAATCAATATCGATTTAGATTAAAGGCTAAATGCATCGGAAGTGTAGATGTACATCATGTACTACACTCTTTGTTTTATAGCCGATGTACACTCTTTGTTGGAAGACCGAGGGAGTACACGTGCATGCACTCACATACACAGCCAGGGTGGTTCGCACGCAAGGGTTGGACTCCTGTCGCGCCTGCGTAAAGTTTTGTTTAACTGATTTCTTTGCTCTGCCAACTGACAGGTGGGACCCAGAAACCAGGTGACAATTTAACCAGTCAACAAAGTGCCACGTCGACTATGTGGCCGGTCAGTAGGGTGCAATACGGTGCTCTACGATGAGCTAGTGATCGTATAATCACCGCAAAACTATATATAGTGACCGTAAAGAGCGTATTGTTACATACGTTGACCGCCAGTGTATTTTTCTCGTTTCAAATTAAGCCATATTAATCGGAAAGGACGCAGTATGGACTACTAGTACTAGTACTGCTTTGATGTGTCCCGTAAACTCGCCGAACGAGGAGAAGCTTGCTTACTACGCCTCTCCCTCGCCCACGCGCGCGGTGGTTCGCAGGACGAGGAGAGGGTTTTGACTACAGCGCCCTCTCCCTCTCCCTCCCTCCCTCGCCCTCGCGGTGGACATGCAGCAGTTCAATCGGTGTCAGATTGCCAGAAGCATATTGTACTGTAGTATCATCATTGTTGGACCTTCCGAAGAGGCGAAGAGCCAAGTGCAAGGTTCACACGAGTACGAACTGTTGAACCTCCCGAAGAGGCAAAGAGCCAAGCGCAAGGTTTTATAGGAGTTGTCGTCCTAGTAGGAGTGTACTACAACTATAGCGAACGATGCTACTGTATGATGCCGCCACGTCACGTATATCCAAAGCTGTGCCACCTTTTTTTCTCAAAGAGCGTGTTGGAGCCCGTGCAACAACCACACAAGTTGCACGTACACATAACACATTTACTAGTAATAAATTCTAAAGGACAAATGCCAGTATGCCACACAAGTTCATCTCCAATTCATGTGATAAATTTGTGCACGACTAGTCTACATATATTCACAGCGCTACCGTTCACAATTACCGTACTCCACTTACATGTTATAGATGGGCTACATGTCCTCCTCCAGGTTCCAGTCCCAGGTGTTCTTCATGGATGGCACGATCCATAGCGGTGGGCAACGGGAATCATTGTCGCAGCTTTCTAGTCCGGTTCCACATGATGGAGACTCATCCAAGCTGAAGCGGCATAAATCAGGGATAGCGTGTCCCAGCATGTCGTTCATCCGGCGGTGCACACTGAAGACACAACCATGCTTCATGAACGGCAGGCCTTCCGTGTCGTGCACGGAAGGTGGCATCCGCTTCACAATGGGGTAGTTGTCCCCGATGAAAAGCGAGTACTCTCCAAGAGTGTTCCTCGGCACCCACGTAGCATCACGGGGGTCGAACTCGGCACCGTTCATCTGGTACACGCGGCATCTCAGATCTGGACACATGGTGACGTACATAGTCAAGGTCCATGCATAATAATGTTGTGCTCAAATATGGCGGTCAGTAATACTGTGCAGCAAATAGTACTACTCCGGTATAGAGGAAGTAAAATAACCGGCTTATTATATATAGCCACTCTTGGCTACATGGATGAGATAGTAAGACATGGAAAAACAAAAATGGTGGCAGCTAGTGGGTTCAAGTCTTCAAGGGCCTAGCTAGCTATACGCGTCCTCCAAGGTAAAAAGTACTCCTACTAGTACTACTAAGTATACTACTAGTACAACAATGAAAGAGAAGGCGAGAGGGTTAAAAAATGGAATACCTGGGTAGATGGTGACGGTCCGATCGTGGTAGATTGTGTGACCATGTTGCACATCAGTGGTACCATGGGTAACGACTGCTAAGATAGTTGATCCCAATATGCCAAAGTCAGCTACAAGGTTCCAGGTTAGACCGAATCGCGGATGCAAATGCACATCCAGGATCGGCGATCTTATTTTGATCGGGGGATGACTGGTCCCTGCAAAATAATGGAGTACCGTTAGGGATGCAAATGATGGTTTGTGCATTCCGTTTGTAATCTCCCGTACCGTAGGATGGCAACCAGATGAAACAAGTCCCCTGGCTTGTCACCGCGAAGATGCGGCCTAGATGGCGCACGCGTCTTCGAACGTGTAGGGGTACAAATCTGCCGCCGCCAACATGCGCCAGCCTCTGCCGTTACTGCCTCTTGCATTGATGGCAATCCTTATGTCGAACACCGCGATGAGATAGTAATCGTCGTAGCCGCGTCGCTTTGTCGGCGGGTCCGCAATTGCTATCTTCTTCAATCTCATGTAGGCATCATCATACGTATTCAAGCCCAGCCAGTCCGGAAGGCCGATCCCAATGGTGGAGAAGGGGTCTACCGGAACGGCCGCACTGCTGTGGATGTTGTGCAAAATGATGGTGGTATCCGGCCGGAGGTATGCAAGCCAATCTTCGTTGGCACCGACCCAGACCTATATATAAGACGGTGGGCAGCGGAGAAATTACGGGATGGAAATGGAATAACTAAGTACTACATGATCAAACTCCATTACTGACCTGCTCATCGGACAAAATCCGACTACCTCTCAACGTCGGCAACTCTAGCGGAGTCAACGTGCAACCATGGCCAGGGAGCGGTGGACTGTTCGAAGGATTGTCCCATAGAAGAACCTTCTCCTCGAGGACGCATGGAAGACCAACAAGCATGGCCTTTTCCCAAGCCTGTTTAAGCACCGTCTTGAAAAAGTTGGTGCAGGAAGCACCGAGTCTTGCGGCGGTGAGGACGTCGGAGCGGCGTGCGATTTCTCCCAGAGGATCGTCGTCCAAGGTCTCCCAGCCCCGACGAGGAGGAGAACCGCCTGGCGAATCCATGGGAGCAGCGACGAACTGCCTTCTCTTCGGGGGAGGGGAACTGGCGAGGAGGAGATAAGAGCGTAGTAACCGCAGGGCCTCGTCCCTTCCAACTGTAGATCGTTCCTTAGCGAAGGGGTGAGGCTATTATTTACTACTAGTACTAGCATTATGGAACGTTATGGGATTGCATTATACTGTAAATAATAGCACTAGTAAGAAATTTTTGGCACTAGGTAGTAGTTTTTGGCGTGGATTAAGAAATTTTGGGTATGTTTTTGCTATTTTTTGTACACGCCAACTAGTGTCAAAAAACGTCTTACATTATGTGACGGAGGAGTACGTACTCGTACTGTAGCAGTACTAGTACTACTTTTTCTCAACTAGTAGTGCGATGTACTGTACTTCTAGTCTAGTCTAGTATAGTGCACCAGTTTTGAACTCTTGAATCTCAGGGCCAAGGAGCTACAGTTGGAAGTGGAGGGTACTACTGTTCTCTAGAACCATCGCTGTACTATCAATGCAGGGAAAGTACACCTGCGTAGTGGCCTAGTGGGTACTCTCGGTGCTCTATTCAGCCGCTCCTCTCACGTAGCTGGCCTACTCAGCCGCTCCTCTCACGCACACACTAGCAGCCTGTTTATCAGCGACGGTTACTGCGGGGGCAGAACATTTGAGTTATTTGATACAGCGAGACTAGGCTTTTCGCTTCCATTTGTGGAGGTGTAATGGATCTCGTCGAACTTTGTTAGTAGTTCCTTCTTTATGAATGAGATGAAGCAAAGCTTTTGCCTCCGTTTCAAAAAAACACGTCAAGAGGAATTTCTTTTATAGTAGAGCCGATAATGGAGTGAAGTCCATGCGTGCAACGCCACAAGCTACAGAGTAGTAGTAGAGCACTTTACGTACAGAGCCATATTGCACAGTTCCCAATGCCCCGCCAGGCTTTTCCGGCTCCTCGGGCTTAATTGGGAGGCGCTAGTTTAAATATGCTACTAGCTGATGAGGAAGCTGCAAGCGAGGTGCGGCTAGGGCGAGCACGCGAGCCACGGGATGCTGGGAAGGAAAACCCGTTCACGTGGCTAGGCTATCCAGTGCACCCAGATTGTGGTGCCGCACGTCCGTTTGACTTCAAAACTCAAACTACCCGTGTAAAATATTGGCTCGCAGCAAGTGTAGTACTATTTTAAAAAAAGGCCGCCGTGCGTTCGGCCGGGATCGAACCCACAAAACGAGGTATACACTCCCGCGACCACTAGTAGTACTCGTTGGAGTACAACGCAACCTAGAATCGCCTTTTGTCGCTAGTAGTACGTACATTGTTCCTTACAAGAAACCCCTAATAATGCAAGAAACCACTAAAATGCCAAGAAACTACTACCACTTGCATACGTGGCAGACTTAAGATAAGACTACCTTATCAACCATTGTACATGCTCTTACCAACCAGCCCTACCAAGAAACGACTACTCTACAAAGTGCCGTTATAGGCACGTTTCAACCCATGGCCCTGTTTGGATACATTTGTTGTCAATCTAACCCTGCCATCCAAACACCACTTTGGTTAGAGTTAGTTCAGGGTTAGAATCTAACTCTAACCTCTGACAGGGCCCATGTCGCCCATTAAGTCAACGCCTTCTATTCGACCGGGCGTTATGACTTGTGGGACCTACATGTCAGTCTACACAAAAATCCCCGAGTGACCTCCTACCTCCGGCCCGTCAACCTAGTCATCCTCGGCCATGGGACACAGCTACCACCGCCGGCAGAAGGCGAGGTCAAAACCGCCGGCGGTGCGGAGCCCATGTTGCGGCAGCCCGGATGCCAGCTCCGTCCGGCGCTCGCGGCCGCTAGCTAGCCAAGATAGCTCCGTCCAGCTGCTTGTCTGCAAGGTTTGCTAGCTAGATTGGCACGGCAGCGCGGCGGCTTGCTCGTGCGCGCCGCGCTAAGGCCAGCCATCTGGCTCGAGCGAAGGCCAGCGCGGCGGCTTGCTCGCTCGTGAATCACGCTCGGGCCAGCCTGCCAACCCGTGCGGAGGCCAGCGCGGCGTCCGGCCCGTCCGGCGGAGCGGCGGCCAACTCGCTCATCACCGGCGCCACCGACGAACACGCATCAGTACTGTTTGAAGTAATGTTCAGGAAAAATAATGATTTGAGGGGGAATAACAGGATAGAAGGTCAGATGTGGGTCCCTCGTGTCAACGGTCAAACAAAATGTGTTGGTTTAAGCTGCCTCGTCAGCACGGACGTGTGGGCCAACCCTGTCATAAATGGGTTTAAACGAACCTAATCGGTAGGAGTACTAGGTAGTAGTTTTTGGCGTGGATTAAGAAATTTTGGGTATGTTTTTGCTATTTTTTGTACAATAGATTCTTCCTAGGGCTGGTTGAAAGTGGTAGTTTTTTGTTAAATACTCTACATATTGTAAGTAGGAGTGAAAGTTAAGCTTTGGAAGCCAATAAGCAAGGCTAGTTACATAGTGCATATGTGTACATGATTGAAAGTAAATATCAACCATGAGTGACTAATATCTTGATGGAAAACTCGAAACTATGGAATACTAGGAAAAAATGCATGGTTGGAAATACTAGCAATGTTCATGTGCGTTGCAACGAATCATAATTAGAATAATACTTATTCACAAACTTGATACAAAACACTCTAATTTTGATATACATATATCACTAGAGATATATTATGTTTCAATTAGAATATATTCCTTGGGCTGTTTTGGTGAGGTCAGGGAGGGATGTGGTTGGTTTTAAGATACTAATTATGGGTTTTTCTGCAAATTGGTAGACAAGTGGGATGTTGGTGAGAAAAGGCAACAACTTACCTCACAGTCGTTAGATGTAGATCTAATGGTCAGAAACGACGGATGGCAGACACACCATCATCACCAACTTAGTCTTCTGTAGGAGTACTAGCAAGATCCGTGCATTGCACGGAACATCAAGATGCATTTTTTTATAAAACACTTGTTGTGATTGACCCTTGCGGGAGTAATCCCATGTGTAAAAACTAATGATATCTCGAGAAATATGAGATAAGGTGAAGAGGAGTGGGGTGTGGTGGTGATTGGTGGTCGGACTGAGCGGAGGCATGGGGATTGACGACGCCGGCAGCGGCCACCAGGCCAGTTTGTTCCAGAGGCTTCCTTTCTTAATTGCTCAACAATGAGGTTGTTGGAGATAAGGATGAACGAGGGAAGGCCTTGTCTGCAAATGTGGAGAGGGGTGCGGGTATCTTTTAGTTTAATTTCCATCCGTCAGATATAGATCGGACGGTCTATATTGCAAGATGGCACACGTACCATCATCACCAACTCGGTTTTTTATAAGAGAAGAAATATAAGTATGGAGATACAAACGTATTATCGATACTTGCTTCCGTAAACTAGCATCTACATTCTATTCAACGCCTCGGCATGTGGGGCCTTAGCACAATGACTTCTCGACTGTGTAAAACAAAGATTTTCCCGTCGCCGATAAGGAGGGGGTGACGGCGGCGCGCTTTTTGGCTTGCTCTAGTCCTAGTAGTCATACTAGGTGGTCTAAGCACGTGTAGATTTATTCTTTTTCACGTCTCGTGTTCGCCGTACTGCCACGACTGTTGATGAATAGACGGTAAGTTATTCACGGGGAAACCCTTGTTGAGCGTGTTTGCGAGAGAGAGAGAGACAGTGTGCGTGTGTGATATGTTAGAGACTGAGGCAATGATAACAGATTCTTTGTGTCTATGTGTGTGGAGGATAGAGAGAGACATGTACATGGGGCTTTGTGTTGTGTAACATGGAGACACATATACATAATTAGAGAGTGAGTGTGTGAGATACACATGCGGACATGGGGAGAGATGAGGATCCAGATAAATGGGTGTTTGTGCGTGTCTGTGTGTGTTTGTGCACGCGTTTGTGTGTGAGAGGGAGTGTGTGTATGTGGAGTAGAGAGACCACTAATGATGTAAACCTAGTATAAGGGAAGGGGGAATGGTGTGACATGTGTAGTAGCGGGATAGCATGGGTGCGGGCGGGGGGAGCAGACTATTTGGAAGAGACATCGACTGTGTGTGTGGGAGAGGGGTGTGAGAGCGAGAGAGAGAGAGAGAGAGAGCTAGCAACGGAGAGAGAGAGAGAGGAAGAGAGGGGGCGAGGGTGGTCGTTTGTGTCCATAAATTGCGTATAGATAGGGAGACAATGTTGATGTTGTTCGAAATTGGCCTATGTACGGAGACGCAAGGGAAGCGAGTCATCGTGTGTGTGATAGGGACTTCATGAGAGATCTAGAATAGATGGTGTAGAGAACAATGTGCGAAATCGAGAACGATGATACATTAGGGAGCTATGGAAAGAGTCACGACATATATGTATACAGGGAAGGAGCTGGGGCGGGTCCGCATGTGGGAGAGATAGAAAGAGGAGAGTGGTGCACAAGGAGACAAAGTGTGCTTGTTTGCAGTGGGGGTGGTGTGTGAGGTGAGTGCGCGAGAACCACATAACTAGGGAGATAGACGTTTGGGGGCGACGTTTTGTGTGTATGGGAAATATACACTCTACATAGTGCGTGTGCTTGGGAAAGAGAGATAGCGGGAGACCTAGAGAGTGGGGGAAGAGATGTGTGCATGCCCGAGAGACAAAGTGATAGAGACCTATATTGGGGTCCGGACTTTAGAAGAGAGAGGGGTGTTAATGTGCTCGTGTGTTGGTGTTTGGGGGAGAGAACGACTTCTCTATGTGTGTGTGGGGGGGGGGGGGGGGGGTTGGCTTCAGATAAAGAGTGAGGTGTCTATATTTGAGGGACTTTAGCGTAATTGAGATATTGTGCACTCATGGTTGATCAATTTGTTTCACAGTTTGGACTATGAGATAACGATACTTTTGAACATGCGTGATATACCTTGATGTACCAGAATTACAAACCTAAGATTGGAATTTCGGAATTTGACTCCATCATTAGCTTTTGTAATTCATTTAAACAGGGTACATTTTTTAAGCCGGGATTCCGTGATTTCAAATTCATATATCAAACCTAGAGATATACACATACGGGCATGTTCAAACTTTATAATCATCCACTTTATTCATACACATACACATTTTTGCTTTTGTCATCATATTTAGGATAAACACATTTGGAATTTCATTTGAATTGGACCGTATGATGGTATTTGCTTGTAGTAGCTCAATGATCCATATTTGAATTGAATGGACAATCTAAGTTTCGAGTTGGAGACATTGATTTTCAAAACTTGCACTTTTTTTGCGTGCAAAACAAACAAATTGTCGGCCATGATATCATAGTCGGCCGTACAAGAGCAGAACACTTATAATTTCAGGCGCCAAAAGCTTTCAAACTTCCCGCTCACATCGAAATATCACGCGCCCGAAAGTTTAGCCCTGCGATATTCCTGTTTTACCCCTGCCACATGAACGGAAAAGGGCTGCTTTGGTAACTCCATTGTTTTCCCCTCTTTGCCCCCAACATTCTTCCCCAGAGCCCCTCCCCTTCCCCTCCCCGACCCCCCCAACCACGGCAAGCCGCCGAATCTAGTCCTCCGCCGCAGCGGTGGACCTCACACCCCGCCGGATCTACCTTCCGCACCTTGGAACCCCCAACTGCCAACTCACCACTTCACCGGAGCCGCTTCAGCGACTGGCTTGTCCACCGCTCCAGATCTCCTTGACCGCCATCATGGTCCACCGCACCGGATCTGCTTAACCGGCGCCCTCGTCCACCACAGTGTAGGCCCTTCACTGACTCCCTCGTCCGCCCCTTCGCTGGCCCTTCATACAAGCCCTCGTCCGCCGCAACAGATCCGCCTCACCGAAAGCACTGTACAACGCGCCCGCCGAAGCCTTCGTCCACTGCACCGGACCCGCTCCACGGACGCCATATTCAACTCCACCGGCCCTGCTTTACCGACGCCGCAGCCTCATCAGGTTATTTCGATTTGTACTCCTTCGGTTTTTCTCTTTATCGTGCAACTGTTCACTTACCACAGATGAGCTTTCTTGTATGTCGACAGGCGCCGCAACCGTAGCACCGGAGCCGCTTCAGCGACGGCGACAGCCGGCCCAAACTCAACCGCAACACAAGCACCATCCACGATCCTTAGCTATCAAGTATGACAACGATACCCATACGCCGCCGAGAATCAGGTACTATTATCCAACGGCCGGCGCCTACGTTCACTTTCCTAGCATAAGCACCGCACCTTTGAATTTCTTCAGGGCATCATTCAGTTTTTCATGAGACGCGTTATTCTGCTTGCACCTGTAGGGCCATACTTCTGGCAGTGAACATGTTACATGTGCTAAATTACATACCAGTGCACATATAGTTAATATGCTTTAGTTTTGTCCTAAGTATTACTGTACTTCCTAGATATCACTGCCTACTATTTTACTTCTTGAATGCTATATTTATGATAATGGTGTTGTTCTGATGCCACCTGTTGGTTCCATCAGACTGCTTAATGTTCTCTATGCTTAATTACACATCAGCAAACTAGCATGTGGTTCCGCTGCTTTTTGTTCGTTTTACCCTACATTTTCTGATGCTAGCTATTACATCACTGCTCCGAGCCTCTGTTCATTACTTGTTTGTGTGTTCTTGATCTTCCCAAGTTGCATGACTAATTTGATGCTTCTATTAATTATGGAGCTGCCAACCCCATCAAGCAAAATATTTGTTCTTTTGGGGCTGGCACCTCGAACAAGCATAAAAATAGAGGGAAGCAGATATATTGTCGTGTATGCACACACCCTTCTTTCATTAGTTTAGATGAACCATTGATGATCAATTCGGACCAGTGCATGCGATTAAAATTAATTTTACCTAAATAGAGGGTGCAGAATAAACTACAACAACTAGATTTGCAACCACGGGATGCTGACGATATCTTCAAAGAACATTGCAACAGCAGCGAGGCTTCACAGCAACATATGGTAAGCCAGTGTGTTTTAGTACATGTGAAATGTAATGCGAGTGGGCTGCTTTCTTGGCTTGTGCCCTCAACCTGTAATCCTACCGAATTACAAATAGTTCAGTTGTCTGCTTTGCTGTATTGCTTGATTCGAATGCTTGTTTGTTGTTACGCTATACCTGAGTTGGCCAATATGTCAGCAGTGCCTGCTGTACTATCGTAAAGAAATGCATGCCTATTTCATTTGAGTCCTTAACTTTTCCTCTCAACTTCATCACAAGACTGTCTTCGTAGTTTATATGAGGCCACACTGTTAAGTGCTTTCTCAGATTATTTCAACTGCTTAGATGCCTTGGCAACTTAAATATAGCGGTGGTACACTCCCTTTCAACTAGGGATGTCAACTGGGTCCCGTTTAATCCCGATTAAAGTCCACTAGTGGTATGATAGTTCAAAAGAGTTTTTGTTTTTTGAGGAAAATGAACTAGGGAGCTAGCAAAAACTAACTAGATGGGACTGGCGGATGTCGTTTATTTGCCACTTACATCCCTAGTTTCATCTTACCATTTTAATTTCTTTTCGGCTGATGCTGCTTCGAACCATTTAAATATAGCTTGCCATGCTCGGCAATAATTCGTATGTCGTTTACCATGTAAGCTTACTGCCTGGATCATACGATAACTATCTCTTACTTATGTCCAGCGGAAACCTTTCAGGATGCCGTTCACACTAGGACACAATGTACAACCCCAGAATCTATTTGTGGAAGCAGTGCGCCATCCATGTTACCAGATGGTAGCAGTTCAGAGGCAACACCGCCGGAGAGCAGTCTGAGCACAGATATTATAGTGCTTGAGGCTCTACTAGAGGCAGAAAGAGATGGTGTGGCTGCCATGAATGAGGTAATCTTTATCTTGAGGCTGGAAATTATGGAATTAGCGGCACGCATTATGCAAGCAACCCAAGAATTGGAGGAAGTAAGAATGTTGCATTTGAAGACGGAGGAGGTCCTGCTGTTTCTGCTATCTGAAGCCCAGGGTAATCCCGGTTCTTCTTTAGATACCAGTTGAAATTGTCATTAGATTATTGTACTTGCATGTTGTGTCATGTCTCTGAATGGATTATGTTGCAAGACCCCCTATGTTGTCCATGTGTTGTAATGATCCGAATTTTTTAGGCGAGGTAATCCTCAGTACTTGTATGATTGACATAAGGTGAACTGTTTTTCGTGTGAGCATATTGTATTGGATGAAATAACTGTTTGACTCAGAGTGTATCCAACCTACTGAATTCGAAGATCACGACATTTCTAAATCATAATCATATATAAAGGTGGAATAAATCTTTGTTGTGGTTTTGAAGAAATAAATAACAAAACGTAGAATTATCTGTGGATATTCGTAATCGAATACAAATTGGATTTGAATTTAGTTTGCCAGGGCCCAGGGCAAACGTGAATGCTAATTCTCCCAAGTTTTGAACGAAGCGGCTAAACACCCACTATAATTTGTGGGCTGCCCGAAGCAAGTGTTTGCGAGATGGAAATTACTGTCTACCCCTGACACTTGACATCCTTATCGACCGGATTTACACTGCTGTCGATAGGGGTAGACTAGTAACTTCAATCAGACGTGACACGACGGCCTCTGAGCCCATTCAGACACGGTGGGCGCCAAACGTGGGCGGCAAAACACATTTGATTCAAGCTCGTCCGAAAGACATGTGTCTCTTCCTCCATTTCCCCATTCATACACGGTGGGCGGCAAAACAAACTCTCCTCGTCCGAAATCGATGTAGGCTAATATTTTAAATAGGGGCAGATGTGTAACTTCCCTCAGACGTGACACAACCGCCCTACCTGTCAGCCCCGTTCATACACCGTGGGCGCCAACCGTGGGCGGCAAAACACCCTCTCCTCGCCCGAAATAGTTACCGGCAAATATTTGGGAGATGCGAGATTACCGTCCTATCCCCAACCGACGCGATGTCCGAAATTTTAAACGGGGGATAAGTTCGTAACTTTCCCACATTTCAGAGAAGCGCGTCCCAAAGTTTGAGATCCCCCCTCCCCTCCATTTCCTCATTCATACACTGTCGGCGGCGACAACCTCCGCACTGCGGCCAGCCTCCTCCGTCCGCCACGCCATCCTCCACCTTACCGGAGCCACTACCCCTACCCCGTCGTCCACTTCAAGAGATGGACGTCTCTCATCCACGGCGCTGGACCAGGATCCTTTCATCGCCTCCTCTCGCTTCATCGGCGCCGTCGTCCACCTTGCCGTTGCCGCTCCTACGACCGCCTCGTCCACGGCAACAGGATATATCCCGCGACCTGGCCGTCTGCCATCTAAAGTCTTCTTCCCCGCCACCGACAACCATCGCACCCGCAGCACCCTCAACGTATCAGCATAGGCCTACACGGCGTCGCAAGAGAGGTGGTACTCTTCCATATGTGCTTAAGTTATTGATCTCACCCGGAAAGTAGATCGTAATTTTCTTACTGTACTTTTCTTGTCCGTACCAAATCGTAGTGGCTAGTTGAAAGCAAACATTGGTCGCGAAGTAGCTTTGTCCGGTTTGCACCTTTAGATCCGCCATGGCACGTGCACTATACTCGTAAAGCTTATGGCTTCCCCCCTTTATATTCACTACCATCATCATAGGTGCTTCGTGTCGTGCTAGCACTGCTCCTCAAGACCTCAACCCAAAGCTTACGTGTTGAAATATGAATCCGATATGATGCTCATATCACTAAAACAGAGAACATTTAATTGGTCACCTAATGTTCCTATATTCGTTTCGAAAAGCATGTGCGCCACCCACTGGTCCAACTAGTTCCACTTTCCTGATTTTTCTCTTGATGCTTAGGGTTTTCCCCTTTTATCTAGTCTACTATGATCTGCGTAGGTGCTTGCTGTCATACTAGCATTACTCCACCCTTCAAGCTAAACAACACAACACTCATAATGCGAAAGCTTAGTTGTTCAAATATGATTGTGATATGATACTGATATTAGTTAACCGACACATTTAATTGGTTAGCTAAAGGTCCCACTTGAGTTTCCAAATGCATGTCGCGACATATAGAGAAACATCATAATTGCATTTCTTTGTCACTTGTTGACTGTACTTTTTTGTTCATACCAAATCTTAGTTGTTATTTCAAAGCAAACATCGATTGCTAACTACCCTTTGCACGGTTTGCAGCTTCAAATCTGCCATCCCACTGCCACGGTCAACACTGTACTCACCATGCTTATGGTTTCCCCATTTTATGATGACCACAATCAGCCTACGTGGTTCATGTCGTAATAGCACTGCTCCACCCATTGAGCTAAACAAACTTATTTGTACAAATTCATATATGATATTATTGCTGATATTAGTAAAATTGAGAGATGTTTAATTGGTTAGCTAAATGTTCCTACTTTAGTTTCGAAATGCATGTGAGCCACATATGGAGAGACCGGAAAGAATAGTATTTCTCTGTGCACTCTGGTTCATCATGGGTGGCCAACCGACATTGTATTGAAAGACTTGTAATATCTTCAATCTGCTTGTTCTTCTGCTCTTCTTTAAGATGATACTCTTCTCTTGCAGTCGACTGGTCAGGTCAAGTTGTTCTCCCTTAGTATATTTTGAATCTCCTAGGTCAGGTCGACTTGTTCTTCTTTACTATATGTTGAAGCTGTCATCTGCGAAGTGTCATCACTTCTGGAGCTCTCATATTTTGAGTAGTAGGCCACATTATATTAATGCACACAACAAATTATAGCATGCATGGCATCTCTTAAAAGAATTGCAGAGATAACACAAAGGGGTTTACAGGGAGGCAGTATTGGATTAGAATCACTTCTGCATTACAAAGAAAATCTCATTGTTTTTATGTTTTCATGCATGTCAGATATTGAACATTATCAAAATGAACATGAAAATGGGCGTACAAGAGGAATATTGCGGAATAATCCACTGGCTAACGAACTTGGAATGGTGGAGGATGGCCTATCTTATTCACCCATCAAGGTGCTTGCTCTAACTTTGCAAAGTGGTATTGGTCGCACATATTTTGCATCTGACCTCTTGCATTACTTCTACTTTGCTACACCATCTACTTAGTTTAAGCATCATATATGAGTATATGCCATACCTATCCATTTTCTGTACCTATTCCATGTGTCGTCACACTATGTTTTTCCAGTCAAATGTTGTTCTTTTGTAATAGGTGTCCAAAAGAAAGAGGGTGAGTGCAGATCCTCAAGGAGTACAAACTAGATATTTGGAAAAGGTAGTGATACCTGTTAAATGAGATAGATCAGCAGCCACAGAAAACACAGGCCCAACTGTGCCACACTTTACCCCCACTCCAGTGGCCAAACCCCTATTAGAACTGTTGGGAGCCCAGCATCAGGTACTGTCTATGATATCAATTCAAAATTTGAACTCCTAAATTTCTGCTTGTGCCTTACCTTCTCTCTTGTATGAAAACTAATTTCAGATGAATCTCATTGCTCAAAGGATCATACGATTTCAAAACAATATTGGGCTCTGCATTGCTCTTGTGAGTACCTCTCTCCCTTTTGCCTTGTAATGCTGTACTTAATTAATTGCTATTTGATTATGTATCATCAGTCTGCACCTGAGCTTCATTATCCTCTGTTTCTTCCAATATTATTTGATCTATATTTACTCTTTGCAAAATGTAGAATAATGGCAACGCTTATAAAGAATTTTCTTTGGGGAATTTATTGAATTATCCTTCCATCGACATGGAGAAGGGCTTTGTCCATCCCGTGTTAACATGTAATGTAAGTTCATCCTTCTCAAGCCTTCAAACTTTGTTCTAGTATAGATTTGGATAGGCATCATTTCCTCCACTGCTGTTTGCTTTGCTGTTTACATCTGATTGGATGTTTGCAACAACTACCAGTTTCAAATTGTAGTTGTAAAAACATGTTCCTTATGCAGAACAGATCCATTTATTTGCTTATATAATTGTGAAACCTGTTACGTGTCTCCTTGTTTCTCTTTCAGAGTCGTATCTGTTACGCCAGGCAGAACTTTAGGGAAGATAGTGAGCCAAACCATCTTGAGGACAGCGAGATGACCCCAAGGTCCTGTCTTGATGAAGACAGTGAGTTGAAGCTACTCACCAGCAGGTGTAAGACAACCTCTGTGCAGTCGCTGCCTCAATCAGTTCGACTTCTTCATTCTCAACTTAAAGCGGAAAGGCTTGCTTCAGCTCAGCTCCGACTTGAAGTCAAAGATGCAATGAAGATGTCAGAGGACTGCCGTGCGCACCATCATGCCATAAATCTAGTGTTGATGCATCTATCGTTGACACAACTGAGGTCTACTCAGCTTCTTCGGCTGTTTGGGGGGGCCGACCTGGCCAGGCCTAGTGCCTTCTAAAGTGCTCTCAGTTTTGTATATTCTTTTGTCGGCGCGTTTATTTGCACTGGTGGCGAACTTTGATGCCTAGTGGATGTAATATGTGTGATAGCCGTGATAGCCTAGCGTAAGTTGCTTGCTTATTTATTTCCTTGTTTTCTTGTTTATTTGTTTGCTTGTAGTCATTGCAGTTCTTTTTCCGCAGTTTGCTAGTGGCTGCAATAACCTATTTTTTAAAACTAGGCCATAATAACCATGGGCTAATATTTACTCTAGTGACACTGGGCCTCCTACGGGTCGTAGAAACAGTGGGCCTTCTATGGGCCGTTGAAACAATGGGCCTTCTACGGGCCGTAGAAACAATGGGCCTTCTACGGGTCGTATCATCAATGGGCCTTATACGGGATGTATGATCGATTGGCCAAACATGGGCCAATAACAGGCCGCATTATGGCCGTAAACGGGCTAGAGTTGGAATCGTCCGTTCATGGGCCGACCATAATGGGCCATCGTTAATAGGCCATATTTGATGATGCTATGAAAATGGCCCAACGTATTAACGGACCACAAACGGGCCGACTATAACCACGGGCTGAATTTCTGCCCACAAGCAGAATATGGCAGTAACGGGCCGTAAGTAAACGAATGCAGGAAATGAGCCCAAGAATAAATGGGCTCTTAGAAGGCCGAAAGATAAAATGGGCTGGAAACGGCCCAACGGAATAACGGATCGTTAATGGGTATAAAGTGATACACTGTTCATTACGGGCCAGTTTCACCACGGGCCGTTAATGGGTGTAAAGTGATACACTATTCATTACGGGCCAGTTTCACTGTGGGCCGTTAATGGGCCAAGAGTTACAAAGGGCCTCATATGGGCCGAAAGACGTCATGGGCCATACATGGGCCAGAAGTGAAAACGGGCTCGAATCATATTGGATGGCCCAGATGACGCTACTGGGCCTAATTCGGATAGGGCGTGACAGGCCTTGGGTTAGCGGGTTGTAAATGGGCTTTATGCAAACATGCCGTTAACAGGGTTTCCATGGGCCGCCCCGCCACCTTTTGACCAAGTCAAACGGGCTGGCCTTTTCACAGGAATGGACCTCTGTTGGGCCGTGCCACATGTCGACGTATCATAGGCACCTTCTGTCCAATGAGTGGATGACATCTGTCCCAACGATGAGCCGACACGTGTTTCCTCCAGCCAATGATGATTTTACACGTGGAAAATCCCCATTGGTCGGGGCTATTAATGGGTTATCGGATCCAAAACCCGACCCGATAGCTTAACGGTGTTTCGTTATGGTGGATGCCACATGTCGTTCACCCTTGACAAAAGCACTTCTGTGACGCGCGATTTACCGTCATGGAAGTGGACACTTCCGTGATGATAATTTTGGTAATGTCATGGAACACTTCTACGGCAGCACAGGTATGACTATGTTGATTCTGTCATAAAATCATCATGGATGTACATGCATGACGGAAAACGCGACCTACTGTGACAAACACGTATCATCACGGAAGTGTATTTTTTTTGTAGTGATAAGTCTGGGAAGTGATCCTGGTAAGACAAATAGAATCACATTTTTTTAATCTATCACATGCCCAATGTAATCAATGGTTAATTTGCTATCTCAGCTTCAAGAGTTTCTTGGTCAGATCTGGTCATTGAGATCCCATGGATGCCAGCAACGCATTCGATCAATAAACATATTTGATCATGTCTTCTCAAACCAGTCAGCCTCCCAAGATGAAGTCAATAAACTGGAGCACTCCAATCTATCTGCCACTTAGCCCCTGAAACCAGAATGACTACTAGCCAACTAAACTCAAATCATAAAGCTCTACAATCTACTGTTACTATCTCACATGGTATATACTAGCGAGCAAAGTTTTTCAATTGTTCACTAGACTACAATTATTTTTTAAAACCCAAATCATCCTATTGTTGCATAGATGTAAAGTACATATCTGGTAGCTTACGATCGAGATGCAGGGTCGCACACCCTCGACTCCTCCTATCTCGACCCCGACATCTCTCTCCTTTCTTCCAATCTGGCCGGTAGGACGAATCCTGGTAGGCAGCGCTGGCGACCACAACCTCGAGCAGACCAGTAGACCGCCTCAAGTCACCTCACCACCGGCCTCCACCCTTATCCTCTCCCCCAAACCAATCGACCTCGTCTCCCACATTCTCCTCCTCGCCTCATCAGAAGAAACAGGGAGATCGACCAGGTCAGGCGCCGGTCATGGCGGCGGCCAGATCCGCCACGGCCGTAGCCACCTCGCTGAGGCTCGGATCATGGCTGCCAAGGAAGTCAGAACAAAACGCCGGGACATGACCTAACCTCGACCACATGAGAAGACGTCTGCCTGCTCCGTGCCACCGACGCCATGGAGCTTCCCCCTTCTAGCAGGCTAGCATTCATTCTTCTCCGATCCACTATGTTGCCCCTTCATCTTCAACCTCTCTGCAGATTTTTCTTTCTCCCCACAACACAATCCCTTCTCTACCTGTGGTTCGTCACCTCAAGACCTCAAGATTTAGTGATGATTCCAGTCAGATTGGTTTGTTGCGTACTTAATCATCACCCTATAGATGAATTATTATTTGTTTTTGCCATAAATGTTTTTCATGTTGTTGTCCATATATTTAGTTGGTGTCACAGCAGTGATTTGAGCATCATGAAAATATAGGAATAACCCTTAAATTTTATTCTGTTATACAGAAACGAGGACATGGCGCCATGCAAGCGAGAGGAGCAAGGTGGCTTCTGGGGCTTAGAATAGCAGGGTGAGAGGGAGTTTTGTGGAGCACTAATTAATGTAGATCCTGTTGCGGTACTGTATTTTGAGTAGTATTTCTGGTTCATCAGGTTTGGAATTGGAATTGGTTACTCTCGCCTGTCGTGATGTTGGGTTGCTATTTAACCATATTCGTGTAATAAGTAGTTGGCTGTATAGAGTTCTGTAGTTGGATGTAGAGTTCTTGCTGCGGTTGTGAGGTGTTTTGTGTCTGTTAATTTAAAATCATGGCTGATCCTTGTGAGCGGAACCTAAAAACTAGCTTTGTATTATCAGTTTCATTGCTGCAAATGAAATTGGGAGGAGGGAGCTCCTAATGTCGAAAAAAATGTTGTTCATGTTGTGCTACGCTCTGCACCAATCGTTGATTTGCGTGCCAGGCCACCACCACGGTCGCACCTGCGTCTCTGCTCTATTCAATCACATCGTCCTACGATGCACACATCATAAGTCTGGAAGTGATCCTGGTAAGACAATTAGAATCACATTTGTTAATCTATCACATGCCCAATGTAATCAATGGTTAATTTGCTATCTCAGGTTCAAGAGTTTCTTGGTCAGATCTGGTCATTGGGATCCCATGGATGCTAGAATGCATTTATTCAATAAACATATTTGATCATGTCTTCTCAAACCAGTCAGCCTCCCAAGATGAAGTCAATAAACTGGAGCACTCCAATCTATCTGCCACTTCCCACTTAGCCCCTCAAACCAGTATGACTACTAGCCAACTACACTCAAATCATAAAGCTCTACAATCTACTGTTACTATCTCACATGGTATATACTAGCGAGATATTTTTTCAATTGTTCACTAAACTACAATTATTTTTTAAAGGGAGTACCTAGAACTCATCTAGATGAGATATAATTTGGTCTCATTCACTTTGAAAATAAGAACAAATACAATCCACGTCAGCACGCGCACATCTTATAGCATCACATCCAATGGCTATAAAAGATGAATGAGACCAAATTATATCCCATCTAGATGAGTTCTAACAAAACTGTTTTTTAAAACCAAAATCATCCTATTGTTGCATAGATGTAAAGTACATATCTGGTAGCTTACGATCGAGATGCAGGATCGCACACCCTCGACTCCTCCTATCCCGACCCCGGCATCTCTCTCCTTTCTCCCAATCTGGCCGGTAGGACAAATCCTGGCAGGCAGCGCTGGCGACCACAACCTCGAGAAGACCAGTGGTCCGCCTCAAGTTTGTTAGGATAATCCTGACTTAATCTCAAGTCAGTTGGTTAGCCGGGTTGTGTGGATCAAATAGCTGCGTTGCTTGGCCGGTGCGTTACATGAGATGTGGGTGCGTGTGCATGGCGTGGTTAGTTAGTGCGTGCTGCATGCATGGAGTTAGTGGCCGGGTGTGCCGGCTGGGTAGTGTGTGTGCACCTCCCTATAAAAGCCCTCGTGTGTACTGCTTGTAGTTGCGCCGGTCTGTTGCTGCGTCATGGTGACAATATGTGCCGAGCCGAGGGGAAGGGGCCTAAGGAAGATGTAGTCTCCGTCGGGACCATGGTACGCGCCAGGTCGATGCGAGAGTTCTTCCGGGGTTGTGATGCGTGTGTGCGTGTGTACCTCCATGTATGTGTGTTTGAATACTTGAGTTGAATAGAAGCCAACATACAGGCCGCTTGGCGGCCGGGGCGTTCGTCGCCGGAAAATTCTGTTCATCTTCTTCTACCTTCGTCCGGTATTCGTCGCCGGAGGGCGGTTCAGCGTATGTCGTCGGTAGGTTTGTCCCAACATTTGGTATCAGAACTTGGTTGTCTTGGGCGTGGTTTGCCGTGTTGGAGGCGTGACGGCGATGGCCGTGTTCGTCGGTGGCTGCGTGATGGAGCTCGAGACCGTGTGTCGGCCTATGGAGGTGCGCGGCGCTGCACTATCATGACGGACTTGGGGGCGACGCGCGGCAAGTCCGGGTATGGTGGTGGCACACGACTTCGACTTCGAGCGACGCGACAACTGCGGCGGCATGGCGAGGAGGCCGTGGAGGACCTGCATGGAGGCACGGAGACACGTGGCGGCATCGACGGCTGTGGCGACGATGACGCCCGGCGTTTCCAGACGCGGCTCCGATGATGAGTGACGCGGCAATCATGGCGCGGGTGCGGCGAGCACACGGCAGGTCGCAGCGGGCACGGGGTGCACGGCGGCATCAGGCGAATGATGGTCAACCACGAGCCATGTCTCCTGTGATGGCGAGGCGAGAAGACAAGTCAAGATTAGGGGGAGTTTGTTAGGATAATCCTGACTTAATCTCGAGTGAGTTGGTTAGCCGGGTTGTGTGGATCAAGTAGCTGCGTTGCTTGGCCGGTGCGTTACATGAGATGTGGGTGCGTGTGCATGGCGTGGTTAGTTAGTGCGTGCTGCATGCATGGAGTTAGTGGCCGGGTGTGCCGGCTGGGTAGTGTGTGTACCTGGCTATAAAAGCCCTCGTGTGTACTGCTTGTAGTTGCGCCGGTCTGTTGCTGCGCCATGGTCACGGTATGTGCCGAGCCGAGGGGAAGGAGCTTAAGGAAGATGTAGTCTCCGTCGGGACCATGGTACGCGCCAGGTCGATGCGAGAGTTCTTCCGGGGTTGTGATGCGTGTGTGCGTGTGTACCTCCATGTATGTGTGTTTGAGTACTTGAGTTGAATAGAAGCCAACATACAGGCCGTTTGGCGGCCGGGGCATTCGTCGCCGGAAAATTCTGTTCATCTTCTTCTACCTTCGTCCGGCGTTCGTCGCCGGAAAATTCTGTTCATCTTCTTCTACCTTCGTCCGGCGTTCGTCGCCGGAGGGCGGTTCAGCGTATGTCGCCGGTGGGTTTGTCCCAACACAAGTAACCTCACCGCTGGCCTCCACCCCTATCCTCGCCCCCAAAGCAATCGACCTCGTCTCCCACCCTCTCCTCCTCGCCTCATCAAAAGAGAAGAGAACAGGGAGATTGACCAGGTCAGGCGCCGGTCATGGCGGCGGCCAGATCCGCCACGGCCGTAGCCACCTCGCTGAGGCTCGGATCTTGGCTGCCATGGAGGTCAGAACAACACGCCGGGACAGGACCTAACCTCGACCACATGAGAAGACGTCAGACTGCTCCACGCCACCGACGCCATGGATCTTCCCCCTTCTAGCAGGCTAGCATTCATTCTTCTCTGATCCACTATGTTGCCCCTTCATCTTCAACCTCTCTACAGATTTCTCTTTCTCCCCACAACACAATCCCTTCTCTACCCGTGGTTCGTCACCTCAAGACCTCAAGATTTAGTTATGGTTCCAGTCAGATTGGTTTGTTGCGTACTTAATCATCACCCTATAGATGAATTATTATTTGTTTCTGCCATAAATGTTGTTCATGTTGTTGTCCATATATTTAGTTGGTGTCACAACAGTGATTTGAGCATCATGAAAATATAGGAATAACCCTTAAATTTTAGTCTGTTATACAGAAACGAGGACATGGCGCCATGCAAGCGAGAGGAGCAAGGTGGCTTCTGGGGCTTAGAATAGGAGGGTGAGATGGAGTTTTGTGGAGCACTAAGGTAGATACAGTTGCGGTATTGCATTTTGAGTAGTATTTCTGGTTCATCAGGTTTGGTATTGGGATTGGTTGCTCTTGCCTGTTGTGATGTTGGGTTGCTATATACCCATATTCGTGTAATAAGTAGTTGGCTTTATAGAGTTCTGTAGTTGGATGTAGAGTTCTTGCTGCGGTTGTGAGGTGTTTTGTGTCTGTTAATTTAAAATCATGGCTGATCCTTGTGACCAGAACCTGAAAACTTGCTTTGTATTATCAATACTGCAAATGAAATTGGGAGCAGTGAGTTCCTAATGTCGAAAAAAATGTTGTTCATGTTGTGTTATGCTCTGCATCAATCGTTGATTTGTGTGCCAGGCAACCACCACGGTCGCACCCGCATCTCTGCTCCATTCAATCACATCGTCCTACGATGCACACATCATAAGTCTGGGAAGTGATCCTGGTAAGACAATTAGAATCACTTTTTTTTAATCTATCACATGCCCAATGTAATCAATGGTTAATTTGCTATCTCAGGTTCAAGAGTTTCTTGGTCAGATCTGGTCATTGGGATCTCATGGATGCCAGCAATGCATTCAATCAATAAACATATTTGATCATGTCTCATGTCTTCTCAGACCAGTCAGACTCCCAAGATGAAGTCAATAAACTGGAGCACTCCAATCTATCTGCCACTTAGGCCCTGAAACCAGTATGACTACTAGCCAAGTACCCTCAAATCATAAAGCTCTACAATCTATGGTTACTATCTCACATGGTATATATTAGTGAGCAAAGTTTTTCAATTGTTCACTAAACTACAATTAATTTTTAAAACCCAAATCATCCTATTGTTGCATAGATGTAAAGTACATAAATGGTAGCTTAGGATTGTTCAAAAAACTAAGACCATGATCGTTACTAAATTTGAGATTTCATTGTGAATTATTTGGTAGGATTAATTCTTTTGTTCTGCTTCGGCTCACTCTTAAATATTGGCAATTTGTGTCCAGAGCCCTTCGCTGGCAACTCATTGGATGTAGACATTCAGGTGGATGCAGCTACTCAACCCTAAATTGATTTTTATGTAAGGATTCTTGGTATGTATTTAGTTTGTAAGCATCAATCTTATTCAATTTATACTTGAATGTTATCTATGTAAGTGTTTGAGCCAGAACATCTTATGTGGTCATGATATTTGAACCTTACAAAGATTTTGTCTTGATTTTGAATTTTACCGGGGGCTTTCCTATTTTTACCATTTGATTATTACAATTTTTGTGTATCACATTTGCTGTAAGATAAGCCTTAAAACATATATGGCTTGCCAATCACACCATGATTACAGGTATATATGTTGTTTGCTGTTAGAAAAAAACAATTTGCCATCTATTATGAGTGCATCACAGTAAATTGATTTCTCCCGTCACATGCCATTCCTTTATTAGCTTATTTGTTGCATTGGTATTTCACGTCACCTCCTAATTTACTTGTAACACTGATGAAAATGTGCTTTGACAGATGTAATCATATATCAAGGAAACATCCACATCTAAGTTGTTCTAGATATATTTTATATTGGTTTATAGCTCGCTGATAATACCATTTTTTAATACACTATACCGTGAAGTTTCCTTTTTGTTGGTAGTGTATTATGGTCAACTAATTCGATAGAAATTTTTACCCAAAGGATGCTAAATAAGGAAACAAAGTACACTCGCTAAATTAAATTTCCTTCATCAAGGCAATAGGGGGAATTTTTTTTCCTCTTATAGATCCCCTGCTTCTGTTGCACTAAGCTTTTGATCACCATTTGTGATCTCATTCCAGCATCCATGTTATGCATGCCCATACATTTTTCCTCCCGAGTCTTATTGGATAACTGGAATATTACAGAGCCATACATGTTTTTTTCCTGCTGGTTGTCTTGGCAGCTTATTTCTTGGCACTTCGAATTTGTTGTAATTACTACGAAAATTGTTGTGTATGTAGTCATACCATGTATCAGTGAATCTCGAGATTTCCCTTAATTGCTGAATAATATATGTTTATGTTTATGCAAATTTAGTGGGTTCTATGTTGCCATTTATTTACAAAGTTTTTTTATATAATTATATATTGTATAAATAGACGGGCGCAGCAACGCGCTGAAAAGACCGACCGGGGCTGGCTGCACGAGCATGATCGAACCAAATTACCCCCGCCCTAGCCCCAGTATCCCATCGATCGACGGTATTTCCTATTCGCGGCTCGAGAGGTCCTATAGGACGCTCGTGGGCAGTAAACAGCCGCAACTTTGCACTGGTGCGGTCGACAGAGCCGACCCATTTGGGATGCGGCGGAGTACTGTAGCGGGCGACACACTACAAGGACCTAACACTATATGCATGACGTACTATAGCAAACCGTTTTTTGACAGGTTTTTTTAACATTTGCTTAAAATATGAATATTCTTTGAAACATAAAAAATTGAAATTTCTAAACATGTTAAAAAAATGTTTTTCTTAAAACATAAACAATTTATGAAATATCTGAACATTTTTCGAAATTTGTTCAGTATGTGCTTTAGAAAAGTTAAGTGTATATTAGAAAAGTTTTCACCTAATATTGATAATAGGTTCGCCGTATCCTTTATGCTTAAATATTTACAACCCACTAACTCTTTATCCTAAGCATGCAACGCTTCCACGTCAATAAACCATGCATGTCCCCTGCATCATCAATTTACCATCCCTCTTCTATTTTTCTCATGCATGCAATCCCTTCACATAAACAAACCATGTATTACTGCCAAATCCTCTACCATCTCATGATAATTATTTTTCACAATTACTCATGACATTATATATGTTTTGAGCATACCATCTTTTAGAACTGTCCCGTGTCGTGCGGGTTATCTACTAGCATTATAAAATGTACACTTTGTATAAAAAAATGTTCATCATATGATTACAAAAACTTTATCGTATATTAAAAATAGTGAATGTATATTACAAAAATTTCAATGGTGTATTGAAAAATTCATTAGAAAAAAAATACTCACAGTATATTGCAAAATTTTGAAAAATAGAACATTTTTTAAAAATGAAAAAAGAGAAAAAAACCAGTAGAAAACCAAATTTTAAAAAGAGAAAAAAAAGGAAAAATCAAGCCGAAATAAAACACACACACACACACACACACACACACACACACACACACACACACACACACACACACACACACAACACACAGCTAAACTGAAAAAAAACAGGCAAAAAAGGTCAGCCCACCTGGAGGCGTAAGGAGGATTGGCCGAACGAAGCTGACGAGCGAGCAAACGAAACAGGCTAGCCCATTTAGCAGCGAGGATCTGTTCCTTTTGTTGGCAAATCCTATTCGGCGCCGGGCACCTGCGCGGGGCGCTGGGCGGGCCCATTACTGCGTATGTTAAATTGCAAAAATAGAAACGGCCTCACTACGAATCGAACCGGCGACCTCTCTCGCCACAGTTCGTTCCTACAACCACCGGCTACAGAGCGGGATATGTTGAGCTTCAACTCTTCCTTACTTTCATTCCTTCCATCTCTGTTTTCTTTTTTTCTTTTTCCTTTTTTCCATTTTTGTTTTCTTTTTTTCTTTTTTTTCTCCTTCCAGGTTTCCAGGCTACAGAGCGGGATTTGGTGAACTTTTTTCAAATCGATGATAATTTATTTATAGTTTGATGAAATTTTGTTTTAAAAATCAATGAACTTTTTTTAGTGAACTAACAATTGATGGTTTCTTTTTCAAATTCAATGAAAACTTTCCAATTTGATGATTTTTTAAAAAAATTGATGAACTTTTTAAAATTTGATGATTTTTTTAAACATTGATGACCTTTTTTCAAATTCAATGAACTTATTTTCAAATATTTGATTTTTTCCCAATTCGATGATCTTGTTTGAAAATTGTTGAACTTATTTATAGCTTCGGTGAAGTTTCTTTAAAACCGATGAACTTTTCAAATTTGGTGAACTTTTTTCCAAATCAGGTGAACTTTTTTTAAAATTCAATGAACTTTTTGTGAATTTGGTGAATTGTTGGTAATTCAATGAAAGTTTTTCAAAATTCAATGAACTTTTCTCAAATTCGATGAACTTTTTTCACATTTGATGATTTTTTTCCCAATTTCTATTATCTTTTTACTCCAAAATCGATGAACTTCTTTCACATTTTGTGAACTTTTTCCAAAATTGGTGATCTTTTTATAATAAATGAACTTTTCTTATCAAATTTGATGAACCTTTCCAATTCGTGAACTTTTTTCAAAATTAGATAAACTTTGTTTCATAAAAAATATAAAAATGTAAGTTGTATTGGATAATAAATAACGTGGCTGTCATTCCTTAGGCCTTCGCGCTGCTTTTTGTCACAGTTGTCTAGTGGCTGTAGTGGTTAGCTGAATCATCTTTTGAGGGAGCGAAGTGAGGTCGAGTCCTCGTACTCGCAAGTGGTCCGGTGACTTCAGCGGCGCTTAAAGCGCTCAATAGGGGCACCCCCTTTTGTTCCCAACTTTTTCCAACCTTCCGGAAGGTTCTGGACCTATTTTGTTGTTTTTGGGTTTTCCTGGTTTATATAATTTTTACTTCTTCAATTTCTTTTTAGTGGTTTTCTTAAGGAGCATAATAATAATAATAATTAATTGTGGTTTTACAAAAAATGTTCAATTTTTTTAAAAATATTAGTATTTTAAATACTATTCACAATTTGAAAATGAATGTGTTTTTAAAACATGTTCCAAATTTAAAAAGAACTATGGAAATTCAAATAATGTACATGTTTAAAACGTTTCATTTTTTCCAAAAAAAACTGCGTTGTCAAAAATGTTTGCAATTTGAAAAAATGATTTTATCAAAAAATCTTCATATTTGCTAAATATGTTAGCTTCCTTGTATTTTTTGAAAAGCCAAATGAAAAAATAAATAGAAAGACAATCGGTTGCTATAGTAGTCAGCTCGTGGCGCTAGAGGGCCGGTCCAGTCGAGGGTTGCCCAGTGCAATCAGCCGACTGCTTGCTGCATATAGCAGCAAATAGAAGGTCCCCGATGTTACTACATGTTTTATGCACGCCGTTGATGTGCGCGTACACTTGGCCTTTTTTTGAGAACTGATGACAGTGGGTAACTCTCACTGCCTTTATATTAAAATAAAGGGTTAGGGGGGTTAGAGTGTCCAGGACTGTACAAATCACATGGTGATGTGAGAGGGGGGTGGTGGTGGGGGGAGATTAGCTATACAACCCAACAAAACAGAAAATCAAAGCAAGTTGACAATTGAAATAATGCAGGGGCCCTGCTCCTGCTTTGATCTATGAACTAGCATAGCAAAGTCCTTCTTGAATCTGTTCCTCCAGGAATCAAAGGAAGGCCGAATCCCTCTGAAGTGCTTGTCATTCCTCTCCTTCCAGATCCCCCAAGCAGCAACTGTAAAAACTTCTAAAAACATTGGCCTTGTCCACCTGTTCTTGACCTCATGCACCATTTCAATCCAGTCAGTGTCATTTGGCCAATGTATCCCCAGCGCAGCCCAGCACCTCTGACTGAAAGGGCAAGTGAAGAAGAGATGAACAATGTCTTCCTCTGGCGGCTGGTTACAGAGAAGACAGGCATAATTGTCATTATGGATTCTGAAATGTCTTCTCCGAAGCATATTCCTGGTATTCAGTCTGTCAGCCAATAACAACTACAGGAACACCTTCCATTGCATAGTGCACTTGGTTTTCCAAATCCAGCCAAAGATCTCATCCGCTTGTACCTGACTAAAGCAGTGGGCATAATATTTGGAAGATCGAAAGTTTGTGTCCCCCAAACACAAGACCACACATCCCTGTCTTCAGTCAATGAGATTTCAAGGGTTTCTGACTGTATTTGAATTACCTCCTGCTTAGCCTCCAAAGATAGAGGCAGGTGGAATACCTCTCCCAGTCTCTCCGAAGACAGGAGATGTCTTACAGATACATCTGGATCTCTAGCAAATGAAAATGCTCTCGGGTATCTGTCTTGAAGAGTATCCGTGTTCCAATTGTCCTTCCAGAACAAGATTGTGTCACCAGCAAACACTTCTGATTTAGTGACCCCTCTGTATATATCAGATATTGACATGAGGTCTCTCCACCAGAAGGATCCACATGGGTCAGAGGCATGGGGTATTTTACCCACATAGTAGGTATCCCAAATCAAATTGACCCATGGAACATCATGTTTGTTATAAAACTTGTGAAGTTGTTTCAACAAGAGCCCCTGGTTTTGGGTCTTAAGGTCAATGATCCCCAGACCTCCTTTAATTTTGGGTTTGCATACCATATCCCAGGCTACCAATGAGCCGCCCTTGATCCCATCGTCGTACTTTCTCACCCAAAGACACGACCTTCGCAGTTTATCAAGGTGCCCAATGATTTTAGGGTTTATCTTGATGGAACACATGGCATAAACAACCAGGGAAGTGACCACAGAGTTGAGCAGTGTGAGCTTGGATCCATAGTCCAAAAGTGAGGCTGCAGCAGGCATCCTACGCTGAACAGAGGAGACCATTGGCATCAAATCATTCACACTCGGGCGCGTGGTGCCCATGGGCAGGCCCAAATACGTGAACGACATGTTGCTAAGAGAGCAACCAAAGATTGTAGCAATTTCCCCTGCCAACACCGGATCAGAGTTGATGGGCACTAAAGTCGACTTGTGGAAGTTTATTTTTAGGCCCACCGACGTCGCGTAGTCAACTAGGATGGACTTCAGAACTTGCGCTTGCGAGACAGAGGCCGGGAGCACAATGATCGTGTCGTCCGCATACTGAATAACGTGGTAGTTGCTGTCAGTAGTGGGGAGAGGTAGCTGTAGCAGTCCATCTCGAGTGGCCTCATTGATCGCTGACTGAAGAAGGTCCGCTGCGAGAACAAAGATCAGTGGGGACAAAGGATCTCCCTGACGGACCCCACAAAGGCAATCAAATTGTTTCCCAGGGGTTCCATTAAGCAACACCGAAGAGCTACCCGAGGAGAAGATGCATTTGATCCAACCCAACCACCTCTCATCGAAACCCATATGTTTCATGATCTCAATCATTGGTTCATGCTGGATAGTATCGAAGGCCTTCGCAAAGTCGAGTTTCAGGATGCAAAAAGCTCTTCCCGACGATTGGCATTGGTGTATGTATTCAAACGCCCAAGCCAGGCAGTCTTGGATCGATCTCCCCTTCAAAAAACCATATTGGTTCCGATGAATGATCTTGAGAACCAGTTTCTGCAAACGGTTAGCCAACAGTTTAGTTATCAATTTCAGACAACAATTGAGCAACGTGATGGGTCTGAAATCATTAGCGGTCTCTGGCGACTGGGTTTTCGGGATGAGAGTTATGAAACCCGAGTTCAGACTCCTGAGATCAATGGCACCATCATAGAAATCGTTGCATAACGTATAGAAGTCGTGTTTGATAATGTGCCAACACGATTTCAGAAAACATCCGTTGAAGCCATCCGGGCCAGGCGCTCTATCCGATGGCATCTCTCTAACAACTCTGTCAATCTCCTCGTGTGTGAAAGGCATGGTGAGTTCCTCCAGCCCCTCCACCTTTTTAATGATTCTAGACAAATCAAACTTCATATCAAACTCTCCTTTCGTGCCCAATCTCTCCCTGTATGTACTGAACAACTCATTGGCCTTGAATACCTCGCCTCAGATGATCGGTGATGGACGCGGAATAGGAGTCTGGCGGGATCACTACCTGCATTGGAAGATTATATTTGTTTTAAAGAAGGCAGGCCCGAATTTATTATAAAAGTTTCCCAAAACTACAAAGCACCCCCACCGTAATAAAAAAAGTACATCAAGGTCCCTATACTACGAAATGACCCCACTGCCACCATAGTGAATCACCAATGTACCGATGTGGCTTCTTTCCTATGTGATCCAGCGTGATCTTCTCGATGATTGCGGGAAAGTCTTCATGCACGTGTCGCTAAGGGGAGTAGTGTCGTGGAGCTGTGTTTCCGTAAAATCCTTGAATCAATCGAAGGCACCCGACACCTTTTGTCGTCGTAGCAAACGGGAGTTAAGGAACCCTAACCTTAGCACACCAAGGATATGAGTGGAATATACAATGGAACTCCGTCGAACCTGTCCTAATGGACGAACTCGAGGAGGATCCGAGCCTGGTCGCCGCATCTACGACAAAAATATCAACCTAACCTAAACCACTAGTCTTAACAAAGGCATTAGGATTCCCCTCCCTGTAACAATTCATCAAAGCAGCAGGCCGAGTGGAGGAGAATCCACGGTTGATCGACAAAGCCGAAGGGGATTAGATCTGACGTTGTCGCTGCTTGTGCGGTAGCGGAGGGAAGATTATCCCAGGAAGATTTGATGATTGTATTTGACCATGTGTGGTCGATGATGCCGCTATCAACACATTTACATGAATCGCTAGCTCATTGAAATATTTTATTCACAAAACTAAGCCTAGACTCGAAATGCATTTGGAATCTCGGGTCCAATGAGCTTGGATTTTTGATACAAATCAATAATAATTTTTTTGTAGTGTCTAATAATTTGAATGTTCTTGACATGTGTACACATGGTTGTGGTCTATATGCCTATAATTTAATATAATAATATATGGGTACGCAAAGAAGCAACTATGTGGAATTGACAATGACAAATAGTGCACACATGATTTGCTGAATATCCACAATTTTCTTTCTGTAGTTCACATGCTAAACCATCTCTTAATGCAACAATCCACATACCTACTCCCCGGCAAAGACCAAAAATGATCAAAGGACCCTTGTTTGTTGTATAATGCGTGGATATCTATATAATCCTATATACCTAAATAGTTGATGCTCACTAACATTGATTGTCTCAACATGCACCGAAACTAATCGATCATGTCATTGTGCATGGAAAAAGATCCACTTTAACATGCACCATGCATAGTACTGATATTAAATAAATATTCTATAACTATATAATAATCAAATATGATATATTACATGTACTTTACTTAGTTTCAGTTATCATATTGTTAATCCTAATACTAATGTTTTAGAGAACCAAATCTCATTGGAATAATTTTATGAAATTCTTGGTGCCACAACATGTAGTCTAAGCTGATGGCTTGACTTCTACACCTTATAACAGTAACTTAGTTGTCTTTTGATCCTTTGTGCGTGCAAAATTCAAGCAAGGCAGCCTAGAAACTTCCAGCAAAAGGTTGCACGCCACTCAAAATACTCTACATATTTCTACCTACAAAAGGTCTATTGAAAAATTGGTTATTCTCGGTACATTCTGAACCTCTATCAAGATACTTATAGATACTAAAATAGGAACGTAATCATACATCCACACTATAGTATATATTTTAAAGTTATGGATGTGATGTTCTGATGAACATCATATTGTGATTATGTTAAGATGGAATCATTTTAGCGAAATACCACAAACTAAAAAAATGATACTTTCAAGAATAAACTTTCACTTTATCATTAATTGGTGCATTTAGAATAATAGTTGTTTGATTTTTCAACAAAAAACTTTAAGTTTAATTATTAGAATGTAGCTATGTAGTTATTGTTTCTGGATGCAATAGAAAAAAAATGTTCAAGTTAATGTTTCTGGATGCAACAAAAAATAATATTTCATATTAAACTCATCTACAAAAATAAGTAAAAAAGTTTAACATAAAATTAATTTCTCCTAAACTATTTGCAAAGAAAATCCCACAATCTTTAGAAATTTCGAGGTTCTAAAAAGGTTTACAAAAAATCCAATTACTAATAAATCCCCTTGACGGTAAAAGGAGGATTGGCAATAAGCATTTGAAACACTTAGAAATTGGCTAATTCCTATGGTAACAGTTGTTGGACCATGGTCGTGGACGAAAGCCATTAAGCTCAAGATTGGAGTAAGGTGTAGATGAAACTTTCATGGAAAAATAAATGCATTTCAACAATTGGATGGCGATATGGTAGTTTCAAATAAAATCAAAATAACAGAGGCTTTACTTTTTTCACAGATTTATGTCCTGAATAGAGGTGGAACATGGCCACACTATATATATATATATATATATATATATATATATATATATATAGACACACACACATAAACGTTATTATGATCACGAGATATTCTAATCACAACATGAACTTCCCGAGTAACGCGCCTGACCTTCTCCGAGTACTAGGTTGAACTTCAGCTAAAAAGTATCCAAATGGGGCTTGCGACAAAATGTAAACGGTTGGAAAGCTATGAACACGACTATCATGACCCAATTTGATTTTTTGGCAAAATGTAAGCGGTTTAAGAGCAGTTTTGAAAAATGTTTTTCCTGCATACAAAAAACATGAATTGTATTTTCGATCACATTTCTAAATCGTTTATCAGAATAAGGAAAATAATATGGCGTTGGAAAGCAGCTGAAAAACCGCTCCTTCCACATGTTGATAGTTTTTTGTAATTCCTTATAATTAAAGAGTAATTTGAAAAATCGTAAAATTTCGCGAACCGAACAGACGAGTTCATATTTTCGATGGCATTTCTAAACGGCTAATCCAATTGAGGCAAACGATATGGCGTTAGAAAGCTTTTGAAAATGCGCTACTTTTTCATGTTGAATTTTTTATCTAATTTTGAACGGTTTAAAAGTAATTAAGAAAATGATACAAGTTCTATTGAATTTGTATTTTTGAGCCCATTTTTGAACCGTACGTCCGAATGCAGCAAATGATATGGAGTTGGCAAGCTTGAATAAATGCAAAACTTTTTTGTATCTATTGTTTCTCTCAATTCCTTACGATTTTAAGCCAATTTTGAAAATGGCTAAAAAATATTTTGACCGTAATTTCTACAAACTTTATCAGAATGGGGAAAATAATATACCCTTGAAAAGCTACGGAAAATGCGAAACTTTTTTATATTGATGGTTTTTTAGATTCCTAGCCATTTTCAAGTAATTTCAAAAACAGCAAGATCATGCGTTCTGCCTGTGTCGCGAAACAGATTCTCTAAAAATGCATCACGTGAAGAACTTGAACTTCTCGGTATGTCTACCTGAACTTCACTCTATTTTTCACGTAATTTTTTTTCTCGTAGCTATCCATCCACTCATTGGAATTGAGCAATTGATATCCAGATGGAAAGCTGCTATAAACACGCAACTTTCCCGTGTTGATCATTTTTTCATACTCGTGACGGTTTTATAAATTTTTCATCTGAAATTCATTCAGTGTAGTAGTTAAACTTCCTGCTGTTTTCACGTTGAACTTCTGTGACGTATTTTCGTTTGTAATTTTCTCATCCATTCGTCAGTGTTACACAATTGATATTCTTTTTGTACAAACCTCTCTCATAATATTTTTTTAACTTTCTCCGACCGAGGACTTGAACTTATAACAACAAAACTTTTAGTCTTTGTTTTTATTCCTTTTTAATACAAAATGCACATCGTGTAGTACACGAACTTCTGATAGGTATCAGTCTGAACTTCTCTTGGTTACGTGAAAATATCTATTTTTTTATGAAATTTTGAAGCGCTATATTTTTAAAAGTTGAACTTCTTATTATTTTATTTTTGAACTTATTGTTTCCTTTCTTTAATAACGAGGAAAATCTGAGTTTTCTATAATCATCGAACTTCTCCATCTTTTTAATATGGACTTCCTGGTTTATTCTCTTAATCTTTTTTATGAAATTTTAAAGTGCTCTATTATTAAAAGTTGAACTTCTTGTTATTTAATTTTTGAACTTCTTGTTTCCAATCTTTAATAACAAGGAAAACCTTGCCTTCTTATTCTTCTTCTCATATTAAATACACACCATGTAGTACATGAACTTTTTCCGTTTTTATAATTTGAATTTTTTATTTTCTTTTTGAAATCAAATTGCTCCTAAATAATAACTGAACTTCTTTGTGGATTGAGAGAATTGTTTCAAAACGCAAAAAATATATTTTCTTTTTGTGTTTTTTAACATGGAAATACAAGGTGAACCTCTCTCGCAAGAATTTTTTAACCTTCCCCAGACATAGCACATGAACTTCTTTCGACAAACTTTTTAAGCTTATATTTTTCTATACTTTTTATTTCTCACCTAAAATGCATTCCTTGCAGTACTTGAAATTGTCATTGTTTTCACTATGAACTTCTGTCGCATTTTTGTGTATACGTCGAATTACACACAATTGAAGGTCGAACGTTATTTTTTGCCATTTTTAAAAAATGTAATTGGAGGTCAGACTCCCCGCAATATAAATTCTGAACCGTCCATGGAGGTGGACGTGAACTTTTGCAACAAATGTGAGTTTTTTATATACTTCAAACTTCTCTGTTATTTTGAATTGAACATTTTAGTCTTATTCTTCGAAAAAATATGTTTTTAAATAAGCATCATTTTTTTAAAATTGAACCTCACACATTTATTTTTCATAGGAATGGAAAGAATTTGAGTTTTCCGTAAACATCAAACTACTCCTTTTATTTTAATTTGAACTTATTTAATTTTATACTTTAGTGACGAAGAGAAAGCTATCTTTTTTTATAAATATTGAACTTCTCTATTTTTATAATTTGGACTTCTTGGTTTATTTGAAATACTTTCTTTTTCCATTTGAAAATCTAAACACACAGTGAACCTCTTTCAGAAGAATTTTTGAATTTTCCCGGGCCAAGCACTTGGACTTCTAGCAACAAAACTTTTAGACTTTGCCTTTTCATTGTATTTTTCTAATACCAAACACACACCATGCAGTACGTGAACTTCTGGCAGTTATCACTTTGGACTTCTCTCTTGTTTCTCTTTAGTAATGGAAAAAATCTGAGTTTTTATAGACATCGATCCGCTCTAACTTTTTACAAAGCACAATTATAGTTTTTCCACTTTCTACGATTTGTCTTTTTGTCTCGCGACATTTTTAGGCATTTTTTTATTGTCAGTGAAATGGCCTAGACGGTCCTTTTTTCATTGATGAATTTCTTTAGTATATGGTACATGTGAACTTATGAATTTCTAAAACATGAACTTCGCATTCATATCTAAAACATGAATTTCTAAAACATAACGGTTTAGCTTTTTAGAAATATACCGAGGGGCGTATATATTCGTCAGTGTTAAATTATTTGAATACAAGCTCAAATTATTTCGAACTTCTTGGTTGTCCTTTTAGAAATATGAATAACTATTTTGAACTCCGTCGCTCGTTATTTAAGTTTGAACTTTTAGATTTTTTTATTTAGTAACGATGAAACTCTTTTTTGATAAACTTTTTTGAACATCTCTATTTTCATTTTAACCTTCTTGGTTTTGTAATACATATTGAACTTCTTCGATTTTTAAACTTGAACTTCTAGTTTTTATTATAAATAGATTCAACATATTACTTTTATTCCTATTTTTTGGATAAGAGAAACAAAAACTGATTTGTACAATGAGAAGTTCAATTTTTTGCAGTGTGAAAAGTTGTATTTTTGTTGTGATTTTGTTGTTGTTTTATTTCTATCTTTTTTTTACAAAATGAACAGTGCATGTTTCGTTGGGAGAAATGCACAAACATTGAACGGTGGAGGCTGCGAGCAGGCACATCAAAATTGGACTTTTATGCGGTGCCAAGCTGAACTTCTTTGAATCTAAAGATGTAGTGTAAGAAGCAGCAGCAGCAACCAGCACCATTGCCATGTTCAGGAGCACGAGCTCACGCTCTACTAGAGGCATGAGGTTGGGATGTATGGCGTTTGAGGAATGAAAAGTTTCAGAAAACTGCACTGAGGCATAACCTCAAGTACCTTATGATCACTACAGGCGTTTTGCGTGCCTAGAATCGCCAATGAGCTCGGCACTTGGCGTTCTTTTTCCAGGCACCGTGCACACGCACACAGAACGCGAAACGAAGTTGAACAGAGAAGGGACGGTCACCATCGTATGCACATGCGGTTCTGCTTGTTCAAATGGGGAAGAAGGCAGGGTGGGGAACTGTGCTGGATCCGGCGGGGAAGCACTCGGCCCCATGGCAGCAGGCGGACGACGTCGGGCTTGGGTGGCGGGGGAGGAGCTCGATGGCGGTGGCTGGAGGATCTCGGCCTTGCTGGGGTAGCTGGATCCCAGGGTATGTGCTGAGAGGAGGTGGGGGCGGCCATGTGTTGAAGGAGGCGGGGGCGGCCTAGCATCATAGGAGGCGGGAGGGGGGGCACACCGGAGAGGTGGGTGAGGCCTCGCACCGGAGGAGGTGGGTGGCTGTGGCGCGCCGGAGAGGCGGGGGAGGCCTCACGCTGGAGGGACGGGAGCGGGCTCGAGCCGGAGGGGGTGGGGTCAGCGGCGCGGCAAAGGGAGCAGGGACAGCGGCAGGGCAGAGATGCGGGGGCGGCCTCGAGCCGGAGGGGGTGGCGGTGGCAGCGCGGCAGCACGCCGGAGAGGCGGGGGAGGCTCGTGCCGGAGGAGGAGGCGGCGCGGTGGTGGAGGCGGAGAATGTAGCAGCGAGATCGAGAAGAAGGTCGTGGGATGGATCAGAGAAGGTCGTGCAAGGTGTGGGGGTAGTTGGTCCGATGGTTTTTTTGTTCGGGAGAACCTAATCGGGCCCTATATAGGCCTGACGTGATCCAAATCGTTATTTTGATCCCAAGGTTAGAATAGTACTGTCATATATATATATAGGGAAAATGCATACTACCATCTAATGGTAGTTACCTCCACCCTCGCAGCCGTCGGATCTCCTCCAGGTACGAGCATTGATTAACGGGTTCGGTTTGACTTTTGAGTGTGCCTAGACTTTCTCTACCCGGCTAAACTGACCAGCCATATCCCCCACCTGCCCCCCGATTTATGTGGACAGATAATTACCATATATAACTACATGCAGTCAAGCGAGCAAGCTCGATTTCAAATTATATCCACCGGCCGCCGGTGTGATGTTTCATGGGAGGTGCCATTCCAAAGGTATTACTGGTTACGGTGGTTCAATTCATTAATCCATCTTGTTTTGAATATGCAGGCTAATCTTTGATCCATCCTTCTCTGGTTTCTAGATTTAGCGTATGTACATGCATACTAGAATCGACGCCAATTTAGAAGAGATGCGTCCATTGACCGGCGGCCATGCACCACGCGCGCGCACGCCCGCCATTGCTGCCGGAGTGCCAGCGTGCTAATTATTCGTTGTTATTGTTGGAATTTTTCAGCAGGTCAAACTATGCCGCCATCCGATCTGTCGCTGTCGCCGTTGCCGACGACGTCCATCGACTCTGTTGGCTTTGCACTTCACCACGTATTGGTCAGTACTGGTCCGACACCTCGATGCATCAATCACGATGGCAACAACTATGGTGGCACATGTTAGAGGGATGTGACTGTTCCAGCACCGCGGCGGCGGCTGCGCCGACGTACGACCAGCCAAATTTATAGTTGCTAAACAAACTCTAGAGATGAGAAGATGGGCGTATGACCTGATGGAAACAAGAGAATATACTGTATATGATCGGTCGATCTCATGTAGAAGTCCATAAAATCATGGATGAACTATTTGCGCTTTTGTGTAGTACATCACTCATATCAAGGGATAATACTACATACTACATACTACCTACTACATACTACCTTTGTTCTACCAACAAATAATACTACATATTGCCTTGCATATTATACTCCATACTACGTTTCTTACATATGCTCTTTACTTGCAATCTACAGACTCCTTTGATCTCATATACTCCTTTCATCAGTATCAAGATGTACGCATTTCCCACTCCAAGAAAAAAAAAGATGTACACATTTTTTTCTGGAGATACTCCTCTCATCTTGGAGTATGTATCTATTTTCTGTGGGAATATACTCCTTTTTTTGGATAGTATACTCCTCATTTGGACATACTCCATACTTCATACTCCTTTTTTTTGGATAGTATACTCCTCATTTGGACATACTCCATACTTCATACTCCTTTTTGCAGATACTTCATACTACATACTCTACAAAGTACAAATTTCTAGAATAGTAGTATATTATATACTCCATACTCTGAATAGAAATGTGGAGACTCGTAACTAGAGTTCATACTCCCAGCAAAGAGCATACATGTACTTCATATTACAACAAAATCAATGTGTTTATAATCATTCTTATCTCGTTAAGAAAAGAAATAGAAAATGGTTTATCCCTCAAAAATGGAAAAAAGTTTATTCCTCCAAAAAAGAAATGGACAAAGATTTTCTTTGGCCGAGGCAAAGTTAGGTACATGACAGTGCTAATGCACAACCATACTACTACTACAACCCTAAAATCTTGTGCGTATTACACGGAAGTGTACGTGTAATTTGAGCAACCCAGGAGGCTACATGTATTCAAATAATCAACCCACCAGCACGCACATACTACATACATTTGCATGCACAGAAAATGCACCACAATATGTTCTGTTTATCTGTTCACAACGCACATACTTCACGCTACATACTCCATACTATTTTCTTAGAAAAAACTAACGTACTCTATGTAAAAATGTTTTTTCAATCCAACTGAAAAATCACAATGTCACGTTCAGCGTACATATACTCATCAACATGTTGTTCGAGGTAGGCGTGAAATAAAGGTGGTGGTCGAACTAACGCATGTCACTTGCGGGATTATTTAATTAAGAGAACAAAAATTATCGGAGGAGCATGTTATCCATTCAAGATAATCTCCAGCCCCTTCTTTATAGCTAGCTTTACCCGTGATTTGTTGACAAGTTACACGTACCTCCCCACCTAAAAATCAGGGAATGCTTTATCTAGGGAATAGATTTTCTCCACCTGTTAAGTGCGGCAGCCTATGGGTTAGCGGGTTCTGCCCGCAAATGATAGCCCAGGTCTTCGTTCGCTTGCAGCTATGTTTGAGGACACGTGGAGGCTAAATAATTAGGTGGTAACTACCACTGCTTGTAGATAAAATTTGTCATATATATATATATATATATATATATATATATATATATATATAATATAGGAAAAAGCAAAGATATAAAGTTCCGCTCGCGCGGCTACAATCACATGCGTTCATTCGCGTGGGGATCTGATCCCTCCTCCTACCTCATTTGCATTTTCACTTATTTGTTCATTTGATGCTTATTTCCTCTTATAGAGAAAGTGGACCATTGCGGGCTGCAAGGTGGCAGTAGTAGGCTGTCAAGCACGCAGCATAGCAGGCTTGGACCACCGGCTTTGGCCCATGCGGTTCCAGGAATTCCACGAGAACCTTTTTCTGAAGGTTCGAGCATTTTCTTTTTTGTCTCATGCCGTTCGTTTTTAGTCGAGACACTTCAGGTCACGTTTACGCAGCCCCTTGGCGCCGCAGCTGCAGAAAACAGCTGCCTCGTACTCCAGCGAGTTTCCGGCATACGGCAGAGGCTTCTGCCGCTCGCCGACCGAGGCACGGCCGAGCTACTGCTGGACATGGCTGAAGACAGGGCCAGGGGGGAGGAGAGGTTGGTGTTTGGCCCGGATAGATTTTGGACGGCTTTGTACCGACGCCCGCCTCGTCGCACGTCGTACGATCTGCGTATCGCCAGAGTCAAAAGCTAGCAGACGACCACGGGCTCGTGATCAACAAGACCAAAAGTTGAAAGCATGGGCCAATGCGCAGAAAGATGCATATGAGCGGACTGTACAAGACAAAAATCACTTACACCGTTTTTTACCGGAGCGCACAGTAAAATCCTGCACGCTCGCCCCGCGGAGGAGTGGTAGTTGGTTTGGAGGGTGGACGTGTTTTCTCCTGATGACATGGCATTTTTCTTGTCTTTGCTTTTTTTAGCAGTTTTTTATGTCTTTGGTTTTGTACATTGTACGGTTTTCAAATCATTGGGCTTGTCCGGTCAGATTTTCAAAAGCCAACAAACCGGCCCAAACGTCTTCACTGCCCCGCCACTCCCACCTACATACTGCCGACCGTGATGCAAAAACTTGACCAAGCAGTGGCTAGGGATGTAAGTGACAGAAAAATGGCATCCACAAGTCCCATCTACTTAGTTTTTGCTAGCTCAGTAGTTCATTTTTCTCAAAAAACAAAACACTTTCTGCACTATCATACCATTAGTGGACTTCAAACGGAATTAAATGGGATCCAGTTTACATCCCTCAACCGAACAACCAAACCAAACAACCAATCTTATAAAGCATAAATCGCTCCCCTTCTCCACCGAAGCATCCACTACATGCCTTCATTCATCCCCACTTTCCGCACCGGCAGCAAACATACGTGGGCGCCCTATTCAACACAAGTCACACGCGTGCATGGTGCTTTTTGAACAAATTGAACCTGGGTTGCAATTTTGATTATGCTTATAGTTCTTTTATTTAGATGACTTAATTTTTTGTATTTTTTCCTTTGTTTTGTGAAATCGTCTTTATTAAAATAAGTATCAAAGTCATCGCGTTCATTGGGCGCACGTTCGAGTTGGATCGGTGACAATGAAGAACTGGGAATCATCACCTGACTTCAACGCTTAGCGTATCCTCTCCCGAATGTAGTCATAGATTAAAAAATCGGACCGGTGGGCGAACCGGAAAACCGAAACCGACGACCTTAAAGGTTTTTCTTATTTGACCATTGTTTCAAACTACATCAACACATATATTACTCAACATAGATTATTTTACTACTTAAAAAATCGACAATCGAACCGGTGAACCGGCAGTTCGACCTGTAAAAAACCTCAACCGACAACCTTTCCACACACACACACACACACACACATACACACACAGAGAGAGAGAGAGAGAGAGAGAGAGCGGATAAAGCAAGGTGCTACTACGATGGGTGCAACGTTCATCAAAGAGAAAGGTGTCTGGTCCAATTAAAAAGAGTGCACTCATATGAGTATGCATGGTTTATTTAATTATGAATATACATCGATACAAGACCTCCATGGTGTGACTTGCATGTTTTCAATTACAATATACATCAACACATCGACACATCGATATGAATCCGTGACTCTGTTCGTGGGCAGTGCGCTACTGCGCTATAGCATGATCTTACTGCTCTATAGTACCATGGATTTTACTAGAGAAAACTCAATGCTCATCCCCCGAAACAAAATGCCTGCGTCATGGCTCCTTGAATATGAGGATGAGAGATTGCCTGACGTTTTTTGTCTGCTCTCCCTTGAACTTGTTCGGCATACAGCAAGGGCGGTCCGTGATCCCACTCATGTGGCATAAAGTGAATGCTCATCAGAGAAACCTCTCTACGGACCATCTTCATTTATGTAATATGCACATTATATCAAATGATCAATTATGTATGCTTAAACTGGGTATTTGTACTGCGACGCGTTTTCAATCATTCAGAGATTGAAGACACACACACACAAACCCAAAAAATAGCAAGCACATCTCCACCGTTTTGTCGCGCCGCACCCCCCCCCCCCCCTCCACCAGCGAGCCACGACGAGAGAGGCCGCCCGCGACCTGCAGCGCCAGAGGCGGACCCGAACGCGCCATCGCGAAGCAACTGCCTCCGTCACCACCCTCCCGCACGCACCACCACCATGCCGTCCGTACCACCACCATGCCGCCCGTCGCACAGTCGCCACGCGACCGTCCCTGGCCTGCTCTGGAGCGCTGACACGTCCGGCATCTAGCACCGCATCCAGGACACGAGAAGCAGCCCGCGCCGCACACCTCGCGCGAGGAGACGATGGGGCCCATTGCCGCTGGCGACGACCAAGTTTCGCCCGCTCGCGCCCCTGGCGGCGGCGAGGGAGGATGGAGAGGAGGAGGAGAGGCTCGACGGTGGTGCTAGGGTTAGCCTCTCGGAGTCCCGGATACTCGAGGAAGCGTCGCGGGAGGAGGGGTGACTTGATACTACTCTCCTCAATTGTCCTGAGTGCTAAAGAAACATTCCAAGGTTTTGTTGTTTGCATGCCGAGTTCTTCACAGCGAGGACGCCGTGCATCTCCGGGGGCACCCCCAGATCAGCACGGCGAGCGCCGCCATATCTTCACGATCCGTGACTGTGCCCTCGCCGAGCATGGTCTCCCAGAGCCCTTGCACGCATAGATTGATCTGCATCACAACATCACAAGAGCCCACTCGATGTAGTTGGTGGGCGTCAGGGTGGGGTAGACGATGGCGCCGCCGTGTCCGGCACCTTCCCGGATCACGCGCTCATGGACGATCACCTCCCCCGCATTCCTCCTAACATACTGTTGCGTTCACGGCTCCGTGGCCGCGTCTCCGTGCGTGGCTGGGGCGTCGCCTCCCCGTCGCGGGCCTAGGGAGCGCCGTCCGGTGCGTCGTTTTCGGCGCGCTCACCGCTGCCCGCCATGGTCCCTCGTCGGCGATGGCTCTGATGCCAATTGTCAGCCGATCGCTCGCTCGTTCCTCGCTTTCTCTCTCGCTCTCGATGAACAAGGGTAGACACAGGAGGTTTTTGCGCAGCGAATGCCGTGCTGCTTTTCTCTCTTTCTCGTTCTCTTATTCTGTTGGATCGAAATGGGGCCGGTTGATGCGCACGCCACTACCCCGCACAGATCGAACATGCCATCCCACTTCGCGGACAGGGCGTGCTCACCGTGGCCACCTCCTGAACTAGTCGCGCTCGGGCACGCACAAGTCGCAGCCTCGCTACTTATTTCTTACGGAAAGAAAAAAAGGATCGGGGAAACTGATCCGAGCTAGCTACTAATTCAGGGTTTAACTGACAACCGACATCTAATTCATCAAACTATTTTTTTGGAACCTGACACTCACACAATTTCTGGATAGTGGAACACTTGCAGCACATCATCAAACAAAGTGTTGGTGCCAGTTTGCACTGAAACTAAGCTCTCGTGGGCGTCTACAGCCAGGTTTCTCCGATGCATCGTCGTTTGCCTTGCCTTGTACTGTCGCCATTTGTAGTCGGGGTCAAAAAAACATGGCATGGTTATTGTAAATACCCAACAAAATATACACTCTTGCTTTCTTCTGAAGATCCAAGCTTGTCGCATATATTCACTAGAGAAAACAGTGAGTGATGTCGTTGTAGTTTGTCCCAACACTGCAAAGACAAGACATGGTAGCATGTTTTAGTTCTACCGACGCAGTTCGCATGAAAGAACATGGTAGCCATTCACTAAAATGTACTAGTCAACATCGCTACGTGTGTTTGGAAGTGATTTTGATTCAGGGTAATGCAAACAAATGAATATAGCTGCTACAACACCACTTACCCGACTGTACGAATTGGCACATTGCCTGAATGTACTTCGATTCAAGCATCCTAATAAACGACGACAGTTAATTCAAAACTGTTGATTCAGGGGCCAAGTTATAGTTAATTCACCGGATGGCAAACAGTGGTGAACTGTATCTAATGCAAGATGGAAGTGCCAGATTTTACATACCCAAACTAGCAAGCTTGCTCTATGGGTAAAGGTTCATCTGACATATCCGCTTTGGTCATGGCGAAAATCAGCAAATCAATAATTCGGAACCTTATCCACTCAAGGATGCGAATCATGATGCATACAAACGGTTCCGATAGCCACCTCCACAACAAGTGTTGATAGCAAATCCATGTTCTCTCTCTCTCTCTCTCTCTCTCTATATATATATACATATAGAGAGAGAGAGAGAGAGAGAATGGGGGATACAATCAGATCCACTCATTCCAAGCAAAGTTAGACCTGAATGAACAATCAAGTCGGTTAATAAAGCATAGAAATTAGAGTGTAGAATCACCTTGAGACTGATTTCTACAACAATCAGTACTAACCGCTAGTAAATATCCAAAATACATGTTATATCCAATAGTTGTGTTGAGGCGCATTATATATGCAGGAATGCATGACGAAACACACCTTGGCGATCGAGGAAGGTCACAACCAACGAAGTGAAGACAAACAGAACCGATGATTGATGAAGGGTGATAAAATGTGTGCTCACTTCACATCGACTTGAGGAAAGAGAACTAGGCCTAGTTGGCTAGTTGTGGTCTTTTGGTTTGTTGGAGGGTGTCCCAGTCTTCATGAGCTCTGTATGTGCAACCTAAAATAGTTTTTTACTCGGTGTCATGGGCTACCTGCCAACGTGGGCTCGCACCTACGTGCAATTCCCTTCTAGTTAATACCAACCTGGAGCTCGATGCGGAGTTGGGAGCAAACGCCACATCGTGAGCTGCGTTTTTTTAGAACAAAGACACAAGATGCGTCTGCTACTTCTTGAGCTTGCGTTGGTTTTTCCTTTGAAGAGGAAATGATGATGCAACAAAGTAGAGATAAGTATTTCCCCCAGTTTGAGAACCATGGTATCAATCAAGTAGAAGATAACGTACAAATCACCGAATACCTGCACAAACAATCAAAAAAACTTGCACCCAACGCGATAAAGGGGTTGTCAATCCCTTCACAGTTACTTGCAAAAGTGAGATCTGATAGAGATAGATAAATGATAAAGTTAATATTTTTGGTATTTTTGGTTTATAGATTGGAAAGTAAAAGATTGCAAGAATAGTAGATCGAAAACTAATATTGTAGATCGGAAACTAATATTGTAGATCGGAAACTTATATGATGGAAAAGAGACCCGGAGGCCATAGGTTTCACTAGAGGCTTCTCTCAAGATAGAAAATAATACGGTGGGTGAACAAATTACTGCCAAACAATTGATAGAAGAGCGCAAAGTTATGACGATATCTAAGGCAATGATCATGAATATAAGCATCATGTCCGTGTCAAGTAGACCGAAACGATTCTGCATCTACTAATATTACCCCACACATCGACCGCTATCCAGCATGCATCTAGAGTATTAATTTCATGAAGAACGGGCTAATGCATTCAGTAAGATGACATGATGTAAAAGAATTAACGATGAAAACCCCATCTTTTTATCCTCGATGGCAACAATACAATACGTGCCTTGCTGCCCCTACTGTCACTGGCAAAGAACACCGCAAGATTGAACCCAAAGCTAAGCACTTCTCCCATTGCAAGAAGAACCAATCTAGTTGGCCAAACCAAACCGATAATTCGAAGAGACTTGCAAAGATATCAAATCATGCATATAAGAATTCAGAGAAGATTCAAATATTATTCATAGATAAGCTCATTATAAATCCACAATTCATTGGATCTCGACAAACACACCGCAAAAAAGTATTACATCAAATAGATCTCCAAGAACATCGAGGAGAACATGGTATTGAGAATCTAAGAGAGAGAAGAAGCCATCTAGCTACTAGCTATGGACCCATAGGTTTGTGGTAAACTACTCACGCTTCATCAGAAGGGAAATGGTGTTGACGTAGAAGCCATCCGTGATCGAATCCCCCTCCGACAGGACGCCGGAAAAGGCCCCTAGATGGGATCTCATGGGTACATAAAGTTGCGGCGGCGGAAAAGTGTTTTCGTGGATGCCTCTGTTGGTTTGGGGATATATGGGGATACATAAGCGAAGAAATTAGGTCAGGACATGCATGAGGGGCCCACAAGTGTGGGGGCGCGCCCTACCCCCCGGGCACGCCCTCCGTCCTTGTGGCCGCCTTGTGGATCTTCGGACTTCATCTCCGAGTCTCCTGGTTGTCTTCTGGTCAAAGAAAAATCATCGCAAAAGTTTTATTCTGTTTGGACTCCGTTTGGTATTCCTTTTCTGCGAAACTCAAAAATAGGATCTGGCACTGGGCTCTAGGTTAATAGGTTAGTCCCAAAATAATATAAAATAGCATAATAATTCATATAAAACATCCAAAACAGATAATATAATTGCATAGAACAATAAAAAAATTATAGATACGTTGGAGACACAATGTTTTAAATAGCGGGCTATGGAAAATAACGGCGGGCCTCCAAATCAGCTATAGCAGAGCTATGGCGGGCTAAAGCGGGCTGTATAGGGCCATTTGTGAAGGCGACCATTTAGCAGCACCTTGCTGAAAAGGCTATAGCGGAGCTATAGTTAGCTATTTACAATTATGTGGAGACGTATCAGCGTCCGACTTTAAATTAATAAAGCCCACCAAAAGGCAGCATCCAAGTTCGAAACATACACAGAAGCAACACACGCGGCCGAAGCCGATAGTCTTAGTACATGCAATCGGCCATAGCCTGAGAAAGAAACTAGCAAGAGACTAAACAACCGGCAAAAAGGAGTCCAACTCCAGCAAAACATCATGGTGATCAATGACGTGCAGTGATATGAATAACGCAGATCCGCTCCATGGCCTCCTCCATCTGCTCAGTGTCCCGCCTGAAAGATCGTGGATGTCGCCTAGAGGGGAGGTGAATAGGCGCTTTAAAATAATTACGGTTTAGGCTTGAACAAATGCGGAGTAAACCTAGCGGTTAATTTGTCAAGCACCAAACCTACAACAACTAGGCTCACCTATGTGCACCACAACTTATGCTAAGCAAGATAAAAAACTAGGCGATAGCAAGATATATGAAAAGAAACAATATGGCTATCACAAAGTAAAGTGCATAAGTAACGGGTTCGGGTAAGAGATAACCGACGCATGCAGAGACAACGACGTATCCCGAAGTTCACACCCTTGCGGATGCTAATCTCCTTTGGAGCGGTTCGAAGGCACAATGCTCCCCAAGAAGCCACTAGGGCCACCATAATCTCCTCACGCCCTCGCACAATGCAAGATGTCGTGATTCCACTAAGGGACCCTTGAGGGCGGTCACCGAACCCGTACAAATGGCAACCCTTGGGGGCGGTCACCGAACCCGTACACTTTGGCAACCCTTGGGGGCGGTCACCGGTACCCGTCAAATTGCTCGGGGTGATCTCCACAACCTAATTGGAGACCTCGACGCTTTCCTGGAGCTTTACACCAGAATGATTGAGCTCCGAACAACACCAACCGTCTAGGGCGCTAAGGCACCCAAGAGGAACAAGCTCTAGGGTGCACAAACACCCAAGAGTAATAAGCTTCTCAAACTTCACTTCCACGTATCACCGTGGAGAACTCAAACCGATGCACCAAATGCAATGGCAAGGGCACACGGAGTGCCCAAGTCCTTCTCCCCCAAATCCCACCAAAGCAACTAATGCTAGGGAGGAAAATGAGAGGAAAAACGAAAGAAGAACATGAAGAACTCCAAGATCTAGATCCAAGGGGTTCCCCTCACTTAGAGGAGAAAGTGATTGGTGGAAACATGGATCTAGATCTCCTCTCTCTTTTTCCTCAAGAACTAGCAAGAATCGTTGGAGGGATTGAGAGTTAGCAAGCTCGAAGAAGCTCAACAATGGGGGAAGAACACGAGCTCAAGAGATAAAGTTCATTGGGGAAGAAGACCCCCTTTTATAGGTGGAAAAAATCTAACCGTTATGCTCACAGCCCGCACAGAGCGGTACTACCGCTCGACCTCACGATACTACCGCAAGAGGTAGCGGTACTACCTCAAAGGCTAGCGGTACTACTGCTTGTGAGCGGTACTAAAAAAATACATCCATGCCTACCATCACTGGACTTGTGATGAGTTTTTGGTCCGGAGCCGTACTACCGCTTTATTACCGCTCTGGAGCGGTAGTAAAAAATTACATCCGCTCCTGTCTGCCGTAGTACTGTTGCAGCCTTTTCAGAACACCAAAACTGCCACAACTTCTGCAAACGGACTCCGAGTTCAACGAAACCAAGTTTGTTGGAAAGCTAGCAACAAGGGATAACACAATATTGATAGAAATAACAATAATAAGGAAATTAGAAAAGGCCCAAGAGAAAATGGTGAGAACCCTTCCTAAAAAAAGACAGGTAAAACCTCCAACACCAAAAATGCGATAGAAGAAGCATATGAAATCCGTTTTCGATTTACTAGAGCTTGTGACGAAGATAACCACAAGCTCTAAAACCTCAAAAGAAAATTCAAATAAGAATCAAGAAATATGATGCAAGGATGCAATGGTTTGAGCTCTTGACAAATGATACGATCATGCTACTCACTTGACAGCCCCCCTTGATAGTACGACAATCGATCCTATAACCCGGTCTCCAAACTATCACCATGAGACCGGTAAAATATAAAACCTATCAAGGGAAAATCTTTGCCTTGCACGAAGTCCACTTGAGCTAGATGATGAAGATCTTGACTTCCTCAAGTTGGACCACCTTTCTTGATTGTGTTGGGTCGATGAAGACTAGATGATTGCTCCCCCATACTCCACTATGGGTGAGCTACTCTTCAGCACATCTTCACAAGTCCATTGACACCACAATGGACGTCAAGCACCAAGCACTTGATCTCTTCGTGATGCTCCACTTGAACTTACGCACGGCAATCTTGATGACGATCACCACTTGATGTCATCCTCTCCATTGGTTGAGTGATATCTTCCTCTTGATGCAAGCCCATGAACACGTACCTAACCCCACATAGAACTCTCACATAGACCATGGGTTAGTACACAAAGCACAATGGACAATGCTTACCATACCCGATCACTTGATCTCACTCGGTGTATCTTCTACGCTTTGTGTGATGATCAACTTGAATCACTCTCTGTACTTAGTCTCGATCAACCTTGACTCTTTCCAAATCTATGACAAATCTTTGGATAATTCCTTAATACCACCTTGGTCAACTCATAAACTCCTTGAAACCAACACATGTACTTCAAGAAATGCCTGTGGACAAATCCTTTAAATATAACTCAATGCAACCATTAGTCCATAGAGAATGTCATCAATTACCAAAACCACACATGGGGGCATCGCATGTCCTTTCAATCTCCCCCATTTTGGTAATTGATGACAATCACTTTCAAGAGAGTTTATATAAGGAATTATGCATCAACATGCAATGCAACAACCAATGATGCAGGAGAATGAGATGCAAATGCTTAGGAACAAAACCAAAGCAAGGAGAAGACTCTAAAAACCTTCTCCACAAAACTCTCTGAAACTTCTCCCACATTGGCATCGATTGCCAAAATGGGCGAAAATCTTAGAAGGCCAATATAAAAGGCGTTCCTCCATAAATTGTGTATTTCTCAACAAGATAGTGGAATGCCATACACATATCGAAAGGTAAATACTTAGAGGAACACAAACTATATTGAGGCACAAAGATTGCTAAAGAATGATATGCCACAAGGACATAACAAAGAGAGACACAAGCAATCAAGCAATCAAAAGATACCGATTGAAGCAAGCAATCAAAGGATATCAATTGAACCAACTAGACCAAAGATCCTATGAGCCACATGAATAAAGGATATTATGATATGAGCAAAGGAGTGTTCTAAAGAAACAAGAGAAGCTCCCAATGATTTGTGCACACATAAGAATATTTGTATTCGGATACAAAGTGCACAAAATTGGATCATAGCTCCCCCAAAATCAATAGAAACTTACAACAAGTGCAAGTGAGCATATAGGAAACAAAGCCTATCACTTGCAACAAACAAATGGTTGAGCAATCATGTAAAAGAGGCAACTAAGAATAGGCTCAACCAAAATGATGTGTGTGAGTCATGGCAAAGCACTTGAGAAGACTAAAATAAGGATGAGCATTAAGCATCAACATAGTCTTGGAAAAATGAGATACACGGTGCATGACATGTCCTCTCTACACACACCCAACTAGCAAATGGGTTCACAAGCTCACTAAAATGATAACAACAAAGCTTGCAACAACCCATGGTAAAGATAGAAGATGAAGGCCTCATCAAGACGTGGGATACCAATTAAGATGGCAAAGCCTCGTAAAGATAAGCAAGAGAAAAAATATATTCACCAAAACAGAGTGCATCAACCGATATAAGATCCGCACTCAAGATAAATCCTTTCACATAACCACCAAGGAAAGGTGGACGTGAAAGAATAAGGATATCAACTACAGATGTGACTTCTCTCAAGTGTATAAGATTCTAGGTAGATGAAGATCATGATGATATCAATCCAGAAAGTAGGATGCACACACAAAATAGTTTAAAAAAAGAAAGAATAAGATATCCACATGGAAGTCATAAATATACCAAAGATATTTGCTTGAAGGCATAGCACATGGCTAGATATGGTCTTATCATATATAAATGAGTTCCAACCACACGAGCATCAAAGACATCACAACTAGCAACAAGAGATCATTGTTGGGATGCTTTGAGAAAGGAACCAAGTATCACAAGAAAGAATGAATTACATGTCATGATACAACCTACACAAGGTTGATGCAAGAAATGTGTGCATGAATTAGATGATGGTACTTGTTACCAAGATACCATTGGAAGGATGTAGTAGATACCAATTGAAGTTAGATAGTAGTTCATTGATCATCCTAGCTTGACTCCAATAAGCACATGGTGACAACACCTTCCTTGTGAGTGAGCCGAGCATCCAATGCATCTCCAAATGTTCCTAGAAGAACAACCCAAACTAAACGGTACCCAAATTCATTGGGACCAAATAGTTAGAAACACCAATACATAGGACAAACTCCACATAAATATGTGCATATAGATATGAAAATTAATTTCATGCACAACTCATCCAATTTGAGACTTGGTGGAGTTTCCCTTATATTGGGTCAAAGAAAGACAGCATGCCCAAGAAAATACATGAAGTAAATATGCATGCTCAAATCTTTCAAGAACCAATACCAAATGAAAAAGAAAAGCCAAGTGAAAAAGGATACCAAATGGAGAAATCATCACTTGGAAGATATCATTAAAGATACATCAAGGAATGCGATATCCATTGAAACACGCTAAATAAAGGATATCAAACTCCCAAAAGAGAGGATGGTTCCAAACAAACCAAACTCTCTACAAAGTTTCATGATGGCACAAAGTACCAAAAAGAAAACGGCTTGCCTTCCACCAACACACACTTTATAAGGATCGCAAGATGAGTGTTCTATAGAAAATATGATAGCTCACCCAAGACTAGTGCATTATAGAGAATTTGCATTTGAATACAAAATGCACAAGGTGGGATCACCACTTTCACTATATCTAGAAAACACTAGACAAGTGCTACGTCTTGAGCTTGCGTTGGTTTTCCTTGAAGAGGAAAGGGTGATGCAGCAATAGTAGCGTAATTATTTCCCTCAATTTTTGAGAACCAAGGTATCAATCCAGTAGGAGGCTCCTCAAAAGTCCCGCGTACCTACACCAACAAACAAAGAACTCGCAACCAACGCAATAAAGGGGTTGTCAATCCCTTCACGGCCACTAGCGAAAGTGAGATCTGATAGAGATAGTATGATAAGATAAATATATTTTTTGTATTTTAAAATATAGATGCAAAAAGTAAAGATGCAAAGAAAGGTAGATTGGAAGCAAATATGATAAGAGATAGACCCGGGGCCATAGGTTTCTCTAGAGGCTTCTCTCAAGATAGCATAAGTATTACAGTGGGTGAACAAATTACTGTCGAGAAATTGATAGAAAAGTGAATAATTATGAGATTATCTAGGCATGATCATGTATATAGGCATCACGTCCGCAACAAGTAGACCGACTCCTGCCTGCATCTACTACTATTACTCCACACATCGACCGACTCCTGCCTGCATCTAGAGTATTAAGTTCACAAAGAACAGAGTAATGCATTAAGCAAGATGACATGATGTAGAGGGATAAACTCATGCAATATGATATAAACCCCATCTTTTTATACTCGATGGCAACAATACAATACGTGCCTTGCAACCCTTTCTGTCACTGGGTAAGGACAATGCAAGATTGAACCCAAAGCTAAGCACTTCTCCCATGGTAAGAAAGATCAATTTAGTAGGCCAAACCAAACTGATAATTCGAAGAGACTTGCAAAGATAACTCAAACATACATAAAAGAATTCAGAGGAGATTCAAATATTTCTCATAGATAAACTTGATCATAAACCCACAATTCATCGGATCTTGACAAACACACCACAAAAAGAGATTACATCGAATAGATCTCCACAAGAGAGGGGGAGAACATTGTATTGAGATCCAAAAAGAGAGAAGAAGCCATCTAGCTAATAACTATGGACCCGAAGGTCTGTGGTAAACTACTCACAACTCATCGGAAGGGCTATGGTGTTGATGTAGAAGCCCTCCGTGGTCGATTCCCCCTCAGGCAGAGCGCCGGCGAAGGCTCCAAGATGGGATCTCGCGGATACAGAAGGTTACAGCGGTGGAAATTGTGTTTAGGGTGCTCCCTGGATGTTTTCGGGGTACGTAGGCTTATATAGGAGGAAGAAGTACGTCGGTGGCCGCCCGAGGGGCCCACGAGACAGGAGGGTGCGCCCTGTAGGGGGAGGCGGGCCCTACCCTCTCGTGGCCGCCTCGACTGCCTCTTGACTTGCACTCCAAGTCCTCTGGATGACGTTCGTTCCAAAAATCATGCTCCCGAAGGTTTCATTCCGTTTGGACTCCGTTTGATATTCCTTTTCTTCGAAATACTGAAATAGGCAAAAAAACAGCAATACAGGTTGGGCCTCCGATTAGTAGGTTAGTCCCAAAAATGATAATAATCTGTAAAATGAAGCCCATAAACATCCAAAAGGGGTAATATAATAGCATGGAACAATCAAAAATTATAGATACGTTGAAGACGTATCAAGCATCCCCAAGCTTAATTCCTGCTCGTCCTCGAGTAGGTAAATGATAAAAACAGAATTTTTGATGTGGAATGCTACCTAGCATAATTCTCAATGTAATTTTCTTTATTGTGGCATGAATGTTCAGATCCAAATGATTCAAAATAAAAGTTCATATTGATAAAAGAAATAGTAACACTTCAAGCATACTAATCAAAGTAATCATGTCTTCTCAAAATAACATGGCAAAAGAAAGTTCATCCCTACAAAATCATATAGTTAGGCTATGCTTCATTTTCATCACACAAAGATGTTCCCAACTTCTATACCCCCGATGACAAGCCAAGCAATTGTTTCATACTTAAATAATCTCAAACTTTTTCAACCTTCACGCAATACATGAGCGTGAGCCATGGATATAGCACTATGGGTGGAATAGAATATGATGATGGGGATTGTGTGGAGAAGACAAAAAAAAAGTCTCGCATTGACGAGGATAATCAACGGGCTATGGAGATGCCCATCAATTGATGTCAACGTGAGGAGTAGGGATTGCCATGCAACGGATGCACTAGAGCTATAAATGAATGCTCAACAAAAGAAAACTAGTGGGTGTGCACCCAACTTGCTTGCTCACGAAGACCTAGGGTATTTGAGGAAGCCCATCGTAGGAATATACAAGCCAAGTTCTATAATGAAAAATTCCCACTAGTATATGAAAGTGACAACATATGAGACTCACTATATGAAAAACATGGTGCTACTTTGAAGCACAATATATGAGACTCACTACATGAAGAACAAGGTGCTACTTTGAAGCACAAGTGTGGAAAAAGAGATAGTAACATTGCCCTTTTTATTTATTTTTCTTTTTTCTTTTTTTTCTTTGGGCCTTTTTTTTCTTTTGGCCTTTCCTTTTTTCTTTTTTTCCTTTTTAGGCAATTCTCTAATAATGATGATCATCATACTTTCATTGATTACAATGTATGAATTACAACTCGAAACTAGAACAAGATATGACTCTATATGAATGCCTCCGGCGGTGTACCGGGATGGTGCAATGAATCAAGAGTGACATGTATGAAAAATAATGGATGGTGGCTTTGCCACAAATACGATGTCAACTACATGATCATGCAATGGCAATATGACAAAAGTAAAGTATGTCATGATGATGATGAACAGAATGGTGGAAAGTTGCATGGCAATATATCTCGGAATGGCTATGGAAATGCCATAATAGGTAGGTATGGTGGCTGTTTTGAGGAACATATAAGGAGGTTTATGTGTGATAGAGCGTATCGTATCACGGGGTTTGGATGCACCGGCGAAGTTTGCACCAACTCTCAAGGTGAGAAAGGGCAATGCACGGTACCGAAGAGGCTAGCAATGGTGGAAAGGTAAAAGTGCGTATAATCCATGGACTCAACATTAGTCAAAAGAACTCATATACTTATTGCAAAAATTTAGAAGTCATCAAAAATCAAGCACTACACGCATGCTCCTAGGGGGATAGATTGGTAGGAAAATACCATCGCTCGTCCCCGACCGCCACTCATAAGGATGCACAAGCCGGGTACACTTCATGTTTCCAATTTGTTACACAACTTTAACCATACGTGCATGCTATGAGACTTGCTAACTTCAACACAAGCATTCTTTAAATTCATAATCATCCAACTAGCATGACTTTAATATCACTACCTCCATATCTCAAAACAATTATCAAGTATCAAATTGATCATAGCATCCAATTCACTTCCTATGATAGTTTTTATTTTACCCAACTTGGATGCTCATCACTCTAGGACCAAATTTGTAACCATATCAAATACCATGATGTTCTAAAAGACTCTCAAAATAATATAAGTGAAGCATGAGAGACTAGCAATTTCTATAAAATCAAGCCACCGCCGTGCTCTAAAAGATATAAGTGAAGCACTAGAGCAAAAACTATCAAGCTCAAAAGATATAAGTGAAGCACATAGAGTATTCTAACAATATTTTAATCAAGTAGGCTTCTCCCAAAAGGTGTGTACAGCAAGGATGATTGTGGTAAACTAAAAAGCAAAGACTAATATAATACACGACGCTCCAAGCAAAACACATATCATGTGGCGAATACAAATATAGCGCCAAGTAAAGTTACCAATGAACGAAGACGAAAGAGGGGATACCTTCTCGGGGCATCCCCAAGCTTAGGCTTTTGGCTATTCTTGAATATCTCAGGGTTCCATGGGAATCCCCAAGCTTAGGATTTTTCCACTCCTTATTCCATAGTCTATCAAAGATTTACCCAAAACTTGAAAACTTCACAACACAAAACTCAACGGGAAATCTTATAAGCTCCGTTAGTGAAAGAAAACAAAACCACCACATAAGGTAATGTAATGAACTCATTCTTTATTTATTTTGGTGCTAAACCTACTGTATTCCAAGTTCTCTATGGTTTATAAACTATTTTACTAGCCATAGATGCATCAAAATAAGCAAACAACACACGAAAAACAGAATCTGTCAAAAACAGAACAGTCTGTGGCAATCTGTAACTAACGCAAACTTCTGGAACTCTAAAACTCCTACCAAAATAGGAAGTACTGGAAAATTTGTTTATTGATCATCAGCAAAAATAATCAATGCAAAAGCACGTTTCTTTGATTTATTGAATTTTTTCTTGTGAGCGCAAAGTTTCTGTTTTTCAGCAGAATCAAATCAACTATCATCATAGGTTATCCTATAGGTTCTACTTGGCACAAACACTAATTAAAACATAAAAACACATCTAAACAGAAAGTAGATGCAAAATTTATTACTAAACAGGAACAAAAACAAAAAACACAAAGAAAATTGGGTTGCCTCCCAACTAGCGCTATCGTTTAACGCCCCTAGCTAGGCATAAAAGCGAAGATAGATCTAAGTAGTGTCATCTTTGGCACTTGAATCCTCGATAGATCACTTATAATGTTTTAGGGGTTTCTCCCTTTTTAGCAACGATTAAACCTTTAGGAAAAAATTCAACAAATTCGTTTGTAGCAAAAGGTTCCTTAACGATAGAGAGACAATTGGGATGAACACTTATGGATTTGAGATCCGCGTCTCCCTTACTAGAAGATTCACCCTTATTTTTAGGAACATAAATAAACTTGGTGGTTTTTGTAAGGGGTTTTGGAGTGTTTTTCATGGAAGAAAATGCCGAACCTAAGTTGGTAATTATATCCTCAAGTTTGCCAATTCTAGCAGAATCAAGATCTATTTTTTCATTAACTATAGGTTCTTTCTCTTTAAGATTTTTCAAAGTGACTCCAACCCTAGATCCATATTGGGTGATATGATGATGAATCTTTTTATCCAAATTTTCAATCAACTCAACATTGGCAATTTTATTTTCAATAATATCAAGCCGTTGCATAATATGTTCTAAAGTTAAAACAGTTCCATTAACCAAAAGAGGTGGTGGGCCAAACAAATCTAACATGGCATTGTAAGCATCAAACGTATGGCTACTCAAGAAATCACCTCCGGCAACAGTATCAAGAACACATCTATTCCAAGGAGTGATGCCTACATAAAAATTGCGGAGAAGAATTCTAGAGTTCACCTCTAGGGTGCGCTTGTGATAAGATTCCATCATCCTATACCAAGCATCTTTTAAGTTTTCTCCTTGCCTTTGCTTGAAGTGAAGAACTTCAAACTCGGGAGACATAGGAGCGGATAAGGAACTAGCCATAATGACGAGGAAAACGGAAAAAAGGCAAGCGAAAAGAGAGGAGAGATTGGGAAAGAGAGGGCGAATAAAACAGCAAGGGTGAAGTGGGGGAGGGGAAAATGAGAGGCAAATGGAAAATGATGTAAAAGCGAGGGAGATAGGTTTGTGATGGGTACTTGGTATGTCTTGACTTGAGCGAAGACCTCCCCGGCAACGGCGCCAAAAATCCTTCTTGATACGTCTTGTGCTTGCTTTGGTTTTCCTTGAAGAGGAAAGGGTGATGCAGCAATAGTAGCATAAGTATTTCCCTCAGTTTTTGAGAACCAAGGTATCAATCCAGTAGGAGGCTCCTCAAAAGTCCCACGCACCTAAACAAACAAACAAAGAACTCGCAACCAACGCAATAAAGGGGTTGTCAATCCCTTCACGGCCACTTGCGAAAGTGAGATCTGATAGAGATAGTATGATAAGATAAATATATTTTTGGTATTTTATAATATAGATGCAAAAAGTAAAGATGCAAAGAAAGGTAGATTGGAAGCAAATATGATAAGGGATAGACCCGGGGGCCATAGGTTCCACTAGAGGCTTCTCTCAAGATAGCATAAGTATTACGGTGGGTGAACAAATTACTGTCGAGCAATTGATAGAAAAGCGAATAATTATGAAATTATCTAGGCATGATCATGTATATAGGCATCACGTCCGCAACAAGTAGACCAACTCCTGCATGCATCTACTAATATTACTCCACACATCGACCGACTCCTGCTTGCATCTAGAGTATTAAGTTCACAAAGAACAGAGTAACGCATTAAGCAAGATGACATGATGTAGAGGGATAAACTCATGCAATATGATATAAAGCCCATCTTTTTATCCTCGATGGCAACAATACAATATGTGCCTTGCAACCCTTTCTGTCACTGGGAAAGGACACCGCAAGATTGAACCCAAAGCTAAGCACTTCTCCCATGGTAAGAAAGATCAATTTAGTAGGCCAAACCAAATTGATAATTCGAAGAGACTTGCAAAGATAACTCCATCATATATTTCTCATAGATAAACTTGATCATAAACCCACAATTCATCGGATCTCGACAAACACACCGCAAAAAGAGATTACATCAAATAGATCTCCACAAGAGAGGGGGAGAACATTGTATTGAGATCCAAAAAGAGACAAGAAGACATCTAGCTAATAACTATCGACCCGAAGGTCTGTGGTAAACTACTCACAACTCATCGGAAGGGCTATGGTGTTGATGTAGAAGCCCTCCGTGGTCGATTCCCCCTCGGGCAGAGCACCGGCGAAGGCTCCAAGATGGGATCTCACGGATACAGAAGGTTACGGTGGTGGAAATTGTGTTTCGGGTGCTCCCTGGATGTTTTCGGGGTACGTAGGCTTATATAGGAGGAAGAAGTACGTCGGTGGCTGATAACCCGCAAGTATACGGGATAGTTGTAGCCTCTTTCGATAAGTAAGAGTGTCAAACCCAACGAGGAGCTAAAGGTAGAACAAATGCTCTCTCAAGTCCTATCGGCCACTGATACGACTCTACGCACGCTTGACGTTCGCTTTACCTAGAACAAGTATGAAACTAGAAGTACTTTGTAGGTGTGATAGGATAGCTTTGCAAGATAATAAAGAACACGTAAATAAAAAGTAGGGTCTGTTTAGATAAAGATGCAATGAAGTAAATATAGAGAGTGTGGAAAAGTGGTGGTAGGAGTTGTGGAATTGTCCCTAAGCAATTGACTACGTTACTAGACCGATAGCAAGTTTTATGTGGGAGAGGCCACTGCTAGAATGTCATCCCTGACTTGGAATTCTATGCACTTATGATTGGAACTATTAGCAAGCATCCACAACTACTAACATTCATTAAGGTAAAACCCAACCATAGCATTAAGATATATTGGCCCCTCTTCAATCCCGTATGCATCAATTTCTATGCTAGGTGGAAGCTTCTGTCACTCTAGCCCTCCAATACATAGTCCTATCAACATACAACTAACCCTATGGTGTGATCCACGCGCGCGCTCATATGATGGGCACCATAGGACAACAACATAACCACAAGCAAATTAAATCAATCATAGCAATTCACAACCACCAATAGGACAACGAAAATCTACTCAGACATCATAGGATGGCAACACATCATTGGAAAAAAATATGAAGCATAAAGCACCATGTTCAAGTATAGGGTACAACGGGTTGCGGGAGAGTGGACCGTTGTATATAGAAGGGGGAAGGTGATGGAGATGTTGGTGAAGATGACGGCGGTGTTGGTGAAGATCGCGGTGATGATGATGGCCCCCGGTGGCGTTCCGGCGCCACCGGAAGCAAGGGGGAGAGAGCCCCCCCTTCTTCTTCTTCTTCGTTGACCTTCTCCCTAGATGGGAGAAGGGTTTCCCCTATGGTCCTTGGCTCCCATGGCGTGGGAGGGGCGAGAGCCCCTCCGAGATTGGATCTATCTCTCTGTTTCTGCGTTCTGGAATTCTGCCCTCGCACCGTTTCCTTTATATCTGGAGATCTGTAACTCCGATTGGATTGAAACCTTCGCCCATATCGTTTTCCAAAAAATAGATTTCTTGCGGCCAAAGAAGGGCATCAACCGCCTTACCGGTGACCCATGAGATAGGGGGGCGCGCCCCCTGGAGGGGTGGCGTGGGCCACTCTCATGGCCACCTCGGGCACCGTTTCGCGTTGATTCTTCCTCCCAAAAATCACAAATATTCCAAAATGATTCTCCGTCCGTTTTTATCCCGTTTGGACTGCGTTTGATATTGGGTTTCTGCGGAACATAAAACATGCAACAAACAGGAACTAGCACTGGGCACTGGATCAATATGTTAGTCCCAAAAAATAGTATAAAAACTTGCCAAAAGTATATGAAAGTTGTAGAATATTGGCATGGAACAATCAAAATTTATAGATACGATGGAGATGTATCAGCATCCCCAAGCTTAATTCCTACTCGTCCTCGAGTAGGTAAATGATAAAAAAGATAATTTTTGATGTGGAATGCTACCTAGCATAATCTTGATCATGTGTCTAATCATGGCATGAATATTAAGACATGAGTGATTCAGGGCAATAGTCTATCATTTGACATAAAAACAATAATACTTCAAGCATACCAACCAAGCAATTATGTCTTATCGAAATAACATAGCCAAAGAAAGCTCATCCCTACAAAATCATATAGTCTGGCTATGCTCCATCTTCGTCACACAAAATACTCCCATCATGCACAACCCCGATGACGAGCTGAGCAATTGGTTCATACTTTGTAACGGTCTTCAGCTTTTTCAACTCTTACACAATACATGAGCGCAAGCCATGGACATAGCACTATGGTGGTATATGGTGGTGGTTGTGAGAACATAAAGAGGGAGAAGATAGTCTCACATCAACTAGGCGTATCAACGGACTATGGAGATGCCCATCAATAGATATCAATGTGAGTGAGTAGGGATTGCCATGCAACGGATGCACTAAGAGCTATAAGTGTATGAAAGCTCAAACTGGAAACTAAGTGGGTGTGCATCCAACTTGCTTGCTCATGAAGACCTCGGGCGTTTGAGGAAGTCCATCATCGGAATATACAAGCCAAGTTCTATAATGAAAATTCCCACTAGTATATGAAAGTGAAAGCATAGGAGGCTCTCTCTATGAAGAACATGGTGCTACTCTGAAGCACAAGTGTGGTAAAAGGATAGTATCATTGCCCCTTCTCTCTTTTTCTCTCATTTTTTCTTTTTTTTCATTTTTTTCTTTCTTTTTGGTGGGCTTCTTTAGCCTCTTTTTTTATTTGGGCTTCTTTGGCCTCTTTTATTTTTCGTAAAGTCCGGAGTCTCATCCCGACTTGTGGGGGAATCATAGTCTCCTTCATCATTTCCTCACTGGGGCAATGCTCTAATAATGATGATCATCACACTCTTATTTACTTACAACTCAATATTACAACTCTCGAACAAAGATATGACTCTATATGAATGCTTCCGGCGGTGTACCGGGATGTGCAATGATCTAGCATAGCAATGACATCAAAAAACAGACAAGCCATGAAAACATCATGCTAGCTATCTTACGATCATGAAAAGCAACATGACAATGAATGCTCAAGTCATGTATATGATGATGACGGAAGTTGCATAGCAATATATCTCGGCATGGCTATGGAAATGCCATAATAGGTAGGTATGGTGGCTGTTTTGAGGAAGGTAAATAATGGGTTTCATGATACCGGCAAAAGTTGCGCAGCACAATAGAGGCTAGCTAAGTGGAAGGGTGAGTGTGCGTATATCCATGGACTCGCATTAGTCATAAAGAACTCATATACTTATTGCAAAAGTCTACTTAGCCCTCGAAGCAAAGTACTACTATGCATGCCCCTAGAGGGATAGATTGGTAGGAAAAGACCATCGCTCATCCCCGACTGCCACTCATAAGGAAAGCAATCAAACAGCACCTCATGCTCCAACTTCGTTACATAACGGTTCACCATACGTGCATGCTACGGGACTTGCAAACCTCAACACAAGTATTTCTCAATTTCACAATTACTCAACTAGCACGACTCTAATATCACCACCTTTATATCGCAAAACTATTGCAAGGAATCAAACATATCATATTCAGTGATCTACAAGTTTATGTAGGATTTTATGACTAACCATGTGAATGACCAATTCCTGTCATCTCTCTAAATAGATATAAGTGAAGCAAGAGAGTTTAATTCTTTCTACAAAAGATATGCCCATGCTCTAACAAATATAAGTGAAGCAAAAGAGCATTCTACAAATGGCGATTGTCTATGTGAAGAGAAACAGGCAATCCAGACTTCAAATGATATAAGTGAAGTGCATGAAGCATTCTATAAAGCCACACTAAAAATATTTAAATGAAGTGCAATGAGCATTCTATAAATCAACCAAGGACTATCTCATACCATCATGGTACATAAAATAAAAGTGAAAACTAAATGCAAAAGACGCTCCAAGACTTGCACATAATGCATAAACGAAACAAATACGAAAACATACCGATACTTGTTGAAGAAAGAGGGGATGCTGTCCGGGGCATCCCCAAGCTTAGACGCTTGAGTCTCCTTGAATATTTACTTGGGGTGCCTCGGGCATCCCCAAGCTTGAGCTCTTGCCTCTCTTCCATTTTTCTCGTATCGAGACCTCCTCGTTTAGAGACTTCATCCACACAAAACTTCAACAGAAAACTCGGTAAGATCCGTTAGTATAATAAAGCAAATCACTACTCTAAGTACTATTGCAAACCAATTCAAATTTTGTTTTTGCATTGTGTATACTGTAGTATAACTTTTCCATGGCTTAATCCACTAATATAAATTGATAGATTCATCAAAACAACTAAACTATGCATCAAAAACAGAATCTGTCAAAAACAGAACAGTCTGTAGCAATCTGAACATCCACCATACTTCTGGTACCCCAAAACTTCTACCACAATTAGGAAACATAAACAAGTTGTATAGCAATACATTGCAAAAAGGAATCAGAACCAATTGACGTTCCAGTTAAAAATGTAAAATCGCGCACTACAGCCAAAGTTTCTGTCCTGCACCGTACAAACCAACAAGCATTGCAAACATCCTAAAGGCAAACCTTGGCACATTTTTTTATAATACAATGGAATTGTAAAAGGGGATAATTATTTTTGTTGAAAAGTTTCTGTAATCAAGATTCACAAAGTTTCCGTGAGCATGAACAAAGTTCAAGGCTAGCTCCCACTTCAACAATGCTTGTCTTTCTCACTTTCACTTTCCTTTTTGAAAAGTTTTTAGGTGCCCCTCTTTATTTTTTTGTTTTTAGACTAAATAAAAGCACTCAACAGAAATAAATGACTCCCTAAAACTTCCGGGTTGTCTCCCTGGCAGCGTTTTCTTTAAAGCCATTAAGCTAGGCATTTAGTGCTCGTAATGAATCCACCCGGATCCCAAGGTATATCAAAGCCAATTTTAATTAACAATGATTTGTAATTTAGTAGTGAGCACAAAGTAACATATATCATGCAACAACGAAGTCTAACTCTCTTCCTATGCATCAGCATGTCATAAAAGAACAATTCATGCACACCAAGTAAAGGCCAATGCATAGTATAAACAGTTTCTTGCAATTCTATCGTATGGGAAACATAGAGAGGTGGAGATATAGTTCCTCGCTCATAATATTTGCAAGTAGGAGAAGCAAGCACATGCATATTATACCAATCAAAATCATCATGTGCAATGGTAAAAGGCAACCCATCAATATAATCCTTAATAAGCACAAACTTCTCCGATAAAGTGTAGTAGGGAGAATTCAAAAAGATAAAAGGACTATCATGCATGGGTGCAATAGCAACAATTTCATGTTTAACATAAGGAACTATAGCAAGTTCATATACATAAGCATAATTCATATTGGCATCTTGGCCACAAGCATAGCAAGCATCATCGAAAAGGGATATTTCAAACAAATTCAAGGGATCATAGCAATTATCATAGCAATCATCCTTCGGTAAGCACGAAGGGGAATTAAACAATGTATGAGTTGAAGAGTTACTCTCATTAGAAGGTGGGCATGGGTAGCTAATCCGCTCTTCCTGCTTTTGTTCTTCGCTTTCCTCATCATCTTTTTCATCCAATGAGCTCACAGTTTCATCCATTTCTTCATCCATAGCTTCCTGCAAAATATTATTCTTTTCTTGGACAGCGGAGACTTTCTTCATAAAAGCATTAATATAATAATTGTATTCATAATTTTCATAGCAATATCTAAGTATAGCAAGATTTTCAGGCCTATAACCATCATCATCAAAAGCTTCATACTTTTCAAACAAAGCTTCAATTTCATAAGCAGCCTTAAAAGCAACAAATTCATCTATTTGTTCATCATAGTAATCATATATACCATTAGCATAAGAAGCTAAGGTTTCATTATCATTAAATTTGCATGAAAAGGGAAGGTGTGGAGCCTTCATCCTAGAGCAACAAGTAATATCATATCTCAAGCAGAGATTCCAGGCATACCAACACAACATAATAAATTGATCCCATAATAGTTTCCCTTTTTGTGTCGAGCGATAATCCCTAAAGTATTCATGTTGATCCAACGTGTCTCCCATTATAAAGTTGAATGGGGTTTTCTTAGGATTATCAAAGTAGTACATAATATCTCTCACATAATGAGAGTCGGGGGTTTTAGGAGTTACCCCATCTACATGAGTAGCAAGTACACCTATTTTTTTTGGTATTTTGTGTTCCATATCCACAACTAAAGATAGAGAACAACTAAGAACAACAAATAAAAATTACTTAGTGATAAAGCAAACAAGCACACACGAGAATATTCACCCCACGCTATGACTCCCTGGCAACGGGGTTAGAAAAAGGTCTTGATAACCCGCAAGTATACGGGATAGTTGTAGCCTCTTTCGATAAGTCAGAGTGTCGAACCCAACAAGGAGCTAAAGGTAGAACAAATACTCTCTCAAGTCCTATCGGCCACTGATACGACTCTACGCACGCTTGACGTTCGCTTTACCTAGAACAAGTATGAAACTAGAAGTACTTTGTAGGTGTGATAGGATAGGTTTGCAAGATAACAAAGAACACGCAAATAAAAAGTAGGGGCTGTTTAGATAAAGATGGAATAAAGTAAATATAGCGAGTGTGGAAAAGTGGTGGTAGGAGTTGTGGAATTGTCCCTAAGCAATTGACTACGTTACTAGACCGATAGCAAGTTTTATGTGGGAGAGGCAACGTCTAGAATGTCATCCTGACTTGGAATTCTATGCGCTTATGATTGGAACTATTAGCAAGCATCCGCAACTACTAACATTCATTAAGGTAAAACCCAACCATAGCATTAAGATATATTGGTCCCTCTTCAATCCCGTATGCATCAATTTCTATGCTAGGTGGAAGCTTCTGTCACTCTAGCCCTCCAATACATAGTCCTATCAACATACAACTAACCCTATGGTGTGATCCACGGGCGCGCTCATATGATGGGCACCATAGGACAGCAACATAACCACAAGAAAATTAAATCAATCATAGCAATTCACAACCACCAATAGGACAACGAAAATCTACTCAGACATCATAGGATGGCAACACATCATTGGAAAATAATATGAAGCATAAAGCAACATGTTCAAAATAGGGTACAACGGGTTGCGGGAGAGTGGACCGCTGTATATAGAAGGGGGAAGGTGATGGAGATGTTGGTGAAGATGACGACGGTGTTGGTGAAGATCACGGTGATGATGATGGCCCCCGGCGGCGTTCCGGCACCATCGGAAGCAAGGGGGAGAGAGCCCCCCTTCTTCTTCTTCTTCCTTGACCTTCTCCCTAGATGGGAGAAGGGTTTCCCCTCTGGTCCTTGGCTACCATGGCATGGGAGGGGCGAGAGCCCCTCCAAGATTGGATCTATCTCTCTGTTTCTGCGTTCTGGAATTTTGCCCTCGCACCGTTTCCTTTATATCTGGAGATCCGTAACTCCAATTGGATTGAAACCTTCGCCCAGATCATTTTCCAAAAATTAGCTTTCTTGCGGCCAAAGAAGGGCATCAACCGCCTTAGGGGTGGCCCACGAGATAGGGGGGCGCGCCCCCTGGAGGGGTGGCGTGGGCCACTCTCGCGGCCACCTCGGGCACCGTTTCGTGTTGATTCTTCCTCCCCAAAATCACAAATATTCCAAAATAATTCTCCGTCCGTTTTTATCCCGTTTGGACTCCGTTTGATATTGGGTTTCTGCGAAACATAAAACATGCAACAAATAGGAACTGGCACTAGGCACTAGATCAATATGTTAGTCCCAAAAAATAGTATAAAAATTTGCCAAAAGTATATGAAAGTTGTAGAATATTGGCATGGAACAATCAAAAATTATAAATACGACGGAGACGTATTAGTGGCCGCCCGAGGGGCCCACGAGACAGGGGGCGCGCCCTGTAGGGGGGGGGCGCCCTACCCTCTCGTGGCCGCGTTGGCTGCTTCTTGACTTGCACTCCAAGTCCTCTGGATCACGTTCGTTCCAAAAATCATGCTCCCGAAGGTTTCATTCCGTTTGGACTCCGTTTGATATTCCTGTTCTTCGAAATACTGAAATAGGCAAAAAAAACACAGCAATACGGGTTGGGCCTCCGGTTAGTAGGTTAGTCCCAAAACTGATAATAATGTGTAAAATAAAGCCCATAAACATCCAAAAGGGGTAATATAATAGCATGGAACAATCAAAAATTATAGATACGTTGAAGACGTATCAACAAGATCAAGAAATGAACAAGATCCACAAGTGGTATGGAAGACAAAGGGAGTTGATACATTCCTTGGCAAGAGAAAAGGCAAATAAAAGCAAAAGCCAATGTAAAGATGATCAATAAATTCTACCACACAAGAGAGTACCAATTGTCAAAAGACAAGAAGTAAATGGAAATAATTCCCAGTGGTAGATAGCAAGGATATCCGACATCATCTTCACACCAAACCCATAAGCAACTTGCAACTTGTAGAGCTAACATGCCACCTAGGAACAAGATAATTTACAATATCAACTCTAGGTGACAATATCTCAAATGTACACATTTTCTAGGCTAGTAATATACACATAGCATATTACTCCCCCATAATGTGACCAATTAAAGATAAACAAGAGGAAAAATAAAGATCCAACAAGAGATAATTAATGGACAATTTAGAATTTGAATTTCTCATGAGTAGACATACCACATAGCGACTAGATAATATTGTAATATCAATACTAGTTGGTATTCCTCATGTATACACATTTATAGGATTGTGAAGTGCACAAGGCACATCACTCCCCCAAAATGGGATGTTCCATTAATCTCTCACAATAGCCAACTGAGATACAAATAAGATTCACAAAGGCTCAACGTACGATACTCATGTACATGATGTGCAAACCAACACACACAAACTTGATTACTCAAGATAAGCAAGTTGGAAGCACAACATATACAAACACATGAAAGGAACAAAATCAAAACATGCAAAGGGGCAAGTAACTTTCAATGTAAACAATCTAAGTACAATTTACTGCAAGGAGGCACATTGGATATAGGATAGAAACTTGATAATCCAATTGACTTGACTTGAGACAATAAGAATGATGAAGTCCCCTTAATTCTTCATAATGTAGCCAAGTCTCCAATGCCCTCCAATAACACCTATTGATCAAGTTTGAGCTTGGTGGTCCCCAACCAAGTTGGGTCCTAAGAGGTTAGTCACAATAGGCTTGGCTATCCAAATGGTTCTTTTCTTGACAACACTTTGAGTACCAACAAACTTGGCAAACACATTGCCAGCCTTATCCTTCCCAATAGAATAGGTTGGATAAGTTACCACTAGTGCATGAAGAAGCGACGTGACCTTTCTCACGACATATGTAGCAACGTCTACTCTTCACTTTCTTCTCACTTGATTTCTCAACTTGAGAAGCATTAGCTTGAGTCTTCTTGGGAAGAGACCTTCCTTAAACTTGAGGTTGAGCATGAGAATGAACATGTGGTCGCTTCTCTTGTTGCTTGTCATTAATGGGCTTCTTCTTCAATGGGCAAGATCTAACATGATGCCCTTCAATTTTGCACTTGAAGCAAATAATCTTGGCTGAATTCTTGACTTGTTCTTGGCCCTTCTTCTTGTTTCTCTTGGACTTATTCTTCTTATTGGAGTTGAATCCAAGTCCACCTTTGTCATTGGGGGATTTTTGCACACTCAAGATATTGTTGAGTGTGGACTTCCCTTCGTGACACTTTTCCAAGTCTTCCTTCAAAGAAGTGACTTGAGCCTTGAGCTCTTTAATTTCCTCTACATGGTTAGTATCAACACAAGTACTAGAGGAAGTATAAGATTCATCGTTAGAGAAACAACGCAAGGAGAGTAATTCATCACAAGAAGTACCAATGTTATGAGTAGACGAATTACAAGGACTAGCACATGGCAAAATAAAATTTTGACTTCAAATAGTGCTACTATCCACACGTGACTTACTAGAAGTTACCTTAGACATAGCCTCATGATCTATCTTTAGCACATTATGAGATACTAGAAGATCATCATGAGAGCTTGTGAGCTTTACATGATTTTCTTCCAACTTCTCATATTTGCTAGATAGCAACTCAAGTTGAGCCCGTAGCTCAACATTCTCCTTCAAAATGGATGCTTCACTAGAAATAGAGTTAGTAGCACAAGCATCATCAATAATAGCAAGATGAGAAGGCAAATTGGCAATCTCTTTAGAATATGAAGCTTTAAGTTGTGCATGAGACTCGGTGAGTTTGATGAGCTCACTCTTAATGACCCTTGAGCCATTTTCGAGGTGCCCAAAGTCCTCAAGGAGTTTAGCATGTGCAACTTCAAGCTTCTCATTTTTAGTTTCAAAATCATTGGCCACCTCAAGAGCTCTATCATGAGATTCCTTCACTCTAGATAGTTCTAGAGCAAAAGTCTCCTCAAGAGATTCGGAGGTGGTTTGTTCATGTTCAAGAGCTTGAGATAGCTCCGCAATCTCATTTGCGTAATCACGCTCATGAGCTTCCATTTTCTCAATGGTGACCTCATGCTCCTCTAGATGAGATTCCAACTCCTCAATGTATTTCTTGCCCTCAATGGCAATAGACATGATTTCCATGAAGTTGGAACGAGCAAGTTTATTTTTGTGAAGAGCTTTAAAAATCATTTCCCCCTTAATTTTTAAGGAAGCAATATTATCATTCTCTTCATCATTATCCTCATCATCATTAGCATTAACGTCATCATCAAGCGACATATTGGGGTTCAAAGTAGGAGATACCTTTGACACCTTAGCCATAAGGCAAAAAGCAATAGATGATGATGTAGGATCCCTTGAGGCACCATTCAAGACCACATCTTGTTCCATGGAGTGTTGGGTTTCCTCTACATTGTTAGCACAACAACTAGAGGAAATACAAGCATTTTTATCATGGCGACAAGACATAACAAGCATGTCATCATGAGATTTAGTCAAGAAATTTCTACATGAAATGCAAGGACTATCAACATAAGCATGTGAAACATTTGGAGTCCTCGAAGTGTTAAAGTCCAAAGAAGAAGCATTGCAATAAGATAGTGGTGAAGGATCATCGATAATAAGCACACTATCATCATTGCAATGATCAACACTACTCATATATCATTACCTTGTGGTAAACCACATGTAGGTGAAGTAGAGGCAGTTGAGAAGACAACACAGCCGGAGGTGGAGGGAGAACAATCATCCCCACAAAACTTGGACACACCATATTTATCTTGAAGCTTTTTCCACAACTCATGAGCATCCCGGAATGGCATGAGTTGAAATATAACTACATTGCTCAAAGCATCGAAAAGCACATTAGAAGCTTGAGCATTGAGATAAGAGTTTTTCTCATCCTCTAAAGATAATATTTGGGGAGCCTTTGGAGGAGAAAAACCCATATCTACAATTCGCTCTAAATTTGGGTCCATGACCCTAAAGAGATTAAGCATGCGAATCACCCAAACATCAAAATTTGTGCCATCGAAACTAAGAGTGTTAGAGAATCCTAATCCCCTAGTTGACATCTTAACTCTCTAGGCGGTTAAGCCTAACAAAGAGAGATGAGGCTCTGATACCAATTGAAAGATCATGGATGTCACCTAGAGGGGGGGGGGGTGAATAGGCGCTTTAAAATAATTACGGTTTAGGCTTGAACAAATGCGGAATAAACCTAGCGGTTAATTTATCAAGCACCAAACCTACAACATCTGGGCTCACCTATGTTCACCAACAACTTATGCTAAGAAAGATAAAAAACTAAGTGTAGCAAGATATATGACAAGAAACAATATGGCTATCACAAAGTAAAGTGCATAAGTAACAGGCTCGGGTAAGAGATAACCGACGCATGCAGAGATGACGACGTATCCCGAAGTTCACACCCGTGCAGATGCTAATCTCCATGTGGAGCGGTGTGGAGGCACAATGCTCCCCAAGAAGCCACTAGGGCCACCATAATCACTTCACGCCCTCGCACAATGCAAGATGCTGTGATTCCACTAAGGGACCCTTGAGGGCGGTCACCGAACCCGTACAAATGGCAACCCTTGGGGGCGGTCACCGAACCCGTACACTTTGGCAACCCTTGGGGGCGGTCACCGGTACCCGTCAAATTGCTTGGGGCGATCTCCACAACCTAATTGGAGATCTCGACACTTGCCTGGAGCTTTACACCACAATGATTGAGCTCCGAACAACACCAACCGTCTAGGGCGCCAAGGAACCCAAGAGGAACAAGCTCTATGGTGCCCAAACACCCAAGAGTAATAAGCTTCTCAAACTTCACTTCCACGTATCACCGTGGAGAACTCAAACCGATGCACCAAATGCAATGACAAGGGCACACGGAGTGCCCAAGTCCTTCTCTCCCAAATCCCACCAAAGCAACTAATGTTAGGGAGGAAAATGAGAAGAAGAACGAAAGAAGAACATGAAGAACTCCAATATCTAGATCCAAGGGGTCCCCCCCACTTAGAGGAGAAAGTGATTGGTGGAAACATGGATCTAGATCGCCTCTATCTTTTCCCTCAAGAACTAGCAAGAATCATTGGAGGGATTGAGAGTTAGCAAGCTCGGAGAAGGTCAACAATGGGGGAAGAACACGAGCTCAAGAGATAAAGTTCATTGGGGAAGAAGACCCCCTTTTATAGGTGGGTAAAAATCCAACCGTTATGCTCACAACCCGCATAGAGCGGTACTACCGCTCGACCTCACGGTACTACCGCAAGGGGTAGTGGTACTACCTCAAAGGGTAGCGGTACTACTTCTTGCGAGCGGTACTAAAAAAGTACATCCATCCCTACCATCGCTGGACTTGTGACGAGTATTTGGTCCGGAGCGGTACTACCATTGTAGTAGCCGCGGTAGTATCGCTCTGGAGCGGTAGTAAAAAATCACATCCGCTCCTGTCCATGGTAGTACCGCTGCAGCCTTTTCAAAACACCAAAACTGCCACAACTTCTGCAAACGGACTCCGAATTTAATGAAACCAAGTTTGTTGGAAAGCTAGCGACAAGGGCTAACACAATATTTATAGAACTAACAATAAGAAGGAAATTAGAAAAGGCCCAAGAGGAAATGGTGAGAACCATTCCTTGAAAAAGACAGGTAAAACCTCCAACACCGAATACGCGATAGAAGAAGCATATGAAATCTGTTTTCGATATACTAGAGCTTGTGACAAAGATAACCACAAGCTCTAAAACCTCAAAATAAAATACAAATAAGAATAAAGAAAGATGATGCAAGGATGCAATGGTTTGAGCTCTCGACAAACGATACGATCACACTACTCACTTGAGAGCCCCCCTTGATAGTACGGTTATCGATCCTATAACCTGGTCTCCAAACTATCACCATGAGACCGGTAAAATATAAAACCTATCAAGGGCAAACCTTTGCCTTGCACGAAGTCCACTTGAGCTAGATGATGACGATCTTGACTCCCTTAAGTTGGACCACCTTTATTGATTGCGTTGGGTCGATGAAGACTAGATGATTGCTCCCCCATACTGCACTATGGGTGAGCCACTCTTCGTCACATCTTCACAAGTCCATTGACACCACAATGGATGTCAAGCATCAAGCACTTGATCTCTTCGTGATGCTCCACTTGAACTTGTGCATGGAAATCTTGATGACGATCACCACTTGATGTCATCCTCTCCATTGGTTGAGTGATATCTTCCTCTTGACGCAAGCCCATGAACACGTACCTAACCCCACATAGACCTCTCACATAGACCATGAGTTAGTACACAAAGCACAATGGACAATGCTTACCGTACCAGATCACTTGATCCCACTCGGTGTATCTTCTATGCTTTGTGTGATGATCAACTTGAATCACTCTCTGTACTCAGTCTTGATCAACCTTGACTCTTTCCAACTCTATGACCAATCTTTAGATAATTCCTTAATACCACCTTGGTCAACTCATAAACTCCTTGAAACCAACACATGTACTTCAAGAAATGCCTATGGACAAATCCTTCAAATATAACTCAATGCAACCATTAGTCCATAGAGAATGTCATCAATTACCAAAACCACGCATGGGGGCACCGCATGTCCTTTCATCGCCGTTTCCCCAACAGCATCCAGGTCTAGAGGAACAAATGACATTTGAAAATGATGTCAGCAGGGTGGGAAGGAAACTTACGCTCAATGTTAATCTTGTTTTGAGTGGTTCAAAGAGACCACAAGAATGCCCCTACACAACACCAAAGGACCCAAGCAAAACCACTCCTATGGACACTGAGAATGGTGCACAGCTCCCCACCGGCATGGGGGTTCCAGTTCTGCCCAAAGGCTTCCCGGGCCGCATTCCAAGCAAACCGGGCGAGGTGGCAGTTGAAAAAGATGTGGTTGGCATCCTCATGAGCCCCACAAACCGCACAACTACCATCCGAAGGTCCCTTTCTCTTGGCAACTTTGTTGGACGACGGGAGACGGTCGCGGAACATTTGCCAAAGAAACACCTTGATTTTGAGGGGGATCGGAGGGCCACTTTACACAGCCCCCTAGCTATGTCAAGTGTAGGACCCTCCGATAACTTAGCGTAGAGCGACTTAACCGAAAACTTCCTGGAGTTTGTGAGAGACCATGACACCGCATCTTGCTCGATGCTCAGCACAATACTAGACAACATGTTGCATAACCCCTCCCAGCATGCTCGTCCAGGTTCTGAAAGGGGCTGCATGAAGGAGATTGCTGGAAGGGATGCTCTAAGCGCATCTACCGCTAAAAATTCGGTGTTCGTAGCGAGGTGGTATAAAGACGGGTGGCTACGCCATAGCGGCTCCGCACCACACCAGGTATCAAGCCAAGAGCGAGTCGATCTACCATTGTTAACTCGAAAGTGGGCTCCTAGCGCAAAAGCCGGTTTGACAGCCTAGATCCCATTTCATGAGCTAGCTTCGCTCTGCAGCTTTAAGTGATGCTAAATTCCGTGATGGTGCTCACGATGTGCCGCCCGATGGATGCAACAGGAAAAAGACTTGTACACTCTCAAAAAAATTAATTGATTTCCATAAGAGTTTGCGCAAATAAAAAATAAAATTACGTATGATGTTTCTACCACGTCAGCACCCCCGTGGGCAGCTCGGCGTCGTGTCGCGGGCCATTCAACGCAGCTCCAGGCACCAATGCAAAGTGCTTGTGGTGGGTACCAATCGATGGGCATGCCGATAGTTAAACTTGTCAACCAATGGTTAGTTGTTGGATCTCGAAGCCGGATGGGCTATGGTATAAATAGCACGTGCATGAGTTGAGCAGGGCGGGTGTACCTGTGATCTGTCCTAAAATGGACAAAATAATTGGTGATCTACTGATCTGAAGCAGTAGTACTACTAGTAGTATTATTGTGTACCGTTGCGGAGTTCGAAAAAGAAGTGCACCGATGCTAGAGCCGGGCGCGTCGTGGGTGTACACGAGCACGCCGCATGCACCGATGCTAGAGAGCCGATTGCTTTGCAACTAAGATCTGTCCGTAGAATTAATTTGCACTACCGATGCTAGAGATGGGTGGATCGTGCTCGCGGACGCATGTAATGCATGGAGCGAGAGATCGATTGATTTTAAAAGTATGCACACCCCATATCTTTTATTGGTTGATATGTCAAAAAACAAGAAACGAGGTAGAAGTTAATGCACCGCGTCTAAGTGTTTTGGGATTATTTGGTTTTCGTAAGATAACGTACACACCTAGACGAAGGAATTGCGTTAAAGTTGCGTGAGTCCTATGCATGTCTTCCGCATGATTGAGAGGGCGACGGTCGGCCAGATTGTCACATGTCCCAAGTTTTGCTGGATGGACGCCACGCCAGCGGTGCGAATCCAAGATTGTTCGGCGTATACTACGTTGTTGCAGCGGGGGCAAGAGCGCGTGCTAACAGCAAACCTTAATGATCACTAGTCGTGAGCCCGTGCGTCCGCACGGGCTAGTTACTAAATGTTGTCTTATAATCCCATATTATATAGAAATGTGACGTGTACAACTGCACTAATGCGACATATAGTCGAAATATTAAAGATTTAATGCACTCAGATTCTTAAGCGAATGTATTTGTATGAATAAATAATGGGTACGTTCGACAAACCACAAACTAAATTGGCTCAAAAGATATTGCACTCTAATTGATCTTTATATTGTTTCTATTCCCATACTACGAACAAAAAGAAATAGAAATCACAAAACCATTTCAGTATGGTCACCTTAAGCATACATTTTGTTTGCCTCGGTTCAGAAGCATGTGCAATCGTCTAATGCGTTGCTTAGGTCTATTTGGGCATACATAGATTGAACATTCACGCACACTAACTATCTCCTAGTACTCACACAGTTGGCGGTGTTACTCCCTCCATGTATACCAATGTCAATGATGTTTTGTATATGCCTTTGATAAAATTTCTAAAACTTTCACTATGGACATTATTTTAATTATTTTGAATAGAAATGGGAATATCATATGTAGAGATTTCTCCCGATCGATAAATATTTCTAAAAACATAGTGTTTAATATTACCTCTTGAAGACCATGTCAATTTCCAAAACATCATTACGTTGTGATATGGAGGGAGTATATTTATAAAACCGAGGTTTCTAAAAATATATTTGTTTTGTTAATAATAAATATATTTTTTACTCTTGTAAGTCACTCCTCTAGAAAATAGTAAGAACAGACACTTAATATCCTTCTAATTTATTGAAAGAAAAAAAGTTGTTAAATAATGCATCTTACTCAATTGAGTGAATCTTGCCAATTAATTGATGATACATCCCAACTTAACAAATTGCAATTAAGGGAACCCCAAAACTTAAAGAGAGCTTATGTAAAACATCAAGGAAAAAACCTGTGATAAAGAAAATTTGCATTAGACGCACTTGCAAAACGTATTAAAACATGAATATGTGTATAGACATAATGTTGTGAGTGCAGTAGTACAGTACTACATCGCTGATACTCTTAGATGCCAACTTTTCTTCCATGTTCACGTACATATTACATGGCAGTATTCACAGTATATTGGAATAATAACTGATAAAAGCTGTCCACTATCTTTCTAAGCACTTTGCTCGGGGCCATTGATCAAGAGCTGGCAGTTTTTCTTCCATTTATACGCACATATTACATGGATGGCAGTATTTTTAATGTACTGCAAAATCAATTGATATAGAGCGTCTAACATATTTCTAAGCAACTTGGGCCGGCTAGACGCCGTTGATCAATGGCTCTTCTAATGGCTGCACTAATATCCCTCTCCTGCCTTTAACTAAAAAAACTTCCTGGCATTATGGATAGGAAGAGATTCGATTCCTTTCCTGTAATACTTGGTGGATATATTTTTCCAAAGAGCCATAGTGCTCACCACAGACGACCAGCTTTTTGGGTTCAAAGTGTCACAGCCATATATGCCAGCGCGAAGCCCAAGCCTGAATCTCCTTGCAACCGGGCAGAGGTAGAGCAGGTATTGCATGATCTGGATCTTACGCATACACAACGGAAAGAAGTACTCGTCCGTCCATCCTTGACACTGAAACTTGTCTGCACACCAAATACGGATAAAATCCATCAGCCAAGAAATTACAGTTCAGAACTGGTATGCCATAAATGTTCAAGAAATGAAAATTAACTGAATAATTAATAGTTGTGATGAATTCAACAGTGCTGATTTTTTATATTAAGTAGGCAGATTAGATAGCAATACAAATTGGCTGATACGACCAAAAACTATAAATGGATTCTTCCAAAATGATCAAATCAAAAAGGAAGAAGGAGAACATTGGACAGCATGTTATATATCAAGGTGGTCTACATGTTAATCTCCGAAGCAACATCACTTCTGTTTGATATATCTCTACTTCCATCCAAAATAATCTACTATAGTTTGGCCCCTCTGAGGCCGGCCAACTTCCAATATTGGACGTCGTCTTCATTGTTGGCCTCTCTGAGTAACTGCTGGTCCTTGCCTTTGTACTGATAGTCATCATAGGCATGCATTTTGAGAGGACATTTGTATCATGCAAATGCTTCTACTTCTGTACATATAGAGTACGTGGACAAATACGACTTACTAAGGACCCATTCAAAAGAGCAAATTGCGAACATATACTTCATCCTGCTTCGACCATCACCAAGCAGTGAGTTTGTCATTGCCGTGCAGCCTAAGCCATAGCTTTTGTGTGCCGTTGCATGAGGATGTTGATACTCCCTCCGTCCGAAAATACTTGTCACCAAAATGGGTGAAAAGAGATGTATCTAGAACTAAAATACATCTAGATACATCCTCTTTTATTCATTTTGATGACAAGTATTTCCGGACGGAGGAAGTATCTATTAGGTAGGGGATTGAGGAGACAAAGGATCAAAGGAGGCATGGAAATAAATGGATCAGTGAATATATGTATGATTTCGTAATTAGGAGCTAGCCCGATAAAGATCTCATACAACTTCAACAACTATGGACTTACCTCTGCAATCTCATGCATCGACATATGCTTAGTAAACTTTTGTGTTCCTCTCGTGTATGTATGTAACTATGGATGGACACATGGATCTGGAGTTTGGACCACAATGCGACATATCTGCAGGTACAACGACTCAGGTGATTGGCCATAGTACCTCACCTGTCAACTTGTGTGGTGCCGCAATCCGTGTATGTTAAGATAGGAATTGTAGAAAATAAAGCAAAATAAGTGTATATTGAATAAGAAAAATAACATGACCTAGTTACTCCTTGTGCTGTGGATTTTTCACCAGAATTTATTAGTATAAATTAAAAGGATTACTTCTTCATGTGCTGGTCCAGATTTATGTACTAATTGAACACCATCAATCTTCATGGAAGTTCATCGTGGATTGTATGGATTCCTGGGACCGCTCCATCTGTGGGGTCTATTCTGATTAGAGATGGATGCATAGATGAGCAAACCCTAATAAGAAGATACACACTTTTTTTCCAGATGAGTGAGAGGATATCTACCTTCGTATGAGGTGGTTCTTCCAAAACAGCGCGCTGCTGTACCAAAACGCCAGAAGGGCAGCCCCGACACCGGGCTTCGCAAGGCAAAGACGTCAAACGGGCTTGACTTGCCAGTGGATAATCGCCAGAAGTTGCAGGTCCGTCAAGAAGGGCACGTACGCTGCCGGTGAGCAACTTCTCCGGCGAGCTGTGCGGATGTACTTCTCAATTCCATCACATCACGATCGAGAGGGTGTAGCTTCAGGGGACTCAAAGTTTGGCATCTTGACTAAGAACGACTCAAAGTTGGGGATCGTGATTAGGAAAGACTGGGACTCAAAGTTGGGCAGACTGGTTTTCTCGTTTTTTTAGCCAAGAATCTTGTTGGCCGGTTAGGGCTTTAGGAGATTAAATCATCATGGCTTTTTAATATAAAGAGATAGGTGGTTAACATTTTTTGAGAGGGTACGAATCAATGTTACCTGAATGTATCTCTTGTTTATAGTGTTTTATTAATGACCATGGAAAAAAAATTGGCTAGAGAAGATCTACACCGTAATAATTTGGTCCCACCAGATAAACGGTTCCTAATTTCTAATTAACATGTTAATTTCTAGGAAGTCCATAATTAGTATAGCTATATAGATAGATAGATAGATGCATGTAATGCAGGGAGCGTGCATGAGGCTGGCTTGGTTGCATCGTGCATACGTGTAACGCAGGGATCCTGGGGAGTGGAAAATGTACTACAAACATAACCAGAAGTACCCTCGCAGCCACGTTCACCTCGCCGTGCCAGCCTCTCGACTCGCTGCTGGGGGCTTGGTATGACGGAGGGCCCTAAGCCAACGATCCCAATTCCCTTTGTTAGGTGGGAACCTGACGATCCCAATTCCAAGTTCCTGATATTATGAAAAGAGATCCCGCTAAATGAGTTAGCTGAAAAACAATTATTTGTTATTTTTCTATTTACATTTACCAAAAAATGACCCACAAACATTAACTGTGACACCCAGGCTCGTCCCAGAAAATGGACATGCATAGTGACGGCCCAATACGTCGCCAAAATTCAGCCGGGAACATCGGCAGCGTTGGCTAGGGCCCTGCCCCGGGAGGGAAACACCCCATGACGGTGGACCGTCACAGAAAATGGTTTTAGGCGACGGTTTCATCGCAAGGGCTTTTGTCACTGAATAGAGCAAATTTTGTAGTGTCTCTTAATGCAACATTCCACATGTCCCCCCTCCCATCCCCGACACACACACCAAGACCGAAAATGACCATGGACCCTTGTTTGTTGTATAGTGCGAGGATATGTATATAATCATATATACTTAAATAGTTGATGCCCAGTAATTTTAATTGTCTCAACAGGCACCTAAACTAACCGATCATGTCACTGTGCATGGAAAAAGATCCACTATAACATGCACCATTCATAGTACTAGTATTAAATAAATTTTCTACAACTATATAATAATCAAATACGATATATTATATGTACTTTAATTAGTTTCAATTATCATATTGTCTATCACAATACTAATGTTTTAGAGACCCAAATATCTTTGAAATAATTTTATGATATTCTCAGTGCCACAACATGTATAGTCTAAGCTGATGGCTCTAATTTCTTCACCTTATAACAATAACTTAGTTATTTTTTGATACTTTTTGTGTGAAAAATTCAAGCAAGGCAGCCTAGAAACATCCAGCAAAAGGTTGCACACCACTCAAAATACTCTACATATTTCTACCTACAAAGCTCTATCGGAAAACTGGTTATTCTTGGTACGTTTTGAACCTCTATCAAGATACTTATAGATACTAAAATAGTAGCTAAATCAGACAGTCACACTATAGTATATATTTAAAAGGGACACAATATTGTAGATGGGTGTGATGTTTTGATGAAAATGATATTGTGCTTATGTTAGGATGGAATCATTTTAGCGAAAAGCCACAAACTAAAAAACAATGATACTTCCAAGAATAAACTTTCACTTTATCATTGCCCCATTTAGAATAATAGTAGTTCATTTTTGGAACAAATTTTTTGATTTTAATTATTAGAATGTAGCTATGGATTTAATGTTTGTGGATACAGTAGAAAAATATGTTCTAGTTAATTTTATGTAATTTATATTATATCAATGAAAATACAATTTCATGTTAAACTCATTTAGATAAATAAGTAAATAAGTTTAATATAAAATTAATTTCTCCTAAACTATTTTCCAAGAAAACCCTCTAATGTCTAGAAATTTCTAGCTTCTGAAATTCCTCTCACTTTATATGGTCTTTTCATGCTTAATGGTTACTAGATGTCCCATTGTGACCCTCACGCTAAAAGGAAGAGCAATCCAGGTATTCAAAACATGAAATGTGCAAGTAAGAGCTGTCTAAAAGACTGATAATGAAATCTCGGAATGGATTTGAACACGAAGGAAGTTGATACTTACATAGTATTTTTCATACAAAGAGATCTATATTGCATTGCATGGTATCATGCTAGCCCAAAAAAAAGTTATGATCACATGCCTTAAAGTTATTTACAATAATTTATTTAGACAACTTCTATAAATTAGAGCATGTCAAACCATCCCTTATGAAGTAGAGAGCTTCATCCAAATGGCTTGATGTCTTAGTTCTTTGTTTAGTGAACAAATCTGTGTAAGAACATAATGATAGTTATTTTGTGCATTGAATGTGTATGTAAAGTTGGTCAAAATAATGATTAGGTTATCTTATCAAAGGTTATGGATACATATTAGAACTCCGCAATAGTAATGTATGACCAACTCTTTGTATTTTATTCTCTTTTGATATAAAAAAGGGAGTATCTAGAACTCATGTAGATGAGATATAGTTTGGTCTCATTCACCTGGAAAATAAGAACAGATACAACCCATGTCAGCACACACATATCTTATAGCATCACATCCAATACCATTGTTACATTGGAGCCTCATCTGGAGCCTTCTAAGGGCACTTGCACTCTCGACCGTCCGATAACGTTTCCAAACAAATCCAGACAGTCAGATCTCAGATGAAACGATCACGGTCATCGGATCTTGAGTGATGTGACAACCAATGAATAGTTCCCGGCATTTTTTCCCGGTCCACCACCCCCATACATGATGACAGGTAGGGCCCGGGTGATGTGGGGCTCAGTCATCAGGACCACGTGGGTAAGCTTCGCCTGGTGCTGGTTCTAGCGTGCGCGATGGGCGTGCCATCGCCTGTGATTTTTGGGGGCCGTCGAGGGCAATTTTGGTATTTCATGTCCTCGCCCTTGCATGGCGCTCCGTGGGTGGCTAGTTTGCGTCTATAGACAAGGAGAGCGACGGGTTAGGCGAGAACCCTAGTCGCCGCCCCATCCCCGCGTCCTCTCGCACTCCTCCAGCCCTCTCGCCGACAGTGTCGTCCCCATTCGCGCGCCTCTACTGTCTCCTTCTTCACCCATCTCCTTCTCCTCGTTGGCCGCCTCCACTCTCCTCTCTATCGCCGTCTGACCTAGATGCGGCCGGAGTCCATCGGCGCCGCAGGCGGAGGAGACGCGGCGAGAAGGAGCATGAGCTACCTCTGCCACCTACCCAACGGTGGTGTGAAGGAAGCGACTTGGGAGGAAGGGCGCCGCCGGCGCCGTGAACCAGTACGGCACCAGCAGCCTGCTGGTCTGTGTATGCCTCCGCGGGCTCGCGCCGCGATGGCCAAAAGGCCGAGCGCCGCAGGTCAACCGCGTCGGCCGCTCGATTGTCGCAACGGCACCGACGGCTTCAAGCTCAGCGGCGCGAGGTGAACCAGCGTGCTGGAGGACCTCCGCGTGTTCCCCAACTTCAGCTAGGACCTCTACGTGCGCCTTGCCGCTGTCAATCTTGGTACGGCATGTGTGCCTATTTGTTCCTGCGTGCCTTGCTGCTGTCGATCTCTTCTCACTAACCTCCTATCCATCCTCCTCTTCAGCCCTCGACAGGAGGGTCACTGTCGATGCTCTTCCCGATCCAACCACACGATGAGCCAAAGGACACGACGTGGATTCACTATCTGGTTTGTCAGTCTGGGTTCATAAGGTGTTTGTTCTTCTACAATTCGTTCTGTTGATCCTTCATGTGATTCAACATGTATTTTTTGTTCCTACTGATTAGAGGTTATACTAATGCAACTTCAGTTATCAAGGGTGTGGCATATCTTGGCAGCTTAGTGGGCACTGAGGTATATCCTCCTTTCCTATTTCATTTCTGCATCTTTATGTAGTTATGTTGTGCATGGAAACATTATTTTGGTACAGCTGCATGAGAGATGTACATGTTTTTGAAAAATGCTAACATTTTTATAATATTTTAAGAAATTTTTGAAAACACAAACAAATTATGAAATTTCTAAACATTTTTTGAAAAAATGTTCAATGTGTGTTTTCGAAAAGTTCAATGTACATTAGAAAAACATTCACCTCATATTGAAAAAAGGTTCACCGTATACTTTATTCTTAAATAGTTGCAACCCACTAACTATTCTTCCTAAGGGCATGTACAATTGTGTTATTTTAAGACATGGTTTTTCCTAACTAAGAGATGATCTCTTAGCAATAATATGTCTTACCATATGTTTAGGGATATCTAGTTATCAGAGACAAAAATAAAGATAACAAGTGCGGCGTTTCGGTGCTCAGACTCATTTGCACCTGGTAAGGAAACAAATCAAAAAAAAACTAGAAAAATTCAAAAAATTCCAAATGTTTTTTTTGTGGTAGATAATTTGATGAGTGAGGTTCGCTGCAAGTTTTAGATCATTTGGACATCTGAGCAGCTCTCAGAAAAAAAGACAAATCTGGTCAGAACATTATGTTAACATTAAACATTTTTACAGACCTGGGATTTGTCTTTTTTGCCAAGAGCTGCTCAGATGTCCAAATGATTTGAAAATTGGAGCGAATCTCATGCATCAAATTATCTACCACACAGAAAACTTTTGGATTTTTTTTCGTCACGGTGGGTGCAGCTGAGCCTGGGCTCAGAAGTGGATTACCTAAAGATAACCCATTATACAATATTTTTATTGCCTTGCCAGATGACTTGATGGGCTTAGGATAAACTGTCTTATTAACCATTATACAAGCCCTAAGCATGCAACACTTCCACATCAACAAACCATGCATATCTGCCACATCATCAATTTATCATCCCACTAACATTTTTCCTCATGCATGTAATCCTTTCACAACAACCAATCATTAGTAACTGCCAAACCATCTACCATTTCATCATAATTAATCATCACAATTATTCATTTCATTAACCTATTATAAAAGTTTTCAGCACACCATTTTTTAGAACGGTCCCTCGACAACGTGTGGGTTATCTTGTAGTATTATAAAATGTTCAATGTGTATAAAAATATTTGTAACCTAATTTAAAATTTTATTATGTACTAAAAATATTCAGAGTATATTAAAAAATATTTTATTGATGTATTGAAAGGAATTCAATGTATATTAGAAGAAAATACTCACTGTATATTGCAAAATCTATAAAAAAAGGAAAATTGTAAAAATAAAAAACATAAGAAAACCAAATTTTATAAATATAAAAAGGAAAAATAAAAATAACAATAAAACTTGGTCCCAGCTGAAAAAACTGAAAAACAAACAGCCAAAAAAAGGTCGGCCCGCCTGCAGGCTTGCTTCGTTGAAACCACAGCTATATTCCAGCTATAGGCGGTATATAGGTTCGGCCTGATATAACAGCCAGGATCTGCACCGTGGTCCCCAGTTTTGGCAACCTTAAAGGTTCGGGACCGGTTTACCCCTTTTGGTGTTTTCTAGTTTATATATATATTTAGTTCTTCTGTTTCTTTTCATTTTTTTCTTTATAAACATAATTATCAAAACTAATTTTAGGCTTATAAAAAATGTTAGTGTTTTTCAAATAATATTCGCAATTTAAAAATGTAAGGAAATTTGAAACGATGTTCATGTTTAAAAAAATGTTCAGTTTTTCCAATAAGACTTGTGTTTTGAGAAATGTTTGCAAATTTGAAGAAAAATCATGTTATCAAAAAATCTTCAATTTTTTTAAATAGTTCACATTTTCTAGAAATGTCCTTTTCTATATATTTTTTGAAAAACGAAATAAAAAAGTAGAAAAAAAATTGGTAGCTACAATAGTCAGCTCGCGCCGTTCGCTGGCCGGTCAGGTCGGGGGTTGCCTAGTATGATCGGCCGACTGTTTAGTGCATAGAGACGTGAAACCTTAACCTCGCCACACCAAGGATACGATGGGAATATCGTGGAACTCCGTTCATGCCATCCTAATGGACAAACTCGAGGAGCATCAGAGCTTGAACGCAGTACCTGCAACAACAAAAAATGACCTAGTCTAAACAACTAGCCATAGCAAAGGCATCAAGATTCCCCATCCAGTCACCAGTCGCCGGAGCAGCTGACAAAGTGGAGGAGAATCCACGGTTGATTGTCAAAGTCAAAGGTGATTAGATCTCACGCCATCGCTGTGTGTGCCGTAGCGGGGGAAAATATGATTTGAGGTGGATGTGATGATAGTATGCGACGATGCGTAGTCGCTGATGACGCTATCGATGCATTTACATCATTAACTCAATGACATATTATTTTTATGTTTAACAAAACCAAGATAGACTCAAAATGCATTTTGGATCCCGACCTTTGGATTTTCAAAATAAATCAATAATAAAATTTTGTAGTGTCTAATAATTTGAATCTTTTATGCATGTGTACACATGGGTGTGATCTATTTGCCTATAAAATTCATATAATAATACATGGATACATAAAAAAAGAACTATGTGGAATTGACAATAAAAAATAGTGCACACACGATTTGCTAAAAAACACAATTTTCTTTCTTTAGTTTCCAAATAATGCAACATTCCACAACCCCCCCCCCCCCCCCCCCCCCACACACACACAGACCGAAAATGATCAGAGGACCCTTATTTATTGTATATGCAAGGATATCTATATAACCTTATATATCTAAATAGTTGATTCCTACTAACTTTAATTGCCTCAACATGCACCTAAACTAACCGATCATGTGACTCGCATGGATAAAGATCCACTTTAAGTGCATCGTGCATAGTATTGATATTCAATAACTATTTTACAACTATATAATAATCAAGTACGATATATTCTATGTACATTAATTAGTTACAATTATCATATTGTTAATCTCAATACTATTGTTTTAGAGAACAAAATATCATTGAATTTTGTTAATCAAATTCTGGGTGCCACAACATGTAGTCTAGGCTGATGGCTCTGACTACTTTACCTTATAACAATAACTTAGTTGTTTTTTGATTCTTTGTGCGTTAAAAATTCAAGCAAGGCAACCTAGAAACTCCGAGCAAAAGGTTGCACGCCACTCAAAATACTCTACATATTTCTACCTACAAAGATCTATTAGAAAATTGATTATTCTTGGTACGTTCCAAACCTCTATCAAGATACTCATAGAACTAAAATAGGAACTAAATCATATGGTCACACTATAGTATATATGGACACAATATTGTAGATGTATATGGTGTTCTGACCAACGTGATATTGTGCTTATGTTTAGATGGAATCATTTCGGCGAAATGCCACAAACTTAAAAACAATGATACATTCAAGAATAAATTTTCACTTTATCGTTAGCGCATTTAGAATAATAGTTGTTTGATATTTTAAACAAAAACATTGAGTTTAATTACTAGAATGTAGCTATATATTTACTGTTTCTACATGCAATAAAAATGTTCTAGTAAATTTAATATAATTTATATTATATCAACGAAAAATACTATTCATATTATCTCATTTGGAGAAATAAGTAAAAATGTATAATATAAAATAATTTCTCATATACTATTTTTCAAGAAAAAAACCCTGATATTTAGAAATTTTAAGCTTCTGAAATTTCTCTCACTTAATGTGATTTTTTCGTGCTTAATAGTTATGTCTTCTGGACGTTTCTTCAGAAAGTGATCAACTTGTCATCTCGTTTCGAGAATCGCCTTATTAACCTATATAGCCTCCGTGATATGTGTTTATAAAACACAAACAATGCAATGGCATAATGTAAATAATATAATTCAACAATTTGTGACGCTCTTCATAACAAAGTAATGATCAACTTGATGTAAATATATTTTCCATAATGTCCATTAGAGGAGTGGAATCTTGCTATTTGGGCCTAAGGGTAGCCAATAAAAGACAAACGTATATCAAAGGAATGGACTACTAAACGATTAGTGAGAAAAGATACCATAATATCATATAAGTTAGAATTGGCATGTAACTCTGTGGATGCAATTGAATTCAAGAAAAGATCTATAAGAGCGACTAACTACACTAAATCTTTTGGTTGAATGAGTAATGCATGATATGAGTATGGGATCATCATGATCACTAGTCTCAATGGTGATATGAATCATGTATGTTGCATACAGATCAATGATCACTGGTTACTAGAAATCTACGACGGGCATAAAGATTAATTGGTACAAGGGGTCCATTAATATCATACATATGTTACTACCCACTATGAAGGTAGTAACATAAAGTAATAACATGTGCGTTTTACTAGTCGAAGTTACTTCCTACTATGACCAGCCTGAGGCTAACTTGGTTGCATCGTGCATGCATTTAACACAGGAATCCCGGCCATCCATTACTCATGCATTGTATGATTGTTTGTATATACGAGAGATAGTCATGCATGCGTCACTGCGAGTAGGAGTCCCAACCATAGTTTCAAAAATCCAGACCGGCAATCAAACCGGCAAGGCTATCAGTTTAGCTTTTTACTGGTCGGGGCAGCGGTTCAACTACTTCAATATCAACAAAAAACCGGAATAGTCAAGTTATTTTTGCAAAAAAAAGACCTATAATCAAGTTAATACACTTAATATCTGTTGTAATCCAGTATTAAATCACAAACAGTATCTAGCCTAGTTGGTATTGGGCTATTGACGTGTTGTGGCTTAAGGTCAATGGTTTGCTTCCTAGTTGACACATGATTTTATTGATATTTTCGCTGCCTTTTTGCAAAATGTCCGACACACCTTTAAAAAATAGACAAGTCCTTGATTTTGGTTTTTTCGTTTGGACCACCGGCTCGGTCCGGCTTTTAAAACTATGTTAGTACCAGCTATTGTATCTCCATGCCATCGCACTTCCCCGTGACTCCTCCATGTACCTCTACATTGTGGCATTGTGAAAAAAGTAGAAACCCTTATCTTAGTGTATTATTGATCTTTTTTTGCGGGAGAGTGTATAATTGATCTGATGCACTACACGGCTGTGCCACACCTTTAATGCAACATCAGGTGCGCGCGCGCGCACACACACATCGTGAAAGTTATCAGATGAGACTAGTTTGCCATATAACGCGAGAATTCCAACTTAACTCTACATACGTAAGTAGCTGATGCCCACTACCTTTAATTCTCTCAAGATGCAACTACACCGCTTGACCATGTCACCATGCATAAGCAAAAACCCATCCTAACATACACCATGCATGGTGCTTATATTTAAAAAAATGTTTACAACTGTATAATAGAGAAATACAATATATTATATATACCTCGAAAATGTGCCCGTCATCTAGTTAATTCCAACTTAGAGCTCGCCGTCGAGCAGCGGGCAACGCCACATCATGAGCTAGCTTCGCTCTTCAGCTTGAAGTGACGCTGACTTCCGTGATGGTGCTCACGGCACGTCGTCGATGGATGCAATAGGAATAAGACTTGTACACTCTCAAAATTTTGAATCAATTTCCGTAAGAGTTTGCGCAAATAAAAATTAAATTACATGTGGTGTGTCTACCACGTCAGCCCCCCCCCCCCCCCCCCCCCCCCCCCCCCCCACGGGCAGCTCCTGGTCGTGCCGCCGGACATTCAACGCAGCTCCATGCACCAATTCAAAGTGCTTGTGGAGGGTACCAATCGATGGGCATGCCGATAGTTAAACGGAAAAAGTCCAAAACAAACCTTGAAGTTGTAGGCGAAAGCTAAATCGAACCGTCAACTTCAAATCCCTGAAATCAGCACACCCAACTATTTAATCCCGATCTATTTTAAACCTTGGGCGTGTTGCCAAACAAGGATGTCGACGTGGCGGGTCGAACCCGTGATTGCTGTCTGCGGCCAGACTGGGCTGGCCCATCAGGTGCAAAGCGTGTGTGTGTTTTTGCAACATTTTTTTTGAACCATGCGGCATAAAAATGTCGAAAAAGAAAGGCTGCCCTGAATCGAACTTGCAACCAGGCGCTCGTAAAGCGCTCCTGCTAGCCAATTTAACTGATAGCGCTTGGCGACATAAGAGAAGCATGGAAATATTTATACACACACAGCGTCGAGATCTAGAGTTTTTTTGTAATTTTTTGGAACATTTTCTTGAAATCCGAATATTCATAAAAGCAAAAAAACATTTTTCTAAATGTAATTGTTTTGGAATTACGAACAGTTTTTGAAAAAAAGTTTCTTTTTGAAAACGTGAACCATTTTTTAAAGCCTCGATTATTTTTTTTGAAGTGCAAACACTTTTGGAAAAGAAGAACAAATTGTTGAAAACATGAATGAAATTTTAAAGTAAGAATAAATTCTCCCATTTTGAAGTTCTTTAGTAAGTGTTGGCATTTTAAAATATCATTCAGGTTTCCAAATTTGTTCCCATTTGTTCAAAGTATGTGTATATGTTAAAATTGTTAATGTTTTGAAAAATTGTTCTCACTTTAAAAATTTATTCAGGTTTCAAAAATTGTTAGTGTTTTGAAAAAAAAAATCACGTTTGAAAAATGGTTCATGTATAACAAATATTCGGGGATTTCAAAAATGGTTCACTTTTGAAAATTTGTGTGTGTTAGAAAAAAATCGTAATTCCAGAAAGTGTTCACATTTCTGCAAAACATGTTTGGAATTTGAAAATTCTGATTTTCGCTGTCAAGAATATTTGGACTTCAAAATCGTTGATTATTTTCAAGAAAATAAATATGCCAAAATGTTTTCGAGTCACGATGCTAAGCAGAATGGTTAAATAGTCTTGTGATTCACTTTTTATCAGCAGTAGTCAACAGTTCCAGTGGTTACAGCATACAGGACAAGTTTTGCAGCGTCAGATCTCAAGTTCGCTACAAGCTTGGTGGGCCGGCCCAGTCACCAACGATCCCGGCTCCACCTGCTGCTGCATCGACAATCCCATCGAAAACACGTCCAAGGTTTAAAATAAACTGGGATTAGAGAGTTCAGTGTGCTGATTTCAGGGATTTGAAGTTGAAGATTTGATTTAGCTTTCATCTATAAGTTGAAGGTTTATTTTGGACTTTTTCCTAGTTAAACTTGTCAACCAATGGTGATTGTCGGATCTCTGAAGCCGGATGGGCTATGGTACAAATAGCACGTGCATGAGTTGAACAGAGCGGGTGTGCCTGCGATCTGTCCTAACATGGACAAAATAATTGATGATCTACTGATCTGAAGCAGTAGTACTAGTACTTTTTTTTTTTGCACCGTTGAGGACTTCAGAAAAGAAGTGCACCGATACTAGAGCCGGGCGCGTCGTGGGTGTACACGATCCCGCCGCATGCACCGATGCTAGAGAACCGATTGCTTTGCTAGTACCAAGATCCGTCCGCAGAATTAATTTGCACTACCGATGCTAGAGCCTAGAGAGATGGGTGGATCGTGCTCGCGGACGCATGTAATGCATGGAGCGAGAGATCGATTGATTTTAATAGTATCGTCTGCGTCGTGTAGCATTTCATTTGGGAACACCTTTGCGTCAACGTTGCGTGAGTGTCCCATGTCTTCCGCATGACTGAGGGGGCGACGGTCGGCCAGATTGCCGCATGTCCCAAGTTTTGCTGGATGGACGCCACGCCAGCGGTGCGAATCCAAGATCGTTCGGCGTATACTACGTTGTTGCACCGGGGGCAAGAGCGCGTGCTAACAGCAAACCTGTAATAAACTTATAATGATCATGCATGTAATGCAGGGGGCGTGCTTGAGGCTGGCTTGGTTGCATCGTGCGTGCATGTAACGCACGGATCCCGTCCGTAGCTCATGCATGTAGTATGATTGATTGGATGGGAGACGAAGACGCTACTGATGCGTGCGCTGCTGCCAGCGGGAGTCCCAGCTATCTTTTTTGCGCGGGTAAAGAAGATTTTCATTACTCATGGGGCCTCTCAGCCACAACCAAGTTTACAATGAAGTCTAACCCCGAGTACAACCACACTGCGGTTCGGGGGTACTACGGCCATAAGCAGCAACTCATGGCTAACCTTATTCTGCGAACGACGACAAAGAGTAAAAGAAATCTCCCTATCCTCAGTTGAGGCCAAGCTTTTAATCACCTGAATCACGAAGCGATGTACTGATCTATCATTGGAATTTGCTATCTGGGGTATCTCCACGCGCGCCGCCGCTCCTCCCTCCAGCCTCCTCCGGGCGGCCAAGCCTATGTAAGTCTTACATGATTATGCAGATGGCAGACTGTGATTGGAGATGGGAGAGGAAGCGGCCCACACCCCTGAAAATCGGAGGGGGGGGGGGGGGGGGGAGTTAGTTAGTTAGGGAATTTACTTAACGAATCATGCTACCTAGGGTGCAGAATAAGTTATTTTGCACCCGATGTATACTTATGATCATTTCATCAAAAAATTATGTTTGTTGTACAAATAGTTATGTTTATACTGATTCACTACGAAAAATTATAATATATTGTAAGTCATAATACCGAAAATACATTTTATGTAGGTTGTATAATATAAACTTTTAAGTTCGTAATTTTACATAACATAAAATACTTTTTACAGACGACATTTTTTTTCTACATTCTCGTTTGACTTCCGATGTAAGAAAAAAAATTACGGGACATAAAAATATGATGTAGTGATGTCAACATAGAGGGGGTGACCAATTATTCTTCACCCAGGGTGACGAATAGCACGACCCTAGGTGTCGACCCATTTCTTATCTTGAACTCGAACCCACTAAATTTGAAATATTGTATTTTTGTCTTCTTCTTGCTTCGCCATCATTAAATATGTCTCTGATGGGTCGACAACTAGGGTGCTGGCTGCGTCCCCTTTTGGTGCCTTACCTGTCTCTTATGTATTCCCTCCCGCTGCAATCGTAGAAGTGTCATTTTTTTTACCAACAGAGGGTTTCCCCTCCGATTTCCATTAGAGAAACCATCAAACCAAGTATCCAAACAGGGTTCTTCGTGATCACGACTGAAAAGATCTAGTCCTATTACATCTCAGACAGTCTCGCAACATAGCAAGGCAACAGAAAACTACACAGATCTAACGCAACAGCAAAGGCAGGCATCAAAGTTGAGCCTCTTTCTTAGATCTTCCACTTCACTCCACTTCGTCGAAGCGCCAAAAGGAGAAGTCTTTTCCCATATTTGTGACTGCTGGATTCGAAGGACTCCAAAACGCCAGCCTTGCGCAGCTTTGTAGACATCACTTGCTACTTGCACGGTGAGTTTTGCTCACAGCATCATCATTCTTTCCGCTGGGCACCTTTTCTGCAAAACAGCCCAGTCAGAAATCCATCCACACATCATTTTCACCACACCCATTGGGTCAGAGAACACAATGTTATTTCTGCATCTCCAGATCGCCCACAATAGCGCCGAGACGCCAACCATTATAAGTTTCTTGCTATCTTCCTGGAACCATATTCCAAAACAATCACTGAGGTCTGTAGGGGTACTTTTCAGATCAAATGCACATCTCACTAGAGCCCAGATGGTTTTTGCTACTGAGCAAGAGAAAAACAGATGATCTATCGTTTCATCCTTGCCATAAAACACACAATTTTTATCCCCTTTCCATCCTATTTTTATCAAATTATCTCTAGTAAGTATACTTTTTCTTGCTAGCAGCCAAAGAAAGAATCTGATCTTAGCAGGAACTTTAGTTTTCCGCAGAAACTTCCTGGGGAATCCTACATCAGATTTGATCAGATATCTGTATAGTGATTTGACAGTGAATTTTCTATCAGTAGTCAACATCCACATGGGTTTGTCTCTCCCCCCATGCATCAAAACTTCCTCACATCTCGCTCTCATGCTATTCCACAGTTGCTCAGTATCCCCATAAAGAGCTCTTCTGAAGGTAAAACCACCCCATCCCTTATCAATTGCTTTTTCTCTAACTGTAATCCCCTGATCATTGCTAATAAAAAACAGAGAGGGGTAAGCCTCTTTGAGGGATTTATCTCCAACCCACCAATCTTCCCAAAACCGGGTGTTTCTGCCATCCCCCAATCTCTTTTAAACATGTGGATAGAAATATTTTCTAATTTTCAAGATATCAGGCCAGAATTGGGAATCCCCATTTTTATGTTTAATTCCAGAGAAACATTTGTCCCCAACATATTTCCTTTTAACAATTCCCTGCCAAAACCCCTCATCATTTTCAAGTTTCCACAGCCATTTAGCCAATAAAGCAATGTTAATCTTTTCAATATTGATAATCCCCAGGCCTCCTTGTTGTTTTGGAAGACAACAAGTTTTCCAATTTACCAAATCATATTTCTTTTTTTCCTCCTCTGATTGCCACAACATCCTAGCTCTATAAAAATCTACCTTTTTTCTTACTCCAGCTGGCAAGAGGTAAAAAGACATCATGTATATAGGTATGTTAGATAAGCAGGATTGCACCAAAGTGACTCTTCCTGCAATATTTAGCAGTCTACCCTGCCAGCAGGCACATCTTTTTTCAATTTTTTCAGTAACATTCTTCCACATTTTGTTTCTGATTCTCTTGTTAGAAATGGGTAACCCCAGGTATTTCAGGGGGGTTTCCCCCAGAATGCAGGTGAAGATTCCCTGATACATCTCTTCTTTTTCACTGCCCCCCCCCAAACAAGAATATTTCACTTTTATGGAAATTTATTGTCAACCCAGACATCTGCTCAAAAGCGGTTAAGATAAATTTTAGATTTCTGGCAGAGTCTTCATCGTCTTGCAACAAAAAAATGGTATCATCTGCATATTGTAGCATATTGACTCCATTGTCATGGCAGTCAATGAGAACCCCTTTTACAAACCCTTCCTCTCTAGCCTTATCTAGAATGATGGCAAGAGCATCAACTGCCAGATCAAAGAGAAGAGGAGATAAAGAACCTCCCTGCCTCAGTTCTTTAAAGGTTTTGAAGTAAGGACCTATGTCATCATTCACTTTGACTGCTACATGTCCCTCTCTCATAGTGTGCAACACCCAGTCACACCATTTGTCAGGAAAGTTTTTAGTTTGAGCATCTTATAAACAAAAGGCCACTTGATTTTGTCATATAATTTTTCCAAAGTCCACTTTGAATAGCATAGCACTTTGTTTTTAATTATGTATAGATTTTAGAGCCTCATGCATAATTACAACTCCCTCCATAATATATCTACCTTTCACAAAGGCAGTTTGGATGGGTGAAATGATAGGGTTAACGACTTTGCCCAATCTGTTCATCAGGATTTTAGTGATAATCTTGAAACTGACATTTAAGAGGCAGATAGGTCTAAATTTTTGGATTTGTCTAGCATCTTTAACTTTTGGAACTAGGGTAATAATCCCATAGTTTAATCTGGCCAAGTCAACTTTCCCCCTATGAAAGTCATCTAAAATAGCTTTCAGATCAGCCTTAAGTAGCTCCCAAAAATGTTGGTAGAAATCTACAACAAATCCATCAGGGCATGGACTTTTCTTTTTTTCCATAGTGAAAACCACATCTTTAATTTCTTCCAAACTAAAAGGTTTAACCAAATCATTTTTTTCCTGTGTGGAAATCCCCATAGGGTTTTGAATGTCCAAATTGATATTAGTTTTTTCAGCTTGACCAAATAAAGTTTTGTAATAGTTGGTTACATGCTCCATGAGTTTGGCATCTCCCTCAATGGGCTCCCCCTCATGTTCAAGTGTAGTAATCCTATTTTTCTTCTTCTGCAATTAACCTTGGCATGATAATATCTGGTGTTAGAGTCACCCTCTTTTATCTTCCTATCTTTATACCTTTGCAACCATTTAATTTCTTCCATCTTCAAGATGTTTTTCAGTTCTTTCCTCCAGTTTTCCTGGATCTCTCTATCTTGAGTACTAAGTCCATTAATTTCAGCTCTTTTATCATTCTTATCTAGTAGCTCCACCAACTCTTTTTTTCCTTTTTTTGTAAGCAACATTAGCATTCAAAATCCACCCCCTTATTTTCTGTCTGATGTTTCTCAACTTTGTTTGCCATTTGTCTAGACTAGAACCTTTACATTTAATATTCCAATTCTTTTCCACAAATTACCTAAAGCCTTCCATGAGCATCCAGGCATTTTCAAATCTAAATATGGGCTGGGATTTTCTATGCTCCCCAGTGTCTAACAACAGAGGGGTGTGATCAAAAATTTCCCTTTCCATGGGGTTTACCATAGCTAGGGGGTATTTGTCTTCCCAATCTGGACAAATTAAAATTCTATCCAGTATCTCATAAGTGGGATCAGGTAAGTTGTTAGCCCAAGTATATTTTCTCCCATTCAAAGGAAGATCTCTGAGTCCAACGTGTTCAATGATAGCATTGAAAACAAAACTAAAATGATCTAGTCCTCCAGGCTTATTCTTTTCAGAACTGTTCTTGATCAAGTTAAAGTCCCCCCTATCACACAAGGGTGTGTATTATTTTGATAGAATCTGGATAATTCAGCTAAAAAGGCTGCTTTTCCCTCTTTTTGAGCCTCACCATAAACTATGACCAGATTCCAACTAAACATGGCTATTTATCAAACAAGTGTATTTTAATGAAATATGACACGTTTTCCATTTGTAATATATCAAACATTCATTATTAATCCCTACTAAAATTCCCTCAGATTTTGCCTCTAGGGGCAATCCATTCCCAGAGAATTTTTTTCCTCCAGCAAGGTTATGTAACTCATTTTTTGTGAAGTCACTTTTATTGGTTTCCTGAAGTCCAACAAAGTCTAATTGTTTTTCCAAAATGGTATCTCTAATGAAATTTCTCTTAATATCCTTCCCAATCCCTCTGACATTCCAAAACATGCCTCTCATTTTTTTCTTTCTTTTATTATTTTTCTTTCTATCCCCCCCACTCAAGATGGATTTTTCTCCAACCCCAAAGGCTGGCATCCCACCTCTCATTTTTTTTGTTACTAGAAAAAATCTTTTTCAATTTGTCATAATGTTCTATCTCTATATCACCCTCAGAATTATCTCCTTCTGAACACAAGTCCTCTAACTCAACATCTCCAATGTCAATAAGACTTGGACAATCATCTTTTTTCTCCTCCCTATTTTCATTAATAATTTTTTGGAGATATATATCTCTTCTAGCATGTTCCATGTTAGAAATCAGGTCTAGATTGTGGGTAACCATATCAAGAGCACAACCCCAAGTCAATTCCAACCCTGTTAGCCATATCATATAAAGAATTTTTTTCATCAGAAAGAACATGATTCTTACCATAATTGTCTTTTTCAGCTGCACTTTCCTTGGCCAGATCTTCCATTTTAACATCTTTTTTATCCAGGTTTCTATCACTTCTTCTAGCAGGTCCATCCTTGTCTTTATCCTTGTCTCCTTCCTCCTTTTTGTGAATCCCAAGTTTTGTGCCTAGTGATTCCATAGAATCTTGACTAGATGAATAGTCCACAGGTTCTACATAAGCATCTTCTGGTGTGTTATCCTGGGGTATTTCAGATTCCATCTCATTCTTCTCACCTAATTCTTCTCCATATATTTATTTTTCTTCCCAAGCATCAATTTTTTCTATGCACTTCTTTATTAGCTCCTGCTGACCTTGAATCATTTCCAATAGACTCCTCTTCTCCGTTTCCCACATAGTAGTCTTTTTTCCTCCATAACTTTCCAAGCATCATTTCTGCATCTGATTTCTTCAACCTCTTGAATTTTTTAAGGGCTTTATCAAGATCCACCTCTACTTTCTTTCTCAAGCCCATCTCTAACATATAATCTTTCTGCATCTTCAACATCTCATCATTTTTCTGTTGCATCTCTTTGAATTGTTTGAGTCCTATACTCCCCAAGGAGATGTTTTCTTTAGTTCCATCAGCTCCTACCTCATCCTTTTTCATTTTTTTCTGACCTCCCATATCATTCCCCTCAAGTTCAGGTTTCATGATCTCAAACTTTCTCTTTTCTTCATACCACCCTTGTTCAATTACTTCTTCCAACTCAATGTTGATTATGTATATCATCAGGTCCTTGACAGTGATCTCTGTTTGATGAGGCATTTTCTCAAAGTCTCTGACTCCCACCTTAGCCCTGATTTTCTCTTTCAAAATGGTGGACATATCAATTTCCATAATAGGGCCAATAGAAGCAGCCACCTCACACATTCCAAAAAAATGTCTGAAACACTCAGGGATTTTCTCAAACTGCACCCGCACTGTGTGTAACTTGCCAATAGCTTGAGTATCATATGTCCAGCTGTCCACATTGATCACAGCATTGGTCCCCAGCAGATTGAAATTTCCAAACTTGTGAAGTTCTGCCAGTCTGCTTTTGCTAGGAAATCTCATCAAGTAAGCTTTGTCTCCATGTTTTTTTGCATCTCCATTGCCAATTCCAGCTAAACATATAGTTAAATCCATCCAAGAATTGAGTCTCATTAATCTCCCCAGAAGAGATGTTCACAATGGCCATAGGATTAATTTTTTCACTACTGACCATCTCTTTAGAATTTTGTACTAGCAGCACTCCCAACCCTCTGGCTGCATATCCAATGAATTTGGGAGTTGGCTTGATTTGCTTCAGCCAAGCACATTCCTCAGTGATGTGAGAATTCTTGCCACAAATGATACAGTTGGGCAACTTGCAGTCTCTAGTCAGGTGTCTGGTGTCCTTGCACTTGTTGCATAGCACTCTGAAATTCCCACCAGCTTTGTTTTGATCCAAGCTCTCTCTCTGGCCAAACCTGTTGTTCTGAAACCATCCTTTTTGCCCTTGCTTGTTCCCCACATCCATGTTAGCTTCAATTTTATTCATGTGATCTTTTCCTCCTGCAAACTCTTTCTTAGACTCATCAGTCAGAACACCTCTACTGCTTTCAGGGGGTAACAATTGCACCCCCAGACGTGCTTTCCATCTTTTGTTGGGCCATCTGGGCCATCAGAGCCCCAAACCACTGCTGTTGTTGGATCAGATCGAAAGAGGAAACATGCATTGCCACATCCTCTTTTCCTTTGAGATCTCTAGCTTTTTTATCATCTTCCATCCTCTTCACGGATTCCTCCTTGGAGCTCGAAGGGAGCTTCAGATCTGCCATCCCCCTCTTTTCTTCATCCACTTGCTGATTAGATTTCCTAGTCTCCTCCATGTACCCAAATCTTCCACCTCCTCTCTCATTATTGGGATATATCTCCCTAAACCTATCAAGTTCTTCTTCTTTTCTTCTATACTGGAAATTGTCCCTCCCTCCCCTATTGAATCTTCCTCCTCTCCGATATCCTCCAGGCCCCCTGCTCATCCTCTCTTCCTCTTCACTTTCATCCAGTGGCGGCGGGGGTAGGGGAAACCCTAAATCCTCAAGGGGGTCGCACTCTCTCTCAAAGCAGAGGAGAGGCGCACTATTTATAGTCAGAAAGGCTTGGGAAAGCGTATTTCTATAACCCGCCTCCCCTTTTGCTTTGCCCAAAGTTTGCCCATCTTTATCAGCTCCTTTTTCACCCCAAATGGGGGAGGACTTGACAAATCTACCCACAATCCCAACAGGCACTGATACTTGACATCAATCGACAACCATATTATCTAGATGTACATAATCTCTTGACCAGAAATCTGATATTTACACATAATTTGTACAATTCATTTTTTCAGCTATATGTCTACTTCTTCTAATCAGATCTTGATCGATATTGCAACTGGAATCTATATCAGATCCAGCGCCATAGACATCTCTCGCCTTCTTTTTAATTTTGTCACCAACTCCCCAACTCACTTTCCTTTCTGAATAACTCCTCCCAGATTCAAGACCAAAACATGGCATGTTATCAATCTTATCCCCATTTCTAACAGCCAATCGGCTTTGCTTGTTCATTCTAGTTTCATCAATAGACATTTCTGCTTCACACTCGGCAAGATATTTACAGGGAGAACAAGTTTTACCTTGCAGTACTGACGAGGGCCCAGCCTCCCCCTCTGAGACCTCACCGGCGAGCAGCCAGAAACGACTGCCCGCCGGCGAGGCTCCTAGCCCCGCGCGTGGCGGGCGAGGCTGAGCAGGCGCGGTGACCAACGAGGGAAGCGTGGGGATCGCCTTATCACCAGCGGCCACCTCGCCTTCTTCTTCCTCGCACCAGACTTCACTCCCTCTTCTGTGGCGTTGACCACCGGGTCCTCCGACGCCTTCTCCTCCATCACCGTGGGAGCCAGCACCGGTAGGCCCATCACTGCTCCGACGACGAACTCCTTCGAACCCGCCGGCTTGCGGCGGCGGGATCGAAACGCCCTCCACTTCATCTCCTACTTGGGGTCATCGGACTCCGACTCCTCCATCGCCTAGAGCAACATCCTGAGCGCACCCACAGGCTCGCCCGTCGGCTTGAGGCGCCAATCCTCTGCCTCCGTGAGCCGCCTGTACGCCAACCCCGCCGCCTCCTTCAGATCTCTCTCCTTCGCGAACCAGGAGATGATCTCCATCAGCTTCTCCAGCTTCGTGTTGACTCCGTTGGCTATCTCCCTCGTCCTCGCCTCAAGTCTCGGCTTCCAGGGCGCCATGGATCTCATGAGCTGGAGCACGGGTTTGTGGTGTGGGAGGGGGATGGATCTCGTCGAATGGGGAAGGGATAGCTGCACCGTGTCTCTCCGCGGCTTTAATCCTCCGCCATTCCCGACGCTCCTCCTCCTCCTTGACCTCGATCCTCGCATCGCGCCGCGCCTCCTCCCCAATCCCCAGCGCCCTGCCCACCAGAACAACATGGCAAGGGAACCTAATTTGTGTACCTTCCTTTATGCCTCCCTTATCGTGTACCCGCACCGTGTCGACACGCACGCCGCGATCGTCCAGCAGCGTCAGTGCCGGAGAGCCGCCCCGTTGAAGGAGTACGCCTCGCCGGAAGAGCAGAAGCGCCGGCGTCGCGAGATCGGAGAAGAGGTGCACCGCCCATCTGCGATCAGGGGGGTCCACGTCGCCCGTGTCGCCCGTGTCGCCCATCCGCCTATCCACAGATTCAAGGAAAATCTGTGTACTTCTATTGAAACCTCCCGTAGAAGTGTCATGGACGCTAGTAACGATCCAAATGTTGTAGACTGTAGTTGTTGGCGATGAATAGATGTATACCTAGCCTTAGATGACGATGTCAAGGTAGTTCATCATGAAGAAATACCCATGTCGAGGTAGTCATGGTCGACGGTGTACTCGTTGCACCATTCAGCGCAGTGTGACCGTTTAGGGAGTCATCACAATAGAAAGGTCTGTCGATGCAGTCATGTCATCGTCGTAGATGACACATTCAATGTTCGTTGCCGTGGCACGGTTCTTCTCGTTGTTGATGGCACGTTTTGCAGCATAACCTGTTAATGTCCATCTTGTGGATGAGGCAGTCGTTGTGTGTGTGCCAAAAAAGTTCATAAACCACTTGATGAAGACGTTGGTAACAAAGTGTCACCAACAGCGTAGTTTCAGACGTGTCGACAATGATGTGCCGCTTGAAACTATCCCTTGTGGCCACGTCAGACAAGTCGATGGAGACCGCATCACGTTGCGCACCGGCATTTCGTCTGGATGGTGCACGTTGATTGCGTGGGCTTGACGAGGACTTTGTTTTAGCCCGTTGCCGACGCCCGTCGAGGCTCAGAGTAGATGGCGCAGCTCGCAGATCGTTTTTCCCTTTAGCCACCACACATTCCAGGGTCGAGGTGTGGAAAACTCCCACGCGGGTCCAGCGCCGGCTCACACGCAGGGGCTCTATCGCGATCACACGTGCTCCAGCTGCGTGCATGGAAGGGATGTCACCACGTAGTCCCGGCATGCAATGTGTATGGACATATCGTATCACATACGGCAAGAAAGTGGGCACGCATGGTGCACGAAGCGGCGCGTCCTCTCGTCCAGAACCAGCCGGTCGCAGCTGACTTTTTCCCGCGTTCTGATCGAGCTGCCCAGCGGCCACCTCGCGCGCAATATATTAATAACCACGGGCGGCTCGTGCATGCAATAAACTAGTCACATGCATCCAACGCGGTAGTCATGCATCCAACGCGGGGAGCGAGTAAGAGATATCGATTGCATTTTTGCAGATTAATTCACCAACTTCAGTTTTAAAGATGATCAGGTGGGTGGTGGGAGCCCATCACACCGGTTCCACTAGACGAGACCAGCAAAGATGGGCCGATTCGCCATGACACCATGAGCTGCATGCATGCTCGTGGATCCTCCCATATCTCCTGCATGTATGATTGGTTGGACCTGGATGTGAGATGCCCATGCGCTGCTGGCCAGATCCTCGAAAAATATGTGGGTGGCCTACCCCAATTATCCTGGCCGCTCGTGTTCCTCGGGATCGCCACAAGTCGTCGGGTGGCGAAACCAAGACCAGCTCATCGTAATCCCTTCCATTTTGCCCTAAAGCATGTTTTTCAGTGTAAAAACAATCAGCACCACGACTGTGCCCAGGGTGCCATTTTTTTTTTGGAGCACAGTTAACCAGCATGGATACTGGACAGAGGGAAGGACAAAAGGCATTTTTCGGGTCCCTCCGCCGACGTGCGCATCTTTCGTGTTCGGCACCTCGAGCCCGCCACCCCAAAAAGGCGAAAAACTACGCGGCCAATAGATAATTTGTGTGGCCGGCCAGCCTGACTGAAATGACTTGAGTACTACGACGCGGATCTCCAGACTCGCTCCCTCCCTGGTGTGTGTGAAGCGGCGACCACGATAGTGAGGCAGGCAGGTACGCGTAGGCGCACAAAATCCGCATCATATCTCATATCGGCGTGCCATCTCATGGAGTAAGTATGACACCAACCAGCCAACAGGCTTGCTAGAGACAAACAACAAATTGCAAACCTCCCGGAGCCAAGCCATTACTACTATATATACACATCGGCCTGGGGACGATAACAGTCAACGACGAGGGAGCACACACACCCACACTCCCACGAGCTCCTCGCCGCGCTAGCTGAGCCAGCCGAGCCTTTTGTCCTGCGAGGGCGAGCATGGGCGGCGGGGACGAGCATGGCGCGTCGGCTCGGCTGGAGAGCATCCTCACGGACTCGTCGGCGCCGCGGGCGGAGCGCATGTGGGCGGCGGGGGCGATCGAGCTCGGGATGCTCTTGCGGCTGGCCGTGCCGGCGGTGATCATGTACATGATCAACTTCCTCATGTCCATGTCCACGCAGATCTTCTCCGGCCACCTCGGCAGCCTGGAGCTCGCCGCCGCCTCGCTCGGCAACACCGGCGTCCAGATGTTCGCCTACGGCCTCATGGTACGCTACGCACACACGCACGCTCACCTCCATCTCGTCTCTACTTTAAATCCTTCGCGTACGTACGTGTAATATCTGCTTAAGTGGCCACTCCTTGATGACATTCTCCATTTCGATCTAGATACTAGCACATTCTCTGTCGGGGTTTGTTGGTGATCTCCTGTATTTAGAGTCATACTTTGACTATCAGTTTATCTGACAAAATACAAACTATATGTCACAGAAATTATGTGGCGGAAAACCATTTTCAAATCATTGGCGTAAGCATTCGCCTAATCGGATCACTGTTTGATGGCATTCTCCATTTTGTTTAGGTAGTACTCCCTCCGCATCACAATATAAGACGTCTTTTTTGACACCGTGACAATGTAAAAAAAAGGCCTTATATTATGTTATAGAGGTAGTACTTTTTCCATCGGAGTTTATTGGTCTCCCATATTTTGAGTCATATTTTGGTTATAAATATAAATAATAAATTATAAAATATATGAAACAAAATTATACCGCGGGAAAACCTCCTTAAATCACTGGCGTACGTGTGATATTTGTGTCACCGAATCACTCTTTGATGACATTCTTCATTTTGGTCTAGAGAGTAGGCACAAATGATAGTTCGAGTACATCGAAATGTTCAAATTGATCCGTCATTAGTCGGTGTTCATTTGTCCAAAAGGGGTGGCCATATACCATTTTAACTTGCTACTTAGATCCTCTAATAATATACCGGTGTACTTCCTCTATTTCAAAATATAAGACCTTTTAGAGGTTTTCATGTGACTACACATAAGAATGTATATAGACATATTTAGAGTGCGGGTTCACTCATTTCGTTTCGTATGTAGTCCGTATTAAAATTTTGTGCTGCACGGCGGCAAATAAGACGCGCGGGGAAAGCTCCAAGGAATATGTCGAGCCGTGTGAAATAGGCCTTTTTCTCGCTCTTATCCATAATCTGACAACTAATCCCGTGTTTAGTGCTGCGATGGTTGGCTAAAGCATGCAATAATTGCACGCCCAACAAGCCGCTCCGCACATGCATGCATGCGCCGTTCAATTAACTTGTCACCAATGGACGATTGTTTTGACCAAAAGAGTTGGGCGTTGATTTGACCAAAAGAGTACCGGTTGACGTTTTGTTTATTGCCACGAGCTTGGATCGTGTGTCATGGGATTCTTTTATTTATGGATGAGTGGTTGATGGACTGCAATGACGATCGACTTGAGATAAATTTGACTCGTTGAGTAGTTGGCACGTCCTAGAGAGAAAAGTTTTCACGTGATTGGCATAGTATATGGATGTATTTGCCCTAGCAGCCTAGCTACTGCATGTTCATGTGTTATGCATGCGTACATATTTTCATGGAGAAAAGACTTGTGATGTGATTTAGAAAAAAATATGTGATCGAAAAACATTTTTATGACAGTAACAAGACAATATGTTTTGCAGCTGGGCATGGGTAGTGCAGTGGAGACCCTGTGCGGACAAGCCTACGGTGGACACAAGTACGACATGCTCGGAACCTACCTACAACGCTCCGCCGTTATCCTCTGCTGCACCGGCATACCTCTCGCCGTGATCTACGCCTTCTCGGAGCCACTCCTCCTCCTGCTGGGGCAGTCGCCCGAGATAGCCCGCGCGGCGTCCATCTTCGTGTACGGCCTCATCCCTCAGATCTTCGCCTACGCTATCAACTTCCCGATCCAGAAGTTCCTGCAGGCACAGAGCATCGTCCTCCCCAGCGCTTACATCTCCACGGCGGCGCTCGTGCTGCACCTGCTGCTCAGCTGGGTGGTCGTCTACAAGGTTGGTCTCGGGCTGCTCGGCGCGTCGCTGGTGCTGAGCCTGAGCTGGTGGGTCATTGTGGTGGCGCAGTTCGCGTACATCATCATGAGCCCGATGTGCCGGCGGACATGGACAGGGTTCACTATCAAGGCGTTCTCCGGGTTGCCGGAATTTCTGAAGCTCTCTGCCGCGTCCGCCGTGATGTTGTGCCTTGAGACATGGTACTACCAGGTCATGGTGCTCATCGCTGGCTTGCTGCCCAACCCGGAGCTTTCCCTGGATTCCCTCTCAGTATGGTGAGTCCCCTTTATCTGCACGTGTTCATTATTTTTGGGTTGTAACTTGTACTTATATACCTAGTAATCAATCTATAGAGAGAGTGCTGATTAACTTGCGACTTGTGCAGCTTGACAATCTCTGCTTGGGTGTTCATGATATCAATAGGTTTCAATGCCGCCGCAAGGTTCGTGGCTCTAAACGGAATGACTTGGAAACAAAATAATTAGTTACTTAACTATAGATAAGCTAATGGACAATGTTTCACTTCAGTGTTAGAGTGAGCAATGAGCTTGGTGCCGGCAACCCCAAGTCTGCATTTTTCTCGGTTTGGGTCGTGACGGTGCTCTCTGCAATAATCGCCGTCGTCCTTGCTGTTGTGATCATGTGCTTCCGCAACTACATCAGCTACATCTTTACAGAGGGTGAAAGAGTTTCCGACGCCGTGGCGGATCTCTGCCCGCTGCTCGCCATCACCATCATTCTAAATGGCATCCAACCTGTACTGTCAGGTAAATTTTACAATATTTCTGCACGCCAACCATGGTTCAGCCGAACCTACGCTCGGCACCATTGATTTCTAGACACTATTCATGAGGATTCTTGCATTGTTGATTAAAAAATGCAGTTCGCATGCATGTCTATTCATAAGGATCCATGCATGGTTGATTAAAATATATAGTTGGTATGCATGTCACAGATCCACATGTAGTAGGATGTTAAATCGTACGGCATAGACCATAGGTTCGGCTGAACCATGGTCCTGAATCACTTCTCTCGTACTATCTTTATTATTGACTTACATTATGGGACGGAGGGAGTAGTACATTAGCACAATCTTTCAGAAAAGTGCTCATGTCAACTGTATTATTCAAGCAACAGGGCAGGTTGATTTTGATTCCAATTCTAGTGCCAGGACAATTTTATTGTGTGTGAAACATTGTATCCAAGCTCTATCTTAACATATATACATGGTGATTGAACTTTACTGACATGCATAGAGATATCAGGTGTTGCTGTTGGGTGCGGGTGGCAACAATTTGTTGCCTACGTCAACGTCGGCTGCTACTACATCGTAGGTGTTCCCCTTGGTGTTCTTCTTGGTTTTGTCTTCAACTTTGGCGTAAAGGTAATGGATTTATCTATAAACTAAGAGTATATAAAAATCCTGCATGAAGAAATATTCAGTTCTCTATATCTTCTAACTTATATTTCATGATGGAATCATGTGCTTACTCACAGGGCCTTTGGGGTGGCATGATTGGAGGAACGGCCATGCAGACTGCCATTCTGTTGTGGGTCACCATTAGAACTGATTGGAGCAAAGAGGTAATCCCTGTGACTTAACCTATAGAGCAACAAGCTTAACTTTATAGCTCTATGTATTTATTTTGCACAAAAATGTAAATGATGAAAACGAAGTTAAACTACATGAGGTCCGAAGATTTAGTCGATCACTTGCTTGCTCACCATTTCTCCTTCTTGACAGTATATGTTGATGCAAATTATCTAAACTATGTGTTGATAAAGCTAATAAAGATATAATATGTAATTGCATTTGTGTTTTTATGTTTGTGTGACCTTCAGGTAGAGGAGGCACAAAAAAGATTGAACAAGTGGGATGATACAAAGAAGGAGCCCCTTCTTGTTGGGGTTACAGATGATAACTAATGGATCGCCTCAGATTCATAATTTCTTTGGGTTTGAGATTTGCCGCCAGCATGACTCATTAATTGGGAGCGACAGAATTCATGTAACTTGATTCTTCAGTGGATTATCAGAGTTTATGTACTAACTTGGTTGGCCTGACAGTAATATGCTTCTTAGTATGTAGAGTAGACATGGTTGGCAAGTTAGATTTTTCTTTGGTTTGATTGTCTTGATGTTATTGATCTCTCTCTCTTACTAGTAAGGCCACTGTCTGGCAATTTTGTAATAAATATTGTAATCAGTTAGGCTATATGCATCTATCATGTAGAGGTGTGGCAATAAAATTTTCTAATATCTAAAAAAAATCAAGGTTTCAAACCTTTTGACAGTAACACGAGGTCATAGGTCTCTCTCTCTCTCTCTCTCTCTCTCTCTCTTGTGTGTGTGTGTGTGTGTGTGTGTGTTTGTGTGTGTGTGTTTGTGTGTGTGTGTGTGTGTGTGAAAATAGGATTCTTTGATCCTTAAAACAAAATTATCATGGATAAAGAGCTAAACTCGAACTTTGTAATTTTACATAAAAGGAGTACAAGATGTAGAATCAGATGGAAGCTTCTATAATCATATTGACTTAAAGAGGTCTAAAGCGCGCTAGGTCAGCGGTGGAAGCTTAAATAGCCATTTTCTCATTATTCAAATGTACAATTCAAGTTAGGTGGACCTGTTGAAGCCAAACATGACCAACTTGTCAGTGTTGTCCTTCCTATAATTGCATTAGGCCGTTCACTAGAATGGAAGGAACAGTGCACATGGGCCGAACAGAAATAAAGAATCTCGGCCCGTCTCATTTGGGGAGTTCCCAGGTCCTCTATGTTTCTTCTTGTGTGATGCTGGATATGTCAGGTAAGAGGGATGTGTCACAAGGGGTTTAAGGATTTTTTTTCCTTTTCCTTTCTGTTTATCTAGTTTGAGTCAGTTTTGTTTCCTTTAAAAATTTAAAGCATGACACTTATTTATTTACATGAACTTTTTCTAGAAAAATGTTTGAACACCTTTATACAATGTATAATTAAAAATACAACGTGAACTTTTTTAGAAATTTGTAAACATTTTTTAAAATAAGTGAAAAATTTAAGAAATTTGCGAAAAATCTGTAAAATTATGAAATTATGAAACTTTGTTAGTATCTATTTAAAATTCTGAACATTTTTACACAATGCCAATATGTTTAAGTTTTTGTGTACATTTTTCAAAACGCGTGAACAATTTTCAAATTTTGTGAATATTTTTAGAAGAAAATAAAAAATGAAATAAAAGGGGAAAAGGACAGAGAGAGAGAGAGAGGCTTCGAAGGAGTAAATAGCATAAAACTACCACTTTTCGTGTTAGGGTTCCAAAAAACCACCACTTTTTTGTTTGTGACTGATACCTACCACTTTTCTTGTTGGTTGTCTCAAGAAACCCAAATCGCCAGTTGGTAGCGATTTAAACCGTTTTCTCACGGTCCGGGCCCACCTGTCAGGCCACGTCAGCGCCGCGCTTGACGGCGAGGCCGTTAACGGCCGTTACTCCGACCCGGACCGGTGCGGTCGGACCGCACCCGCTCGCTGCCCTTCGCTCCTCCTTTCCCCCGTTCTTTGCTCTCTATCTCTCCCGACAATGGTGGCGGCAAAGAAGGACGACTGCGAGCCTTTGGGCCTTGGGGCGACATTTGGCGGCGAGGGCGGTGCTCACTCCGAGGTGAACAAGTGGCTAGGCAGCGCAAGTTTCCCGACCTAGCACTTGCCTGGGCCGCCGATGCAGGAGGTCCAGATCTCGCCGGCGTTCCTTGCGGCCAGGGCAGTGGCCAGATGCATCCAAGCGGATCCAGAAGCAGGCACCAGTGGGCGTCCTCACTTGGTGGCGTGGAGTAAGTTTTTACCTTGTTTTTAATATCTTTGTTAGTATATTTATGAACTAGGGATAGGATCTGTTATTTGGATTGTTGACGAATTAGTTTAGGTTCTGGCCAGATGGCCAGATGCTCCTAGATGATGTAGGTTTAGGATTCTTTATGAACCAGGGCAGTGGCCAAATGCATCCAAGTATATTTATGAATTGGTATATTATTATGTATACATTGTAAGCAACATATGAATTAGAGTTTAGGTTTTGATATGTGCAGGTTTGGATTTGTTCATTGAAACTGTTGCTTACTTTTGAACTTCAAAATCTGAAGAAATCTGAATGTTTCTTACTTTTTTGCATAGTTTGGATGATGAAGTACGGGAATTGAGGCTGCATTTTCATGGCAGAGATAACATGGAAAGGAAGTTTTCCTTATCAGAAATTAATTACCTATTATTGTTAGCACTGATTGAACTTGAGGGCTATGGGTTGGATTCCTATCTATCATATGTTAAGGATGAGGGTAAGGGGCTAGAGGGGATTGAGGTTTTGGAGAGTGATGAGAAGGTGGAGGAGATATTGGACTTGTTTGCTGAGAAGAAAGTATTGAACATAACAGTGAGAGAGGCTAGGGACCCAAATCCAGCAGATGCAAACATGGACCACACCTTGCTTGAAGAGCAGATTCCAATGAGTTAGATTGGTGATGAGCCCATTGTTTATAGTGTTTCCCAAGAAGGTGTCCTTTTACCTGTCTCAAAATCTTCACAACCTCCAGTTATGCCTGTTGAACCATATCTTAACACATAGCAGAGCTGTAATTTCAACAAGGGAAAAGAGGCAGTGGAAATTGAAAATATTGAAGCAGAAGAGAAAGATGAAGATGAGTTGGACAAATCCTCTTCAGATTTTGAGTTTTACATGGGTGATTACAGAGGGACGAAAATTCCATCCAAGTCTTGGGCTAGGGGAGAAGATGAAGGTGGAGAAGGAACAAGTCAGCACTACAGGGAGGAGGAAGAGATGTCCGAGCATTATTTTGGGGCTGCTTCTGAACCCTCAGAGTTTTGGCAGGAGCAAAATGGTTCTGAAGAAGAAGATGAAGAAGAAGAAGCTTTAGATCATTTGAAAAGTGTGGCACAAAAATTGATACCTATGAGAAAACAAGTCCCAACAAGCAGATCACATAGTGAGCTAGATCACATAAAGTTTGAAGATTTTGTGCCAGAAGCTGATGAGTGCTGCTTTCCAGGTGATGAAGGCATTTCTGATGAAGAAGATGATGCACCTAGGTTGCCTTGTGGCAGGAAGAGAAAATTGAAGAAGAAGAAGGAAAGAATATGGTATGATTCCTCTAGGCCTGATGCACATGAACATTTTAGGATTCATTTGTGCTTTCTAAATGTGGTAGAGTTCAGAGAAGCATTGAGAAACTACCATGTTAGGACACCGAGGAACTTTGAGTACCACAGGAATGATCCAAGTAGGATCATAGCCAAGTGCTCAAATAAAAAAGCATGGTTGTCAGTTTTACTTTTATATTACTGCTTCTAAGATTGCCCATGAGGCAACCTTTAGCATCAAGAAGATGAATCTTGATCACACCTGTGGAGCAAGTGGAGAGAACACAAAGGTTACCATGAAGTGGGTTACAAGGGCTGTTGAGGATACTGTAAGATCCAATCCTGGTGCAGGTGTTGAGACAATACTGAGTTATACAAAGAAGAAATTTGGAGTGCATGTTCCAAAAAGTTTGGCCTACAGGACAAGGAGAAAGCAGTTGATGTTGTGCAAGGGGATCACAAGACACAATACTTCAGATTAAGAGATTATCTGGAGTGTGTTCTGGACACAAACCCTGGTAGTAGGTGTGTTGTGACAACAAAGGAATTTGGACTCCACCCAGCACCTACCCCAAGGTTTCATTACATGTTTTACTGTTTGTTTGCTTGTAAGGAGGGGTTCCTCAATGGTTGTAGGCCTTCATAGGTAAATCTTGTCTGTATACTGTTTAAATAGTGATTGCATAACAGTTGCTGGTTACTAATGGTTTTTAGTGCAGGGCTTGATCGATGCTTCATCAAACTAAGCACTTGGCAGCAATAGGGAGGGATGGCAACAACAACATGTTCCCTATTGCATTTGGTGTTATTGACAAGGAGGAGACTGACAGTTGGACTTGGTTTCTTACACAGTTAAGGACAGTAATTGGTAGTGGCAACAAGTTTGGACCCTACACACACTACAAAAAAAATACACTTCCGTGATGATAAGTGTTTGTCACAGTAGGTCGCGTTTTTTGTCATGCATGTACATCCATGACAAATTTATGACAGAATCAAGATAGTCATACCTGTGCTGTCGTAGAAGTGTTCCATGACATTACCAAAATTATCATCAAGGAAGTGTCCACTTTCATGACGATAAATCGCGCGTCACAGAACTGCTTTCGTCAAGGGTGACTGACACGTGGCATCCACCGTAACGGAACGCCGTTAATCTATCGGGTCAGGTTTTGGATCCGATAACCCGTTAACAGCCCCGACCAATGGGGATTTTCCACGTGTAAAATCATCATTGGCTGGAGGAAACATGTGTCTGCTCATCGTTGGGACAGATGTCATCCACTCATTGGACGGAAGGCGCCTATGATACGTCGACACGTGGCACGGCCCAACAGAGGCCCATTCCTGTGAAAAGGCTGGCACGTTTGACTTGGTCAAAACGTGGCGGGCCGGCCCATGGAAAGCCTGTTAACGGCCTGTTCGCATATAGCCCATTTATAGCCTGCTAACCCAAGGCCCGTTACGCCCTATCCGAATTAGGCCCAGTAGCATCATCTGGGCCACCCAATATAATTCCAGCCCGTTTTTACTTCTGGCCCATGTATGGCCCATGACGTCTTTCGACCCATATGAGGCCCTATGTAACTCTTGGCCTATTAACGGCCCGTGGTGAAACTGGCCCGTAATGAACAGTGTATCACTTTACACCCATTAACAGCCCATGGTGAAACTGGCCCGTAATGAACAATGTATCACTTTACACCCATTAACGACCCGTGGTGAAACTAGCCCGTAATGAACAGTGTATCACTTTATACCCATTAACGGCCCGTTATTCCGTTGGGCCGTTTCTAGCCCATGTTATCTTTAGGCCTCCTTGGAGCCCATTTATTCTTGGGCTCATTTCCAGCATTCATTTACTTACGGCCCGTTACTATCATTTTCTGCTTGTGGGCCAAATTCAGCCCGTGGTTACAGTCGGCCCGTTTGTGGTCCGTTAATACGTTGGGCCGTTTTCATAGCGTCATGAAATACGGCCTATTGATGGCCCGTTATGGTTGGCCCATGAACGGACGATTCCAACTCTAGCCCGTTTACGTCCATAATGCAGCCTGTTATTGGCCCATGTTATCATACTTCCCGTATAAGGCCCATTTATGATATGGCCCGTAGAAAGCCCATTGTTTCTACGGCCCTTAGAAGGCCCATTGTTTCTATGGACCGTAGAAGTCCCACTATTTCTACGACCCGTAGGAGGCCCAGTGTCACTACAGTAAATATTAGCCCATGGTTATTGTAGCCTAGTTTAAAAAAATAGGTTATTGTAGCCACTAGCAAACCGCGGAAAAAGAACTGCAATGACTACAAGAAAACAAATAAAGAAGACAACAAGGAAATAAATAAGCAAGAAACTTACGCTAGGCTATCACGACTTACATCCACTGGGCATGAAAGTTTGCCACTAGTGCAAATAAACGCGCCGACAAAATAATATACAAAACTGAGAGCACTTCAGAAGGCACTAGGCTTGGCCAGGAAGGGCCCCCCAAACAGCTAAAGAAGCTGAGTAGACCTCAGTTGTGTCAACGACAGATGCATCAACACTAGATTTAAGGCTTGATGGTGCGCACGGCAGTCCTCTGACATCTTCATTGCATCTTTGACTTCAAGTCGGAGCTGAGCTGAAGCAAGCCTTTCCGCTTTAAGTTGAGACTGAAGAAGTCGAACTAATTGAGGCAGCGACTGTGCACAGAGGTTGTCTCACACCTGCTGGTGAGTAGCTTCAACTCACTGTCTTCATCAAGACAGGACCTTGGGGTCATCTCGCTGTCCACAAGATGTTTGGCTCACTATCTTCCCTAATGTTCTGCCTGGCGTAAGAGATACGACTCTGAAAGAGAAACAAGGAGACACATAACAGGTTTCACAATTATATAAGCAAATAAATGGATCTGTTCTGCATAAGGAACATGTTTTTACAACTACAACTTGAAACTGGTAGTTGTTGCAAACATCCAATCAGATGTAAACAGCAAAGCAAACATCAGTGGAGGAAATGATGCCTATCCAAATCTATACTAGAACAAAGTTTGAAGGCTTGAGAAGGATGAACTTACATTACATGTTAACACAGGCTGGACAAAGCCCTTATCCATGTTGATGGAAGGATAATTCAATAAATTCCCCAAAGAAAATTCTTTATAAGCGTTGCCATTATTCTACATTTTGCAAAGAGTAAATATAGATCAAATAATATTGGAAGAAACAGAGGATAATGAAGCTCAGGTGCAGACTGATGATACATAATCAAATAGCAATTAATTAAGTACAGCGTTACAAGGCAAAAGGGAGAGAGGTACTCACGAGAGCAATGCAGAGCCCATTATTGTTTTGAGATCGTATGATCCTTTGAGCAAGGAGATTCATCTGAAATTAGTTTTCATACAAGAGAGAAGGTAAGGCACAAGCAGAAATTTAGGAGTTCAAATTTTGAATTGATATCATAGACAGTACCTGACGCTGGGCTCCCAGCAGTTCTAATAGGGGTTTGGCCACTGGAGTAGGGGTAAAGTGTGGTACAGTTGGGCCTGTGTTTTCTGTGGCTGCTGATCTATCTGATTTAACAGGTATCACTACCTTTTCCAAATACATAGTTTGTACTCCTTGAGGATCTGCACTCACCCTCTTCCTTTTGGCCATCTATTACGAAAGAACAACATTTGACTGGAAAAACATAGTGTGACGACACATGGAATAGGTACAGAAAATGGATAGGTATGGCATATAATCATATATGATGCTTAAACTAAGCAGATGGTGTAACAAAGTAGAAGTAATGCAAGAGGTCAGATGCAAAATATGTGCGACCAATACAACTTTGCAAAGCTAGAGCAAGCACCTTGATGGGTGAATAAGATAGGCCATCCTCCACCATGCCAAGTTTGTTAGCCAGTGGATCGTTCCGCAATATTCCTCTCGTGCGCCCATTCTCATATTCATTTTGATAATGTTCAATATCTGACATGCATGAAAACATAAAAACAAGTGAGATTTTCTTTGTAATGCAGAAGTGATTCTAATCCAATACTGCCTCCCTGTAAACCCCTTTGTGCTATCTCTGTAATTCTTTTAAAAGATGCCATGCATGCTGTAATTTGTTGTGTGCATTAATATAATGTGGCCTACTACTCAAAATATGAGAGCTCCAGAAGTGATGACACTTCGCAGATGATAGCTTCAACATATAGTAAAGAAGAACAAGTCGACCTGACCTGACAGATTCAAAATATACTAAGGGAGAACAACTCGACCTGACCAGTCGACCGCAAGAGAAGAGTATCATCTTAAAGAAGAGCAGAAGAGCAAGCAGATTGAAGATATTACAAGTCTTTCAATACAATGTCGGTTGGCCACCCATGATGAACCAGAGCGCACAGAGAAATACTATTCTTTCCGGTCTCTCCATATGTGGCTCACATGCATTTCGAAACTAAAGTAGGAACATTTAGCTCACCAATTAAACATCTCTCAGTTTTACTAATATCAGCAATAATATCAGATATGAATTTGTACAACTAAGCTTGTTTAGCTCGATGGGTGGAGCAGTGCTATTACGACACGAACCATGTAGGCTTATTGTGGTCATCATAAAATGGGGAAAACATAAGCATGATGAGTACAGTGTTGACCGTGGCAGTAGGATGGCAGATCTGAAGCTGCAAACCGCGCAAAGGGTAGTTAGCAACCAATGTTTGCTTTGAAATAACAACCAAGATTTGGTATGTACAAGAAAGTACGGTCAACAAGTGACAAAGAAATGCAATTATGCTGTCTATCTATATGTCACGACATGCATTTGGAAACTCAAGTGGGACCTTTAGCTAACCAATTAAATGTGTCGGTTAACTAATATCAGTATCATATCACAATCATATTTGAACAACTAAGCTTTCGAATTCTGAGTGTTGTGTTGTTTTGCTTGAAGGGTGGAGTAATGCCAGTCCGACAGAAAGCACCTACGCAGATCATAGTAGAGTAGATAAAAGGGGAAAACCCTAAGCATCAAGAGAAAAATCAGGAAAGTGAAACTAGCTGGACCAGTGGGTGGCGCATATGCTTTTCGAAACGAATATAGGAACATTAGGTGACCAATTAAACGTTCTCTGTTTTAGTGATATGAGCATCATATCAGATTCATATTTCAACACGTAAGCTTTGGGTTGAGGTCATGAGGAGCAGTGCTAGCACGACACGAAGCACCTACGATGATGGTAGTGAATATAAAGGGGGGGGGGTAACCATAAGCTTTACGAGTATAGTGCCCGTGCCATGGTGGATTTGAAGGTGCAAACCGGACAAAGCTACTTTGCAACCAATGTTTGCTTTCAACTAGCCACTACGATTTGGTACGGATAACAAAAGTACAGTAAACAAATTACGATCTATTTTCCGGGTGAGATCAATAACTTAAGCACATATGGAAGAGTACCACCTCTCTTGCGACGCCGTGTAGGCCTATGCTGATACGTTGAGGGTGCTGCGGGTGCGATGGCTGTCGGCGGCGGGGAAGAAGACTTTAGACGGAAGACGGCCGGGTCGGGGGATATATCCTGTTGCCGTGGACGAGGCGGTCGTAGGAGCGGCAACGGAAAGGTGGACGACGGCGCCGATGAAGCGAGAGGAGGCGACGAAAGGATTCTGGTCCAGCGCCGTGGATGAGAGACGTCCATATCTTGCAGTGGACGACGGGGTAGGGGTAGCGGCTCCAACAAGGTGGAGGATGGGTGGCGGACGGAGGAGGCTGGCCGTAGTGCGCAGGTTGTCGTGCCGCTGACGGTGTATGAATGGGGAAATGGTGGGGAGGGGGGGGGGGATCTCAAACTTTGGGACGCGCTTCTCTAAAATGGGGGAAAGTTACGAACTTATCCCCCGTTTAAAATTTCGGACATCGCGTCGGTTGGGGATAGGACGGTAATCTCGCATCTCCCAAATATTTGCCGGTAACTATTTCGGGCGAGGAGAGGGTGTTTTGCCACCCACGGTTGGCACCCACGGTGTATGAACGGGGCTGACAGGTAGGGCAGTTGTGTCACGTCTGATGGAAGTTACACATCTTCCCCTATTTAAAATATTAGCCTACATCGATTTCGGACGAGGAGAGTTTGTTTTGCCGCCCACCGTGTATGAATGGGGAAATGGAGGAAGAGACACATGTCTTTCGGACGAGCTTGAATCAAATGTGTTTTGCCGCCCACGTTTGGCGCCCACCGTGTCTGAATGGGCTCAGAGCCGTTGTGTCATGTCTGATTGAAGTTACTAGTCTACCCCTATCGACAGCAGTGTAAATCCGGTCGATAAGGATGTACTCAGTGTCAGGGGTAAACAGTAATTTCCATCTCACAAACACTTGCTTCGGGCAGCCCACAAATTATAGTGGGTGTTTAGCCGCTTCGTTCAAAACTTGGGAGAATTAGCATTCACGTTTGCCCTGGGACCTGGCAAACTAAATTCAAATCCAATTTGTATTCGATTACGAATATCCACAGATAATTATACGTTTTGTTATTTATTTCTTCAACACCACAACAAAGATTTATTCCACCTTTATATATGATTATGATTTAGAAATGCCATGATCTTCGAATTCAGTAGGTTGGATACACTCTGATTCAAACAGTTATTTCATCCAATACAATATGCTCACACGAAAAACAGTTCACCTTATGTCAATCATACAAGTACTAAGGATTACCTCGTCTAAAAAATTTGGATCATTACAACACATGGACAACATGGAATTCCGGACAACATAGGGGATCTTGCAACATAATCCATTTAGAGACATGACACAACATGCAAGTACAATAATCTAATGACAATTTCAACTGGTATCTAAAGAAGAACAGGGATTACCTTGGGCTTTAGATAGCACAAACAGCAGGACCTCCTCCGTCTTCAAATGCAACATTCTTACTTCCTCCAATTCTTGGGTTGCTGGCATAATGCGTGCCGCTAATTCCGTAATTTCCAGCCTCAAGATAAAGATTACCTCATTCATGGCAGCCACACCATCTCTTTCTGCCTCTAGTAGAGCCTCAAGAACTATAATATCTGTGCTTAGACTGCTCTCTGGCGGTGTTGCCTCTGAACTGCTACCATCTGGTAACATGGATGGCGCACTGCTTTCACAAATAGATTCTGGGGTTGTACATTGTGTCCTAGTGTGAACGGCATCCTGAAAGGTTTCCGCTGGACATAAGTAAGAGATAGTTATCATATGATCCAGGCAGTAAGCTTACATGGTAAACGAAGGACGGATTATTGCCGAGCATGGCAAACTATATTTGAATGGTTCGAAGCAGCATCAGCCGAAAAGAAATTAAAATGGTAAGATGAAACTAGGGATGTAAGTGGCAAATAAACGACATCCGCCAGTCCCATCTAGTTAGTTTTTGCTACCTCCCTAGTTCATTTTCCTCAAAAAACAAAAACTCTTCTGAACTATCATACCACTAGTGGACTTTAATCGGGATTAAACGGGACCCAGTTGACATCCCTAGTTGAAAGGGAGTGTACAACCGCTATATTTAAGTTGCCAAGGCATCTAAGCAGTTGAAATAATCTGAGAAAGCACTTAACAGTGTGGCCTCATATAAACTACGAAGACAGTCTTGTGATGAAGTTGAGAGGAAAAGTTAAGGACTCAAATGAAATAGGCATGCATTTCTTTCCGATAGTACAGCAGGCACTGCTGACATATTGGCCAACTCAGGTATAGCGTAACAACAAACAAGCATTCGAATCAAGCAATACAGCAAAGCAGACAACTGAACTATTTGTAATTCGGTAGGATTACACGTTGAGGGCACAAGCCAAGAAAGCAGCCCACTCGCATTACATTTCACATGTACTAAAACACATTGGCTTACCATATGTTACTGTGAAGCCTAGCTCCTGTTGCAATGTTCTTTGAAAATATCGTCAGCATCCCGTGGTAGCAAATCTAGTTGTTGTAGTTTATTCTACACCATCTATTTAGGTAAAATTAATTTTAATCGCATGCACTGGTCCGAATTGATCATCAATGGTTCATCTAAACTAATGAAAGAAGGGTGTGTGCATACGTGACAATATATCTGATTCCCTCTATTTTTATGCTTGTTCGAGGTGCCGGCCCCAAAAGAACAAATATTTTACTTGATGGGGTTGGCAGCTCCATAATTAATAGAAGCATCAAATTAGTCATGCAACTTGGGAAGATCAAGAACACACAAACAAGTAATGAACAGAGGCTCGGAGCAGTGATGTAATAGCTAGCATCAGAAAATGTAGGGTAAAACGAACAAAAAGCAGCGGAACCACATGCTAGTTTGCTGATGTGTAATTAAGCATAGAGAACATTAACCAGTCTGATGGACCAACAGGTGGCATCAGAAAAAAACTAAAGCATATTAACTATACTAGTATGTATGCACGTGCAATGCACGTCTTAAAAGAATGGAGTGATTTTGGAGTGTGACTCGAAAAAAGTATAATGGAGTGATTTTGATAAATGGAATTCCACCCACAGTTGTTTTTAATATTCACACAAAAAACTGTACATTCACATCTAAAATACTGGAGGTTCATTAAAAAACTGTATGTTACTCTATTATTTTTTCTTCCCATTCTCCTCCCAAACCTTCTTATCTGGGCTCAAGTGGTCATGCGCTCAAGCAGTAATATAGCCCATGAGGCATCGCATATGGGCCTTTTTTTCCTGGAAGGGCCACGTGAATATTCTAGAACACAGCAGAGGCAACAACAGTCTACTGTTCATGGCGAATCCGGCTGATCTTAGCCCTTGGATTTTGGAGACCAACGGTTATGATTGATGCTCTGGATCCATCTCAAAACTGGTACACTATATAGTAGTACAGAAATAAAGTACATATATAGATATAGATGTGCACTGGTATGTAATTTAGCACATGTAACATGTTCATTGCCAGAAGTATGGCCCTACAGGTGCAAGCAGAATAAAGTGTCTCATGAAAAACGGAATGATGCCCTGAAGAAATTCAAAGGTGCGGTGCTTATGCTAGGAAAGTGAACGTTGGCGCCGACCGTTGGATGATAGTACCTGATTCTCGGTGGCATATGGGTATCGTTGTCATACTTGATAGCTAATGATCGTCGATGGTGCTCGTGTTGCGGTTGAGTTTGGGCCGGCTGTCGCTGTCGCTGAAGCGGCTCCGGTGCTACGGTTGCGGCGCCTGTCGACATACAAGAAAGCTTATCTGTGGTAAGTGAACAGTTGCACGATAACGAGAAAAACTGAAGGAGTACAAATTGAAATAACCTGATGAGGCCGCGGCGTCGGTAAAGCAGGGCCGGTGGAGTTGAATATGGCGTCCGTGGAGCGGGTACGGTGCAGTGGACGAAGGCTTTGGCGAGCGCGTTGTACAGTGCTTTCGGTGAGGTAGATCTATTGCCGAGGATGAGGGCCTGTATGAAGGGCCAGCGAAGGGGCGGATGTGACACCCCAAAATTTTGACCTTGTTTTGTTAATTAAAATTTTGCCAGGAAATTAAGTTTTTTATTTTCTGGGCCCCCTTTTGATTTTTGGACTTTTTCTCTCTCTCTTGTTATTATGGAGTTTTCCCCAAAAAGAAAACCTTTCAAATATGTTTTGGGCTTGTTTAACCTCTCAAGAAAAACTTTTCTTTTATTAGTAGAACTAATTACATAATTAATTTGCTTGATATTTATTTTCTTGAATAATGGTTTTCCAAGATTATTTGGCCATATTTGAACTACAACCATTTGATAACTTCTCTTAAAATTCCAACCAAAATTTGGACATGTCAGGTGATGTTTTAAAATCACTTTTATGCAAAAATATCTTTTATTCATGAAATATTTTGAGCTCTACACCCAATTTTCTTCTCTGGTCCAGTGGGCAAATTTTGCACTGCAACTCATTTAAATATTTCTTTCTAGCTTCCACCAAAATTATGGGATGTTAGTAGCAGCATATGATTCCACTTTATGCAAAAACCCAGTGATGTTATTTGAAAATTTTGAGTGAATCAACCTCATCTTCATTCTGGTCCAACATGATGGTTTGTACAGCAACCATATTCTTGCTTGCTCTTTGGCCCTTGATTCTTTCCCCTGCTTGTAGACAACCCTACAAAACCCCTAAGTCCAGGAGCATGCAACCATTGGAATACTTTTGGTCCATGAGATGATGCCATTTACCTCCTGTCCAGAACTGAAGTTTTGCACAACTTGCACTAACAAGTTTCTCCTTTTGTCAAACTAGCTTCACCACCCCCTTATCCATCCAAAGAGACACTGATCTGGAGAATTTGGCCACCCCAAGTTTTGCTAGATGCCCTTGGCATTTTGACAAACACCCTGAGTGCATAGCCAGATTTGGCATGATTTCAAGTCTACATTGTGAACTTGGCCACCTGACCTAACCACCATGTCCATTTAACTTCTGACTAACCCTAACCTAGCCCTGTTTCTTGCCAGCCTCACCCGCAACCTCTAGCATGCCCTGGCATTTCGTCGAACACGTCCCAGGCGTGCTCTGGGCGCGAGCAGAGCATGCGTATTGCACGTGCCGCGCCCGAGCCGACGCGTCGCGCCCCTGGTTCTGCCCTCCCTGTAGAGCCACGCCACTCACTCCCCTCCTGCACCGCCACGCCACCCCGACCAACCTGGCAACCTACAGCACCGCCGTCAGGGCACTTTTGGCGGCACGCCGGCGTCCGCAGTGCGCCTCTGCCACGGCCGGCGCCGTCCGAGCCACCCCGGCTCGCCACCTGCCCCTGGGAGACGCGCAAGCTTATCCCCTCGCTCATCGGCTAGCTCACGTCGCCTCCACGTCGCCCTGCAAGCTACAGAAAGACGGTCGCCAACGATCTTATCCACGGCCGCCGCGGAACCGACTCCGATCGCCTATATAAGGAGCCCCGAGCTCATCCCCGCACGCAGGCAGTCCCAAGCCATCTCCCTAGGACCCCCATTGGCAGCCAATCAACTCGGGGAGGTCTCCTTCCCCATCTCCGGCAACCGCAGCCGCCGCCACTGCCCCGGCCATTCCGGCTCCACCAGGGCCTCCCCCTCTCCACTCTCTCTACCAGAAGCTCTCTCTTCCTCCCGTGAACCCTTCCCCCTGCTCGATTTTGATTGGGAACCACCACAGCCCCAAAACCACTTTACTCCCGACGCCGTTGGCCGCCGCGAAGCTCGTCGCCGACGACTCCCTCCATCCCCATCACTCCCTCGACCACCGGAAGAACCGCCCCGGTCTTGCGGATCCATCCCGACCCTCTGGAGCCCGTGGGGAGCCGCCGTTCGCCGGTGTTGATCGCCGTTGCCTCGCCTCCGTTCGGGCAGAGGAAGAGGAGGGAGAGATAGACTGGTCAAACCTGACCAGTGGGCCAGGCGGGCCCACTGTCAGTGACACACGCACCGTCCACGCTGGAGTAAGTGTAAGCGTAAATCCAAAATACGCTTTCGACGTGTACGTGTATATTCAAATCGTTTTCTTTTCTGTTTTATTTTAAAACCAGATTTTTGACTAAACTTTGACTGGCTATAACTTTTTAAATACAACTCGAAATGAGTTGATTCTTTTTCCTACCTCTCTCAAATATTGTCTAGTTCATTTTAAGATTTATTTCAAAAAAATTCAGACAACTTTTTGGTACTGTTTTTGAAACTATATATTGATTCAAAAATATTTTTAAATAGGATTTTGGAGAGAGGAGAAAACTTTCAAATGTTTTGGAGTGCACCCTACCTTTCCACACATTGAAGGCAAGCATCCTGAACCTTGGCATAATATTTTGCATGAATTGTTTGACACAATCATGACACCACCTCCTTACATAGGACTCATTATTTTATGTGGTGATATGATCATTTGCATGAATGCTTATTGGAATTTCCTTGCTGTTGGAAATGGACATGCTTGGGATGATGATCATCCTCGTATGCCTTTCGTGCCTACCGAAAGGAAAACTGGAAAGTCTCTGTCTTGGGTAGACCCGAGCTTGTCCCTAGTTCCTCGTCGAGACGAGTGTGTCCGGCATTGCATGAGCGGTATGATGAGTGGTGACTCTGTCTGTTGGATGAAATATATTCGTTATGCTAATCATGCAGGGAATACTTAAACCTCCTGAGTCGACCCTAGATCGAATCTTGTTCCAGTAACCCCCATACTTGTTTCGTACTACCACTCATCTCTACAACAAGTAGAGTACGGTTCAGTAAGTTGTCAACCTCTTTCTAGCACACACACCGTACAGGGAGGCCATGGTGGAAGATACCGGTTGTAGCTGGTAGGCAGGCCACCTGGTCCGGGGGCATGGGTGTTCCCAGTTGAGACCGAGAGGGGAGGCCACCCCTTAGAGCGTGCAATATAAATTTGATCCCATGCTACGCGAGGTTGTAGCCTCCCCACTTAGAGTTTGCTTGACAAGTGTCGTGGGTGATTCCAGACACGTGTGAGTTAAGCTGGTGTGTGCAAGTTAGGTGTGTTTTCAACAAAAAGACCGTAGACGGAATTAGTCCCGATGGACTAAAGGAATCCGTTACTCATGGGTAAAGAGTACACCCTCTACAGAGATTAAACCTATTCGAATAGCTGTGTCCATGGTTAAGGACTACAGTCTGGGATGGGTCAAGTGTCGGTCTTAGTGTCGGTCTTCGGAGGAGAAACTGTTAAACCAGAACATGGATCGTGACTTGTGACTTATGATGACTATGATTATTATTATTATGGACTAACCCCTCGATATTATCTAAAGTATTGAGTATCCCTGGGACGGTTTTACCTCCTGGATATTCACTATGATTATTTACTTTATAAGACCTTTATGTGGTGTCGCTCAGATGCCCGACTATGGCATGCTGTTATTTATTTTCCTTATAAGCCCTTTATGTGGTGTCGCTCAGACGCCGACTGTGGCATGCTTGTTATTTATTTTATAAGCCCTTTATGAGGTGTCGCTCAGACGCCCGACTGAGGCATTTCTCTTGTTTACTAACCCTTCGAGGCGTCGCTTCAGACACCCGATCGGTGCATTTTATTATTACTATGAGATTGCATATTCATAAATAACCTGCTTGCATGCATCAGAGTTTTTATTATCTTTTGTGACGGACGTCATGAGCATAAAATATTTCAGAACATTGTTGTTATATTATACCCGTGTCCATAATGTTTGCGAGTACATTCAAAGTACTCACTGGCTTGTCCCTGGCTATTGGCTTGGCCAGATTTCTTGCGCGGAGAGGAGCGACCGTGATGACAGCCCGGAACCTAAGCAACGGTGATAACAGCCTCGCGAAGATAGGAGTTAACCTGGTCAGCTGTTCCTGTGGGAAATGGAGTCCCATAGACACTGATGATTCACAACCCGCTTCCGCCATCAACCACTAGAAACCATTTGTTGTACTCATAGGCCATAATGGTCTTGTACTACATATTTTGTGTTTTGCTTAGAATTTCTGTATCAAGTTGGTGCCTCATCAGCTAACAGTAATCCTGGGGCTGATGAGCACAAGGGCCATTTTCTGGGAATTAGTACCCGGAAAACCGGTCGCGACAAAGTTGGTATCAGAGCCAGGTTGACCATTGGCTAATCCTATCTTAGCCAGGTCGAAAAAAAACTTAGGCGAACCAACCCACCAGACCCTAGCCAAAACCCCAGCAAAGCTTCCCGTGCAAGATAGCCACACAGTTACACCGACACTTTTTGCAGTCGGTGCCCAACCTATCAACCTAGCCTGTCGATCACGCGCCAGTGACCGACACAAAATCTGTCTTATTCGCAAGCGTGCGAAGGAAGACTCCGTCCACCTTTTTCTATAAAAAGGGCACGCTAGCCTCAACGCTAGCACAACACAGCCTCTACCCCAAACTGAGCCATAATGCCAGGCCCCGTAGTGCACAACGAGACCACATCAACCAACCTTGGAGGTTTTGTGACCATACTCGCAAACCTCACCCGTCGTGCCTATGCGTTAGAAGAGCCCCCAGAATATGTTGTGTACCAAGGACCCATGGGCGGTGAAAGCCGTCAATTCTGGGCCACTGTGCACATCTACGGTAGGGGTCTATCTCTAGAACGCCCCTACAGGTTCACCGGAAGGACAACTTCCTTCGAGCCACAAGCCATCCAGATAGCTGCTCGAGAGGCTATAGTTCAACTCCGGAAGTTGTCGCCCAGAGTTAACTGTCGCTCGTTCTGCTACTACCCCAGACATGAAGGGTATGGTAGACCACCCCAAGTTGCCAACGGGGATCACGAGACGGATCCTGCATTGTTGGACCTAGTGCGCTATGTAGGTGCACTAGAGGCACTATTCGATCAAATCACCATTGATCTGATTGCAGCTCGTGGAGAGTTGGTTCGTCGAGCCCCAGCAAGAGGAGAAGACGAGCCCGACGCCGACAACCCAGTCGTGCTGTTCGGACAACCAATCGAGACCTTAAGATCATCCCCAGCCGTCAACCGAGATGCTTTGATGACCCCAGAAGTGCTTCGTTGCCTTTTGGGAGCACACTCCAACGGGGTTGTGGCTAACAATCCCCGCGATGGTCATCATCGCTACCCCGACCCAGCAGTTCCTCCACCATCTCCGGCTAATTCCAATGGTGAGACCCGTGGAGAAACCTTGACATCCACAAGGCACGCCCGTTTGGATATAAACGAGGTAGACTAAGTCACCCGAGTAATGCCGAGTCTCAATGTATCCTCGTTTTGTAATCATGTGACCTTGTGAATTAACACAGCCGGTTGTTGTGCCTCTGTTTTAGATAGTAACCTTGCATATTTATGTCAGCATACAATTGCACATTTTTCCAAGCACAGCTACCAATACCACCCCGACAACCCCCACAGTGATACATCACTTTATTGAGGTATGTATCTGTGACTTGACCTCGACCCTTGGAGCTAAGCTGGCAAATTTATTACCTTACACCACTGTAAAATGACCCAACTTCAGTGCTATAAAAAGGCCACATCGTAACCTTACCAAGCACCCCACCCCTTGTGCACCACCCTCACAACCTTTTCTTGCCATGCCAAGCCCTAGTATTTATCTGAGAACCCCAGTTGCAACCCCGGGTAGCTTTGTCAAAATATTGTGGGACTTTACCTGCAGTACCATGGGTTCTACCCAGCCACCCTAGTACGATCTGTTCAAATCGAGAATCACACCTTCCACCTCGAAATATTGGGCAGCAGTACACATCCTTCCCGTAGACTCCAACCAAGATCCAACGGAAGTCTCCTTCGTGGGGAAATCAATGCCAACCCCACATATGGCCATAGAAGCTGCTGCTTGCGAAGCACTCGCTCGCCTTCGATTCGCGGTACCCTATGCCAGCGAACGAGGGTATTATTACTTTCCGAGCCGTGCAGCACCCGGAGAAGTAACATCTTTTCCTGGTAGACGGATTGAGAGAGACCCAGTACTGGCCAACCTGGTCCAGTACGTCATCGCTCAAGAACGTTTGACCCAGCGAGTAATGGGTTACCTCCAGAGTCTCGCGGACTTAAATCCTCAGATCACCATCGGCAGACCACTGAGGCCAGACCAAGAGAGACACATTCATCGTCTGATCAATCCTCTTTCCCCGATAGAAGAGGAGTGCGTTCCAGTTCCAGAGATATTTTCTCGGGACCCCGTCCAGCTACCATTTGCATTATAGACGTCGCTGCTATGTTTATTCTTGCAACTTTTACTTATGTGTTGTAACTTATGCGTGGTACCCCGAGTTTGTGCGGCGAGTAAATTATTTAGTTTCTATTAATGTGAGTAGTTCTGTTGCGGTTTGACTCTATTATATTATTGTTCTCTCGTGAAAATCATGGAGTTAGATCTCTTTTCCCTGAGTTGTTGCATCATATATCTCCTCACGCCGTGGATTACTTTATTTCACACAGCACCACGGCAGCAGACTCACCTCCGCTCGAACACATACCATGCTTGCAAAGACACGTAACCATGGGGTATTTGTTTTTCAAAACCGCTCGTAGCAAATCTCGAGGACGAGATTTTTCTTAAGGGGGGTAGTGTTGTGACACCCCAAAATTTTGACCTTGTTTTGTTAATTACAATTTTGCCAGGAAATTAAATTTTTTATTTTCTGGGCCCCCTTTTGATTTTTGGACTTTTTTTTCTCTCTCTTGTTATTATGGAGTTTTCCCCAAAAAGAAAACCTTTCTAATATGTTTTGGACTTGTTTAACCTCTCAAGAAAAACTTTTCTTTTATTAGTAGAACTAATTACATAATTAATTTGCTTGATCTTTATTTTCTTGAAAAATGGTTTTCCAAGATTATTTGGCCATATTTGAACTACAACCATTTGATAACTTCTCTTAAAATTCCAACCAAAATTTGGAGATGTCAGGTGATGTTTTAAAATCACTTTTATGAAAAAATATCTTTTATTCATGAAATATTTTGAGCTCTACACCCAATTTTCTTCTCTGGTCCAGTGGGCAAATTTTGCACTGCAACATATTTAAATATTTCTTTCTAGCTTCCACCAAAATTATGGGATGTTAGTAGCAGCATATGATTCAACTTTATGCAAAAACCCAGTGATGTTATTTGAAAATTTTGAGTGAATCAACCTCATCTTCATTCTGGTCCAACATGATGGTTTGTACAGCAACCATATTCTTGCTTGCTCTTTGGCCCTTGATTCTTTCCCCTGCTTGTAGACCACCCTACAAAACCCCTAAGTCCAGGAGCATGCAACCATTGGAATACTTTTGGTCCATGAGATGATGCCATTTACCTCCTGTCCGGAACTGAAGTTTTGCACAACTTGCACTAACAAGTTTCTCCTTTTGTCAAACTAGATTCACCACCCCCTTATCCATCCAAAGAGACACTGATCTGGATGTTTTGGCCACCCCAAGTTTTGCCTAGACGCCCTTGGCATTTTGACAAACACCCTGAGTGCATAGCCAGATTCGGCAAGATTTCAAGTCTACATTGTGAACTTGGCCACTTGACCTAACCACCATGTCCATTTAACTTTTGACTAACCCTAACCTACCCCTGTTTCTTGCCAACCTCACCCGCGACCTCTAGCATGCCCTGGCATTTCGTCGACCACGTCCCGGGCGTGCTCTGTGCGCGAGCAGAGCATGCGTATTGCACGTGCCGCGCCCGAGCCGACGCGTCGCGCCCCTGGTTTTGCCCGCCCTGTAGAGCCACGCCACTCACTCCCCTCCTGCACCGCCACGCCACCCCGACCACCCTGGCACCCTACAGCGCCGCCGTCATGGCACTTTTGGCGGCACGCCGGCGTTCGTAGTGCGCCTCTGCCACGGTCGGCGCCGTCCGAGCCACCCCGGCTCGCCACCTGCCCCTGGGAGCCGCGCAAGCTTATCCCCTCGCTCGTCGGCTAGCTCTCGTCGCCTCCATGTCGCCCTGCAAGCTACAGAAAGACGGTCGCCGGCGACCTTATCCACGGCCGCCGCGGAACCGACTCCGATCGCCTATATAAGGAGCCCTGAGCTCATCCCCGCACGCAGGCAGTCCCAAGCCATCTCCCTAGGACCCCCATTGGCAGCCAATCAACTCGGGGAGTCTCCTTCCCCATCTCCGGCAACCGCAGCCGCCGCCACTGCCCCGGCCATTCCGGCGCCACAAGGGCCTCCCCCTCTCCACTCTCTCAACCAGAAGCTCTCTCTTCCTCCCGTGAACCCTTCCCCCTGCCAGATTTTGATCGGGAACCACCACAGCCCCAAAACCACTTTACTCCCAACGCTGCCGGCCGCCGCGAAGCTCGTCGCCGACGACTCCCTCCATCCCCATCACTCCCTCGACCACCGGAAGAACCACCCCGGTCTTGAGGATCCATCCCGACCTTCTGGAGCCCGCGGGGAGCCGCCGTTCGCCGGCGTTGATCGCCGTTGCCTCGCCTCCGTTCGGGCAGAGGAAGAGGAGGGAGAGATAGACTGGTCAAACCTGACCAGTGGGCCAGGCGGGCCCACTGTTAGTGACACGCGCACCGTCCACGTTGGAGTAAGTGGAAGCGTGAATCCAAAATACGCTTTCGACGTGTACGTGTATATTCAAATCGTTTTCTTTTCTATTTTATTTTAAAACCAGATTTTTGACTAAACTTTGACTGGCTATAACTTTTTAAATACAACTCCAAATGGGTTGATTCTTTTTCCTACCTCTCTCAAATATTTTCTAGTTTATTTTAAGATTTATTTCAAAAACATCCAGACAACTTTTTGGTACAGTTTTTGAAACTATATATTGATTCAAAAATATTTTTAAATAGGATTTTGGAGAGAGGAGAAAACTTTCAAAAGTTTTGGAGTGCACCCTGCCTTTCCACGCATTGAAGGCAAGCATCCTGAACCCTGGCATAATATTTTGCATGCATTGTTTGACACAATCATGACACCACCTCATTACATAGGACCCGTTATTTTATGTGGTGATATGATCATTTGCATGAATGCGTATTGGAATTTCCTTGCTGTTGGAAATGGACATGCTTGGGATGATGATCATCCTCGTATGCCTTTCGTGCCTACCGGAAGGAAAACGGGAAAGTCTCTGTCTTGGGTAGACCCGAGCTTGTCCCTAGTTCCTCGTCGAGACGAGTGTGTCCGGCATGGCATGAGGGGTATGATGAGTGGTGACTCTGTCTGTTGGATGAAATATATTCGTTATGCTAATCATGCAGGGAATACTTAAACCTCCTGAGTCGACCCTAGATCGAGTCTTGTTCCAGTAACCCCCATACTTGTTTCGTACTAACACTCGTCTCTACAACAAGTAGAGTACGGTTCAGTAAGTTGTCAACCTCTTTCTAGCACACACCATACAGAGAGGCCATGGTGGAAGATACCGGTTGTAGCTGGTAGGCAGGCCACCTTGTCCGGGGGCATGGGTGTTCCCGGTTGAGACCGAGAGGGGAGGCCACCCCTTAGAGCGCGCAATATAAATTTGATCCCATGCTACGCGAGGTTGTAGCCTCCCCACTTAGAGTTTGCTTGACAGGTGTCGTGGGTGATTCCAGACACGTGTGAGTTAAGCTGGTGTGTGCAAGTTAGGTGTGTTTTCAACAAAAAGACCGTAGACGGAATTAGTCCCGATGGACTAAAGCAATCCGTTACTTGTGGGTAAAGAGTACACCCTCTACAGAGATTAAACCTATTCGAATAGCCGTGTCCATGGTTAAGGACTACAATCTGGGATGGGTCAAGTGTCGGTCTTAGTGTCGGTCTTCGGAGGAGAAACTGTTAAACCAGAACATGGATCGTGACTTGTGACTTATGATGACTATGATTATTATTATTATGGACTAATCCCTCGATATTATCTAAAGTATTGAGTATCCCTGGGATGGTTTTACCTCCTGGATATTCACTATGATTATTTACTTTATAAGCCCTTTATGTGGTGTCGCTCAGACGCCCGACTGTGGCATGCTGTTATTTATTTTCTTTATAAGCCCTTTATGTGGTGTCGCTCAGACGCCCGACTGTGGCATGCTTGTTATTTATTTTATAAGCCCTTTATGAGGTGTCGCTCAGACGCCCGACTGAGGCATTTCTCTTGTTTACTAACCCTTCGAGGCGTCGCTTCAGACACCCGATCGGTGCATTTTATTATTACTATGAGATTGCATATTCATAAATAACCTGCTTGCATGCATCAGAATTTTTATTATCTTTTGTGACGGACGTCATGAGCATAAAATATTTCAGAACATTGTTGTTATATTATACCCGTGTCCATAATGTTTGCGAGTACATTCAAAGTACTCACTGGCTTGTCCCTGGCTATTGTCTTGGCCAGATTTCTTGCGCGGAGAGGAGCGACCGTGATGACAGCCCGGAACCTAAGCAACGGCAATAACAGCCTCGCGAAGATAGGAGTTAACCTGGTCAGCTGTTCCTGTGGGAAATGGAGTCCCATAGACACTGATGATTCACAACCCGCTTCCGCCATCAACCACTAGAAACCATTTGTTGTACTCACAGGCCATAATGGTCTTGTACTACATATTTTGTGTTTTGCTTGGAATTTCTGTATCAAGTTGGTGCCTCATCAGCTAACAGTAATCCTGGGGCTGATGAGCACAAGGGCCTTTTTCTGGGAATTAATACTCGGAAAACCGGTCGCGACAGCGGACGAGGGAGTCAGTGAAGGGCCTACACCGTGGTGGACGAGGGCGCCGGTTAAGCAGATCCGGTGCGGTGGACCATGATGGCGGTCAAGGAGATCTGGAGCGGTGGACAAACCAGTCGCTGAAGCGGCTCCGGTGAAGTGGTGAGTTGGCAGTTGGGGGTTCCAAGGTGCGGAAGGTAGACCCGGCGGGGTGTGAGGTCCACCGCTGCGGCGGAGGACTAGATTCGGCGGCTTGCCGTTGTTGGGGGGGGGGGTCGGGGAGGGGAAGGGGAGGGGCTCTGGGGAAAATGTTGGGGGCAAAGAGGGGAAAACAATGGAGTTACAAAAGCAGCCCTTTTCCGTTCATGTGGTAGGGGTAAAACAGGAATATCGCAGGGCTAAACTTTCGGGCGCGTGATATATCGATGTGAGCGGGAAGTTTGAAAGCTTTTGGCGCCTAAAATTATAAGTATTCTGCTCTCGTACGCCCAACTATGATATCATGGCCGACAATTTGTTTGTTTTGCACGCAAAAAAGTGCAAGTTTTGAAAATCAATGTCTCCAACTCGAAACTTAGATTGTCGATTCAATTCAAATATGGATCATTGAGCTACTACAAGCAAATACCATCATACGGTCCAATTCAAATGAAATTCCAAATGTGTTTATCCTAAATATGATGACAAAAGCAAAAATGTGTATGTGTATGAATAAAGTGAATGATTATAAAGATTGAACATGCCCGTATGTGTATATCTCTAGGTTTGATATATGAATTTGAAATCACGAAATTCCAGCTTAAAAAATGTACCTCCGTTTAAATGAATTACAAAAGCTAATGATGGAGTCGAATTCCAAAATTCCAATCTTAGGTTTGTAATTCTGGTACATCAAGATATATCACGCATGTTCAAAAGTATCGTTATCTCATAGTACAAACTGTGAAACAAATTGATCAACCATGAGTGCACAATATCTCAATTACACTAAAGTCCCTCAAATACAGACACCTCACCCTTTATCTGAAGTCACCCCCCACCACACACACACACACACACACACACATAGAGAAGTCGTTCTCTCCCCCAGACACCAACACAGGAGCACATTAACACCCCTCTCTCTTGTAAAGTCTAGACCCCAACATAGGTCTCTATCACTTTGTCTCTCGGGCATGCACACATCTCTCCCCTCACTCTCCAGGTCTCCCGCTATCTCTCTTACCCAAGCACACACACTATGTAGAGTGTATATTTCCCATACACACAAAATGTTGCCCCAAATGTCTATCTCCCTAGTTATGTGGTTCTCGCGCACTCACCTCACACACCACCCCCACTGCAAACAAGCACACTTTGTCTCCTTGTGCACCACTCTCCTCTTTCTATCTCTCCCACATGAGAACCCACCCCAGCTCCTTCCCTGTATACATATATGTCGTGACTGTTTGCATAGCTCCCTAATGTATAATCATTCTCGATTTCGCACATTGTTCTCTACACCATCTATTCTAGATCTCTCATGAAGTCCCTATCACACACACGATGACTCGCTTCCCCCGCGTCTCCGTTCATAGGCCAATTTCAGACAACGTCAACATTGTCTCCCTATCTATATGCCATTTATGGACACAAACGACCCCTCTCGCCCCTCTCTTCCTCTTTCTCTATGTCTCTCTCTCTCTCTCTAGATCTCTCTTTCTCTCGCTCTCACACCCCTCTCCTCCCCCACACACACTCGATGTCTCTTCCAAATAGTCTGCTCCCCCCGCCCGCACCCGTGCTATCTCGCTACTACACATGTCACACCATTCCCCCTTCCCTTATACTAGGTTTACATCATCAGTGGTCTCTCTACTCCACATACACTCTCTCCCTGTCACACACAAATGCGTGCACAAACACACACAGACACGCACAAACACCCATTTATCTGGATCCTCATCTCTCCCCATGTCCGCATGTGTATCTCACACACTCACTCTCTAATTATGTATATGTGTCTCCACGTTACACAACACAAAGCCCCATGTACATGTTTCTCTCTATCCTCCACACACATAGACACAAAGAATCTGTTATCATTGCCTCAGTCTCTAACATATCGCACACGCACTCTCTCTCTCTCTCTCTCTCTCTCTCTCTCTCTCGCAAACACGCTCAACAAGGGTTTCCCCGTGAATAACTTACCGTCTACTCATCAACAGTCGTGGCAGTACGGTGAACACGAGACGTGAAAAAGAATAAATCTACACGTGCTTAGACCACCTAGTAGGACTAGAGCAAGCCAAAAACCGCGCCGCCGTCACCCCCTCCTTACCACACAGTCGAGAAGTCATTGTGCTAAGGCCCCACATGCCGAGGCGTTGAATAGAATGTAGATGCTAGTTTACGGAAGCAAGTATCGATAATACGTTTGTATCTCCATACTTATATTTCTTCTTTTATAAAAAACCGAGTTGGTGATGATGGTACGTGTGCCATCTTGCAATATAGACTGTCTGATCTATATCTGACAGATGGAAATTAAACTAAAAGATACCCGCACCCCTGTCCACATTTGCAGACAAGGCCTTCCCTCGTTCATCCTTATCTCCAACAAACCTCATTGTTGAGCAATTAAGAAAGGAAGCCTCTGGAACAAACTGGCCTAGTGGCCGCTGCCGGCGTCGTCAATCCCCATGCCTCCGCTCAGTCTGACCACCAACCACCACCACACCCAACTCCTCTTCACCTTATCTCATATTTCTCGAGATATCATTAGTTTTTACACATGGGATTACTCCCGCAAGGGTCAATCACAACAAGTGTTTTTTATAAAAAAATGCATCTTGATGTTCCGTTAATGCACGGATCTTGCTAGTACTGCTACACAAGACTATGTTGGTGATGCTGGTGTGTCTACCATCCGTCGTTTCTGACCATTAGATCTACATCTAATGATTGTGAGGTAAGTTGTTGCCTTTTCTCACCAACATCCCACTTCTCTACCAATTTGTAGAAAAACCCATAATTAGTATCTTAAAACCAACCACATCCCTCCCTGACCTCACCAAAACAGCCCAAGGAATATATTATAATTGAAACATAATATACATATGTATATCAAAATTAGGGTGTTTTGTACCAAGTTTGTGAATAAGTATTATTCTAATTATGATTCGTTGCAACGGACATGAACATTGCTAGTATTTCCAACCATGTATTTTTTTTCTAGTATTCCATAGTTTCGAGTTTTCCATCAAGATATTATTCACTCATGGTTGATATTTACTTTCAATCATGTACACATATGCACTATGTAACTAGCCTTGCTTATTGGCTTCCAAAGCTTAACTTTCACTCCTACTTACAATATGTAGAGTATTTAACAAAAAACTACCACTTTCAACCAGCCCTAGGAAGAATCTATTGTACAAAAAATAGCAAAAACATACCCAAAATTTCTTAATCCACCCAAAAACTTCTACTACCTCCATTTCAGTTTACAAGTCTTGCGCGTATACCTAGGTTGTCAATTTTATCACCCTAATATAAACTATATAGCACAAAAATTATACCTTTTGAAAGTAGAAACTCCATAATTTATGTTGGTATATTTTTTGTAATATATGACTTGTATTAGGTTGGTCAAATTGACGACCTAGGGGTACGCGCACGCCGTGTAAACTGAGAGAGAGATCGGACTACCTCCGTCCTGGTTTATTGGTTCCCATTGTAATCCTTGTCAAATTTTGACCATAGATTTAACTAACAAAATGTTTACGCATGTTACTAAAAATTATATCACTGAAAACTATGTTCAATTATGAATCCAAAAATATAATTTTTGTTGACATGCATCAACATTTTGTTAGTTAAATCTTTGGTCAAAATTTAGCACAAATTACAAAGGAGACTAATAAACCAGGACGGAGGTAGTACTACCTAGTACTCCTACCAATTAGGTTCGTTTAAACGCCCATTTATGACTGGGTTGGCCCACACGTCCCTGCTGACGAGGCAGCTTAAACCAACACATTTTGTTTGACCGTTGACACGAGGGACCCACATCTGACCTTCTATCCTGTTATTCCCCCTCAAATCATTATTTTTCCTGAACATTACTTCAAACAGTACTGATGCATGTTCGTCGGTGGCGCCGGTGATGAGCGAGTTGGCCGCCGCTCCGCCGGACGGGCCGGACGCCGCGCTGGCCTCCGCACGGGTTGGCAGGCTGGCCCGAGCGTGACTCACGAGCGAGCAAGCCGCCGCGTTGGCCTTCGCTCGAGCCATATGGCTGGCCTGAGCGCGCCGCGCGTGAGCAAGCCGCCGCGCTGCCGTGCCTATCTAGCTAGCAAACCTTGCAGACAAGCAGCTGGATGGAGCTATCTTGGCTAGCTAGCGGCCGCGAGCGACAGACGGGGCTGGCATCTGGGCTGCCGCAACATGGGCTCCGCACCGCCGGCGGTTTTGACCTCGCCTTCTGCCGGCGGAGGTAGCTGCGTCCCATGGCCGAGGATGACTAGGTGGACGGGCCGGAGGTAGGAGGTCACTCGAGGATATTGGTTGGTAAGAGCATGTACAATGGTTGATAAGGTAGTCTTATCTTAAGTCTGCCACGTATGCAAGTGGTAGTAGTTTCTTGGCATTATAGTGGTTTCTTGCATTATTAGGGGTTTCTTGTAAGGAACAATGTACATACTACTAGCGACAAAAGGCGATTCTAGGTTGCGTTGTACTCCAACGAGTACTACTAGTGGTCGCGGGAGTGTATACCTCATTTTTGGGTTCGATCCCGGCCGATTGTATGGCGGCCTTTTTAAAAAAATAGTACTAGTACTACACTTTGCTGCGAGCCAATATTTTACACGGGTAGTTTGAGTTTTGAAGTCAAACGGACATGCGGCCCCACGATCTGGGTGCACTGGACAGCCTAGCCACATGAACGGGTTTTCCTTCCCAGCATCCCGTGGCTCGCGTGCTCGCCCTAGCCGCACCTCGCTTGCAGCTTCCTCATCAGCTAGTAGTAGCATATTTAAACTAGCGCCTCCCAATTAAGCCCGAGGAGCCGGAAAAGCCTGGCGGGGCATTGGGAACTGTGCAATATGGCTCTGTACTCTATGTAAAGTGCTGTACTACTAGTACTCTGTATGCATGGACTTCACTCCATTATCGGCTCTACTATAAAAAAATTCCTCTTGACGTGTTTTTTTTGAAACGGAGGCAAAAGCTTTGCTTCATCTCATTCATAAAGAAGGAACCACTAACAAAGTTCGACGAGATCCATTACACCTCCACAAATGGAAGCAAAAAGCCTAGTCTCGCTGTATCAAATAACTCAAATGTTCTGCCCCCGCAGACCGCAGTAACCATCACTGATAAACAGGCTGCTAGTGTGTGTATGAGAGTTGTGGCTGAATATAGCACCGAGAGTACCCACTAGGCCACTACGCAGGTGTACTTCCCCTGCATTGATAGTACAGCGATGGTTCTACAGAACAGTAGTACCCTCCACTTCCAACTGTAGCTCCTTGGCCCTGAGATTCAAGAGTTCAAAACTGGTGCACTATACTAGACTAGACTAGACTAGAAGTACAATACATCGCACTAATACTCATAGTTGAGAAAAGTAGTACTGGTACTGCTACAGTACGAGTACGTACTCCTCCGTCACATAATGTAAGACGTTTTTTGACACTAGTTGGCGTGTACAAAAAATGGCAAAAACATACCCAAAATTTCTTAATCCATGCCAAAAACTACTACCTAGTGCCAAAAATTTCTTACTAGTGCTATTATTTACAGTATAATGCAATCCCATAACATTCCATAATGCTAGTACTATTAGTAAATAATAGCCTCACCCCTTCGCTGAGGAACGATCTACAGTTGGAAGGGATGAGGCCCTGCGGTTACTACGCTCTTATCTCCTCCTCGCCAGTTCCCCTCCCCTGAAGAGAAGGCAGTTCGTTGCCGCTCCCATGGATTCGCCAGGCGGTTCTCCTCCTCGTCGGGGCTGGGATACCGTGGACGACGATCCTTTGGGAGAAATCGCACACCGCTCCGACGTCCTCACCGCCGCAAGACTCGGTGCTTCCTGCACCAACTTTTTCAAGACGCTGCTTAAACAGGTTTGGGAAAAGGCCATGCTTGTTGGTCTTCCATGCATCCTCGAGGAGAAGGTTCTTCTATGGGACAATCCTTTGAATAGTCCACCGCTCCCTGGCCATGGTTGCTCGTTGACTCCGATAGAGTTGCCGACGTTGAGAGGTAGTCGGATTTTGTCCGATGAGCATGTCAGTAATGGAGTTTGATCATGTAGTACTTAGTTATTCCATTTCTATCCCGTAATTACTCCGCTGCCCACCATATTATATATAGGTCTGGGTCGGTGCCAACAAAGATTGGCTTGCATACCTCCGGCCGGATACCACCATCATTTTGCACAACATCCACAACAGTGCGGCCGTTCCGGTAGACCCCTTCTCCACCATTGGGATCGGCCTTCCGGACTGGCTGGGCTTGAATATGTATGATGATGCCTACATGAGATTGAAGAAGATAGCAATTGCGGACCCGCCGACAAAGCGACGCGGCTACTATGATTACTATCTCATCGCAGTGTTCGACATAAGGATTGCCATCAATGCAAGACGTAGTAACGGCAGAGGCTGGCGCATGTTGGTGGTGGAAAATTTGTACCCCCTACACGTTCGAAGACGCTGTGCGCCATCTAGGCTGCATCTTCGTGGTGACAAGCCAGGGGACTTGTTTCATCTGGTTGCCATCCTACGGTATGGGAGATTACAAACGGAATGCACAAACCATCATTTGCATCCCTAACGGTACTCCATTATTTTGCAGGGACCAGTCATCCCCCGATCAAAATAAGATCGCCAATCCTGGATGTGCATTTGCATCCGCGATTCGGTCTAACCTGGAACCTTGTAGCTGACTTTGGCATATTGGGATCAACTATCTTAGCAGTCGTTACCCACTGACGTGCAACATGGTCACACAATCTACCATGATCGGACCGTCACCATCTACCCAGGTATTCCATTTTTTAACCCTCTCGCCTTCTCTTTCATTGTTGTACTAGTAGTATACTTAGTACTACTAGTAGGAGTACTTTTTACCTTGGAGGACGCGTATAGCTAGCTGGGCCCTTGAAGACTTGGACCCACTAGCTGCCACCATTTTTGTTTCTCCATGTCTTGCTATCTCATCCATGTAGCCAAGAGTGGCTATATATAATAAGCCGGTTATTTTACTTCCACTATACCGGAGTAGTACTATTTGCTGCACAATATTACTGACCGCCATATTTGAGCACAACATTATTATGCATGGACCTTGACTATGTACTTACCATGTGTCCAGATCTGGGATGCCGCGTGTACGAGATGAACGGCGCCGAGTTCAATCCCCGTGATGCTACATGGGTGCCGAGGAACACTCTTGGAGAGTACTCGCTTTTCATCGGGGACAACTACCCCATTGTGAAGCGGATGTGACCTTCCGTGCACGACACGAAAGGCCTGCCGTTCATGAAGCATGGTTGTGTCTTCATTGCGCACCGCCGGATGAACGACATGCTGGGACATGCTATCCCTGATTTATGCCGCTTCAGCTTGGATGAGTCACCATCGAGTGGAACCGGACTAGAAAGCTGCGACAATGATTCCCGTTGCCCACCGCTATGGATCGTGCCATCCATGAAGAACACCTGGGACTGGAACCTAGAGGAGGACATGCATGTATCCCATCTATAACATGTAAGTGGAGTACGGTAATTGTGAAAGGTAGTGCTGTGAATATATGTAGACTAGTCGTGCACAAATTTATCACATGAATTAGAGATGAACTTGTGTGGCATACTGGCATTTGTCCTTTAGAATTTATTACTAGTAAATGTGTTATGTGTACGTGCAACTTGTGTGGTTGTTGCACGGGCTCCAACATGCTCTTTGAGAAAAAAGGTGGCACAGCTTTGGATATACATGACGTGGCGGCATCGTACAGTAGCATTGTTCGCTATAGTTGTAGTACACTCCTACTAGGACGACAACTACTATAAAACCTTGCGCTTGGCTCTTTGCCTCTTCGGGAGGTTCAACAGTTCGTACTTGTGTGAACCTTGCACTTGCCTCTTCGCCTCTTCGGAAGGTCCAACAATGATCATACTACAGTACAATATGTGTCTGGCAATCTGACACCGATTGAACTGCTGCACGTCCACCGCGAGGGCGAGGGCGAGGGAGAGGAAGAGGGAGAGGGCGCTGTAGTCAAAATCCTCTCCTCGTTCTGCGAACCACCGCGAGCGTGGGCGAGGGAGAGTCGTAGTAAGAAAGCTTCTCCTCATTCGGCGAGTTGATGGGACACATCAAAGCAGTACTAGTACTAGTAGTAGTCCATACTGCGTCCTTTCCGATTAATATGGCTTAATTTGAAACGAGAAAAATACACTGGCGGTCAACGCATGTAACAATACGCTCTTTACAGTCACTATATATAGTTTTGCGTCAATTATACGATCACTAGCTCATCGTAGAGCACCGTATTGCACCCTACTGACCGACCACATAGTCGGCGTGGCACTTTGTTGATTGGTTAATTTGTCACCTGGTTTCTGGGTCCCACCTGTCAGTTGGCGGAGCAAAGAAATCAGTTAAACAAAACTTTATGCAGGCGCCACACGAGTCCAACCCTTGCGCCTGAACCGCCCTGGCTGTGTATGTGAGTGCATGCACGTGTCCTTCCTCGGCCTTCCAACAAAGAGTGTACATCGGCTATAAAACAAAGAGTGTAGTAGTACATGATGTACATCTACACTTCCAATGCATTTAGCCTTTAATCTAAATTGATATTGATTGACTAATGCACCAACTTGTGCTGTAGGTATGGGCTACATGTCTATCTGTAGGACCTTGAAGTATGTCTAGAGGGGGGTGATTAGACTACTTGACCAATTAAAAACTTAACCTTTTCCCAATTTTAGAGTTTGACAGATTTTAGCTATCTTAGGACCAGTCAAGCAATCATCACACTATTCAAGCAAGCATGCAAAGAGTACATAGGCAGCGGAAATTAAAGCATGCAACTTGCAAGAAAGTAAAGGGAAGGGTTCGAAGGATTCAAACGCAATTGGAGACACGGATGTTTTTGGCGTGGTTCCGATAGGTGGTGCTATCGTACATCCACGTTGATGGAGACTTCAACCCACGAAGGGTAACGGTTGCGCGAGTCCATGGAGGGATCCACCCACGAAGGGTCCACGAAGAAGCAACCTTGTCTATCCCACCATGGCCGTCGCCCACGAAGGACTTGCCTCACTAGCGGTAGATCTTCACGAAGTAGGCGATCTCCTTGCCCTTACAAACTCCTTGGTTCAACTCCACAATCTTGTCGGAGGCTCCCAAGTGACACCTAGCCAATCTAGGAGACACCACTCTCCAAGAAGTAACAAATGGAGCGTTCATGATGAACTCCTTGCTCTTGTGCTTCAAATGATAGTATCCCCAACACTCAACTCTCTCTCATAGGATTTGGATCTGGTTGAAAGAAGATTTGAGTGGAAAGCAACTTGGGGAAGGCTAGAGATCAAGATTCATATGGTAGGAATGGAATATCTTGGCCTCAACATATGAGAAGGTGGTTCTCTCTCAGAAATGGTAAGTTGGAAGTGTAGGTTTAGTCTGATGGCTCTCTCCACGAATGAAGAGGAGGTGGAGGGGTATATATAGCCTCCACACAAAATCTAACCGTTACACACAATTTACCAAACTCGATGGGACCGATTCAACAGACTCGGTCGGACCGATTTAGTAAACCTAGTGACCGATAGTGATTTTCGGTGGGACTGACATGCAACTCAGTGAGACCGATTCGGTTAGGGTTAGGGCATAACGTAATCTCGGTAAGACCGATTACACAAACTCGGTGAGACCAATTTTGGTAATAAGCTTTCCAGAGAGTTGGTCAGGTAAACTCGGTGGGACCGATTTGCTCTTTTCGGTGAGACCGACATGTTACAAAAGGGAAACACAGAGTTTACATTGCAATCTCGGAGGGACCGATCGCTCACTTCGGTTAGACCGAAACGTTACGAAGGGAAACAGAGAGATTACAATCCCATCTCGGTGAGACCGAGATCCCTATCGGTAGAACCGATTTGCCTAGGGTTTGTGGCAGTGGCTATGACTTTTGAAATCGGTGGCGCTGGGTTGGAAGAATTGGTGTGACCGATTTTTGCTTTGGGTTTAGGTCATTTGTGGATGTGAGAAAGTAGCTAAGGGTTTTGGAGCATATCACTAAGCATATGAAGCAAGAGGCTCATTAAGCAACACCTCATCCCTCCTTGATAGTATTGGCTTTTCCTATAGACTCAATGTTCACTAAAATATAAAATGAAGAGTCTTCAGCTTTTGAGCTTGTGCCAATCCTTTGTCCTTAGTATTTTGAGGGATCCACTTTCATCATCGATTCCATGCCATTCATTGAGCTTTCCTGAAATAATAGACTTGGAATAGCATTAGCTCAATGAGCTATATGTTGTTATGAATTACCAAAACCACCTAGGGATAGTTGCACTTTCAATCTCCCCCTTTTTGGTAATTGATGACAACATATAGATCAAAGCATCGACAAATGATAATAAGATTGAAAACCATCGTCGCTTTGAGAAGTATGTGATAAGCAAGAGCTCCCCCTAAATTTGTGCATAGTTTAAAATTTGCTTTGGACTGCAAATGCACAAGGAATTAGGCTCATGGGTTACTCTTCCATGTCACATACATCTTGGTGGAGCGCTCAAAATGATAAAGATTGAATACATGCACTCATCACCAAGCAAAGTGAATGATCACATAGGATAGATAAGATAATATCATCAAACATGCATAAGTGTAGCTTATGATCAAACATGTGATCATCAATGTCTCACAAATAACAGCATAGTATCTCAAGCAATCAAAAGCAAACAAGTTTGAACCAGCAAACCAAGAGAGAATAAAAGCAACACCCTCTCTCTCGAAGCCTATGATCTATACATTTTTCTCCCCCTTTGGCAACAAGTTACCAAAAAGTTAATTGAAAATGCATAGTGCTAGATCGACTCTCGGGCTTGATCTTCAGTTGGTGGTGTAGAGATGGATCCTTGGACAATAGCTTCAGTTGATGTAGAGGGTGCGGGAGTTGATGCTGGAGCTGGTTGCACTGGAGCTGTAGGAGCTGTAGCTGGTGCAGATGATGTGGCTCTGGTGTCTGGCACTGGCACTGCAGCTGACCTCTGAGCTCTAGGCACTCTGGCAAAGACATTAGTGGTAGTCTTGCCCTTCCTCTCCTGCATGCATCCTGTAACTGCTCCACAACTGACTGAATCTCAGTTACCTTGACATCTAGTTCATAGAATTTTTGTTCCATGATTCTCTCCAAGATCTCCTGATTTTGAGTGAGGGTGGCCAATCCCTTCTCAATCCTCAGAGATGATGCTATCAAGTAACCAAGCTGCTCCTGCTTGTTCTTCAAGAAATACTCAGATGCCTCCTCTTGAGTTGGCATCTTGGCAGCCTTCTCCTTCCTTGCCTGGTAGCAGCCTTAGGCAGGTTGCTAGGAGTGCTCCTGCTACCTTCATCTGAAGTGCTGGAGGGACTAGTGCCCTCACTCATGTGCATCTGCCCTTCTAACCTGTTCCGGCTGTCACTCTGGTCTGACATGCTGCAAACACTGACTGCTGACCCTGTGAAGAGTTATACATGAGATAGAGTGGATGAGCATCACAAAATGCAGAGATTTTTTGCAAAAGAATGATTCAAAAATTCAGTTTTAGTTTTCCACAAAAAGCATTCTGGATCAACAGATTTTCAAACTCGGTGATACCGAAGCAGTTTTGGAACCTAAACTGATGAACTCCGTTGGACCAAGTCACAGTTTGGTGGCACCGAGACTGCTAGGGTTTCACAAAGTCCTAAAATCGGTCGCACGGATTAGTAATTCTCGGTCAGACCGAGAGTTACTAGTGCAATGGCATAAGCCAAATCGGTGGGACCGAGTTTTTCAACTCGGTGGGTCCGAGATGGTTTCGGCGGAAACCTAACCCTAAATTTTCAAATCTCACCTAATCTACGGATTGCATTGACTGGATAGGAGTGTTTCAATCGTGGCAAGAATCAATAAGAACACAATGTGCTAGGAATCGGACAAGGATAGCACTGTGATCGAGTCCATACCCTAGTTCGGCGATGAACTCGCTACGGTGGCAACGGCGGGGTTGAATTCCATTGACGGCGGCGGAGACCAGCGACAGGAGGCGGCTAGCGACAAGGAGACGATCCGGAGACCTTGGAGGCAGAGAGAGCTTATTGCGCGGGCGAAGGGGTTCGGAGGAATTTCCAAATTTTTGCCCATGACTATATATAGCCCGACCCTATCGGTGTGACCGAGTGGAACAACTCGGTGGCACCGAGATGCATAACTGTATTCAGTTACAGCAACTCAGTGTGACCGAAAAGTTCAAATCGGTTGCACCGAGATTGAAAACCTAGATCGACTTGGTGATCTCGGTAGGACCGAGGAATCGGACAGACCAAGAATCACAAAGAAGTTTTGGAAGTTTAAGTCTATGACGAATCGGGGACTCCGAGTGCTCCTCACACAGAGTGGTTCGAATCTGACTTGATCAAATTTTGTAATGTAGCATGAATAGAGTTTGAGACGAGAAAAGCATAGATAGCTAGAGAAAGTTCTTAGGCATTCTTGTCCATCCACTTGGCCAAAAGAAGAAAGAACCAAACAATGAAAACAACAAGTGGATGTCCTTGAATGAGTAAAATATGCATCAACATGCTCACACAATAAGATAGAAAATGAAATATGTGGCAAAGCATGCACAACCAATTCTAGCATCTATCAAACAATTTGCAATGACTAGGTCATCTATATATGAGTATATTGACTTAGGAGTCAAATGATAAACATTTGATCATAGGTCATACTCATCGTTTAAGCTCAAGTGGGGTTACCACTTTTACATAATGCATTGATGTTTTCACACCATTAGAGTTGCTTTGACTCAATTCTTAGAGTTAAGCTCCCCCTAGATGCGAGATCCCCTTTTAGAGGGATGAACTAACCTTGGGTTTTGTTGATATTGACTTCATGTAGGTGTTGAAGATGTGGATGCTCAATGTTGATGTAGATCATTTGGAGCAATCCTTTGGAGTGAGTTGCACTTTCAACTTGCCTACATGGGTTAGTCCCACAAGGAACAAACAAGAATATCCATAGACATAGTGTGATGCACACACAAGATGATGTCCATAAAAACATTAGGTTACCTTGTCCCTTGCCTTACCAACATGAGGGTTTGTGACTCCTTGAACTAGTGCAAGATGTGGAAGTTGATTGCACTTGTTCTTGCCATAATGATATGAGTGAAAAATGTTGGTGGAGTCACCCTCAAGAACTCTCTAGTTCTTCTTCTTCAGGATCCACATCATCTTGATGGGAATCCTTGGAGTTGTAGTTGTACTTGATGAAGTAGAACTTGACGTAGTCTTGGGAACCCACTTGACCGAGACTTTAGGTGCTTCTTCAAATGCATCAATCTCTTCTTGAAGCTTGTCCTTGCCTTTGTTCTTGTGGTCTTGTGGTGGAAGATCATCTTGAGCTTGTGTTCCCTTGAAGGAAGTAGGATCACACTTCTCTTGTTGAGGAACAAACTTCGTCTTGGGGTATTGATCTTCTTCCCACTCAACTCCATTGGCATTGAACTTTCGTTCAAAACCAACACCTTGATTCTTCCGGTGTCTTCCTTGCTTGCGTACAATTTCCTCGAATTGCTTACTCCCGGCAAGGCTCTTGTAAACACCTTTCTCTATAATTCCCTTCAATAAGCTATTTTCTTGCTCAAGTGTAACTTGGCTAAGAGAATCATTAGTGGAATCAAGAGAACTACTAGAAGCAACAATATTGGATTTGACATTATTATTGTTACTACTAGAGGAAGTATCTTTCTTGTGCTTGTTACTAGACTTGACTTGAGGCATGTAAGTAGATAGAGTAAACACTTGGCAATGTAAGAAGAACTTTTCTTACGGAGATCATCATTGATTGCTTTTAAGAACTCATGCTCTTGCTCAAGATTGAGCTTTTCAAAGCGTAACTTCTCATGAGCCCTTAAAAGTTCTCGATGATCTTCGAAGATAGTTTCATGAGCCAACTTAAGAGTGTTTAGTTCTTTAGTTAGAAGCTCAATTTTCTCCTTATCATTGTCATTCGTTTGATTAGCATGATTAATTGACGTTTCATCATAGTATTCATCACTAGAGTTGTCAACAAGTAAATCATCATCCACAAGCAAGTCATCTTCATCACTAAATCAACATACACAGGATGTGTTACCTTTGGACCTTTGGCCATGAAGCATCTTCCAATTCCTTCATTTGGTGAATCAAATATGTCGTAGGAGTTGGTTGACACAAGTGCTAGACCGGCAACACCTTCATCTTGAGTATATTTGGAGTCGGAGTGATAGCTTCTCTCGGAGTGATGGTCGGAGTCGGAGCCGGATACCCATTCACCAACATGAGCTTGATGTCTTCGTTTTGTGTAGCTCCTTGATGACTTGTCCTTCCTTTCCGAATCCTTGCTTCTCCGTGAGGGTCTTCGTTCATAACAATCATCTCTACTCCTCCTCTCTCTTGGTGGTGATTCTTCTCTTTTGCTTCTTCTTTTTGGAGAATCTTCTCTTCTTTTGTAGGGTGCCGTACACTCATTGGAATAGTGTCCAGGCCTCCCACAATTGTAGCAATTGCGCTCTCGACTAGACGATCTTTTGTCATGATAAGACCTTGACTTGGAGCTTATTTCTTTGCTTCTACTCTTGTAGAATTTGTTGAAGTTCTTCACCATTAAGCTCAATTCTTCATTGAAGATTTGTTTCTCACCTGATGATGTGGGGTTTTCACTTGAGGCTTTGTAAGCACCACTTGACTTGTTGTGAAGTTCCTCCTTATCGTTGAGTGACATCTCATGAGCAACAATTCTTCCAATGACTTCCGTTGGCTTGAGATCTTTGTAGTTTGGCATCATTTGGATCAATGTGCACACAGTGTCATACTTTCCATCGAATGCTCTTAGGATCTTCTTGATGATGAATCTGTCGGTCATCTCTTCACTCCCTAAGCCGACAATCTCATTTGTGATAAGTGCAAGCCTAGAGTACATTTCAGCGACACCTTCACCATCCTTCATTTTGAACTTGTCAACCTGACTTTGGAGGACATCGAACTTGGATTCCTTGACGGATTCGGTACCTTCGTGCATATCAATCAAAGTATCCCAAATTTCCTTTGCATTCTCAAGACGGCTGATTTTGTTGAATTCTTCGGGGCACAATCCGTTGAAGATGATATCACAAGCTTGAGTGTTGTATTGCAGCATCTTCAATTCTTCCGCATTAGCTTCACGGTTCGGCTCTCTCCCATCAAAGAATTCACCTTGCAAGCCAATACAAATAATTGCCCAAACGGCGGGGTTATGTCCGAGAATATGCATTTTCATCTTATGCTTCCAACTAGCAAAATTAGTACCATCAAAGTAAGGACCTCTACGGTGATAATTTCCCTCGCTAGACGCCATACTCTCCTAGGTTGTGAAACCAAGGCTATGACCACCAAAAGCTATGGAAATCAAAGCAAATGGAGACCAAAGCTCTGATACCACCTGTAGGACCTTGAAGTATGTCTAGAGGGGGGGGGGTGATTAGACTACTTGACCAATTAAAAACTTAACCTTTTCCCAATTTTAGAGTTTGACAAATTTTAGCTATCTTAGGACAAGTCAAGCAATCATCACACTATTCACGCAAGCATGCAAAGAGTACATAGGCAGCGGAAATTAAAGCATGCAACTTGCAAGAAAGTAAAGGGAAGGGTTTGAAGGATTCAAACGCAATTGGAGACACGGATGTTTTTGGCGTGGTTCCGATAGGTGGTGTTATCGTACATCCACGTTGATGGAGACTTCAACCCACGAAGGGTAACGGTTGCGCGAGTCCACGGAGGGATCCACCCACGAAGGGTCCACGAAGAAGCAACCTTGTCTATCCCACCATGGCCGTCGCACACAAAATCTAACCGTTACATACAATTTATCAAACTCGGTGGGACCGATTCAACAGACTCGGTCGGACCGATTTAGTAAACCTAGTGACCGTTAGTGATTTTCGGTGGGACTGACATGCAACTCGGTGAGACCGATTCGGTTAGGGTTAGGGCATAACGTAATCTCGGTAAGACCGATTACACAAACTCGGTGAGACCGATTTTGGTAATAAGCTTTCCAGAGAGTTGGTCAGGTAAACTCGGTGGGACCGATTTTCTCTTTTCGATGAGACCGAAATGTTACAAAAGGGAAACACAGAGTTTACATTGCAATCTTGGTGGGACCGATCGCTCACTTCGGTTAGACCGAAACGTTACGAAGGGAAACAGAGAGATTACAATCCCATCTCGGTGAGACCGAGATCCCTATCGGTAGGACCGATTTGCCGAGGGTTTGTGGCAGTGGTTATGACTTTTGAAATCGGTGGCGCTGGGTTGGAATAATCGGTTTGACTGATTTTTGCTTTGGGTTTAGGTCATTTGTGGATGTGAGAAAGTAGCTGAGGGTTTTGGAGCATATCACTAAGCACATGAAGTAAGAGGCTCATTAAGCAACACCTCATCCCTCCTTGATAGTATTGGATTTTCCTATAGACTCAATGTGATCTTGGATCACTAAAATATAAAATGAAGAGTCTTGAGCTTTTGAGCTTGAGCCAATCCTTTGTCCTTAGTATTTTGAGGGATCCACTTTCATCATCCATGCCATGCCATTCATTGAGATTTCCTGAAATAATCGTCTTGGAATAGCATTAGGTCAATGAGCTATATGTTGTTATGAATTACCAAAACCACCTAGGGATAGTTGCACTTTCACTATCCTTAATTACCTCATGCAACGGCCTTCATTTAATCTTCTTATCTTAATGATCGCATGCACACATAAGTCTACTACTTTTGGGCGTTAATTATACCCTGGTCAATGTGTAAATCTCTAAATGTACAGTCTTTTACGGACGTAGGGAGTAGGTTGAGTACTTGAGCGTGAGCGTGTGTGTTGCGTTGTGTGCTGTGTGCCGCATGGGTGCGTGAGTGTTGCGTGCGTCCATGTGGAGTACGTGTGAGTGTTGCATGTTGCATGCATGCATGCATGCATGGGGCTTACTCCCTCCCATTGACATGTTCATATTTCAAACTTCCTCTATTCCCTCCATATGGTGATACTCCCTCTGTTCCCAAATACTCTAGTACGGAGTAAAAGCCTCCCTCTATTCCCAAATATGGAGTATTTGTCTTTCTACAGATTTCAACAACTGACTAGGTACGGAGCAAAATGAGTGAAGTGAGCGTAGAGGCATAGGGATACTGTAGAAAGGTAATCCTCGCAAACCATCATTCCCCATCTCGGTCAGACAGAACTATTCAACTAGTCTTCGCAGTGAAGTGACAATACACGTTGCAGCAGATGGGACACGTAATTAATAAGATGAACCAGCATGTTCATGTTACTAAATCAGCCTTACCCAGTACTGCCATCATGTTTGCCAGTAGAGCACGCTTCCGCAAATATGCCTACGCACCTGTGTCCTCCATTAGCTGACATATGGGCCCTCTTGTGGTAGACCCACATGTCATCGGTGTAACTATTTACACTCCGGAGGACAGTGCCTATATCCTGGTAGCAGTACTAGTAGAATTGAGATTTAATGCACTTTCTTCCTCGTCTTCCACTCTTCTTCCTCCTCTCTTCTTCTTCCTCCTCTCTTCCCCATCATCGGCCGCACACCATTTACCCTCGCTCACTGCTCGCCCGCCCGTGCCATCTTCCTTGGTAGCTCGCGCGTACCATATCCCCCCGCTCACTGCTCGGCCACACGAGAAGAAGCTTCTTCGCTCGCCCGCCCGAATCCACTTCCCCGCTGGCTCATAGGCACCGAAAACCCCAATGGCAGAACCGACTGACACGTAGAGCCGCGATTGGAATTCCCTCCATGATGTTCTCTTGGAGCAGATCTGTAGTTGTATGGACCTACTCAGCACCGTCCATCTGGCCGCATGCTCAGTGTCTTTGTACCATCTACTCGTCTGCAACCGGCCAGCTCTTTTCAAGACACCCTGCTTGCTGATGCCCGATCCTCGCAGGTGGCCCAGGCACCGACTTGACGATCCTACGGAGATTGCTGTGGTGCCCCTCGACAGGCTACCACTACCCGTCCACCTGTCCTTCATGCGCGGCCACTACTGGGCGGGCATGAAGGCCAACTAGATCGTCCTCATCCACCACACCGGTAGTCCGTGGCGTCTCATGGATATCTACACCCAGCGAGAGATCACCCTTCCATCGTTGGATACCGCCGACAACGAGCCTCGCGGCCCGCCGGACACTCCTCCCTACTACGCACGAGATGCCTCAAGCTTTTGGCTCGACCTCTGTTTGCAGAAAGTTGTAATCTATGAAGTGCCCACACCATCAGAAGACTACATGGATTACAAGCTCATTGCCTTGTTCAACATGGGATTAGTCTATCTGGATTCCGGTCGCCATACATGGTTATGGCTCATCATCAATCCTATTGAGGCAACATTTCGGTCTGATGCTATAGTGCACGATGGCATCGTTTACGTGGTCGACGCACAGATTAGCTTCCTATACTGGTGGAATCTATCATCGTGTAATTGTTCTATCTCATCTCATCTTTACCTTATGAATACGACTGTCTGTTCATTTGTTACAAATTTAGAATGCATAGCATGTCTATAACCACATCATTGATATGTGTTCCTCTCATTTCCTAGATTTTTATGACCACACATGTTATTGTTAGAGTTGATATGAGAACAATTGGCATCTAATGATTGTTAGAATACATATTATGAGCATAACATCATGATTGCTATATGTTACTCTCGTTTACAAGATTTTTATAACAACGCATGTTATTGCTTAGAGTTGATATGAGAACAGTAGTAGTAAGTGCTATGGTAGAATATGAGTAGGCGCTGTCATAGCTGTTTTCCTCTCATTGTTACATGATGTTTGAACCATGACATGTTGCTAGAATATAAAAGCCATTGGCTTATTTTTTTAACTTGGGGTATGATTATGACCACGGCATTGCAATTCTCTGTCTATGATATGTGTCATTGTAATAATAATCTTAATTCCACACATACTCTGAACATGATTGTTTATTTTTGTCCTTTTGGTCTCCAATTTGAATTGTTGCAGCAGACGCAAATGCGCTGGCCTTCATGATTCCAGGACCTGGAATCATACCAGTCGATGGGTGGTAGTTTATCGCTCATTCAGCTGACGACGGTGATTTGATGCTCATTCACACGTACCAAATTGACCAAACCATTACATCAAACCACATGCAGTACAATGCATGGGGCGTTCGTGACATTGATGGCTATGGCTGCTTCATGTTCGAGAAAGATCCCAGCTCCGTTGGGCCAGGAGTATTCAACTAGAGGCGGGTTTACAGCCTCGGCAACCACTCCTTGTTCCTCGGGCTCAATTATCCGATCATCCAACCAATCATCGATCATATCACCGGCGATGATTACTATGCTATGCAACTTCCATTCTCGAGGGGGGCTGTGTTTACACATCATACCATGGGTTTCATGAATCACCATATCCAGAGATTCGTCGACATAGCTTGTTGCCAGGTAATCTTCAGTGTGTGAAAGGCATCAAGCTTAAATGCGATGGATGACTTTTGCAAACCCGACATGCAGTGATGTGGTTCATGCCAACAGCAAATATGCACAACTTGATTCATGCTGATATCTAGACTGAGCCATGTATTCTGCTGCTATAGCATGACCCTCTTTTGTTGGATATTATGTACTGTTGTTAGTTTGAAGCACTCCTCTGGTTTGAAGGATAGATACCTTTCTAGGATCAAGTGCATCCTAACTCACCTGCATAGGATGTACTGATAATGATGATGGAGATGTTGTGTAGAAGCCATATATATACATATATATCAGTTAGGCTTCAAGTGCGTACTTGTTAGTTAAACCTATGTATAAATTGTGACACTAAATACGACTAGTAAGTAGTACAGTAGCAGTACTAGTATACGTCGGTCAAATTATTCATCATGTCCACACATTGAATTGATGTGACAACACGCTGCGCGTGAGGTGACACTAGAATCCCGGTGGCGTGTTTGGGTATTCTGGACTTCAGATTTGGAGTACCACTTATCTGTCGAAATCTTTTTTTTCGAAATGGAGGCAAAAGATTTGCCTCATCCATTAAATAAGAGGAGAATAGAGTTTAGAGTTTTTACAAGCGCCCTTGCAAAACAGCATGGCAATTACTCTCGTATAACTGTCGAAGAAGCGCGAGTTTTTACTCTGTCGAAATCTTTCATCATTCACTTAAAACAGTCGATTGGTCATACACTGAGTACCATATAACTGGAATTACCGATGCAAGTCAAAGAAGGATTGGCCGATGCTGCCGGCTGGAGTCAAGTTCGATCCCACGGATCAGGATCTGATCGAGCACCTTGAGGCCAAAGTGAGTGTTGACAGCGCGAGATTTCAGTCTCTCATCGATTTGTTCATAGCAACCATCGACAGCGAACACGGCATATGCTACACCCAACATGAGAAACTTCCAGGTAAGACACTGATCGGCCGTCTACTTACACAAACATATTCCTTTGTTTATAGCTCTATTTTTCTTTTTAGATGCAGACCTGGTGAAACAATTACAGTTTGACAGTTAATAAAAAGTGAAACAAGTGACTGCAACATGCCAAAGATGTTATGGAAATGCCAACTAGGTACACTAAAACCTGTAGTCCACAATACTGCAGGTATCACACTGAGTGGCCTAAGGAAGCATTTCTTCCAGCGCAATTCCAGGGCATTCAAAAGGGGCACGTGGACGTGTCGCAAGATACAGTCGGAGTGCGGCACGCATGCGATGTGGCACAGGACCGACAATACCTTGCCTCTGATGGTCAACGGCCGACAGACGGGCAGCAAAAAAGGTTCTGGTGCTGCACACCAATAAGAACTTCGACCAGCAGAGGACCAACTAGGTGATGCACCAGTACCACATCGGGGACCTGGAGCAAGAGAAGGAGCGGGAGCTGGTCCTCTGCAAGATTTTCTACTAGACGAACACTAGGGCCAGGAGTAGTTTGGTATTGGTAGTTATACTACCTTGTCGTCTGCAAGTTGGTATTGTTGTTAATGATCTTTTGTTATGAACTTGCATTTGCTTCCAACCATCATGCCGAGGGTCGACGTGGATATAAACTAAATCATTTGTTTCGAAACGAATTCTCAGGCACCTGATTTTTATTTGATGGGTAGCATAAGAACCCGCCGTTCGAATTCCTAGTTCTGCAGTTTTTTCGAAACAAGTGCATGCACTTATTATCATGATAAAAAAACAATATCCGTGCTGCGTCCCAGTTATCAGTCTGTGCTTGCAGAATTCTCTCGTTTATTGAGCACGTACATTGTTTTTTCAGGTCGGGCAAGTTTCAACTAGGCTGTAGACTGACCAGGGTTGGTTTTGTTTTTAAGAGGCCCAGCCCATGATGACATCCGGGCACAAAGATCCAGCAGGTATCTACTGGCCTCTGGCCCGCCAGCGTTAGTTATATTTTTTCTTACAACATCCACATGCAGTTTTGTTACTGAATCAAACACACAACCCAGTTCTATTTTCCTCTTGAAACGCATGTCCTACATCCGTTTTCTAATCTCTACCTATAGTTTTACTAGTTCATATACATGTATCATTATATTGAAAACACATAAAATTCCCTTTTCATACTTACATCCTTATTTTTGTTGTTTTTTCCCACCCAGCTCTGATTTTTTTACCACTGGTTTTCCCTTAAACCAACTCAATTGTCCCACGTCATATTTGCTTACAAAAACAAAACGATTTTCTTGGCAAATCAATAATTCTTAAAAAATGTTTATCATTTCGGGATTACAAAAGTTTGGACTCCACCGAAATATGCAAAATAAGGTTGAACTTTTTGACCGTGGTCCTGGGCAGAAAATGGGCTGTAATAAATTACTTAAGAATTAGCAAATGGGCTGCAAATTATAAAAAATAGCAAATGGGCTGCAAATTGTAGAAAATAGCAAATGGGCTTTATGTTGTCTGCCACAGATTTGGAGGCTGACTTGTGGGCCTACTAAGTTCATGCGTACACAAGGTTTCTTAAAAAAGAAACTTAGTCAACAATCAACTCTACCAGCATCACACCGTTAGATGTCAATCTAACGACAATCGTGCTTCTTCAGTCTCCGATCTTCCTGCCCCAGCCGCCCAAACCAACACCGTCGGAACTGCCTGCTCCCGCCTCCCGTGGCCGGCAGTGCTGCCGGGCAGGCTTCACGGCCCCATCATACTCGCATCCCTGGCCTGTCTATCCCTCTACTCACCCACACCTCCTGTTATTTTCCAGCGACGGCAACCGAACCAGTCAACCCTCGTACTCTCCACCGCGTGGGCAGCCACTGCCGTGTCTTCGCCGGCTCCCTGTCATTCCCTTCGTAGGCCTCGCCATCGTCCACTGCCCTGGTGCTCTCGGCGCCGCGTGGTCAACGATGTCTATCCAACGGCCGTAGTGCTTCTTCAACCTCTGGTCTTCTTGCCCCAGCCGCACAAAGCAGCGTCGGTCGTGCCACATGCTCCTGCCTCCCGTGGCCGGCTGTGCTGCCACGGAGGCCTCACCGTCCCCATACTACTCCCACCGCTGGCCAGGCCATCCCTCCACTCACCCACTCCCCCTGTTATTCTACGGCGATGGCAGCCTCACACCGCAGCCGAACCAGTGAACCCTCATACTCCTCTCCACGTGGGAATCCACTGCCGCGTCTTCCCCGGCTCCGCGTCGTCCCCTTCCCAGGCCTCGCCGTCGTGCACCGCCCTGGTGCTCTCGGCGCGGCGTGGTCAATGTGGTCAGCGACCGACTTCCATCGGAAGAGTACTGTACGTGGAGAGGCTGATAGCTGGGTCCACGGCAGCCGCAAGGAAGTGCCTCCTTATTACACGCAAAATAATTATTCCTCCACCTGACAGCAGGGACCCATCGGACGGGCCACCAGTATTTCGTGGAAAAAACGTTTGCCCCCTGACTGCTGTGACCCACCAGACGGGCCACTGTATTTCATGAAAAAAACGTTTGCCCCTGACTGCTAGGACCCACCGTACGGACCACCGTATTTCACGAAAAAATGTTCCCCCCACTGTCAGCTCGGACCCACCGGAAGTGCCTCCTTATTACACACATAAAAATTAATACTCCCCCTGCTAGCTGGGACCCACCATGGTGGGAGGCTGACTTGTGGGCCTACTAAGTTGACGGGGACAGAGGCCTTTGTCAACTTAGTCAATATGAACGATTCTAGCTCCATTGACCGTACAATGTCCATCCAACGGCCGTCGTGCTTCTTTAATCTCTGCTCTTCCTGCTCCAGCCACTCAAACAAGCGCCGGCGGGACTGCCTGCTCCCTCCTCCCCGTGGCCGGCTGTGCTACCGCGCAGGCCTCACCGCCCCACTGTACTCCCATCACTGGCCTAGCCATCCCTCTACTCACCCACACGGCCACACCTGCTGTTATTCTCCGGCGAGGGCAGACGAACCAGTAAACCCTCATACAGTCGTACTCCCCTCCGCGTGGGAAACAACTGTCGAGTCTTCCCTGCCTCCGTGTCGTTCCCTTCCGAGGCCTCGCCGTCGTCCACAGCCCTAGTACTCTCGGCGCGGCATGGTCAATGTGGTCAAGGAACAGCTTCCATTGGACGTGGACTGTACATGGAGAGGCTGACAGCTGGGTCCACGGCCGCAGCAAGGAAGTGCCTCGTTATTACGCGCAAAATAATTATTCCTCCACCTGACATCTGGGACCCACCTGAAGGGCCTCTGTATTTCGCTAGAAAAAACGTGCCCCCAGCTGACATGTCGGACCCACCAGCCATCTTCGCACGCAAGGAAGTGCCTCCTTATTACGCACAAAAAAATGAATACTCCCCCTGCCAGCTGGAACCCAGCATAGTGGGAGGCTGACTTGTGGGCCTACCAAGTTGACAGGGACAGATGGCTTTGTCAACTTAGTAAATATGAATGATTCTAGCTCCTGTTACCGTACGATGTTCATCCAACGGCCGTAGTGCTTCTTCAACCTCTGGTCTTCTTGCTCCAGCCGCCCAAACCAGCGCCGGTCATGCCGCGTGCTCCTAGCTCCCGTGGCCGGATGTGATGCCACGGAGGCCTCACCGCCCTCTACTACTCCCACCACTGTCCAGGCCATCCCTCTACTCACCCACACTATTCTGCGGTGACAGCTGCCTCACACCGCAGCCAAACCAGTGAATCCTCATACTCCTCTTCGCGTGGGCATCCACTGCTGCGTCTTTCCCGGCTCCGAGTCGTCCCCTTCCTAGGCCTCACCGTCATCCACCGCCGTGGTGCTCTCGGCGCGGCATGGTCAACGTGGTCAAGGAACGACTTCCATCGGACGTGGACTGTACATGGAGAGGCTGACAGCTGGGTCCACGGCCGCCGCAAGGAAGTGCCTACTTATTACACGCAAAATAATGATTCCTCCACCTGACAGCGGGGACCCACCGGACGAGCCACGGTATTTAATGAAAACAATGATTCGCCCCCCTGACTGCTGGGACCCACCAGCTACATCTTCGCACGCAAGGAAGTGCGTCCGGGAAAAAAACGATTTGCCCCCATGACTGCTGGGACTCACCAGCTACATCTTCGCACGCAAGGAAGTGCCTGACAGTCGGGACCCACCTGGTCGAAGCGTACGTAGCGTTGTCATTCTGGTCGCGAACTTGTACGTACATACTGGTCGATGTAGAGGCGCGCATGTGTCATAGATGTAGAGGCGCGCACGTGTCGTAGTAGAGGCGTGCACATAGCATGTACACGTACGTACAACAGCGAGGGTGCAAGAAAGAAAATATGGCCACGTACGTACATACGGGCAGGGTCTCGAACGCCTACTCCCGCATACGTACATGGCTGGGTCGGAACGGAGAAACAGCGTCATCATCGTGTTCATGGGGAGCCAACCGGCTGGGTCGGAACGGAATGCGTGGTCGTGTTCATCGAGAGGGCTTGGACGGAACATGCGATGGAAACGAGGCCTGGCGTACCGCACAACGGAGGAAACAGCCTTGTGTTCGACTGACCATGTTCGAAACGGGGTCCTGTTGATCGGGAGGGGCCTGGCGTACCGCAAAACGGAGGAAACGGACCTCCTACTGTCGAAATGGGGGTCCTGTTGATCGGGAGGGGTGTGGCGTACCGCAAAACAGACGAAACAGACTTGTGTTGGAGCTCTACGGTCGAAACGGGGGTCCTGTTGATCGGGAGGGGTATGGCGTACCGCAAAATGGACGAAACGTACTTGTGTTGGAGCGCTACGGTCGAAACAGGGGGGGAGGGGTGTGGCGTACCGCAAAACGGGATTCCCCGGGATACTGTTCATCTCCACCGTTGACCTTCTCCAGCCTCCACGGGCTACCGTCGACCTCCTCCAGCCTCCATGGGCTCCTGTTCATCCAGCCTCCACCATGCGCTACTCCACCGGCTACTGTTCAACCACCCCTCCACGGGCACCCCTCCACCATCTACTGTTCAACCGGCCCTCCACACCACGGGGTCCTGTTCAACCACCCCTCCACCGTCTACTGTTCATCCAGCCCTCCACACCACGGGTTCCTGTTCATCTAGAGGCAACGCCACCGCTCACTGCTCATCCACCCCCCCCCCCCCCCCCGCAACGCTCACTGATCATCCCAGAGGTAGCATTGATCGGCTTTAGTTAGCAGCAGTAGCGAAGGAATCGCTCCATCGGGTTCAGTTAATAGCCATCGATCAATCGCTCGGTTCAGTAACGCGTAGCCTGCAGTGCAATCGCTCGGGTTCAGTTAGAGCCCAACGCCCCCGCTCGGCTTCAGTTAGAGCCAACGCCTTGCACACACGCGCGTACGTACAAGAGAAACGCGCATCGCTCCGCCCCTGACCTCCCGCCGTAACCGGCAACTCCCTGAAATTTTCCTCCCCCTCGCTTCTACCACAGTTTTTTCTGTCATGGACGGCCCAAAGAATGTCATGCAGCTGCGTCTCCGGCCCGCCCAGGACGAAAAGCCCATTTTCTGTCATGATTTTTTTTCATAGAAGTAGGAGCCCACCACATCTATGATGATAACGGGTTTTGTCACAATTATCGTCATAGAAGTGTCATATGTATGACAGAAATTTTTTTCGTTCGGCCCAAAATGTCACGGATGTGTCTTTTTTTTGTAGTGACAATTATGTCAGACATGCAAAAGGTACAACTTATTCATGATTTCACTCTTTTCCTTGGACTATGTAATGCTTTCTCTACTTACTTCACTAGGTATTAATACAAAATGAATGAACAGGGTTTGCTTAATGCAATTGATGATGTATTTCCTGATTCCCCTCAAAATTTTGTTTAAGACACATATATGCGAACTTCCAATCAGCTGGGTTTAGAGGGGATGAATTGAAAAAACATCTAGACCAGGCTGTCTTCTTTCACTAAACATGAGCATGACCTGGGCATGGAAGCCTTGAAGAAAGAGAGTGAGGGGGCATGGAAGTGGTTGTCAAACATACCGGTCCATACTTGGGCCAGGCATAGAATGGATACTATATGCAAAACAGATCTTGTTGTAAACAATCTTAGTGAAGTTTTCAACAAGATGATTCTGGATGTTAGGAACAAGCCCATCATGACAATGCTTAAAGGAATAAGGACGAAACTCATGATCAAGTTTCAGAAGATTAGGGAGAAGATAGAGAAATGTAGGTGGGAGCATGCGGCACGACCGGCGCTGGTTTGGGCGGCTGGAGCAAGAAGACTAGAGGTTGAAGAAGCACTACGACCGTTGGATGGACATCGTACGGTCACTGGAGCTAGAATCGTTCATATTGAATAAGTTGACAAAGCCCTCCATCCCCGTCAACTTAGTAGGCCCACAAGTCAGCCTCCCACCAAGGTGGGTCCCAGCTAGCAGGGGGAGTATTCATTTTTTTGTGCGTAATAAGGAGGCACTTCCGGTGGGTCCGAGCAGACAACGGGTGGAACGTTTTTTTGTGAAATACGGTGGCCCATCCGGTGGGTCCCAATAGTCATGGGGGAAATGTTTTTTTCATGAAAGACGGTGGCCCGTCCGGTGGGTCCCTGCTATCAGGTGGAGGAATAAATATTTTGCGCGTAATAAGGAGGCACTTCCTTGCGGCTGCCATGGACCGAGCTGTCAGCCTCTCCATGTATAGTACTCTTCTGATGGATGTCGGTCGTTGACCACATTGACCACACCGGGCTGAGAGCACCACGGCGGTGGACAATGGTGAGGCCTAGGAAGGGGACGACACGGAGCCGGGGAAGACGCGGCAGTGGATGCCCACGCGGAGAGGAGTACGAGGGTTCACTGGTTCGGCTGCGGTATGAGGCTGCCGTCGCCGCAGAATAACAGGGGGTGTGGGTGAGTGGAGGGATGGCCTGGACAACGGTGGGAGTAGTACGGGGCGGTGAGGCCTCTGCGGCAGCACAGCCGGCCATGGGAGGCAGAAGCAGGCGGCACGATCGACGCTGCTTTGGGCGGCTGGAGCAAGAAGACCAGAGGTTGAAGAAGCATTATGTCCGTTGGATGGACATCGTACGGTCACTGGAGCTAGAAACGTTCATATTGACTAAGTTGACAAAGCCCTCCATCCCCATCAACTTAGTGGGCCCACAAGTCAGCCACCCACTATGCTGGGTCACAGCTAGCAGGTGGTATTCACTTTTTTGTGCATAATAAGGAGGCACTTCCTTGCGTGCGAAGATATAGCGGGTTGGTCCGACCTGTCAGCGGGGGAACGTTTTTTTCGCGAAATACAGAGGCCCTTCTCGTGGGTCCTAGCTGTCAGGTGGAGGAATCATTATTTTGCACGTAATAAGGAGGCATTTCCTTGCGTGTGGCCGTGGACCCAACTGTCATCCTCTCCACGTACAGTCCATTTCTGATGATGTCGTTCATTGACCATGCTGACCAGGCTGCGCCGAGAGCACCAGGGCGGTGGACGACGGTGAGGCGTAGGAAGGGAACGACATGAAGCCAGGGAAGACTCGGCATTTATTTCCCACCCGGAGGAGTATGAGGGTTTACTAGTTCGTCCGCTGTCCCCGAAGAATAACAACAGGTGTGGGTGAGTAGAGGGATGGCTAGGCCAGCGATGGGAGTATGGTGGGGCAGTGAGGCCTGCGCGGCAGCATAGCCGGCCGCGGGCGGAGGGAGCAGGCATTCCCTCCGGCGCTTGTTTGAGCGGCTGGAGCAGGAAGAGCAGAGATTGAAGAAGCACAACAGTCGTTGGATGGACATCCAATAATCACTGTTCTCATGTGTTGACTAAGTTGACACAGTGTTGCATGTGCGTCAACATTTTTTTAGGAAAGCATACGCGTCAACCTGTAGTATGCGCACAAGTCAGCCTCAAATATGTTGAAAACAGCATACAACCCATCTGCCATTATTTCTAATAATGTACAACCCATTTGCTAATTCTTAAGAATTTTTTTGGAGCCCGTCTTCTTTTTGTTAGCATTACACCCCATATTGTGGCCATGGTTAAAAAGTATACGGAATTTTGCATATTTCAGTGCGGTCAACTGTTTTTAATCCCGAAATTTTGATTCACATTCAAACTATTTTGAAAAATAATTCATATAAATATAAAATCCAAATAATTGTCCACGCATAAAAATCAATGGAATTTAAAATTTTGTAATGAAAAAAAATTGAAACTAATTCCCGGTTTGATGTGTTTTAAAAATGTACAACCAATTTCTGGGCAAACCGAATGAAACTCTCCTCGTCTTGAAAGATTTGCAGCCCAGCAGGGCTGATGAAGCAAGTAGGCCTTGTTTGGGTATTTCTTTAAAAAAATAGAACTAGGCTAGCCATTTTCAGCAAGAAAAAAAAACACAACTAGGCTCATGATGTGGTAAACATAAAAAAAACCTGGCTAGACAGAACACAGCCCCTGCACAGCCCCGTTGTTACCCTGATCCGTCGCTAAAACTAGTATAAATTACAACTTCTTGTTCGTAAAAAAAACTACGCGACCTCACTACAAAAAAGACACATCCGTGACATTTTGAGCCGAACGAATTTTTTTTCTGTCATACATATGACACTTCTATGACGATAAATGTGAAAAAACCCAGTATCATCATAGATGTGGTGGGCTCCTTCTTCTATGACAAAAAGTTATGACAGAAAATGGGCTTTTCGTCCTGGACGGGCCAGAGACGCAGCTGCATGACATTCTTTGGGCCGTCCATATCGGAAAAAACCGTGGTAGAAGCGAGGGGGAGGAAAATTTCGGGAAGTTGCCGGTTACGGTGGGAGGTCGGGGGCCGAGCGATGTGAGTTTCTCTCGTACATGTACACGCGTGTGTGCGAAGCGTTGGCTCTAACTGGACCCGGGCGAGGTGTTGGGCTCTAACTGAACCCGAGCGATTGCACTACAGGCTACGCGTTACTAAACCCGAGCGATCGATCGATGGTTGTTAACTGAACCCGATCGAGCGATTCCTTCGCTACTGCTGCTAACTGAAGCCGACCGATGCTGCCTCTTGGATGAACAGTGAGCGTTGCGGGGGGGTTTGGATGAACAGTGAGCGGTGGCGTTGCCTCTGGATGAACAGGACCCTGTGGTGTGGTGGAGGGCTGGATGAAGAGTAGACGATGGAGGGGTGCCCGTGGAGGGGTGGTTGAACATGACCCCGTGGTGTGGAGGGCTGGATGAACAGTAGACGGTGGAGGGGTGGTTGAACAGTAGCCGGTGGAGTAGCGCGCGGTGCAGGCTGGATGAACAGGAGCCCATGGAGGCTGGAGGAGGTCGACGCTAGCCCGTGGAGGCTGGAGGAGGTCGACGGTGGAGATGAACAGTATCCCGTGGAGTCCTGTTTTGCGGCACACCACACCCCTCCCGATGAACAGGACCCCCGTTTCGAGTAGCGCTCCAACAAAAGTCCATTTCGTCCGTTTTGCGGTACACCACACCCCTCCCGATCAACAGGACCCCCATTTCGACCGTAGGAGGTCCGTTTCCTCCGTTTTGCGGTACGCCACACCCCTCCCGATCAACAGGACCCCCGTTTCGACCGTAGGAGGTTCGTTTCCTTCGTTTTGCGGTACGCCACACCCCTCCCGATCAACAGGACCCCGTTCCGAACGTAGGAGGTCCGTTTCCTCCGTTTTGCGGTACGCCAGGCCTAGTTTCCATCGCCTGTTCCGTCCAAGCCCTCCCGATGAACACGACCACGCATGCCGTTCCGACCCAGCCGGTTGGCTCCCACGCGTTCCGTTGCCTCCCGATGAACACGACGCATTTCGTTGCTTCCCCATGAACATGACGCATTCCGTTGCCTCCCCATGAACATGACGATGACGCTGTTTCTCCGTTTCGACCCAGCCATGTACACGAGCCCTCGCTGTACGTATGCGTGAGTAGGCGTTCGAGACCCCGCCCGTATGTACACATACGTGGCCATATTTTCTTTCTTGCACCCTCGCCGCTGTACGTACGTGTACATGCTACGTGTGCGCCTCTACTACGACACGTGTGCGCCTCTACATCCACCAGTATATATGTACGTACACGTTCGCGGCCAGAATGACAACGCTACGTACGCTTCGACCAGGTGGGTCCCGACTGTCAGGCACTTCCTTGCCTGCGAAGATGTAGCTGGTGGGTCCCAGCAGTCAAGGGGGCGAATCGTTTTTTTTTTTGCCCAGACGCACTTCCTTTCGTGCGAAGATGTAGCTGGTGGGTCCCAGCAGTCAGGGGGGCGAATCGTTTTTTCGGACACACTTCCTAGCGTGCGAAGGTGTAGCTGGTGGGTCCCAGCAGTCAGGGGGGCGAATCGTTTTTTTTGCCCGGAGGCACTTCCTTGCGTGCGAAGATGTAGCTGGTGGGTCCCAGGAGTCAGGGGAAACATTTTTTTCAAGAAATATGGTGGCCCGTCCGGTGGGTCCCCGCTGTTAGGTGGAGGAATAATTATTTTCCGCGTAATAAGGAGGCACTTCCTTGCTGCGGCCATGGACCCAGCTGTCAACCTCTCCACGTATAGTTCACGTCCGATGGAAGTCGTTCCTTGACCACCTTGACCACGCCGCGCCGAGAGCACCAGGGCGGTGGACGACGGCGAGGCCTAGGAAGGTGACGACGTAGAGCCGTGGAAGACGCGGCAGTGGAAGCCCGCGCGGAGAGGAGTATGAGGGTTCACTGGTTCGGTTGCGGTGTGAGGCTGCCATCGCTGCAGGGCCTGGCCAGCGGGAATAGTAGGGGGCGGTGAGGCCTCCGCGGCAGCACATCTGGCCACGGGAGGCAGGAGCATGCGGCACGAAAGGCGCTACTTTGGGCGGCTGGAGCAAGAAGACCAGAGGTTGAAGAAGCACTACGGCCGTTGGATGGACATCGTACAGTCACTAGAGGTAGAATCGTTTATATTGACTAAGTTGACAAAGCCCTCCGTCCCCGTCAACTTAGTAGGCCCACAATTCAACCTCCCACCAAGGTGAGTCCCAGCTAGCAGGGTGTATTCATTTTTTTATGCGTAATAAGGAGGCACTTCCGGTGGGTCCGAGTTGATAGCAGGGGGAACGTATTTTTTTCGCGAAATACGGTGGCCGTCGGGTGGGTCCTAGCTGTCAGGGGCAAACGTTTTTTTCACGAAATACTGGTGGCCGGTCCGGTGGGTCCCTGCTTTCAGGTGGAGGAATAATTATTTTCCGCGTAATAAGGAGGCACTTCCTTGCGGCTGCCGTGGACCCAGCTGTCAGCCTCTCCACGTACAGTATTCTTCCGACGAAATTGGGTCGTTGACCACATTGACCACGCCGTGCTGAGAGCACCACGGCGGTGGATGATGGCTAGGTCTAGGAAGGGGATGATGCGGAGCCGGGGAAGACGCGGCAGTGGATGCCCACGCGGAGAGGAGTACGAGGGTTCACTGGTTCGGCTGCGCTGCCGTCACTACAGAATAACAGGGGGTGTGGGTGAGTAGAGTGAAGGGATGGCCTGGCCAGCGATGGGAGTAGTATGGGGACGGTGAGGCCTCCGCGGGAGCACAGCCGGCCATGAAAGGCAGGAGCAGGCGACACGACCGGCGGTGCTTTGGGCGGCTGGAGCAAGAAGACCAGAGGTTGAAGTAGCACTACGGCCGTTGGATGGACATCCTACGGCCAGTCGAGCTAGAATCGTGCATATTGACTAAGTTGACATAGCCCTTCGTCCCCGTCAACTTAGTAGGCCCACTATACTGGGTCCCAGCTAGCAGGGGGAGTATTCATTCTTTTGTGCGTAATAAGGAGGCACTTCCTTGCGTGCGAAGATATAGCTGGTGGGTCTGAGCTGTTAGCGGTGGTAACATTTTCTTCGCGAAATACAGAGGCCCTTTCGGTGGGTCCCAGATGTCAGGTGGAGGAATCATTATTTTGTGCGTAATAGGGAGGCATTTCCTTGCGTGTGGCCGTGGACCCAGCTGTCGGCCTCTCCACGTATAGTCCACTTCAGATGCATGTCGGTCCTTGACCATGTTGACCAGGCCGCGCCGAGAGCACCAGGGCGGTGGACGACGGCGAGGCCTAGGAAGGGAACGACACGGAGACAGGGAAGACTCAGCAGTTGTTTCCCACGCGGAGGGGAGTACGACTGTATGAGGGTTTACTGGTTCGTCTGCCTTCGCCGGAGAATAACCTCAGGTGTGGGACTGTGGGTGAGTTGAGGGATGGCTAGGCCAGCGATGGGAGTACGGTTGGGCGGTTAGGCATGCGCGGCAGCACAGCCGGCCGCGGGGAGGAGGGAGAAGGCAGTCCCGCGGGCACTTGTTTGAGCGGCTGGAGCAGGAAGAGCAAAGATTGAAGAAGCACGACGGCCGTTGGATGGACATCCAACAGTATACAAGCCATCTGTGGAAAGCCTCAAATCTGTGGAAAACAGCATACATCCCATCTGCCATTATTTCAAATAATTTACAACCATTTGCTAATTCTTACGGGTTTTTTGGAGCCCATATTCCATTTGTTAGCATTACAACCCATATTGTGGCCACGGTTAAAAAATTATACGAAATTTTGCATATGTCGGTGCGGTCCAAACTGTTTTTAATCCCGAAATTTCGAGTCACATTCAGACTGATTTTAAAAATAAATGTATATCAATATAAAATCCAATAAATTGTCCACGCATAAAAATCAATGCAATTTAAAATCTCGAAATGAAAAAAAGATATTAGAAACTAATTGCTGGTTTGATGTGTTTTAAAAATGTACAACCCATTTCTCATTACTGGGCTAGCCATTTTTCAGAAAGAAAAAAAACTACTGGGCTGGTCTGTGGTAAACATAAAAGAAAAGGCTGTCTAGACAGGCCAGAGTGTCCCGCACAGCCCCGTTGAAACCCTGCTTCCGTCTCAAAATCAAATTAGATAAATGCCACTCCAATTATGGTGATTCATAAAAATGCCACTGCAAATTCCAAACTTTGAAAAATGCCACTACAATTTTTGCAAACTTTGAAAAACTCCACTGCAGTTTGCAAACTTTGAAAAACGCCACTCCAGACTTCGAAAAATGCCACTAGAAATGTCATGAAATGGCATTTTTCAAAGTTTGGAAATTGCAGTGGCATTTCTCGGATACACCAGATTTGGAGTGGCATTTATCAAATTAACCCAAAACAAAAATAACTGTGCGAGCTGCTGGGTCCCTGGTGTCAGTCGCTCGTTGTGCAATTCTCTCGTTTATTGACTACGTTGACAATGACATGGGACCCAGATGTCAGAAATCCACTAGGAGGAGCCATTTTTTATTGGCTTGAAATAAGGAGGCACTTGCTTGCATACTACCATGACCTTGGTGGGTCTCTGCTGTCATCCTCTCCACGTACAATCATCTCCTGATGTGTACGCCTCAACTTGCTAGGCCCACAAGTCAGCCTCTAAACCCGTGGAGGACAAATATAGCCCATTTAAAAAAAATAACAACCCATTCCATACGTTCAAACGGAAAGTTAAACATTCAGAGGAAAGTAACAGGTCTGATCCACATTTAGAGTACTGAACTTCCATGTTGACAACCATCATAGCCAAGTTAACTATCTACTCCCACTGATACTCTAGTAGCATACAAGTACTAACTTACTACTAGCTAACTAGACAATGCCGGCCGCCATCTGTGGTACATGCTAAACGACGGCACCGGCGTCCTGCGCCTCGCCTCGGACTTGCCAGAGGTGCGATAGGGCGCGTTGCTCGCGCGCGTTGGCCCTTTCCATGCCGGCGTGGTCCACCAAAGCTTCGACTTCCAAGCGGGAAACCCACTTGATGAGCTGGTAGTAAAAATCGGCGTCGCGAACGCGTGCATGCCAGACAGCCTCCAGGGCTATTGCCGGGCGCCGGCCTCCACGTAGTCAGCCCAGTTGCGGGCGCTCTGCTCGCAAGTCAGAGTGTCGGTGCGCTGCTGCTCCATGTCCCGCAGGCGGTGCAAATCGGCGATACGCTGCTCCACTGCCACGTGGTCGCTCTCCAACAACTCCTGCTCCTCCGCCATGCGGTCGCGCTCCAACAACTCCTCGATCTGCGCATTGCCATCTAAAGACAGATAGAATGCCTCCCCCCTCCGTCTGCATTCCGGTGTAAAACCGAACACTAGTTCCGGCGGTGACCGCCTCCGGTGTCGCCTACCGCAAACGGGCGGGGGCATGGCGGACGTGGCGAGCGACGTCGGGCCGATGGGGGCTTATGAGGATATGGCGAGTTGGGTCACGGTGGCACCGGAGAAGGCCGAGAAATAGTACTTATAGGGGGAAGGTAGCGCGACGGTCATCAAAATTTAATGCATAATGGCTTAGCGCACCAGCTTGCCAGGGAAAACTAGGGAAACTGAAATTATGACTGTGCTGTCCCGTCCCGTCTGGGTCGCACGCAAGCATGGCGGTCAAACGAGTGCACTCGAATCATCTCCCTCCTTGTCAATAATGATTCCATGGATTTTAAAAGCCCGCAACAATTAAAGCGTATCTTTTTCGCATAACTTAGCTGCCTTAATTACGGTCGGCTGCATGCAGGCACTCAGAATCGCTCGTAGGCAGTACGCGAAGCAGCATGCAACGAGTCGCAGCCGAGGGCACGCATGCAGCCACTTAAATCGCTGGAATTAATTAGGCTTTAACTTCTGCCTGCCATTAATTATTGCCATGCCTTGGTCTTGCTGCTTTGCTCATGGGACTAATAAACCCGGACAGAGGGAGTACCTTGGTTGGTGAGAGGTTTGAATTAAGCCCTGCAAACCGGAAAGGAGGTACTGTAATGTCGGTTTTTTGTGTAGGATTATCCTATCCTTTCAGTACTGTAATGTTGGTGATTATGTGTCTTGCAACTGGATCTTTATTTTATAAATGAGAAACGTATTGCCTTGCAAAAATAGGAAAGGAGGTACTAGTACGTGTGTGATCCGCTATTTATTCGTGTAGGATCGAGTAGGTCGTTTCTTGAATTGAGCCCTGCAAACTGGAAAGGAGGTAGTACGTGCGTGATCCGCTATTTATCCGTGTAGGATCGATAGTGTAGCTTGTCAGTTTCTTCAGAGGTAGGCATTTTTATCCGTGTAGGATCGATAGTGTAGCTTGTCAGTTTCTTCAGAGGTAGGCATTTTTATTCAAAAAACTGCCACTTCGCATCTTGCGTCGCAAATAAAACTGCCAGGAGCACATTTGTAGGCTAGCTAGTGATCGATTAGTAACTTGTAAACACTGAGCGAACAGAAACAAGTAACTGTTAATGCATCTCAATGATTCACAGATCATATACAAATATGTAGCTTCAAAAGCAAAGATCAGCCACTTCGGATCTTGCGTAGCAACTAAAACTAACTAGTATGATTCCCATACATAAGATCAACATGTTAATGCATCCCAATGATTCACAAATCATATACAAATATGTAGCTCCAAAAGCAAAGATCTAGAAAAAACAACTGTTCTTCCTACTAACATGGATGCTTCTCTTGGCCAACATTCAGTACAGACTGAAAGACAAATTTGTTTGTGAAGTCTACAATTCCTCTTACAAACGTAAGTGGTTTCACCAACAGATGGAACCATGAGAATGAACCACACATGATGGAGGAACATCCACTGCAATATGATTTGGTCTTCTCTCGATCACACCGCGAGACTATTTTTGAAATACAAACTTTAACTTATGGAAAATGATGCCCATTGTATAATCAGACCAAAGCAATGAAGCACCTAGTGTTGTCCAGTAAATAGTACAGTACTACTTTTCTGCAGTCCATGAAGTGACTATCCAATCTTTGTGTTTATTTTCAAATGGCACTGCATGTAGTGACTATACTATTCTCTTGTGCAGTTCAACCAAAATTGCGGACACTTTGTCTGTTTGCCAAATAGCAACGGGCAGACATCTCTGTCTGCACCAATATCAAGCAGCTAGTAAACATATACCACACCATGTTCGCAGTGATGGAAGAGGTGAAATCGATACAACCAAAATTGAGCATCCAATCATTGAATCCTGTCCTGCACCTCCAATGTAGGTCCACCCTGCCAATAAATTCACATGCAAACCACTAGTATTACTATCTAATGACAATACAAAAAGAGTAGCAAGATAGTAGCAAACCATGTACCTTCGTAATGAACAGCTCATAGTGCCACAAATTGGATATGGAGGTTTGGAAAAAAGCATGCTCCTAATGTTGAACCAGTTGGACTTTTTGTGCAGTTCCACTAAAATCGAGCATCCCTGTTTGCATAGATATTGAAAGTGTGATTACTATAAAAGTGGCAATAGTTTAAGCATAGACTCACAAATATAAGCATTCCAATTTCTTAATGGGAAAAGGTAGAAAGACTGTTTCTAACCACCTGTTTGAAGGAATAAATAAAGCAACAACGGCTGATGTCAGGAAGGAATACATAGTTTTTCTGAAAAACTGAGGCATTCCTGACCTTTCCTCTTCTTTTAAGCAAATTTTGTGCAGTTCTACTAAAATAAAATGCTGTCACCGCCTTGACAATTCAGTGACACTGTACAAAAGGGAATGACTTAACATTACATCATGATGTCGGGTATGTAGTCGACAGGCATTAGAGACAAACATACAAACCTCCTCCGATAACATAATGAACATTAATTTTAACAAAGGTGTGACTAGCTTTACCGGGATAATTTGAGTGAACTCTACACCCTCTGTTCCTTAATATAAGACGTTTTCGCGGTTCATTTTAAAGTACCCAAACGTCTAGTATTTAGAAAAACAGGTAGTAGTTTTCTTGAGCACATATCTGGGAAAGCTTGCCACACTTTATTTATGTCCATACGCTAATGAAACACCATTCGAATACTACAAATATACACTAATCCAATGGCTAGTGCAAGAGTAGAGTAGTTAGTTTATTACAGGGTACAGTACAATGGTTTTACTGAACAGATTTCAATAAACTCTAGCACTGGAAGGTTTCTATGAGAATTAACAATACAAAATGTAAAGGTAACAAGTTTCAGCATTGGTATACTAGCAGTGCATGAGCATTAAACCAAATACAGAAGTCTGAAGGTAACTAGCATTATTAACTAATGACAGTATAAAAAATTGCAAACCTTGTACCTCCAAGGTAAATATCATTTCGAACTCGGGGGGGACCTTAAAAATTGCTACCCCAATCTTGATAATCGATCAAACATAAAAACTTGATCGAACGAATCAAGAGAACAATCAGAGGAGGAGGTGCCCACTCTTGACCTTTCCTCTTGTCTTCATAATTGTCTGTGCAGTTTAACCAAAATAAAATGACATCAGCACCTTGGCATTTTGGTGACACTGTACAAAAAAATTAAATTATCTCATGAAAGTGAGGTAGTTAATCTATAAGCATTAACAGTGCAAAAATCTGAAGGTAGTAACAAGTTTCATCATTGGTATACTGGCTGTGCAACAACATTAGAATGCCTTAGCTGAAAAATCTTTAATACATCCACAATCAACAGCTAACCCTGAAATAATCAAGTGACATTAAATGGCATTGCTTAAATTTATCGGTGGCATTAGACTGAGAGCGGCATTAGTTAAATGTGGCATCACTTTAGAAGTAGCATTGCTTGACTTGACTGCTGCCGTTATACTAACAGCAAAAAAAGTGGCAATAAGAGCATGGGAGGCCCATTCGGACAGTGGGCGCACCAGTACGATGTACCTCCATGGACGCAGAGTGGTGAGGGAGGTATGGTTGCCCAGAGAAACAAATATCCAGGGCATATGTGGATTACGTCCCATTTTTGTTCTCTTTAGCCACCTTTTTCCTATGTGAGGACAACAAACCGATTGACCTGGTCATTCTCTATTGCGTTATCATGCCTTTCTACCCTTCTTCAACCAAGAGACATGAGACTCGTTCCTTAGCTACTGATTTTCCCCTTTTCAACCTAGATGCGGGTTTGATGCCTACTCTCTTGGACAGTACAGTCTCCCTTCCTTTCCTTACTCAATCTAGACATGGATTGGTCTGCATGAAGTAGGGTTTCCTTTAATAGTGCAAATTATGGTTTTCGTCTGCGTGGCCAGCAGAGCAGAGGATAGCAAATTGGGAAGATTGTGGAGTGGAAAAAGATCCACATGCAACGACGTGCCAGATGGGGCAATAGAACAAGGGTATGGTTTGAAAAGAGGTAGCATACCTGAGGGTCGGCGGGAAGTGGCTTCGCTCGTGGCCGTCGTCCTCCGCACACACTACGGCAGCGAGCTTGGGGACGGAGGCCATCCCGCGCGGGCGCTAGGTCTGAGAGGATGGCCTTGTCGTTAGTGCGTGACCTCGCTCCGACGACGAGTGCGTCAACGCTGCATGTCCTTTTCTTCCCCGGCGGATCTGTGACCATCCGTGAGGAGGGAGAGAGGGGCCGTCTTTTTAAGATCTGGAGAGAGGGCGGTAGTGTGAGAAGCAAGTGGGCAGCCCTTGGCAAGAAAGCACTAAAGCTCCAGCCTATATATCTTTTTTATACTATTAGTACTAGAGGTGGAGTAGTGGTAGAGTAGTTTATATTTTCTCTGCATAAAGTACCAGTTAGTCGTGCTTCAAAACTGAAAGGCACGCCATTAAAAAATAAAGGTCGATAACTAATGCGGCACCTCGGGCCAACGCGGCCAGATCGCATTTTGCACGAGAAATTACACACCATGTTTCGTTGACATGTGGTGCCGTTACAACATATCAGTGAGACGACGGCGAGTAGTAGGAGTATTTCTGAACCAACGTGTAGGCCGGGGCGCCCCTTCGTGAACCGTGGCAAACTGGCAACCGTCCACCGACTCTTCGCCTTTCCCTCTCGATTTGGAACTGCCGTCGCACGCTCTTCCTCTCACTCCTCCATTTTCCTTCAGCCCTTCACCCTTTCTTCTGCCATTGTTGGATCGTCTTCTCCATGAAGGGAACAGGACAGAAACGACCCCGTTATTCTTGCCCCGATCTAAAAGATGACATGGTGGAGGGACTCATTGATCGTTGCGACGTCATCACTTCGGCTAGCATGGCAGGTTCGTTCAGGGAACCCAAGAGTCAAGGAGCGGTTTGATCTCCCCTATCTTCTTCGCTGTGACCCTGATGACTGGCGTCGTCACGACGGAGGCCTTGCCCTATGCAAGTTGATGCCGCTTGATAATGATACGTATGATGTTAAGATGCCATCGCTTGAGGGCAAGGCTTCGGCAGGTGCAAATGGAGATTGGGTTGTTTAGATTGGGTCCAACTGCGAGTGGGAACTTCTGAATGTGTACACTCGTGACCGGGTTCCACTTCCAAAAATCTCAACAGACTGCCCAGAGGTTGAGCACACCGGTATTGTACGCACGTTCAAATACAATCATGGTGACTGTCTTCCACGGAAGATAGCAATTTCTCGAGTTGCCAACCGCTCTTGGAATTACAACAACTATGAAGTTGTTGCTATCTTCGACAAGCTTGTTGCCGTCCTTGGTGGTTTGACTCGATGGATATTTCTCAAAAGTCAGTTTATGTACACAGATGAGTACTGTGATGCAATTCAATATGAGGGCCTTTTGTTTGCTGCCACCTCTCGTGGCACTATTTTTGCATGGCATCCTCATAGTTTCGGTATGTTTGTCTTCCACCGTAATTATAATTGTTTCATCCACATGCCATGCGGGTTAGGAAGTTTCCCTTTACTAATTAACCTTCTTCTTGTGTTTCCAAGGTCCTGTGAACATTCCACCACCTATACTTGAAGATTTTTATAACCAAGGGGGAGATAACAATGGTGATGATCACGCGCATGAGGACGGGCAGCGCCCAATACTCTTTGGCGCCTGGCAACTAATTCCGATGGATCACCTCTTCTCGTGTGTATACAACCCACTCATGATGTTACTGCTAAGGAAGCAGGTGTAGTCTCCCATGGTCGCACTCTCCGGACCTATTCCAACACCCGTTGCATGGTATTTGGGATGGATACTAGTGTGCTAGCGCCAACTCCTTCTCCCTTGTACAGAATTGATAGTCTTGGAGAAAACTCGCTCTTCCTTGGACAAAACTATCCAATGCTGGTGAAAGGCGATCCAACTGTTGTTGACACAACATTACTACCATTTATGAGAAGCAACTGTGTCTATACCTCGGACATTTGGGTGGTTCCCTACCCTGGTATTGATATAGTAGGCCGCTTCAGCCTGGATGATCAGTCCTGCATTGGTCTCCAGATCGACAATGGATGGCCCATCCCATAGAATCACTTATGGTTCAAAGCAAGCATTTCCAAGGCCGAGGAATGGTTAAGTTGAAGTTCATTTCATTGCTTGTTATTTGTTGTGTGGTGAAACTTTAGTATTTATAATGTATCCTCATTGTCGATGTGGGTTGATGACCTGTTGTATGCAATAAAATGATATGCCTGTGATAAACTTACTAAATTTATGAATGGCTTTCGAGTCGCTTCTGTGAGTGAGTGGTGCGACGAGGCAAAAAATATTTTCTGAATACATAATTGTACATGCATTGCAACAGGTTATCGGATGAGGCCAATCAACAATAGTAGTACACTATTGCTACTAGCTTCACATGCTTCACCCGTCATGCGGGTGTTTTTACTATAGCCATATTGTACTACGTAACCAGCACCTCGAATCCTCGATACTAGTAGTACTATATAGTAAATAGTAGGAGTAGTAGGGTGGCATGGGCCAGAACAAGCATTCACGTCCAGGAGTACGGCACACGCCACCAGCACGACTTCCATCTGACACCATATTTCTTGGAGTCCGTGCTAGAGCAATCTCTTCAACCTCATCATTTCTCTAACTCAGCCATCGCGAGGCGGGCGAGGTGGGGTTTGCCGATAGTCGGTTTCCTTAACTGTGGTCCCACTTGTAAGGCCAACTACAACGGACGACCCCAAACGAACCTCTGTTTTGCACGAGCTCCAACGATAATTTTGACTAGAAAAGCAAGACCAAAGAAAACAAGAACCACAAGAATACATTTTACTACTCCTGTAAGTTGGATTAGTGCCTTCTCGATGCATTCATTGTTGATCTGCGGAGGCTCGATCTTGCGTGCTTCTTTCTTCTTCGAGTGTAAAGAAGTAGACGTTGCTTCCTCGCATCTAGTCTCATGTCTAGCCTCTATTCTAGTAGGAGTATCAACAAGTCACTACAGGAATCAGCTACTTTGCCATCTGCCACGGTGGACGGCAAAGGCATGGATGGCGGACGGCAAAGACCTTTGCCGTCAGCCACGGACGGCAAAAGGGGACGGCAAAGTAGGGGACGGCTAAGAGCTGCATTGCCCTCCGCTTCGGGCACCTGACGGCAAAGGGGCCTTTGCCATTAGCAGCGGACGGCAAAGAAGGCGGACGGTAGTAAATGCGCTGTTACTCCGTTAGGTGGTTAACGGCAGGCCTTTGCCGTCCGCTGCGGACGGCAAAGCATGTGCCGTCAGCCATTGTGGGTAAACTGACCAAATTGGTCAGCCTCCCAGGAATCATAGTTGCCTGCCACGTTGCCTCTTTGCCGTCTGCTGCTGATGGCAAAAATCTCTTTGCCGTCGGTGGCAGACGGCAAAGATCCTGCATATTGTCTCTTTTTTTCGTTTTTTACTCCAACAATTTTCACAGCAAATATATATCACATATCCAGCACATAAGTTTCATATCAAATATCCAGCACATAAGTTTCATATCACATATCACATATCACATCAGTTTCATCCATACACATTGTTCATACATAAGCAAGTTCCATCCATACACATTGTTCATACATAAGCAAGTTCCATCCATACACATTGTTCATACATAAGCAAGTTCCATCCATACACATTGTTCATACATAAGCAAGTTCATGATAGCAAGCTAGATACAATGCAAAGTTTCATCAAAGGAAAAGCAAGCACTCCATCATAGCAAGCTAGCTTCCATGAAGTGAATGAAATCTACCAAATGGTAAATAAGAAAGTTAGAAATAGGTGACTAGAACAAGAAGAAGACTAGAACAAGAAGTATATGTCATTTATGAGCTAACTTAGGTGAAATGGATCATATATGAGCTAACAAAGTTGAAATGGGTTGTTTATGAGCTAACTTAGTTGAAATGGGTCATTTATGAGCTAACTTAGTTGGAATGGGTTGTTTATGAGCTAACTTAGTTGAAATGGATCATTTATGAGCTAACTTAGTTGAAATGGGTCGTTTATGACCTAACTAAGGTGAAGGGCATCCTTTTTGAGCTAAGTAAGGTGAAATGGATTGTTTTTTAGCTAACTTAGGTGAAATGGATCATTTATGAGCTAATTTAGGTGAAATGGATCGTTTTTAGCTAACTTAGGTGAAATGGATCGTTTAGGAGCAAATCTAGGTGAAATGGGTCATTTTGGAGCTAACCTAGGTGAAATGGGTCGTTTTGGAGCTAAACTAGGTGAAATGGGTCATTTTAAAGCTAATGTAGGTAAAATGGATCATTTAGGAGCTAATCTACGTAAAATGGGTCATTTTAGAGCTAATTTGGATAAATTGGATCACTTGTAAGCTAACTAAGGTAAAATGAGTCATTTTAGAGCTAACTTTAGGTAAAATGGATCGTTTATGAGCTAACTAAGCTAATTATGCAATTTTTGACATAAGTAACCTAAGTACATATCGTTTTAGATCTAACTTAGGTAGAATGGATGGTTTATGAGGTCAGTAAGCATATTAAGTCATTTTGGAGGAAAAGAAGCTAACTCTAGGTCATTATGGTAAGCATATTGGAGGAAATAAAGCTAAGTCTAGGTCTTTATGCATTTGTTAAGCAAAACACTAGAGAAACTTACCGTGATCAGGAAGGTGTACGAGCGGGCTAGCTCACGCCCGTAGCTGGAGAAGGATCGTGCGATGCGTTTCTGGAGTTAAGCTGCACCAAAGATCATTTCCAATGTCTCGTTAGCATTATGACACTCAAATGTTAAGACTAGCAAGTAATGTCCATTCTAATTAAACTCACCGTGCTCCCAGGAGCAATCACTGGCATCGGCGGAGCGGTCTAACTGGACTTCTCGCACATAGACTGCATATTTGGTTTTCACAACAGAGTCATACTAGTTAGAATGAGACTTAAATGTTAAGACTAGCAAGTAATATGCAGAAGAAACTTACCACAAGGAGCTCATACATGGCCCTTGCCTGCATGTCATTCCGTGCCCTCTCCTCCTCCAACATCTTTGTCGTCCTCTCCTCCAACTCCCGCTGCCTCTCCGCCGCCTCCGCCAGAAGTTTCTCCGTTCTATCTCTCTCACTCTATATAGCAGCCTGCAACACCACTCATATGACCATTTGTAATCATTGATGGAAGCGCACACAATGTAATGGAGAAAGATAGCTGAGTACTTATAAATAACCTTGAAGGCGAGTTGGACTGGCCGTTCACGAGGCCTTATCTCAGGAGCGGAGCTCGACTGGCGCGCCTTGATCTCCGGGAGAGTGCTAGGACAACGGATAAGTCCATCTCCCATGGCTATGGAGCCATGGGACCTCCCGCCACCAGATATCATCAGCAGCTCTGTATCAATGGGACCCTGGCTCGGGTTAAAGTCCTCCCCTTTCCTCGCCTTCCCCTGATCTCTATATTGCACGAGCTTGTCGTGGGCGGAGATGTTGGTGAAGTTCTTTGGATCATCAAGGTCAGACGCAGAGAATGCCTTGACTTTCTTGTAAGAGCCAGTGTGGGCCATGGCATACAGGTCGTACACCTCTGGCACCTTATCCGCCTTATTGTAGCGTGCCTGAAAGAGAGAAACAAAGTAAATTAGTAATTAAAGGGCTAAAGCTAGCATGAAGAATGAATTGCATGAATCATGAAGCAAACCACATACCCAGTTCCGCCCGTACTGAAATAAGTTGAAGCTGCCTTGGTGGTGTGGCACACCTTCCATTTGGGCACGTTTGTCCTTGGCCTCGTTGTGGGAGGACCGCCATTGTTTTGAGCACCATGCATTGACCAACACCTCCCAACAATCCATCCGATCCGCACACCATCTCGGAGGGGCCTAAGTTAGCAAATAGAAACTTGAGCGCTACGGCTATGAATTACTAAATGAAGGAAGTAATTACAAGGCCTTAAGAATTACCTTCATGTACTGCTCCTTACTCAAGAACTTATCGCGGCACTCCTGCTTGGGCTTCTTGATACCACGCCCGGCGTAGTAGTCTCAAACAGCCTGCACCCGAACCTCATGCCGTAAGTTCTGAAGTAGGCTCTTGCACTCCTTGTCGATAACATCTGTCGCCTCCTCCTCGTATCCCTCCTCACACCTGTAGAATGTCTGCAATCAAATGATACAATATTGATTAGTACAATTAATAACTAGCTAGTTCAAGATTTTTAATTGTGTAAAGGAGAAATTACCCAGAACTTTCTGATCACCTTGTCTGCCCTCGTCTTGCACAAGACACTGTCGATAATCTCACCCGGCGGGGCCGGGGCAGCCAAGATTAAATGTACTTACGTCTCCCCATCAGGGAAAATCAACCACCTCTGCTCGTGGGTCGCCGGTACGGACGGGAGCCGTGTAGCACCACACCGGTAGACGTTGCCCCCCTCCTCAATATCAGTTGGCTCCACGTCATCATCAGCATGGCCACTCGGCTCCCCGCCATCATCAGCATGGCCACTCGGCTCCTCAGGCTGACCCGACCAGGTACCCCATCGAGACGTGTGCTCCTCCGAGGTCTCGTGGCCCAACTCTCGTGGGCCGAAGGCCCGTCGACCCAAGGCTCGTGGGCCGAAGACCCGTGGACCGGAGGCCATGTAGCCTCCTCCTCGGATGAGTCCACCCAAGCAGTCACGTGCTCAGGTGAAACAGCTGCGGGTGGCGGCAAGGAAGGAGCCGTAAGAGTCACCCTCCCTCCTCTCCCGCGACCACGTGCTCCACCTGCTCTCTTCTTCTTACCTCGTCCCCTGCTGGGCACCGCAGTCGACGAAGAAGGGCCCGGTGGTGTCGACATACTGTCCAGCAACGCTTGGCGGAGAGGTGTGTGTGCAATGGAAGACCTCGCAACACGCGCCGAGGAAGAAGGGGCCTCGACGCGCTCCCGACGAGCGCCCACCATCTTTCAACACCTGCCATGACAAAGAATAAACGAAATTAGTACAACATAAAAAAAAGTGCCGACATGAATAATAATATGTATATCACTTAAGTGTATCATCATCAAGTACAACATAAAAAAATTGAATACTTGACACTACTAATAATCTCGATCAGTATCATCAATAAATGCATAATCATCATCATCACTATAATCAATGATGGGCTCACTATAATCATCATCATCACTATCATCACTATAATCATCATCATCATCACTGGACACACAACAATTATATATATAATTCACCATGTATATATTCATCAGTTGATCTACTTTGTCAATTTTATTAAGTCCATGCAACCTACACTCTAATAGGCACTGACCAAATTTATGCGTCGGATCCGGAGCAAAGCATATGGGTCGGATCGGGTGTTGTTTCGGGGTCGGGGGTTCGGGGTGTCGCGTCGGTGTCGGGGTGCTGTGTTGGGGTCGGGGTGCTGTTTCGGGGTAGGGGGTTGGGTTGTCGTGTCGGGGTTGGGGTGTTGGGGTCAGGGGGTCGGTTGTCGGGGTCGGCGTGTCGGGTCAGGTCAGGCTCGGGGTCGGTGTGTCGGGTCAGGCTCGGGGTCGGGGTGTCGGGGTCGGGGTCCGTCTCGTGGTCGGGGTGTCAGGTCGGGGTGCCGGGTCGTGGTCGGGGTGCCGGGTCGTGGTCGGGGTGCCGTGTCGGTGTCGTGGTCGGGGTGTCGATCGGGTCAGGCTTGGGGTCGGGTGTCGGGGTCGGGGTCGGGGTGTCGGGGTCAGGGTCGGGGTCTCGGGGTCGGGGTGTCATGTCGGGGTAGGGGTGTCGGGGTCAGGGGGTCGGTTGTCGGGGTCGGGGTGTTGGGTCAGGTCAGGCTCGGGGTCGGGGTGTCGGGTCAGGCTCGGGGTCGGGGTGTCGGGGTCGGGGTCGACCTTGGGGTCGGGGTGTCAGGTCGGGGTGCCGGGTCGGGGTCGTGGTGCCGTGTCGGTGTCACGGTCGGGGTGTCGGGTCAGGTCAGGCTCGGGGTCGGGGTGTCGGGTCAGGTTCGGGGTCGGGGTGTCGGGGTAGGGGTTGGTCTCGGGGTCGGGGTGTCAGGTCGGGGTGCCGGGTCGGGGTCGGGGTGCCGTGTCGGTGTCGCGGTTGGGGTGCCGATTGGGTCAGGCTCGGGGTCGGGGTGTCGTGGTCGGGGTCGGGGTGTCGGGGTCGGGGTCGGGGTTTTTTCCCTCTTTTTTTCCTTTTCTTCTTCTTCCTCTTCTTCCTTTTCTTCATTTTCTTCCTTTTTTCCTTCTTCTTCTTCTTTTTCTTCCTCCTTTCCTTTTTCCTCTTCTTCTTCTCCACCTCTCCTCTTTTTTTCTTCTTCTTCTTTCCTAAACCTAAACCTAAACCTAAATCTAAACCTAAATCTAAAACTAAAACTAAAACTAAAACTAAAACTAAACTAAACATAAACCTAAAACTAAAGAAACAGAAAAAAGGATAAAACTAAATCTAAACCTAAAACTAAACTAAAACTAAACCTAATACTAGACCTAAAACTAAAACTAAAACTAAATCTAAACTAAACATAAACCTGAAACTAAAAAAACAGAAAAAAAACAGAAAAAAGAGGATGTAGAGCCCACCTGGGGCAGGGCCGGTGGAGGAGGTGGCCGGTGGAGGAGGGGGGTGGGGCGGCCTGGGGCGGCGGCGCCGGGCGGCAGTGGCGACGGGGCCGGGGCCGGGGCGGTGGTGCGCGCGGGGGCCGGGGTGCGGTGGCGCCGAGACGGCAGGGCGGCGGGGGCGACGGGGCGGGGGGCCGGTGGGGTGCCGGGTGGTTGGGCGCGAGGGGGGGCACGGTGGCGCCGAGACGGCAGGGCGGTGGGGGCGATGGGGCCGCGGTGGCACCGGGGCGGGGGCCGGTGGGGCGGCGGGGTGGTGGGGCGACGGGGCGGCGGAGAGTGGTGGGGCGACGGGGCGGCGGAGAGTGGTGGGGGCGGCAGCGCGCGTGTGAAGAGGGAGAGAAACAGAGAGAGAGGGGCGGGGTGGGGCGCGGCCGCCGTTAGATGAGTTAAATCTTTGCCGTCCGCCCCCCTTTGCCGTCCGCTAGCGGACGGCAAAGAGGTGGGGCGTCAAGTTTTTTTAAATCAGGCGGGTGGGTGGGGGCCACCTTCCTCTTTGCCATCAGCTGGCGGACGGCAAAGAAATGGCTCATGGCAAAGAGCTTCTTTGTCGTCTGCCCTTTCTTTGTCGTCGTCTTTTCGGTGGCTGATGGCAAAGATCTGGCAGATGGCAAAGTAGCTGATTCCAGTAGTGAGTGCACTAATCGCATCTATAGCCTCTGTGCTAGCTAAAAGTGATAGAACATCTACTAAATTGCGCTCTATCAATATATGGATGTACTCTTCTTCCCAATACAAAAACTTGCATCCATACTACTCCCTCCGTTGCACAATACATGCCGTCTATTTGTCAAAATATATATGTATCTAGACATGTTTTAGTATATAGGTACATCCATTTTTGGACAAATGGAAGTCAAGTATTTTGGAACGGAGGGAGTACACAATAATTTTTTTAAGTTAGCACAACTAGTCTAATCCGAGAGCACAACCGAAGATTTGGTCGGGTTCTTCCTCCTTTTGCCGACACGTGGGACATCCCGCATCCAGGTCATGTCATGAAAGAAAATAGAGTGGTAGTTGAAGCCATGAGATGTGCATCTTGGGTTAAACTGTAAGTCGAATCTTACTACTCTTGAGTAACTCCAAAAGCGGCCACCGAAGATCTTTCTTGGATTTGTTTTTCATCACCAGCACGTCGAGGTGAAAGATGTGCAAGTTTAGTGGGTCCGCTTGCGTTTTCACTAACATGTGGGACCGCATGTGAGAAAACAGACGATGGGTTCCGTGCATCCGCTGGCTAGATGACAAGAGAGATAGAGGAGGGCTGAGCACGGACCGCATGAAATTTGTTCTATGTACCTCGATATAGGCTCGATATAGTGGGGTGGCATGGGCCATAACTAGCATTCACGTCTAGCAGTACGGCACACGCCACACACACACGAGTCCCATCCGACACCAATTTTCTTGGAGTCCATGCTACAGCCATCTCTTCTCCCTCCTGTTTTCTCAGCCATCGCGTGGTTGGCAGGGTGGGGATTTGCCGATAGTCAGTTTGCTCAACCGCGGTCCTACTTGTAAGTGAAAATGCAACACCGCACGCATTGCCTCTTGAGCGGCGTGCCAGACCAACCGTGTGGGGGTGCTACATGGCGCGATCGATAGATAGAAAATAACGATTTTGCCTAGAGTAATGAGAAGTTTGGTTCTGGCGCCGTTCATGCATGGAGTACGTACGAAAATTATGAAGTTGATGCGAAAGGTAAGATAATTACTGTAGTATCATCTACTACTACATGGATTTGACGGAAAGATAAAAATACATATGGATCCATCAACGACATCCTCACGCCCTAGTGCGCCGGGTCACCAACCGACGTGTGAGGAGCAACGACATTGGCGGCGAGCTCAACGTGCTTCTGAACAGTGCCGTCCAAGGTTGCCCTGCGGTCGAAGAAGGCTAGCGTCCTATCGTCCTCCTCTTGCATGTAGTAGTCCATGTGGACGATTTGTGCATAGACGTGGGTGATTATGTTGATGGTGTCTTGCTGCGCCAGGCGATGCATGGCGAGCGCGACCTCGAGGTGGACATTCTCCGGTGCGACGGCGGACAGTCGCAGGGCCACCAGTGTGTCGAAGAGGTTGTAACCATAGTGGCCGTTGAGGGTGGCGGGCATCGCAGAGCCTGGGCGCGTCGGCTGGAGGCTTCCGTCAAATTCGTCCGCGAGCTTCTTGACGACGGTGAACTTGTCGAGGAAACCGACAAGGACCTCGTCGAACAAGGAGACGAAGCTGTCATCCAAGTGGCCCCTCGCCCTGGCGGCCTCAAGTAATACTACCTAGAGACGTTCCTCGTTGCTGGGCCGCAGGTCGGCATCGTGGACCATCTGGCACAGCCGGCTGATGCTCGCGCTCATCGCCTCCATGGGTCTAGCTTAGCTTCTAGTCAACTGATCTTGCGATTCGAGTGATCACTCTTGCCCTTGGTTAGCATGCGTAGGTTCGCAGGATTTCGTACTACTCCTCGGCCCTCTACTGCACCTGCCTTTGGCTGTATGATAGGTGGGCCAGCCACCCCCTAGGCCCACGTGTCATTCACCCAACGGCAGTTGCCATAAGTCAATGAAGCTGCGCCCCCCTCCATGCCGGTGTAGTATACTCATCTCACCGGACCTCTAGTTGGGGCCAAACGACAGAAGTTTGATGTTTACTGGTTTATTGGTCCCCTTTGCATTTTGCGCCAAGTTTTGACCTTTGATTTAACTAATAAAATTTTAATGCATGTAAACAAAAATGTTGTGTACGTCACATTACGAAAACCAAATAATCCCAAAACACTTAGGCACGGTGCATTAACTCCCTCCTTGTTTCTTATTTCGTCACATATCAACCAATGAGAGATGTGGGCCGTGCATCCTTTCAATGACTTGGGACTACCAAACATGACATGCAGTGTTTAGTTCATTGCATGTAATCCTGAGTATAGGCATCGTGTTCGGCATCCCATAGTCAGCCTCACCGTCTGCAGTCACTATCATCATGGCTGTAGAGCTAGCCTGCTTACAACTAGCCCTGTTCGACATAATTTCCCGTGCGTAGATGCCCGTGCATTGCACGGAACACCAAGATTGGGGGTGTACGGCTCCGGCAGCGGCCAACACGCCAGATTTTTCCACGGCCTTCTAAATGTGGTGGGGAGGAGATAAGGCTGATTGTGAGAGACAAGGAGTTGTTTGTAAATAGGGAACAAGTGTGAGCATCTTTTTGCAAAAATGGAGAAGCTTGGCTTGTATCCGTCAGATCTAGATACGACGGCTATTGGTCAAAGATGGGAGGCACAACATCATCACCAACTCAGGACCTGTTTGATTCGCAGGATTTTGAAAACGCAGGAATAGGACACGGCAATATTACAAGTTTCAAACTGATATTACAAATGTTAGGAGTAATGTTGAACCTACGAAGAGGGAATTACTAGGAAGTTTACGTAAGAACTTTCGTTACTTTAGGTGGATGCAACATTATCATACAAACTAAAATCCACCGCCCTGACAAGTCACTAATGGGCAAATAAGTTTTCGAGTGTCTGGCCACTTGATGTTTCAAAAACAAATTCAGCTTCTGCGGAGACTTTGTCATTTAGGCTTAGACGCTTGTGGTGATCAGCACGCCATTCATTGTTGAACCAGAGAACGCCAAACCTCATTACCTTGAGCACACTTGCCTACAGAACAAAGAACTTGTCCAATTTAATCTCAGATGTGTTGCCTCGGTAGTCGATCAAATCAATTTCAGTAAGATGGATATCAAGGCATTCGATGAGATTGTTATAGTGCGGCACATTTTTCACTTTCGGGTCTTTTTTATCTGCAAAAGAAGAGAACATATTAGAGCAGATGGCTGCATAAGATTGCCGTGTCATCAAGAGGTACCAATATCATTCGCTCATTTGATAGGGTTGGCTGGCTAGTGATATTTTTTTCACTCTCTCTCTCTGTCTCTCTCTCTGTGTTTCCTCTCATTTAACTAGGAGCACGTGAAGAGCTTGGGCATTTGTTGCCTTCCACTATGTGGCCGATGCCATATTTCACAAAAGTATGCCACATAATACGCATCGATGTCAAATCAAAAGATTTTGGCACCGCTCTCGCGATGTGAGAGAGTTGGCACCGTTGTGCACACATACCCACATGTATAAACAAATCAATCAAACCAACTACACCAGCCTCTCACTCTCCCAAACAAGTGTTTTTTATTGCCTCGGTCCTCTCTCTCTCCCACGCAGTGTTTTTTCATTGCATGAGTTAATTTGGCACCGGAGCAAAGTAGGAGATCCATATTGGGCACCAGGTGAGCAATGGAGGGGCATCGATGCCAAATGCATCACATGTGAATTTGGCAGATGTTTTGGCCTACATAGCCCACTTTTGTACTCCCTCCATCCCAAAATTCTTGTCTTAAATTTGTCTAAATACGGATGTATCTAGTTACATTTTAGTGTTAGATACATCCATATCTAAACAAATGTAAGACAAGAATTTTGGGACGGAGGGAATACTACCTCGTATTTAGTATAAAATTTTGACCATAGATTTACCTAAGAAAATGCCAATGCATGTCACTAAAAATTACACCATTTGAAATTATGTTCAAATACGAATCCAACGGTATAGTTCTTAGTGACATGCATTAACATTTTGTCAGTTAAATCTACGGTCAAATTTTGATACTACAAAATTGGAAGAGTAAACCAGGACGGAGGTAGTACTTGCTCTTAGGGTAACCATTGAGTTACTGGAGTAGTCTAAGTTACTTTCCACTATGACTAGCCTAGGCTACTATAGTAGTACAGCATAAAAACGATGCAGGTGATCACGTGAGAAAAAAAATACTAAAAACATTTCTTTCGGTGCAGTGTGTAGATGCAGTTTTGAACACTACACTTGTCATGTAATTTGGGAAAATTACAAAAAAATTGAGCTACGTTGTGATTACCGTTTACTTATAGGAAACAAGTTTCACCTCGATGAGTAGCTTCTCTATGCATGGAAAGCATGTAAGGAATCCAACAACTTGATCCAGATTGGGACCGATAGATTTTAGTGCTAAGATCTTCACTGTGCGCATGGACTGGGTCATGCTTGTGGGAATCATTTTCTAGAAGACGGTCGTAAATACATCAAGAAGAAATTTAAAAATGTGAATTTCAATAAGACGGAGAAGAAGATGAGTGCTGTACGTGAACGATTACGGATCCAATAAAGAGTTCGGAGAATTTGGCAGACGAGTACACCAACGCTGTCAATTTTGGCGCGTCAATGACCCTGATTTTTGTTGGACCTTCTAGATCCCATACAAGCAATCTCTCAAGGAAAGGCGCATTGTCAATGACCATAACATGGAACAACTGGTGTGATATCTTCCCAATTGATGTCTTGTTGCGGGGCCAGCAAGACACATAAATCCATCGGAGATTCATCAGGGCGATGTGGAGGCTAATGAACCCGTGGATCTTCTCAAGACAAAGGTACTCGAGCGCAGTACAGCTGCGGAGCAGGTGCTCCATAGCCTTCTATGAGATGACAACGTCGAAGAGGTCGAGCTGCTTGATTAGAGGGAGAAGAAGGGCGGGCGCGACATTAATCTGGGGAAGATAGCAGGAGTTAAAGTTGGCGTGGCGCAACATTGGCGTGAGGCGGAGCTTGGACGGTGGTAGAGAGCGACATCGTCCAGCTTCAATGCTGAGCTCCTTGAGCTGATCTAGGGCGGGGGATAAGAACCACTCGTCGAACTTGGGTTGGACCTTGCAGTTGGTACCGAACATGCGGATGTCAAGGCGTCTGGTTGGCCCAGGGTGCGATGAAAGGATCTTGGAGACTGCGGCCATGCGTTTGCAATCCCTGTCGAAAAGGCAGCTGTCGACGGTGAGGTTGAGGGGGACGCAGCGCCAGAGGGGGCACCACCGCCGGGAGAGCAGGGCGGTCCGCACAGCAGATTTGGTGGGGAGGAGGCCGATGATGACGAGCAGCATGTCATCGGGGAGGCTGCTCATGAAGTCCAGGCTCGCCGGATGCGGTTTTGGCTCGAGCCGCCTCCGCTTGTTGGCTGCCTCGCTGTCCATCTCAACCAGCGGCGACGCCGGTGTACACGTGTGCTGGGTGTGCGCGAGTGCGTCCTTCTGTGCATGTCGCCGCGCAATGGTGAATTGTGCGCAAGTGCGTCCTTCGCACGCAAGAAGTTTTCCTCAATGCGCCCTCAATTTACTAGCGTACGGTGTGCTACCCCGAGTGGTTTCAACTTTGTTTACTTCACCGCGTGTCAGATGGGCCTCTAGTTTACTTATTTTCACCCACTGCCACATGGGCCAGCACACCAAGATACAGAACACGAGCTGACAAGGCAGCATGTGGATTGGTTGACCGGTCAACTAAACAATATACGGAGCTATACGCTGACACAGTGAGCGTATAATCCATCGGTATAGAGAGTTCGAGTGAGAGGGGAGGCCCGTGAGAGATAGCAGAGAGAGAGAGAAAGAGCTAGTCCCTCCGTTCGATAATGTAGTTCCAACATTTTTTTAAGTCAAACTTTTTAGATTTTGACCAAGTTTATAAAGAAATTACTTATATCTACAATACCAAAGATAAATGATAGTATGAAGTAAGTACATGTTGTGATGAATCTAATGATCGTTCTAGATGTAAATGTTTTTCTCCACATATACCTGGTCAAACTTTTCTAAGGTTTGACTTTTCAAAACATCCATATGCTTATGGACGTGACAGAGTCCCTAACGAGAGAGAGAGAGAGAGAGAGAGTGAAAAAAGTGTGTGTGCGTTTCTGAAAGAGACATGGACAACACACGATAAAAGTAGAGAAAAAGCATGCGTGTCTTATGCAAACATATCACACATGCATCTTCGACAACGGAGGCAAGGTGAGGAGATAGTGTGTGGTTGTTTGGAACCGAGAGAGCAAGACACCTAGCACGTGGCCAAGAGGGGTCTGACAAACAAGGGAGAGAGGTTGAGAGAGACGTATGGAGAAAATGTAGACATGGGGAGGAGAGAGTGTATGTTTGTCATAGAGAGATCCCCTGGAAGATCGTGATGGACTAAATGGGTGGGAGATCGAGTGACAAGGTGTGTGCGCGATAGAAGATGCCCCGAGAGATATCGAGATAGACGTATGGATGGAAGGAGACAATACGGTGTGTTCCTGATGGCTATTAAAGAATAATCATACTTAGGAGGGGGGAGTGCTTGCCGTATGGAGTGAGGGATTATGGTTACTTAGGGGGGTGCAGTTTCACATGGAGAGAGAACAAGAGGCGGAGAGTGTTGGATGGGTTATTATGTATAGCTATGAGCGAGACATGTGTATGTGTGGATCCAGGGAGATATATGGTCAGTTGGCTTGCATCCTGAGCATGCTTTTGCCTGGACTTTTGGGGTTGTTGGCTTAGATTCATGCACCTTGTTTGGTTGCTACCCCTGTGAAAAAGAAAGCCCGCCTGGCATAGGTTCCCTTGCACTTTAATTAGCCTGGCTGGACTCCATACACTGCAAGTAGCCTGGCCCAGCGATACAATTTCGAACGCCTGGCCGTGCCTGGTCGTGCGGCCACGAGGCTAACACAACATGGATGGATATTAGCATTAAATAATTGATGCATGGATTGATTGATGGGACGTTGATGCTTTGCCTGGCCCAGGCATGAACCAAACGCTTTAGCACCAGACAAGCCTGGCCAGGCAGAAATATTTTCCATCTCACGTCCACACCAGGGAGTATCGGCCATCAAGGCATGAGGGTCAGGTCACGAAGCAAACTGACCAGTAAAGTTTGAGAGAGATTGAGGAGCCCCGATAAGGCTGAGTGGTGCGTCAGATAGCTGAGAGGCGGAAAGAGATATTCCATCCGCTCGATAATGCAGTGCATGTAAATTTTTTAGAAGTCAAACTTTGGAAACTTTGATCAGGTTTACGCAAATGTTATTTATATCTACAATACCAAAGATACATCATACAAAACTACATCTCATGGTGAATCTAATGGTATATGTTTGCCGTACTAGATGTAATTCTTTTTCTCCACGTACATGGTCAAACTTTGTAATGTTTGACTTTTCAATAAATCTATATGCTATGGACAGAGGAGAGTGCCTCAGTCGAGACAGATCAAGTGCGTGTGAAGGAGAATGAGTAAGTGTGCAAAAAGAGTATCTGTGTGAAAGAGAAAGTGACAACAAATGATAAATTAGAGAGAGAGTGTGTTTTTTTGTTTCTTATGCGAACATATCACGCATGCATCTCCGAGATGGAAAAGCGAGGCGAGGAGATACACGAAGATAACTCGTGTGTGATTGTTTGCAACGGAGAGAGACACCCCTATAGCACATGTCCAATAGAGGTCTGGCCAACAAGGAAAAAAAGTCGAGAGGGACACATGGATGGCATGGACGCATGGGGAGGGAGAGAGGGTGTGTTGTGATAGAGAGATCCCCTCGAGATCGTGAGGGGACTATATGGGTGGGGGATCGAGGGAGTGCGTGCGCGATAGAAAGATGCCCCGAGAGAAATCGAGATAGACCATGCACATGTTTGAGATGGAGACTAAGATTAGCTAGTCATATACATATAGGGGGGACTGCGTGTGCCTCCAATTGAGTGAGAGACCATCATACTTGGCTAGCTGGGCATGAGATTGTGTGTGTGTGTGTGTGCGTGTGAGATGGAGAGAGAACGAGGGAGAGAGATAGAGTTTTAGACGGGCTTATCGAGTGCGAGTGAGATATGCATGTGTATGTGTGACCCAGGTGGATGGAGAGTTTGAGAGAGGGGGGGGGGAGCTCCGAGACGACATAGTGGTGCGTGAGAGAGTTACGGGCAAAGAGCCAAGGAATTTGTGTGCGTACGATGAGTGCACCCAAGATATCTAGCTTGGACTAGCTAGAGCATCATACATTGTGTGCGAGAGAGACCTATAGATGGTGTATATATGCATGCGAACTAGAAAGACCCCCCCCCCACACACACCAAGAGAGAGAGAGAGAGAGAGAGATGGAGAGAAAGGGAGAGGGACCAACAAGGTTTTTGTGTCGGATGCGTGCAACATAATTGAAGATTGTCGACGAGAGAGAGAGAGAGAGAGAGAGAGAGAGAACAGGAGTCCGGGAGAGGGGGAGGTCGCGTTTTATGCATCAAAGAGTGATATAAACCATGTTTCGATATAAACTTGCATTCAAATATTTAAATTGGATAACATGTTGTATTCAATCCACACATGAACGGATATACGCGTATATCAAACAAGTTCATTAATTTCACTTTCAACATGTTCATGGAGTACTATAATACTGTACAACATGCTACTCGATTGAGGTGTTCAATTTTGGATTTAGTTCACTATTTTGACCTACTGAACGAGCTATTTCATTGAATCGAGATATTTCATTTTGGGTTTGATTCGCGTTTTTGAGTGGGTCAACTATTTGTCATATAGTAAATCGCTAGCAATGAGCATGTAAAAACAAATTACTCCCGAGCATCATCTCTCCATCTAAAAAAGAAGTGGCAAGCTAATATTTCAAAATTTGATTCGAATCGACTTGGTAAGGTAGACGTGGATGCTCGTTCTCCCAAAATTTGAACAAGCCGTTAGACATCCTCTCTGCTCGGTGGAATGCGCCCGAGCAAATAAATGGAAGACGTGAAATTAACGTCCTATATGGGACACACATCAATTGGCGCGTTGTACATCGAGGGTAGGTTCATAACTTCATCCAAGCGCGCCTTCTCCTCGGCCGAAATGACATGTGCCGAAAAATTCATAAACCATGGTCGGCAAAACACGCTCTCCTCGCCCGAAATAGCTCGTGTCCACTATTTCAAAACACGCTCTCCTCGCCCGAAATCGCTCGCGCCCACTATAGATCAAAACACGCCTTCCTCACCCGAAATCGCTCCCACCCACTATTTGGGGAGAAGCAAAGTTACTCTACTATCCCGACCCTCAGTACACAGACCCAAGCTGAGAAGCCTATAGGCAAGGTAGAACTGTAACTCCCCCTCACATTTCAGACAAATGCGTCCGTAAGACATGGTTCCACTCCCCTCCCATTTCCCCCCTGCCCGCCCCCATTCATACCTCGTGGGCGCCAAATCACATTCTCCCCAGGTAGCTCCCTTCTCCCGAGCCGCGAAACCTCAGCCCCACCTCCATGGCGCCCCTACCGCATCAATTTCACTGCCGCCCTCCTCCCCAATGCCGGAGACGCTGTCCAATTGTCGTCGTGCACTAGGCCGTGTGCCTCTTACTCCGTGCTGCTGGTGCTGCCTCGACGACGGCCGCGTGAACCGTACCGGAGCCGATTCACCCCCGCTGTTGCTCACGGTGCTGGATCGGCTCCAACTTCGGATCCGTCCAGAGTCCTGGCACTGCTTCCGCGTAGCCGTCGACCGCCGCGACATTGCTCTTTCCCTGCCGCCGGTCGCCACCGCAACCGCGCCGGCCTCACCGACTCGACAGCTGGACCTGCCTACTTCACCATGCCGCCAGATAGGTTGCACCCTCATCTCAAATCACTTTATTTAGGCATCAGTTGTCTGAATTTTTATTCTGGGCCAATCGATTCCCAATGGGAAGCAGCACCCCTCGAGGCGGCGGAGCTCCTAGGTTGTCGGTTGGCTGGTGTCTAACATAAGGGTGCGGTGCCGCAACTTCGCCGCGGAAGCAGCGCTTAGATAGCTATCTTTTAGAGTTGCGTGGGTTGAAGGTACTATAGCCGCCGGATCTGGATGACGGGGAGTCTTTGTGGATTGGCCCGGGGGCGGCGCAACCACGACAGAGTGGTGGGGTGGGGAGCGGGGTTTTGGTCGGGGCCACGGACGGCGGAGGCAGGCTGATCTGCCGTTGGTCGCTGGCTCTTCGGGGAAGATTCCGAACAGTGTCAGCCGGGAGGCACAAGACGACCATCAAGCCATCCGGCGTAGATCGGACATTACCAAAATAAAATAAAATCATGTGACCCCAATTTAGTCTTCAGTCAACAGATGTGTGACCACTCTCGTACCTTGATGTTGATCTCTTAGTGTATTTCTTCAGATCAAAGAGATATGTCGTTCTTAACATTATGCGTTATCTGCATCTTCAGACACACCGTCTTCCGACTCACCGCAACTGCTCCAACAAGGGAAGCATACACCAGAAGGGAGCTATAGTCCCCACTCAACAGTTCCCTGCATCGAATGCGCATGCCCGACATGGACAGCGACAACAACTGTAGGGCCATCGACAACTCAGCACATGATGCTCACTCCTATGGATGGCAGCCAGATAGGTTGTACCCTCATCTTACTTGTGTGCAACATTTATGGCTTTGTTATTCATCTAAGCATGGAAAATAGATCATTACATTTCACTGTATATTCATGCTGATCTCTTACAGGTCTTGTTCAGGAGTTCACGCTGTTCCACAGTTCAGCTAAGGTACTTGTTCTTTAGGTAACACTGTTCCATAGTTATCATCCATCAGCCAATGCTATCCCATAGGCCGGTGATTATAGTATTATACCACTTCTAGTATTACCTATGTTGTTCTTTAATACTTTTGTGTGCCATCTAGTTAATCTCGAGTAGAAACGATACATATTCTGTAGCTTTCATCTGTGTTCTCCCTTTAGTTTATGAGACCTGTTGCTGCTAGTTAACCCCAGTCCTACTATTTATGTCATCTCCTACAGGCACTCATTACATAAATCTAACTACTAGTTGTCTTCCATGCATGTCAGATATAATTGCACACACTGATATATCCACAAGAACCTCACGGAGCAATGTAAAGGCCAATAAACTTGATGTCAATAATACCCAATATGATGGAACATGTAAAGGCGGTTCTTCAGAAGACTTGAAGAAAGATGATGAATCCTCTTCACCCCACAAGGTCCTTGCTCTAACTTGGCCTGTGATATGGGTACAACATGCATATAATGTCCTGGAGTGTATCTACTCTGTTGCAATGCCATGTGCTTAGCATGTTGATCATGCATGTAAATATGTCATGCCTTCCCGTTTTTCAGTACCTATTCCATTAATGATAACATGTTTTCAAATTCAAGTATTGTCATTCTACTCTATCGCAATGCCATCTGCTTAATTTGGACATCATGCTTCTGAATATCTTATGCATTGTTATTCATCAGTATGTACTTCATCTGTCTGCCATACCATGTTTTTTTACATTGAAGTGTTGTTCTAGTGCTCTGTTGCAATGCCATCTTATTTTCCCAATCATACACGTGTATGTTGCCTTACTTATTTCTGTACATATTCCGCTAGCATATAGTTTTACATTCAACTAGTGTTTTTTTGCTGTGTTGTCCTGTCGTATCCCTAGCTCTTACACCATAGTCCCTCCGTCCTGATTACATGTTGCCGAAATGGATAAAAAAGGATGTATCTAGAACTGAAATACGCCTAGACCCATCCATTTTTTTCCGGATGGAGGGCATACATGTCAATATGTCATGCCTTTCTATTCTTCAGTACCTATTCCATCTCTTTGCTGTCGCATGTTTTATAATTAAAGCACCATTCTTCTATACAAGGCATGCAAGGGGAAGACGACTATGTTAGAATCTGAAGGGTCACAAACAAGGCCTTTGCAAAAGATCCAAACTCCAGGAGATAATAAACCAACTCCAGTTTTTATAGATACTGCTCCAGCATAGAGAAACCCAACTCCTACTAATAATAAGCAGATTCCAGTGGCCAAAGAACTAGTCCGCTCCAGTCCAGCAAAAATATGTCAACTCAATTCTAAGAAGCGTGTGCGTATCCTTGCATCATGAAATTTTATAGCATGCTGATCATATTTTCTACATGTTTCTTACCCATCTCTGTTTTAGAAAATAAGCTTGACAGATAGAAGAATTTCTGCAATGGTATCGTTTATGAGGAAAGATTCTTGCAGGAATTCTCTATGCTCCAATGTAGATGTAAGTACCTGTTGTATATCACTATATTTTTACATCAACATGTATTTTGTTAATCGGTGTGAATCCAACCTTTATCTGATCTAAATTTAGTTGTAGCAAAATGTATGATTAAAGGCCACAATGTTGATTTTTGTAAGGAAAACTGCCTGGTAGTTTTGCATCCTGAGCTGCATGAGTGTACTATCTCATATCAGTGGGTTTGAATACTTTGGTTCTGAAGTGGGTTTTTCAGTGTTTTTTTACTGTGTTGTCCTGTCGTATCCCTAGCTCTTACATCATACTCCCTCCGTCCAGATTAAATGTCGTAGAAATGGATAAAACTGGATGTATCTAGAACTGAAATACGCCTAGACCCATCCATTTATTTCCGGATGGAGGGAATACATGTCAATATCTCATGCCTTTCTATTCTTCAGTACATATTCCATCTCTGTTGTGGCATGTTTTATAACTGAATCACCATTCTTCTATATAAGGCATGCAAGGGGAAGACGACTATGTTAGAATCTGAAGGGTTACAAACCAGGTCTTTGCAAAAGATCCAAACGCCAGGAGATAATAAACCAACTCCATTTTTCATAGATACTGCTCCATCACAGAGAAACCCAACTCCCACTGATAATAAGCAGATTCCAGTGGCCAAAGAACTAGCCCGCTCTAGTCCAGCAAAAGAATGTCAACTCCATTCTAAGAAGCGTGTGCGTATCCTTGCATCATGAAATTTTATAGCATTCTGATCATATTTTCTACATATTTCTTACCCATCTCTCTTTTAGAAAATAAGTTTAAACGATAGAAGACTTCCTCCATTGGGATCGTATTCGAGGAAAATATTTTGCGGGAATTCTCTGTGCTCCAATGCTGATGTAAGTACCTGTTGTATATCACTATATTTTTACATCAACATGTATTTTGTTAATCGGCATGAATCTAACATTTATCTGACCTAAAATGTTAAAGGCGCCAATGTTGATTTTTGTAAGGACAACTGCCTGGTAGTTTTGCATACTGAGCTGCATGAATGTAGTATCTCATATCATGCACATTACTGAATTGTAGTGCTTCTCTGGTTGCCCATTCATTCATTGTGTTAATGTTGCTTTCGTACTACCTTACCTGGCTGATGATAGCTGTGCCATATTGTGTTAATTTGGTGTAGGCTAGTTGCCCAAACGTTCGTTGTGTCAATGTTGCTTTCCTATTATCTGACTTGGCCAATGATAGCAATGCTAGTGTGTTAATTTTGTGCAGGCTAATGAAGATAAGAAGACAAACTCTGAAAACAACAAGGCAACCCCATTGTTTCTTTCCAGTAAATCTAGGCCAGGTAATTATGGCAATAACTCATGATTAATCTATTTGGTTCCCGTCCTAATTTATGTTGTGATGCAGTGGTCGAGACACTCTCCACTATCAATAATACATGCCTACCAAAATCGCCATCTGAATCTGTTCAGTATCCGATGTCTCGAATGCAATGGAATAAATGTATGTTTGTGAACCAATTAATGGCCGAAGCAATGATGGAAATGGTGGATGAATCAGAGGTGCAGAGTCGTGCGACACAACAACTGATTAATGTTTTCAGAGACAGTGTAGCAAAGTAGCAAGAACTTGCCAACATGCTTATGGGCGTCATCTGTGCTGAGGTTGCAGATTGTGACATTGTAGATGGTTAGGTTCTGCTCATTTATTTTCACTGGCATCAATCTTTGATTGCCCAGTGGATGTAATTTCCTGTAATATATGATGGATGTGCAACGTTATTCCCTGTATGTCGTGCCTTTGCTTGATCGGTATTGGTCCTGTGCATAATTGCTCGTCGTAATGGGCTCAAATTATCTAATTTGGCCTAAAGACATGTACGAACTTTAGTGGGCCCATTAAGTTAATGGGCCGTTACTAGGCCGAAAGTTAATGGTCGGCCCTCTTACCTCCCGGGTCGTTAACAGGCCGACATCGAAGCGGGCAACAGGTGGCCCCAATTTATTTCACAGGCCGTTACTAAGTTTGGGCTACATATGGCCCAACTATACTGTAGGCCTTTAATAGGCCGAAAGAGACAGCGGGCTTGTACTGGACCATGAAGACCATGGGCCGCTAAGAGGCTGAAAGTCGGGTCGTATTGTAAATGGCCCAACTGTATTGTGGGCCTTTAGCAGGCCGAAAGAGAAACCGGGCTGGTATTGGACCATGTAGGGCATGGGCCATTAAAAGGCCAAAACTAAGGTCCGACTACAAATGGCCCAACTCATTTATGGTCCGTTAACAGGCTGAAAGGCACACAGGGTCAGGAATTGGCCCAACACTTAAATGGGTCGCTAAAAGGCCAAAACTCAGGTCCGACTACAAATGGCCCAACTGATTTATGGGCCGTCAACAGGCTGAAAGTGACACCGGGCCAGAAATTGGCCCAACACTTAAATGGGCCGCTAAAAGGCCGAAGCTTAGGTCCGACAACAAATGGCCCATCAGATTTATGGGCCGTCAACAGGCTGAAAGACACACCGGGCCGAAAATTAGCCCAACATTTAAATGGGTCGCTAAAAGGCCGAAAGATGTACATCCTGAAAATTGGCCCATCCATTAAATGGGCCGTTAACAGGCCGGAATCTCATCGGGCCGATATTGAGCCCAAATATATAGTGGGTTGTTAACGGGCTCGAACTGACAATGGGCTGCAATTGTGTCAAATCTTTAACGGGCCGTTGACGGGCCGAATTGGCACATCTCGTATGGGCCGTGGGCTTAAATGGACCTGACACAAGTAGGTCTAATGAGTGGATGACATCTGTCCAAACGGTGAGGCAACACGTGTTTCCTACGGCCAATGATGATTTTACACGTGGAAAATCCCCGTTGGTCCGGGCTGCTAACGGGTTATCGGATCCAAAACCGGACCCGATAGCTTAACGGCATTCCATTACGGTGGATGCCACGTGTTGGTCACCCTTGACGAAAGCACTTCTGTGAAGTGCGATTTATTGTCATGGAAGTGGACACTTCCGTGATGATAATTTTGGTAATGTCATGGAACACTTCTACGACGGCACAGGTATGACTATCTTGATTCTGTCATAAAATCGTCATGGATGTACATGCATGACAAAAAATGCGACCTACTATGACAAACACGTATCATCACGGAAGTGTATTTTTTTTGTAGTGCCTGTTGGGTCCCTGGTGTTAGCCGCTCGTAGTGTAATCCTCTCATTTATTGACTACATTGACAATGGCGTGAGCCCCAGATGTCCAACCATTAGGAGGAACCATATTTTTGGGCTTGTAATATAGAGGCACTTGCTTGCGTACTGCCATGACGCTGGTGGGTCCCTACCGTCATCCTCTCCATGTACAGTCATCTCCTTGTTTCTCTCGGTTGTTGACGACGTTGCCAACGCAAGAGGGCGGCACACCGTGCACGGCGAGTGAACCAACGCCACAAGGTGGAGGACGACGGCGAGGCCTCGGACGGAATGAACAGGAGCCATGGAAGATGCGCCGGTCCAGTTGCAGGCGGACGAGAGTATTAGGGTTGAATGGTTCGGGTGCGGGTGCATGTTGGGGCTGACATTGCCGGAGAATAACAGGACGTGTGGGGGAATAGAGGGAGGGACTTGCCAACATTGGAGGGTACGTACGGTAGGGCGGCGGAGGCGCAACCAGCCATGGGAGGCGGGAGCAGGCGGATCCGACAGTGTGGTTTGGTTTGGGCGGCTGGAGGAAGAAGAAGACAAGAGATAGAAGATACACGACAGATGTTGGATGTCAATCCAACAGCTGGTATGCAGAATCATTTGTTGACTGGCTAGTAAGTCGACACCACCTTGGACAGGCTATTTCCTCGCAGGTCCCAAATGTCAGAATCCAAATCTGTCACGGCCATGCAGCCTTTCCTATGAGAATTTATAGCCCATTTGATGTGCTAGTTCGATAAGTTTGTGGGTGCTAGTGGGGCTAATCACTTGGCTTCTGTAATGCACAGTGAGCTCAAGCAGCCGGCGAGAGTGATGTTATTTCCCTTGGTTGGGATTTGTTACAATATTTCACTCTAAATTGAACAAATGGCAAGCCATTTGCCTTGTTTCAAAGAAAATATGACAGTCACAGCCGAGTTGAAAAGGGCAAAAACATCTAACTCCAGCTTACAAACTATACAAAAGCACGAAGGTTAATTGTTTATCAGGTTTACAAAAAACCCCAGGTTGAAAAGGGCAACAACATCTAACTCCAGCACTATTTTCGGCAGTCACAGTCAAATGGATCAGCCAGTTCATAGAATGAACATCCTGGGTCATAAAATTTACTGGATTATGACCACAATATGTTGTAAATAGAAGCCCAACATGTTCAGAAGCTCTTTTGCCCACCTGAAACTCCTTTTTTTGCTCTTCGACATACCCATCCGTCAAAACCATGCTGCTGATATACTTAAGCCTGATGGACAATAGTAACCTCGCATTCAGCAGGAAGAATGTGACAAATCTAGTGTTTACATGGTTGGCTACATATCGTTCTAGCGTTATTGTCTTTAATTGAATCTCATGAGAAGTGAGAAAATCCCGATGATTACGAATCCACCGATTGGTTATAACTTTCTTACCCCGTCATGTTGCCTAAATAGACATGAAGATTGAAAACAGTTAAGGTCTAAAAAAAGAGTGTCCAAAGAGCAACAACTGAGCGGTTAATTCTAGTACACTATATGTGGGCTTCTAGTGTGCGTGAAATTATCATCTTTATATACAACTTCTCCAGACATGGAAAGCATTGCAGCAAGCCAATAATCTTTTTTAGATCAAAACTATTCATTTGGATATATAAGATCTTGACAGAATCCAGCACCATTGATAGGCCATCCATGGAGAAACTCTTCATTGAGCATAGAACATAATATTAGTACAAAATGTGTACTCCAAGATGATATATAACTTATGCGCAGAAATTTAAAATGCATCTTATGGTTACAAGTGTAGATGATAATATAAAGTACCTGAAGACCGTGGAGCCAAACACCATATTGAAATGAGCACAGAGATCATATATTACACCCAAGATCTCCAGTTTAGGCGCATAGAGGAAGGTTATTTGCAACGGTGAATAACTAGAATCAAGGATCAACCTTTGAGGTGAAGGGGCATCTTGGATGATGAGCTACCTTCCATCAAAAGAAATTCCAATTCTTACAAGGTCAGGCGACTTTATTTGGAGACAACCGATTCTAACTGTGAAAAGAAGCACCAAGCACTCCAGGGAAGGGCAACTAGAGTGGATAATGCTATGCAATGAGGCCTCCGATATACGAACCCGCACAAGTGAAAGTTTCTTGAGAAATGGGAGTCGGAGGTTCAGTACTAGATTGTCTGGTAGGTAGCATAGTGCAAAGGTGGCGGTCTGGAGAGAGGAGGAAACCCATGAGATGGACATCAGAGCTGAGGGCACATGTACATGGCATTCGGTATGTGGTATGTGATTTCCAGGGGAATAGTAGAACTCAAGTAGCTATAGTTCTGTGAATTCAGGGATTTCAGGCAGGCGTCCACCGTGTAGGGCATGGTACGCTTGCTCAGGTAGCATGACGGGATGCAGAGGCTTTGAACGGAGCCCTGGTGGGAGGAGATGATGGCTCTGAGGATTTCAAAATCACTCAAGAGATATAGCTGACGATAGTCGAGATTAAGGGGCATGGCGCGCCATAGAGGGCACTACCGAATTGAGAGGACTTGGGTGCGGCAGCAATCCTTGGTGGGAAGAAGCAAGATGATCTACCCAAGGACAGCGTCCGAGAGATCGCTGATGCAGTCCACCCGAGATTCTACGGGTTCCTGGGATCCGGTGTGGGCGGGGTCGCCGCATCTCCCCACGCTGCCGCGTGCGGGATCTACAACAGGAGCCGCGACTGGCGGGAGCCTCATCTTCTTGGCGCTGGGGTTAGCCGACTCCATTTTCCTCGAGGGTGTCGTGTCGTGCTCATAGATTTGAGCAGAGTAACGAATGACGAGCCTAGTTGTAGTGCGAGTGAAGAAGAAGGGGAGCTGGGGTTTTTCTATAGTAGTGAGGAAGAAGGGGAGCCGGGGTTTTCTGTAGTAGTGAGGTGAGGAATTTGGAGGTACGAGTGGAGCGAGCTGACGTGAGGTGGGTGGGAGTGAGGAGGAAGAAGAGCACCCTGGTCTTTTTGGGGGGCGGTGTGCTGGGTGTGGGTAGCGCCTCTCATTCAGTAAATATATGGGCTTTTGAATTGATTTTACTATTTACTAGGGTGGATGTTCTGTTTTGTCTTGGGCCTAGAGAAACAATTACTAATAGTAAAGTGGAGACACTCTACAGCTACCCAGAAAAACAATTACTACTAGTACAGTGGATACAATACCGCTTCTGGCTCCTCCTAGGTCATCGAAATGTCTCCATCTACTGAATGCTGTTATACTTTTGTTCACCGACATGCGGGCCATGCAGTGCGCGGGCCCAAATGCCATCCACCAAATTAGAAGGTAGTATGCAGGCGGAGAGTCACCCCGATCGTAGCGCGGCAGTAACGAGCCATCGTATCACAAAACCCCACCTCCCCGCAGTCTAAGTTTGACGGACGAACCAACCATCATTTCACTCTTCGCTAAATCCTCTTCTCCCTCACCGTCTTCAAGAAAGGCAACACTCACATCTACCACTGTTCTTCTCTCCCAACGAAGGGAAGGTAAGCGGACCCGTGATATTGGTATATTTTTGTTCAAAGAAAAAAAAACGTTTGCAAAGCAGTAACCGATCCTCACTCTCTTTTTTGTTTCATTGTCATTGCGATTGTGTTTTCCTTTCAGTGGTCTCCTAGTATTCGTCAGTTTCATGATGGACCAAGGAGAACCAGGCAAAGATCTGCTAATATTGGAGCAGATGCGGGAGGCTGATCCCCATGAGACAGAGAGCTCCAAGAAGATGGAGGCAGCCACCGAGCCGACCCTAGATACGCTCACGGCCACTACTGAGATGGTCAATGCCCCATTTAAGGTTACAGCTCCCGTGGCACTGCAGGAGCAGTTTTCCCCATTCGAGGATGTGTCCCCCCCCCCGCTGAGCTGCCCAAGGTGATTTTCTTCTTTGCCGATCTCGATTGTGCTTTTTCATCTAAGTATGTGGTGATGAATAATGCAAAATTTTATTAGCTTCGATGCCATGCTATACATAGTGGTTTAAATAACTTTTGTTTCTTATACTGGAAAGTAATTCATAATTTGTTTCTGTTTCAGTTAGAGCCCTAATGCAGACAAGGATTGTGTGGTTGTACATGTCACTCGCTATGAGGCGGATGACTTGAATATACGCACTAGGAAAATAGAGTTCTTAGGCTGTTGGATCCTGGAAGCCATTTGCGCTTATACCAGTGAAGAGTTGTATTGCAGCCTCGCTGTTGTCAGGCGTGTTGTCCAGGGTGTACTGAAGCACAAGAAGTTCAAAGCTACTCCTTTGTTTGTGAGGCATACTGTTCTTGTCAAGCTTACGCAGGAAGATGATGTGGCATGCCTCCACAAACAAGTTTATGAGTGGCAAGGCCACAAGGTTGTCTTCATGAAGGTTCACATGATTGAGCTCCTGCCAGACGTCCTCAATGATGTTCATGGCAAGGTCCGTCTAGTGTCCAGCCCAAATTAGATCGAGGCATGGAATAGTTGCCCCAACTAGTGTTTAATAGTAGTTTGGATTGTGTCTAATTATCCGAACCTTGCCTATTACCGAGCCCTCTGGGGCTAGTACTCTATTTGAATCTGTGGGAACTGCTGCTACTTTTGTGTGCCCATGAATCATGTGAGAACCATCATAATTGTTGCCGAAACAGATGCGTCCTCACTAGTTTTTCATGAATATGGCATGGTAAGACATAACTTGTCACGGTTTATCATACGAGCAGTGTGTGTTTTGATGAAATAAAGTACTCCTTCGAGAACTGTGCACCGACGTATACTTAAGTACTTGTAAACACTGTTGGTGCTATCCCACTTGTAAGCAGCTGTGCAAAACACGGCACATTGGCTCAGCTCGCTTCAACACTAGGCTATCGACCAGCTAACAGTCAACAATCTGTTGTCTAACATGTAAGCAACTATGTATCTTGTTACAGTGGTTCATGCAGTTAACTGAGGCCACAACGTAAATTCCAAATGTTCACACGCTAGTCCAGCGTTCATGTGGAACACTCACATTAAACTCGGCTTCATAAAAAATTTGAAAAGCATAAGTTAAGCAATTTTATACATCTCAATGATTCATAGAACATAACAAACATATAGTAGTTCATAGCAAAAGACAAAGTTGCGAGAAGGTTTACAAATCAGGAAACAACAAGCAAGGCTTCTCTGAGCAAAGGGCCTCCCGGCAGGCTTAAATTTCCTAGAGTTCACTCTGGTTTTTTCTTGTTGCCACCATCCAGGGTTAGGTTCTCTCTTTCCAGATTAACCAATTATAATTGCGCTCTCAGCTGGAATGTTGAACTAAACCATGCAGTGTACTTACCAGCTGAAATTCTTGTGCATTCCACTAAATTTAAGCACCGCTATTTGCACAAATAAGCAGACCACAATGCCTCTTGTCCGCGCACCTATCCAAAAAACCGCCGTGCAGCCGAGCCACCTAGTCCTCGGTCCATGGATGAACTGGTAGAAAGTTGTTTTCGCTCGTCCCTACACTGCAATCAGGAAGTAAAACGTAAGAATCAACTTCTTTTAGATTGCGCTGGTCATTCTACCTAGTGACTACCAATGTAGGATACCTGGAAGACGGGTGGTTAGACGATGGAAGTGAGGGATAGCCATCTCACTTTGCACAGTTCTACTAAAACTGAGGTGTGTGCTTTTGATTGCGCGGATAGAAATGATACGGAGACAGACATCCCGAAACGATATGGAGAAAAACATCCCTATTAGCGCAAATACGAAATACAGTTATTTAAACAGTGACAGTTATTTGCAGTGGCGTATGATTAATAGCAGGGTCTATTGTGTTATAGTTGGCACTAGATTGACAGTATGAAAGTGTCCTTAAGAAGTACCATCACATCACATCAACACTTCCACTAGATTAACATGCAGAACAATAGCATTAGTATTACTGTCATGAGAGTAGCACATGGTCAGTAAATGTGCAATCAAATTTGTGCAGTTCCACTGGGATGAAGCAATGTTAGCGGTGTGAGATTTAAGTGTAACTTCAAAAACACAATTCATGGGAAATAAAGCAAGATGGAAGCACTTCATAAAATGGTGGTGGCATTGCTTCAATTTATCAACGGCACTAGACCATTACTTATAGTGACATTAGGTGGCATTGCTTAATGCTTCATGTGATTTTACATTAATGGTAGCGATATGGGCTAGGGACAGCTGGGGCATAAGTAGATGTGGTTGCCAAGAGCAACAAACACTCAGGCAGCATGTCTGCATTTGTCCCATTTTTATCTCCTCGTCAACATTTTCCTATGTGAGCACAGGAAATCTAGACCTACTCATTCTCATTTGCGTTGTCCCCCAACACCCGCCACTTTCTTTCCTTTTTCAACCAAGAGATAGGTCCACTTTCCCCCACCCTTCGCCATCCACCATGCTTTCTTCGTATTTTCAACCAAGAGACCGGTTGGGTAGCCAGTATCTACTACTTTCCCCTGTATCCTCTTAGATCCAAGTCCTAGATTCATGCTACAGCTTTCCCACTTTCCTCCCTCTTTGAACCAACTCTTAGAGTCGACTGTATGAACTAGCTTTACCTCTAATAATAGTAAAAGTCTAGGTGGCTTTGGAACAGCGGACGGAAGTAGAAAAAGATCTACACGAGACCAAGTGGGGAGCTGGGGCAGTAGAGCAAGACAAGTTTCGAAGGAATATATACCTGAGGGTCGTCGGCATGTGGCAAAGACAGCGTCGGGAGGCCGCATGGCCACAATACTGCAGGGAGGAAGAAGGGGTCGGAGGCCCTCCCGAGCCGGCACTCTCTTGGAGAAAATGGCACGGCCGCAGATCGGGACGCGCGGGCAGCCATTGGTCTCCTCCCTCGCCGCCGACGACAGCGTGAACAATGCACCTACACCCCTGCCCTGGTCGAGGTTGTCCGGTCGGATTTGTGACCAGCCATGAGCTGAGAGGGAGTGTGGCCACCTATGTCTTGTTTTGATCTCGAGAGCATGAGAGAGTGAACGAGAGGAACCCTATTAAAGCAAGCTCTAAGGCTCCTGCTTATATATATAGTGGAGTGATTTTGTTGTACCAGCTTCAAAAAATGCGCTCCTACGTGTACCCGTGAGTGGGTGTGAGAGAACTAGTGCGTGCGTGCACCGCTTCTCTTCATGAGAGTACAATATACTATGCCCAAAGAACGTTCACCACAAGAGTAATAGTATAACTGTGTGACGTGTGAGCTAAAATAAAATGTGCGCGACGTCTTTTGTTTTTTAGAAGTTCTGAGGGTAGGGTGTGAAAAGCACATATGTGTGTGATGTCTACCTGCAGATAGACGGTGGGTGCGAGAGGACTCGGGAGAGTCATGACTCGTGAGGGTGCGTGTGCGTGAGAGAGAGGGGGCACGTATCAATGCAATGCATGTGTCCGTAAATCATTATCCGACAAACATTCGCCACAAGTCTTTTCCTGACGAACACCGTAAGAACCGTTAGATCGGCATCCGACAGTGTCAGTTTTGCCATGTCATTTAACAGAACAGCCACTCCTCCTACACACAAATCTTCCACGTGAGTGTTAACAACTGCCGTATGCTCCCTCTGTTCCAAAGTGTAGTGCATATAACTTTATTGAAAATTCAAACCTCACAAACTTTCACCGAGTTTCCATGTACTAAATTACACATGTAGAATACCCTGTATATATCATTTCATTCATCTTCGAGAGGTAACTATAAAGATGGGGGAGAAGTCTACAAAGAAAGACCATCATATCACCTGCAGCAATTTCAACCATCCTTTGGTGTGGAGGAATATCATAGGAACTCTATATGATATGATTTTTATAGGATTTTTTTCCTTTAGAGCCAATTGGTTAATAGGAAATAAACATGATATCATTTCTATAGATTTAGAGCCACTTGGTTCATATGAATGGACTCCTATACTACCAAATTACATCTCTTTTCTAATCCCTCCTCATAGGAATTGAGATAAATGCCATCTCTAGATTCAATAGGAAAGTTCCTATGATGTGAACCAAATGACATCTCTTTTCGAATCCCTACTCATAGGAATTGAGATACTCCATGTCATCTCTTTCCCTACAACTTCCATGTATACATCTTCTATTCCTAAATAGCTAGTACAACCCACTAGTAGCTTTTTTTCCAAGACATGCAACTATGGCACAAGAACTATATAGTGTGCGAATAACTTTGAAAGATGGTCGTTGTATGAAGCTAATCCGACAGTGCCGATATGGCAAATCCGAGCACTACTGGCAGTTGGATATCATCAACATTCCACCAGATCTGCCACATGTACAATTCAGAAGACTCCATGGTTGAACTTAAGCATAATGCACAAACCTCAAAACACAAGCACTTCTCCTTTGTTCTAGAATCTTCCGTATCATAATTGATTATTTTTCTAAATGAATTGCCATTATTTGTTTTTTACTTTATGCTATACAATGCACAACCCCATGAATCTTAACATTTTTATAAAACTAATTTATTTTGAATGAGATGAACTATAAGAACTAAACGAAGATCTACATCATGCATATATGACTCAAAGCTTTACATGCTATAGTGTGTATTTATTCATAATTTGGTTTCAAAATCATGTGTACCTTACTAGTTTTGAGTAGAGTAGCAAATTTCATGCAGGCCCGGGTATATCAAAATGCAGTCCCATGCATCATTGCCTTTCGGTCGAACCTACGCCCACAATTGTTTGTACGTACTATATCTCCACTGGTCCCCGAACCCAAAATGCTGCCTCATTCCCGTAAAACCAAGCGGCCCACACATATTCAAGGTGTCGACTTGAACTCAATCCCTCTCTCGTTTACTAAGATGTGGCCCCGCACGCCGTAGTACTCCTACAAACCCTACTGCCGCATGCATCATCGGTTTTCTTCAAGAGGACGAGGGAGAAGCTAATTTGTAGTGGAGGCGCTTTCAAAAAAGGATCTGTAGTGGAGAACCCTACCCTAGGGTGCCCTAGGTAGCTGCCGCATGCGTCATTGGTTTTCTCTTTTCTTTATGCTCTTGAACCCTAGAGTGAAATGATGGTTGCTTCGTACATCCAGCTTAATGCGGCAAAGGTGGGGCTTTGTGACTTGACCCCTCATCGCTCATTTTCTACTACTACGGTGCTACGACCGGGGTGCCTCCAATTCCAACCGCTGCTCCCAACTGTAATTTGGTGCTTCGCACGTGGAACAAGACGGTGGATGAGCCACATGTCGGCCAAAGGGGTCCTGTTAAGTGTGTCGCCATTTCGTGTGCGGACCGACCCTGCTTGAGTTGCTACGCCAACACGATAGGAGCAACCTACCACTTGGTTTTGCTCCTTGGTGAATCCCGACTATATTGATCTAAAAAGATACGTACTGAACTACCCTCTTCGTCTTTTTTAGGCGTCTCGGTTTATAGGGCGTGCAAGTAGTTCTAGGTCATCCATTTGAGTAACTAAATATGAGTTACTATGTCACAAAAAGTATATCATTGGATTCTTAAGAGGATGTAGTTTCTAAACATATACTCCCTCCGTCTAGGTGAGTAAGTCACCTTATGAAAATCAGGTTTTCCCAAAACCTTTAGGCGTGGAACATTAACTTCCTGCTCGATTCCCTCCCAGCCTCGTTAGCCAGTGTTCTCTTCCTCTGCTGCCGCGTTCTACCTTCCCATTTTTCCTCTTCTCAAGTGTGGAACGATCTGCATGCCATCCTTGATGCACTAGAACGACCACCACATGCATTGCGGCAGGGAATTGATTGGGCCTACTTGGAGAGCCGAAAATGCATCCTTATAATTATGTATTAATTGCTGATTTTGCTTCCATTTGTAGCAGTGCCGTGGTTGGAAGTTTTGCTCGTCCCGGTGCTCTTTCTCGTCCAATCTACAACCACCTAGGTTGCGCTGCTACTCCTAATATGACTTACTCACCTAGACGGAGGGAGTACTATTCATCACATATATAGCCAGTTAAATTCTCAACCTAGAATGATGTGCATGCCATGTAAACCGGTACGGAGGAAGTATGGTAAAAATGAGGTGATTTTACCGAGCGATTGGCGGGGGAGCATGGCCTGTCATGCGGTCCCACGTGTCATGATGTACCAAGGCAATGTGCGTCTCCCTCTTGAGGCAGAAGCAATACTACGTGGTTTGAGATGATGGCGAACCGAAGTGTGAAATAATGGTTGCTTCGTTCGTCTGGGAAGGTGCGACATTGTGATTTGACGTCTCATTGCTCATTACTACTACTGGGGCGATACGACTGGGGTGCGCCCCCTACTGTTCTACACTGTTATTTGGTGCTTGACACGTCGACCCGGTTGCTATATGTCCCACATGTCGGCGATAGGAAGTACAGAATTCATGAAAGCGAGCATCGACGGAGGAGTACAAGACACGGCTTGGGTTTTTGCTGCTTCGCGTGATCCATCGATACAAGCCCGGACTAAAAAAGCCGAGGGCGGGTCTTTTCCCGCGCGGGAGGCAGGGGAGTTTGGCATAGTCTGTTCGAGGCAAGGAGGCAGGAAGGGAAACAAGCAAATAAAGGTTGAGCGACTTAGTTTTGGGAAAATCTGATTTTATGGAGTACGTACCCACTAGGGTTTATAGGGCTCATCTAAAAAATATTCATTTTTCCATTTTATAAGTCTCAGTTCTACTACTAGTAGTAGTACCATCACATGTTGGATTTCGAGGTGCATTAGATCACCCGATGCAAGCAGTGTCAAGAGAAAACTCACCAATGCATGTAGAAGTTCATGGAAATTTAGTGGTCATTCACAAGTTTCAAAATATCATATATCGGGTTCGTATTGGTTTGGCTTCGACATATCGGATGTCGGATATCGGGTGATATATCGGATGCTATGTAGATATATCAGAGAAAACATCTCTAGTTTTTATTTCATCGTCCTTGTTCAAAACATTTATTTTTAGTAAAACAAAATGTATGATGTCAATGGTTTAACATTACACTTTTACATTCCTAGTTTATTGACTTCTTGAATAAGAAGCCATTAAGGAAATATTCACAAAATCCTTGCTCTGTGATTAAAAACAATAGTATAAATATGCATTTGTACGAAACATTGTGCATGACTTTGATAATATATAATGAAGTTGTAAATGCATAATCTTATTTCACTGCATTCTAATAAATAATTGTTATCATCTATGTATCGTTCTATATCGGTGAACATATCAAGATAGATATTAGCCATATCGGTCGATATTTCGGTCCATATTGGATGATATGTTTGAAAATGATAGTTACAAAATGATACCCTATGTTCATATAGGTAGAGCCCCAAAAGTGACATATTGGCCTATATATCGGTCGTATCGGCCTAGATTTAAAAGCTTGGTCATTCATGCATTCGTTCTAATTAATACCTCGGTAAACATAACTTCTTGAAAAAAACAAGCGTATTAATTACTTGTGCAAACTAAGAAATTAATTCGACCACTCACCGTCTACCTTGGTTGGAGAGATTTTGAAATTGAGCCATAAATTGGAAAGGAGGGAGTAGTAACTTCTGTCTCGATTACTATTTGTAGCCTTGTATAGATGCAAAATGTATTTTTTTTATAGTGGCGTTGTATAAGGAAATGGAGGGAGTACTAGAGGACATATATATTCCAAACAATATGATAATCTCTCTAACCAAGGTAGTAGGGACGAGGAGTAAACAGAGGGAGTAGTAAAATTTTCTCCTCATCCAGCGAGCCACCGCGCGCATGGGCGTGGGAGCGGGCGTAAGGCGTACAGTAGTACTACTAGTAGTAAGCAAGCTTCACCTCATCCTACGAGCCATCGCGCCCGTGGGCGGGGGAGACGGTGTACTAAGCATGCTTCTCCTCGTTCTGCGAGTTGACATGACACATCAAAAGTACTCCAGTGTATAGAGCTTTGCCTCTAAGGTAGGCCCCACATGGTTTGCCTCTTTTTTAACATAACGCATGCATGCGGGAGTGTGAGCATTGGCTTGATGTGCATGAAAGAGAAGAATAAACATTAATTTACACGGCAAACAAGGAAACAAGGTGGCTTGCAACATTGACTTAGAAGACATTAATTTTTGCCTTGGTACGTGTGATATGGGTTTGTGGCCTTGTATACAAAAATGGATTCGGATAAAATTCTCGAGATACCATTTATCCGATAAAATTCTCGAGATATCATTAATTTTTACAAAATGGGATTACTCCTGCATGGGTCAATCACAACAGGTGTTTTGTAAAAAAATGCATCTTTATGTTCTGTGCAATGCACGGGCATCTTACTAGTCCATGAAAACAACACATGGAAAAATTCCACGGCGAACAAGGGATTTGAATCTGTTGGGAGGGGTTGTTTGGATCTTGCCCGAGGTAGCCAAAATATTGGCGACTCTTTTGTCCACCGGTGCCTTTGCCACTGATGAACGAGGAATGGCTCGGGTGCTCATGCATCCTCCAGCGCGCATGTTGGAGACGAGCTCGCACGAGCTGTGTTTTTTTTGTCCCACCACGCCACCCGAGCCACCCGCAGGCCAACCGGTGACCCAAAAATTACGCCATCCAACCGTAGCCGCACACATTATGACAGCAACTCAACCAACCAGGCGAAATTCACGCAAATACGGTGATATTTCATATAAACAACGACGGAAATCATATAAAATACCGGATTTTCATACAAACATGATGGATTTCATTACATTCAAATGAACTACGCGGTGCTAGTTCTAGACAGCATAGGTATATAATACCTGGCCTAAATGGTTGCCCGTCGATCGATTTGTGTTCCTTATGTCCGGCAGCACGATCACCGGACCGCCGGGAGCCCCGGATGTATATGCTTCAGTGCAAAGGACGGCTCGCTTCCCCACTGCCCAAATGATATCATTGGCTGATGCCGAAGATGATGGTGGAAGGTGGCTTCGCCCCTTCTGTGGAGCCCATGCGGTGTCGACGAAGGTCCTCGCAACAAAAGGATCCAACAAGACACCTGCTATGTACGCCGGCGTCGCCTCCGTGGTGGCCTTCATGGGACCCAAGCGGCAGCGGCCTCTTGTGTTCTACTTCTCCTCGATGATGACGGCGGACGCGGAGGTGCTGGCCACCGACTCGTCGCTCTCCACACACCCGGCTTCTATCGCTGCTTGCATGGTGCAACCGCCGGCATGGGAGTCTCGACCACAGAAACGGGATATGCGGTACGATGTGGCGGCCTGGACGGTAGCAACGATGCCCGTGGGCCGCTCCTCGTCGAGCTGGTCTGGAGCGGCGAGTTGCTGAACCACGTGCCGGCTTCGGGCGACAACTAGCTCCATCGAGCGACGGAAGGGAGGTGGATCAGCGAGCTGCATAGCTCATATCCGGCGGGCTCGGCGGGCCACCCAGCCGGCTTGGATGCGGAATAACTACTATTCGTATGCCATTGTAAGAGTGGACAAAATGGTGAAGGAGGCGATAAGGGAGCGACAGAGGTGTGCGATTCTTGGCCGGAGTTTGGCCTCATTTAAATAGGAGATTAAATAGACGGCGTATGGGAGGATCTCGGTCGGCGTTGCGTTTAATGTCGGCCCGGTCATGAACGGACGCGTGTCCAGAGTGGGTTTCTCGGCTTCCACACGGGCAGGTTTCATGGAGGCGTTTGAATGCGGCAAGGAGGCATGTTCAGCGGGGCGTGCAGCGAGTGGCACCCTCAACTCTGACGTAGGACACCGCGCCATTCTTCCACTGACGTGTGGGCTCTTTGGGTACATGGCCTGCATGTCAGTGACCCAACGCAGGCATCACACAGGAGAGGAACCTTTGGTGGGCCAGGGCGGTCAGAAGCGGGCATTTCTTAAACCGATGATTGTTCATTGAGTGTGATGTCATCTTTTTCATGTAGATAAGCCTACTATGTTGATAGCCCATTCGATACGTTGTGATTCATAAAGACCGCTGCAAACATCAATATTCTGCTTATCACAGATAAGATTATTACCCGTAACAATCCATGTCATTAACAAAGGGTGCATGCACGTATAGGTTGAGCGTGTGTCTTGCATCGTGTGCTGTGTGCATGCAGGCGTGCGAGTGTTGCGAGCGTGCAAGGGTACATTTCAGTGTTGCATGCATGTGTGCATACGTGCGTGTGTTCCTGAGTGCATGTGTGCATGTTAGTGTTGCACGCCTGCATGCGTGCGTGTCTTGCGTGCGTGGATGTGTATGTGTGGGGTGAAGCTACACGTCAGTCGACTGACTTTTTCATCTCTGGTCATTAGATTTTCCAGCCGTTGGATATGAAATCAAGGGCCTGCAGTTTATCATCGAACTCCACCCCCCTGAGCCGCCAGCCACCACCAGCCGAACCGCCGGGCCCCCGCAGCCCGCGGCCAGCCCATGCCGCCAGGCCGCCCGGCCCGCCCCGAAACCACTCCCCATCGCCGGTCCACGGCCGCACCGGCCATCCCTCTAGGTCCCCCCCCCCCACGCCAAGCTTTTTCTTCGGCGATCCCCACCCCACCGCGCAATCAACGCCCCCGCACCGCCGGCGACTGCCAACCAGAGGTCTCACGACTTCGAATACCCACTGACCACTAATTTATTACCATTTATGTCCTTCATATACACGCTGACTGGTGGGCCCTATGGTAATGTGTGATGCTGAATGTGGACCGTTTGACTGGTCAATTGATCGTGTCATCAACAAATTACGAAGCTGTATGGTGAGCCGGTGATCATATGATCACTCTAAAATGTATTTTATTACACAGTACAAACTCAGACTACCATTTCTTTCTTTCATATATGGGCTGATAGGTGGGCCCCACGGTTACGCGCCCCGATGGTGTAACTCTAGTTGCGCCACGTGGAACGTTTGACTGGTCAATTGATTGTGTCATCAGCAAAATATGGAGTTGTATGGGTGAGGCAGTGACCGTATAATCATGACATGTATTTTTTTAACACGGTACAGGCGCAAGGGCTCATATATACGCGCAAGCACTCACCGCTATAAGCCCACACACGCAGACCCAACCCCTATGAGCACCTTCGAGAGAGTGAGCCAGCATATGATCTTGAGATTTTACGAAGTCACAATAGGTGCCTCGTAGTCGAGTGGAACGTCTCCTCCCACTAAACGCACATCGCCGGAAAATACTGAAATTAACCCAGTACAAATTCGAGCACCGGGACTTTAACCCTGGTGGGCTCGAGAAACCACTATCCTCCTAACCATCCAACCACATGTTGGTTAGCACGACAAAATGTATGTGGTGACCGTGATGAGCCTATTCTGAAGTCGAGTGACCATATCATGCTTCCACTTCAAATACAATGCCCATAAGTGTCATAACCAAAATACGGAGCACGCATCAAATGCAAAGTCCATCAGTGTCATCAAGAAAATACGGAGACGTATCGTGAGCTAGATACTGTATGATCACCACGAGAATGTATACGGTGACCATAATGAGCATATTCTGAAGTCCAGTGACCGTATAGTGCTTTAGCTTGGAATACAGTGACCGTCACGCGTGAATGTGTCGTGGGCATGCATACTTTTAGAGGGCCGAGAGATAGTTTGTGTGCATACGTGAAAGTGGTGTAGAAAGAGGGGGTGTCCGGTGGAGAGGAGAGATATGCCCTTCATTTCTCTTTATCATGACTAATATTTTAGGAGAATATACAAACATTCAAAATGCAAAACAAATATTTCTGGATGCACCATGCAATTAACTTTTATGTATAACATTGTACTATTGTACATTCTTATTTTCTTAGTGGCCGATTGCGTGTGTGGTGTGGTGAGCACATCATTTATAGTTGTGGTGGGTCAACATGAGGACTCGTGGGTTGCTTCCATCCTGCGCCACATAGGTTGGACCGAGACACGTTATACAAAGACCCATGTGGAGGACTCGGCGTACAACACGAAGCTACCAGAGTCGGCGGAGGACTCTATCCCCACTGGTGATAAGCCGACTATATATGATTTGTAACCCTAGGCCCCCAGTATGTTATAGAAGCTTGGGGGCTAGTTCGTTGATAGTATACACACACGCACAATGCCTGGTATTCACGTGTACTTTGTACACACCCCTATCACTAATATACAGTATGAAGAGTAGGCTTTTTCCTCAACTGCAAGGGTCCGAACTAGGGTAAAACTTTGCCTCCTATTACCATCCAGCCTAATGCTACCTCTTGAGCATGCGTTAGTTTTTCCCTTGAAGAGGAAAGGGTGATGCAGCAAAGGAGCGTAAGTATTTCCCTCAGTTTTTGAAAACCAAGGTATCAATCCAGTAGGAGGCTACACGCAAGTCCCTCGTACCTACACAAAGAAATAAGAACCTTGCAACCAACGTGATAAAGCGGTTGTCAATCCCTTCACGGCCACTTGCAAAAGTGACATCTGATAGAGACAATACATAGGTGCCTTGCTGCCCCTGCTGTCACTGGGAAAGGACACCGCAAGATTGAACCCAAAGCTAAGCACTTCTCCCATTGCAAGAAAGATCAATCTAGTAGGCCAACCCAAACTGATAATTCGAAGAGACTTGCAAAGATAACAAATCATACATAAAAGAATTCAGTGGAGATTCAAATATTGTTCATAGATAATCTTGATCATAAACCCATAATTCATCGGATCTCGACAAACACACCGCAAAAAGAATTACATTGAATAGATCTCCAAGAAGATCGAGGAGAACTTTGTATTGAGAATAAAAGACAGAGAAGAAGCCATCTAGCTAATAACTATGGACCCGAAGGTCTGTGGTAAACTACTCACACTTCATCGGAGAGGCTTTGTGTGACACACTACTGGAATCGGGATCTTTGCCGTCAGCTAGATCTTTGTCGTCTGCTAGCTGACGACAAAGAAGGTCTTTGCCCTCAGCTTAATAGAAGTTGACGGCAAAGAAAGAGCTGACGACAAAGACCATGTTTTCGGTCAGCCAACTCTTTGTCGTCCGCTAGCGGACATCAAAGAATGAGGGTGACCACTACCGAGTACCACCGAACGGACACTTTCTTTGCCGTCCGCTAGCAGACGGCAAAGAAGGTGGCCAAACTAATGTCCGTTAGCTAGGATCTTTATCGTCTGCTAGCAGACATCAAAGAACCGTTCCCTAACTAAAATACATCGACGCCCGCCCGCGCCCCATCTCTCTGTCCCCTCTCTCTCTCTCTACCCGCGCCCGAGCCGTCGCCGCCCCGCGCCATCCCGCCCCTGTGCCACCGCCGCGCCGCCCCAGCAGCCCCGGTGACCCCCTTCCCCGCCCCGTGCCATCCCTGTCGTCACGCCGCGCCGCCCCGGCCCGCCGTGCCCAAGCCGCCGATGCCCCACGCCACCAATGTCGCCACGGCACCCCCTCCTCCACCCCGGCAGCCCTGGCGCCCCTCTGCTCCACCATCACGGCCGCCCCGCCACTCCGGCGCCCCCTCCTCCACCCGGCGGCCCTGGCGCCCCTCTGCTCCACCACTGTGGCTGCCCAGCCGCTCCGGCGCCCCCTCCTCTACCCGGCCGCCCTGGGGCCCCTCTCCTCCACCACCACGGCCGCCCCACCCCTCTGGCGCCCCTTCCTCCACCCGGTGAGACCTCTTGTATTTTTTATGTTTTTGTTTCTGTATTTTAATTTTAGTTTAGGTTTACTTTAGGTTTGGTTTAGTTTAGGTTTACTTTAGTTTAGGTTTAGAGCAGAGAGCCTTATATTGCAGTGCAAGAATTGATTATGATTGCTCATCCAGACATGGAAGTTCTTAGGGTCCGTGCGAATAGAACCTGATAGCTAGGTTGACTCTGCTAGCTTGTTGATACACACCAGTAGCTCAAAATGCGGTGCTAAAATGCGGTGCTGGTGCACTGATGTGAAGCATGGTGTATAATCCAGCTGTTGATCACACCTGAGTATGCGGTCCTGGCAAGTGGCAACATCATTGTTGAGGTGTGTGTGCCTCAAACTCGTATGTTAGTTGCATCCTGTGATCATAGTTGAGCAAGTATAAGATTCCAGTATGGTTATAATGTCTTACCCCGGCTTGCATTTACATACCTTTTCTGTAATAGGATCCTATGGTAATGTGATGTGGTACTTGTTCTGATTTGCATACAAAGTAAATTGATTTTAGGACACTATACCCTTAGTTTCTGATTTGAGGTATGTTTGTTTGCTTGGTGTGTGGCACCTAGAGCCACCTAAAATATGGTGCAACTATGATTGTTGCCACAAGTATTCCAATGTGATCACACCACAAGGAACTTTAGGTTTAGTTTTGGTTAAGAAGAAAGAAGAAAGATGGAAAATAATAATAAGAAGAAGATAATTAAAGAGGAGGAAGAAGAACTATATTTTTCCCCCTATTTTTAGATTATTATGCTCTTCTTTTCAACATTTTCAGTTTTCTTTCACGTCTAAAGAAATACCTAGTTTTGAAGGGTGCCAATTGCCATTGCCAACTAACCTACCAAATTAATTAAGTGTTGTTGATGTTGTTGAACGCAAGTGCATTGCTTTTTTTTATTAGTTTTCTTTCATGTCTAGAAACTTGGCTCTATGTTTATAGATATGCTTGTAGATACTAATTGGTCTCTTCTGCTGCTTATTAGAGATGGGGGGAGTCCGTCATGACAGGCTCTGCTCTGCCACACTGGAGTACGAGTTGGATGCTTTCGAGTTCTTCAGTATCATATTTGGGACTTCCTCTAAGAGGCAGGTATATAAAAGGAGAGATCTCCCCTTCACCCATCTCATTATGATAACTCTGCTGTTTGGTACATCACTCCTTGTCCCAAACTGCAGAGGCTACCTGACACTTTTATGACGATGCTGGACGGCCATCGGCCAAAGAATGTGAAGTGCGACAGGCCGGCAGTGGGCTTCGCAGGCTTTGGGACGTGGAGTTGGTGATCAGGTACGGCCACATGTACCTGTGTCGTGGCTAGGAGCAGTTCTACCATGCCTACGACCTGCGACACGGGTACTTCCTTCTCTTCAAGTATGACAGTGACGCCATGCTCACCGTGAAGGTGTTCAACACGACTATGCGTCGCATGTGCTACCAGGACGATGATGATGCCAGTGAGTTCTGCCTCTTCTCCCTCTACATTTTGCTTTGTCTCACATCGATTGTTAACGGTCATTGTTGCATTTGGTCAGGCAATGGGAGCAGCAGCAGTGACTCTAGCTACAGCAAAAGCAGCAGCGACTCTAGCTGCAGCAAAAGCAGCAGCGAGGATGATTCGGAATGGAGTGGGGAAGAAGAGGAGCAGAGTGGGGATGAGGAGGCGCAGGCAGACGATGGGCAACATATGGTGGTGGCTAAGGATGACGTAGTGATGGTGGTGGCTAACGATGGGCAAGAGATGGTGGTGGCTGAGGATGACCTAGCAATGGTGCTGCCTGAAGATGGCGTCGCGATGGTGGTGGTGCCTAACAATGACCTCGCGATGGTGGAGGTGCCGGCAATCCCACAGTCGGGCGACATGACCATGCCAATTGTGGTAGAAGACTACATCCCACTGCCTCCACCGCCTCGCCGCTCTTGGTGCATCAGGATGAGGAAGGAGAAGGAGAAGAAGAATGAGGAGTGAACTATGTCAGGTATGTCAGATCTCCAGAATGATCTATATATATAATTAGAAATTACCTATACTAATTACATACTCCCAAGAAATTACCACGTTAATTAGAAATTACTAACCGTCCGTCTGGTGGGACCGAGTTATAACGGTGTAGATCCACCCATATAATCCTTGCAATCTAGGAAAAAGAAAACTTAATGTAGCTGTAAAAAACCAATCTAGGACTGGTCGTTCATCTGATGGGACCGAGTTATAATGGTGTAGATCCACCCATATAATCCTTGCAATATAGGAAAAAGAGAACTTAAAGTAGCTGTAAAAAACCAATCTAGGTTACCCCCGTAGAAAAACAAATCTTGGCTAGCTGTAAAAAAAACTGATCTATCGTAAGCTGTAAAAAACAAATCTACGTTACCCGTGGAAAAACAAATCTAGGCTAGCGATCCATCCCCAAAGAATCCTCACACTATAGTTTTCTCCCTACGACTTCTCCTTCCCCTTTCATCCTCCGATGTATTATCTATCTCATCCACGAAGTCCACCTCCTCTCGGTCTTGCCATTCTCCCTCATGACTTGCTGCGCTGGGACTATCAGGGCTGCAGCACCCAACGGGAGGTTATCCCCATGCTTTCTCAGGTAGTCATAGCTACAGGGATTACCAGCGGCTACAAGCCTGAGCACAATAGCTACTACTTTGGAGGTGTTTGTAATCTGATTAAGCAATTACTGTTAAATTTTGATGCAGCTCAACACTCGATTTAACATCTGGAGGAGGTAGAGGGAGGCTAGGGGCACGACTAAACTGAAGGACCAAAGCATTGTAGAGGGAAGAGGGGGGGGGGGCGCTGTCTAGCTGCTTTTAGCGTGGCTGGACTTGATGAAAGATTGGAGAACAGTCCGTGCGTTCCTGCTACTTTGGAGGTATTTGTAATCAGATCAAGCAATTGCTGATAAACTTGGATGTGTCTCAACACTCGATTTGAAATATATAGAGGTGGAGGTAGGACACAGCGGCATGACTAGCTTGAAGGACCAACGCATTGTGGAGGGGACAGGGGGCTGTTGGCTGGCTACTTTTAGCGTGGCTGGACTCCATGAAAGATTGCAGAACAGTTTGTGCATTCCTGCTTCTCCCCGTTTGAGGAGGGTCTACAGAGAAGATCTGGGGCAGAGGATGGAGGATGACGAGATTGCAGAGAGGAATGGCTAGGAGACTTTGTTGCTCCCCTTGGCAAGAGGGTCGGAGGATCGACGAAGGAGGTGTATAATCTCTTGACCTTGGGTCGATGCTACAGCATTGCCGATAGCTTAAGCCAGGTTTCTGCAGATTTCGTCTTCCTCTGTGCTGCCCATGCTTAATTTATTCTTTAAATATCATGACATAGCTTTCTGTATTGTTCATCTTCCATGTTAACTCAGGCTTTTGTTCTCATTCTATCGAGCCTAATCTCCATGTTAACAGTGGCATTGATCCATCAATGCACTTCCTTGAACGTGATTCTCCACTAATTTTTCCTTTACTGCATCCGTTCTTCCTTTTATTCTTTGAACAAAGGATCAAGCCATGCAAACATGCAGATTAGTTAGAGAAGTCAATCATCGCCAAGCTGTGTTAGGATGAAACTCCAAATGCTTGTTCTAATTCCACGCCGAAGTCTCTTATGGTCACTGCCTACATGTGCTCGCCTCTTAAACAATTAGTGGAGCACCATTGTGAAGTCGGCTAAGTAGGGAGGTAATGTGGTTGTTCTCGCCTTGTAATTACTGCAGCTAAGAAAGATGGGAGAGAAAAATGCCAGTGGAAAACACTTAAAGTTGGAGGTGCATGAATCTATGAGTATTTTTATACACATAGTTAATACACTTACAAATAAATTCTTTAAGGAGGGTTGAATATTAAAATCATTTCCAGATGAGCTCTTCTGCATGTGTTCCTAGATTTCTAGCTTGATTCATCGTCATATAATTGAAGGGCTCCATCGATGACACTACCTTTATTTCTCTTAATAACCTAGGTGGACTGATCGGGCATAGCGTGTTTGATTGTCAAAGCATTACCAGATGACACGCATATCCTGTCACTGTTAGACACACCTTCCTCCAGAGATGCATTGCTTCATGGTCTCAATGCTAACAGAAAGAAAGTAGTGCATGCTAAATGCTCAAACACCCTAATGGTGGTAGTCTAGCCATCTTTCCGCAAGTTCTTCATCTGATTTTTTCTTTGAAGTTACGCATTTCACATGTAAAGATCAATAAAATGGAAGCAACTGCACATAATATTCATATCAACAGTGCATTGTTCTAGATCGCTTTCTTTTGCTGTCCTTATTGAATATAGATGTTTTTGTGGTCAATAAATAAGTTTGAACGTATAGTAAGACTCATACACATTAGAAATACTTATGTCCAATAGAGATGAAAAATGGAAACACATCTTCCCTTCTATCAGGTAAGACTGAATTTCTTTCCTCCCTTGGATATCCCATTATTTCACAAAGTAATAAGAACCTTGCGGTATCATTGGTGCTATATCTGATACAAGAAAGAGTTTGTGTTCCATATATACATTTAGTTATCCGTATCAAAGAGATTATTTTGCATAAAAGGATAATGCAGCGGCTATGCCTTTGTAGACTCCGTATAAAGTCTATTCTATATTGAGTACCTATAAGCCACTAGAGATATTAATTTGTTGTGCATGCCTGTTATCGATTTGTGTATGCTAATTGACCAAATTTCCCTGCCCATTACAGAAAAAAATATCAAAGCAATCTACTAGACATCTATCTATAGAGAATGCCAATGTGAGATATCCCTATTTTATGATTTTACTATACATCGATGCTAAATAAGATTCATATATGCTAACCGATCAAATTTCTGAAACAATTTTGTTTATCTATATAATCTTAAAACTATATCATATATTAATATTATGAGGGCAGAGTACATGTGCTAAAGATCTAATACAACTAAACTTCTTTGCAAATAACCAGCAATCACATGTTATTATGATTTTTTTTCACTCACAACCTTATTTTCTTATGTGTTCCCGTTATCATGTTCCTTTGGAATACTTCTGGTTAAAAGTGACAAATATTTTTGGAATGAAATTTGGACACAATTACTTTACAATTGTATATATGTCTAGCCCGTGCAAGCGCACGGGTTGACGACTAGTATACTTAGCTTTCTTTAAGTTAGCTCTAATATGCTAAGTTATCTCTAATATGCTTAGTTTCCTAGGTTTGCTCAATAATGACAAACACTTGGCTTACTTGTGTAAAAAATGGCAAAATTATGCTTAGTTAACTCAAAAATGGCATAATTAGTTAATTTAGCTCCAAAATGACCCATTTAACCTAGGTTAGCTCCAATATGATCCATTTTACCTAGGTTAGCTCCAAAATGACCAAGTTTACCTAGGTTAGCTCCAATTTGATCCATTTTAGCTAGGTTAGCTCCAAAATGACCTAGTTTACCTAGGTTAGCTCCAAAATGACCAAGTTTACCTAGGTTAGCTCCAATATGATCCATTTTAGCTAGGTTAGCTCCAAAATGACCAAGTTTACCTAGGTTAGCTCCAATATGATCCATTTTAGTTAAGTTAGCTCCAAAATGACCTAGTTTACCAAGGTTAGCTACAAAATGACCAAGTTTACCTAGGTTAGCTCCAAAATGACCTAGTTTACCTAGGTTAGCTCCAAAATGACCAAGATGGCATAATATGCTTAGTTCACTCAAAGATGGCAGAATTACTAGGTTAGCTCCATTTTACCTAAGTATGCTTACTTCTTATTCCAGTCTTCTTCTTCTTCTTCTTCATTTTCTTCTTCTTCATGTTCTTCTTCTTCTTCTAACTTTCTTGTTTCCCATTTTGTAGATCTCATTTAATTCACGGAAGCTTGCATGGATGGAGTGGTTTTTTTTCCTTTCTGCTTTTATTTTGTATCGATGAACTTGCATGGATGGAACTTGTTATATGGATGGATGGATAACGGTGTTGGATGAACAATGTGAAACTTTTGTAATATGTATGGATGGAACTATGTGTTGGTTATGTATGCATATATGATGAAACTTGTGTGTTGGATATGTCTTTTGTGAAATTTGTGTGTTGAAACTTGTGTATTCAAATTGAATGAATTTAAGAAAAAATAGAAAAAACAGGGGCTATACAAGATCTTTGCCGTCCGCTGGACGGCAAAGAAATTTGCCATCCGCCAGCAGACGACAAAGATGCCACGTGGCAGCTCCCTGTACAACCTGGGGGTTGTCCTATTTGGTTACTTTGTCGTCAGCTGGCTGACGACAAGGTGCAATGGTCTTTGTTGTCCACCAGCCGACGACAAAGCTCATCGTTAGCCCCCTAACGGCCAAACGTTGTCACATGTGCCGTCCAGGACCCTTGCCATCATCCGGCTGATGGCAAAGACCGTTTCATCTTTGCCGTTCTCCAGCTGACGGCAAACAAGCCTTTGTCGTAGCCTATTCAGCCGAACCTGTTGCCGTCAGCTGACGGACGGCAAAGGTCTTTGCCGTCCGCCTTGTATGCCTTTGCCGTCCGCCATGGAGGACGGCAAAGAAGCTGATTCCAGCAGTGACAGCCTGATTTTTGGCCCTTTCTTTTTCTTTTGTTTCCCCGAGGTTTTTGCCTGAGTTTTCTTTTCCGTGGCTTTGCGGTCTGGAAACTAAAGAAGATGCCCTCTTCTTTGTTTCCGGAGTGGCTTGTCATTCCTAAATCCTTTCCTAGACCCTGTCATTTTCAGCCTAGCCCAAATCCCAATATTCTTTTTATTGGGAATATTCCTTTTCTATTAAAGGAATAACTAAATTGCCCTAGGTTGTGAAGCAACCTATATTTCCGTCACTCCTAAAATTCCCAAATAATTCTCGTAAATTGTTTGGGTCATATCTTCATCAAATATGGAAAAACTTTTCATTGCCATGTTCAAAAATAATCCTCCAATAATTCATTTCCTATTCTGCCCTAAATGGCACATTGTGAAGCAAGTGCTATTTTCCTTTGCCCAATTGACCCAAAACTCCTTGGGCATCTTTTCATGTCCATATCAATGCCACATGCCAACAACCTCATTTGCCTAGTAATTATTTAATTATGATTTTCTAAAGTTTATGTCCAGAAAGAAACTTTGTGAAGGAGGTACAAGCTAGGCCACCTCATAATTCTTCATACATGTCACTCTTGATTCATTGCATATCCCGATACACCACCGGAGGCATTCATATAGAGTCATATCTTGTTCTAAGTATCGAGTTATAATCTTGGGTTGTAAGTAAATAAAAGTCTGATGATCTTCATTATTAGAGCATTGTCCCAAGTGAGGAAAGGATGATGGAGACTATGATTCCCCCACAAGTTGGGATGAGACTTCGGACTTTAAAGGCCATATTAAAAAAAGGCCAAATAAAAAATGAGAGAAAAAGAGAGAAGGGAGAATGCTACTATCCTTTTTACCACACTTGTGCTTCAAAGTAGCACCATGATCTCCATGATAGAGAATCTCCTATGTAGTCACTTTCATATACTAGTGGGAATTTTTCATTATAGAAGTTGGCTTGTATATTCCAATGATGGTCTTCCTCAAAATGCCCTAGGTCTTCGTGAGCAAGCAAGTTGGATGCACACCCACTTAGTTTCTTTTGTTGAGCTTTCATACATTTATAGCTCTAGTGCGTCCGTTGCATGGCAATCCCTACTCACTCACATTGATATCTATTAATGGGCATCTCCATAGCCCGTTGATACGCCTAGTTGATGTGCGACTATCTTCTCCCTTTTTGTCTTCTCCACAACCACCATTCTATTCCACATATAGTGCTATGTCCATGGCTCAAGCTCATGTATTTCGTGAAAGTTGAAAAGGTTTGAGATTACTAAAGTATGAAACAATTGCTTGGCTTGTCATCGGGGTTGTGCATGATTAAATATTTTGTGTGATGAAGATAGAGCAACAGCCAGACTATATGATTTTGTAGGGATAACTTTCTTTATCCATGTTATTTTGAGAAGACATGATTGCTTAATTAGTATGCTTGAAGTATTAATATTTCTTATGTCAATATGAACTTTTATTTTGAATCATTTGGATCTGAGCATTCATGCCACAATAAACAAAATTACATTGAGAATTATGCTAGGTAGCATTCCACATCAAAAATTCTGTTTTTATCATTTACCTACTCGAGGACTAGCAGGAATTAAGCTTGGGGATGCTTGATACGTCTCCAACGTATCTATAATTTTTGATTGTTCCATGCTATTATATTACCTGTTTTGGATGTTTATGGGCTTTATTCTACACTTTTATATCATTTTTGGGACTAACCTACTAACTGGAGGCCCAGCCCGAATTGATGTTTTTTTGCCTATTTTAGTGTTTCGAAGAAAAGGAATATCAAACGAAGTCCAACCGGGATGAAACCTTCGGGAATGTTCTTTTTGGAACAAATGCCAACCGGGAGATTTTGAGTGGACGTCAAGCAACAAGCGAGGCGGCCACAAGGGTGCCCGGCACGCCCTAAGGGGGTGGGGCGCCCCCCACCCACGTGGGCCCCTCGATCACCAACCGGCGTACTTCTTCCTCCTATATATAGACCCATACCCTGAAACCATTAGAAGCGACCACAAAAACCTAATTCCACCGCCGCAACCTTCTGTATCCGCGAGATCCCATCTTGGAGCCAGCGTCGGCACTCCGCCGGAGGTGGAATCCACCATAGAGGGCCTCTACATCATCTCCAAGGCCTCTCCGATGAGTTGTGAGTAGTTTACCACAGACCTTTGGGTCCATAGTTATTATCTAGATGGCTTCTTCTCTCTCTTTGAATCTCAATACAAATCCCTCCTTGATCTTCTTGGAGATCTATTCGATGTAACTCTTTTTGCGGTGTGTTTGTCGAGATCTGATGAATTGTGGGTTTATGATCAAGTTTATCTCTGAGAAATATTTGAATCTCCTCTGAATTCTATTATGTATGATTAAGTTATCTTTGCAAGTCTCTTCAAATTATCAGTTTGGTTTGGCCTACTAGATTGATCTTTCTTGCAATGGGAGAAGTGCTTAGCTTTGGGTTCAATCTTGCGATGTCCTTTCCCAGTGACAGCAGGGGCAGCAAGGCACGTATTGTATTGTTGCCATCAAGGTTAAAAAGATTGGTTTTATATCATATTGCATGAGTTTATCCCTCTACATCATGTCATCTTGCTTAATGCGTTACTCTGTTATTATGAACTTAATACTCTAGATGCATGCTGGATAGCGGTCGATGTGTGGAGTAATAGTAGTAAGATGCAGAATCGTTTCCATCTACTTGTCATGGGCGTGATGCCTATATACATGATCATGCCTAGATAATATCATAATTATTCTCTTTTTTATCAATTGCTCGACAGTAATTTGTTCACCCACCGTAATACTTATGCTATCTTGAGAGAAGCCACTAGTGAAACCTATGGCCCCGGGGTCTATCTTTTTATCATATAAGTTTGCCATCTATTGTTATTTGCATCTTTTACTTTCCAATCTATATCATAAAAATACCAAAAATATTTATCTTATCATATTACCTCTATCAGATCTCACTTTTACAAGTTTCCGTGAAGGGATTGACAACCCCTTTATCGCATTGGTTGCGAGGTTCTTGTTTGTATCTGTAGGTGTGTGGGACTTTTGAGGAGCCCCCTACTGGATTGATACCTTGGTTCTCAAAAACTGAGGGAAATACTTATGCTACTTTGCTACATCACCATTTCCTCTTCAAGGAAAACCAACGCAAGCTCAAGACATAGCAAGAAGGATTTCAGGCGCCGTTGCCGGGGAGGTCGTCGCTCAAGTCAAGACATACCAAGTACCCATCACAAACTCATCTCCCTCGCATTACATTATTTGCCATTTGCCTCTCAATTTCCTCTCCCCCACTTCACCTTTGCCGTTTTATTCGCCCTTCTTCCGTCCGATCTTGTGTTACCATGTGCCTTCTTTTTGCTTGCATCTTTGCTTGCTAAAAGATTATGGATCCTCATCCACTTGCTAATCTCTTTAAGAGATCCAATTAGAATGAACCTGTTGCTAGTGAGTTGAGTGCACTAGATTATCTTTATGAGGTTTTGCTTGAAATTCGTGAATCTGAAAATTGTGATGAAGTACTTTATGAAGCAATTCACGACAGATCTTTGAATAAAAAGCATGATTGCAATGATTTTATTATAGATTCTATTGATTCAAATTGTGCTAATAATATGCAAAACCCTAAGCTTGGGGATGCTAGTTTTTGCAATGGTCATTATTCACTACAAAAAAAAGACACATCCGTGACATTTTGGGCCGAAAGAAATTTTTTTCTTTCATACATATGACACTTCTATGATGATAATTGTGACAAAACCTAGTATCGTCATAGATGTGGTGGGATCCTACTTCTATGACAAAAAATCATGACAGAAAATGGGCTTTTCGTCCTGGGCGGGCCGGAGACGCAGCTGCATGACATTCTTTGGGCCGTCCATGACGGAAAAAACCGTGGTAGAAGCGAGGGGGAGGAAAATTTCGGGGAGTTTCCGATTACGGTGGGAGGTCAGGGGCCGAGCAATGCGCGTTTCTCTTGTACACGTGCAAGGCGTTGGGCTCTAACTAAACCGGAGCGATTGCACTGCAAGCTACATGTTACTGAACCCGAGCGATCGATCGATGGCTGTTAACTGAACCCGATGGAGCGATTCCTTCGCTACTGCTGCTAACTAAAGCCGGTCGATTGGATGAACAGTGAGCGTTGCCGGGGGGGTTGGATGAGCAGTGAGTGGTGGTGTTGCCTCTGGATGAATAGGACCCCTTTGTGTGGAGGGCTGGATGAACAGTAGACGGTGGAGGGGTGGCCGTGGAGGGGTGGTTGAACAGGACCCCGTGGTGTGGAGGGCTGGATGAATAGTAGACGGTGGAGGGGTGGTTGTATAGTAGCCGGTGGAGTAGCGCGCGGTGGAGGCTGGATGAACACGAGCTCGTGGAGGCTGGAGGAGGTCGACGGTATCCCGTGGAGGCTGGAGGAGGTCGACGGCGGAGATGAATAGTATCCCGTGGAGTCCCGTTTTGCGGTACGCCACACCCCTCCTGATGAACAGGACCCCTGTTTCGACCATAGCGCTCCAACACAAGTCCGTTTCGTCTGTTTTGCGGTAGCCACACCCCTCCCGATCAATAGGACCGCCGTTTCGACCGTAGCGCTCCAGCACAAGTCCGTTTCGTCCGTTTTGCGGTACGCCACACCCCTCCCAATCAACAGGACCCCCGTTTCGACCGTAGGAGGTCCGTTTCCTCTGTTTTGTGGTATGCCACACCCTTCCCAATCAACAGGACCCCGTTCAGAACATAGGAGGTATGTTTCCTCCGTTGTGCGGTACGCCAGGCCTCGTTTCCATCGCATGTTCCGTCCAAGCCGGTTGGCTTCCACGCGTTCCGTTGCCTCCCGATGAACACGACGCATTCCGTTGCCTCCCATGAACACGACACATTTCGTTGGCTCCCCATGAACACGACGACGACGTTGTTTCTCCGTTCTGACCCAACCATGTACGTATGCACGAGTAGGCATTTGAGACCCTGCCCGTATGTACGTACGTGGACGTATTTTCTTTCTTGCACCCTCGCCGCTGTACGTACGTGTACATGCTATGTGCGCGCCTCTACATCGACACGTGCGCGCCTCTACTACGACACATGCGCGCCACTACTACGACACGTGCGTGCCTCTACATCGACCAGTATGTACGTACACTTTCACGACCAGAATGACAACGCTACATACGCTTCGATGAGGTGGTCCCGACTGTCAGGCACTTCCGTGCCTGAGAAGATGTAGCTGGTGGGTCCCAACAGTCAGGGGGCGAATTGTTTTGGGTTTTTTTTTGCCCGGACACACTTCCTTGCATGCGAAGATGTAGCTGGTGGGTCCCAGCAGTCAGGGGGGAAACATTTTTTTCGCGAAATACTGGTGGCCCGTCCGGTGGGTCCCTGCTGTTAGGTGGAGGAATAATTATTTTGCGCGTAATAAGGAGGCACTTCCTTGCGGCCGCCATGGACCCAGCTGTCAGCCTCTCCACGCACAGTACTCTTCCAATGGAAGTCAGTCATTGACCACATTGACCACACCGCGTCGAGAGCACCACGGTGGTGGACGACGGCGAGGCCTATGAAGGGGACGACGCGGAGCCAGGGAAGACGCAGCAGTGGATGCCCACGCAGAGAAGAGTACGAGGGTGAGGCTGCCAACGCCGCAGAATAACAGGGGGTGTGGGTGAGTAGAGGGATGGCCTGGCCAGCGGTGGGAGTAGTAGGGGGCGATGAGGCCTCCGCCGCATCGCAGCCGGCCACGGGAGGCAGGAGCACGAGGCACGACCGGCGCTGGTTTGGGCGGCTGGAGCAAGAAGATCAGATGTTGAAGAAGCACTACGGCCGTTGGATGGACATCGTATGGTCACTGGAGCTAGAATCGTGCATATTATTGACTAAGTTGACAAAGCCCTCCGTCCCTGTCAACTTAGTAGGCCCACAAGTCAGCCTGCCACTATACTGGGTCCCAGCTAACAGGCGGAGTATTTATTTATTTTGTGCATAATAAGGAGGCACTTCCTTGCGTGCGAAGATATAGCTGGTGGGTCCGAGCTGTTAGCGGCGGTAACGTTTTTTTCATGAAATACAGAGGCCCTTTTGGTGGGTCCTTGATGTCAGGTGGAGGAATCATTATTTTGCACGTAATAAGGAGGCATTTCCTTGTGTGCGGTTATGGACCCAGCAGTCGGCCTCTCCACGTACAGTCCACTTCAGATGCATGTCGGTCGTTGACCATGCTGACCCGGCCGCACCGAGAGCACCAGGGCGGTGGACGACGGCGAGGCCTAGGAAAGGAACGACACAGAGGCAGGGAAGACTCGATAGTTGTTTCCCACGCGGAGGGGAGTACGACTGTATGAGGTTTACTGGTTCGTCTGCCATCGCCTGAGAATAACAACAGGTGTGGGTGAGTAGAGGGATGGCTAGGCCAGCGATGGGAGTACGATGGGGCGGTGAGGCCTGCGCGGCAGCAGAGCCGGCCACGGGGAAGAGGGAGCAGGCAGTCCCGCCGGCGCTTGTTTGAGCAGCCTGGAGCAGGAAGAGCAGAGATTGAAGAAGCATGACGGCCGTTGGATGGCAATCCAACAGTCACTGCTTGTGCGTCAACCTTTTTTTTAGGAAAGCCTCAAATCTGTGGAAAACAGCATACAACCCATCTGCTATTATTTCTAATAATTTACATCCCATTTGCTAATTCTTAAGGTTTTTTTTGGAGCACGTATTCTTTTTGTTAGCATTACAGCCCATACTGTGGCCACAGTTAAAAAATTATACGAAATTTTGCATATTTCGGTGCGGTCCGAACTGTTTTTAATCCTGAAATTTCGACTCACATTCAAATTGATTTTCAAAATAAATATATATCAATATAAAATCCAACAAATTCACCACGCATAAAAATTAATATAATCTAAAATCTCGAAATGAAAAAAATATATTTGAAACTAATTGCCGGTTTGATGTGTTTTAAAATGTACAACCCATTTCTCATTACTGATGGGCCATTTTCTCGGCCAGCCGAATGAAAGCTCTCCTCGTCTTGAAAGATTTGCAGCCCAACAGGCCTGACAAAGCAACTTACTTGGCAAATCACAAAAAAACTGGGTTGTGGCCGTGGACCCAGCTGTCAGCCTCTCCACGTATAGTACTCTTCCTATGGAAGTCATTCCTTGACCACGTTTACAACGCCGCGCGAAGAGCACCACGGCGGTGGATGATGGCAAGGCCTAGGAAGGGGACGACGCGGAGCCGGGGAAGACGCGGCAGTGGAAGCCCACGCGGAGAGGAGTACAATGGTTCAGTGGTTCGGCTGCGGTGTGAGGCTGCTGTCGCCGCAGGGCCTGGCCAGCAGTAGGAATAGTAGGGGGCGGTGAGTCCTCCACGGCAGCACAGCCGGCCACGGGAGGCAGGAGCATGAGGCACGACCGGCGCTGGTTTGGGCGGCTCGAGCAAGAAGACCAGAGGTTGAAGAAGCACTACAGCCGTTGGATGGACAGCGTACGGTCACTGGAGCTAGAATCGTTCATATTGACTAAGTTGACAAAGCCCTTCGTCCCCGTCAACTTAGTAGGCCCACAGGTCAGCCTCCCACCAAGGTGGGTCCCAGCTAGCAGGGGGAGTATTCATTTTTTTGTGCGTAATATGGAGGCACTTTCGGTGGGTCCGAGCTAACAGCGGGGGGGGGGGGGGGACATTTTTTTCGCGAAATATGGTGGCCCGTCAGGTGGGTCCCAGCAGTAAGGGGGCAAACTTTTTTTTTTCACAAAAGACGGTGGCCGGTCCAGTGGGTCCCTGCTGTCAGTTGGAGGAATCATTATTTTCCGTGTAATAAGGAGGCACTTACTTGCTGCGACCGTGGACCCAGCTAAGACTCTCCACGTACAGTATACTTCTGATGGAAGTCGTTCCTTGACCACGTTGACCTCGCCATGTTCCGTTGCATGCATGCGTCCATGGGCGTGGTGCATCCCCACTGTCAGCCTCTCATGTACAGTCATCTTCCGATGACTCTCGGTTGTTGACCACGTTGCCAAACTGTGCCGAGCGCACCCAGACTGGAACGACCTGGAGATGGGGAAGATGGGGCAGCGGAGTCGCAGATGGAGAGGAGTGGGAAACTTCACTGGTTCGGGTGCGTGGCAGCACAGCCGCGGTGCCGCCCACGGGAGACAGGATCAAGAACAGAGGTTGAAGAAGGAGCACGGCTGTTGGATTAACATCCAACGGTCCAGCTGCTAGAATCATTTGTTGATTAAGTTAACAAAGCCATGCGTACACCTCCGCTTAGCAGGCCCACAAGTCAGTCACCAAATTTGACGGGTCCCAGCTGTCACCGCGATGAATATTTTTTTCCACAAAACAAGGAGGCACTTCCTTTCGTGCGAAGATACAGCCGGTGGGTCCCAGCTGTCAGGTGGAGGAAACATTTTTTTCAGCTTAATAAGGAGGAACTTTCCTTACTGCGACCATGGACCTCGTGGGTCCCAGCCGTCAGGCTCTCCATGTACAGTCCTCTTCCCATGACTCTCGTTTGTTGACCAGGCCGCACCGAACACAGCGAGGCGGTGGACGATGGCAAGGCCCCGGACGGGAACGACTCGAAGATGGGAAAACGCGGCAGTGGAGTCGCAGATTGAGAGGAGGAGAAGGGTTATAACTGGTTATGTTGCAATTCATATCAAACTCAGGTTCACAGGACACGTTCTTATTCATAGCCAACATCCACTATCAACAACTGAAAAGATTCATATATACACAAGCTCAGCATATCTATGCATCCAAATGATTGATAGATCACACGACAATATTCATACATAATTCACAAAAAGATTCAGATATACACATGTTCAGTATATTTATGCATCCAAATGATTGAGATCACAGCCAATATGATCCATGGACGAAATTTAATTACCTAGGGTACAGACTGGTAAATGGTGTTCAATCAGAGATACTTCTTGCTAAAATTAGTTCTTATACGAGTAAACTTTCGAGTACATAAGAGGCAGCACAGACAATCTGAACTTTGCTTGTAGGTTTATCCTCAAATAGTGGCCTCGTGCCGAGGGAGGTTTGAGCAACTTGGCCACTACTTTCATCCAACTAGTTTACTGGCTCATCTTGGTCATGTATCTTGCCAAAATTCTACATTGCAGACGAGAAAGGAGGCGGTTGAGAAAATGAACCACCCAAATTTTTTGTGCAGTTCAACTAAAATGGAGCATCCTTGGCGTGCAGACTGATTAAGTGCCAGATGAATATACACGTCAACCAACTTGTCTGGAATCTTTAGACTCCATGCAATATAGTTCGCTACCATATGTGCTGATAACCAAAAGGCACAAGTTGGGACCAAAGACTGGACTGCGTTTTTCTGGGCTATGCACCAAGCAATATTTTTCGCGTTCATTCTCCTAATACTTGGAGTTTGACAATTGGTTGATGCCGGTTGATACTCGAATGAATATAGGCACTTCTTGTCAACATCGATGCTTGTCTTAGTGAGCTTTGGAGTACATACCAGCAGCATAAGTACCTGTCCATCTAATCATTTTGTGCAGTTCTACTGAAATCACCCGATGTAATGATTTGCCTGCGAGTTCTTAAAGAGAGGTATTAGTTTATTTAATCAGTGCCAATCAGCTCAACTCAACACTCAAAGCCTTGCCATTTATCATAGGTTGCAAAACTTAAAAGTGCAAAGATAAAGGAGTTTCTCATGACAGTAGCACGATACAAATAGAGATGACAGCAAACTAATATGGATGAAGGCCTTAGGCCCGTACCAACCTGAGAAAAAAGCTTATTCATGTAGTCCCATAAGAGATGATAAAGCACTCACTGGAATCACACAATAGTATATATTTTTGTGCACTTCAAATGTATGGTTGAAATCACTCTTGTTTACCAGTGTTGAGATTATATCGAAAGATTATCAAGAACTTCCAGCAGAGTTAAAGCACTGGCTGGGACACAGTTCATTGTATTGTCTTGTGTAGTTCCACTAAAATGTATGATTGGCACAACATGATCCCCGTTTGCACAAGTAGAAACAAGGTGAAACCTTCATTAGCTTAGTGAGAAAGGATAGGAAGACATTAGCATATTACTCAAATAGTAGCATCAAATTCATGATGGACAATACGCAAAACATTGCCTCATTGAACCAATGGCAATAAATTGACATGCAAAACAATAGCACTATTATGTCATGACACTAATAATATTCCCTCCCTGCTCCACCACATGATTCACCTCCATAGACAAACATTCACACGTACATGATTCAGCATAGGGTCCTACTAAAGATATTTTTAACTCCAACAGGAAAATTAGGCAATAATAATTAATTAAGTGAGACAGCAGAAGTGGAAGGGCTCCCTGGAGGCTCGTCTCACATGTAAGGTAGTCGTTGTCGGAGCCCTTGAATAGCCTCGACTAAGGCCTCTAGCTTCAGCAAGATCGCCTTGGCACTATTTATTCTTCTTCTTCTTCCTCTTCATGCTCTGTTTCTCTTTCTCCTCACCAGTTGGTGAAACCAAGTACATGATTGGCCTTCTAATTCAGAATTGGTTTTGTCAGTGAGGGAGTACAAGTGTACTAGTAAAAAACAACATTATTTTCTCATGGCAGCCGGAAAATAGAGATGAACACATGCATTAAATATCATTCTTACCTAAAGGAAGGTTATGGCGCCAATATGGATGATGAGGATTGGAACACAGATCTCCCTTTGTGCAGTTCCACCAAAATGAACCAACTGTTCCATCTGACATTCCAGTTAAACAACACAAAAGTCACTTCTTTTAGAGTTTTGTGCAGTGCACCAACAGGTCACAACGGCAACCAGGTGAATTGGATATCCCTGTTTGCACAAAAAGGCACAGAGGAAACAGTCAGAGTCTCAAACAATTATAGGCAAAAACATTTGGCTAAACTTGTCAGAGTCTCAAACAATTACAGGCAAAAATAGTGGCATGGCTTCATTTTTACGCGAGACATTATATTAAGAACAGCTAAGGCTGTGTTTGGTTCACAGGTTTGGTGCAGGATTTTTGTAGGAACAGAATTCCTATGGTATTATTTCCCTTCCAACCGTTTGGAACACGGGAAAGGTGAATAATGTTTCATAGGAAAGCTAGGCTGGTAGTACTGATTCCATCGGATTAGAAACATCCACGCGCTGCTCATTTTTTGGGCGGAAGCCCGAGGCAGGCGCTCGCTGCCATGCGTTAGACAGGTTGTTGTGCTGTGTTTGCCGGAATAAAAAAATCAACCTATGTGTGGTACGTGAGGTGAGGACAAGAGCAGTCACTGTGCAGCTGAATAAACAAATAGCATCTCACACTGCCAAGCATGCTACTCTAAAAAGCAAATCTGTACATTTCGTAGTCCATCCGAACACATTCTCTTGAGAGTTTCCTCCGGTTTGTTGTTCCATAGTTTTATACCTACATTCCTTTCCTATTCCTCTATTTTCATCAAGATTATGTTTTCTGCCCCTTTATTCCGACCGGAGCCTAAATATTTGGTATAAGGGCATGGGACAGTGGGTGCACCAGTAGTACAACACCATGTACGTAAACAGGGGCATAAAGTGGTGATTCATAGTTTGTTGCCCCGAGAAACAAACGTCCAAGAAACATATCTGGGTTGGTCCCATTTTTGTTCACTCTAGCCACCTACTCCTATGTTTGGATAGCAAATCTAGTCCTGGTCATACCACTGTGTACAACGTTACCCCTATATTTCCCTTTTCGACCAAGAGACCGGTTGGATGACCAGTCTATACTACTTTCATCCCCTTTCCTTCCTGTTTGTACCAAGTCCGATGTACATACTAAATTCCCCCAACCCCACTTTATTTCAATGACAAGTATTTTCGGACGGAGGAAGTACAAGATTCGACTCCATGAAGTAGCTTTACCTCTAACAATCGAAGAAAAAAATAGGTGGCGTTGGACCATCCGATCGAGAGGGGCTGAGAGGTAGAAAATGATGCACATGCAGCGACGTAGCGAGCTGGGGAAGTAGAGCTAAGGCGATTTCGAACGAAGATATACATGAAGGTCGTCGGGATGTGGATAGGTGGGCGGCGGGAGGCCGGATCCGCCCACGGGCAACGACGAAGGGATCGGAGGACCTCCCGTGCTGGCGCTCGGCCAGAGATAACGGTGCGGCCGGCAGTGGGTCTCCTCCCTCGCTGTCGACGACGGCCTAAACACTGCGCCTCCTCCCCTTCACCGGCGGAGGGAGATACGTCCGGATCTGTAACCAGTGAGTGTTTTTTGAAGGGAGAAAGATAGTGTTACTACCCCTATCTTGTTTAGGTCTGGAGAGGATGAGAGTGCGTGAATAGAGCAGCCCTAGCAAGCAAGCGCGGAGGCTCCAGCCTATATATAAGTAGTGGGGTAGTTTTCCTTTTTCACTCCATCAGAACAATCGTTTAAAATTGTGTACTACTCCTTCCTTCCCAAAATATAAGGCACAGTTTGACTTTTCTAGTCTTCGTTGCACACCTTTGACTATAATTTCTATGTATTATATGTCTATAAAATTAGTATACATACATATGAAATAAAATTGCTTTGCAAGACAAATACTGCGATGTCATTTATACATGTTCAATCCATATACTTTGATATATATTAGTGGTCAAAGTTGTGCATCAAAGACCATAAAAAGTCAATCGCGCCTTATATTTTGGGAAGGAGGGAGTACTACATGCCAGGTCACGGTTTTTTCTAGTTATTGATTGTCTTTTGAGATAGCTACCCGCTTGTTCCAACTGGTGTTATGGTGTGCCAGGTCGCACTTTGTATCGTTCAAGTCTGGTACTACAAGTCCCTCCATTAAATGAACGACCACCCCCTCGTAAAAATTGTGAACAAGCCCACGGCTAAAATTAGCGGAAACGTGGGTTCCCCATCATGCATTATTATTTATATTTTCTACTCCCTCCGTTCCTAAATATAAGAATTTTTTTTATTAGCAGAGAACCCCACATGTCATAGACACAAAAATTGTGGCAAGATTCCCTTAGGCAAGCCAAAGTGTGTCTAACAATTTGAGCAACTCAGGTTAGGCAAGTGTGGCAAGTGTGGGAAAAATAATGTGGCAACATAAGACAAACATAGTCACAATCCAAACAGCCCTGCGATTTTTTGTGACATGCATGAAAATTTGGTTAGTTAAATTTATAGTCAAAATTTGGCAAGGTGCATCAAATCAACACATGCAAGTATCAAAAGGAAAGTCACGGCATGCATGCATGCGTTGTACTCCCTCCGTTTCCAAATATAAGTCTTTTTAGAGATTGCAACAACTGACTACTCCCTCCGTTCCTAAATGTAAGTCTTTTTAGGGATTCCACTACAAACTACATACGGATGTATATAGACATATTTTAGAGTGTAGATTCACTCATTTTGTTTCGTATGTAGTTCATAGTGAAATCTCTAAAAAGACTTATATTTTGGAACAGAGGGAGTACATACGAAGTAGAATATGTCTACTCCTACATACAAAGTAGCCCATTTGAAATGTGTAAAAAGACTTTTATCGAGTGCAGTGCTTTGATGTGTCGCGTCAACTCGTACAAGACCGAGAAATTTGATTACTACGACGCCCTCTCCCTCGCGGACTGAGCTCCGGTGCCTTAAGTGCATGTCCCTTTGGCTGCATGACAGGTGGGCCAACCACCTGTTGGGCCCACATGTCATGGATGCAAAGGCAGGAGCATTAAGTAGAAGCTTTCGCTACACGCTATCCCTCCCGCACGAGGTGGACGGACATGTAGCAGTGGATTTGATATTGTAGAAGTAGGATTAACATCATTGTTCATCTTCTCGAAGAGGCGAAGAGCCAAGCGCAAACCGAATGTGGCAGTTGCGAACACTCGCGTGGTGCGGTTCCTTGGAGTACTAGCCAGGCTCTTGCATGAGACAAAATTGCTATTGTTTAACAATTAAACTCCATTATCCATTGGTTGATACTCATTCTGCATAGGTCCACGCGCTTAGCACCGTTTCCTCTTGGGGTCACCAATGTTTATTTGCTAATTAATAGAATTCCATGCAATGAACTAGCCATTGCAAGTCATTAAAATCATGCACACCTCTCATCTCATATTGGTTGATATGTATGTCAAGAAACAAGAAACAAGGTAGAAGTTAATGCACCGCGCCTAAGTGTTTTGGGACTATTTGGTTTTCGTAAGATGACTTACACACCTAGACGGAGGGAGTAGTATAGACCTGTAAACCGGAAAGGAGTATTTGCCTTTCTAGAGATTTCAACAAGTGACTAGACTTCGGCTCAAAAAAAAACAAGTGACTAGACTACACCGTGTGTAGCACCCCCTCCCTTCCGGTTTATAGGGCTCAAATCTCAAATCTCATGAACCAAGGCATTTTGCTATTGGAGGAATGTATCTCGTACTTTACAAAACTACCCTAATTAAACTCATGCATTAATTACGTAGTTCTCTCGTTTTCCTCTCCGCCTTGGTCGCGGTGCACAATATTGAGCACTCCTATATGACTAGCCGCTCTATCTACATGCGGGACATTTCAAAGCATCCGGGCCCGCGTGCCATCCACCAAATCACAGCGAGGTGCTACAGTCGAGACTCACCTGTCACCCCGGTGTGGCCGTCATGACCCGTCATATCACAAAACCCACACCTTTACCAGCAGTGGTAAGGTGGCCTCCAAGTTGGACTGGACGAAGCAACCATCATTTCATTGGAACGCTCGTTCAAGCCCTTTCTTCCCTTTCTTGAAGAAAACCTCACTCCAGGCTACTCACTTCTGCCATTTTTCTTCTCTACCGACGAAGGAAAGGTGGGCGAATCAGTTATGCTGCTATATTTTCATTCCAATAATCTTCTTTTTGCGAAGCACCGACCGATTCTCACATCCTATTCTTTTCCCGTTTTCATTGCGATTGTGGTTTCCTTTCGATTGCTTTTTGTTTGTCAGTTCATTGATGGATCCTGGAGCACTAGGCAAAGAGTTGCCGGCGGACAACCCACTGGAGACAGCGATCTCCAGGAAGCGAGCACCGACCAACGAGTTGACCATGTTGGCGGGCCAACCCATGGAGACGAAGAACTCCAAGAAACAAGCACTGGCCAAAGAGTTGAGGACGTTGGCGGACGAACTCCTCAAAGAAAGTTGGAAGAACAGCAAGGGCCCCACCGTGCCTACCCCAGGAACTCTGATTGCCACCTATGTGAGGCTCAAGACCGAGTTTGAGGAGATAGTCGCCGTTGAGAAGCAGTATTCCCCTGCCAAGGTGATGGCCCCCATCGAGGACGAGGAGATGGCCCCCGGAGGGATGAGATCCCCCGGTGAGCTGCACAAGGTAAAAAATAATGGCTTATTACCATAGTTGTGGTTTTTGATTATTTGCAATGTGCTTGCTTTTTGATTATTTGCAATGTGCTTGCTAATATGTTAGGGTTGTGCAGGTGCCGGTGGTTGTCCTTGATGATTCCGATGTCGTGGCCCGTCCTGTTGGCATCGCCCCGGAGATCGATTCCGATGCCGCTGTCCATCCTGTGGACATCGCCCCAGAGATCGATTCCGATGTCGCGGTCAGTCCTGTGGACATCGCCCCAGAAATCGATTCCCATGCCGCTGTCCGTGCTGTGGTCATTGCCCGAGAGATCGATGACAAGAAATAGTTGGTCGCGCTAATCCTTCAGGGTAGTTTGCATTGCCCTGTGTTTAATTACCAGAACGATGCGTGTTATCAAACCATCTTAGGGCTAGTGCACTGTCTTGTGTGGGCGGATCTTGCTACTTTTGTTTGATAGTGAATCATGCGATGAATCATGCGAACCCTCTCCGAGTTATGGAAACAGATGTATCCTCACCAGCTTTTGATGTAATATATGGCATGCTTAGATGTAAGTTTGAACTGTTTATCATATCAGCAGGGCTTGTTTGATGATTCTTGGTGTTAGTAGGCTAGCTACTGTGCGAGCTATAGTACTTGCAAAACACTCACCGAAGAGAAACGTTGGGGCTGATGAGCTCGTGGTACGCTTATACTTATCCCTCGTCGATCGACCAATAGCCCTAGCTCCTAAAATTGTAGGCTTAGCGATCGATCAGACAATAGTCGACATACATTCAGGCCTCATTTGGTTCATAGGGTAGGAAAATCGTAGCAAAAGTACAGAGAACGTGCAACACAAAATCATAGCAGTGCAGAGACGTACTCCCTCCGTTCCAAAATAGATGACCTAGGCGGGCTAGTTTGGCCTAGTGGGTTTCAGTGATATGACGTGGTACAGTGCCGTCCAGTCTTCGCGTGTGGTAGCAGTATTGCGGGTACAGTAAGTTTTCTTGAAGAAGCGGAATTCAACGAAGTCATGATGGTTCCTTCGTCCGAACAACTTACAGTGGGAAAGGTTGGGCCTGCGATACGACCGGGGTAGACCAGGATAATTTTGTGCATGGCAGGTGGACCAGGATGGTCGACGTCCCACATGTCGGCGAATGAAAGTATTCTTTCCGATATAGAGGACGAGCAATGAGTATTCATTGTTTATTTTTGATGAAAGCTATTGTCTCCACTGTTACTCCTTGACTTTGTCAATGCCTCTCTCTCCTCCACATAAGCGGGGACTACTTGCTATGCATGCAGCGGGTAGCTGGCGTCTTGAGGGGCCAGGGCGGTGAGAGCGGGCTCCGGAAACGGTCCGGACTCCAGCATGGCCCACCTCACATTATCACCATATATTTCTTGGAGTCCGTGCGTGGCGGGCGGGCGATCTCTTCTCCCTCCCCCGTTTCTCTCTTCTCAGCCGACGCCCGCCGAGCGATTAGATTTCGGCTATCGATGGTTTATTCAATTACGGTCCCACATGTCAGTGAAATTGCAAGACAACGCGTGTCCCCTCTGGTGAGCGGCGTGCGAGCCGGACTGTCGGGGTTGCGACGCGTACGAGTCGTAAGTGTGCCGCCTTTTCCTTTAGAACTTGCGAAGCGTAACATTTTCGCGCGATCGATCGATAGAAATCTAGAACAAAATGACGAGGGCGGTGCTTTCCCGCTCGTTAGGCGGGCTAGTTCGAGTGATATGACGTGCTACAGTGCCGTCCACTTGCTCCATTTTTATGTAAGCAAGAGTTTACACTCTTACGCGGGAGGAGTGCGAAACACCGCGGATCTGATTTTGATCGAGGGATAACTGTTCCCTGCCAAATAATGGAGGATTGTTAGCGATTATAGCATGATAGTTAGGGCATCTCCAGCGCTGGCCCACAAATTTACACCGGCATCTGTCCGAGGACACTGATGGATGCCATCCGATGCTGCCCGCATACCTTTCGACAACTATATGAACTAACCGGACGAAATTCGTGCAAACAAAGCAAATTTCAAATTAACCGGATGAAATTCATTACATTTCGAAAACTTTTCCTACAAACTGGACGAAATTCATTACATATTTCGCACAAACCGTACTAAACCTACTGTAAACCTAATCTAAACGATCGCCGGCGCCCGACCACCATGTCCGGCCATGAACCCGAGAAAGCCGGCCATTGCCTTTGCCTCCTCCTCATCCGCCTCGATAACCTCCTCCTCCGGCCGGAGCACAAGGTTATGAAGATTTCCACCTCCATGTCGCCGTCAAGCGGCTAATCGGCCGCCGATGTTTACCCCACCAAGCTTGGCGTCGACTGAGTGGAGTAGCGGTGGCCTTCCCGGGACCAGAGCGGCGGCGACCTACCATGTACTACTCTTCCTCGCTGCCGGCTGCGCCCGCGCATGCGCGCCGGCTTCGTGGTCATGGCGGCGGAGGGCGGCCCGGGGGGTGCCGGCGATCTCCTTCGTTTGCTCCTGTGACAGTACGTCGAAGAGAGCTTTGGAGCGCGCCTGGAGCGGAACCGCCGATGTCCCTCGTCTGCTCCTGCGACAGTACGTCCAAGAGAGCTTCGGAGCGCCAGGAGGCCATGGTTGAAGTGGTGCCGATAGAAGGAAGGGACCGAAGGAGAATAAGTGTGGGTCTTTGGCTATGGCTAGGAGCTGGGGCTCAAGTTAATATAGCGGGCGAATGGCAATGAGCTGCGGCAGACGGATGGACAACTGGCGCCGGAGTAGGTTCGTCGGGCGTGAATGCAGATGTTGCTTCAATGACTTAACTGCAGATGCGTTTGGGTCACTGACATGTGGGCCCAACGGGCGTCTGGCCCGCATGTCAGTGACACACCAATTGCACCTGCAGTTAAGTCTGGTGAATGCGGCATTGATATTCTGGAGAGACGGTGACCGTTTCATGCGGGAAGCATTCGGTGTGCAGTGGCACTAAGATCGGTCGCTCACAATACTACATACTCCGTACCATACTACCATAGTACCCTCTCAGGCTTAGGCTGTTTTATAGATTTTCGCTGTGATGGACGATATACATGAGCAAGGCTGTCCGAGTATGACCGTTGGTGTTGAGCCTGGTGAATACATGATCGGCGTTCGCGTAGGCCTCCATCAAACATCTAAACAGTAAATGTCAGGCACCGCTGGGGCGCGCGGGTGATGGGCTCACCATTTGCGTTGTGCCATGAGCAGGACTTTGATTTAGAGGGTGACGTGCATGCATTAGCATGCTTTGACAGCGTGAGCGTGAGTGTCTGACGCGAAGTATTTCATTTTCATTTGGCTGACGAGGGTGCGTTGCAGCGACGAGTCCGTGGTTTGATTCCCCACATACGCATAATTTTGGTTTCTACAGTATTTCTTTCTCCATTCACAGGTAGGCCTGCGTAGATAGATAAAGAACACGAGTTGATGTGGCGCATGCGGACTGTTTGACTGGTCAACCATACAAATACGGAGCTATACGCTGAGCCAACGACCGTATAATCACCATATCTCATATACAATGATCAAAGTGAGCTATCAAGACAAGTTCGATGACTGCCAATGCATTTTACTCGGTAATAAATGACCAGGATTGAAGGGGAATCCTAATTTGCTTCGTCTTCGGTCCTTGAGCTCTTGACAAACCAATGCACTATACGGTTGTCCGGCCGCTCCACCCCAGAGATCTCACCAAGCGTCGTTCATGCCACCATGCCGCACACTAACCGGTAAGGCAGCGATGGCATCCCGCCGCGCCGAGTTCCTCGCCGCCCACGAACGCACACAAAATGGTAGGGAAGCGATGGCATCCCGCCGTGCCGAGTTCATCGCCGCTCGCGACCTCACAACTATGTGGGAGGAATTTGAAGATGCCAAGGCCGAATGGGCGGTAGAGCAAGAGGCGGCCAAAGCCGCACAGAGGGAGCGGAAAAGTCAGAAAGCACTCAAGAAAAGAGAGGCCCGCCGCCGCAAGAAAGAAAAGGACGCACGCGCTGCTGCGGAGAGGTCGGCGGAGATCCAAGCACGGTGGGGTGTCGCCGACAAAGCCGGGAAGGAGAACGACGGCGTCTGGCCAGCATGTGAGAAGTAGTAGTACTAGTAGTTAGTGTGTGTGTCTGTGTCTGAGTACGAGCATGTACCAGTACTACTAGTTACTACTGTAGTTTTTAGAGCAAATTACCAGTACATTAGCCTAGACTAAATGGAAAAATTCCTATCCTATGCATCAAATGGCATCTCTTTCTCTATAGGAATTGAGATGCATGTCATCTCACTTCCTATGATTTTCATATTCCTATCCTATGAACGAAAGGAGGCCTCTGTTGGAGTAAATACTGTAGCTAGCAGTACTGCTGGTACAGTAGTTTTCTTCAAGAAGCGGAATTCAACGAAGTCATGATGGTTCCTTCGTCCGAGCAACTTCAAAGTGGGAAGTGGGCCTGTGATTTGACGGCTCATTAGTCATTGTTACTGCGGCGCGACGACCTGGGTGACTCTCCCTTGGAGTTCTGCGTGCATGGCAAGTGGACCAGGATGGTCGACGTCCCACATGTTGGCGAACGGAAGTATTCTTTCCGATATCGAGGAGCAAGGAAACCGCGTGGTATAGTATCACTGCTGATTGGTTCGCAAAAAAATAGTATCACTGCCGATTTATAATTATTTTTTATTTCTGATGAATGCTAGCGTTTCAACTCTTACGACGAAGGGTGCCAAACACGGCACGTGCTGGATGTCCCACACGTCAGCGAAAGGAGTGGGACATGAACAGCGTGGTAGAGCCCAGCGTAAAAAAACAGCGTGGTAGAGCGTCTCCACTTCTTCCACTTCTGGGTCGGAGACCACACGTAGTAGTACTTAGTGGTATGAACGATACAAAGTGCGACCTGGAGAGAAAGACACGTCTAGTTGGAAGGTCTCGGGGCATACACGTAAACAAATATAAAAGTTAATATGTGCCTCCAACTAATATAGTAGTAGTAGAGTACTTAGGCACGTACTCCATAACATCACCGTGCATTGCACGTACAACATTTAGTGGTAGTACGTAGTAAGAGACAAATGCCGCCCAAGAGTTCCCTTCTCGACCTACTTTTGGGTGTTTGGTAGAGTGTATGGAGGGTGCATGAGTCCACACTAGTTTAGCACAAATACACTAGAAGCATGCATGAAGAGAGCATGCATGAAGAGGGGTGTTGAGTTGAGCATGCATGAAGAGGGAACAACTATGCTGAGACGAGAACGCAACCAAACACACCCTGTATGCCACGCATGTTCATACCATTTGTGCCTTTCTACTTCACTTACTGCGCTACATTACTCAGGTTCGTACGTCCACTCCTGGGTACATGTCCGTCTCGTAGTTCCAGTGCCACGTGTTCTTCATATAGATGGAACGATCGTTGCATAACACGTGCGCCTTGATGCTAGATGTCTCGCGTGTTGGCAAAAGGATGAACAAAGCTCACGTAAAAAAATAGAGTGGAAGAACATAGATTCCGGACGACCGAGAAGGAGCAAGGAACCTCGTGGTGGAGCGTCTGCACTCATAATATTTAATATTATTCAGCGATATAAAATTAACCAATCATCTCCACAGTGGACTGGAAGAGTACGAAACACGGCAGCCCAGTGTAGTTACATCATACTAGTACATGGCTAACCCACGCTATCACCATATTTCTTGGCTTCCGTGCGACACCTATCTCTAGTAATCCAGCAGCCTGTATCGCTTCTCCCTCCTCGTCTCTATCAAAGTGCGGCGGGCTGGCGTTTCTGCCGTCTATTGAGGTCGGTTAACTATCACATGTTAGCGACATGCCAAGAGCATTCTAAAAAAATTCCTTTCACGTTCCGTTTTCAAAAAGAAAAAATCCTTTCACGTACGAATTTGCCTGTATGCTTTGAGCAACTTGCATGTCCTATACTGCTCCTGTTTGATACTCTAACTTAGCTAGAGGTTAGACTAACTCATGACTAACCCTGAACTAACTGTAGCCAAAGAGGTGTTTGGGTGACAGGGTTAGATTGACAATAAATGCACTTCATGGAGAGAGAAAAGTGATTTTTCAGTGGTCCCAATGAGAACTATCTCCAGTTAGCACCTCTTGGGTGGGATAGTTTTTTTTGGTGGGTTCGGTGCAACTTGCTCCAATTTAAACCCTCATGCTTGGATACTTTAGGGCTATTTGAGCCCCAACTAGCTCAAACTAACTCTAACCCATGGATCCAAACAGGGCCTATGGCCAGTCTCGACGCGGAGCAGTCGCGTGCACCGGGAAGCGGCGCTCTCTCGGCCGTCGCGCCACTTCAAAGCCGGCGCCAGTGAGAGGTCGCCTCCGCTCTGGCCGGGCATTAATGCGGCACTGACGCTCCAGGGCGACGCTGACCGTTTCACGCGGGAAGCGCGCGCTGGCAAGGGAGTATAGGTTTTGAGCCGTTTCAGGTGTAGTAGTAATGGTAGTTTGCAAAACTACTCAATTATTGCACTCAAGTTTCCTAAGAAATTGTGGTAAAAAAACGTTACTCCATATCTCGCTTCCCTTCTCCTTCCTGCTCGTGATTTATGTGGCCATGTTAACGTGGTTGTGTCAAAAAAATGGCACTTCCTGCTCGTGATTTGCGTTATATAATTACAAGCAAGATTCTCGTGCATTGCACGGAACATCAATATGCATTTTTTTACAAAACACCTGTTGTGATTGACCCATGCAGGAGTAATCCCATGTGTAAAAACTAATGATATCTCGAGAATTTTTTCGAAAAACTGGTATCTTGAGAATGTCATCGAAAAAATGAAAGATGAGAGATAAGGCGAGGAGGAGTGGAGCATGGTGGTGACTGGTGGTCGGAATGGGCGGAGGCATGGGGATGGACGGCGCCGGCAGGCGGCAGCGGCCACCATGCATGCTAGATTGTTCCAGAGACTTGTTCCTTTTTTAATTGTTGAGCAATGAGGTTGCGGGAGATAATGATGTGGAGAGAGGTGCGGGTATCTTTTGTAAAATTATCATAGTTTGCTTCCTATCCGTCAGATATGGATCGTACGGTCTGTATTACAAGATGGCAGCACACCATCATCGCCAACTCGTTTTTTTATATGGGTACATATGATAAGTTTGCTGACTACTAAAGTAAAGTGCAATCTGTCCATGTTATGCAAGTAAACAAAGGTGATTGTTTATCATACGGGTAAGGTTTGATGAAGGGTGGTAGGAACAAATGCTCTGCCTAGAGCATGTGTGTGTGAGATGGAGTCTTAGTGTGTGTGTGTGTGTGGTGTGTGTGTGTGTGAGAGAGAGAGAGAGGACAGAGAGAGATGGAGTCTTAGTTTGTGTGTGTGAGAGAGAGAGAGAGAGATGGAGTCTAAGTGTGTGGGGGGCGTGTGTGTGTGTTTGTGTGTGTGTGAGAGAGAGAGAGAGATGGAGTCTTAGTGTGTGTGTGGGGGTGGGGGGTGTGCGTGCGTGCGTGTGTGTGTGTGTGTGTGTGTCGCGGGGTCCTCTGTGGCAGATGTAATTTAAGTGTGCATGGCTTCATCATAGAGAGGTGATTTGGATGGCAGAGGCCACCAACAATGGGGTGCAAGAGAGAAAATGCCCGTAGGGAGGGAAGAGAAGGTGCGTGCGCGTGAGAGGAGTCGACATCGAGAGAACGTGTTTGTTCAAGAGACACCAAGGAAGACTACTATATATCGACGGTGCATGTAGGTGGGAATTAAACAAAGGTATGGTCTTATTGGTTTCGGGGATATAGGGGAAGAGTGAGAGGCGCGTGGGGGGGGGGTAGCTAGAAGAAGATTGTTAAGTGTGAGTGTGTGTTTTGCCCATCCAGGCGGAAGTTATGTGCACAAAAGAGGAGAACGATTCGATGTGGCGTTAGGATTGAGGGTAATTAACTACGTATGGAGACATAGAGACCTTGAACGTGCATGTGTGAGAGGTATACATGTATACATGGGATGTGTGTGTGCGCGCACGCGCATGATCGAGATAAAAGAAAGAAGACATAAGTCCTAAGATCAACGACATGGGAGAGGCGGATCGGTATGACAATATGCATGCATGTGAGAATGCAGGGAAGTAGGCCCGACAATTGAGCATGTGTTTTTGTCTTTAAGAGATAGTGGCGTGGGCTGGAGCATGCATCTATGGCGAGCAGAGGGGGTGAGGCGCAACGATTGTGAAAAAGAGATCAACCTATAAATGCATATGTATGGATAGACATATATAGTGTGGGTGATAGGAAGCAAGACTCCGTGCGAGAAAGAAATGTTGACGGAGAAACTACAGATAGATACAGAGATGGAGATGCTAGCTAGAGAGACATCCGTTAGTTTGGGTGTCGGAGATGACCGTCGGGTGGTTCAAAGGGTGAAGTTATATATGTGTGTGAGAGGGCACTTGACTGCATGTAGAGAGAAACATATGTAGTGTGCGTGATAGGAATCAAGAGTGAGGGCGAGAAAGAAGGTTGATGGAGAAACAGATAAATAGAAAGATAAAGATGCTAGCTAGTGTGCGCTGGAGATAGGAGTCGAGTGGATCAGAAGGCTGGGTTATGTGTGTGGGTGTGAGAGAGATAGAGAGAGGGTGCATGTGAGTCACATACAAACAGATATCAGAGAGAAATGAGATCCAGAGAGACGGAGTTTTGTGTCTGCGAGAGAGAAAGATATTTCACAACGAGAGTGATAGCTAGAAAGACATATGAGGGAACGCAAGATATCTCTAGGGAGAGAGGGTGTGTTTGAGCGACATACAAGAGAACAATGGAGAAATATGAGACCCTGGGAGACAGAGTTTGTGTTTGTGTGTGAGAAAGAGATATTGAAGAGGAAGAGTCGTAGGTTCTCATATCTAAGGAGCGAAAGACATCTCTGTATGAGGGGTGTGCGAGTGGCACACATGGGAATAGTTGAGAGAAATGAGACCCCGGGAGACAAAGTTTTGTGTTTGTGTGAGAGAAAGAGATTCCACATGGAGAATCATAGCTAGAGACACATAGCAGGGAGCGAGATATACTTAGAGAGAGATAGAGTGATGAAGGTCGAGGGAGAGAGTACCGTCAGTGTGTTACGAAGATAAAAGATCATTGTCGACATACAGGTAGCACGAGAGATGCCTGAGAGACGATGAACGCGTATAGGTCCAGAGAGATAGTCCTATATAAGCATGAGTGATAGCTATATGAGACGAATATCTGGATTAAAGGGGATTCAAATATTTAAACTGGAGATCACGACATCGATAATATCATAACGCAAATTGGTGTATCAAACATGCATATTCATTTGAATTTGGGCACACGTGTAATGTTATATAGTTTATCAATATTGGTGATCCATAGATTCTTCAATTACAAACAATGCATGGTTTATATGCAATTAATGTCTAAACGGGATTACACTATATGTTGCGTGTGTGAAACACATTATACATGTTTGAGAAGTTAAAAAAACCCGCATGAAACACACATTAATTGGAGACAGTTAGCGAGGAATGCATACATTGGATTTCAACATAAAGTGGTTTCAAATATTTGAAAATCCAAATTGATGGATACAACCTTATGAATCTGAGATCATGCCATTTGTAAACCATATTTATGTACAAATGGTGTTGTGCTTTTGAAAGTATATATAAAAAAATGATGTATATAGAATGTAATTCCAATTGAAAATGGATCCCGCCCGAAAAAAAATAGTAGAATACAAACGGGATTCGAATTGAGTTGGCACGGTAAACATGCACTGTGCAAAATTTGAACGAAGCAGGGAAAGTCGCAGTAACCGCCCAAAACCAAAATCTGCGAGATGGAAATCACTACTGCCTATCCCTGCCACGCAAAGCCTATCTGCTGGATATCTATAGGTTTCGATAGGGGTAGGTTTGTAATTTCACCCAAACGTGACGTAACCGCCTCTCACCAGGATTCATACACGGTGGGCGCCAAAACACCGTGTGCCCTCGCCGAAATCGACTCCCTCCCCGATTAATATTCATACACGGTAGGCGCCAAAAACAAACTCTCGTCGGCAGATATTCGGTGTATGCGAGATTACCATCGTATCCCCTACCGACTAATGTTGTTGTGATGTAGTACAAATTTGAAACAGGGGCTAAGTTTGTAAATTTCCTCACATTTAAGACAAGCGCGCCCTGAATACATGGTTCCCCCCTTCCTCTCTACCTTCCTTTTCCCCATTCGTACTTCGTGCGTGCCAAAACACCCTCTCCACCCCACCCTCCTCCATCCGCCGCCGTTCGCCACCCCATCCACCGCCGTCCTCCTCCACCATGCCGGAGCTGACACCCCGACGCCGCCGTCCATTAAAAGAGATCGACCTCTCTCATCCATGCCTTCGGACCGGGATCCTTGCATCCCGTCCTCTCGCTTCATCCCCGCCGTCATCCACCTTGCCGGCTCCGCTCCTACGACTGTCTCGTCCACCGCGCCCCGCCGCCAGCATCTACCCTCCTAGATCTGCTTCCACGCCGCTGACAGCCATCGCTACTGCAGCACCGTCGAATTCTCAGCAGATGCGTACACGGCGCCGCACCAGAGGCGGTACTCTTTCATATCTGCTCAACTTATTTATCGCAGCAAGAAAATAGATCGCCACTGCTTTACTCTGATTTCTTATCTGGGTTGCGAACTTGCCTTTGTCCGGTTTGCACCTTCAGATCCTCCATGGCACGCTCAACATTATACTCCCAATGATTATGGTTTTCCCCTTTTATATTCCACACTAGTTAAATCACAGTAGACTAAATTTCAAAATTGGGTCAGTCAATTTTTCAGAGCTCGCCGGAGTTCGCCGGTGCAATCCAAGGGGCTCGGGTGGTTGTGTGGCCTCGCCGAACGAAGAAAACTCGACGCGGGTGGGGGGTGGGGGTGACGGAGGAACACAGGCTATGGGGCCGGTGGTCCAGCCGGCGGCCCGTGCGGTGTTTTGTATGGGAAGAATCAGAGACGAGGAAGAAGAAGGGTTAGGAGACGTAGGATCTTCATCCAACCGCCTGAAATGGTCGAGAGACAGCTGGGAGTTGCATTCTTAATGCGCTCTGGTTCATCATGTGTGGGCACTGCGCAACCAACATTTTATTATCCAAAATCTGCTTGCTCTTCTTTACCATGTTCGATAGTGCTGGCCTGTACGTGATCGATAGGCTTTCAATTACTAGCGGCAATACAACACCGTATTTTCAAGCCAGTTCCACTTTCCCGATTTATATATCGTGGTTATGGTGTACCCCTGTTATGTACACTATGATCTGCCTAGTTGCTGTGTGCTCTTGTTATCATGGTTTGGCAATAAACTCTCTATACAGTATATTATGAACCTATCATCTGCCAGCTATCCTTACTTCTGGAGCCTATTTTTTGTGTACTTGTGCCAGATTATATAAATGCACGCACGATATTACAGCACACATGAGCTCTCTCATCAGAATCCAGTGATAGCACATAAGTGTTTACAGGGGCGCCCCTATATTAGAATATCATCTGCATTACAAAGATAATCTCACAACTATTTATGTTTTCATGGTTCTCAGATATTATACGCAATTACAGTGAATATCAGAATCCGCGCATCAGAAGAATATTGTGGAACACTGCAATGACTTACAAAATTGGCACCAAGGCATTGAGTGCCATTCTGGAAGCAATGAAACTCGTACGCTCCCCACCTGTTGATTCTTGTTCAGAATATCATCCTAATGACTATTCTAACCTCGAGGAGTCAAAGGCAGATGGCCTGTCCTGTTCACCCATCAAGGTGCCTGTTCTAATTTGGCAAGGTTTTATTGATTGCGCGTATCTTGCATATGTTGTCTTGCATTTCTTCTACTTTGTTGCACCACCATCTGCTTAGTTTACTCATCATATAACTCGAGATGCCATGCCCATCCATTATCAATACATATTCCATCTGTCGTCATACCATGTTTTTCCACTCAAATGCTGTTCTTGTGCATCAGACATCAAAAAGGAAGAGGGTGATTGCCGAACCTGAAGGAGCACCAGCAAAGTCCTTGAAAAACATGGTGGTGCCGGAGAAATCAGACAGCGCCCCACTTATATTGGTTGTACAACCAGTGACACAAAACATAGGACCGACTCCAGCAGACTGTACCCATACTTCACTGGCCACACCACTAGCCCCACCACACAGGACCTGCACTCCAGCAAAAGGTATACCGATTTCATTTGCCATAGCACCAGCCGTACCACAGAAAAATCCCACTCCAGCAAAAAGTACAGCAAGTCCACCGGCCGAAGACCTATCCCAACTGCAGAGACGGCCAATTCCTGCAGATTGGAACCCCATTCCATTTATTCCCAGTTTAAAAGACAATGCTTTCAATGTTGTTAGGGACTACGTGCATATATTCCCATCATGGGAAGATTATAGTGAAGACAAACACCATTTTCACATCTTCCTGTCCAACTTACGTGTAAGTGCTATTATTCATGGTTATTATTTTCCTGTTTTCTGCTGATCGAACACATCAATGATTTACATTACATTGTTGTAACTAGGTGAGGGTCAATCTGGATAGTCATGACGAGCAAAGCTTGCTTGTGCTTTTCAAGGAAGCATTGCAGCAGTATCGGTGTTACCTGAGGAAATCACACTTTGATGGCAAGTCTATAAACGAATTTCCGGTGAAGTCTCCTGTGCTAAATTTAGAAGACATTGAATGGAAAAACCTTGTTATGCACTGGTCTCGTTCCCAGGATGAGGTACTGTCTATGAAATCACATGACAATTTGAACTTCTACTTTTCCGCATGTGCCTTACGGATCTTTTTTGCAGGAAATCAGCTCGAAGAAGAATTCCGGTTTGAAAAGAACGACAGGATATCGCAAATATGCTGCCCGCTGCTTTGCTCTTGTTAGTACCTGTTGTCCTGTATCACTGTACTTGCATACATACCTGGTTCATTATGTGACAGCAGTATGCATGATAGCTTGCTTATCAATTGTTCGCTCCAAATTATCTGATCTGTATGAATGGTTACATTAGTGTAGAATATATCCAATGCCAATGAATTTTTTTAGCTCTGCATTGTTCTTGTAAGTACATGATGTCCTTTATCAGTGTACTTATATTGACAGGTAGTTGTTCATGTACCATCACTCTGCAGCTTATTTTCCTTTGCCCTCCATTTTCTACACATCAGATCTATATTTACTCTTACCATAAGGTTGGTACTGAAGAAGTTTAGCTGTGCATTGCTCTTGGCTGTGCCTTTTGCCTGTATCGCTGCACATACATTTATAGCTACTTGGTTATGTAGCATCACTCTTCATCTTATCTTAAATATTCTCCATTTTTTCGTATATTATCACATCTATATTTACTCTTAACAAAATGTAGAATAAAGGCAATGCTTATGAAGAAGATTCTGTGCTAAACTTCTTGAATTGCCCCCCCCCCATCAGCATGGACAAGGGCTTTATAGAGCCTGTCTTCACCAGTAATGTAAGTTTGTCCTTCTCAAGCCTTCAAACTTTGTTGTGTATATTTGGTTAGGCATGACTGCAACAGCTGTTTATTTTTGGTGTTTGCATCAAATTGCATGTTTAAAGTTTATTATGTAGTTCATAAACAAAAGTTTGTCCTTCTCAATTTAAGTTTTCAGTTGTACAACCAAGTTCCTTCTTCATACCATGTAAATTAAACTATTCAGAGCAAGTGATCTTCTTTTGCACTGCATGTATGCTTCTGTTCTTCATCCGTAATCCAGTGGTGTGGTGAACCTACCCACTACAGCACAATGTCATATTCTGCAATGTCTTAACTATGAACAATGTCATATCATTCTACTATTATTTAAACCGTCTCTTTATTTGCCAATCTGAAATGGGATAAATTGACAGCACACTAACCATTGATACTTATGAGTTCTTGATCTGTAATCCAGTGGTGTCGTGAAGCTGCCAACTCCTTCACAATGTCATTTCCTGCCATGTCTTGACCTGAACAATACCATATTGTGTTAATGCAATTTTAAACTGTGTCACTTTATTCGTCAGTAAGAAATGTGATGAATTGTCAGCACTGATACTTTTATGTGCGAAACCTGTCATCTGTCTGCTTGTTTATCTTTCAGAGTGAGGAAGATATAAGTGTTGAACAAGCGCAGTCTCATCATCTTGCTCAGCTGCTTGCGCTGCAGCTCCCCAGCAGGGCTAACCTTTCTTGAACTCTATTGAAGTGCTGTCGGTTTTGTATATTATTTTGTCGGCGTGTTTATTTGCACTGGTGGCGATCTTTGATGCCCAGTGTATGTAATCTGCTGTCTGCTTAGTGGCGAACTTTGATGCCCAGTGGATGTAATATGCCGTAATTTCTTTATTGTATAGTCTAGGTTTTTTCTTATTCACGATGCTGCAGTTATTTTACTGTATATATGTCCTATCTTCGCAGTAAACCGGCTAAACCGTAAAATTATAGTACATAATCGGGTCGTCATGCAATCACGATGTATGATCCGCATCATGGGCCCCGTCAAACTGGCCCACTAGTAGATTCGGGCCTTTAATAGGCCGAGTAACCCCCGGCCCTCTTTTCGCAAGAAAACTCAATGTGCTTTTAGGAGGCTGAGAAGTAGGCTGGGCCTGAAACGTGCCGAATAGCTCACGGGCCGGCAGCAGCCCAAAATGGACCCCGGCCCATGATTGTGCGAATCAATTCACGGGCTTTTAACAGGCCAAAGTTGTCTCGGTCCTTGTTTGGCCCAATCAGATATCAGCTGCGAGCAGGCCGGATACAAACCGGGCTGTAGTTAGGCCCAACTATATGACGGGCTTTTAACAGGCCAAAATTAATATAGGACCGAAATATTAAATGGGCCCTTAACAGGCCAAAACTAAAATCATGTCGAATTACTAAATGGGCCTTTAGGAAGTGGGCCCAAAAGCATAGCGTCCGGTCAACGGGCCGAATCTGATATGGGCCATAATTGAGCCCAAAGCCTCTTAAAGGGCCGGACCTAATCTGGGCTGTGATTTGGCCCAAAAAGTGGGAGGCTTTTAACAAGCCGGATCTCATATGGGCCATTATTAGGCCCGGAACATGGCAGGCCATTAATGGACCGGATCAATTATGGGCCGGCATTTGGCCCAAAACATGGCAGCAAGTTAATGGGCCGGCCTACTAGGGTCCGCAAAATCTTGTGGGCCTACAGCTGGGCCGGCCCATTAATGTCGGTGCAATCTCGTGGGCCTTTAGCTGGGCCGGCCCATTATGATCCGCAAGAATTTTGTGGGCCTTTACCTGGGCCGGCTCATTATGGCACACAAAAATCTTGTGGGCCTTTACCTGGGACGGCCTATTATGGCCCGCGGAATCTTGTGGGCCTTTAGCTGGGCCAGCCCATTATAGTCCACAAAATCTCGTGGGCCTTTAGCTGGGCCACCCATTAAGGGCCGCAAAATCTTGTGGGCCTTTAGTTGGGCCGACCCATTTAAACTTGATTGGTCGTGCCACATGTCGACGTATCATAGGCACCTTCTGTCCAATGAGTGGATGACATCTGTCCCAACGATGAGCCGACACGTGTTTCCTCCAGCCAATGATGATTTTACACGTGGAAAATCCCCATTGGTCGGGGCTATTAACGGGTTATCGGATCCAAAACCCGACCCGATAGCTTAACGGTGTTTCGTTACGGTGGATGCCACGTGTCAGTCACCCTTGGCGAAAGCATTTCTGTGACGCGCGATTTATCGTCATGGAAGTGGACACTTCCGTGATGATAATTTTGGTAATGTCATGGAACACTTCTACGACAGCACAGGTATGAATATCTTGATTCTATCATAAATTTGTCATGGATGTACATGCATGACAAAAAACGTGACCTACTGTGACAAACACGTATCATCACGGAAGTGTATTTTTTTGTAGTGATTGGGGTGATTCTTCTTATGATCTTGAAAATTTATTTAAGCCCCATGATGAATATGAGATTGATAATAATGTTTGAAATAATATTGAAAGTGGGTTTGGAAGAGTGTCAACTTTATATCCCACATATTTGGAGAATGTTCAATCTTACGAAGTTTTTGATAAAAGTGGGTTTGGAGAGGTCATGACTTTAGTTAATGTTAATCCCACTATTTTGGAAGAGTGTCAACTTTGCATGCATGTGGATCGTGTTAAAAATATTTTATGTGATAGCTATTTTGTTGAATTTGCTTATGATCCCACATGTAATTATTATGAGAGAGGGAAATATGGTTGTAGAAATTTTCATGTTACAAAATTACCTCTCGTTATGTTGAGATTGCTATTATTTCTTTCCTTTTCCTTGCATATGCTAGTTTTTGCTTGCTATGATAATTTGTTTGCTTATAAAATGCCTATGAATAGGAAGTATGTTAGACTTAGATGTGTTTATCACGTGTTTTATGATGCTCTCTTTGTGCTTCAATTCTTGTCTTTCATGTGAGCATCATTAAAATTACGAATGCCTAGCTAAAAAGGCTCTAAAGAAAAGCGCTTGTTGGGAGGCAACCCAATTTTATTTTTGTTCCTTGCTTTTTGCTTATGTTTAGTGATAAATAATTCATCTAGCTTCTGTTTAAATGTGGTTTTATGTTTTAATTAGTGTTTTTGCCAAGTAGAACCTATAGGATAACCTACGGTGATAGTTAACTTGATTCTGCTGAAAGACATAAACTTTGCGCTCATGAAAAAAAATTCAGTAAATCACAGAAACATGACTTTGCGTTGATTCCTTTTTCTGTAGATCAATAGACAAATTACCTAGGACGTCATATTTTGGTAGGATCTTTAGACTTCCAGAAGTATTCAAAAGTTACAGATTGCTACAGACTGTTTTGTTTTTGACAGATTCTGTTTTTCGTGTGTTTTTTGGTTATTTTGATGCTTCTATGGCTAGTACCGAGTGGTATGAACTATAGAGAAGTTGGAATACAGTAGGTTTAACACCAATATAAATAAAGAACGAGTTCATTACAGTACCTTATGTGGTGGTTTTTCTTTCTTGCACTAACGGAGCTTATGAGATTTCCTGTTGAGTTTTGTGTTGTGAAGTTTTCAAGTTTTGGGTAAAAATTTGATGGACTATGGAATAAGGAGTGGCAAGAGCCTAAAATTGTGGATTCCCATGGCACCCCAAGATATTCAAGGATAACCAAAAGCCTAAGCTTGTGGATGCCCCGGAAGGCATCCCCTCTTTCGTCTTCGTCTATCGGTAACTTAACTTGGAGCTATAGTTTTATTCGCCACATGATATGTGTTTTGCTTGGAGCGTCTTGTATGATATTAGTCTTTGCTTTTTAGCTCACCACAATAATCCTTGTTGTATGCTACGTCTTGTGCTTGCGTTGGTTTTCCTCAAAGAGGAAAGGGTGATGCAGCATTAGTAGTGTAAGTATTTCCCTCAGTTTTTGAGAACCAAGGTATCAATCCAGTAGGAGGCTCCTCAAAAGTCCCACGCACCTACACAAACAAATTGAGAACTCGAAACCAACGCAATAAAGGGGTTGTCAATCCCTTCATGGCCACTTGTGAAAGTGAGATCTGATAGAGATAGTTGATGACCCACAAGTGTAGGGGATCTATCGTAGTCCTTTCGATAAGTAAGAGTGTCGAACCCAACGAGGAGCAGAAGGAAATGATAAGCAGTTTTCAGTAAGGTTTTCTCTGCAAGCACTGAAATAATAGGTAATACATAGTTTTGTGATAAGATAAATAGTAACAAGCAAAAAGTAAATGAAGTAAATAAAGTACAGCAAGGTGGCCCAATCCTTTACGCAGCAAAAGATAAGCCTGGACAAATTCTAATAATGAGGAGGAGCTCCCGAGGACGCATTGGGAATTATCGTCAAGCTAGTTTCATCACGTTCATAAGATTCGCGTTCGGTACTTTGATAATTTGACATGTGGGTGGACCGGCACTTGGGTACTGCCCTAACATGGACAAGCATCCCACTTATGATTAACCCCTATTGCCAGCATCCGCAACTACAAAAAGGAGTATTAAGGTAAACCTAACCACAGCATTAAACATATGGGTCCATATAAACCCCTAATGAAGAAACGCATAAACTAGGGTTTAGGCTTCTGTCAGTCTAGCAACCCGTCATATACTTATTACTTCCCTATGCCTTCCTCTAGGCCCAAATAATGGTGAAGTGTCATGTAGTCGACATTCACATAACACCACTAGAGGAGAGACAACATACATCTCATCAAAATATCGAACGAATACCAAATTCACATGACTACTAATAGCAAGACTTCACCCATGTCCTCAGGAACAAACGTAGCTACTCACAAAGCATATTCATGTTCATAATCAGAGGTGTAATAATACGCATGAAGGATCTGAACATATGATATTCCACCAAGTAAACCAATTAGTATCAACTAGTCGCCAACCCGTGCATTCGCACGGGCTAGTTTGGTAAGCTGGTATTTCAAATTGACCTATATACAAAATATGGGATTCATTGTTTGAGATTATATTTCATTTACTGGGTCTAAGGAAATCAAGAACTCAAAAAATGATAGGAGATGTTTTCCCATCTTGTGTACTGACCACAGAGGTTTAATATCCACATCTTAACACAATTAAACTATTTAAATCAGATAAATGCATATTAAGCGAAACATATAGGCAGATAGTCTCTCAAGATTAGAAACGAAATTATTTCGTCACTTCTCATCGTGGTATACAATGTCTTTACAACACTGGAAATATTTTTTTCTTATTGTTCGTTCACCTGATACCTATTCTGACCTGTGTCTAAAGTGATTAGGCAATTTACTCTTGATAGATGATAAGAGAGCCTCACAGAATCAAGAACAGAAAAACAATTCGATCTTCTATATTTATTTAAGAAAAAGAGATATCAGTACACACATAAGTGACCATTTTCTTATTCCTTCATTTCCATTATAAAAAGTCATCGCCTCCGACCGGATATAGTGTAAACTGTAAAAAAACACGTTTCACGGGAAAATCATGTGGTCTAGCTTCCATGCCATAGCGGTTGCACATCTGTGAATCTCATTTGTTTTCAGCATATCATATTATATAGCTCTAAAGATGTCTGCTTTGGCAATATTTGTTATTTACTAAGTCTGAAATGTAAAATGTATTTTAAAAGTTCATGTCAACATGGAAATGCTATTACGAAAACATGAGTTGTTGTAGAGAATAACTATCCAACAATGATTATACTCTGGGTAAATAATTTTTGTTACCCGGACTCCTGGAGACAATGATAAACAACCATCGATGGACTCATCAATGGACTGGTCGTCCTTCAAACAAATGAAAGAAAACACAGTGAACATCCATAGTTAAAACTAAAAACCCTGAAGAGAAAAAAAAAGTTTTACTGTGTATTGCCTCTTGGAATATGAAAAGAACAACGACCAAATTTGATGTTTTTCTTTTACCATGTAGAAGTTCATCATAACTTGTTTGTGTGCCTAACTTTTGAAAAACAAACTTTAATGGAGGCATGCAGCAAGGCCAAATCATACCATGTTTTCTCATACAGAGCATCTCATCAAACATACCATGCAACTCGTAGGGACCTTCCTCTAAAAGAAAATGTCCAGCGTTCAAAACCTCAAATACCAGCACACATCAGGGACCAGGTAGCCCCATGCGAAAACTGCCGGAAGAAATGAAAGTAACAAAAAGGAAAGAAGAGTACATGCAGGTAACTCACAACTTCTTTCCTTCCCGATTCCTTTTCTATGCCTTGATCCGATGTGTTCCTTCTATTGTGTGTGAAAGTTTCTCATTGAACTGAGGAGACAGCCGGTCAACGGCCAACCGCTTGCTGTCAGCCGGTCAGCATGATGAATTAGTATTAAAAAAACATGAGAATGCATGCCCAGAACATGAGCCAAGTTAAGTTGTGGCACCATTGAGCTGCTGATGCAACAGCGAGCAGGAAGCATGTGCAAGATCAATGAGAGATTGGAGGCCACTACAGAGAATTATTTTAGCCTTAATTAGGAGGAGAGAATTTTAGGTTTAAGATGAATATTACCTTAATCAGTGTAGGTGTCTAGAATTGCAAGTTCTTCGTTGCTACATCGCAAATACCAACATCTTGAAGCTGCTCCTCACCAGATCAAAGTCATAAAAAAACATAAGTGACAATGAATTGGATGTCCTGCATCATGCAATTCTAGCCGAGTTGAATAGGAAACATGTCAGTTTGGTCTTGTACGTGTATGTTTCCCTTGAGTTGAATCAATTAGCGATGTACAGTGTGTGTACATGTGTTCATGGACAAAATCGATCAACCTGCTCAGCTCTTGTACCTATGTGGATTCCCTCGGCCAAATAGAACCCCTGGAAGGGCAACCATCGAACTACCATCGAATACACACACTATCCTAGATGCATGTACTATTCCGTACGTGTACAAAGCGTACTCCCCCATTGATTTGCCACTTGCCAAAGGAACCACATAGGAAATCGGAGAGAGAGGGATAAGGGCAAACACATGGAGCCATTTATGATGGGTGCCAAAGTCTAAACTTGCTTTAGTTTACACGCATCACCTTAGATCTCATAGGCCACCTGGTAAAAGGACTCCAACACATGAGGACCTAGCATAGCAAAGTGGTTGCATCAAAACCAATCACAAGAACAATAATTAACATCTATGAATCAATCTCCAATGCTTACTTGCTTAGGGTATGGTACACATCAAGAAGAACTTAGCATCTGCGCCCTGCCCATACAAATTAAATAATGCTAGCATGATACACCGTATGGACAGGCAATGAATTGTATTTTACGTAATCAAAAGGCTGGGCTGGGCGATATGCATACCGATTATTCACTGCACAACCGAGGGTCCTACATTGAACTTCATCCATCAATTTGGTAGAATCGTGTGGAGGCAGCCGATTTCCTAATCAATCGGTATTCATAATCTTCTTTTCAATATCGCTTGTCAAGCATAAAACACAACGTACAAAGAGAAAGATGGGTTGCACCCGGAAGCTAAGGACAAGGCCAATAGGCATTGCCTTGGTGCAATATGACTCAGCCAGGAGACATGATTTGCCACTGGATCTAACTCGTTGCGATCAAGTTGATGGAAGAGAACTATTGGAGATTTTTTTTAGTTGAGAAGAGAGGAGGAAGACGCACATGGATGGGATGAGCGAGGGAGTGGAGACGCATGCGGGGAAGGGAAGATTAGGCCCAATGGAGTTGCAATCAGATTGCCTTTTTTATGTGTGCGATCATATTGTTTTTTTTTACCTCGGTTACTTTTATTAGATGGGCTGGAAATAGATTGCTACTGCATTGTGCAAAAATATAGGGTTGGTAGTTCTTTTTTCCTGGACTCTACTCACGGAGGCTATATCTTTTTTTTATAGTACGGACGTTAGATCTGGACGGTGATAACTTGCACAAAGTATATGGTTGGTAGTTTGGTAGTTTCCTTTTACATGGACTCTACTCACGGAGAGGCTATATCTGGATGATTATAACTTGGTCCTATAAAATAGATGGTTCTTATTTTTTTTCTAATGGATATAAAATAGACGGGGTTTTTTCTATCGGATTAATCAACACCGTAATAATTCGGTCCCACGTGATTAACGGCTCGTATTTTCTAATTAACGTGGGAATTTTTAGGAAGTGCCTAATTAGTATAGGTATAGATAGATAGATATACTACAAGGAGTAATCAACACTACTAGCAACCCACATGTACCAATTTGTGGTTTTGATACAAGATTGGATACAAGAGATGAACTAGGGTTTTGAGATGAGATGGTGCTGGTGAAGATGTTGATGGAGATTGACCCCCTCCCGGAGGGAAGTGTCCCCGGCAGAATAGCTCTGCCAGAGCCCTAGATTGATTCTGCCAAGGTTCCACCTCGTGGCGGCGGAGTTTCGTCCCGTAAGCTTGCCCACGATTTTTTCCAGGACAAAACCCTTCATATAACAGAAGATGGACGCTGGGGGCCCACCAGGGGGCCCAGGAGATAGGGGGTGCGCCCTAGGGGGGCGCCCCCTGTCTCCTGGACAGGATGTGGGACCCCTGGCCTATTTCTTTTGCTCATAATTCCTTAATAAATCCAAAAAGTTGTTTCGTGGAGCCTCAGGTCTTTTGGAGTTGTGCAGAATAGGTTTCCAACCTTTGCTCCTTTTCCAGCCAGAATTCCGGCTGCCGGTATTCCCCCTCTTCATGGTAAACCTTGTAAAATAAGAGAGAATAGCCATAAGTATTGAGATATAATGTGTAATAACAGCCCATAATGCAATAAATATTGATATAAAAGCATGATGCAAAATGGACGTATCAACTCCGCCAAGCTTAGACCTCGCTTGTCCTCAAGCGGAAGCCGAAATCGAAAAATATGTCCACATGTTTAGAGATAGAGGTGTCGATAAAAATAAAATACGGATATGAGGGCATCAAGATCATTCTAATAACAACAACATATATGGATTTTGTCATATGATTTCCTATGTTCAAGTAATAAGCAATTCACAATGTCAAGTATGGTTCAGAAACTTCATTGGGAACTAACAAACTATAATCTCAGTCATTGAAGCAATTGCAATTTATCGTAACATCAGAAAGAGTCAACAATAGAGCTTTTCAGCAAGCTCACATACTCAACTATCTCGTAGTCTCCCATAATTGTTAACACTCACGCAATACTTGTGGTTATAGACTTTCAGCCGGACACTGAGAAAGATAGGGGCTTATTATGTTGCCTCCCAACGTATTCACCTTTAGGTGATGTCAACAATAATAGCCTATGCCAACTTACATCGAATTGGATATATATATATATCATGATCTTTCAAACACGAGGAGCTTGCCAAAGGATAAAATGAAAAAGGGAAAGGTGAGGATCACCTTGACTCAAGCATAAAGTAAAACATAAAGTAAAAGATATGCCCTTCGCAGAGGGAAGCAGAGGTTGTCATGCGTTTTTAGGGTTGGATACACAAAATCTTAATGCAAAAGAATGTCACTTTATATTGCCCCTTGTATGTGGACCTTTATTATGCAATCCGTCGCTTTTATTACTTGCAAAACAAGTTCGTACAAAGCTTATTTTCTCTGCACTAATAAGTCATGCATATTTAGAGAGCAATTTTTATTGCTTGCACCGATGACAACTTACTTGAAGGATCTTACTCAATCCATAGGTAGGTATGGTGGACTCTCATGGAAAAACTAGGTTTGAGGATATTTGGAAGCACAAGTAGTATCTCTACTTAGTGCAAGGAATTTTGGCTAGCATGAGGGGGAAAGGCAAGCTCGACATGTTTGGAAGGTCAATGACAATATAATTTAACTGAGATGTCGGAAAACATAAACCATTACGTTGTCTTCCTTGTCCAACGTCAACTCTTTTAGCATGTCATACTTAATGGGTTCTTCACAATCATAAAAGATGTCCAAGATAATATATCTATATGTGAACCCCTCTTTCCTTATCACTTCCTATTAATTGCAACGATGACCAAGGCTACGTTCATCAACTCTCAACATTTTTTATGCCTCATACTTTCTATGTGTGAAGTTATCACTATCCATAAGATCAATATGAACTCTTTTGTTCTTTCTACTTTCTCAAGATCATAGCAACATAGCAAAGCCCTTGACTCAACACTAATCTTTATTATAGATAGCACACGGACTCAATTACATAAAGAGATCATAACGAAAAACTCAAAACTACTTAATATCAAAACTTTGAACTAAAAGATCAAGATACTACTAAAAGGATTGAACTAAATAAAGCGGTAAATATAGGAGTGTGATGGTGATACGATACCGGGGCACCTCCCCCAAGCTTGGCAGTTGCCAAGGGGAGTGCCCATACCCATGTGATTATTTCTTCGGAGGTGGTGAAGTAGGAGTTGTTGATGAAGTAGGCTTGTCATCCATCTTCCAAGGCATAGGCTCTCCATCATAAAAGGATGATCGAGTCTCCGGGATCCTTAAATCTGTAGCCAAACTCATTCGCTTGAATCTATATTCATACTCACAGTTCTGGTTTTGCAGGTCATAAATCTGGGCTTGGAGGTGCTCGATTTTCTCTTGAAGCTTGAAGATGGTCTCCCCAATGACTTTGGCATCCAGCTTGTGGTTGTTGATGAACTCCGTGATCATCATCTGGTTGGCGTTGAGTCCACACTCCACCATCCCTTGACACTTTAAAACCTCTTGTTCCATGGCTTTGAGCTTTGTCTCCATGCTCCCGGTACGCCTTGGTCCTTCCACATCGCGGATGTGCAACACATCCTCATGCATCTCAATGGTTTGAGGTTGATGGAGCACCTCCGCAAGATAGGGGTTGATAACCCTCTCGAAAAACTTGTCCTTGGGAGCGCTTGAAGACGACATGATGCTCTAGATCTGAAACAGAAACAGCTCGAAACGAAAACAAAGGATATTTGCGTGATACGGTGGTCAAAACCTTCGGGAGTATATATAATGAATTTTTACCGACCAAATACATAACATACAAGAAAAAAGAGTCCGGGAGGCACACAAGGTGCCCACGAGACAGGGGGCGCACCCTACAGGGGGGCGCGCCCACTAGTAAGAAAAGGGCCTATTGTCCCGGTTGGTAAGGGCCTTTAGTCCCGGTTGGTGAACCGGGACTAAAGGGTCGGTACTAATGCCTCCCCCCTTTAGTCCTGGTTCAATCCAGAACCGGGACTAAAGGCCGCGGCCATGTGGAGCCTTTAACAATCCACCTTTAGTCCCGGTTTGTAACACCAACCGGGACTAATGGAAATTTTATGATTTTTTTTTGAAATTTTTTTTGAAATTTTTTATTTTCAAATTTCGGAATTATTTTAACCCCTCATTAGTGAATCTCTAATCAGCACCCCTCATCACTGCTCAATTTATCCTCTTCTCTAATCACCCTCATCATTCCAAATCACCTAACTTCCCGAACGGTCACCCATCCTCCCACTCACCCAGCCTGAGCACGCTTAACTTCCGGGTTCTATTCTCCCTCGTTTCCAAGTCTGCACTTGTTGGTTTCCTGACAATAGTAAGATGTTAATCCTATTAACCCTCAGGAATTTTGCTTGAGCATGAATTGACACATTTCACTGTTTGAGTTTCAAACTATTGTTTTCAAAAACAATAATTATTTAGAAAACAATAGTTATTTTGAATAATTAGTTTGACCAGGGTTTGACCATAGTTTGACCACAGTTTGACTACAGTTTGACCAGATTTAACCAAAATTCAAAATAACTGAACAAATTAGTTATTAACACTAATATTCTAGAATAATTAGTTTGACCATGGTTTGACCATGGTTTGACCACAGTTTGTCATTTTTCCGATTTTTTCCACTCTAGATATTAAAAGCCCCATAACTTTTTTTCTGTTAGGTTTTTGAGGATTTTGAAAATGTTTAACGGGGTTCCCCCGGTTAAAAAATGATGTAACTTTTCGAGTAGATGATTTTTCATATAAAAAACTTTTTCATCCGAGTTAGTATGCAAAAGTTATGCCCATATTTACAAATTCCAGAGAGATTTTGCAAATAAAGTCGAAATTCACATTTGCAAATTTCCCCAACAACTAGACCACATATCACATGGGAAACTTATTTTCTTTTATTTTTTTGACATTTTATTTTATTTTTTTTAAATTGAAAAGGCGATCCACGGGGGGGGGGGGGTAGAGTTTGAAAATGGGACCTTTAGTACCGGTTCGTGGCACGAACCGGGACTAAAGGTCTCAACCCCATTAGTCCCGGTTCGTGCCTCAAACCGGGACTAAAGGTCTACTCTTTAGTCCCGGTTTGAGGCATGAACCGGGACTAATGGGCATCGCACCCTTTAGTCCCGGTTTGAGGCATGAACCGGGACTAAAGGGCACAGGTGAACCGGGACTAATGCCTTAGCCGCACGAACCGGGATAAATGCTCACATTAGTCCCGGTTCTGGATTGAACCGGGACTAATGGGCTAAACAGGCCTGGACGAAAGCCCTGTTTTCTACTAGTGGCCCTCCTCTCTCGTAGGATCCTCGTGTCCCTTTTGGACTACTTCTTTCTTCCTAAAATCCTTAAATAATCCAAAACTGATAAAAATTTCCATTATAATTATTTTGGAGTTGGTTTACTTACCGTACCACGTACCTATGCCTTTTCGGAGTCTGGAACATTCTGGAAAGTGTCTCTTATGTATTCCTCAGGGGTTATGGTTTCAATAATATTGGTTTCAACATTGATAGGATTACCTGAAATATAATGTTTAATTCTTTGACCATTTACCACCCTCGGATTTGTGCCTTCAAAGTTGTTGATTTTTATAGCACTAGAATGATAGACCTCCTCGATAACGTAAGGACCTTCCCATTTTGAGAGAAGTTTTCCTGCAAAAAATCGTAAACGAGAGTTGAACAATAACACATAATCTCCTATGTTAAACTCACGCTTTTGTATCCTTTTGTCATGCCAGCGTTGGACTTTTTCTTTGAAAAGCTTAGCATTCTCATATGCTTGGGTTCTCCATTCATCAAGTGAGCTAATATCAAATAACCTTTTCTCACCGGCAAGTTTGAAGTCATAATTAAGCTCTTTAATAGCCCAATATGCTTTATGTTCAAGTTCAAGAGGTAAATGACATGCTTTTCCATAAACCATCTTATATGGAGACATACCCATAGGATTTTTGTATGCAGTTCTATAGGCCCATAATGCATCATCAAGTTTTTTGGACCAATTCTTTCTAGATCTATTCACAGTCTTTTGCAAAATAAATTTGAGCTCTCTATTGCTCAACTGTACTTGACCACTAGACTGCGGGTGATTAGGAGATGCAATTCTATGATTGACATCATACTTAGCAAGCATCTTACGGAAAGCACCATGAATAAAGTGTGAACCACCATCAGTCATAAGATATCTAGGGACTCCAAACCTTGGAAAAATAACTTCTTTAAGCATTTTAATATAAGTGTTATGATCAGCACTACTAGTTGGAATAGCTTCTACCCACTTAGTAACGTAATCAACAGCAACTAAAATATGTGTATAACCATTGGAGGCAGGAAAAGGTCCCATATAATCAAAGCCCCAAACATCAAACGGTTCAATAACAAGAGAATAATTCATAGGCATTTCTTGACGTCTACTGATGTTACCTATTCTTTGACATTCATCACAAGATACGACAAATTTACGAGCATCTTTGAAAAGAGTAGGCCAATAAAAACCAAATTGTAGTACCTTGTGTGCAGTTCTATCTCCAGCGTGGTGTCCTCCATAGGATTCAGAGTGACACTTGCGTAGGATTTGTTCCTGTTCATGCTCAGGCGCACAACATCTAATAATACCATCTACTCCTTCCTTATAAAGGTGTGGATCATCCCAGAAGTAATGTCTTAAATCATAAAAGAACTTTTTCTTTTGTTGGTACGTGAAACTAGGCGGTATATATTTAGAAATAATGTAATTAGCATAGTCAGCATACCAAGGAGCAGTACGAGAAGCATTGATGACCGCTAATTGTTCATCAGGAAAGCTATCATTAATAGGTAGTGGGTCATCAAGAACATTTTCTAGCCTAGACAAGTTGTCTGCAACGGGGTTCTCAGCTCCTTTTCTATCAACAATGTGCAATTCAAATTCTTGGAGCAAGAGAACCCATCTAATGAGTCTAGGCTTAGCATCTTTCTTTTCCATAAGGTATTTCATAGCAGCATGATCAGTGTGTATAGTAACTTTGGAATCAACAATATAAGGTCTAAACTTATCACATGCAAGCACGACTGCTAAGAATTCTTTTTCAGTGGTAGCATAATTTCTCTGGGCAGTATCAAGAGTCTTCCTAGCATAATGGATAACATTCAATTTCTTATTGACTCTTTGCACTAAAACAGCCCCTACAGCATAATCACTAGCATCGCACATAATTTCAAAAGGCAAATTCCAATCAGGTGGATGAACAATAGGTGAAGTGCTCAAAGCTTTCTTAAGTGTTTCAAATGCTTCTACACAATCATCATCAAAGACAAATGGAATATCTTTTTGCAATAAGTTAGTCAGAGGCCTAGAGATTTTAGAAAAGTCCTTAATGAACCTCCTATAAAAACCAGCATGACCAAGGAAACTTCTTAGACCTTCTATGTCCTTGGGACATGGCATCTTTTCAATAGCATCAAATTTGGCTTTATCAACTTCAATACCTCTGTCAGAGATCTGGTGCCCCAAGACAATGCGTTCATTAACCATAAAGTGACGCTTTTCCCAATTCAGGACAAGACTAGTGTCTTCGCATCTCTGCAACACTCGATCAAGGTTGCTCAAACAATCATCAAAAGAGGATCCATAGACGGAGAAATCATCCATGAATACCTCACAAATCTTTTCACAAAAATCAAAAAATATAGCCATCATGCATCTTTGAAAGGTAGCAGGTGCATTACATAAACCAAAAGGCATACGTCTATAAGCAAAAGTACCAAAAGGGCAAGTACAAGTAGTTTTAGATTGATCCCCCGCTGATACAGGTATTTGAGAGAAGCCAGGATAACCATCTAGAAAGCAAAAATGAGTGTGTTTGGATAGCCTTTCTAGCATTTGATCGATAAAAGATAAAGGATATTGATCATTCTTAGTAGCTTTATTTAACTTACGGAAATCAATTACCATCCTATAGCCTGTAATAATTCTTTGTGGGATCAATTCATCTTTATCATTAGGAACAACGGTAATACCTCCCTTTTTAGGGACACAGTGGACAGGGCTTACCCATTCACTACCAGCAACGGGATAAATAATACCTGCCTCAAGGAGTTTTAGTACCTCCTTTCTTACCACTTCCTTCATTTTGGGGTTTAATCGTCTTTGAGGATATCTAACTGGTTTGGCATCTTTCTCCATTGAAATTTTGTGTTGACATAATGTGGGACTAATGCCCTTAAGATCATCCAGGGTATATCCAATAGCAGCTCGGTGCTTCTTCTGAGTTTTCAATAATCTTTCTTCTTCTTTCTCTGAAAGGGTAGCACTAATAATTACAGGATATATTTCTTTTTCGTCAAGATAAGCATACTTAAGATTATCAGGTAATGGTTTGAGTTCAAACACGGGATCACCCTTGGGTGGAGGGGGATCCCCAAGAATTTCAACGGGAAGATTATGTTTCAGCATAGGTTCTTGTTTAAGGAACACTTCATCTATTTCTTCCCTTTCCTTCATAAACATATCGTTCTCATGGTCTAGCAAATATTGTTCTAACAGATCAGTTGGAGGAACAGCAATGGAAGCAAGACCAATAATTTCATCCTTACTAGATGGTTCCTTTTCACGATGTTGTCTACTAAACTTAGCGAAATTAAACTCATGAGACATACCATCTAAGCCAACAGTGATAATATTCTTTTCACAATCAATCTTAGCACTAGCAGTATTCAAGAAGGGTCTACCAAAAATAATGGGACAAAAATCATCTTGTGGGGAACCGAGAACAAGAAAATCAGCAGGGTATTTAATCTTCCCACACAAGACTTCAACATCTCTAACAATCCCATAGGTTTAATGGTGTCCCTATTGGCAAGCTTAATAGTAACATCAATATCTTCTAATTCAACAGGTGCAATATCGTGCATAATTTCTTTATAAAGATCGTAAGGTATCTCGTTAGCAATAGCACCCATATCACATAAACCATGATAACAATGATCTCCTATTTTAACAGAAATAACAGGCGTGCCTACAATAGGTCTACGTGTCTTGGTATCGGGTCTAGCATTATTAGCAGTTTCACCCAAGAAAGAGATAACATGCCCATCTAAATCCTCATCCAAGAGATCTTTAATCATAGCAATACCAGGTTCCACATTAATTTGCTCAGGAGGTGTATAGGTCCTAGTATTACTCTTACGAACAACAGTCGAAGCTTTAACATGATCTTTTATCCTAACAGGAAAAGGAGGTTTTTCAACATAAGCAGCGGGAATAATAGGATCGCTATATGTAATAATCTTCTCTTCGATTGTAATAGGTGCAACTACTTTCACTTCAACAGGAGGATTACATTTAAACCACTTCTCTTTAGGGAGATAAACATGAGTAGCAAAAGTTTCACAAAAAGTAGCTACTATCTCAGAGTCCAGTCCATACTTAGAGCTAAATCCACGGAAAGCATCGGTATCCATAAAAGATTTAACACAATCAAACTTAGGTGTCATACCTGACTCCTTACCATCGTCGGAACCCCAATCTTCGGAGTTGCATTTAATTGTTTCCAATAAGTCCCATTTGAAATCAATAGTCTTCATCATATAGGAACCAACACAGGAAGTATCGAGCAAGTTGCGATTATCAAGAGAAGGCCGAGCATAAAAATTCTGAATAATCATTTCCCGAGAGAGCTCATGATTGGGGCATGAATATAACATTGACTTAAGCCTCCCCCAAGCTTGAGCGATGCTTTCTCCTTCGCGAGGCTAGAAATTATATATGTAATTACGATCACGATGAACAAGATGCATAGGATAGAACTTCTGGTGAAATTCCAATTTCAATCGCTTATAATTCCAAGATCTCGTATCATCACATAGCCTATACCATGTCATTGCATCTCCCTTCAAATATAAAGGGAAGACCTTCCTTTTGACAACATCATCGGGAATACCTGCAAGCTTAAATAATCCACAAACTTCATTCACAAAGATAAGGTGTAAATCGGGATGCAATGTTCCGTCTCCTGCAAAAGGATTAGCTAGCAGTTTTTCTATCATACCCGAAGGAATCTCAAAGTGAACATTTTCATAAGGTTCAGTAGGTTGAGGAGCATCTCTTTGCTCTTCTGGTTGGGGTGAAGATACCCCAAACAAGCCACTCAAAGGATTAGTTTTCATAGTGACAAGTAACAGAAAATTTCACCACACTATATAAATGTTTCCTTACCAAGTTCCACTCACAAAGAGCGCTACGCTCCTCGGCAACGGCGCCAGAAAAGAGTCTTGATGACCCACAAGTTTAGGGGATCTATTGTAGTCCTTTCGATAAGTAAGAGTGTCGAACCCAACGAGGAGCAGAAGGAAATGATAACCGGTTTTCAGTAAGGTTTTCTCTGCAAGCACTGAAATAATAGGTAATAGATAGTTTTGTGATAAGATAAATAGTAACAAGCAAAAAGTAAATGAAGTAAATAAAGTGCAGCAAGGTGGCCCAATCCTTTATGTAGCAAAGGATAAGCCTGGACAAATTCCAATAATGAGGAAGGAGCTCCCGAGGACACATTGAGAATTATCGTCAAGCTAGTTTCATCACGTTCATAAGATTGGCGTTCGACTTTGATAATTTGACATGTGGGTGGACCGGCACTTGGGTACTGCCCTAACATGGACAAGCATCCCACTTATGATTAACCCCTATTGCAAGCATCCGCAACTACAATAATGAGTATTAAGGTAAACCTAACCACAACATTAAACATATGGGTCCATATCAACCCCTAACGAAGCAACGCATAAACTAGAGTTTAAGCTTCTGTCACTCTAGCAACCCATCATCTACATATTACTTACCTATGCCTTCCTCTAGGCCGAAATAATGGTGAAGTGTCATGTAGTCGACGTTCACATAACACCACTAGAGGAGAGACAACATACATCTCATCAAAATATCGAATGAATACCAAATTCACATGACTACTAATAGCAAGACTTCACCCATGTCCTCGGGAACAAACGTAACTACTCACAAAGCATATTCATGTTCATAATCAGAGGTGTAATAATATGCATGAAGGATCTGAACATATGATCTTCCACCAAGTAAACCAATTAGTATCAACTACAAGGAGTAATCAACACTACTAGCAACCCAGAGGTACCAATTTGTGGTTTTGATACAAGATTGGATACAAGAGATGAACTAGGGTTTTGAGATGAGATGGTGCTGGTGAAGATGTTGATGGAGATTGACCCCCTCTCGATGAGAGGATCGTTGGCGATGATGTTGGTGATGATTTCCCCCTCCCGGAGGGAAGTGCACCGGCAGAACAGCTCCGCCAGAGCCCTAGATTGATTCCGCCAAGGTTCCGCCTCGTGGCGGCGGAGTTTCGTCCCGTAAACTTACCCACGATTTTTTCCAGGACAGAACCCTTCATATAGCAGAAGATGCACGCAGGGGGCCCACCAGGGGGGCCAGGAGATAGGGGGCGCGCCCTAGGGGGGCGCCCCCTGTCTCCTGGATAGGGTGTGGGGCCCCTGGCCTATTTCTTTTGCTTATAATTCCTTAATAAATCCAAAAGGTTGTTTCGTGGAGCCTCAGGTCTTTTGGAGTTGTGCAGAATAGGTCTCCAACGTATGCTCCTTTTCCAGCCAGAATTTCGGTTGCCGACATTCCCCCTCTTCATGGTAAACCTTTTAAAATAAGAGAGAATGGCCATAAGTATTGTGATATAATGTGTAATAACAGCCCATAATGCAATAAATATTGATATAAAAGCATGATGCAAAATGGACGTATCAATAGTATGATAAGATAAATACATTTTTGGTATTTTATAATATAGATGCAAAAAGTAAAGATGCAAATAAAAGTAGATTGAAAGCAAATATGATAAGAGATAGACTCGGGGGCCATAGGTTTCACTAGAGGCTTCTCTCGATATAGCATAAGTATTACGGTGGGTAAACAAATTACTGTCGAGCAATTGATAGAAAAGTGAATAATTATGAGATTATCTAGGCATGATCATGTATATAGGCATCACGTCCATAACAAGTAGACCGACTCCTGCCTGCATCTACTACTATTACTCCACACATCGACCGACTCCTGCCTGCATCTAGAGTATTAAGTTCATAAGAACAGAGTAACGCATTAAGCAAGATGACATGATGTAGAGGGATAAACTCAAGCAATATGATATAAACCCCATATTGCTATCCTCGATGGCAACAATACAATACGTGCCTTGCAACCCTTTCTGTCACTGGGTAAGGACACCGCAAGATTGAACCCAAAGCTAAGCACTTCTCCCATGGCAAGAAAGATCAATCTAGTAGGCCAAACCAAACTGATAATTCGAAGAGACTTGCAAAGATAACTCAATCATACATAAAAGAAATCAGAGAAGATTCAAATATTATTCATAGATAAACTTGATCATAAACCCACAAGTCATCGGATCTCGACAAACACACCGCAAAAAGAGATTACATTGAATAGGTCTCCACAAGAGAGGGGGAGAACATTTTATTGAGATCCAAAAAGAGAGAAGAAGCCATCTAGCTAATAACTATGGACCCTTAGGTCTGTGGTAAACTACTCACAACTCATCGGAGGGTCAAGGATGTTGATGTAGAGGCCCTCCATGGTCGATTCCCCCTCCGGCAAAACACCAGCGAAGGCTCCAAGATGAGATCTCGCGGATATAGAAGGTTACGGTGGTGGAAATTGTGTTTTGTCTGCTCCCTGGCTGTTTTCGGGGTACGTAGGTATATATAGGAGGAAGAAGTACGTCGATGGACGCCCGAGGGGCCCACGAGATAGGGGGGCGCGCCTTCCTATATCGTGGGAGCCTCGCCTGCTTCTTGACTTGCACTCCAAGTCCTCTGGATCACGTTCGTTCCAAAAATCACGCTCCCGAAAGTTTCATTCCGTTTGGACTCCGTTTGATATTCCTTTTCTTCGAAATACTGAAATAGGCAAAAAAAACAGCAATACAGGCTGGGCCTCCGGTTAGTAGGTTAGTCCCAAAAATGATATAAATGTGTAAAATAAAGCCCATAAACATCCCAAAGGGGTAATATAATAGCATGGAACAATCAAAAATTATAGATATGTTGGAGACGTATCAACCATCCCCAAGCTTAGTTCCTGCTCGTCCTCGAGTAGGTAAATGATAAAAAGAAATTTTTGATGTGGAATGCTACCTAGCATAATTCTCAATGTAATTTTCTTTATTGTGGCATGAATGTTCAGATCCAAATGATTCAAAATAAAAGTTCATATTGATAAAAGAAATAGTAACACTTCAAGCATACTAATCAAAGTAATCATGTCTTCTCAAAACAACATGGCAAAAGAAAGTTCATCCCTACAAAATCATATAGTTAGGCTATGCTTCATTTTCGTCACACAAATATGTTCCCAACTTCTATATCCCCGATGCCAAGCCAAGCAATTGTTTCATACTTAAATAATCTCAAACTTTTTCAACCTTCACGCAATACATGAACGTGAGCCATGGATATAGCACGATGGGCGGAATAGAATATGATGATGGGGATTGTGTGGAGAAGACAAAAAAAGAGAAAGTCTCACATTGACGAGGATAATCAACGGGCTATGGAGATGCCCATCAATTCATGTAACATGAGGAGTAGGGATTGTCATCCAACAGCTGCACTAGAGCTATAGATGAATGCTCAACAAAAGAAAACTAGTGGGTGTGCATCCAACTTGCTTGCTCAAGAAGACCTAGGGCATTTGAGGAAGCCCGTCGTAGGAATATACAAGCCAAGTTCTATAATGAAAAATTCCCACTAGTTTGAAAAAGACAATCTATGATACTCACTAAATGAAAAACATGGTGCTACTTTGAAGCACAATATATGAGACTCACTACATGAAGAACAAGGTGCTATTTTGAAGCACAAGTGTGGAAAAAGAGATAGTAACATTGCCCTTTTTATTTTTTTTATTTTTTTTCTTTTTTTCTTTTTTTTGGGCCTTTCTTTTTTTCCTTTTTTTTTCTTTTTGGGCAATGTTATAATAATGATGATCATCACACTTTCATTGATTAGAACATATGAATTACAACTCAAAACTAGAACAAGATACGACTCTACATGAATGCCACCGGCGGTGTACCGGGATGGTGCAATGAATCAAGAGTGACATGTATGAAAAATAATGCATGGTGGCTTTGCCACAAATACGATGTCAACTACATGATCATGCAATGGCAATATGACAAAAGTAAAGTATGTCATGATGATGATAGACGGAACGGTGTAAAGTTGCATGGCAATATATCTCGAAATGGCTATGGAAATGCCATAATAGGTAGGTATGGTGGCTGTTTTGAGGAAGATATAAGGAGGTTTATGTGTGATAGAGCGTATCGTATCACGGGGTTTGGATGCATCGACGAATTTTGCACCAACTCTCAAGGTGAGAAAGGGCAATGCACGGTACCGAAGAGGCTAGCAATGATGGAAAGGTAAAAGTGTGTATAATCCATGGACTCAAAATTAGTCAAAAGAAGTCATATACTTATTGCAAAAATTTAGAAGTCATCAAAAATCAAGTACTACGCGCATGCTCCTAGGGGGATAGATTGGTAGGAAAAGACCATCGCTCGTCCCCGACCGCCACTCATAAGGATGCACAAGCCAGGTACACTTCATGCTTCAAATTTGTTACACAACTTTAACCATGCGTGCATGCTACGGGACTTGCTAACTTCAACACAAGAATTCTTTAAATTCATAGCCACCCAACTAGCATGACTTTAATATCACTACCTCCCTATCTCAAAACAATTATCAAGTATCAAATTGATCATAGCATCCAATTCACTTCCTATGATAGTTTTTATTATACCCAACTTGGATGCTCACCATTCTAGGACCAATTTTGTAACCATAGCAAATACCATGCTGTTCTAAAAGACTCTCAAAATAATATAAGTGAAGCATGGGAGACTAGAAATTTCTTCAAAATTAAGACACCACCATGCTCTAAAAGATATAAGTGAAGTACTAGAGCAAAAACTATCAAGCTCAAAAGATATAAGTGAAGCACATAGAGTATTCTAGCAAATTCTAATCAAATAGGATTCTCCCAAAAGGTGTCTAAAGCAAGGATGATTGTGGTAAACTAAAAAGCAAAGACTAATATAATACACGACGCTCCAAGCAAAACACATATCATGTGGCGAACAAAAATATAGCTCCAAGTAAAGTTACCAATGAACGAAGACGAAAGAGGGGATGCCTTCCCGGGGCATCCCCAACCTTAGGCTTTTGGCTATCCTTTAATATCTTGGGGTGCCTTGGGCATCCCCAAGCTTAGGCTCTTGCCACTCCTTATTCCATAGTCCATAAAAGCTTTACCCAAAACTTGAAAACTTCACAACACAAAACTCAACAGGAAATCTTATAAGCTCTGTTAGTGAACAAAAACAAAACCACCACATAAGGTACTGTAATGAACTCATTTTTTATTTAATTTGGTGTTAAACCTACTGTATTCCAACTTCTCTATGGTCTATAAACTATTTTACTAGCCATAGATGCATCAAAATAAGCAAATAACACAAGAAAAAACAGAATCTGTCAAAAACAGAACAGTCTGTAGCAATCTGTAACTAACGCAAACTTATGGAACTCTAAAAATCCTACCAAAATAGGAAGTCCTGGAAAATTTAGTTATTGATCAGCAGCAAAATGAATCAACGCAAAAGCACGTTCCTGTGATTTAACAAAATTATATTCGTGCACGCAAAGTTTCTGTTTTTCAGCAGAATCAAATCAACTGTCATCATAGGTTATCCTATAGGTTCTACTTCGCACAAACACTAATTAAAAGAACAAAACGCATCTAAACAGAAGGTAGATGCAATATTTATTACTAAGCAGGAGCAAAAACAAAAAACATAAAGAAAAATTGGGTTGCCTCCCAACTAGTGCTATCGTTTAACGCCCCTAGCTAGGCATAAAAGCGAAGATAGATCTAAGCAGTGCCATCTTTAATTTTCAGTTTTCTAGCGGAGTCATGCTCGAATCCGGGAGGTTCTTTACGTTTCCCTTCATACTAGGAAATTTTTAGATCTAAAGAATCCAACCGCTTATTGCAAAGAGTGATCAACATATTCATGCGGTGAAGATTTCCGCTAACACTTTTAAGAGGCTCAAGAGAATTTTTAAAAAAATTATTACTTTGCAAATCTTTCCAAACACTTGCGTTTCTTCTTGGGTAGGATGAGATCCTCCCTTTTGAGGTAGTGTTCCCACTATTCCCTCTATAATTTCATGCGCAATACTAGGATCAATTTCAATAAAATTTCCCTTGGCAATGCAATCCAAGAGTTGTCTATGCATCATGTTTAACCCGACATAAAAATTGCAAAGAAGAACTCTAAAGTTCACCTCTAGGGTGCACTTGCGATAAGATTCCATCATCCTATGCCAAGCATCTTTTAAGTTTTCTCCTTGCCTTTGCTTGAAGTGAAGAACTTCAAACTCGGGAGACATAGGAGTGGACAAGGAACTAGCCATGACGACAAGGTAAACAAACTAACACACGGGCAAACGGAAAAAGGCAAGCGAAAGAGAGGAGGAGATTGGGAAAGAGAGGGCGAATAAAATGGCAAGGGTGAAGTGGGGGAGAGGAAAACGAGAGGCAAATGGCAAATAATGTAAATGCGAGGGAGATGGGTTTGTGATGGGTACTTGGTATGTCTTGACTTGAGCGAAGACCTCCCCGGCAACGGTGCCAGAAAATCCTTCTTGCTACGTCTTGAGCTTGCGTTGGTTTTCCTCGAAGAGGAAAGGGTGATGCAGCAATAGTAACGTAAGTATTTCCCTCAGTTTTTGAGAACCAAGGTATTAATCCAGTAGGAGGATCCTCAAAAGTCCCACGCACCTACACAAACAAATTGAGAACTCGCAACCAATGCAATGAAGGGGTTGCCAATCCCTTCATGGCCACTTGCGAAAGTGAGATCTGATAGAGATAGTATGATAAGATAAATATATTTTTGGTATTTTATAATATAGATGCAAAAAGTAAAGATGCAAATAAAAGTAGATTGAAAGCAAATATGATAAGAGATAGACCTGGGGGCCATAGGTTTCACTAGAGGCTTCTCTCGAGATAGCATAAGTATTACGGTGGGTAAACAAATTACTGTCGAGCAATTGATAGAAAAGCGAATAATTATGACATTATCTAGGCATGATCATGTATATAGGCATCACGTCCATAACAAGTAGACCGACTCATGCCTGCATCTACTACTATTACTCGACACATCGACCGACTCCTGCCTGCATCTAGAGTATTAAGTTCATAAGAACAAAGTAACGCATTAAGCAAGATGACATGATGTAGAGGGATAAACTCAAGCAATATGATATAAACCCCATCTTGTTATCCTCGATGGCAACAATACAATACGTGCCTTGCAACCCTTTCTGTCATTGGGTAAGGACACGCAAGATTGAACCCAAAGCTAAGCACTTCTCCCATGGCAAGAAAGATCAATCTAGTAGGCCAAACCAAACTGATAATTCGAAGAGACTTTCAAAGATAACTCAATCATACATAAAAGAATTCAGAGAAGATTCAAATATTATTCATAGAAACTTGATCATTAACCCACAATTCATCAGATCTCGACAAACACACCGCAAAAAGATATTACATCGAATAGGTCTCCACAAGAGAGGGGGAGAATATTGTATTGAGATCCAAAAAGAGAGAAGAAGCCATCTAGATAATAACTATGGACCCATAGGTCTGTGGTAAACTACTCACAACTCATCGGAGGGGCAGGGATATTGATGTAGAGGCCCTCCGTGGTCGATTCCCCCTCCGGCAGAACACCGACGAAGGCTCCAAGATGAGATCTCACGGATACAGAAGGTTACGGTGGTGGAAATTGTGTTTCTTCTCCTCCCAGGCTGTTTTCGGGGTACATAGGTATATATATGAGGAAGAAGTACGTCGGTGGACGCCCGAGGGGCCCACGAGACAGGGGGCGCGTCCTACAGGGGGGCGCGCCCTCCTATCTCGTGGGAGCCTCGGCTGCTTCTTGACTTGAACTCCAAGTCCTCTGGATCACGTTCGTTCCAAAAATCACACTCCTGAAGGTTTCATTCCGTTTGGACTCCGTTTGATATTCCTTTTCTTTGAAATACTGAAATAGGCAGAAAAACAGCAATACGGGTTGGGCCTCCGGTTAGTAGGTTAGTCCCAAAAATGATATAAATGTGTAAAATAAAGCCCATAAACATCCAAAAGGGGTAATATAATAGCATGGAACAATCAAAAATTATAGATACGTTGGAGACGTATCACTATACACACCTTTTGGGAGAAACCCACTTGATTGGGAATTTATTAGAATACGCTATGTGCTTCACTTATATCTTTTGAGCTAGATAATATTTGCTCTAGTGCTTCACTTATATTTTTTAGAGCACGTTGGTTGCTTAATTTTGAAGAAATTTTTTATCTCTCGTGCTTCACTTATATTATTTTGAGAGTCTTTTAGAACAGCATGGTATTTGCTATGGTTATAAAATTGGTCCTAGAATGATGGGCATCCAAGTTGGGTATAATAAAAACTATCATAGAAAGTGAATTGGATGCTATGATCAATTTGATACTTGATAATTGTTTTGAGATATTAGGATGGTGATATTAGAGTCGTGCTAGTTGGGTGATTATGAATTTAAAGAATACATGTATTGAAGTTTGTGATTCCCGTAGCATGCACGTATGGCGAACTGCTTTGTGATGAAGTTGGAGCACGATTTATTTATTGATTGTCTTCCTTATGAGTGGCGGTCGGGGACGAACGATGGTCTTTTCCTACCAATCTATCCCCCTAGGAGCATGTGCTTAGTACTTTGTTTTCAATGGCTTGTAGATTTTTGCAATAAGTATATGAGTTCTTATGACTAATGTTGAGTCCATGGATTATACGCACTCTCACCCTTCCACCATTGCTAGCCTCTCTTGTGCCACGCAGCTTTCGCCGGTACCATACAACCACCATATACCTTCCTCAAAACAGCCACAATACCTACCTATTATGGCATTTCCATATCCATTCCGAGACATATTGCCATGCAACTTTCCATCGTTCCGTTTATTATGACACACATCATCATTGTCATATTGCTCATTGCATGATCATGTAGTTGACATCGTATTTGTGGCAAGGCCACCTTCATAATTCTTCATACATGTCACTCTTGATTCATTGCATATCCTGGTACACCGCCGGAGGCATTCATATAGAGTCATATCTTGTTCTAAGTATCAAGTTGTAATCTTGAGTTGTAAGTAAATAAAAGTCTGATGATCTTCATTATTAGAGCATTGTCCCAAGTGAGGAATGGATGATGGAGACTATGATTCCCCCACAAGTCGGGATGAGACTTCGGACTTTAAAGGCAAAATTAAAAAAATGAGAGAAAAAGAGAGAAGGGACAATGCTACTATCCTTTTTACTACACTTGTGCTTCAAAGTAGCACCATGATCTCCATGATAGAGAGTCTCCTATGTTGTCACTTTCATATACTAGTGGGAATTTTTCATTATAGAACTTGGCTTGTATATTCCAATGATGGGCTTCCTCAAAATGCCCTAGATCTTCGTGAGCAAGCAAGTTGGATGCACACCCACTTAGTTTCTTTTGTTAAGCTTTCATACATTTATAGCTCTAGTGCGTCCGTTGCATGGCAATCCCTACTCACTCACATTGATATCTATTAATGGGCATCTCCATAGCAAGTTGATATGCCTAGTTGATGTGCGACTATCTTCTCCCTTTTTGTCTTCTCCACAACCACCATTCTATTCCACATATAGTGCTATGTCCATGGCTCAAGCTCATGTATTGCGTGAAAGTTGAAAAGGTTTGAGATTACTAAAGTATGAAACAATTGCTTGGCTTGTCATCGGGGTTGTGCATGATTAAATACTTTGTGTGATGAAGATAGAGCAACAGCCAGACTATATGATTTTGTAGGGATAACTTTCTTTAGGCATGTTATTTTGAGAAGACATGATTGCTTAATTAGTATGCTTGAAGCATTACTATTTCTTATGTCAATATGAACTTTTATTTTGAATCATTTGGATCTGAACATTCATGCTACAATAAACAAAATTACATTGAGAACTATGCTAGGTAGCATTCCACATCAAAAATTCTGTTTTTATCATTTACCTACTCGAGGACAAGCAGGAATTAAGCTTGGGGATGCTTGATACGTCTCCAACATATCTATAATTTTTGATTGTTCCATGCTATTATATTACCTGTTTTGGATGTTTATGGGCTTTATTCTACACTTTTATATCATTTTTGGGACTAACCTACTAACTGGAGGCCCAGCCCGAATTGCTGTTTTTTTTGCCTATTTCAGTGTTTCGAAGAAAAGGAATATCAAACAGAGTCCAACCGGGATGAAACCTTCGGGAACGTTCTTTTTGGAACAAATACCAACCGGGAGACTTTGAGTGGACGTCAAGCAACAAGCGAGGCGGCCACAAGGGTGCCCGGCGCGCCCTAAGGGGGTGGGGCACCCCAACCCACATGGGCCCCTCGATCGCCAACCGATGTACTTCTTCCTCCTATATATACACCCGTACCCTGAAACCATCAGAAGCGACCACAAAAACCTAATTCCACCGCAACCTTCTGTATCCGCAAGATCCCATCTTGGAGCCGGCGCCAGCGCTCCGCCGGAGGTGGAATCCACCATAGAGGGCCTCTACATCATTTCCAAGGCCTCTCCGATGAGTTGTGAGTAGTCTACCACAGACCTTCGGGTCCATAGTTATTACCTAGATGGCTTCTTCTCTCTCTTTGAATCTCAATACAAATCTCTCCTTGATCTTCTTGGAGATCTATGCGATGTAACTCTTTTTGCGGTGTGTTTGTCGAGATCCAATGAATTGTGGGTTTATGATCAAGTTTATCTATGAGAAATATTTGAATCTCCTCAATTCTTTTATGTATGACTAAGTTATCTTTGCAAGTCTCTTTGAATTATCAGTTTGATTTGGCCTACAAGATTGATCTTTCTTGCAATGGCAGAAGTGCTTAGCTTTGGGTTCAATCTTGCGGTGTCCTTTCCTAGTGATAGCAGGGGCAACAAGGCATGTATTGTATTGTTGCCATCGAGGATAAAAAGATGGGGTTTATATCATATTTCATGAGTTTATCCCTCTACATCATGTCATCTTGCTTAATGTGTTACTCTGTTCTTATGAACTTAATACTCTAGATGCCTGCTGGATAGCGGTTGATGTGTGGCGTAATAGTAGTAGATGCAGAATCGTTTCGATCTACTTGTCACAAACGTGATGCCTATATACATGATCATGCCTAGATAATCTCATAATTATTCGCTTTTCTATCAATTGCTCGATAGTAATCTATTCACCCACCGTAATACTTATGCTATCTTGAGAGAAGCCACTAGTGAAACCTATGGCCCCCGGGTCTATCTTTTATCATATAAGTTTGCCATCTACTTTTATTTGCATCTTTTACTTTCCAATCTATATCATAAAAATACCAAAAATATTTATCTTATCATATTATCTCTATCAGATCTCACTTTTGCAAGTTTCCATGAAGGGATTGACAAGCGCGGTTGTTGCGAGGTTCTTGTTTGTTTGTGTAGGTGTGTGGAACTTTTGAGGAGCCTCCTACTGGATTGATACCTTGGTTCTCAAAAACTGAGGGAAATACTTACGCTACTTTGCTGCATCACCCTTTCCTCTTCAAGGAAATCCAACACAAGCTCAAGACGTAGCAGACTCCACCCCAGACATCATTTGGCATCGCTTGTGGCACTATGTGCACCTGTGCGCGTGGTGCCTGCCTCTCTGGCATGCCATGGACGCGAGCTGGGTGGCTTCTTGCTCGGGCCCCTCCCCCTCTCGTCATCTTCGCGCGCGTGAGCGTGTCCAGCAGCTAGCTCTTGTTGTCGCCGTTCCCCTGGAACCCTCTCCCCCTCTGTATGCTTGCTCATCGATGCAAACCGTCGCGTGCCCACGGACGCACAGTGGCGTTTTGGCTCGATTCGTCGTTGTCGCCTTCCTCCTCATGCTCTGTTGGCCTCCTCAGCCCCGTGGGCTCCTCTCTGTGTCTTCCCGTTGCCTTCCCCCAAGCCCCTGCGCGAGCACATGCGTCCGCGGCGCCGGACACGCATCCACGGCGACGCTAGCTCAATCCCTTCCTCCCTGCCTATAAGTAGCCCCTCCCTGTGGCTCTTGAGCACTCCATCGCCCTCCTCTCTCTCCCAGGAACCCGCCCAGCCCCTCGCCCGAGCTCCAGAAGCTCTCCTGCCCTCCCTCTGCCGCCATGGCCACCGCCTCGGTCCTCCTAAATTGGAGCTACCCGAGCCACCCCTCCACTTCCTGACCTGATCCACGTCTTCCTTGTGCTTCGGCGACCCTCCCCAGCCCCTAGGTTCTTCGCCGGAGTGCTTCAGGCCGCCGTTCCCAAGATCGGCCACCGCCTCCCCTGCTCTCTATTGCCGCGGGCACGGCCGCCCTTCTCTTTACCCTGCACGGCTGCTGCACCAGGTGGGTGCGGCCCTCCGTCTTGAGGCCATCGGTGCTTCCAGTTCGGCCGGAGATGCCCGTAGTCGTCGGGGCTCATCGCCAGCGCGTCTCGGCCTCGCCTCGCCTTTGTCTTCATCGGGCGTTGGAGGAGGATGAAGAAGGAGACGAGCTAGGAGGGCCCCACTCTCCACGTGACCCCGGCTGGTAGTCACACGGCGTTGACCCCGCTCGGTCCACGTGGGTAAGTGATGGGCCTCATAGCTCGTGGGACCCACACGTCAGCGAGATAAGCCATAGCCCCGCCTCTGATGACGTGGATAAGTGGAGACGTATTTGGGCGAGCACGTTTTCATCTCCGGAAAGTGTATTTTCTCAAAACCCGTTTCTGCCTTGTCCACTCAGGGACTTGTTTCTGATGATATTTTTGCAGAAAATTCCCTGATCTTTATCACCTCACAACTTTTTGCTCGTAACTCCAAATGAGGTGATTCCAAAGCCCATTTTTCATCTCGTCGAGCTCGTTCTGTTGGTCACACTTTCACCATGTGTTAACATTCTGAAAATGACCATTTTGCTCTTGCACGTAAACAGCCCCTCCGGGAGAGGACAGTTTCTGGCGAATCTTTCCGCGGCTTCACCGCACTTCTCCCCGGTGCCTTCTTCATCCCCAGGCAAGCCATAATACCCACTTGCATGATAGTCATGTAGTAGCCATGGTTTTCAACTTGAATTTTTAATAAATGTTTGTCTATTTAAAACTTGGTGATCGTGTTCCGGTGATGCTTAGAGTTTCATGTTTACTCTCGTGCTTTGTTGTTATGCACCTGGTTATCATGTTCTATATGTTAGTATTCCTTCCATATGCTTATGCTTGCTAGTAGTGCATGTTGATGTTGGTGATTGTTTTCGGTGCATGACTATCATCTGTTCCGAGTGTCGTCGTATGCATGTCCCATTGCATCCAATTGGTTAAATGCTTGCATGGTAGCATTGTTGGTATGTTCTTGCATGATATTTATTGTTGATGCTAGTGGTCATGCTAGGTTTTTATGAGTAGTGTTGTACTTGTGATATTCATGCATGTCATTATGCCATGCTCAGTTGGAGATGATTCACTGTTGATATGGTTGATAGTTATGTTGTACCCTCATGCTTATGTAGATATCATGCTCATGCATTGTAATTGCATCACGTTATTTTATCATGGCTCAACATATTTCCATTCAAGGTTAACCGGATTAAATTGAACTTGAACAACTGTTGGCTGAGTCATGGTGCCACCATATCGAGCTGACTAGTGCAACCACGCTCAACATGGCACCCGTAGGGTTTGGGTATGGGTATTAGGTGCCCATACCCGTACCTGTCTCAATTTTTTTGCCCATACCCGTATCTGTACCCGCACCTCGGATTTCAAACCATCCCATACCCGTACCCGGCTGGGTACGGGTAATACCCGTGGGTAAAAATACCCAACTAGGCATGTATACTTGAGCATTTATATTTCAACATTTTGACACATATATACAATATTTCAACACATATATACAACATCTCAGCACAGATATATGATATTTCAGCACATATATAACATTTCAGCACATCTATAATACCTAAATAGTTCATCCCCACTACCATATTTCTCTTGACATGGAGCCTATCCAACTCAGCAATCTTCCACATTAGCAATTATTTTAATTTTAACCATTTTTGTTGACGCTTAGATATGCAGCGTTCGTCGCTTCATTTCCAGACTTAATACCAACCGAGGCCCAATGGTGTCCACTCACAAATTGAAAAGAAGCCCAATCGCCAACATCTGTCTCTCTTCCATCCTAGCCCGACATATATTCTCTCCCCCTCCCGTATGTCTCATCCCCACCTCTCCGCATATCTCTCTACTGTCTTCTCCAATGCTCTCCACCCCCTCTGCTTCTCTCCACCGCCGCCTCATCCACGCGGCCTGCAGCAACGAGGCACGTGCTTAGCCTCCTCCAGATCCGCTAGGTGAGGCAGAAGGAAAGATGATATACATGATTTGAGGCGCCTTGACAAGTGAAGGCACTACTAGTCACCAGAAGAAGGTCCTCCCATGACCCCTCGCCGCCGGGCTCAACCGCAAGGTGCACGCTGAACACATGGAAATCGACCACCATGACCTGCGTTGGCTATGTTTATCCCATCTCAAACCCCCAAGTTTATGCAGTTTTCTTTTTTCATGTGCATGTCAAGAAAAAAAGGATCCATGTCAGATTCTCATGTACAGATCCAGTTCTTCTCTTAGAAGTTGTTTGGATTTACTAGGAGAAAGCGAACAGTTTTTCCCGTCGACACCTAATTGACTACACACAAAAATTTCTGTTTTCGCGCCAATTCGAAACTGCAAGACGCATGCTCTTCTTCCCTCAACTTAAATGGTGAATGATAATAGTTTTCATGATAATACATGAGCCAGTACATCGCCCATCTTGATCTGCTATTTGGATAACTACACTTTCCATGGAATTTTGTTTCTCTTCATGTTACAGATCCAACCAGGATAGCTACACTTTCATGGAACTGTACTTCTCTCCATGTTGTTTGTAGGCAACAGATTGTTGCAGATCCAGCAGAAATTAAATTAACATGTTTGTTCTCCACATGTTCCCTATGGAATGCCTTCTGGTTGTACATGGCATGGGAAAAAAATTTATTTCATAATTGATCGAATATATGAATGTTTACGGCACATGTAATTGTTTGCACACAAGTGTCAGCTTCAAATGAGGATGATGGAAGTATGAGGTACATTCTACACATTTTAAAATAATAGATAAGTTCTATTGGGACAGCTGGAGCTATTTCATTTTTGTTTACAATGTTGGTCACTTTATCATGACTTGGTTGTATGCTCATCTAATATTTGGTGCATTTACCTATGATTAGTAAAATAATCTCATATGTACCTTTGCAGGATCTGCTTTACGATCCAAACGAGAGATTCGACAAGAACAGATAGTTCCAATTCGAGAGGTTTCTTCATCGGTTTTGTGAAAATTATGCTATTTAACATGTGTTTGTCTTAGTTATGTTTACAACCAATGTATCATCTTTCAATTTCTGTTCCAAGAACTACCACACTTTCCCTTGAAAAAGAACAATTGTACATGATGACAACAGTGGACGTAGGATGTTATTTTCTGTTCACTTTTTTCAAATATCTTCATAATTGCATAGTCACTCGCCTTATTATTCCTTTTATTTCCATAGATGCTATGTTTGTGAGCATCTTTAATTCATTAGTCCATGTTTTGCTGATCAATTCAAACAAATTCCATTGTTTGCTTTGAATTCAGACTGTGAGAGGTTATGAAACCAGACAAGTTGTACTTACTCAATTGAAATAGAAAGTCCACTCCCATAATTCAAAGGAAAAAAACTAGAATAAGTCTTTCTTAGTATTGAGGCATTGTTCCATGCTTTGATGTTTTGATACACTATTTAGTCTGATTCACACAAGTCGTGTTCACACTCAAGCATTTGTCATACAATAGGATGGAATGTTGACATTTATACCAAGGCCAAGCATCCGCAAGCTCAGTCTGCTACTACCAATTGAGAAACTATTCTCTTTATTGTAACATTGTTGTCCTCTAAATTTTGAGTGCATATTTGGGGTTCTATGTAGTTCTTATCATACTTTTAATGCCAGCAAAGAGATCCCGCAGCAAAGCGCGGGCATTCATCTAGTTTATACAAAACTTCAGCACATATACAACATATCAGCACATTTATATAACATTTCAGCATATGAACACAACATTTTAGCACATAGACATATGACATTTCAGCATTTCAGCACACACACATAAGTCATTTCAGCCAGTTAAGTTCGACACACATTTTGGTAGATTAGGGTTTTTGTCATCCAAGTCAATGACACATGGAACCTACTTGACAGGGTTATTATTATACGGGTTTGAGGGTTCGCGGGTATGGGTATTGCCTTCCAATACCCGTACCCGCCTTACCCGTTGGGTATGATTTTTTTTCCATTTAGAAACTCATGGGTATTTCAATTTCCCATACCCTTACCCTAATAGGGTTTTTACCCGCCGGGTTCGCGGGTAGCCATTGCCATGTTGAAACCATGCTTACCTTTATGGGAGGGTCCTAAATGGGTCTATTGGCATGCCTCTCACCGGTGCCTCCAACGAGGGAAGATTATGGGCGCGTGCTACCCTGATCAGGTAGGCGGACATAAGCCTTGTGTGCCCGTAGTTGGATGATAAGCGCTTTTGTCCCCGTTTGGGACCGTTTTGCCATGATGTGGCTATTTTGCCATGACGGTGGCCGTTGGTGTCTGGGGTAGACACGGGGCCACCCATGACTTATCCCAGAGGGGAGTTATCGGAGTGGCCGGGAGAGTGTCATGGCAGTAGGACGGTTTTGTCGGAACGCCATTGGTCCACCCGAATGGGAGTGCGAGGCCATGGGTTTTGTGGTATGGGTACAGTGTGCTAACCTCTACAGAGTGTATACTAAATCTGTCGACAGTCATGCCCGCGGATAAGGGCCCAGTTCGTGTCGGTCATGCTATGGGTCAACATTAATAATAATAATGATGTTCTTAATAACAACCCTGGTTCGATGATGAGATAATTAAGTTGGTTATGTGATCCGTGCATGATCACCGTTTGGTTACGAGGTAACCCGTTGAACCAAGAGCGGTTTCATTTGTGATCCGTGAATGATCATTGTTTGGTTACGAGGTAACATGTTGAACCAAGAGTGGTTCCGTTTGTGATCCGTGAATGATCTCCGTTTGGTTACGAGGTAACCCGTTGAACCAAGAGTGGTTTCGTTTGTGATCCGTGAGTGATCACTGTGGTATCAAGGATACCGAGTTGTTGGATATTCGTGATGTTGTGTGAGAATCGTGGGTAAAGATCAAGCTCCTTGTGCTCATTTAATGATTACTACAGTATTCTTTATACCAAGCTTGATTTGATCCTGAGATGGTCGTGCGATGTCTGAGATGGTAAGTTTGTGCATATGATGGTTACGAGGTAACCCGAGCAGAATAAGTGGTGCATATAGTGTCATCATGTTGCATGCTAGTATCGTCAGATTTATATGTTCATGTCGTGCTCATATTATGCTAGTTGTATCATGTTCATGTTGTTCATGCCATGTTATTCTGATGATATCATGTTAATTCCTGCTTAACCTATAATTGCCATGCTTCTGGTTATTGTGAGCTTGCAAGTACATTCAATGTACTGACCTGGCATGTTATGCCAGTTTGCAGGTCATGCCGGATTTGATTGCTTGTTTGCCGTGGATTCCTTGTTTGCGAGCAAGGATAAGCGTTCCAGTTAGAGTCCCTGCAGAGTGGAGTTCACCACAGTCGTTGTTGTTCCGCTGCTAGAGTTATTCCTCTGCATCGATATGTTCTGCTGCTTGCATAGAGCAACAGTGGCAGGCGTAGGGTCGTCGTGCCGATGTAAACTCTTGTACCCAAATAGATTGTAATAAAGAGCTGATTTGTTCTATGCTAAGCAGTGCTATATTCCAGAAGACTTCATCTCGATCTCTGTGCTGGAATACGAGATATTCCGGTTTCTCTGAGCCGGGGTGCGACACTATGGCGTTGATGTAGAAGCCCTCCATGATCGATTCCCCCTCCGACGAAGCATCGGAAAAGGCCCCAAGATGGGATCTCACGGGTACAGAAGGTTGCGGCGGTGGAAATAGGGTTTCATGGTGCTCCTGGATGTTTTCAGGGTATATGAATATATATAGGCGAAGGAAGTCGGTCAGGGGAGCCACGAGGGGCCCATGAGGTTGGGGGCGCGCCTACCCCCCTAGGGTGCGCCCTCCTGCCTCGTGGCCGCCTCGTTTCTTTCTTGACGTCCAATTCAAGTCTCTTGGATTGCGTTTGTTCCAAAAATAACTGTCCCGAAGGTTTCATTCCATTTGGACTCTGTTTGATATTCCTTTTCTGCGAAACACTGAAATAGGCAAAAAACACCAATTTGGACTGGGCCTCCGGTTAATAGGTTAGTCCCAAAAATAATATAAAAGTGCATACCAAAGCCCATTAACCATCCAAAACAGGTAATATAATAGCATGGAACAATCAAAAATTATAAATACGTTGGAGACGTATCAAGCATCCCCAAGCTTAATTCCTGCTCGTCCTCGAGTAGGTAAATGATAAAAACAGAATTTTTGATGTGGAATGCTATCTAGCATATTTCTCAATGTAATTTTCTTTATTGTGGCATGAATGTTCAGATCCAAAAGATTCAAGATAAAATTTTAATATTGACATAAAAATAGAAATACTTCAAGCATACTAACAAATTAATCATGTCTTATCAAAATAACATAGCCAAAGAAAGCTTATCCCTACAAAATCATATAGTTTGGCCATGCTTCATTTTCATCACACAAAATACTCCCATCATGCACAACCCTGGTTTCAGCCAAGCAATTGGTTCATAATTTTTAACGCGCTTCAGCTTTTTCAACCCTCATGCAATACATGAGCGTAAGCCATGGATATAGCACTATGGGTGGAGTAGAGTATGATGATAGGGATTGTGTGAGAAGACAAAAAGGGAGAAAGTCTCACATTGACGTGGCTAATCAACGGGCTATGGATATGCCCATCAATTGATGTCAATCCAAGGAGTAGGGATTGCCACGCAACGGATGCACTAGAGCTATAAATGTATGAAAGCTCAACAAAAGAAACTAAGTGGGTGTGCATCCAACTTGCTTGCTCACGAAGACCTAGGGCATTTTGAGGAAGCCCATCATTGGAATATACAAGCCAAGTTCTATAATGAAAAATTCCCACTAGTATATGAAAGTGACAACATAGGAGACTCTCTATCATGAAGATAATGGTGCTACTTTGAAGCAAAAGTGTGAAAAAGGATACTAACATTGTCCCTTCTCTCTTTTTCTCTCATTTTTTATTTTTTTGGTGGGCTTCTTTGGCCTCTTTTTTTTATTTGGGCTTCTTTGGCCTCTTTTATTTTTCATAAAGTCTGGAGTCTCATCCCGACTTGTGGGGGAATCATAGTCTCCATCATCCTTTCCTCACTTGGGACAATGCTCTAATATGGAAATCACACTAGTAGAGAAAGGGCCTTTTGTCACGGTCCGTAAGGGCCTTCTGTCCCGGTTTTGGAACCGGGACTAAAAGGTCGTTACTAATGCCCTTGGCCTTTAGTCCCGGTTCTTACACGAACCGGGACAGATGGGCCTCCACGTGGCCGCTGCGGCCAGCCCAGGCAGGGGGGGCCTTTGGTCCCGGTTGGTGGCACTAGCCGGGACCAATAGGCATCCACGCGTCAGCATTTCAGGGGCTGGGGTTTTGGGGGTTTTGGGGGGTTAATTTAGGTTCTTATTAGCTAGCTAATAGAGAGAAGTGTCCTCTCTTATATATCTCCGTGCTTGGTTTACCAACGCTACTGCTATGCCTAACGTTAACATGGCTTAGATTGAAGTGAAGGCAACATGTGGTGCATATCAAAAGTAATACTAATCCTAACTTGATCAAGTTTGGATTGTACTACTTTCGACATGCACCACATGCATGTTGCCTTCACTTCAATCCAATCCATGTTCATTTCACCCGCTCGCATCATGCATCATTATATATAATAACAAGTCCTACTAATTAATCATCATCATACAACTTCTACTCGTTATTAATAACAAGTCATACGATCGTCATCCTCATAGTCATCGAACCAAACCTACTTAATTGTTATTAGCACATGATCATCATTATGAGGTATAAATATACCCTCTTTAAGGTAAAATAGCATAAAACAATATAGACCCTGACTCTCCATTATGGAGAATGGAGATCATCCTGTCTCCAATTCTTGCGCTTCGCTTCCTTTTGCTTCCAAGAAGATCCTTACGACTGTCCATACATTTTTTTCATTCTTTGATTGTCATGTCTCCACTTCTTTTAGAAATCCGGTATGGACAGTTGAGATTCGTAGGACGACCTGGTTGTATGTTCAAAACATTAAGGCGACCATGCGTATACATCAGATGATGCACACAATCCTTCGGGATTATCTGTTGAAAAACATAGTAATAACTTCGTAGTTAGCAATGATGTACTAGTTTTAGAAGTATGCAAAAGATGCACGGATGTCGTAATAGTAAAAAATATTACCAAGGTATCTCCATGGTAGTTACCGTAGTTCAACACGTGCACTAGTGGCACGTATTGACCATAATGTTGAGGAGTTCAATTGTAGATATTGTAATTCTCAGGATCATTACAAAATGCGATCAGATGATTTTTCTCCTTATAAGTTAATTCGGAGCCATCGGTGTAGTGGGTTTTGTCTACCATCTTCCGCACATTCTTTGAAGAATGAAAATAAGCTGTCAATGGAAATAAGTTGTCAACTATTTTGAAATAAACAATATATTACTTAATAACTATGCTTGAGAAGCTCACATAGGGGAAGAATTGGAAGCGTATCAACAAGGACCCAAATGTCCATATTGTCTTGCTCGATATTAGGATCACCAAGATCCATGGTGACAAGCATACCCTCATCAAAACCATACATCTTGCAAAGTGCTTCCCAATTTTTGCAACCAAAATGGGTTATGCTCTCAGAATTGTACAGCTTTACTTCAAAATCCACACCATGATGGGTCCTTAGGTGAATTTTCTTTGTTTCCATACTTTCATGGTCTTCAAAACCCATCCTCTCCAAGACATAGTGTCTTGCATAGCATGGGATAAGCTAGTCGAATTGGAAAAGATGAAAAGTACATGTTAAAATAGTTGAAGTCGTGCTTAATTATGAAAAAAAACTATTGTCATCGTTGCATACCGTTTCAACATCAAAGGTTTCCTCGAGCTTAATGTTGAAGCACCGATCTTCGTCCAGCTCAAGGAACCTGTTGCACATACCTCGGTCGTCGTGGCACCAGTCGCACTCCCCCAGGCGGTTTTCGTCGTTCGAGTACGACATTTCCTATGTTCATAATTCAAATATTAAACTTTTACAATTAAATATATGTACTAAAAAACTCTCAGCGCATGTACATATTCGACCGTCGGTGATGGTAGCTCCTCCTTTCATTCCCGAGTGCATTACACCAAATTGTCTAGCACATGGGAATGAAGGAGAAGCTACCCCCACAACAACAGTCGGGATTCTTCGTCCTCCCATATATATATATATATATATATATATATATATATATATATATATATATATATATATATATGGTTGGAGACTCTCCCTCACTGATTCCTCTATGACATTTGCGATCGTCGGTGATGGTAGCTCCTCCTTTCGTTCCCGAGTGCATTACACATTGTGTCTAGCACACAGGAACGAAGGAGAAGCTACCCCCACGACAATAGTCGGGATTCTTCGTCCTCTCATATAGGTGGAGACTCGACATACTTAAAGTCAACCCGAGGACTCATACTATAGGACTCATGTTGACATGGAGATTTGGCTGGTCTCACCTCGAGGTCGGAGGGGGTCGGTGATGGGGACGACGGCGCGGATGATGGAGGGGGCTCCTAGATTTCTGCATAGTGCTCTCCAATTTTAGCATTCAAAGTAGGAGTACTTTTCCAATTTGAGCATTCAATAAGAAAAACCAAAACGTAAAATAAAGTAGTATTCAAATTAGCATGCATTCAATTATAAGCAAAAGTACATCATCTCTTGTGTCCGTACATCATCGAATATTATCACTAGTAATACTCCTCGGATACTATCATACATATAGCATCGCTAATACAGCTAGAACCGTAGCGCCCGACGGGTGTCCTCGGGGGCGGTGGACACCCAAAGAGAAGGAATCATCACAGGATCATAGCTCCAGTGAGATCCGTGAAGAACCTGCCAGGTATTGTGGAACCTGCCCTCCAACGCAACCATGTAGCGACGGACGTGATCATCCTCCTCGCTGACACAGTGACGTACCACCTCCGTGGTGTCCGGAAGCCTCGGCACCGTCACTGGCCCACGCGACCGCCACCAAACAAGGATTGGGTCAACAACGGGCTGGTTCCTCACCAACCTACGCCCCCCGGAAGGTAGTACCTCCCAATACCAGCCCGGCAAAGCCCAGTCCCGGACATGGCCCCTCTGATCAAGCCGGTCTCCTCCGCCGAGTCGACGACGAGGATGCGGGATAGGCATCGTCGACGGCGATGCAGGATTAATTGCTTGAACTAAAAAATAAACTAGTTCTATTAATTTTCTTACTAAAAATAAACTACTTCTATATATAGTAAAATAAAGTAGTTTTATTAAATCAACTAGTTCAACTACTAAGGACTTACTATAAATAAATAAAGTAGTACTTACTAAAAATAAACTACTTCTATAGTAAAATAAAGTAGTTTTTATTAAATCAACTAGTTCAACTATATACTAAGCACTTACTATAAATAAAATAAAGTAGTACTTACTAAAAATAAACTAGTTTAACTAGTTCTATTATTTTTCTAACTAATTATATTAAACACTTTCTCTTCTTATTTTCCTTTTTCATCTCCTGCTTTTTCTTCTAAATATGAACATATACATAAATTACAACAGGAAAAAATCATAAAAATTCTATGAACAGAAAAAAAAATCAAAAAAATGACATATTCTTTGCATATATATGAACATACAAACATGCATATTCAACAATAATATCACCCAAAAAAATCTATGAACAAAACAAATCTGACACAATATTCAATTAACTACACATCTAAACTACACATCTAAATTAACTACACATCTAATTAAATTAGCAAAATTCATATATATGAGCTCACGGGGATGGCGACGGTGAGGGTGAGGGGCGGCGCGGCGACGGGCGACGGCAACGGTGAGGGGCGGCGCGGCGATGGTGAGGGGCGGCGCAGCGACAGTGAGGGGCGGCGCGGCGACGGTGACGGTGAGGGGCGGTGCGGCGACGAGTGACGAGGAGGCAGGGGCCGGCGGCATCTGTGACGCCCCCGATTCAATCGTACACTAATCATACACGCAAACATGTACGATCAAGATCAGGGACTCACAGGAAGATATCACAACACAACTCTACAAATAAAATAAGTCATACAAGCATCATAATACAAGCCAGGGGCCTCGAGGGCTCGAATACAAGTTCTCGATCATAGACGAGTCAGTGGAAGCAACAATATCTGAGTACAGACATAAGTTAAACAAGTTTGCCTTAAGAAGGCTAGCACAAGCTGGGATATAGATCGAAAGAGGCGCAGGCCTCCTACCTGGGATCCTCCTAAACTACTCCTGGTCGCAAGCAAGGATCTACACTACATATGCATGGGTATATGTGTAAAGAGGCAATATCGGTGGACTAAACTGCAGAATGCTAGAATAAGAGGTGGATAGCTAGTCCTATCGAAGACTACACTTCTGGCAGCCTCCGTCTTGCAGCATGAAGAAGAGAGTAGATTGAAGTCCTCCAAGTAGCATCACATAGCATAATCCTACCCGGTGACCCTCCCCTCGTCGCCCTGTGAGAAAGCGATCACCAGGTTGTATCTGTCACTTGGAAGGGTGTGTTTTATGAAGTATCCTGTTCTAGTTGTCATAAGGTCAAGGTACAACTCCGGGTCGTCCTTTTACTGAGGGACACGGCTATTCGAATAGATAAACTTCCCTACAGCGGTGCACCACATAACCCAACACGCTCGATCCCATTTTGCCGGACACACTTTCATGGGTCATGCCCGGCCTCGGAAGATCAGCACGTCGCAGCCCCACCTAGGCACAACAGAGAGGTCAGCACACCGGTCTAAATCCTATGCACGCAGGGGTCTGGGCCCATCGCCCATTGCACACCTGCATGTTGCGTACGCGGCCGGAAGCAGACCTAGCCCCCTTAATACAAGAGTAGGCTTACGGTCCAATCCGGGGCATGCCGCTCAGTCGCTGACATCATGAAGGCTTTGGCTGATACCACGATGTCGAGTGCCCATATCTTTCCTACGTAGTTGGTTAGTGCGTATAGGCCAGTGGCCAGACTCAGATGATATACCAAGATCTCGTTAAGCATGTTATTTTGAAGTAACCGCGGACGCCGACCAGGGCTAGGCCCACCTCTCTCCTAGGTGGTCTCAACCTGCCCTGTCGCTCCGCCACATAGTAACAGTCGAGGGCCGTCCGGAACCCAGGCCCGCCTCTACCGGGATGGAGCCACCTGTCCTTCCAGCCCCCACATCAGAATCACTTACGGGTACTCACCGAGCCAACCCGACTTTAGTCACCATCTATATAGTATGTATAAATGTATAGTATATACCCGTGATCACCTCCCGAGTGATCACGGCCCGATAGTATAGCAAGGCAGACTGACAAGAATGTAGGGCCACTGATGACAAACTAGCATCCTATACTAAGCATTTAGGATTGCGGGTAAGGTATCAACAAATGTAGCAACAATGACAAGCTATGCAACAGAATAGGAGTAACCGAACAGTAACATGCTACACTACTCTAATGCAAGCAGTAGAGAGAAGAATAGGGGGGGCTTGCCTGGTTGCTCTAGCAAGAAGGAGGGGTTGTCAACTCCATAGTCGTACTGGGTAGCAGCGGCGTCGGTCTCGTAGTCTACCAGAGAGAAGAGGGGGAAGAAACAATAAATACATTGCAAACATAAGCAGGATGATGCAAGACATGATGAGCGGTGCTAGGTGTGCCCTAACGCAATAGTAGGTGATACCTGCGAAAGGGGGAAACATCCGGGAAAGTATCCCCGGTGTTTCGCCTTTTCGGACAGATGAACCGGAGGTGAAATGTTACAGGTTCACTATGCTAGGGACGCGTGGCGGATGAACAGGCTGCGTATCTGGATTCGGCTCGCCGTTTTGAGCAACTTTCATGTACAAAGTTTTTCCATCTAAGTTACGGTTTATTTTATATTAATTTTGAAAGTTTTAAATCATTTTTAGAATTTATATAGTTAATTTAATTCAACATTATCCAGAATAGTGTGTGCTGACATCATCATGATGTCAGCATGACGTCAGCAGTTAACAGGGCGTTGGCTGGGTCAAACTGACGTGTGGGTCCCAGCTATCATAGACTGTTAACTAACCTAAGTGATTAGATTAATCTAATCAGGATTAATTAAGTAATTAATTATTTATTTATTTTTCTTAATTATTATTTTTATTCTCTTTTTTTATAAAACGTTTAGGGCGGTGGGGCCGGCTAACGGGCGCGGGCGAGGTTGCCCATCAGGGCGAACCCGCGCGACGCCCAGCGTGCGCGGATGGGCGCCGGCGTGGCACCGACGAGGCCACAGCGGGGCGGGGCCATGGCGAAGCGGGCGGTCGCCAGAGGAGGACACCGGGGTCGTGGAGGGTGCGGCCGGACCACTGCGGGGCGGGTCGGCAAGCAACGGCGGAGGTGGCCGCGGCATGGTGAGCGCGAGCGGGAGCACGAGGCACGGCGACGTTTACAGGGGATGCTGCCGGGCGCAACGGCGCGATGGTGAGCGGGTGCGAGGGCGCAACACTCACACGAACGGGAGCAGAGGGGGAGAATGGAGGAGGTGAGGTGCTCACGTGCGACTTGAGAAGGGGAGGCGTCGAGGCTTGACGCGGTCCGGCAAGGAGAAGGACGAGGACGAGCGACGATGTCGGGGGCGGCTCCGGGGTGACGTGGCAGCGGCGGGGTGGCGCCGGCGATGTGGTGGCGCCGGAGGGCGGCGTCTCTCGGGGGGACGTGCCGGCGTCGGGGCGACGAGGTCCCCCGGTGACGGAGCATCCAGATCGGGGAAGAGGGAGAGGCGCAGGAGGGAGACGAGGCGACGGCGGCGGGGCGGCGTGGACCGAGGCGGAGGTGCGTGGAGCTCCCGGCGGCAGCGACGGGTCCATGGGCAGAGGAGGGGAGAGGTGGATCGAGGGAGTGGGGGGAAGTGGGGCGACCTGTTAGGGTTTCGGTCGGGCGGACCAAGGGTATGTAGGCGCGGCTGGGCTGGCATGGTTGGCCCAAAGGCCAGCTGGGCTGGGGCCCAGCGGGGCGGCCTTTTATTTTTGTTTGCTTTTCTTTTACCTTTGCTTATTTTCTTTTACGGTTTTATTTTAATTCTTGAACTAATTTTGTTCTATACATCAAAAAGTGAATTCCTAATTTAGTGTCACATCATCACCCACTACCACAAAAAGTTTTACCCAAAACAAAATAGATTAGTATTTTGTAAAATATCAAAGGCATTTATTTAATTGTTTCAACTATTGTTTTAATCACTTTAGAGTATTTAAGCATTTTACAAAAGTGTGATTCCTCCACGATAATTGCCTATGCATTATTTGGCATAACCCGAACATTTTAGTTTTAATATTTGAAAACTTTTATCATTTGACTTTAATTCAAATTTGAGTCTGAATCGGTTTTAAACTAACGCGAGTTTATCGACAGTAATCGAGGTGACGTGGCACCATTAGCAGGGGTTCACTGTAGCTTAATTATCCGGGCGTCACAGCGTCGGGGCACAGGGGCGCGGGGCGGCGACGGTGTCTGGGTGGCGCGGGATGGCGTAGGGGTGGCGCGGGACGGCGTCGGAGGCAGGGCGACGACGGCGACGCCGAGGCGCAGAGGGGCAGCCTGGCGGCGGCTGCGGGGCGAGGAAGACAAACTGAATAAAATTTTCGCAGGTGTTAGTTATATAGGTGAAGCATTGGTCCCGGTTCGTGACAGAAACTGGGACGAATGCCATCTTTATTCCCGGTTGGTGCCACCAACCGGGATCAAAGGCCTCTTTTCAGCAGCCCAAAGCGAGGGAAGCAGAGGGCTTTGGTCCCGATTGGTGGCACCAACCGGGACTAAAGGGGGGGCATTGGTTCCAGTTGGTGCCACCAACCGGGACCAAAGGGGAGCATTGGTTCCGGTTGGTGCCACCAACCGGGACCAAAGGGGAGCATTGGTTCCGGTTGGTGCCACCAACCGGGACTAAAGGCCTTGTGCTGGCGCGGTGCGGTGGGAAGTTTAGTCCCACCTCGCTAGCTGAGAGAGCTCAGCACCTGTTTATAAGCTGCGTTGCATCTCAAGTGCTGAGCTCATCTCCAATATACAGGCATTACTTGCCTACCCTTGTCACTGCCATGTTGGGCCTATTGGGCCTGCGGGCCTGCCTCCTGGCCCATGTACAAATGGGTTTCTAGTCGTATGTAGGCCGTGTGGCCCATTAGGCGGCATTTTTTATTTTTTTCTAGTATTTTTTTGGTTTTTTAAATTATTTATTTTCTTTTGATTTTTTCTTTATTTATTTTATTCTTTTTGCTTTAGCTCAGAATAATTATAAACTTTCTATTACTCCATTAGTTTCCAAATTTGAATAGTTTAAATTTTGTTATTTTAGTTTCTATCGAAATATTCTTTATGAAAATTCTTTTTGCTACTAAAGTTTCTAACAAAAAATTCTTTATGATAATTCTTTCTGTTTTTCATGTTTTGAACAGAAAATACTTTGATAATTTTAGTTGCATAAACTTTATATAATTTTAGTTTAAAAAATACTAGAGGTTTATAAAACTTTTTAGTTGATTCCTTTTGCTATTAGAGTTTTATAAAAGTTTTTTAGTTGATTTTCTTTTTGCTATTAAAGAATATCATAGTTTTGTTCTAGTTGATCATAAATGACCCCGAAATTAAACTCCAGACTTTTTGTGTGTTCAAAATGCACCATTCAAAGCCACATCATCAATTTTCAACCCTTTCTGACTTCATTAGTTACTTTTCATGCATTTACTAATTATTTTGAGCTATAAGACCCTGAAATTGAAAAGCACTTCAAATGAACTCTCAAAAGGTTGGAAGTTGGCATGGTATCATCATTTCATCCACATAGCATGTGCAAGAAAGTTGAGAGGGTTGCGGAAAAAACTGGATGCACTTCATATACAAAACGGACAATCTCTTTCAAAGTATCAGGATTTCATACGAAAACTTGTCTGTTACAACAGGCATTTCAAATGAACTACGAAAAGGTTGAAAGTTGGCATGGTATCATCATAATAGTTGTGGAGAAAGTCTTCACTTTTTCTTCGCTTGTGTCCTTTCCTTATTGCGCTGTAACCATGGATTCTTCATCATTTATCAGTATGCTTGGGTCAGCCTTGACTTTGAAGGGAGGAATTTCAAGAAACTTTTCATAATCTTCGGACACGTCTGTCTTGCCCTCCACTCCCAAGATGTCCCTTTTTTCTGATAGAACTATGTGGCGCTTTGGCTCATCGTATGATGTATTCGCTTCCTTATCTTATCTTTTTCTCGGTTTGGTAGACATGTCCTTCACATAGATAACCTGTGCCACATCATTGGCTAGGACGAACGGTTCGTCAGTGCACCCAAGATTGTTCAGATCCACTGTTGTCATTCCGCATTGTGGGTCTACCTGTACCACGCCTCCTAACAGATTGACCCATTTGCACTTAAACAAATGGACCTTAAAATCATGTCCGTAGTCAAGTTTCCATATGTCCATTATCTTATATTTACTAATTGGAGGCACCATTCGAGTCTCCACGTTAATCCAGATGAACAATATTAATGTAGCCATTAGATATAAAAATTAATGGTCAGGATCTATTAAAATAACATGCTAAAGTTTTTATATAAAAACAACACATATACATATATAAAGATTAAAGCAACACGTACAGGCAAGAGTCCATGGCGTTCAAGCCCCAGGATAAAAAGTGTGCACGTCTCAACTCATAGAAAAGCACATGTTCCGGTAAAAAAAAAGACACGTACATATATAAAGGTTAAAGGACCACGTACATGCAAGAGTCCTCAATGACGTGTTAAAAAAAAGAGTCCTCACAGTCACAGACTACTACGTCCGTGTTCTAACCAATAAAAAATACACATGCTTCTTTCCAGCCTAAAAGAAAAGGACGCGTACAATGAAATGAAAACTATTCTTTGCGCAATAAAAAAGGAAAATTATCCAATCGTTCAAGTTCAGGGATAAAAAGAGTCAACGTTCCGAGTCCCAGAAAATAAAAATGTGCATGTTCGTTCCCTTTTAAAAAAATACGTAATAAGGACCCAGCTAATTAATTTAATATGTGATATCACCTAATTCTAAGGTAATAACTAGGAAAGTATACATAAATTTGCACGCACAGGAAAATTATATATTAACATATTTAAACCTGTAATTTTTATTGGCATTTCAAATATGGGTATTTTTCACAACCACGTCCACTTAAATTTAAAATTAATGGGTAAAGTTTTTTAAATATTACGATATACTCTAGGGAGTGTCTATCTCGCGCGCGCGCGTTGCAGCGCTCGTTTTCGGACAGGCCTAATTTGGAAAGTGCCTTAGTTACACGGATTAATTAGGGGTGGAATAATTAGCAGCGGGCCCCCCCTGAAAATCAGGGGGGGGGCGATTAGTGTTGATTTGGGGTGGGGCCGACTCCCAGCCTTCGCATGTGTGCGCGCACAAAAGTCTCATGTGGTGGGCCCTGATAGAAAATCTGGTCGGCTGAAGTCTTGCGCTGGATTGGTTTCGCTCGTCGCAGCGGCCGAGCGTGAAGGAGTCTTCTCGTATACTCTATTGTTTAGTTTCATACAAGATAGGTATGTTCACAATTAAGTTGAAATTTAGTTAAAGAAGAAGCACTTACCAATGCACGAAGATGTCATAGAGATTATGTAAACGACACAAGCAGCGCCGTTTTTTATTTGTATGATTTTTTTGAGCCTAAATGAAGTTGAATTATAGTGGTGCTATATTTAGACCTAGCCTTTTGTAAATGTATATTCTGTGAATAATATATCATGGTCAAACTAAAATTTTATTAACTAATAGTCCGTCTGTCCCATATTAAGTGTTGCACAAATGGATATATCTAGCACTAAAATATGTCTAGATACATCTGTTTGAGCGACACTTTATATGAAACAGAGGGAGTAATCTGAGAAGAATTTACTTGGTATACATTCTTATGGTTCAAAAATTTAATAGTTATATACAAATATTCTAAGAAATTACAAATATGATTGCTGCCAACTATTCCTTAGGCGAAATTCAAGCAAATAGCCATGGGTACCACCGTAATAGGATGGAATTGTGCCTACCCTTGATGTTAATCCAAGGCTGGACATTACTTTTTTGGCAAGAAATTTTTGAATAACGCAAACATAATAGGATTCTATGCATTTCTCTTCATCAATTCGAACTAAATTTATATTGGTCCAAAAATGTTGATGGTGTTTCTCAGAAATACAATGTAGTTGCAAATCTCAATGCAAAGGAATCTTCTAATATATACAAACTGGGCATCATTTTAGATATACAAGGTCTTATATTTTGAATTGATTCTATTTTTAATTAATTTCATCAATATTTTAATATAAAAATTCACATGTGCCTTAAATGTACCAGAATATAAATTTTATTGCTTATTTGTACATATAGTTGACTCTTTCATTTAAAATTTTCAGTATTTTAATAGTATTGAATTACGTGAAAATATTAAGGAGAACTGCATCTAGCCCGTGCAGAAGCACGGGTTGATGACTAGTGTAACCATAATATGTGTCCTTTCCCCTCTCGGTTGCTGCATCAAAGCGGACACCGCTGTTTTGGTTGGTGCTCTTTTGATCTTGGGCCATCGTGTAAAATGTATTCTCATTTATCTCGTATCCTTTGTAAATCAATACAGTCGAAGATGGTCCCCTGGACAACGAGTACATCTCATCACAAATAGTGTTGTCACCTCTGAGACGTTTTTCCAACCAACTGCTGGAAGTCCTGATGTGTTCACATGTAATCCAGTCGTCGCACTGCTCCGGGTGCTTAGAGCGCAGACTGTTCTTGTGTTCATCGACATACGGGGTCACCAAGGTAGAGTTCTGTAGAACTGTGTAGTGTGCTTGAGACCAAGAATATCCGTCCCTACATATTATTGAGTCCCTTCTGATGTCTACTACACAACCTTCTTCTTGTAGACGTTGTTGGGCCTCCAAGTGCAGAGGTTTGTAGGACAGTAGCAAATTTCCCTCAAGTGGATGACCTAAGATTTATCAATCCTTGGGAGGCGTAGGATGAAGATGGTCTCTCTCAAACAACCCTGCAACCAAATAACAAAAAGTCTCTTGTGTCCCCAACACACCCAATACAATGGTAAATTGTATAGGTGCACTAGTTCGGTGAAGAAATGGTGATACAAGTGCAATATGGATGGTAGATAAAGGTATTTGTAATCTGAAATTATAAAAACAGCAAGGTAAGTAATGATAAAAGTGAGTGTAAACGGTATTGCAATGGTAGGAAACAAGGCCTAAGGTTCATACTTTCACTAGTGCAAGTTCTCTCAACAATAATAACATAGATAGATCATATAACAATCCCTCAACATGCAACAAAGAGTCACTCCAAAGCCACTAATAGCGGAGAACAAACAAAGAGATTATGGTAGGGTACGAAACCACCTCAAAGTTATCATTTCTGTTCTATCTATTCAAGAGTCCGTAGTAAAATAACATGAAGCTATTATTTCCGTTCAATCTAGCATAGAGTTCATACTAGAATAACACCTTAAGACACAAATCAACCAAAACCCTAATGTCACCTAGATACTCCATTGTCACCTCAAGTATCCGTCGGCATGGTTATACGATATGCATCACACAATCTCAGATTCATCTATTCAACCAACACAAAGTACTTCAAAGAGTGCCCCAAAGTTTCTACCAGAGAGTCAAGACGAAAACGTGTGCCAACCCCTATGCATAGGTTCATGGGCGGAACCCGCAAGTTGATCACCAAAACATACATCAAGTGGATCACGTGATATCCCATTGTCACCACAGATAAGCACGGCAAGACATAAATCAAGTGTTCTCAAATCTTTAAAGACTCAATCCGATAAGATAACTTCAAAGGTAAAACTCAATCCATTACAAGAGAGTAGAGGGGGAGAAACATCATAGGATCCAACTATAATAGCAAAGCTCGCGATACATCATGATCGTGCCATAGAGAGAACACGAGAGAGAGAGAGAGAGAGAGAGAGAGAGATCAAACACATAGCTACTCGTACATACCCTCAGCCCCGAGGGTGAACTACTCCCTCCTCGTCATGGAGAGCACTGGGATGATGAAGATGACCACCGATGAGGGATCCCCCCTCCGGCAGGGTGCCGGAACGGGCTCCCAAGAGGTTTTTAGTGGCTACAGAGGCTTGCGGTGGCGGAACTCCCGATCTATCTTTTCCTTCGATGTTTTTAGGGTATATGGGAATATATAGGCGAAAGTAGTCAGTCGGGGGAGCCACGAGGGGCCCACGAAATAGGGGGGCGCGCCCAGGGGGTGGGCGCGCCCTCCTATCTCCTGGCCTCCTCAAAGCTTCCCTGGCTTGTACTCCAAGTCTCCCGGATCACGTTCATTCAAAAAATCACGCTGCCGAAGGTTTCATTCCGTTTGGACTCCATTTGATATTCATTTTCTTCGAAATACTGAAACATGCAATAAGGATTGGGCCTCCGGTTAATAGGTTAGTCCCAAAAGTAATATAAAAGTGTATAATAAAGCCCATAATCATTCAAAATAGATAATAAAATAGCATGAATGCTTCATAAATTATAGATACGTTGGAGACATATCAGCATCCCCAAGCTTAATTCCTGCTCGTCCTCGAGTAGGTAAATGATGAAGGAAAGAATTTATGAACTGTGAATGCTAGAAGGTGCACAAGTTTGATCAATGATAATTTAAATCACCTTTTCTAGCATGATTATATGTCATAACAGTAGTTCATCTCATAAAACTTCTCACGATCAAGTAACAAGCTATTCACATGTTAAAGCATAGACCATAAACTTTCTTGAAAACTAGCAAACTTCATTCTTAGTCATCAAACAATTACAATTCATCTTATTTTCGGGAAGGGTCTATGTCAGAGCTTTGATTTAGCAAACTCCACATACTCAACTATCATATAGTCTTCTACAATTGCTAACACTCATGCAATACTTATGGTTATGGAGTTTCAATCGGACACTAAGACAGATAGGGGCTTATAGTGTTGCCTCCCAACGTATTCACCTTTGGGTGATGTCAACAATAATAGTTCATGCTAACTTACATCCAATTGGATATATATATCAGGATCTTTCCAACACGAGGTGCTTGCCAAAGGATAAAATGAAAAAGGGAAAGGTGAAGATCACCTTGACTCTTGCATAAAAGTAAAAGATAGGCCCTTCGCAGAGGGAAGCAGGGATTTGCAGAGGTGCCAGAGCTCAATTTTGAAATAGAGATAAATAATTTTGAGAGGTATGATCTCATTGTTAACATAACAACCAAGAGTTCCCAATATCTTCCATACTACATACATTATAGGCGGTTCCCAAACAGAATGGTAAAAGTTTTTACTCCCCCTCCACCAACAATCATCAATCCATGGCTTGCCCAAAACAACGGGTGCCTCCAACTAACATCAAACCTGGGGGAGTTTTATTTGCAATTATTTTTGATTTGATTTTTGATCTTTTGATCATGGGACTGGGCATCCTGGTTACCAGCCATTTTTCTCGTGCATGATGAGCGAAGTCCACTCATCTTGAGAATAACCCACCTAGCATGGAAGATACTGACAGCCCCTAGTTGCTACATGAGCGATTCGGGCATACAAAACAGATTATTATTTGAAGGTTTAGAGTTTGGCACATACAAATTTACTTGGAACGGCAGGTAAATACCGCATATAGGTAGGTATGGTGGACACTCATGGCAAAAACTGGGTTTAAGGATATTTGGAAGCACAAGTAGTATCTCTACTTGGTGCAAGGAATTTTGGCTAGCATGAGGGGGAAAGGCAAGCTTAACATGTTTGAATGATCCATGACAATATACTTTAACTTAGATGTGAGAAAACATAACCCATTACGTTGTCTTCCTTGTCCAACATCAACTCTTTAGCATGTCATACTTAATGAGTGCTCACAATCATAGAAGATGTCTAAGATAGTATATTTATATGTGAAATATCTCTTCCTTCAATATTCTTTCATGAATTGTTCAAATGACCAATACAATGCTTGCTAACCTTTAATAAATTTACAACCTCTACTTCTTAGATGTGAAGTCATTACTCCCCATGGGATAAGAAAACGAGACATATATAATTTCAGATTTATGACATTCAACTCATTCAACCATTTACTCATAGGATATAAGTGAAGCACACGAGTAAATGATAAACTACTCCAAAAGGATATAAGTGAAGATCAATGAGTAGCTAAATAATTATGTAACTATGTGAAGACTCTCTCTCTCATTTAAGAATTTTAGATCTAATGTATTTTATTCAAACAGCAAGCAAAGCAAAATAAAATGACATTGCAAGGATAGCACAACTCATGTGAAGAAGCAAAAACTTAGGTTCAACTGATACTAACCGATAGTTGTTGAAGAAGAAAGGTGGGATGCCTAACGGGGCATCCCCAAGCTTGGATGCTTGAGACTTCTTGAAATATTATCTTGGGGTGCCTTGGGCATCCCCAAGCTTGAACTTTTGTGTCTCCTTAATTCCTCTCATATCATGGTTTCTCTTTTTATCAAAAGCTTCATCCACACCAAACTCAACAAGAATCGTGAGATAGGTTAGTATAAACCAATGCAAAACCTTATCATTTTCTATTGTAAAAATTCACTAAAGTTACTATTCAACATTGCATACTAAACGCCTCTGCATATTTAATACTCCTATCCTCAAATAGAATCATTAAACAAGCAAACATATGCGAACAATGCAAACATATCAGCAATCTGCCAAAACAGTATAGTCTGTAAAGAATGCAAGAGTATCAGTACTTCACTAACTCCAAAAATTATGAGAGAAAATTCCCACTGTAGTAAATTTATCATAGCTTAATATTAAAAACAATTACACATTATATCATTTTCTAACTTTTCCAGGGAATTTTTGCAACAGCGGTAAACTTTCTGTTTTCAAACAACAACATGTATACTAGCAAAATAAGCATGGTAAAGGCTATCCTTGACATTTTTATTGAAACTAAAAATTGAAAACATTATTATAAATAACAGCAATCAAATACTAACAAAATAAAATGACGCTCCAAGCAAAACACATATCATGTGGTGAATAAAAATATAGCTCCAAGTAAAGTTAACGATAAATGAAGACGGAAGAGGGGGTGCCTTCCGGGGCATCCCCAAGCTTAGTCTCTTGGTTGTCCTTGAATATTACCTTGGGGTGCCTTGGGCATCCCCAAGCTTAGGCTCTTGCCACTCCTTATTCCATAGTCCATCGAATCTTTACTCAAAACTTGAAAACTTCACAACAAAAAACTCAACAGAAAACTCGTAAGCTCCGTTAGTATAAGAAAATAAATCACCACTTAGGTACTGTAATGAACTCATTCTAAATTCATATTGGTGTAATATCTACTGTATTCCAACTTCTCTATGGTTCATACCCTCTGATACTACTCATAGATTCATCAAAATAAGCAAACAACACATAGAAAACAGAATCTATCAAAAACAGAACAGTCTGTAGTAATCTGTGCCAAACGTATACTTATGGAACTCCAAAAATCCTACCAAATTAGCAAGTCCTAAGCAATTTGTGTACCAATCCAGAGCAAAACGAATCAGACCAGAAGCACATTTCTGTGAATTATCAAAACTAATTTACTGGGTGCAAAAGTTTCTGATTTTCAGCAGGATCAACACAACTATCAGCGTAAGCTATCCTAAAGGTCTTACTTGGCACTTTATTGAAAAAAAAGCTATAAAACATGATTACTACAGTATCATAATCATGTGGGCACACAAAAACAGTAAGGGTAAATATTGGGTTGTCTCCCAACAAGAGCTTTTAATGCCTTTCTAGCTAGGCATGATGATGACACTGATGCTCACATAAAAGAGAAAAATTGAAACATAACGGGAGCATCATGAAGCACATGACTAGCACATTTAAGTCTAACCCACTTACTATGCATAGGGATTTTGTGAGCAAACAACTTATGGGAACAATAATCAACTAGCATAGGAAGGCAAAACAAGCATAACTTCAAAACTTTAAGCACATAGAGAGGAAACTTGGTATTATTGCAATTCCTACAAGCATATATTGCTCCCTCATAATAATTTTCAGTAGCATCATGAATGAATTCAACAATATAGCCAGCACATAAAGCATTCTTTTCATGATCTACTTGCATAGAAATTTTTCTACTCTCCACATAAGCAAATTTATTCTCATCAATAGTAGTGGGAGCAAACTCAACAAAATAACTATCATGTGAAGCATAATCCAATTGAAAATTAAAATCAACATGACAAGTTTCATGGTTATCATTGTTCTTTATAGCATATATGTCATCACAATAATCATCATAGATAGCAACTTTGTTCTCATAATCAATTGGAGCCTCTTCCGAAATAGTGGATTCATCACTAAATAAAGTCATGACCTCTCCAAATCCACTTTCATAATTATAATCATCATAAATAGGAGGCATACTTTCATCATAATAAATTTGCTCATCAAAACTTGGGGGACTAAACACATCATCTTCATCAAACGTAGCATCCCCAAGCTTGTGGCTTTGCATATCATTAGCATCATGGATATTCAAGGAATTCATACTAACAACATTGCAATCATGCTCATCATACAAAGATTTAGTGCCAAGCATTTTAATGCATTCTTCTTCTAGCAATTGAGCACAGTTTTCCTTTCCATCATTCTCAAGAAAGATATTAAAAATATGAAGCGTAAGAGGCAAACTCAATTCCATTTTTTTGTAGTTTTCTTTTATAAACTAAACTAGTGATAAAACAAGAAACAAAAAGATTCGATTGCAAGATCTAAAGATATACCTTCAAGCACTCACCTCCCTGGCAACGGCGCCAGAAAAGAGCTTAGTTGACGGGGTGTGAGTGCCGCTTACCTAGCCTCCCCGGCAACGGCTCCAGAAAAGAGTTTGATGTCTACTACACAACCTTCTTCTTGTAGACGTTGTTGGGCCTCCAAGTGCATAGGTTTGTAGGATAGTAGAAAATTACCCTCAAGTGGATGACCTAAGGTTTATCAATCCGTGGGAGGCGTAGGATGAAGATGGTCTCTCTCAAACAACCCTGCAACCAAATAGCAAAGAGTCTCTTGTGTCCCCAACACACCCAATACAATGGTAAATTGTATAGGTGCACTAGTTCGGCGAAGAGATGGTGATACAGGTGCAATATGGATGGTAGATAAAGGTATTTGTAATCTGAAATTATAAAAACAGCAAGGTAGCTAGTGATAAAAGTGAGCGTAAACGGTATTGCAATGGTAGGAAACAAGGCCTAAGATTCATACTTTCACTAGAGCAAGTTCTCTCAACAATAATAACATAGATAGATTATATAACAATCCCTCAACATGCAACAAAGAATCACTCCAAAGCCACTAATAGCGGAGAACAAACAAAGAGATTATGGTAGGGTACGAAACCACCTCAAAGTTATCCTTTCTGTTCTATCTATTGAATAGTCTGTAGTAAAATAACATGAAGCTATTTTTTCTGTTCAATCTATCATAGAGTTCATACTAGAATAACACCTTAAGACACAAATCAACCAAAACCCTAATGTCACCTAGATACTCTATTGTCACCTCAAATATCCATGGGCATGATTATGTGATATGCATCACACAATCTCAGATTCATCTATTCAACCAACACAAAGTACTTCAAAGAGGCCCCAAAGTTTCTACCGGAGAGTCAAGACGAAAACATGTGCCAACCCCTATGCATAGGTTCATGGGAGGAACCCGCAAGTTGATCATCAAAACATACATCAAGTGGATCACGTGATATCCCATTGTCACCACAGATAAGCACGGCATGACATACATCAAGTGTTCTTAAATCCTTAAAGACTCAATCTGATAAGATAACTTCAAAGGGAAAACTCAATCCAGTACAACAGAGTAGAGGGGGAGAAACATCATAAGATCCAACTATAATAGCAAAGCTCGCGATACATCAAGATCATGCCATAGAGAGAACACGAGAGAGAGAGAGAAAGAGAGAGAGAGAGAGAGAGAGAGATCAAACACATAGCTACTGGTACATACCCTCAGTCCCGAGGGTGAACTACTCCCTCCTCATCATGAAGAGCGCCGCGATGATGAAGATGGCCACCGATTAGGGATCCCCCCTCCGGCAGGGTGCCGGAACGGGCTCCCGAGAGGTTTTTGGTGGCTACAGAGGCTTGCGGCGGCGGAACTCCCGATCTATCTTCTCCTTCGATGTTTTTAGGGTATATGGGAATATATAGGCGAAAGAAGTCGGTCAGGGGAGCCACGAGGGGCCCACGAGACAGGGGGGCGCGCCCAGGGGGTGGGCACGCCCTCGTATCTCCTGGCCTCGTCGAAGCTTCCCTGGCTTGTACTCCAAGTCTCCCGGATCACGTTCGTTCCAAAAGTCACACTCGAGAAGGTTTCATTCCATTTGGACTCCATTTGATATTCCTTTTCTTCAAAATACTGAAACAGGCAATAAAATAGCAATATGGGCTGGGCCTCCGGTTAATAGGCTAGTCCCAAAAGTAATATAAAAGTATATAATAAAGCCTGTAATCATTCAAAACAGATAATAAAATAGCATGAATACTTCATAAACTATAGATACGTTGGAGACGTATCAGCATCCCCAAGCTTAATTCCTGCTCGTCCTCGAGTAGGTAAATGATAAAGGAAAGAATTTATAAAGTGCGTGTCCCCCAGCATCACTCGGAATAGCTAGTCCGCTGGGACCCTTTCCAAAGATTACGTGTAAATCATTGACCATAGCAAGTATGTGATCACCGGTACGCATGGCGGGCTTCTTCCGGTGATCTACCTCGCCTTTGAAATGCTTGCCTTTCTTTTGACATTGATGGTTGGTTGGAAGAAATCGACAATGGCCCGGATACACATTCTTCCTGCATTTGTCCAGGTATATACTTTGGGTGTCAGCTAAACAGTGCGTGCATGCGTGGTATCCCTTGTTTGTCTATCCTGAAAGGTTACTGAGAGCGGGCCAATCGTTGATGGTTACAAACTGCAATTGTGTAGGTTAAATTCCTCCTGTCTATGCTCATCCCAAGCACGTACACATCAATGTCGTTGCCGGGTTGCTTAGGGCCTTGGATGAGAACTAGCATCATAATGAACTTCCGCTTCATGCACATCCTAGGAGGAAGGTTATACATACATAGAATCATGGGCTAAGTGCTGTGATTGCTGCTCTGCTCCCCGAAAGTATTAATGTCATCCGCGCTTAAACCAAACCATACGTTCCTTGGGTCACGTGCAAACTCAGCCCAGTACTCTATCTCATTTTTTCTCCACTGCAACCCGTCAGCGGGTGCTCTCAACTTCTCGTCTTTCTTACGGTCCTCACTGTGCCATCGCATCAACTTGGCATGCTCTTTGTTTCTGAACAGTCGTTTCAATCGTGGTATTATAGGAGCATACCACATCACCTTCGCAGGAACTCTCTTCCTGCGGGGCTCGCCGTCAACATCACCAGGGTCATCTCGTCTGATCTTATACCGCAATGCACCGCATACCGAACATGCGTTCAAATCCTTGTACGCACCGCGGTAGAGGATGCAGTCATTAGGGCATGCATGTATCTTATGCACCTCCAATCCTAGAGGGCATACGACCTTCTTTATTGCGTACGTACTATCGGGCAATTCGTTATCCTTTGGAAGCTTCTTCTTCAATATTTTTAGTAGCTTCTCAAATCCTTTGTCAGGCACAGCATTCTCTGTCTTCCACTGCATTAATTCCAGTACGGTACCCAGCTTTGTGTTACCATCTTCGCAATTGGGGTACAACCCTTTTATTGTGATCGTCTAACATGCGATCGAACTTCAGCTTCTCCTTTTGACTTCCGCATTGCGTCTTTGCATCGACAATGACCCGGCGGAGATCATCATCATCGGCCACATTGTATGGTTCCTCTTGATCTTCAATAGCTTCCCCCGTTGAAGCAGCATCGAGCACATCGTCTGGTTCCTCTTGATCTTTAGCTGCTCCCCCCATTGCAGCATCACCGTATTCAGGGGGCACATAGTTGTCATCGTCCTCTTCTTCTTCGACGTCTTCCATCATAACCCCTATTTCTTTGTGCCTCGTCCAAACATTATAGTGTGGCATGAAACCCTTGTAAAGCAGGTGGGTGTGAAGGATTTTCCGGTCAAAGTAAGACTTCGTATTCCCACATTTAGGGCATGGACAACACATAAAACCATTCTGCTTGTTTGCCTCAGCCACTTCGAGAAAATTATGCACGCCCTTAATGTACTCGGAGGTGTGTCTGTCACCATACATCCATTGCCGGTTCATCTGCGTGCATTATATATAATTATGTGTGTCAAAAGTAAGAAAATCAGACAAATATCTATCTAAAGTAAGAAAATCAGACAAGTATCTATCTAAAGTAAGAAAATCAGAAAGAAGATAAGAACAAGAGGCTCACCACGGTGGTGCCGGCGACGAGATCGGCTCGGGAGATCAACGGCGGTGAAAACGGGGACGGGGCGTGACGGAGCGCTAAATCTAGAAAAATCTCGGGGAAAATGGAGCTCCGAGGTCGAGCTTCGAGAGGAGAAAGCTTAACTAGTGTGGCTCGGGCATTTCATCAAACACCTCATGTGCATAGGAGGTGAGCTAGAGCACCCAAATGCCCTCCCCTCGCCGGCCAGAAAAAACAGAGTGCTCTGCCGCGGCGATGGGTATATATATAAGCAAATTATTTGTCCCGGTTCATGGTATAAACCGAGACTAAAGCCCCCCCTTCTATACCGGTTAAGGCACGAACCAGTACCAATGGATGTGGGCCAGGAGCTCGGCCCATTGGTCCCAGTTCGTGCCTAGAACCGAGACAAATGGGTCCAGGTGAACCAGGACCAATGCCCACGAGGCCCCGGCCGGCCCCCTGGACTCATGAACCGGGTCTAATGCCCCCCATGGGTCCCGGTTCATGAAGAACTAGGACTTATGGGCTGGCCAGGCCCGAACCAAAGCCCTGTTTTCTACTAGTGTCATCACACTTTTATTTATTTACAACTCAAGAATTACAACTCAATACTTAGAACAAAATATGACTCTATGTGAATGCCTCGGGCGGTGTACCGGGATATGCAATGAATCAAGAGCGACATGTATGAAAGAATTATAAAGGTGGCTTTGCCACCAATACAATGTCAACTACATGATAATGCAAAAGCAATATGACAATGATGGAGCGTGTCATGATAAACAGAATGGTAAAAAGTTGCATGGCAATATATCTCGAAATGGCTATGGAAATGCCATAATAGGTAGGTATGGTGGCTGTTTTGAGGAAGATATAAGGAGGTTTATGTATGATAGAGCGTATCGTATCACGGGGTTTGGATGCACCAGCGAAGTTTGCACCAACTCTCAAGGTGAGAAAGGGCAATGCACGGTACCGTAGAGGCTAGCAAATTGTGGAAGGGTAAGAGTGTGTATAATCCATGGACTCACATTAGTCATAAAGAACTCATATACTTATTGCAAAAGTTTATTAGCCCTCAAAGAAAAGTATTACTACGCATGATCCTAGGAGAAGGGTTGGTAGGAGTTAACCATCTCGCGATCCCGACCTCCACTCATAAGGAAGGCAATCAAAGAACACCCCATGCTACAAATTTGTCACACAACATTCACCATACGTGGATGCTACGGGACTTGCCAACTTTAACACAAGTATTTCTCAATTTCATAATTACCCAACTAGACTCTAACATTACCACCTTTATATCTCAAAACAATTATCAAGTATCAAATTGATCATAGTGTTTAATGCACTCTATGTGATAGCTTTTATTATACCCAACTTGGATGCCCATCATATTAGGACTAATTTTAAAACAAAAGCAAATACCATGCTGTTCTAAAAGACTCTCAAAATAATATAAGTGAATCATGAGATATCAATAATTTCTACAAAATAAAACCACCACCGTGCCCTAAAAGATATAAGTGAAGCACTAGAAAAATATTATCTAGCTCAAAAGATATAAGTGAAGCACATAGAGTATTCTAATAAATTCCGATGCATGTGTGTCTCTCCAAAAGGTGTGTACAGCAAGGATGATTGTGGTAAACTAAAAATCAAAGACTCAAATCATACAAGACGCTTCAAGCAAAACACATATCATGTGGTGAATAAAAATTTAACCTCAAGTAAAGTTACCGATAGACGAAAACGAAAGAGGGGATGCCTTCCGGGGCATCCCCAAGCTTAGGATTTTGCTTGTCCTTGAATTTTACCTTGGGGTGCCTTGGGCATACTCAAGCTTAGTCTCTTGCCACTCCTTATTCCACAATCCATCAAATCTTTACCCAAGCTTCACAACACAAAACTCAACAGAAAATCTCATGAGCTCCGTCAGTGCAAGAAAACAAACCACCACTATAAGGTAATGTAATGAACTCATTTTTTATTTATATTGATGTTAAAACTAATGTATTCCAACTTCTCTATGGTTCATACCCCCCGATACTAGCCATAGATTTATCAAAATAAGCAAACAACACACGAAAAACAGAATCTGTCAAAAACAAAAGAGTCTCTAGCAATATGTAACTTTAGAATACTTTTGGAACCCTAACAATTCTACCAAAATAGTTAGTCCTAGGCAATTTGTATATTAATATACTGCAAAAAGAACCAACTGAAAAGCATGTTTCTGTGATTTATTAAAATTATTCTTACACGCGCAAAAGTTTCTGCTTCAGCAAGATCAAATTAACTATCACCCAAGATGATCCTATAGGTTCTACTTGGCCCAAACACTAATTAAAACATAAAACCACGTCTAAACAGAGGCTAGATGAATTATTCATTACTAAACAGGAACAAAAAGCAAGGAACAAAATTAAAATTGGGTTGCCTCCCAACAAGCGCTATCCTTTAACGCCCCTAGCTAGGCATAAAAGCGAGAATAGATTTAAGTATTGCCATCTTTGGTATTCAACTCATCAATAAAACACTTATAACCCTTAGGAGTTTCCCTCTTTTTAGTAACTAGATGACCAGTTGCGCCAAATGGCACAAAGTCCCGTTTAAAACCATGTTCGTGTTGAAAATTTGCATTTTTTCGCAACTGTATATTTGAGTACATTTGGTAAGAACTTATAACCCTATATATAAAGGAAATTAAATGCAAATATTTTCTTAAGGTAATAACGCCACAAATTAGATCATCGGTAGGTCAAGATAGTTGACTCTGCAATTAGGAACTCCGTGTAGCTGTAAACTTGCATTAAAAAAGGAGTAAACATAAGTGACACAATAAAATATACTTAATACATGAACTTGTGAAAATTGTGTACAGAAGAATTTAATAAAAATAGTGATCAATTACATCATATAATTTGGTTTTATACTCTTGTGTATATATCAGATCCGGTACAGAGAGAAGGATACCTTTGGTTCCACGGCGTCACAAATAGGAGGCTGCAGGCAGTGTAATCCGAGCAGAAAGCAAATCGCTGGCCTAGGAAAAGAAAGGAATGGTCAGGGAAAAAAATATAACTTCTACTTACTCCAATGGAAAAGAAGGAAACTATTGTTAGTACATTAGTATATAGGTTATTAGTACATAGGTGTTTTTGCATTATAAAAAAACTAATGAACAACAGCAAAATAATCTTCCTAGCCTCTGTAACACATGCCTCAACCTTATGAGGCATAACACGAGACCAAGTCTCTGTAACTAAAACAAAAACACACATCATATTCCTCCCCAAGGTTTCTAATTATTCAACTATGATGATCTAATCAGATTCATATGCCACGACCAAACAGAGCAAGCACATAGTATGTTACTTGGTCCTTGTTAACTTCAAGCAGTTTAAACCAAATACATGTTACTTTTTTTCCACTACCCACCATGGAGCAAAAGCCACATGGTCCTTTATTTCAATCGAAGCAAATATATACAGACAGAGAATAACAGTCCCAAGAGGAAGGAAAGAAAGAGAAAAGAAAACCTACCTAAGAGAGCACATCCAAAAATCTAACGGAGGCTTTGGATCCAAAATGCATGAACTGAGAAGTAGGTGATCTAAAATGCATTTTTTTAAACTAAGCCATCAAAAATAACACATTAGATTTTAATCTGGATCCTTCATGTAAAGAAATAACATAAAAAGAATCAAGAATTTCTCAATTTATTCAACAAAGAGCAGTCCGGCTCCTTGAACTCTCCAGCCCTGCACTCCCCCATAGAACACAAGAGCACGGATCAGCACCACACCCAACCCACCCACTAAGACGAGATCTGATGAGAACGGAGAAGGATTTTCTCACATATTGTTCATGTCGATGTACCACTTCTTGCTGACGATGTTGGAGAAGCAGCAACCCACAGAGGTCAACGCGAACACGACGATGAAGGAGCAACCAGCCGGCACCAGCGTCGGGTGGGGAGAAGAGGGGGGGTGCGCCGGCCGCCCTGCTCTGGGCGACAGGAGGAGCACCGGCGGCGGCTCGAGGCATGGACGGACGGGGAGGTGCTCGGGTGGCCGGCACCAGCATCGGGTGGGGAGAAGAGGGGGGGCGCGCTAGCCGCCCTGCTTTGGGCGAGAGGGAGAAGGCGGAGGCCGTCAGGGATACATATCCCTATAACAGAAATTAAGATTTCATTACTGTCCAAAAAAACGCAAAGCCTACAGAAAATCTTGTAAAAGCAATTGAAGCTCTGGTACATAGACAACAAAGCATGGGTACGACATATCTAAGCCCAAGCATGGGTAAAGGTAAAACTTGGCATCCAAAAGTTAGATATGTTCACCTCCCAGCAAGACAACTGCATACTTAATAGGCTGTATAGGCCGTTTTATTGCAGTATCAATCCACTCCAACATAAGACACTGTTCCCAAGCTCCATAGACATCTCTATTATGTAGAAACCCAAAGAGAAAAAGATAGAAACATCGAATAAATAATGCACATGCAGAACTATAGAAGCCTGTAGGACAAAGTTAAAAACATTACCTCGAAACGAGCAGATACAACATCTGAATGTTGTAGGTAGGCTGGCCGATTCATAGTTTGAATGTAAATTTCCGCAGATCACATAAGCACAAATAGGTATACCTAGTTCGGTAGCTGCATTATAACTGTTCAATACACTCCGGCCAGCACACAAGCTGCATCCCCTCAGGAAAGCAAAAAAGAACACAAGCTGCAGACTCTGACAGCCACTGGAGCTACGAAGTACGAACGCCTCTAGTTCCATATCCACGGCTTTTTGATCCGTCCGATGCACCACCCACACGCCCCAACCAAAACAGCTGCAGCCAAGAAGGACGCTCGCTAGCTGCGGTCAGGCGAGCAAGGGATCAACCAGCCAAATCCAACGGCGGCGGCTATGGCGTTAGCAGCTAACACCCATGGAAGAGTCTGCACCCTCTCCTCCAGGCCATCCACACCTTTCAGCAGGAGCACGACCACCATGCCTGGACACAATGTTCAGTCGTCACGAGCCCAGTTCACCGTCCGAGCCATCGCGGAGCGCGCGACATGGCTGTCTGGGCTGGACCTACCGGCGTACCTCAACGGCACGTCAGTCAACTGTGGCAACCTCTGCCGGTGTTATCTACAGACGGCTATGGTTCGTTGTTAGGCTGATGGATTGCTTAGCGCTTCTGGATGCACGCTGCCTGGCGATTACGGGTTTGATCGCTTGGGGCTCGGGGAGCAGCCTGAGGACTTGAAGTGGTACGTCCAGGCCGAGCTCGTCCACTGCCGGTTTGCCATGGCAGGGGTCGCTGGCATCCTTGGAACCGATGTAAGTGGCTCCCTTCTTGACCTCCTTGCCAGCGCCTGTAAAATGAATATCCTCTCCGTTTTATAGAAACCATAGTGCGGACGCTTGATTTCCCAAAAATGGCTGTAGAGGTGCCTAAATTTGTATAAACAATTGAAAACACTGGAAAACAAGCATGACTTCTGAATTTTGATAATGGAAATGGTAGTGTGATCCCCTCTCGTTTAAAAAAGAAGAGAAACCAAGCTATCAGATAGGGAATTATTGATCCAAATGAAAATAACAATCTCAATGACAGCAAAATCATATGCAACACATTCTAAAAAAAATATCATATGCAACACATCAGCTCTTAAGAGCAAACCTAGGGAAAAAAATCCCCATGATTGTAGCATGATAGCATTCTTACCACATTGAAGCATCCACACTTACAGAAACCAAACATGAAATTGATGGCTTCGATGCTCCGATGAGCTCCTATCATACATGTGGCACGGTCTAATTGGCGTGTTTCTGTGTAGCTGATCCGTGTATCAGGGATCAGCAACCTACCAGTGTGGTTTGAAGCAGGCGCCGTGAAATTTGACTTTGCCAACACCACAGCACTCTTCTTTGTCCAGCTTCTCTTGATGGGGTAATTCTACATCCAACTGAAACATTTACTCAACCCTAAAGTACTCTCACCTTATTTTATGATGGTTAGTATAGAAACCTAAAACATGCAAAATAAATAGAGGGATCATTTGGGATAACACAGTTACTGATTAGAGAGAGATTATTTGCATTGCAAGTGCATATCTAACATCAATTATCTGAAGAAGTAGATGTCTTCATAGGAAAAAACACACATGTTTCTCTGGTGTACACCATAATTGCATACTAAACCTTCTTTCGTCACATGATATCCATCACAGTTCGAGTCCCATATACTCAAGCCGATAACAATACAAACCCAGGCCTGAGCGCTCACCTAAAAAACATCACAAAGAACAAGCGATTAGATTTCACAAAACACAAGCATCACGAACAATTAACTTCAGAACTCCAAACGTATCCCTTCTAAGCAGCAATGAAAAATCCAAGAACACTGTTGGTACAGCATTTCATCAAACAGGTTACAAACCTGTGGGTGTTGAACAAGACGGTCTGCAAAAATTTCGCCTTGTGCTGGTGCTCGGGGAACAACAGTATGAGAAAAAGTCGAGCTGGTGCTCCAGGAGCGGCAGCGTCAAAGAAAACACCATAACAGCAGCGAATGCACACCCCATTGTTGATAATTTTCCATCCCCATTACTCGTCACAGGAGCTACAGGCCACCAAAATGGGCATGAGGTGAGAGGAAGGGGATGGCCGAGGATGGAGTGGAAGGAGGCATGGAGGGGAGATGGGTGAGGTTACCTACATGGTGAGGTCGGAGGCGACGATGCAGGGAGGCACGACGCCGGGCGGCGTCACCTCCTCGGCGCCCTTCTCCTTGCCGCCGCCAAATAATAGCTCTCCACTATGACGAGCTACACCGGAGGTGAGCGGGGAGGACGATAGGAGGAGCACCGGCGGCGGCTCAAGGCGCGGGCGGACGGGGAGGTGCTCGGGCGGCCGGCACCAGTGTCGGGTGGGGAGAAGAGGGGGGCGCCGGTCGCTCTGTTCTGGGCGAGAGGGAGAAGGTGGAGGCCGTGGAGGGGGCGGCTGGGTGGAGAGGGAGAGGAGGCGGCTGAGGTGCTGCGGGAGAAGGCGGCGCTCGGGACCTTATCCCTTCCCTCCTTGCTATAGTAACGCGCTCAGAATAAAAGGAGACATGGCCACTCGCGCTAGTTGGGCGTATTGGCTCATCCTTTGTATGTTCAATTATTAAATTCCTAGACAAGATATCAAAAAATTCGTTTGTAGCAAAAGGTTTCTTAGTGAGAGCGAAAAAATTGGGATGAACACTTATTGATTTGGGATCCGCATTTTTCTTACTAGAAGATTTACCCTTATTTTTAGGAACATACATTAATTTAGCAATTTTGGTAGTGGGAGGATTTGGAGTATTTTTTTCATGGAAGAAAAGGCAGACCCTAAGTTGGTGATAATATCCTCAAGTTTATCGATTCTTGTGAAATCTTGATCTATTCTTTCGTTAACTATAGGTTCCTTTTCTTTAAAAAAAATCAGAGTAACTCCAACCTTAGATCCATATTGAGAAATTTGGTTGTGGATCTTTTTATCCAAATTTTCAATTAACTCTACAGTGTCAACTTTATTTTTAATAATTTCAAGCCTTTGCATCACATGTTCCAAAGTTAAAACAATTCCATTAACCAAAAGAGGTGGTGGACCAGACAAATCTATCATAGCATTATAAGAATCAAAAGTATGGCTACCCAAGAAATTTCCTCCGGTAATGGTATCAAGAATATATCTATTCCAAGGGGTAATGCCTACATAAAAATTGCGAAGAAGAATGGAAGTAGATTGCTTCCTAGTAGATCTATTTTGAGCATTGCAAATTCTATGCCAAGCATCTTTTAAATTTTCTCCCTCCCTTTGTTTAAAATTAAGAACTTCATGATCGGGAGTACTAACAATGATAGAAGGACTAGCCATGATGACGAGCGTCGACACAAGAAGCAAGCGAAAAAGAGGCGAACGGGAAAGAGAGGGCGAATAAAACAGCAAGGGTGAAGTGGGGGAGAGGAAAACGAGAGGCAAATGGCAAATAATGTAATGCGAGGGATAAGGGTTTGTAATGGGTACTTGGTATGTCTTGACTTGAGCGTAGACTCCCTGGCAATGGCGCCAGAAATCCTTCTTGCTACCTCTTGAGCATGCGTTGGTTTTTCCCTTGAAGAGGAAAGGGTGATGCAGCAAAGTAGCGTAAGTATTTCCCTCGGTTTTTGAGAACCAAGGTATCAATGCAGTAGGAGGCTACACACAAGTCCCTCGTACCTACACAAACAAATAAGAACCTTGCCACCAACGCGATAAAGGGGTTGTCAATCCCTTCACACCTACTTGCAAAAGTGAGATATGATAGAGATAATAAATATTTTTGGTATTTTTATGATATAGATTGGAAAGTAAAGATTGCAAAATAAAGTAGACCGTAAACTTATATGATGGAAAATAGACCCGGGGGGCATAGGTTTCACTAGTGGCTTCTCTCAAGATAGCATAAGTATTACGGTGGGTGAACAAATTATTGTCGAGCAATTGATAGAAAAGTGCATAGTTATGAGAATATCTAGGCATGATCATGTATATAGGCATCACGTCCGCGACAAGTAGATCGAAACGATTCTGCATCTACTACTATTACTCCACACATCAACCGCTATCCAGCATGCATCTAGAGTATTAAATTCATAAGAACAGAGTAACGCATTAGGCAATATGACATGATGTAGAGGGATAAACTCAAGCAATATGATATAAACCCCATCTTTTTATCCTTGATGGCAACACTACAATGCGTGCCTTACTGCCCCTGCTGTCACTGGGAAAGGACACCGCAAGATTGAACCCAAAGCTAAGCACTTCTCCCATTGCAAGAAATATCAATCTAGTAGGCCAAGCCAAACAAATAATTCGAAGAGACTTGCAAAGATAACAAATCATACATAAAAGAATTCAGAGGAGATTCAAATATTGTTCATAGATAATCTTGATCATAAACCCACAATTCATCGGATCTCGACAAACACACCGCAAAAAGAATTACATCGAATAGATCTCCAAGAAGATCGAGGAGAACTTTGTATTGAGAATCAAAGATAAAGAATAAGCCATCCAGCTAATAACTATGGACCCGAAGGTCTATGGTAAACTACTCACACTTCATCGGAGAGGCTATGGCGTTGATGTAGAAGCCCTCAATGATCGATTCCCCCTCCAGCGGAGCACTGGAAAAGGGCCCATGATGGGATCTCACGGGTACATAAGGTTGCGGCGGTGGAAATAGGTTTTTGTGGTGCTCTTGGATGTTTTCAGGGTATATGAATATATATAGGCGAAGGAAGTCGGTCAGGGAGCCACGAGGGGCCCACGAGGGTGGGGGCGCGTCTACCCCCCTAGGGCGCACCCTCCTGCCTTGTGGCCGCCTCGTTTCTTTCTTGACATCCACTCCAAGTCTCCTGGATTGCGTTTGTTCCAAAAATAACTCTCCTGAAGGTTTCATTCCGTTTGGACTCCGTTTGATATTCCTTTTCTGCGAAACACTAAAATAGGCAAAAGAACAGCAATTTGGACTGGGCCTCCGGTTAATAGGTTAGTCCCAAAAATAATATAAAAGTTCTTAGTAAAGCCCATTAAACATCCAAAATAGGTAATATAATAGCATGGAACAATCAAAAATTATAGATACGTTGGAGACGTATCACCTAACAGTCAGGGATATCCTACTGAATGATATGATGGAATCATATCTGCCAACTACTAAGAGAGAGGTGTGTCTGGGGGGCAATGTGTGCGAGAGAGTCCTAAAGATAATGTGGGTGCGGGAGACACGTAGGCACATATATGTGTGTATAAAGGGCTAGTAGAGACCATGCGTGTGTATATATGCATGTGAGAGAAATAGTGTTTTCCAACTGAGATTAGTGAAAAGAATGGTACATAGTAGTCAGAAAGAGAGAGAGAGAGATACAGAGAGAGCATGTGCGTGAGACACCCCGACACCCCGAGAGAGATTGTGAGCATGTGTGAAAGAAAAATGCTGATGCATATAAAGTGTGTGAACTTATGCGTTAGATAGAGAGATATATAGCGTGTTTGTGAGAACGGGCCGAGGCATAGTGCATCTACGTGTAAAAGGCGGTTGTACGCATTAAATTAAAATATAAATGGCATTATTATTTTTCGATGAGATCATGAATTTTGCAAATTGTGTATGGACGAAAATCGGTCTATCAGACACCCATGCTCTATTGAATTCTAGCATGTGCATGTGTTTATTTCATATTATCGGTCCATAGAGTGAGAGCAGTTTGAAATACAGGCAATGGATGCTTTTGCAATTCATATATAAACATTAATTAGTGCACTCCATATTGTTAGTGTGAAGCACTTTATACATTTGTCACCTGCATTGATACATTCCAAATTGCTAGCTATGAAATAGAATACATGTCGAATTCAACATAAAGGGAGTTTCGAAGATTCGAATTCATAGCAAGTGCATTCATCTATTTGAACCCGAGATAATGGCATTTGTAAATCAGGTGTAAAAGGGGGCATCAATCTTTGTTGTGCATTTGAACATGCTATATATATTCATACGCATGTCTAACTTCTTTTCTGCAACCAAGGAGATTATATCTGGAACCACGCATGAACTGAGGTAAGTCGCATAATTTTTAATATATACTCGTGTACAATGTATATTCAAATGTACCCCCTCCATTCCAAAATAATCGTAGCTTTAGGATTTTTAAGAGTAAAGATTTGTGAAGTTTGACAAATCCTGAAAGTTCAATTCAAGAGAACCGAAAACGTTAATGCTTCTGCTCCCAAATATTGAACGAAGCGCCAAATAGGCCTCTGGTCACCCGAAACCGCGCGAGACTAATGTTTGGTGGTAGGAAATTACTGTCCTGACTCTGGCCTATGTAGCCTATCGGCCCGATGTCCAAAGGTCTAAACTGGGGTAGGTTTGTAACTTCACCAAGACGCCAGTCTCAACCGCCTCCGAGAAGCATTCATACGCCGTGGGCGCCTAAACACCCATGCGCTCGGCCGAAATCTATCCCGCCCACATTTGGGACACCTGAGAACTATCCTACCCCCCAACCCGCGATATGTCCGAAATTTTAGATGGGGGCAAAGTTTGTAACTTTCCCCAAATTTCAAATAAGTGTGTCCCAAACCGAAACATTGTTCCCCCTTAGTTCCCCGCCTCCCTCCGTTTCCCCATTCATACTCCGTGGGCATCAAAACGCCCTCTCCACCAGCCGCGAAACCACAGCCTCCTCCGTCCTCCACTGTTGGGGAACATTGCAGAAAACAAAAAATTTCCTACGGTTTCACCAAGATCAATCTATGAGTTCATCTAGAAACGAGAGAGAGGAGTGCATCTACATACCCTTGTAGATCGAGCGGAAGCGTTCAAGAGAACGGGGTTGAGGGAGTCGTACTCGTCGTGATCCAAATCACCGGAGATCCTAGCGCCGAACAGACGGCACCTCCGCGTTCAACGCATGTACGGTCAGCGTGACGTCTCCTCCTTCTTGATTCAGCAAGGGGGGAGGAGAGGTTGATGAAGATCCAGCAGCACGACAGTGTGGTGGTGGATGCAGCAGGGATCCCGGCAGGGCTTAGCCAAGCGTCTATGGGAGGGAGAGGTGTAGCAAGGGGGAAGGGAGGCGCCAAATGCAAGGGTACGGCTGCCCCCCCTCCCCCCCTCTATATATAGGGTCCCCAGGGGGGCGCCAGTCCTAGGAGATGGGATCTCCTAGGGGGGCGGCGGCCAAGGGGGTGCCTTGCCCCCAAGGCAAGTGGAGGCGCCCCCTCCCCTAGGGTTCCCAACCCTAGGCGCAGGGGGGCCCAGGGGGGGCGCACCAGCCCACTAGGGGCTGGTTCCCCTCCCACTTCAGCCCATGGGGCCCTCCAGGATTGGTGGCACCACTCGGTGGACCCCCGGGACCCTTCCGGTGGTCCCGGTACAATACCGGTGACCCTTGAAACTTTCCCGATGGCCGAAACTCGACTTCCCATATATAATTATTTACCTCCGGACCATTTCGGAACTCCTCATGACGTCCGGGATCTCATCCGGGACTCCAAACAACTTTTGGTTTGCTGCATACTAATATCTCTACAACCCTAGCGTCACCGAACCTTAAGTGTGTAGACCCTATGGGTTCGGGAGACACGTAGATATGACCGAGACGGCTCTCCGGCCAATAACCAACAGCGGGATCTAGATACCCATGTTGGCTCCCACATGCTCCTTGATGATATCATCGGATGAACCACGATGTCGAGGATTCAAGCAACCCCGTATACAATTCCCTTTGTCAATCGGTATGTTACTTGCCCGAGATTCGATCGTCGGTATCCCAATACCTCGTTCAATCTCGTTACCGGCAAGTCACTTTACTCGTACCGTAATGCATGATCCTGTGACCAGACACTTGGTCACTCATTATGATGATGCATTACCGAGTGGGCCCAGAGATACCTCTCCGTCATACGGAGTGACAAATCCCAGTCTCGATCCGTGTCAACCCAACAGACACTTTCGGAGATACCTGTAGTATACCTTTATAGTCACCCAGTTACGTTGTGACGTTTGGTACACCCAAAGCACTCCTACGGTGTCCGGGAGTTACACGATCTCATGGTCTAAGGAAAAGATACTTGACATTGGAAAAGCCCTAGCAAACGAACTACACGATCTTGTGCTATGCTTAGGATTGGGTCTTGTCCATCACATCATTCTCCTAATGATGTGATCTCGTTATCAATGACATCCAATGTCCATAGTCAGGAAACCATGACTATCTGTTGATCAACGAGCTAGTCAAATAGAGGCTCACTAGGGACATGTTGTGGTCTATGTATTCACACGTGTATTATGATTCCCGGATAATACAATTATAGCATGAATAAAAGACAATTATCATGAACAAGGAAATATAATAATGATCCTTTTATTATTGCCTCTAGGGCATATTTCCAACATCCACCCCATAGCGCCCAATCCACCGCCGCCCTCCTCCATCACGCCGGAGCTGGTACCCTGACGTCCTCGTCCAACGCAACCGCAACCGCAACGCCCTCAAGGACTTAGCAGCTGAAGCCGAGGCAGAGCTGCCTCCACTACGCTGACGCCGACGTGCGCCGTACCAAAACCACTCTGACCACGCCGCCCTGCGCCTCGCTGCTGCCGCTCCATTGTTGCAACCATCCACCGCACCGGAGTTGTGCCTGCTACGCCGTCGTTCACCGCCTCGGATCTGGTTCCCTGCTGCCAACAGACGGCCACTGCACCACACTCAACAACTTGGCCATCGGTCCTTCCAAGGCTCCATGTCCTCCACAACTTCTCGTTTCCAGTGAACCACAAGAAGATCGTTGGAAAAACAGAAGGAGGACACAGCACTGCCAGCAGAAAGAGGTACTCCTCTTCACTTATTCGTGCAAATCTTACGTCTCTGCTCACATCGTATTCATCCCACGAAAGAAACTAGTTGAGCGCTTCTTACTGCATCTTCTTCGTGATACTAAATGCACAAGGTTTCCTCCCTTTACTATTTCACCTTTGCTAGAGGTCAGTAGCCCACCTGGATTTCAATTCAGGGTCAGTCGGACCGCAATTAAAAGAAGTAGAACCCGCTTAGGCGCGCGGAGCACCTAGTCCGCCTGTTTGCCGGGGAAGCGGCGCATCAGTGTCTATCATAGGGGTGTGGGGCGCAGGAGCTGCTTGCGCCCGATCTGGAGGTCGACGGGGCTTGAATGGATGGTCGGGGGGCGGTGCCAAGCACGGCGGTGCGGTGAGGTCGAGGAGAGGGCACAGGCAGGGGACTGGGCCGGTTGTCGCTGACGTTTCGAGGAAGATCGTCAACACTGACTGGCTGGAGGTAGATGAAGGAAGTCTGCCCATTCTTTGTACATCGGACAGTGCAGAAAAAATGGACTGACCTATTTGTTTTCAGTCGACTATTATTTTCATAGAATCCTATAGTAATTTAGTGTGCCATGCATGTTGTAGATCTATCATATGTCTCCCATCATTTATTTCTCACCAACCTGCTATCTGCTACCTTTACACTGTACTAATTGTGCACACACTTCACCCATACTCACACTATTGTTTTTTTATGCATGGGTATTTCAGACTCTGATGCAGTGTTGATGAATGCAGAAAAGAAAAGACAGAAGTAGCTCCAGTGTAATTCGAAGATATGCACTAAGTGTTTCAGCGCTCTAAAGGGTGCAGTGTCAGCAGTTGGAGACAGTAAATGTAGCTCTGCAGTTGATGATCTCAATTGCCACACACAACCACCCCAGGTGCTTGCTTTAACTTCGTGCTGTCAAATGTGGTTGCATGTTGCATATGGTGTCTAGCTTGTATTGCTTCCAATTTGGTTAAATTGCATCTGCTTACTTTACACAGTATACCTTTGATAATGACATGCCTTCCTGTTTTTGATACATACTACATATGTCTATTAACCATATTCGTACATCGAACTAATGCTCTTTTGTATCCCTCGTCAATCACTTATGATGAGATGGTCACCCCAGTGGGTTACTGTGAGACTCCCTACTCGTTTAAAGAGTGCAGTGTCATCCTCCCCACATGATTCTCAAGAAACAGCAAGGCTAAATGAAGATAGTCAACGTAGCTCTCTAGTTGATGACCACAATTCCCTCACACCACCATCGCAGGTGCTTGCTCTTACTTGGCAGTGTGATATATGGTTGCATGTTGCATATGGTGTCTACCTTGTAATGCTTCTAATTAGGGTAAATTGCATCTGCTTAGTTAACACATTATACCTGTGAATATGACATGTCTTTCTATTTTTGGTACATACTACATCTTTCTAGTAACCATGTTCTTACATCAAACTACTTTTCTTGTGTATCCCTCATCAATCACTTCTGACGATACACCTTCAAGTTGACAGTGTAATATTGGTTGCATCTTGCATATTATTTCAAACATGTATTGCCTCTAATTTGTTGAAGTGCCACTTATAATGAGACACATCTAACTTGGTAGAGTGATTTTTGTTGGATCTTTCATATGGTGTCTAGATTGCATTGCTTCCAATTTGTTGAAATGCCTTCTGCTTAGCGTTTTTCATACATATTCCATCCTCCTACAATGTGGTTGCCATACATAAAAGTTGTGTTCGTCAGTATCATGCACCAACAAATTTGGAAGTGCAAATTTCATTCCTTTTTCTTGTGTGTTTACTTGACAAGGCAAAATCTGAAAGGACGAAGGCACGGAATGATGGTGGTCCTCTGGAGAAACCGAAATAGGTGATCTCTGCAGATTCTCCTGCTACTCATACTGCAGTGCTAGTTCCAAATCTCATCTCCCCTACTCCACAACCCAAGGTGCTTGCTCTAACATGGCAGTGTGATATCTGGTTGCATGTTGCATATGGTGCCTAGCTTGTATTGCTCCTAATTTGTTAAATTGCATCTCCTTAGCTAACTCATTATACATGTGAATATGACACGCCTTCCTGTTTTTGGTACATACTACACCTGCCTATCACACCATGTTCTTACATCAAACTACTGTTCTTGTGTATCCTGCATCTTATGATGAGATAGTCATGCTCGTGAGTTAATATGAGACACGCTACTCTTATAAAGAATGCAATTTCATCCTCTCCGCGTGATTCTCAAGAAACAGCAAGCCTAAATGAAGATATTAAACGTAGCTCTGTACTTGAAGACCGCACTTCCCCTACACCACCATCACATGTGCTTGCTCTAACTTCGCAGTGTGATATGTGGTTGCATGTTGCATACAGTGTCTAGCTTGTAATGCTTCTAATTAGGGTCAATTGCATTTGCTTAGTTTACACATTATACCTGTGAATATGACATGCCTTCCTATTTTTGGTACACACTACATCTATGTGTTAACCTTGTTCTTACATGAAACTACCTCTCTTCTGTATCCTGCATCAATCACTTATGATGAGTCACCTTTATTCGTTGCATATTGCATATTATTTCTAGCATGTTGCCATGTATTTCTTCTAATTTGGTCAAATACATTTGTTAGGGCACCCTTTTAATTTGGCAGAGTGATATTGGTTTCATCTTTCATATGGTTTCTAGCTTGCGTTGATTCTAACAAGTTCAAGCACCTTGTGCTTAGTTTACACTTTATACATCATACATGTCAATATGTCACGCCGTCCTATTTTTCATACATATTCCATCCTCCTATCATGCGGCTGCCTTACATGAAAGTAGTGTTCGTCAGTATCATGCATCAATGAGTTCTGAAGAGAAAATCTTATTCCTTTTTCTTGTGGGTTTGACTTGACAAGGAAAAACCAAGAAAGAGGAAGGAAAAGAGTAAGGAAGGCGATGATGGTGGTCCTCTGCAGCAACGTAAACGGAGCATCTGTACCGGTTCTCCTTGTACTGATTGTGCATTACAAGGTCCAAGTCTCCGCTCCCCTACTCTACCATCCAAGGTGCTTGCTCTAACTTGGCAGTGTGATATCTAGTTGCATGTTGCATATGGTGTCTAGCTTGTATTGCTCCTAATTAGTGTAAACTACATCTGCTTAGCTTACACATGATACGTGTGAATATGACACTCTTTCCTATTTTTGGTACATACTATATCTGTCTATCACACCATGTTCTTACATGAAACTACTCTTCTTGTGTATCCTGCATCAATCACTTATGATAGGACACCTTTAAGTTGGCAGTGTGATATTGGTTTGCATCTTGAATATGATTTCTAGCATGTATTGCTTCTAGTTTGATGAACGCCGCCTATGACGAGACAGTTTTAACTTGGCAGAGTGATATTGACTGCACCTTCCATATGGTGTCTAGTTTGCAGTGCTTCTAATTTGTTGAAGTGACTTTTGCTTAGTTACCACATCATAGGTGTGAATATGTCAAGCCGTCCATTTTTTCGTACATATTCCATCCTCATATCATGAGTTTGCCTTTCGTCAGAGTAGTGTTCGTCAGTATCATGCATGAATGAGTTCTGAAGAGCGAATTATATTCCTTTTTCTTGTTGGTTTGACCTCACAATGCAAAATCAATAAAGCTGAAGGAAATTGGCAAGGCATTGGATGATGGTGGTCCTTCCGAGCAACTAAAACAGAGGTTCTCTACAGATTCTACTCCGCCATCCTCCCAACAAGATTCGCAAGACAACGCAAGGCTAGACAGTCAAGTAGCTATGTAGATGATGAGCACATCTCCCCTACTCCACCATTACAGGTGCTTGCTCTAACTTGGAACTGTTATATGTGGTTGCGTTTTCCATATGATGTCTAGTTTGTATTGCTTCTGATTATGTTGAATTGCATCTGCATAGCTTACAACTTATACCTGCAACGATCACTTACCCATAAGACTTTAACTTGGGACTGTGATGTAGGTTGCATCTTGCATTGTCTTCTAGCTTGTACTGCTTCTAATTTCTTGAAATGGCACTTACGACGAGACACTTTTTACCTGATAGAGTGATATTGGTTGCATGTTCATATGGTGCCTAGCTTTCATTTCTTCTAATTTTGTTGAAATGCCTTCCGCTTACTGTTTTTTCATACATATTCCATCCTCCCATCGTACGTGTGAATATTAAATGTTGTCTTTTTTGCATATATTCCATCCTCCTATCCCGCGCTTGCCTTATATCAAAGTAGTGTTCATCTGTATCATGCATCAACCAGTTATGCGGAGATAATTTTATTCGTCTTCTTGTAGTTTTGACTTCATAAGGCAATATTAGAAAATAGGAAGGAAAAGTGTAAGTTAGGGGATGTTGGTGGTCCTCCGCACCGACACAAACAGAGACTCTCTAGATTTGCCACTGCTACTGCTAATGAAGTTGAAGTCCCAAGTCTACATGATGAGTTCATCTCCCGTACTCCACCATCGCAGGTGCTTGCTCTAAGTTGACAGTGTGATAATTGGTTTCATGTTGCATATGTTGTCTAGCCTGTATTTCTTCTATTTTGATTAAATTGCACCTGCTGAATTTATACGTTATACATGTGCATATGACATGGCTTTGTTCTTTATAATATTAATAAGACACGTATTACCATGCAAAAAAAATACACTACATCTATCTATCATACCATGTTCTTACATCAAAGTACTGCTGTTGTGTATCCCGCATCAGTCACTCATGATTGGATGCTTTAACATGGCACTTTGATAGTGGTTGCATCTTGCATTGATTTCTATGTTGTACTACTTCTAATTTTTCGAATTGCCACTTATGACAAGACACTTTTAACTTGGCAGAGTAATATTGGTTGCATCTTTCATATGGTGTCTAGCTTGCATTACTTCTATTTTCTTGAGAATCCTTCTGCTTAGTTTATACATTGTAGCTGTGAATATGTCATGATGTCCTGTTTTTCTTACATATTCCGTCCTCATACGGTTGTCTTACATCAAAGTATTGCTTGTCTGTACCATGCATCAATGAGTTCTGAAGAGCGAATTTATTCTTTTGTGTTGTGGGTACGACTTGACATGGCAAAGTCAAAAAAGAGCACGGAAAAAAATATAGTAGGGAGTGGTGTTACTCGTCGGGTGAAACGGAAAAGGATCTGTCATCGAGATTCTGTTGGTACTTATAGTACAATAGAAGGTCCAAGTCCACCGGCTAAATCTACGAACATAGTATCACCTGCTCCACCAGTTGCAGCATCCGATTCAACTGTACCAGCATCTCAACGAGTTACTCGTTTGTTTTCTCCGGAACTGGCCAGATGCTAAGCTGCCTTCACACCTAACACTACTTCCGAAGCACTGCTGACACAACAAGACTTGGCAAGATCAGATGAACCTCATGAGCATCAACACCAAGGCGGTACCTGACCGAGTCAAGTTGCAGCTGCATGCTCCTTTATATGTACTCTCACAGTTTGATGTACACTAACACTTTCCATATTCGTTGTTGAACTAGCACCACGGCGCAAGAAGAAATAGACATCAGGGATAATGCTTGACAAACTAACAAAATTTAAAGGAGGAAGAATGGAGATCCATTTTGAGGCAGGTTTAAAAAGGCCACGTGATGCTACAGAGTCAGCCAAGTTAGTATCAGAGGAAGCCGTTGTCGTTAGGTGTCATGCACGTATCCTCCCAACGTGGATCCAGTACAGGAATGAGAAAGACAATACCCAGTTTAACACCTTCCTTGACCATTTATCCGTAAGTAATGTTATTCATCGCAATTAGTAATATTGTCTTGCTCTGTCCCATACTTTCTAGCTTCCTCCTAATAAGACTCACATTCTTTTTTCAACAGATGAGGTTCAAGTTGGATCCGAAAGATGATGCAACTAAACAAGCATGCACTCATGTTTTTCAGTCTGCTCTGTGACAGTATCAGTACCACCTTAGAAAATCTCACTTTGAAGGCAAGGCTAACAATGAAATCGCCCAAACATCTCCAGTGGAATATGTTACAGATGAAGACTAGACAACCCTCGTTAAACACTGGTCTGATCCAAAGTATCAGGTAGGCTATATGTATTTGATCAGACCACATATGAACTTGTATTTATGTATGTGCCTTACAAGTATATCTTCTTCTAGGCTAACTGTTTGAAGAACAAGACCAACTGTTCTAAAGTGAAATTCCAATAGACAACAGGATCTCGTAGCTATATTGCACACTGCGAGGCTCTTGTAAATAGCTGCGACTTCCTTATTTTTCTGTGCCATATTATCGTATCTATATTGACTTGTTCCAAATACAGAGGAAAGCTCGTGCGGACCAAAAAGAACCTGAACCAAATGCAGTGCAAATCTTCAAGGATTGCCACACCAGCAATATGAAGGGCATGAGCACACCAGTTCAAGCCATTGTTGTAAGTCCTTACTCCTCCTGCCTTTGAACTGATTGGTACTGTGATGTGTTCATTTAACTACTTGGTTTGCAGCCAATGTCAGTTACTCTGTTCACTTTTATACACGGCTGTCTTAACGTATCATTTCACCTTACATGGTTTAAAAGAGATGAAGGATATTCTTTTGGTCTTGATCTGTAACCTAGTTGTTATGTTCACGTGCGCACACAATGATAAAATAGCATGTTTGTTTTATATCTATTTGCCCATGATATGAATGATGTCATACTATGTTCATCCTACTTTAAACCATGTCTCTTTATCCTTAGATGTCAATGAATGTGAGGAAATAGACAATACAGTAGGCATGCTACATGGACATATGTTCCGAAAGTGGTTTATTATGTAGTTGGCACTACAATACATGCTAATGTACTACAGTAGTTCACCAAAATAAGTTATGTGTAAACGTGTAACCTACTTTGTTTGTTTTTGTCTCATTAGTAACTTATCTGGTACACTAATCTACAAGTTCAAACTTTCAGGAAGCTATGGAGCAAATGATTTAATAGCCACAACCACCTGAAGGTGACAAGGCTACCACAGGCATAATGCCACCTCTTGTTGTAGTGCGTCAGTATCTCTCCACTAACAGTGCAAAAAGCACCTTCCTGCATAATTCTGGGTTGGTTGTCAAGGTAACCTCGTCCAAATCGCCTACTGAACAAAATCTTCCTGCTAGACAGAGTGATATATCTGTGCTCCAGACACAAGTACAATCCTTAATGGACGTCATTTCGAAAACAAGAATAGTGGTTGACAAATGTCAAAGATATGAATGGTTTTGAAACCAGACTATCAGACCTTCGCTTCGTTGTTCAAGAGAAATGGCGGAAAAAAGGTGAAGATCGTGCTGCTCCATCAGATTCTACAACCTGAAACATTAGCACTCAGGTCAAATGATATGTGCTTCTATACATCTGATGGTGATTTTATCTACAAGGACTGTAAACTTTATGCCAACAGGCCTTTTGTTGTATGGTTGGAATTTATTTTGTTGTGATACAACATTTATGATGCTGCCAAAGGGTGTAGTAATTACGATGCTATATTTGTATAGTGTAGATTTATCTTAGTCATGTATTCGGCTGAAAGCTTCGTAGGAGCCCAACATGCCAACATCCGCCGGGCCCATTCCAATTGAGCTAAAAACGATTATGGGCCGAAATTTGCATGTAGCCCACTAAAAATATCTGGGCCTAAATCAGCATAAGCTTTCATATTTTCCTGGTAGGCATGTGCCCATAGTGGGCCTTTAACAGGCCTAAACATAATTTGGGCCCTCAGTAACAATAGGCCGTTTACAGGTGTAAATATCTCGAGCCCATAAAAAACATGGGCCTTTAATAGGCTGAAAGTGAGATTGGGCCCGGATTGTGCCAAATAACCCACTGGTCTTAGCAGGCCGAAATGGTGGCCCATTTACGATGCAGATCTTTCATAGGCCAAAATTCGGACGGGTCGTAAATGCGCTGACCTAATACACGGGCCTTTAACAGGCCGGAAGTTCGGTTGGGCTAGATTATCGTCATTTTTATATGGGTCGTTAATGGGCCCAATGTGTCGTTGGGCCACATATGGCCCATGGATTTCGTCCGACGTTAACAGGCCAAAAATCACAACAGGCCGAAAGTGGCCCAAATCTATAGTGGGCCTCTAACAGGCCGAATGTCAGACATGGCCGAATATGACCCAAATCATTCATGGTCATTTATGGGCCTAAAGTTTCAATGGCCTGTAAATGGGCCCAAATGAAGCAGGACCTTTAACAGGCCGGAAATACACCGGGCCGTAATTCAGCCCAAATACTTAGCAGACTATTAATGGGCCAGAAGTGACCATGGGCCGCGATGATGAAAAGTTTAGGACAGGCTGTTGACGGGCCAATTTGACACTAGCCGTACAGGCCTTAACTGAGAATGTTGGGCCTTTAGCTGGGCCGGCCCATTATGGTCAGCAAAATCTTGTGGGCCTTTAGCTAGGCTGGCCCATTGTGGTCTGCTAAATCTTGTGGGCCTTTAGCTGGGCCGACCCATTATGGTCTGCAAAATCTTGTGGGCCTTTAGCTGGGCCGGCTCATTATGGTCCGCTAAATCTTGTGGGCCTTTAGTTGGGCCGGCCCATTTAAACTTTATGGGCCACTTTTGGGCCCATCCACGTGTCAACATATCATAGGCCCATCTCGACCGTTGGATGAGTGACACATGTGCCAACGCGGAGCTGACGCGTGGTTCCGTTGGCCAATGAGAATTTTACACGTGGAAAATCGGCATTGGTCGTGGCTGTTAGCGGGTTATCGGATCCAAAATCGGGCCCGATAGCTTAACGGCGCTTAACGGCGTCCCGTTACGGTGGATGCCACATGTCGGTCACCCTTGACGAAAGCACTTCTATGACGCGCAATTTATCATCATGGAAGTGGACACTTCTGTGATGATAATTTTGGTAATGTCATGGAACACTTCTACGACAGCATAGGTATGACTATCTTGATTCTGTCATAAAATCATCATGGATGTACATGCATGACAAAAAACGCGACCTACTGTGACAAACACGTATCATCACGGAAGTGTGTTTTTTTGTAGTGACCACCACCATCTACAAGAGCTAGGAAGAGGCCAGCAACAGCCACAGCTACTCCAGGACCATCAAAAAGGAGCAAGGTTGCTACTTCTGATATTCCAGCACCTGCCACATCAGCACCTACCGAGAAGACGAAGCCTCCTACAGCAGCAACCAAGAAGAGCAAGCCTCCTGCAGCAGCAACCAAGAAGACAAGGGCTCCTAGCACATCTTCACCAGCCAAGAACACAAGGTCATCCATGGCCTTTCCAGCAAAGAATACCAGAGCATCAACAGCTAGCAAACGAGGGGGGTACATAAATTTCAATGCTCCAAGGCAAGCTCCTCAATCTGAGATGGAGATTGGGTCCAAGAGGGTTAGGAAGCCAACTAGAAAGTGGAAGGCATATTTCACTGCTAGTGGTAACTATTGAAGATTCCACCATTTGGCAAAGTTGTCTTCTTGTCTGCACTGTATGAGTGTTCAAACCTAAGTGTTTGCATTCTGAAACCTGAGTGTTTTCTTTATCAAACCTGAGTGTTTGCTTTATGAAACCTATGTATTTGCATTCTGAACCATATGTATTTGTACTCTGTAACCTAAGTGTTTGCTTTATGACTTCTTATTGTTTGCATGCTTTCCTTCAGATTGCTGCTATAGAGCTTTGCAACTTATGCAAAGATTGTTAGAATCAGACAACACATAGATTCACACAACTTATGCAAAGATTGCAACTTAGGGAACATTGCTGCTATAAAGCTCAAACTCTCATTCATAGATTCCACCATTCAAACATTCTTTCATACAATGATAGATAGAGAAATCAAAGGGATACAAAGCTCAAACTCTCATTCTTTCATACAACTCATAGAAAGGTCATACAACTCTCAATCGTATCGATCGAAGAAACGGCACCACTTTTCTCTGGTAGAAGGGTGAGGAGCTAGTACTGCCTATGCCCTATCCCACCTGATGATCTTCCCTGAGCTCTTGCACCTGCCGCCAGGGACAAGAACTGTGAACTCATCTGGGCTGCACTTCTCCAAGATCTTCTTTGCTAGCCTCCTCTTGAACTCCAGATCCCAAGCTAATGGCCTGGGCGCCGCAGGGCGAGCCCTTTGCATCCTCATCTCCACTGCCTCCTCTTCCTCATCTGTCACCTCACCAAGCTCTGGATCCATCTAGGATTTCTATAGGTGGGGTGTGGCAGCTGGGTTCTGGAGAGGGAGAAGGGTGGGTGGAGGAGGCTATTTATGAGCAGTGGAGAGGCATCTAGAGTTACTAGGCCTAGGTTTTGTAAACATAACTGGGCCAGAAAGCCCAGGTAGAAAGCACTAATACATACACTTCACTATCTTATATAAAGATAAAAACACATAGCATAGTTCACCAGTGCTTATCACAGACTTCATAACATAGCATAAGGGGTTCAAATACAGGCAGAACATTCATTACAACATACTTCCTAGATTAACAGGACAACATAGCATAGTTCACCAGTTCACCAGTGCTTATCACTGACTCCATAACTTAGCATTAAAGGTTCTAGATTAACATTGGCATAGACATAGACTAGATTAACTTCACATTCCCCAAAATGTACACCCTATATCTTCACATCACACTGTTAGGCCAAATATTCATAAAGGCCTTGGATGTACTTCACCATCTGCAGAACACACTTCAAGAATCAAGGATGGCCTTGATTTTCTCAAGTTTCTCCTTGCTTGCATGCCCATCTTTCAGCAGCTCATTCACCACATGCTCAAGCTTGTCCTTCTCTTTCTTAAGCAAATCTCTCTCCTTTTCAACCTCCTTCATTGCCTTCCTGGTGTTCCTGATAATGTCAGCTTGACTCTGCAAAATGCACCTCTGTTCCTTGGCAAGTTTGATCTTCTCCATCTGAACCTCCAACCTAGCACTCTCTTCTACCTCTTTCTTCTTCTTCTCAAATTCTTCCTCCTCAACTGCCTTCTGGTAATCCATGTGGTCTACCCTACCATCTTGCCAATCAAACATCTTGGATACATCTTGGACAAGCTTTGTGTACTCAATGCATAGCTTGTCATTTTTAGACTTGAGCTTGGCCAATTTGCTTCTCAAACTTCTGCTTATCAACTACCCTTCCACAATTTTGTTCATGGAACATTTCCACAACCTTAACAAGCAATTCTGAAGAATTGGAGGCCAGGGCTGGTCAACCCACTCAGTAACACCACACTTAACACCTTCACTCTGCACAATTGATATATACATCACTAAGTGCACTGAATTTCGTAACAACAAATCATATCAGACTAAGAAACTGAAGGTGAGGCTTATTTAAACTGAATATGTTGTTTAATATAACAACTCAAACTGTAACTGAAACCCAACCTGCTTGTACAAGTTCATTCACAGATATATGCTTCCTATACAAATGCACATTTCACAGTAAACCATATCCCTCAATAGCTTAATACAAGGCATATTTTAGTTCATCCTTCAAAATACAGTGTAGGTTCAGAAGAGCAACTTGTCACCAAAATACTGTGTGGTTTCAGAAGAGCAACATAATACTGATATCCCTGTAAATAAATTTGTGGTCTTAGAAGATAATATCTCCGATTAAGGACTATACCTGTTGTACTGGACAACCATAGAAATGCCTTCCAGTTAAGGTTCCCTCAAATGACACACACTTAATTGGCCTCATGTGGTGCATCATGCAGGTGGGTTCAGAAAGCTCGAGCTGGCCACAGAAAAGAGGCTCCATGGTGGTGGCAGGGGTCTCCTGCATGAACAAATCAACAAAATCACCTTAGCTCAGCAACCAGACATAGATCAAAAAAGTTATTCCCCAATCCAGCAAGAACCCTAACCGTAACCCTAGTTTTGAAGCATACATAAACCTAGCTCGAACAACAACCATAAACCTGCCTACTAAATAACAGTAACCAAAGCTTACCCTAGCTCACCAAGATGAACCCTAACCTAATCTAGCTCCTAGATGAACCCTAACCCTAGCTCAGAGACCAAAAACCTTACCCAAAGAGCCATGTCCATGCTTGTGATGTCGCACTCATCCTCTGAGCTCGTATCCCCGTCATTCCATGACGGCATGGCGGTGGTGGCGACTTGACAGCGTCGAAGAGCAGAGAGGAGAGTGAGAGTGAGAGCAGAGATGAGTGCGGGGCAGAGGAGGAGAGCGAGAGGGAGGGAGACATCGATTTAATACGTGAGTGGGTGCGTTCCGACCGCACCGGTCCGGTCGGTGTAATGGCTGTTAATGGCCTCACCATCAAGCGTGGCGCTGACGTGGCCTGACAGGCGGGCCCGGACCGTCAGAAAACGGTTTAAATCGCTAGCAGCTGGCGACTTGGGTTTTTTGAGACAATCAACGAGAAAAATGGTAGGTATCAATCACAAACAAAAAAGTGATGATTTTTTGAAACCCTAACATGAAAAGTGGTAGTTTTATGCTATTTACTCGACTCCGAAGAAACCAGTGAAAACTCCATAAGGAACCCGGAACTTGACCGAAAGAACCACAATGAACCACTCGAGAAAGAACCATTAGCAATGAACTGTAAAAACATCGTCCACCTCACTTCCTAGCGGTGGCTTGGCCTGTGTGAATCCCCGACAATTTCATGCAATAAGTGTCAAAAAGGGATATACATCACCTATTATTCCAAATTAGAATTAGTGCTCGCCTACATGCACATGCCTGTGGGCCGCAACCCATCAAGCGATTTTTTTTCACTGACTTTAGTTAGAGTGTGTGATTTCTCCTATACTCGTTAAAGACCAGCGTGTTTTTTCTGATTTTGGTTATACTCATATATGAAAATTTGGGTGTGTGAAATTAAAGGAACATGAACTACAAACATCTAGATAAGGTTGCCACTCGAAACTAATGTCCCACTCTTGATTTCTTCATAGCGACATCTTTCCGCTTTAAAAAGGTAAAGAAAAAACACTTTCACGTGAAACACATTTGTTTCATGCCATTTTTTAGCAAATTATTATTACTCTTCCGGCCTCTGCACAGAGAAAATGCACAAATTTGCAACATTGGCCTAGTTCCTTGCACTTACAATGTGTTCCTTTGTCCAATGTGTGCCTATAATAATTTGTTTGGAATATGAGGATTAACCCCTCAGAATTGTTTTTGTAAAACTCGTGATGATGTAATATATGGGAAATTTTGTTTCCAATTGCAATGCCAAACTCGTAGAATGAAGACTGTGTGCAAATATGTTATGGAGAGTGTGCACCTCATCTATGCATAATCTCCTCGAAAGTGTTACCCCCACCCCACCACCTCCCCCCCCCCCCCCCCCCCCCCCCCCCCACCCGCGCGCGAAATCATACATTTAGATGCTTGTTATGGTCGGCGCTGGTTTAGTCTGGCTGTCGGCAGGCAGAGTTGTCGGCAGGAGATGAGATCGATCAAGGTCGAGCTATGTTCAACTGATATGGGTGGCATTCCAGTAGTATGACTGAAAGAGCACGAGTGCATATTGTCATCATGTTCAGGTTTGTCATAGCGATTGAGCTATTATAACTTATTTTCTACGAGTTGAGACTTGGCAATAATATATGGTCGTGTCCATCACCGACATAGAGGCTAGGGCTTAGACCTTCATTTTGAAAAGAAAAACCAAAAAAAAAATGCCCACCTCATGTCATTATGAATCATGTCTAAAATCTTGATGAATGGTTCTACAACACGATAATCAAGACACATGAATTTTGCCTTCCAAATTAATTCCCCATACTGATGGTGAATCTCAAAGCCAGCTCAATTCTCGATTGTTGAACAAGAAATGATAGATCTACACTGGACCACCAATTAGCTATTATCCGTGGCCGCCGTAAGGAGGGGCTGTTTCTTGGTATCATCCCACTTGTTCAATCTTTTATGTGCCTCCTCAACCTGAAGGTCAAATAAAACAAGTACATTTACGTAGTGTATCTTTATCAATGCATATTTTTTAACAATTTGCATCGTCCATATATACTCCTAAGAAGGTTCAGAATCATGCGATAGAAGGCGCGATGGTGAGAAACAGGAGGTCTGGATGTTAAATTTGTGACAACTGCAAGCTATGGTGATAGAGGTAGGTAGAATGAATCTTCGGACCTCACATAGTTTAACTCCATTTTCATCATTAACACTTTTGTGAAAAGTAACGGAAATGTTTGACTCAACTGTCTGCTCTATACATTTAGTGACAGGGGGTACCTCTTTGCTCCAATCGGTTCTGATGGTGACCCACAGTAGAATGGCCGTCTGCATAGTCGTTCCTCCAATCATGCCACTCCAAATGCCCTGCGAGCAGGCATACGATGCCATCACCAAACACAAGTTAGAACACAGAAGTAAAGATTTCGTCATCACCATATATATATATATATATGAAAAAATTGAAGGATAAATCCACCACCTTTACGCCGAGGTTGAAGACAAAACCGAGAACAATGCCAAGGGGTACGCCTACGATGTAGTAACAACCAATGTTCACGTATGCAACAAACTGTTGCCATCCACATCCAACAGCAACACCTGATAATTGTATGCATGTCAGTAAAGTTCAAAATCCATGTATATTTTCCCCTGTTGTTTGAGTAATGCAATCGACATGAAAACTTTTTTGAAATATTCTACTAATGGACTAAATCAGGATAGCACATGTTGGCGTGCAGAAACTTTGAAAAAAAATACCTGACAGTACAGGCTGTATGCCATTGAGAATGAGCGTGATGGCAAGAAGTGGGCAGAGATCCGCCACCGCGTCGGAAACTATTTCACTCTCTGTGAACAAGTAGCTGATGTGGTTGCGTAGGCAGAGCATCACAATGGCAAAGACAACAGAGATGGCTGCACAGAGCGAAGTGACGACCCACACTGAGAAAAATGCTGACTTGGGGTTGCCGGCACCAAGCTCATTGCTCACTCTAACACTGAAGTGAAAACGTATCCGTTAGCTAGTTAGAGTACTTGCCTAGCTATCAGTAAGCATTGATAATGTTGTCAAGTCATTTGGTTTAGACGCAAACCTTGCGGCGGCGTTGAAACCTACTGAGATCATGAACACCCATCCGGAGATTGTCATACTGCACGCATCACAGGTTAATTAGCACAAACTCGGCAGATAGATTATTTGTAGAGGTACAGGTACAACACATTAGTAAGAATTATGGATGAATAGTACTCACCACACAGAGAGGGAATCCAGGGCAATCTCAGGGTCGGGGAGCAACCCAGCAATGAGCACCAGGATCTGAAAGTACCACGTCTCAAGGCACAGCATGACAGCAGACGCGGCGGAGAGCTTGAGAAAGGCCGGCAAGCCGGAGAAGGCCTGCCAGGTGAACCCAGTCCACGTCTCCCGGCACGTCGGGCTCACGACGATGTACGCGAACTGCGCCGCGACGATGACCCACCAGCTCAGGCTGAGCACCAGCGAGGCGCCGAGCAGGCCGAGGCCGGCCTTGTAGACGACGACCCAGCTGAGCAGCAGGTGCAGCACGAGCGTGACCGTGGAGATGTAGGCACTGGGCAGGACGATGCTCTGCGCCTGCATGAACTTCTGGATCGGGAAGTTGATGGCGTACGCGAAGATCTGAGGGATGAGGCCGTAGACGAAGATCGACGCGGCGTGGGCTATCTCCGGTGACTGCCCCAGTAGCACGAGGAGTGGCTCTGAGAAGGCGTAGATCACGGCGAGCGGTATGCCGGTGCAGCATAGGAGCACGGCGGAGCGTTGCAGGTAGGTTCCGAGCATGTCTTTCTTTTGCGCACCGAAGGCTTGTCCGCACAGGGTCTCCACTGCGCTACCCATGCCTAGCTGCAAGAATGTAATGTCTTGTTAGTGTGATAAATTGCGATTAAACAGTCAACATACCTTTTAAAATCAATATTTAATAACTAAGAAAAGTAAATAAATAATAGACTCTAAATAATACAAAGACATTCAAACATTTTTTGGAAATTATATATTGAAGAAAACCTGGGAAAAACTCCTGAATTTGTTTTTTGCGACGTTTTATCAGTCTCAATACTGAATAGTCAAGGACCACTATATTATATGGCTCTTGGCATCGTTAGAGTAACATCTAGGGGGGATTTTCTTATAAGGTTTTCCTCATTTGAGCCTTCCTAATATCTAGACAGCGGGGAGAACCGGCAGAGGCGGCGAGGGTGATCTAGGAGTGTCGTATGTACTACTCCCTCCGTCCCGTAATGTAAGACGTTTTTGGCACGTGCCAAAAACGTCTTACATTACGGGACGGAGGGAGTAGTACATATAACCACATATCATCGTTTAAGAAGAAATTTTCAGACGCAAGGTGTCAAAAGGAGTGAACGTCTCCCTGCAAAAAAGGAGTGAACGTCCTAACCACGAACCAAACCAACCTGAAATTTGAATGTCAACGTAAAACACTCAAGGGGGTGATATACCCGGTTTTAAAGATTTCAAGGTGAAAACATAGTATGAAAATGGATTTTTGGGGGTTGTTTGTTCGTCACCCAGCATATTATGAGATTAAATAAATATAATGTTTCTTCTTTTCTATCACTTCACTTCTGCCCATAGCACATAGGCCCCATTAATGCTATGTCTCGCTTAATGGGAGACAGAAGCAGCGGTTGCTTACAGGATCCGTGAAATGGGCCCACCCGATAAGGAGGTAGCGATCAGTTTTCAGAAGATGAACATATTTGGGAAACCTTCCACCCGATTTTGAAAAGGTTCCGCGTGGTTTATCCTGTGATTTTCTCTATTGTTTTCAAGGTTTTTTTGATTTTTACTCTTTTTGTTTATATACTTATTTATTTTGAAATACATATAAGTTCTTAATACATGTTGAACAATTTTTACATATGGATTGCACATTTTTCAGATACGCAATGAAAATATTTTAAATACATGTTGAATTGTTTTAACACACATTAATTAAAAACAGAATCATGTACATTTTTTTTGAATGAACAAATATTGTTTACACGTTGGCAATTTCCATGGCACTCCTAGATCAGTTATTCAAAATATTTTATATGGAAAATTATATGAACAGTTATTTAAATATTTGTAAAAATTCTAACTTTTAATAACTGTTTGTTGAAAATATTTTTACTATTTTCTTATAAACTTCTCATATAATTTCCATGGCATTCCTAGATCATGTACATTTTTATCTTTTATATGATTCGAAGAAATTGAAAAATTATATGAGAAGTTTATAAGCAAATCATAAAAATATTTTCAAAGAACAGTTACTAAAAGTTAGAATTTTTACAAATTACACGATTTTTTAAATTTTCATGAACATTTTTTTAAAATGTCAGGTATATATTTTGAAACATTTGAACAGTTTTTGAATGTCATGATATTTTTAATTATACAATTTTTTAATGCCGACAACAATCTTACATACCAAAAATATTTTTTAATATGCGGTTAACAGTTTTAAAACTAAATATAGCAGTTTTACCATATAGATATGTATTTAGAAGATTTTTGGAATACAATAAAAGTAAGAAAAGAAAAGAAAAGTTGTGTCGGGCCCGAAAGAAAAAAACATTGGAATGTTTGAAGCTTCTATTGGGCCAACCCACTACAAGCTTCGCCGATGCTAGCACTTCTAGCTTCTCAATATACGCATCTCCGCCACACCTAACTGTTGAACATGTCGCCTTTTAGTCGGCCAACACTCCGCGCCATACAACATTGCGGGTCGAACCGCCGTCCTGTAGAACTTGCCTTTTAGCTTTTGTGGCACTCTCTTGTCACAGAGAATGCCAGAAGCTTGGCGCCACTTCATCCATCCGGCTTTGATTCGATGGTTCACATCTTCATCAATACCCCCATCCTCCTGCAACATTGACCCCAAATACCGAAAGGTGTCCTTCCGAGGTACCACCTGGCCATCAAGGCTAACCTCCTCCTCCTCACAGCTAGTAGTACTGAAACCGCACATCATGTAGTCGGTTTTAGTTCTACTAAGCCTAAACCCTTTTGATCCCAAGGTTTGTCTCCATAACTCTAACTTCCTATTTACCCCCGTCCGACTATCGTCAACTAGCACCACATCATCCGCAAAGAGCATACACCATGGGATATCTCCTTGTATACCCCTTGTGACCTCATCCATCACCAATGCAAAAAGATAAGGGCTCAAAGCTGACCCCTGATGCAGTCCTATCTTAATCGGGAAGTCATCGGTGTCGACATCACTTGTTCGAACACTTGTCACAACATTATTGTACATGTTCTTGATGAGGGTAATGTACTTTGTTGGGACTTTGTGTTTCTCCAAGGCCCACCACATGACATTCCGCGGTATCTTATCATAGGCCTTCTCCAAGTCAATGAACACCATATGCAAGTCCTTCTTATGCTCCCTATATCTCTCCATAAGTTGTCGTACCAAGAAAATGGCTTCCATGATCGACCTCCCAGGCATGAAACCAAACTGATTTTTGGTCACGCTTGTCATTCTTCTTAAGCGGTGTTCAATGACTCTCTCCCATAGCTTCATTGTATGGCTCATCAGCTTAATTTCACAGTAATTAGTACAACTCTGAACATCCCCCTTGTTCTTGAAGATTGGTACTAATATACTCCGTCTCCATTCTTCTGGCATCTTGTTTGCCCGAAAAATGAGGTTGAAAAGCTTGGTTAGCCATACTATCGCTATGTCCCCGAGACCTTTCCACACTTCAATGGGGATACAATCAGGGCCCATCGCCTTGCCTCCTTTCGTCCTTTTTAAAGCCTCCTTCACCTCAGACTCCTGGATGCGCCGCACAAAACGCATGCTGGTCTCATCAAATGAGTCATTCAGTTCAATGGTAGAACTCTCATTCTCCCCATTGAACAGCTTGTCGAAGTACTCCCGTCATCTATGCTTAATCTCTTCGTCCTTCACCAAGAGTTGGCCTGCTCCGTCCTTGATGCATTTGACTTGGCCAATATCCCTCGTCTTCCTCTCCCGGATCTTAGCCAAAAAAACTTTTTAAAATTTTGAGAACATTTTTTTAATACAACATGATTGCTTAGAAACATGTGAACATTTTAGTTTACGAAATATTGAAAATATGTGATTTTTTTAAATGTTGACAAACACTAAACATTTAAAAAAATTCAGGAACATATTGGAAAACTGTGAATTTAAAATAATTTAAAAATAAGAACAGGTAGAGAAAACAATGTAAAAAGAAAATACTGGGCCAAAATATTGTAGAACCTTCGTGAAATAGGAAAAAATTGACTAGAACCTTCCCAAGTAATTAGGCCGGTCCATCTCATGTGGCTAAGGTGTGTTCATTATAGCTCATTACCTAGCTGGCTAGCTTAGTGTCTCCCTCTCCCTCTCAAGTAAAAGTTGGCTAGCTTAGCGTCTCCCTCTCCCTTTCCCTCTCAAGCAATGGACTTTGCGTGTGCTAAGAACAGGATCGTCAACTTTCCAACGGTAGATCGTTGCGGAAGACTTTATGGTTTAGGCAAATAATCAACCTAGAGAGCTTGAATTTATATGGCAACAATCATTTTCCAGTGAGGTAGGCCATGTTTTACATTTTGGGACACGCCCCTGATTTTCCTTGCTCGGGGCATGTCTCGATGTAGAGGATTTGCGGCGAAATTGCGCACATGGTCCGGAGTCGAGATTCTCAGTAGGTAGCAAATTGGTCATACATGACATCATGCCTAGTGCAACCTAGTGTGATTGAAACAATATTTATAGGAAAAACGAATATTCCAAATCACATGGGAAGTTTCCAAAGCATACAAGTGGCCTATAGGAGCCGACGCGACTCAACAAGTCAAATTTGTCTGCAGTCGATCGCCGTTGCAATCCATCGACTGTACGCAACCATAAACAAATCAACCCCATGACACACGAGCTTGGTTCTTATCAACCCCATGATAAACAAACGTGAAATAGTGCTCTTTCGCTTTGGTCAAATCAACGCCCAAAAGTGACAGGTTGATTCAGCATTTCGATCTAATAAGCTGTGGGTGATTAAGAGCATCAATCAACAAGTGAAATATTAGTAGTACTGTATAGGGTCAACACTTTTGGTCCAATCAGCGCCCATTAATGAGAGGTTGATCTATGGAGCATCTCGATCTATTCTACACTGAAGCATCGAAAATACTATAGTAATCTTTCGGTCCAACAATGGCAGAGGTTCATTGAACATTCTGATCTTAGCAGTACGGTTAAGTGAAATAGCAGTACCGTTAAGGGGTATCTCTTGAAAATGTCACTCCCACGTACTCAGGCGATGACAAATGGTAACCCGGGAGTTTCCCCCTTTTCCGTCAGTTCATTTTTTCAAACATTTTATCTCTTCAACCGTGTGTCCAAATCCTGAATCATTTTCATTGTTGAATTCCCCGCGACGAGATCTTCGAAACTAGATATCATGTTAGTAGGTTTTGACAAACTTTCTTCCACGAAAAAACCAGGTAAAGAAGATAGAAAAATGTCGTAGCTGGAAACACGTTTTTTCCCTTTCCGGGAGGCACAACTGTGCTTCCACGGAAGCAAATCTGTGTCTCCACGAAAAGCAAAAATGTGCCTCTTGTGGAGGCAATTTTTTTTTTATTTTCAAAGAGGCACAGTTGTGCTCTCATGGAAGAAAAAAAATATATGTTTTTTTTCCTTTCTGAGAGGCACATCTGTTTCTCTCGTGGAAGCAAACCTATGCCTTCACAAGAATCAAACTTGTGCCTCTCATGGGAGAAAAAATAATTCATTTTTCCCTTTTTGGGAAGTGCCACTCGCGGAAGCAAATCTTTGCCTCTCATGGAAGCAAAAAGATGTGCTTATTTCCATGCAAAAAATATTTTTTCTCCAAAATTTAGGAAAAACTAGGCGAAAACCATAGAACCCCCCAAAAAAAATTGTCTAAACCCAGCGAATGTGTACATAAAGAAATCAAATCATGGGGAGTGTCTAACACGCGACATGTGGCGGTGGCTGAGAGCGTGCCACTTGTTGCACTCTCAACCCGCTAAAAGTGGCCCTTGAGGGGCTCCGACAAAGGGTACCCTCTAATTGGTTGATCTCGTTGTTTTCTCAACACAGAACGCTCCCCCCCCCCCCCCCCCCCTTTCTCCCTCTCGCTCTTCCTCTGTCAAGTAAAAAGTTGGCTTGCTTATTAACTTTGGGCGTGCTAAGAATCGTCAACTTCCCCCCCCCCCCCCCCCCCCCCCCCCCCCCACAAAAACTTAACCCGGAGAGTATGAATTTATAGTTGCAATAATCATTCACTATTGTTTTCGTTTTCTGTTTTATTTTACTCTTCAATTTTTTGTTGATAGCGTACCAAGTTTCCTGTTTGGTACAATCATTTTCTATCCAGGTAAACCATTTTCCTTTTTAGATGGTAGGCCAAGTTTTACAGTTTGGGACATGCCACTTGTTTTCGTTGCTCGGCTCTGTTTCGACGTGGTGGATTTGCGGCCAAATTGGTCATGTATGACATCATGCCTATAACCCAACGAAGTGTGACTGAAACCATATTTTATAGGAAAACGAATATTCCAAATCACATGGGAAGTTTGCTAAGTACAAGTGGCCTATAGAGAGAGCGGATGACCCAACCAAGTCAAATTTGTCTCCAGTCGATCGCCGTTGCAGCCCATCAACTATACTGAACCATAAACAAATCAACTCCCCGGCACATTCGCCAATAAACAAACGTGAAATGGTGCTCTTTCGCTTTGGTCAAATCAGTGCCCCAAAAGTGACAGGTTGATTCAGCATTTCGATCTAAGCTGTGGGTAATTAAGAACAGCAACAAGTGAAGTATGTACTAGTAGCAGTAGTTTCTATTGTGGTGTATATATTACTTGCTGAAATTTGAGATGGGCTCTAGGCCCATATTGCAATTTCTGAAAAATCTCTAAGGGCCCATGTGGGTTATATGGCACTAGGTGTGTGGGAAGTTTAGTCCCACCTTGGAAGTGGAAGGAGAGTTGGAGTGGTTTATAAGGGACTCTCTCCCTCATGCTATTGGAGCTTGAGAAGAGATGAGGCCCTCGCGCACTCCTCCTCCTCCGCTCGCCGCGCCGCGCCGCGGGTTGCGGGATTGAGCCGAGCCGAGCTCACTCCTATGCGCTTCTTTTTGCCGGTCAGGAACGGAGAGTCTTTGACAGGTGGGGCCACGATCTGAGACGTCGGATCGTGGGCTACCGACTTGGACGTGGGTTCAGCCCACGTCTCTCCACGCGCGGCCGCACATATATATGTGGGGCGCTGCCAACCCTAGCCGTCACGAAACAGAACGCATCTCCGCCTCCACGCCCACGTCGTTCCTCTGCTGCTGCTGCCGCCGGCGACTCCGTCCCGTTCACCGCGTACACGGTTGACGGGAGAGCAGGCCTCCGAAACCACGCCTCTCCGGATCCTGTACGGGGAGAGGGGCGATTAGGTTTTTGGGTAGCGACTACGCGACTGCTCGCTTCTGTTCATCTACGTCCGCATCACCTTCATCATCACCATGTCGACCGACACCGACCGTGCCGCTGCTGAGAAAGCCGAGGCCGACAAGAAGGCCGCCGAGGATGCCGCGGCTGCTGTCACCGCCACCGCCACCGCGTGGCCGATTGGAGGGTATACATCGCTTATCCCTCTCGTGTTTCTTTCTGTTGTAGCAGTACTAGCGGTATGCGTAGATGTCTCTACTATATGCGTAGTACATGCTCTGTTAGATCATAATCAGTATGTTATCAATGCTGTCCATGTCATGCTCATGATTTATTCATGGATTAATTTAATCGGAAAACTGCCTATTTTCTCATCATTACTGTCCAACACTCTTGGTCAAATCAGCGCCCATTAATGGGAGGTTGATCTACGGAGCATCTCGATCTATTCTACTCCGAAGCATCGAAAATATATAGTAATCTTCCGGTCCAACAATGGCAGGTTCATTGAACATTCCGATCTTAGCTGTGGGCCACTCAGCGTTTTGGATCTACTACACCAAATCTACACCAAAATGCAGAGCGTCGCCTAGAGTATATTTTTGACGAGAAACAGCGAGTGCTGAATGATTTGGAGGCGAGAGATGGAGGGGGAGCGTACGTACCATGAGGCCGTAGGCGAACATCTGGACGCCGGTGTTGCCGAGGGAGGCGGCGGCGAGCTCCAGGCTGCCGAGGTGGCCGGAGAAGATCTGCGTGGACATGGACATGAGGTAGTTGATCATGTACATGACCACCGCCGGCGCCGCCAGCCGCGTCAGCATCCGGAGCTCGATCGCCCCCGCCGCCCACACGCGCCCCGCCAGCGGCGCCGACGAGTCCGTCAGGATGCTCTCCAGCCGCCCCGGCGCTTCCCCGTCCGCCATGGGAGCTGTGTGTGTGCGAGCTGTGCTCTGTCGGCGTTGACTGAGATGGTAGCTCCGCTCGCTCGGCCAGGCCCGTCGACGGACGGACGCTGGCGTATATAATGGCGCGATCTGTGCGTGTGCGTGTGTGCGTGCGTGTGTTTGCTCCTTGAATCGAATCAATGCGGCAGCTACCGACCGGGCCGGTGACCACTTCGGCTGTAGCTGTAGGCAGTAGGCTGCTCACCACAGGTTGGTGCAGTAACAGCTTGCCAAATGCGTTCAAACAAATGAACAAAATAAAAACAACTTGCCAAATCTCGCCGGTTCGCCACGATATGAACCGTGGCTCCCGCTGACAGTGGGGCCCAGCTGGCCACCGACGGACATACCGAGCGCATGATAGACTGCTCCAGGATCAACTCAGTTATCATTTACAGATGCCCCCTTGATACATTTGCATCTGCACCCCCCAAAACAATATGTCTTTAGAGCATCTCCAACAGCCGCCCAATACGTGGCGTGCTAAAAACGAGTTTGCTGCGCGCCCATCGGCAGGTTTGGAGCGGCGTGCAACGCTGACTCCAGCAGCCGCGCTAAAATGCAGCGCGCGCGTAGCTCCAGCAGCGTGCGCTCGCGCACAAACACTTTTTTTAAACGGTGCATACATATTTTGTTCATAGATAAAAACGATACATAGTTCATAGCATATATAGATAAAAAATGATACGAAGATATTTTACATAGTTCATAGCATAGATAGATAAAGAACTACGGTGCAACTTGATAAATAAACTCCGGTGCAACTAGCTAAATAAACTACTCTTCAACCAGAACCTACTCCCAGCCGTCCTCATCATCATCATCCTCGGTGGTGTTGTTCGAGGTATCGAGCCATATGTCTTCCCAACGGTAATCGTCGGGGGAGAAGATCGACGTCCCGCCTGCCTCGACGATATCGCACTGCGATATGGCAAGTGCCTTGCGCCGACGCCTGTCGACACGCTCCGCGCGGTGCCTTGCCGTCCTCTCCGCCCAGAAGGCGTTCTCAGCGACGACGTCATCCGGGTGGCGCCGGCGCCACTCCGCCATGGCTCGCTAGTCCTCCTTAGTGATAAGGAGGCGGCGCTGCAGCCGACTGTGGTCCTCACGGTCCCGGTCTATAATCAGACGAGGCGGAGGGGCGACGCGCTGCGCCTGCTCGCGCGTGTAGACGTCGTGGAAGTTCAACTGCGCGCGAGGCCTCCCTAGGCGCCATGCCGCAGCGTCGTACGCGTGGGCGGCCTCGTGCGCGGTCCCGAACGTGCCGACGCTGAGGCAGACGTCGTCGGACCGGATCTCGGCGTAGTAGGCGCCAGAGGGGCGCAGGCGAACGCCGCGGTAGCCAGATGATCCCCGGCGGCGCGGCGACATGATGGCGCGGTGGTGGCGGGGCGCTGAGAGCGGCGAGGAAGCGGTGAAAGTGGCGGGGAGGTGGGAAAATGCGCGCGTGGCACGACAGTGTGGTGCAGCGCGTGGCGAGCGCCGCATTTTATAGGCGCGCGCGAAGCGGCGCGTCAAATCTACCGCGCGATCGACAACTTTCTCCCCCGCGCGCGATTATTTCCCGTCGCCGCTGGAGCGCGTGTAAACTTGTCGCACGCGCTAAAGGGGCATTTTACCACGCGCGCGTCTTTTGGCGCGGCTGCCGGAGATTCTCTTACAAACTCAAAACAGATTTTCACATCTCTCCTCAAGATCCCCATTGTTCTTTTCCTTTTCAAAACGGATCCCCATTGTTCTCAGTTTTACCAACAAGTATTGAATACTGTGGCCCGGTCGGTCTTATCTGAACCACGATATTAACTGTGGCTCCCGCTGACAGTAGGGCCCAGCTAGCCAGCGACAGACATAACGAGCGCTGGGCACTCGATCGGATTCTAAAATCACCTACAAAAAACAGTTTCCAGTACATACTAGTACTGGTATACCTGGAGATTCCTGACAAGGAGTACTATGACATCAACAACAATTTGTTGCCCCTTTTGTTTGTCCTTATTTATTTTTTCTGAGATAAGCTTGTCCTTCTTTTTTTTTTGCGTCTCGCTGTCCGGCTCGCCACGATATTAACTGTGGGTGTGGCTGTAAAGTGGGCCCCAGGTAGCCAGCGACGGGACATACCGAGTGTGAGCCCTCACCTCCACCACCACCGCCCTGGCTTTTGCGCGCCTACTGACCAAAGCTAGAGTGTGAGCCCTCACCTCACTCGCGCCGTTTGCAGCGAGACTCCCACTCCTCATCTGTGAGAAGCAAGCAGGTGCCGCTAGCGGACTCATCTCTCTGAAGACGATCCTCGACTGTGCGTGGACGACCCTTTCTATTATTGTTCCTCAAACCTTTACATCATCCTATTGGTTTTCTTTTTATAAAACTAAACATGATCCGGAAACTATGAAAATTTGCATGGGGGTCATGTTACGACAACATTTTAACGTGGTTAAACTTTCAGAAAATTGCACAAAATCTGGATCATACATCTCTTTGTAACTAATTTGATTTTTTTTGAATTTGTGTTAAAGATCGCAACATTTGTTGAAATCCCTAGCATTATTTGAAATTTCTGAATATTTTTTAAAAGGAAAACCCCCAACAAAAATCAGTAAAAGAAAAGAACTTTTAGATTACAACCACTCGTGCCCGAGCCCAACAGCAAATTTAGGCCTGCAAGTATTTCCGCCAGCCCAACAGCACCACTTGTGGCCGAGCTTCTCTGCTATCCAGCCGCCGCCCCTCTCCTCCAAAATCCCCAAATCCCCAAACCCTAAGCATCGGCGACGCCAAATCCTCAAATCCAGCCCCTCAATCGCCGCCATTTGCTCCTCGATCGAAGCCAAACCCTAAGCATCGATCGGCCACGCGGTGGGAGTCGCCGAGGTGTTTGTCGAGGATGAAGGAGGAGGAGGGCGGCTGCAGCAGCCAGAAGCGGCGGGCGGGATGGGAGTCGCTCCAGCCGGACCTCGTCCATCTTGTTGCCGACTGCGTCCTCTCCACCGGCGGCGTCGACGAGTACATGTCCATGAGGGCCGTCTGCCCCACCTGGCGTTCTGCCGTCGCCAAGCCATCTCCGCACGCCGCGGTCGCCGACCTCCGTTTCCGCCCACGGCAGTGGGTCTTGCTCAACGGGGCAGACGACGACCAAGGCCGGCCCCTCTTCCTCCACGTCACCACAGGGCGCTTCCGCCGCCTGCGCCTCTCGTTGCTCCATGACTACATCCTCGTCGGTGCATCCGACGGTCTCCTCGTCCTGGGGGATAGGGAGCGCCCGCATGCCGCTCGTCTCCTCAACCCATTGACTGGTGACATGCTTCCCTTTGCGGCGCCGATACCTCCGGGGTCTCGGGTGGCGACAACAATCGCTCTCGCCGGCTCCGAACCAACGATTATCTTCTCATTCCCACAGATCCTCTGCAAATACGTATTGCTCGGTGGTAATAATGCAGTGGTTTACTCTGCTGATCCCATGGGCCAGCTCTGCGCGGTGAAGATTCATGATGCTGCTTTGAAGGAGGAAGAGTCGTTCTGCCTCCGGAGCATGGTCACCTGTGCAGGCAATGTTTATGTGCTCAGTTTGACAGGAATGCTATATAAGATCGTTTGGACCGGTGGCCTTTGGTATGCGGAGAGGATACTGGAGATTGAAATGCACTACACTGGTGCTCTCGTGGAGTCTGCTGGTAAACTGCTGGTTGTTAGAGTGGATCTCGGAATCACTGAATTTTTCAGCGTGGACGTTGAGCGGAAGGTACTTGAACCACTCGAAAGTATCGGCAGCTGTGCGCTCTTTCTAAGTTTTGGAAGGTGCATGTTAGTTGACGCAGATAAGGTTCCTTCCATCAAGGGCAACTGCACTTACGGCAGTTTTGGTGGAAACAAGTTTTATAACATGTACACCAGGTATGACCTCAGCGATGCCAAGAAAGAAAACATCACCGGCCCCCAGGTGCCTGGTTATCTCTCATGTTTGATAGCTGATAGTGATATCATCCGTGAAGGTCCTTTGAGCCTTGCTCAGGTTCTCCTCACACCCTGTCCAGATGTTAAAGCTCAGCTAGACCGTATCCGCTGCAAAATCTAACTTGTACGCCTTGGGCATTTCACGACTTGCTCAACTTCAAATTGCATGCTGCTACTTCCTTGAATTCCTTCCGGACAAGTTCTCTTTCTCAGTGGACTTGACTGCAGAATGCCTAGATGTTGGATTCGTTGTTGCTCTGGCTGCTGATGCTCTAAGCAGGAGCTACAGTTGGGCTGGTCTCTGCATTCTGTATGTTTTGTCTCTTCATTCAGTGGCGTAGTTCCATTCATGTGCCTTGATGTCGTTGGATATGATGTGCCCTAGTAGTAGTACCTAATCATCAATCTCGCCGCTTCTCTGTCCCATGAGATGCCTCAGCCTTCTCGTAGCCTTTAACAAGTAAGCAATTGAGTACTTTTGAAGCATCCGGAATTCCGAATAGGTGTCCTCTGTTTGTCAATTCGTCAGTTTACTATACCATATACTCACTTTGCCGACATTAGACTATATTTGCTTCGTAAACTGACATGCAAAACATCGTCCACTCCTACATAGATGGATTCTGTTTCTACTTGATAACAGCAGACTATTATCCAGTGCACCGGATTTAGAATGTATGATTTCGTATGAAAAATTGAAATATTTGTTGAGATACAAAAATGACAAATTTGACATCAGTGTGATAATGAGTCAAATCTAAAGCCCAAGTTATGTTATGTACTATTCAGTGTTAAATATTATTGCTTGCGTTCTAAAATACTCCCTCCGTCCTTTGAAGAGTGTACTTCCAACTTTGTTGGAAAGTCAAACCTTTTTATATTTGACCGTATTTATACAATAATGCACCAACATTTATGCCATCAAATTAGTAGCATTAGGTTCATGATAAAATATATTTTCATCATATATGTACTTGGTTTCATAGACATTGATATATTTTTGCACAAATTCGGTCAAACATTGAGATAGTTTGACCCTCCAATAAAATTGGAAGCACACTCTTTAAAGGACGGAGGGAGTAAATGTCAGAATTTCAAAATTTGTTCAATGTTTTAAAATTTGGTCCAAACATTCAACTTTTGTTCAGATTTTCCAAAAGTTCTTTTGAAAATATCAAAAAAATGTATTGATTTTTTTTCATAAATTCTAAAATATCCGTGTTTTCAAATTGTGTTTGGGATTTTAAAAATGTTCATTTTTTCAAACCTGTTCTTAGACCCAAAAAATGTTTGTCTTTTCAAATATTGTGGGGAGTTTCGAAAAATGCTCCCTTTTTACAAAATCTTCATGTTTAAAAAAAATCTTCATGTTTCTAAAAAAGCATCAATTTTTTTAAAAAATGATCGCGTTTTTAAAATATTATTTAAAGATTCAAAAATTGTTCATATCTTCAAAAAGTATTTGAGATTTTTCCAAAAATCTTTGTGTTTTCGGAAAATATTCTAGGTTGTATAAAAGTATTCTCAATTTTGAAAAAGTTTGCCATTTCAAAATATTCCCTTTTAAGAAAAGTGTTTTGAAGTTTCAAAATATGTCTTAGGTGTCTTGTTGATGATAGTTTTTAATGTTCTGCGATGCCTATTGTCCAGCAAAATCATTGTTTCAAGTCACTAGCCATGTCCGCACAAGCGGGAGTTCCTGTGTTCGATCCCTCGCACGCTCATTATTTTTTGGATTTTCACTGCTCAAACTGCAAATGGGTCGCCCCAATCGGGGGGTGGGGAGGCGCCCTGTGTGGAGGAGTTTAGTTGCCGCAGCAAGTGGCATATAAGGCCTCTCCATATGTATGATGAGACAGAATGTACAGTGAAAAGAGTATCTGTTCTATCTGTTCGGGAATCCTCTATTTGCTTGGTTCGACACACTTGATTTATTCTTTGGTTTCACCCCAACTCAGCAGACATAAGAGAACGTTGATGCTTTTTCAGACAATGAAAACCATAATGCTACCTGGAGAGTACTGGCAACCATAATTTCAGACAAATGACTTACTCCCTCCGTCCCAAAATAAGTGACTCGACTTTATAAGAAGATTTCGGGACGGAGGGAGTACTTGTGTTGGATGCTCTGTTTCGTAAGAAGATTTCCTCAAGATGCCTATGTAATGATGTAAATGTAAATGGTGGATGGTTTACTCTCTAACTCAATCTTGTCCAATCTTGTCACCCACAACAAGTTAAGCAGATGATCTTTTTCAATCTTGTTTACTACGTACTACAAACGACTGGAAAAATAATTAGTTTTAACTTCTCACGAAGCACATCTCTGCATTGGACATGGCTTAAAACAATAAACGGCTTTAAACCGCATTTGCTCATTCTGAATGAAATCTTCATTGAACTAGTAACAGAGATAGAGATTCTTGTTGCTTAAGAAAAAAAACTAAAGCAACTTTTCCTTTTCATTAAATCACAATGAAAATGGCTAATGACTAACTCATATTACTCCCAGGTTCAGGTTGAGGCTCCATATCTGCACCGAGTCGGATTCAATACCGACTGAAGTAGTTGGAATCGGACAACAGACCACTTCTGAGTCCCTTACCAAACCGGCAAGAAGGAACTGGAGAAAAAGAAGGCACGTACCCTGCAACTGCGCTCGCCGGAGCCGCCGGCGCCGATCTGCTTTCCCAAGTTGGTTCCCTTCGTTGTTGGCTCGGCCTGACCTGACCAAGGGAGAAGTTACTATTTCAGCAGATCTGGGTTCAAGAATGAAATCTGGGATTAACCGGAAGGAATTGAACAACACTTACACAAAGGAGCTAGGATAGCTGCCGGAGCCACGGGTGGGGCCGGAAGGGCGGTGCGGGAGACGGCCGGCGGAGGAAGAAATCGGGGGAGACGGTGTGCAGAGGGGAGACGAGAGCGCGACGAGCGAGGCCGGCTAGTTAGCAGCATACATACAAAGGCCCTGGTCCAACTGGGGCTGGACCCAATGGGGCTCACGCCTATTTTTCCTCTGGAAAATAATTACTATAGCAAATACATTTGTACCACTGAAAAAAAGCAAATATATTTGTAAACTACTTTTATAAAACAGTTAGGAAAATACCTAAACAATATCTATAACAATACATTTATAAACCCTCAAAAAAACAAAACACTTGTAAACTCACACCTACATATCCTGTGCACATCCTTAGCTATGAAATTCAATCTATGTCAATTATGTTTAATATCATTTCTACCGCATTAAGAAAATCATGTCAAAGCTATAACCAACAAAATCTCTCTAACAATATAATACATCTCATTTGATTGGTACTATTATTCAAACCTCCAAAAATAAAGACCTACGGTTGTTCACGAGTAAACAAATTTCCCACTTATAAGTGTATAATAAGTGAGTCTAGTATATGTGACTAAATAATAAAACATGCCATATATAACTCTAAAAATAGCACACTCTAAAATATATGCAATATTTTATCTTATTTACACTATAGCTACACTGAATTAACATAGAAACTATACATTTACAAAATATGGAATGGGGTGGGAACAATATAATTGTCATCAAAATTGGATTGACGTTGCCATATTCTCTTACCAAGGTTGCCAAGCACCGGAGGGCACAAGATGACCAAGCACCAGATCCATCTGTGCCGTTGATCAACCAGGATCCCAATCCACCTCGGGATCCTGCTCAAGATTCATGCCCCTCAGACCCGACCAACCAAGTAAGTTTCTACAAACCTTGGCCCTAGAAGTCACCCCGTTCGCAGGTATCATTTTGACGTTTCATTCATTTTTCCACAGGAAGCAACAAACCATTGTGGACGAGGTGTCATCACCTTCTCCGAGGCCTAAATCAGTAAAAAGGACCTGTCGCTTGGTTCATTCGCTAGATTTGGTTTTTTAGTTTTGTTTATATTTTCGCAATATTCTAAATGCATATACTACAAAATATAATTCACTAACTTTCTTAAAACTCTCACTACACATTTATAAATTTTCATGCATTGCACAACTTTTAGAAAATGTTGATAGCACTAAAAAAATGTTTGTGACATTTAAAAAAGCATACATGTGTTCCACATACAAAATGTAGGTTACCTTTTTCAAAATGTTTACCTAATGTAAAAAAAGAATGTTCGCATAGTAAAAACTGTCTCATGCCATTCAAAAATATTGTTGATACTTTCCAAAACTATTCGTCACATCTGTAGCAAATTTTCACAAAATGTAAAAATTGTTGAGGTAGTTTAAAAAAATTATCCTTTCAATAAATGTTTATACATTTAAAATAATGGTCTTCACTTAAAAATGTTTTGTACCATTCATGAAATGTTCAAGATGCATTGAAAAATGTTTTGCACGTACCCAAGCAATTTTAAACATGTATTCGACTAAAGTTTTCATCATGTATTGGAAAAATGTTCAACATTTACATATGAAATGTTCCGTGTGTATATGTAGAATTTATGACGTATATTTAGAAAAGTTGACACGTGTTTGAGAAAATAAAAGGAAAAAAGAACAAGAAAAAACATAGAAACCCGATATCAAAACAAACAAACAAAGAATACAACATACACAACCTTGTAACACTGATCCAAGGCGGACCGCGGAATCTTCGCAAAACAGCTCAGGGGAGCTACAGTTTTGGGCCTGCATTCTAACCTCGCGTCAGTGGCCAGGCTGTAGCTTTGTCTTGTCGCGGGCGATATATGGGGCGCCTATTTCTCGCTTATAGCCAGACTGCCGCCTTGTCCGCGAGCATGCTACAAGGTGCTGGTGCTGGCCCAGTAGTGACGTTAGTTATCGATCTGATGTCAAGCTAATTTCGTTTTTCTTCTTTCATATTCTTTACTTTTTACTTTTCTGTAAAACAGTGAATTTGAAAAATACTAAAAAATATAAAAAACATGAGCTCAGTTTTAAGAAATGTTGAAATCTTTCAAAAAAAAAGTTCAAAAAAATGTTTCTGTGTTTCAAAACATATGTGTGATTTTTTTAAATGTTTATACAATATAAAAAATTGTGTAGTATAAACAATGTTCTGTAACATTAAGAAAAGAGCATGAATTTCTTAAGAAATGTTCCCCTGTTTCAAAAAAAAATGTTTATGATATTTACAGAAATATTTATACAAATGTAAAAGAATGTTCATGTAGTTCACAAAGATGTAAGTGAATCCTTTTAAAAGCACATGCAATGTAAATAATAAATTTGGTAGTATAAGAAAATGTTTCATACCATTAAAAAAAGTACATGACAGAAATGTTCCCCTGTTTAAAAAAATGCTTCTAACATTTACAAAGACTTGTATACAAATGTAGAAAATGTTCACATAACTAAAAAAATGTTTGTAATGTTTTTAATAAAAACTGTATACAATGTAAACAAAGTAGTGTAGTATAAAAATGTTTCTTACCATTAAAAAAAGTACATGACATTTTGAAAAAATGTTTCTGACATTTACAAAATTGTTTATACAAATGTATGAAAAATCATGTAGCTCAACAATAATGTTTCAATGTGTATTTGATAAAAATTGACCATGTATTGATAAAGTGTTAAAACATGTATTGAACGGAAAATGTACATCATGTATTTGAAAAATGTTTGACGTTTAGCAAAAATACAGGTGTACACTAAAATAAATATTGTGCACTGAAAAAAGTGGACATGTGTTAGAACAAGAATACCAATGAATACCGATAAAAAACTAAAAGAAGGAAGAAAACGGAGAAAGAAACAAAGAAACTGAGGTATAAAGAAGCAAAAGAAAAAAACAATAGAAAACCGGTGAAAACAAAGAAAAGTCAAATATAACTAAGAAAAATTGAAGAGCCGAAGAAAAAACAAAAGAAAACAAAGACAGAAAATACGATAGAAAATGGAAGGCAAAAGAACTTAATCGTGTGTACTTGCCCCCTTCGCCCCCGCGTTGCACCCTTGGGGTGACTCAGGTGGCTCTTAGGGATGAAAACGGAGCGAAAACGGACGGAACTGAGTGCTATCATATTTGTTTTCACATTTTTTGCAGAAGCGGAAACGAATACAGAAACCTCGGAAATGAATATGGAAACAAATATTACCGGAAATGGACACAGAGCGAATACAAAGCGGATACGGAAACATAAATAGGCATTGATCGGAACTAGTGGCTCCAAACACTAGTCCACCGTCGGCCTCTCCCCTTCCCCGCCCCCTGACTTTGCCGCCACTGAAGACACCGATGGCAACCCCGCACGGCATCGAGGAAGGTGGCGGCGAGGTTTGCCGCTTATGCCTCGCGCGAGGGGCATGTCGTGCCGGTGTGGCGGCCCTGGTCAAGATGGGCAACACTATTCCTGCGACGGACGACGACTGCGGGTGCTCGGATGGTCTCCTCGGCTTGCTTGGCCGGTGAGGTCTTGGTGGATGGAGCTCGCGGTGGCCGAACTTCCTTTCGTCGGTCAGCCACTAGATCTAAATCGACCAATACCAACTCCATCATCCTCACCATCTCCCGTTTGATCTGGGCTCTGATGTGGCCCCGCTTGCCGGATCCGGTGGCCGGGTTCCTAGGACCGGGGGAAACCCTTGTCCAGCGGTGGCGGCCGGAAAGACGATGACACTATGACAGCGAACCACTTCTTGGAGGCTTTGTTGAGGTATCCCACCCCTCACCACCCCTCCCCTGCATCTAGGTGAAAACCTTGGTCCTTCTTGGGGACGACGGCGATGCTGTGACACCATACCCCTTTCTAAAGGCACCGTCCTTGGACCGCGGGGTGGATGTCGTGTTGGGATGTGTTGGTGGCTGCTGTGGCAGCATTGCGTTTCGTCAACTTCTCGCCGTGTCGATTTATTTTGCGTTGCAGTATAGTTGTCCTTTGCGGTTGTGCCATGGCAATGACTGTTTCTTGTGGAGCTAAATGTGGTCTGTTGTAGCCCCTCCAATGGTATACCTGGTGCCCATATGTAAATTCGGGTTCTTGGGGAACCATTTCACCTGCCGACGGTGCGACGTCCTTTTGATCAGGGACAAGAAGGTTGTGGCCTTCTACAGTGTCGAGGACTGATGTCATTGTGCCCATGTTATTCATCATGCAGGAGTCGACTTGGGCCTTCTCTTTCACATTGTTGTTTCCCATAATTTCGGTGTTTGCCTTGTGCCGGCTACTTTGGCGGCCGAATACCTTGACGGATCAAGCTCAATTCTTCAGCTTCATCTTGGTAGTAGCTTGTGTAGTCTTAGGTTTGTGCACTGTCGTGTTTTGCATCTTGTATCGGCTGCCTGAGGTTGTTCTGCTCAGTGTTTTTCTTTACTTTCTTTTTCTGTTGCTTGTAAGTGGTTGATCGATGTAATTCTAGCCAATTAATGGCTTTGTTAATACAAAGTCGGGCTAGGTTCAAGCCTCTTCTCGGGCCCGGCCGATGTCTTTTGTGCAGTGTGCAGGAAATCCTTCGGTCAAGACCCACATACTAGAACTTGACAATCAGGACCCATTTGAGTACCGGACCCATCTTCTGACAAAAAAAACTGAACCGTTGAGCCAGAAAGGCCTCTGCCCAATTAAAAAGGTTGAATTAATGGGCTCGGCCCATATAGACACCGAATTGGACTGGGCTGATTCTTATCAACGACCAATTCAATTGGTCGCAATTTTGCCACGTCAGCTTGCCACGTTGGATCCGACGTGGCCTGGGTAGATGACCAGCGACCAAAACAATTGGTCGTAGGACCAACAACCTTTTATTTTGGTCGTAACCTCTCACAAAGAAGGTCGTTAAGTTCCAGACGGTCAGCTTTTGACCAACTCTTTTTGGTCACAAAAAGGTCGCAAATGATAAACAATGACCAATATTGATGGTTGCAAGTAAGCATATTTCTTGTAGTGTATCCCACCCACCACACATCCTTGCATGCATCTAGGTGAAAACCTTGGTCTTTCTTCAGGACCACGGCGGCGCTATGGCACCGTATCGCTTTCGAATGGTGCCGTCCTTGGACCACGGGGAGGTGGACATCGTGTTGGGATATGCTGGTGGTTCCTGTGGCGGCATTCCTCTTCATCAACTTCTCGTCGTGTCGATTTGTTTCGTGTTCCTATCCTGAAGTGCATGTCTCCTTCGTGGTTGTGCCATGGCAACGACTGTTTCTTATGGAGCTCAATGTGGCCTGTTGTAGCCCCTCCCATGGTACACCTAGTGGCCATATGTGAATTCCAGTTCCTGGGGGAGCCATTTCGCCTGCCGACGGTGCGACGTCTTTTGATCTGGGACGAGAAGGTTGTGGCCTTCTACGGCGACGAAGACAGATGTCATTGTGCCCAGGTTGTTCTTGGTTGTTCTTCATGCAGGAGTGGACTTGGGCCTTCTTATTTCACATTGTTATTTTCCACAAGTTTGGTGTCTGCCTGGTGCTGGCTACGTTGGTGGCCGAAGACCTCGACGGATCAAGCTTCTTCATCTTGGTAGTTGTTTGTGTAGTCTTTGGCTTGTGCATTGTCATGTTTTGCACCTTGTATCCACGGCCCGAGACTGTTCTGCTTAGTGTCCTTCTTTACTTCCTTTATTATTCTATTGCTGGTAAGTGGTTTGTTGAGCGTATGTTGTACACTGCATATGTATAGGACTAGGGTCTGTATTTATACCGTTGTATCTCTCTCTATCCCCCCATATATGTGTATATCTTGGGAGACAAGTAGAGGCCGGTCCACCCTGTATCTATATATGTGCACCATGCACACGATCAATGATTATCGATTCGTACAATCTCATTCTTCCTAACTTACATGGTATTAGTTTAGCACGCCGATCCCCTTCCCGCTTCCACCCCAAGCCGCCGTCGCGCCCTACAGCTGCCGCCGACGCCTCCCTCCATCGCCGCCGCCGTTGTCCATCGCCGCCACCGCTCCCCCTTCCCCTTGCAGCCGCCACTCTCCCATCTGCCGCCGCTGCCTCCCCTCTCTAGCTGCCGCCGCACCCCAAAACCCTAACCCTACTCCACGCCGCCGCCGCATCCCTCCACACACCCGAGCCGCCGCATCCTCCCCTTGCCGCTGCTCCCATGGCGTCCACCTCCGACAGCTCCAACCCGTTCGCCGGCCTCGTGCCCGATGCCACCGCTGTCCGCGATCTCGACATCCACACCAGTGTTCCCATCAAGCTCGACCAATCCACCTCCTCGTACTACGCGTGGAAGACCTACTTCAACCTTGTATTCCGTGAGTACCACCTCCTCGAGCACGTCGACGGGATCGTGGATGGCGACTTCATGGTGGATGATCCGGACTGGGCGGCCATTAAGGCCTCCCTCATCTGGTGGTTCTATCTCACCGTCTCCCCGGACATCTTCCACATGGTCGTCTCGAAGGACGATGACGCGTGTGCCGTATGGACCAAGATCAACAACCTCTTCACCGACAATAAACTTCAACGTCTTGTGTTTTTGCACCAGGAATTTTTCGGGTGCCACCAAGATGACTCCTCCATTGACGACTACTGCATGCACCTCACGCGCCTCACTGACGAGCTCCGCGACATCGGCGCCAAGGTGTCGGACGACCTCATGCTTAGCACCCTCACCGCCGGCCTCAATGAGGATTTCGACAACGTGGCCTCGAATCTTTCCCTGCTGCAGAACCCAACTTTCCAATCCGTCGACGCGTTTTTACGCTGGAGGAACGTCAGATGAAGAAGGTGAAGGCCCGGGTCCATCACACCACCCTCGCCGCCGGGACGTCGTGCGGGCCGCCGCCGCCTGCTCCACCCCAACCCCGCCCGCTGGCGCCACCGGGGTTCTTTCCCCTCCCACCCGCCCCGCCCGCACCTCCCACTCCTCAGCAACAGCAGCAGGGCGGGGGCGGCAGTCGCCGCAAATGGCGCCATGGGGGTGGGGGCGGTGGTCGACCTCAACAGCAGCAGCAGCAGCCGGTGTACGGGGAAGGGGGGCTCCACGCCACCATCAGCCCTCCCTGTCCTGGGTAGTCGGCCCCAACCCGTGGACCGGTGTGGTCCACGCGTACCACATGCCGGTCCTACGGCTCCAGGCATCCTCGGGCCGCACCCGGCTGGCCCTCAGGCACACCTCACCGCCGCTCCTCACCAGGCGGGTGGGGCGGCTATGCCCCGGGTGGCTACGCGCCGGGCGACCACGCCCCGGGTGGCAATGCACCTCTTCCGGTGGCCGCCTACCTCGGCTACGCGCCGACGCCTGCGCCGGCTCAGCTTCCTCCGGCCCCATGGGATCCCGCCCTCCTTGCTGCACTCCACTCGGCACCGTCTCCCTCCAACTATGGAGGTGGCGGTGATTGGTACATGCACGCGGGGGCTACCGCCCATATGACGTCGCACCCCGGTAACCTTGCCTCTTCCTTCACGGTCACCACTTCAACCGCATCACCTTCGGTGATGGTTCCTCCGTACCCATCACTCATGTTGGTCATAGTTTCTTTCCGTCTAATTCTATGCCTATTAACATGTCTAATGTTCTTGTTTCACCTAACCTAGTTAAAAATCTTGTCTCTGTTCGTCGTCTTGCACGTGACAATCCTCTCACCGTTGAATTTGATGATAATGGTTTCTCTGTGAAGGACGCCCGTACACGGATGGTGCTCCACTGATGTGACAGCCCTGACGACTTGTACCCGGTGCACTCCGCCTCCACCTCCACCGCCACCGCCCCAGTCGCACTCGCCGCCGGTGTCGACCTTTGGCATGCACGCTTGGGTCATCCCAACTCCACCGTCCTTCGCCAGATTCTCAAGAGTTTTTCATTTTCATGTAATAAATTCGACGAGCACACTTGTCATGCTTGCCATCTCGGCAAACATGTTTGTCGACCGTTTAGCGAGTCAAACACTATTTCTTCTTTTCCGTTTCAGTTAATCCATAGTGATGTTTGGACATCTCCTATTGCGAGCAACACAGGCTTCATATATTATCTTGTTTTACTTGATGATTTCTATCACTTTGCGTGGACGTTTCCGCTCCGTCGCAAGTCCGATGTTCTTGCCACTCTTACGACCTTTTACTCCTACATCACCACCCAGTTTGGGCGACCTATTCTCGCGCTTCAAACTGACAACGGAAAAGAGTTTGACAACGCTGCCACGCGTCACCTTCTCGCATCTCACGGCACTACCTTTCGTCTCACATGCCCATACACATCCCAACAAAACGGCCGTGCCGAACGGATTCTCCGCACTCTTAACGACTGTGTCCGCACGTTGTTGTTTCACTCCAACATGCCCCCTTGGTTCTGGCCCGATGCTCTCGCAACTGCCACTCTCCTAGTTAACATTAGGCCATGTCGTCCTCGCCGGAACTTCACCCCACATCAACTTCTCTTCGGCTCTCCTGCATCCTATGATGGTCTTCGCATCTTCGGATGCTTGTGTTACCCTAACACTGCCGCCACTACACCACACAAAACTCGCTCCTCGCTCCGTAGCATGTATCTTCCTAGGCTACCCTCCCAACACCAAAGGTTACCGGTGCTACGACCCCGTCTCCCACCGAGTGTAGACCTCCCGACACGTGTACTTTGATGAGTGGATTTTTCCCTTTCACCAGGTACCGCCTTTTGCAGAGGACTCGGCGCTCCATGATGGTGTCTCGGACGCGGACCCAGTGTAGCCCCCGGCGCGGCCCCTTCTGGCCCCGGCGCGGCTCCCACAGGCGCCTCCCGGAGCGGCCTTGGCGCGCCCTCCCATGGCGGGCCCTCCTGCTATGCCCCCCACTGCGGGCCCCTCCACCGCGGCTCCCATTGCGGCCTCTCCGCTGCGGCCCCGGCTGCAGGCCCCTCGGCCTCGGTCCCAGCGCAGCCGTGCATGGCCCTGAGTGGCCCTTCGGCTACCACCCCGCCAGGCGACGTGGCCCGCCCCGCTCAGGTCGGCTCTGCTGTGATGCCGGGAGCGACGGACCCTCCACCAACCCCGTCTGTCCCTCCGGCCGGCCCCCCTCCTGCTGGCATGACGATGCGGTCTCGCGCCGGTATCCATCGTCCCAGCACGCGTTACGCCGCTGATGAGTACGGATGCGTGTGAAAGGATCGAGATGGACCTAGAGGGGGGGGGTGAATAGGTACAATTACAAATTTTAATTATTACTAAGCAATTTTAGGCAATAATGCGGAAAATGAAAGTGAGCCTAACAATTGCAAGTATGATACTAATGAGCTAAGCAAGATAATCAAGTGACACAAATATATGAGTAAGCAAGCACAAGATGAGATAAGTAAGTGCTAAGAGACAAGTAACCACAAGTAGAGAGTTGAGGTTAGGAATAACCGCAACTCCGAGAGACGAGGATGTAAGCCGATGTTCACTTCCTTGGAGGGAAGCTACGTCACCGTTTAGAGAGGTGGATGTTACCATGAAGGCACACCAACGCCACGAAGGCTCACTGTCGGTGTCAAAACCGGCAGATCTCGGGTAGGGGGTCCCGAACTGTGCGTCTAGGCGGATGGTAACAGGAGACAAGGGACACAATGTTTTACCCAGGTTCGGGCCCTCTTGATGGAGGTAAAACCCTATGTCCTGCTTGATTAATATTAATGATGTGTGTTACAAGAGTGGATCTACCACGAGATCAAAGAGGCTAAACCCTAGAAGCTAGCCTATGGTATGATTGTTGTTCGTCCTATGGACTAAAGCCATCCGGTTTATATAGACACCCGAGAGGGCTAGGGTTACACAGAGTCGGTTACAATGGTAGGAGATCTACATATCCGTATCGCCAAGCTTGCCTTCCACGCCAAGGAAAGTCCCACCCGGACACGGGACGAAGTCTTCAATCTTGTATCTTCATAGTCTTGGAGTCTGGCCGATGATGATAGTTCGGCTATCCGGACACCCTCTAGTCCAGGACTCCCTCAGTAGCCCCTGAACCAGGCTTCAATGACGACGAGTCCGGCGCGCATGTTATCTTCGGCATTGCAAGGCGGGTTCTTCCTCCGAATAATTTATAGAAGATTGTGAACACCAGATAGTGTCCGGCTCTGCAAAAATAAATTCCACATACCACCGTAGAGAGAATAATATTACACAAGTTCAATTTGCTGACGTATTTTGTGGCGTGACGTCACACCACTACCAAGACTTTACTCAAATTGTTTTTATTGTTCCACCTCCGCGCGTTTAGCGAAGCGGTTTCCTTGGCACGTCTTGTCGAAGCAGAGATCGTGTTCCCCTTATTCCGGGATTCCCATCAATACGGACGTGGGTAAGCCAACCGCACCGTTGATTGTGACACTTGGGAGATAAGCGAGTTTTACCAGGCCGGTGGGGACACATGTTTTTGTCCGCCCATATAAGGGGATAAAGATCCAACCCTTTTACCCGTGCCTTCTTCCTCCTTGGCTTATCCATGTCCGCGAACTCGAGCTCCAGCGCCCAAGTCCGCACTTCTCACCTCAACCTTCTCCAACTATGTCCGGAGCGGGAGGCAAGTGGATGTCCTCCTCTGTCACGGAGGGGCAGATCCAGAAGCTGCGCGACGCCGGATATTTGTCCAGCAACATCGCGCACCGGCTCCCCGATGAGGGAGAGCTCATTCCCACCCCCAGGCCCCATGAGAGGGTAGTATTTCTTCCCCATTTCCTCTGCGGACCGGGCTTCCCACTTCATCCCTTTGTCCGGGGGCTCATGTTCTACTACGGCCTAGATTTTCATGATCTGGCCCCGAATTTCATCCTCAACATCTCGGCGTTTATCGTCGTGTGCGAGGCCTTCCTCTGCATCCAGCCCCACTTCGGCTTGTGGCTCAAGACCTTCAGTGTCAAGCCGAAGGTTGTGAAGGGCAGCCAAGCGGAGTGTGGAGGCGCCATGGTGGGCAGGATGTCCCACGTTACTTGGCTGGAGGGCACTTTCGTGGAAATCATCAAGGGGTGGCAATCGGGGTGGTTCTACATCACCGAGCCGCGTGACCCTGATTGGGCAGCGGCCCCCGAATTCAGATCCGGCATCCCTACACGGCTCACCTCCTGGAAAGAGAGTGGCCGGATCTGGGGGGATTCGGAGGAGCTAACCGGACTCCAAGCCTGTATCCAGAAGCTGGTGGACAAGAAGCTCAAGCTTGTCAACGTAGTCCAGGTCATGCTCATCCGCCGGATTCTCCCGTGCCAACGACGGGGTTTTAACATGTGGGAGTTCGATCCGGCGCAGCACCAGACTCTGAGCGGGCTCTTCGACACTACGTACGAAGATGTCTGGAAGGTGCTGTTCAAGGGCGCAGAGGCTCCCGCATCCGCTACCGAAGATCGCGGATTCAGCTCGCAGCGTCCGGCTGACGAGGTAAGTGATTTTGTCCTTTACGAAACGCTTGTTTTCCATAGTTTGACTCTATGCGGGATCTAAACTCCCTTTACCTTTGACAGGACTGGCTGGCGAAGGCCGAACAGACCATCAGTCCGGCCCCACTGCCAGAGGACCCAATGGACGCCCGCCTAACGGGGCTGCTGGCTCCGGCACCCCACATGGTGCCGGAGAAGAAGGCCAAGAAGAAGGCCACGGGTACTCGAAAGAGTTCCCGTTTTCAAGTGTTATCGGATGATGAATCCGAGGCCGACTCCTCCCACCAAGGGGAGGAGGAGAAGAAGAAAGCATCTCCCCCAGCGGGGGGAGGGAAGAAAAGGAAGGCCTCCCCAACAAGGGAGGCCGAAGGGTCCAAGAAGGGAAAAACTCTTCCCTCGGACTGCTCTGCCAACGCCAGTGACAACGACGAGGACTGGCCTCCAAGGGCCAAGCCCCTAGCGAGATCGTAAGTATTCGGACTCCCGAATAACTTCAAGGTTTTTCTTTTTCGCCACATAATGTCTTTCTAATGCCACATACAACCCTGCAGTCCGCCCAAGGATGATCTTCCCGCTTCGTCGAGCGGGTCCTTAGGTGCGTCGGATATGGATTCTCTTCCGACCGCCTCCACCCCCCGTGACGCGGACGATGCCGAGGTGGGATCCCAGGAAGGGACCCACCAGGAGGAGGAGGGCCCAGAGGTGTCACAGGACAACCTCCCGGACTTTGCACCGGACTCGGCCTCGGAACCCACAGTGGCTCCGGAGTCCGGCGAGCGACCCCTTCGTAAGAAGGGCAAGACCATGACGCCGGCAACCTTCGTCCAGCTGGAGGCACCGGATAACTTGCTGGAGGCGCTCAATGGCGCCTCCATTGAAGAGGAGCACCGCACTGTTATGAGTGCGGTGATTCAGAAGGTTCAGCTCGCCAAGAGCGGGCTGACCGAAGCCTGCAGCAGCCTTCTAACAGGCTTTGAGGTAAGAATTCCGATATATATAAAATGGTACCACATAGACAATAGCCCCTGATGCTCGGTTCGGTGTTCGGAAAGAAAAGCCGGACTGAGGATCTAAAAAGATATACGCATGAGTCATAAAAAATAAGTCAATATGGGATTGCAGGCTGCGCTGCTGACCTCTGCCGCACGAACTGCGGAGGTCAATACTTTGAAGGAAAGCCTCGAGCGGTCCGAGAACGAGCTCGGCCATGCCAAGAAGCAGCTCGAGGACAAGGAAGGTGAGTTGCAAAAAAGAATGACAAGGATAATGTGGGTATTGCAGGGGCCACGAACGAGGTGGCGACCCTGAAAGAGGCGGTGGCCGTGGCCGAACGCAATGCGGCCGTGGAGCGCACCGAGCGAGAGAAGCAGGAGGCGCGGGTGGCGGAGGTATAGCAAGAGCTCCAAGATCTCGTGAAAAAACATGAGAGCCTGGAGCGTGACTCGAAGACTCGAGAGTCTGAGCTTGCAACGGCTCTTGAGAGTGCCAAAGCCGCTAAGGCCGAAGCCTACAAGGCCCTCCAGGAGATCGAGGCGGTGAAGAAAATAGCAGCGGGTAAGGCATTTTTCATGCAAAGTAAGCATGTGAGTGTTAATTACCTGTTGCTTACCCGAATTCGAAGCTCTCCAGGAGCGTTCGCAGATCTTCCTCGCAGCGTGTCTGATGCTGCCGCTTTCTACCGGGCCAAGGAGGGGAGCTCGACGGAGAAGGTATTCTGGTCTCAGTATGCTGAGGCCGGACATCCGGTGCCCCTTAGCGACCAGCTGAAGCAGCTGGTCGAGCTCCACAAGGCGGCCGAACAGGCCATGAGGGGCCTCATAGTTCGGCTGTGGCCTAAGGAGGCCATGCCTGGGAGCTACTTCGGTCTGGTGCGGTGGCTGGTGGATGCGTGCTCGTGGGTTGAAGTCATCAAGCACTCCGCTTGTATTGAAGGTGCCCGTCGGGCCCTTGCCCGCGCAAAGGTGCACTGGGGCAAGATGGATGCCCAGAAACTCGTGATGGACCCGCCACCAGAGGGCAAGGAGCATCGCACGCCCGAGATGTATTATAAGAGTGTGCTGAAGGGCGCCCGCACTATTGCGGGCGAGTGCTCCAAAGATGTAATATTTGAGTAGACTCGCATTTTGTTATCCTGTGCGCTGAAAACTTAGTTCATATGCGCTATGCAACGATTGTTAATTTAAAATATTATCTTCTGTGCGGCTGTTTATCAAATCTGAGAGATGGCAAGTCGTCGGCTTCAGCCCCCATGCCACGAGTGCTGGGGTGTTCGGGATAAACTTGAGCACTCTTGTTCCCATTTTTGGGTCCATCTAGGGAGGCGCTCAACACAGTGAACAAGGCAACCGGACTTATAATGCTTGAACTCTCACTTAGCCATAGAATTCTATAATTTTAAATTTCGGCGAAGCCCCTAGTCTTTGGAAGGCCGAATTTGGGGCGCTATCCACGCCTGGGCCGGACAAGATCCGGCTCCTCGCTCTAAGCGGCATAAGTCTTTAAGGACTCGCAAAAAACCTCTCGAACAGCGACCGGCTCTCGCCTCATCATGACGGTCAGTTTTAGCTTTCTCCACTGAGGCGTTAACCCAGCTCAATTGGGGCGCAATCGCAGTGGTTCTCCCAGTGCTACCTTAGCTGATACAACGGAACGTAAGGTACCAAAACATGCGAGCCGGGCAAACCCAACTATTGACCCAAGACATGATTCAGAGCCGATGCATATAATGCTATAAGTTCGGGGTGCCGCACTTGTGAAAGTGTTTGGACATATCACACCATGATGCGGGAAACATAAGCCCCTGGTGTGTTTTAACCGTACCAAAGTGTACGGATGCGACATGTCGTAAATGAACATATGTATAAAAAAGAAATGCAATTATAAGCAAAACGGTGCTGCATTGTTTTATTCAAGAAGTGCTGCTATGAATGCAGAACGATACAAATAGTGCGATAAGCAAGGGACGGGACTGTTAAACATGTCCCCCTCTAGGGGTAGGCTGCGGAGTGGTGTATAAAAAATGCTCGTAATGGAGACCACCTGTATATTCGTTGTAGCCTTTATCCTCCCCTGGCTGTTGCATCATGAGTTTGGCAGGTCTGCTACCAGACAGGGCCTCTGACGAACGGAGTCCTGTGGGTAAAAAATAAAAGGAAAAAAGAAAAAAAAGAACGACACAATTGAGAGACCCTGGTGTGGTTGAGCCGCAGTCTGGGCTTATCGTGGTCGTGCCCCTCTCCCCATGCCCATGGTATCTTCAGGGCGTAATGGTGTACGCGAAGGACCTGTTTTGACGTTTTACAGGGGCTGGGATTGGGGCCGCACTGCTACGCGTGCTCGGATCGTGCCAGGTGGTCTTGTTGTAGGTTACTCCGGGCGCGCTTAGCTGTGTTCGGCCGCTTAACGGCCGACTCGAGAATTGCCTTAAGAGGCTGCATTGTACTTCTGCCGCGAGAGCCGCTGTATGTTCCTCCGTTCGGAGAGAATGTTCAGTGTTTCTGTTGACCGTGATGACTCCTCGAGGGCCTGGCATCTTGAGCTTGAGGTATGCATAGTGCGGCACCGCGTTGAACTTTGCAAACGCGGTACATCCGAGCAGGGCATGATAGCCGCTGCGGAACGGAACTATGTCGAAGATTAACTCCTCGCTCCGGAAGTTATCCGGGGATCCGAAGACCACTTCCAGTGTAACTGAGCCTGTACAATTGGCTTCTACACCTGGTATGACGCCTTTAAAGGTCGTCTTGGTAGGTTTAATCCTTGAGGGGTCTATGCCCATTTTGCGCACTGTATCCTGATAAAGCAGGTTCAGGCTGCTGCCGCTGTCCATCAGGACTCTGGTGAGGTGAAATCTGTTGACGATTGGGTCTAGGACCAATGTGGCGAATCCGCCGTGGCGGATGCTGGTGGGGTGGTCCCTTCGGTCAAAAGTGATCGGGCAGGAGGACCATGGATTGAACTTCGGGGCAACTGGCTCCATCGCGTATACATCCCTGAGTGCATGCTTCCGCTCCCTTTTGGGTATGTGCGTTGCGTATATCATGTTCACCGTCCGCACCTGTGGGGGGAAACCCTTCTGTCCTCTATTGTTCGGCGGTCGGGTCTCTTCCTCGTCATCGCTATGCAGCCCCTTGTCATTGTTTTCGGCAATTAACTTGCCCGCCTGCTTGAATACCCAACAATCCCTGTTGGTGTGGTTGGCTGGTTTTTCGGGGGTGTCGTGTATCTGGCACGAGCGGTCGAGTATTCGGTCCAAATTGGACGGACCCGGAGTAGTTCTTTTGAATGTCTTTTTCCGCTGACCGGGTTTAGAGCCTCTGAATCCGGCATTGACCGCCGTATCCTCACTATTGTCGCCGTTGATGCGGCGCTTGTTTTTGTTACGACGCGACCTGCCATTTTGGTCCTTGAAATCCGGACTGCCAGAATTTTTGCTGAGGTTTTTGCTGCGTGCTAGCCAGCTGTCCTCACCCGCGCAGAAGCGGGTCATGAGTGATGTGAGGGCTGCCATGGATTTCGGCTTTTCCTGTCCCAGGTGCCGGGCAAGCCACTCGTCGCGGATGTTATGCTTGAAGGCCGCGAGGGCCTCCGCATCTGGACAGTCGACGATTTGGTTTTTCTTGGTTAAGAACCGTGTCCAGAATTGTCTGGCCGATTCGTCTGGCTACTGAATTATGTGGCTTAGGTCATCAGCATCTGGTGGTCGCACATACGTGCCTTGGAAGTTATCGAGGAATGCGGCTTCCAGGTCTTCCCAACTCCCAATTGACTCTGCTGGCAAGCTGTTAAGCCAATGTCGGGCTGGTCCTTTAAGCTTGAGGGGGAGATATTTGATGGCGTGAAGATCGTCACCGCGGGCCATGTGGATGTGAAGAAGATAGTCTTCGATCCAAACCGCGGGGTCTGTTGTGCCATCGTAAGATTCGATATTCACGGGTTTAAACCCTTCGGGGATTTGATGATCCATTACTTCATCTGTGAAGCATAGTGGGTGTGCGGCGCCTCTGTATTGGGCGATATCACCACGGAGCTCAAAGGAGCTTTGTCTGTTTTGTTCGGCCCGGCCGGACTTACTGTGTCCGGCGCGATGGTTGTCGTCACGTACCGTGGGGCGCCCACGCGATCCATAGATCGATCTTGATTGTCTTGACTTATCCTCCAATATATCTCACAAGTCCGGAGTGTTCCCCTGTGGCCTTGTGCTTTTCGAGTGATGCCGGGGTACGGGTCTAGTGAAGGGCCTAGAGGCCTCTCTGTTGCGACCACGGGGTGGTCGGTCAGCCGTATTGTCTCCTGGTGATGCGGGTTCATACACTTCCTCCTCTAATCGGGGGAGCAGTTTGCATTTAGGGTAGCTTTTGGAGGGGCGTTCGAGCTCATGCTCTTCGGCCGCGAGGACTTCAGTCCATCTGTCGGCTAGCAGATCTTGATCAGCTCTAAGCTGTTGCTGCTTTTTCTTGAGGCTGTTCGCCATGGCCATAAGCCTGTGTTTAAAACGCTCTTGTTTGACCGGATCCTCAGGCACGACGGATTCATCGTCGTCGAGGCTTGCCTCGTTTCCGGAGGGAGGCATATAATCCTCTACCTCTTCTTCTGCCGCTCTCTCATGAGGGCTGGCGTCTCCGTCCTCCTGCGCTGGATCTTGCTGGAGTGGGTTGTCTTCGGCACTGTCCGGTGTATTATTATCTTCGGTGTCGGAATCTTCATTCTTGCTGTGGCGGGATTTAGAGCGGCGCCGCTACCGCCGACGCTTGGGCTGTTTCTTGGAGGGGTCATCCTCCGCTGTTCCTTCGTCATTCCCATCCTTTGGGATATCCACCATGTATATGTCATATGATGAGGTGGCTTTCCAGTGCCCGGTGGGCGCTGGTTCTTGGTCGTCTCCGGCATCGTCGTCCATACCGTCGATGTCTTCGGAGTCGTAGTCTAGCATGTCGGTTAGATCGTCGACAGCGGCTACCAAGTGGGTGGTGGGTGGGCTTTGAATTTCTTCGTCGTCCGCATCCCAACCGTCCTGACCACAGTCCGGCCAGGGCTCTCTTGATAACGAGAGATACTTTAGCAAACTCAAGATGTCGTCGAAAGGTGAGTGTTGAAAGATGTCCGCTGCGGTGAACTCCATGATCGGCGCCCAATCGGATTCGATTGGAGGGGGCGCGGGAGGTTCGGAGTTCGGCGAGGAGTCCGGCAACTCGGAGTCACGAGCTTTATGAGGGACAAGATCAGTATTCGGCTCTATCACCGTAGAGGTTGCAGCCCCCGAGGCGGTGTCTAGCCATCCGTCCTCGATCTGCGCAGCCGTCTCCGAATTGAAGATCGGAGCGGGTTCGAGTGCGGCCTCCAGGGTAATGTCCAGCTGCGGAGCTAAATCATGCTCGCCGTGACAGTGCGGCACGCCCGGCTGTGGCTCGAATCCACCGAGGATCAAGTCCCCGCAGATGTCAGCTGTGAAGTTCAAACTTCCAAATCTGACCTGACGGCCAGGGGCGTAGCTTTCGATCTGCTCCAGACGGCCAAGCGAATTGGCCCGCAGTGCAAAGCCGCCGAATACGAAGATCTGTCCGGGGAGAAAGGTCTCACCCGGGACTACGTCGTTGATGATGGTCGAAGAAGCCATCGAGCCTATCGGTAACGACACAGAGGAACTCTCAATGAAAGCACCAATGTCGGTGTCAAAACCGGCGGATCTCGGGTAGGGGGTCCCGAACTGTGCATCTAGGAGGATGGTAATAGGAGACAAGGGACACGATGTTTTACCCAGGTTCGGGCCCTCTTGATGGAGGTAAAACCCTATGTCCTGCTTGATTAATATTGATGATGTGTGTTACAAGAGTGGACCTACCACGAGATCAAAGAGGCTAAACCCTAGAAGCTAGCCTATGGTATGATTGTTGTTCGTCCTATGGACTAAAGCCATCCGATTTATATAGACACCGGAGAGGGCTAGGGTTACACAGAGTCGGTTACAATGGTAGGAGATCTACATATCCGTATCGCCAAGCTTGCCTTCCACGCCAAGGAAAGTCCCATCCGGACACGGGATGAAGTCTTCAATCTTGTATCTTCATAGTCTTGGAGTCCGGCCGATGACGATAGTTCGGCTATCCGGACACCCCCTAGTCCAGGACTCCCTCACTCACCCTATTCTCTCCTTGAGACAACACCACGAAGGCGTTTCTCAACCACTAGTGGTAGACCTTGGGGTGGTCTCCAAACCCTCACAAACTTTCCGGGGGAAATCACAATGGTCGATTCCTCGCCGGAGCACTCCTACCGCCTAGGAGTCTCCAACCTCCAAGAGTAACAAGAAGCACCACAAAAACAAGGGGGGAATCAACTTTCGCTTTGGTGAATGTGTAGATCAAGAACTTCTCCTTCGCTTCCCAAAAGATCAAGAACTTTGGTTGGCTAGGAAGGGAGATCTCCAAGAAATCGAGGTCTGAAAATGGAGGTGAGAGAAATGGAGTCGTCAAGTCCTTCGTGAGGAAGAAGACGACTATTTATAGGTGGGGATGAAATCTGGCCATTGGAGGTAGATTTCTGCGTAGCCCGGAAGTTCCGGACACAGACGGAAGTTCCGGCCAGGTTCTGGGCTACACAGAGAGTTTGCACCACTCAGTAGTACCCCGGAAGCTGCAGAAACCGGGGACGGAAATTCCGGAGCCCGGAACTTCCGGCCGCCCTGGAAGTTCCGGGCTATGGAAGTTCCGGTCAGGGTCCGGCGAGGTTCCGGGCTACACAGAGAGGTTGCACAAAAGTGCAGTTTCTCTGGGTACCTCGGAAGCTTCCCGGACCCTTCCCGGACATTCCGGTCCCCGGAAGTTTCGGCCGTCCCGGAAGTTCCGGCCTGAACAGAAACTTGGCACTAGGATTTTTAGATCAATGTGAGAAGGTAAGTTGATTCCCCGGATGTTTTTATGATGCACCCCCTCTTAATAGTGCGGATGCCCTAAGGACTCAAGAAATAAGAAAACTTTAAGGCACTCTTCTCTTCTTGAGCGCACCGCTTCCCCTTTTTACAATAAGAGAGGAAATAACCATCCATGCTTCACTTTTAGCTTAATCAGGGCTGTTAACACTTAGAGCATGTGGTTAGAAACACAAATGAAGTTGTCATCAATGTCAAAAATACTTTAGTGCAATGTTGCACTTTCAGCGTGGTGTCGACATCATCCTCTCCACCGTCGCCCATACCCTCGTCCGCACGCGCTGACCTCCGTGATCCACATTGGCTCGCCGTGATGCGCGAGGAGTTTGATGCGTTGCAGCGCAACCGCACGTGGAATCTTGTGCCGCGACCCCCTCACGCCAACGTCATCGGTGGCAAATGGGTGTTTCGCCATAAGACCAACCCGGACGGTTCTCTCGAGCGCTACAAGGCTTGCTGGGTGGTGCGCGGCTTCCGCCAGCGCGCCGGAGTGGACTTCACCGGCACCTCCGCACCGGTTGTTAAACTGTGCACGATTCGTACGGTGCTTCAGCTAGCGGTCTCCCGTGCCTGGCCTGTGCACCAGTTGGATGTCTCCAACGCTTTCTTGCACGACCACCTCACAGAATGGGTCTTCTGCGAGCAGCCGACTGGTTTCGTCGACGCCAAGCATCCCGATAATGTCTGCCTGCTCTCTCGGTCCCTTTATGGACTGAAGCAGGCCCCCAGGGCGTGGTACCAGCGGATGGCTGGGTTCTTACAACAACTTGGTTTTCACACAACCCGCTCCGACGCATCACTGTTCGTCTATCATCAGGGCACTGCTACTGCATACCTGCTACTCTATATGGACGACATTATCCTGACTGCATCCTCGTCCGAGCTTCTTCAGCAGCTCACGGCTCGTCTTCGTGACGAGTTTGCCCTCAAGGATCTGGGAGCGCTGCACTACTTCTTTGGCATCGAGGTCGTCCGACGTGACGACGGGTTCTTTCTGCACCAGCAGAAGTACGCTCATGAGCTTCTTGAGCGCACGGGTATGCTTAATTGCAAAACCGCGTACACGCCTGTTGACACCAAGGCGAAGGTTTCTGCCTTGGAGGGTTCTCCTGCTCCGGATACGGCGTTCTACCGCTCCATCGTCGGCGCCCTGCAGTATCTCACCCTCACTCGGCCTGACTTGTAGTATGCAGTCCAGCAGGTGTGCCTCCACATGCACTCCCCGCGTGATTCTCATTAGACTCTTGTGAAGCGTATTCTTCGGTATATACGCGACACTATGACCATGGGACTCACCCTGACGGCCTCCTCCTCCATAGACATGGTCGCCTACTCCGACGCTGATTGGGCTGGCTGCCCGGACACGCGTCGCTCTACGTGAGGCTATTGTGTCTACCTCGGGCCCTCACTGATATCGTGGTCGTCTAAACGACGACCCACGGCCTCTCGGTCGAGTGCCGAGGCGGAGTATCGGGTAGTGGCTAACGCCGTTGCTGAGTGCTCTTGGCTCCGTCAGCTTCTTCAGGAGTTGCTTTGTGTGGTTCCCAAGGCCATGATCATCTACTGTGACGACGTCTCCGCCGTCTACCTCTCCGCTAACCCCATCCACCATCGCCATACGAAGCATATTGAGATCGACATTCACTTCGTTCGCGAGCAGGTGGCTCTCGGGAAGGTTCGTGTTCTACACGTTCCTACCACACAGCAGTTTGCCGATGTCATGACTAAGGGACTACCGACCTCAGTCTTTGAGGAGTTTTGGTCCAGTCTCTGTGTCTCCGGCGACGCTTCGACTGCGCGGGGGGGGGGGGGGGGGTTGAGTGTACGTTGTACACTGCATATGTATAGGACTAGGGTCTGTATTTATACCTTGTATCTCTCTCTCTCCCCCCTTATGTTTGTATATCTTGGGAGACAAATAGAGGCCGGTCCACGCTGTACCTATACATGTGCACCATGCACACGATCAATGATTATCGATTCGTGCAATCTCATTCTTCCTAACTAACATGGTTGATCGATGTAATACTGGTTAACTCAAGGCTTTGTTAAATCAAAGTCGGGCTAGGTTCGAGTCTCTTCTTGGGTCAGCTGATGTCTTTTCTCTAAAAGGTGTTAAATCAAGGAATTCAATAACTCCCGAACGTTCGGATTTTGAGCATTTCGTTCCGAATGTGTTTACATGGCAACTTTAGTTCATATGGGATGGCAACTTTATTTCATAGGGGATGGCAACTTTGTCCTTTTTCATTTTTTTTGTTAGAAAATTGCCATGTTTCCCTAATCTCACGCAAACTAAACTTGCCATCCAAATCGTTCGGGTTGCCATGCTTAACCCCCGAACGTTCCGGAGTTATCATTACCGTAAATCAAAGTCGGGCTAGGTTCGAGTCTCTTCTTGGGGTCAGCCGATGTCTTTTCTCTAAAAGGAAAACCGAAGCAAACAATGAACCAGCGAAGTATGAATATGGGCTGGTCGAGCCCCGCAGCGCGTAGGAAATCCTTCAGTCGAGACGTACGTGCTTTCCATCTCGTGTTGAGCGAGATATATTTCTCGCAGCTCCCACTTCCCCCGCGGCCTCTTCGGTTGAGTTGGGGTCGTTCGTTCCCACGTCCGATTTATAGAGGACAAACTAACCGCCACCTCTCCCGATCCAGACGGCTGGTGGTTACCTCCACGCCGTGGTACGTGGCTGGCGACGCCATTGATTGTCCCGGCGTCGCCGCTCCCCATTTGCTTTTCCCGGGCCATAGCAGCCCGTCCGGCAGGCCGGCCGGCCGATAGAGCTCCAAAAAGTTGCGGTTGTTCAACCCACCAGCCATAGATCGGTCGCTGGAAAAGTTCTCCAATTTATTTTGGAGGCACGTACACGCGGCACGCGTCGCGTCTCGGTTGGTTTCGTTCCTCTATTAAGCGCGCGCGGCGTTTTAATTTCTTGGCCATCTCCACCGGGCAGAGCAATGGCGTGCTGCGCTGCGGTGGTGGCGGTGGTGCTGGCGGCCGCGGTGGCGGGGGCGCCGGTGGAGGGGCTCGGCGTGAACTGGGGCACCTTGGCCACGCGCCGGCTGCCGCCCAAGGTGATGGCCCGGCTGCTCAAGGACAACGGGTTCAAAAAGGTGAAGATCTTCGACGCCGACGAGGCCACCATGATGGGGCTCGCCGGGACCGGCATCGAGACCATGATCGCCGTGCCCAACGACATGCTCGCCGCCGTGGCCGCCGACTACCGGCGCGCCAAGGAATGGGTCAAGATGAACGTCACTAAGTACGACTACCATGGCGGAGTCAACATCAAGTACGTGCGAGGCTTGCAGTTACTTACTTCGTCGTTTTCATCCGTCTTTCTCGCAACTGATCTGTTCTTGATCCATCAGATTCGTGGCGATCGGGAACGAGCCGTTCCTGACGGCGTACAACGGCACCTACGACAACGTCACCGTGCCGGCGCTCAAGAACATCCAGCGCGCGCTCGACGAGGCCGGCCATGGGTCGGCCATCAAGGCGACTGTCCCCGTGAACGCCGACGTCTACGACTCTCCGGCCAGCAACCCCGTCCCGTCGGCGGGGAAGTTCCGCGACGACGTCGCCGCCATCATCACCGACATGGTCAAATTCCTCAACCACAGCGGCGCGCCCTTCAGCGTCAACATCTACCCGTTCCTCAGCCTCTACGGCAACGACAACTTCCCCATCGACTACGCCTTCTTCGACGGCGCGCCTCCCACGCCCGTGATCGACAACGGCGTCAACTACACCAACGTGTTCGACGCCAACTTCGACACCCTCGTCTCCGCGCTCGACAAGATCGGGTTCGGGAGCATGCCGGTGGTGATCGGCGAGGTCGGCTGGCCCACGGACGGCGACAAGCACGCCACGGTGCCCTACGCCGAGAGGTTCTACAACGGGCTGCTCAAGCGGCTCGCGGCGCGGCAGGGCACGCCCCTGCGGCCGCGCGCCAGCATCGATGTCTACCTCTTCGGGCTCATGGACGAGGACGCCAAGAGCGTGGCCCCCGGCAACTTCGAGCGCCACTGGGGCATCTTCACCTTCGACGGCCGCCCAAAGTTCCCGCTGGACCTCCGCGGCAACGGGCGGCCGGCCATGCCGGCGGGGGCCAGGGGCGTGCAGTACCTGCCGCGGCGGTGGTGCGTGCTCAACCCCAACGCTTCCACCAACGCGACCGCCGTCGCGGAGAACGTGGCCTACGCGTGCTCGCGCGCCGACTGCACGCCCCTCGGCTACGCCTGCAGCTGCGGCGCGCTGGACGCCGCCGGGAACGCCTCCTACGCGTTCAACGCCTACTACCAGGCGCAGGGGCAGGTGCCATTGGCGTGCGACTTCCAGGGCCTCGCCGTCGTCACCGACAAGGACGTGTCACGGCCACCCTGCAACTTCACCGTGCAAGTAGTCGCCGAGTCGCGCGCCACGGCGGTCACCACCAACACCACCGCCGCCGAGTCTATGGCCCCCGACGCGGCCGCGGCGCGGCTGACCGCCGCCGTGATGGCTTTCTTGCTTGTGCTCGTCTCCGCATAAGGGCAAGGAATAAGTGTTTTGTAGATACTGGGTGGCAGTGAAAATGATGTACGTTACCTTAATCAATTGGTTGATGCTCGTGCTAAATTAATTATTACCATAGTACGGTCTCTTCCCTTCACTAGTAAATGTGCACGTGCAACGCACGTCTCAACTAATATTACAATCATATGTGAAAAAGGATATTGTTTGTTATAATTAGTACCCTCAACCCGAACATATGCTACTACCGTACATCCATTTTAAATTATGTATATAATTAAGATCCATTTATACAAATCTGTTAATAGAAACAATATTGATTTATACACCTAAATGAAGCAAGCATTCAGATATGACATTCATTTCCAAAGCAACAGCGGAAGAATTCTTAACTCTCAAGATTGAAGGCTCTGTTGTATTATCAGGGATGTGCCTGCAAACTTCTTTAGTCATCAATCCACAATATATGCATTTCTATTGTAAAATAATTCCTTGCAGGGTACACTTATGTAGCTAACATGCATTTCTACATCACATTATTATTATCAATGATTGCTAACTTCTCTAACTTCCTCTCCATTTCTAGAACATGACACATATGCAGGAGCAGAGAAGAAAACCCAGATGGTTACAGTGGCGAAGAAGATGACAATGACTCAGAGAAGCACCTACAGTGACAGTCGTATGGCCGAGTTTGAGCAGCACCAAGACCATACGCCCCTCAAACATTAATGAAAAACTTGGTCATTATTTTTGTTCTGGCCAACAGGTCAGCCCCACTTGCCCCCTCAAACTTTAATGAAAAACTTGGTCATTATTCTTGCTCCGGCAAACAGGTTAGCCCGACTTACCTTCCCTGCCTCATCACCAAGGTAGATAATAACATAGTAGCATACAAAAACCCGGACATCAGCAAAGCAGGTTGCACACTTTGTAAACTGATGACATCATGATAGTGAAAGGTTATTTTACAGCTAACATGAAGTCAATCACCGTATGCCTTTAAAAAATGCTTTTCAATATACCCAGTTATTACGTGCTTTGTCTGCAGTACCAAATTATCAGTCCAACTAAAAGAACTAACTTAAAATATATGGATGGCATATCAGAACAAGTACTTGCTTGATGAGATACATAAACACAATATTCAAATAACCCGTGAGAGAATTATCTAACCATAAACACAATATTCATCAAATAATTAACTATGCGGCAATAATCCTATTACATTACTGCCCACCAAACTCAGAGAAGTAGTTTAGTTGCATTACTTCTTGCCATGGATTGATAGCAGTAAGGACAACTGATAATCCAAAATAATGAAGTTGGAAAAAACATAAGTTGGGGCATACTGATTTACTGATCTTATGGGTGACTGTATCAGGTCAAATAATGGTGGGCAAGCACTGAGACGTCTGTCTTGTCCGTTGGGTGAACAATTGCAATGGAGAACTAATGTGGGAGGTGTCCTAGAGCAGCATCAACACTGTACTGCAAATAAATTAACCCATCAGAAGTTCTAAAATGACCCAAAGAATCAGAGAATGAGGAAATGGAGAGGGCTACATACATATGTCAAGTTGATACCTGAAACCAGTCATTTGGATCACAAATACTACTCAGTCAGCTTGAACCTAAAATAAGAACCAAGATGAGGGAAGCTGCCGACCTTGAAATAGAAACAATATGAAGATCATGTGTCTCAAAAATCTTGTTTGCACATGGTAGTGAACTACTTATTTACAACAATTTTTCTTTTTTGGTATATATGAGATATTGGGTATCAATTGCTAGCTATCTACACAACACTAACATATGTGAGCCGCTAGATAGAATCAAGTGCAAACAAGATCTGTAGGTAATCACATCTATAATAATTTGGTGGAAAAAATCAAGCCATCGTGATCCCATTGACATGTTAAAACTTGCATCAAAATTCAAACATAGTACAAATATCATTTTGAAAATGAGCATCATAAAATTCAGAAAAAATATTGATCCAATGGATAACTCAAAACACAGAGCAATCATTTGCACACTCAAATATTGATCCAATGGATAACTCAAATATTGATCCAGAGAAGGCACCTACAGTGACAGTCGTATGACCGAGTTTGACCTCACTATTATTATTAATGAGTAAAGATAAGAAGAAAGTCATTTGCACACTCCGCAAATATAAGAAAACTAATGCAGAATATAGTCTTGGTTTGATAGAGCAATCAGTCTTGGTTTGATGTGCTTGGTCAGAAGTAGCAGAGCGGGACTGGAGGACAGCACAACATCCAGGGCAGTGGATAGTTCATCTGCTCAGTCAGAAGGTGCACGTGACGTAGTTGACTGATGGTATTGAGGCTAGAAATATTGAAGGAAGTGATTACAATGAGATGTTAACTGAACCAAATCGGGATCAGAAAAGATATTTTTACCCTAACCAACATGCTATTATCATGTCCTATATAAAAAGTTTCAAATAGTGAATCATTCTCAGCTAAAAACAGTGACCCTCACAATCTGTATCCATTGCATGTAGAGAACTTCCTAATATAAAGATGCAGGCAAACTCACTCACAAATTTCTAATTATAATGCTACCGAATATCAGGAAACAAGACTAAAACCAAAAAATGATTCCATCAATAGCCTCTTCTCCTTTCTTGTGAATCCTGACTATATATAGCTAAAGGAGAAGAATATTGATATGTTGCCAGTCGTATAAAATAGAGCTAATTACTAAAGCTTCTAAAGTAAGGATCAGAGGCCGATGCATGTCTTGACTAATATGAAATGCGCATATCCAAAACAAAACTTTAGAGCCTTTAAGAAATAAGATATGTGAGTATCTGACAAACGCAATAACAGTGAAGGCACAAAACAAAAGAGATAGTTAAAACTCAGATATGGCAAGCTGGCAGTTTTGTCCCTGACCACTATGAAGAGGGCATCTTTGTCCCCTATGAAGAAACAAGTCAGACCTGCATATATATGTCCAATTTTCATACATCTCCAGAGCAAAACAAACAAGATGAAAGATTGTACTTCTGAAATCATCATGTTGCAAAAAGAATAGTGAAATATAATAGCAGATGGTAACACATAGAAGAATGTTTATTACCCCTTCTCTCATGTCCTTGCTGATGACTTTGCCATTTCAAAAATCTTCCTTCAGCCTTCCATTTGACCATACTTCTGAAATCATCATACTGCAAAAAGAAACACCAAATTCAGCAAGCCAAAAGTTCATTTCTTCTATTTTACCAAACTATAAATTCAGAAGTTAGGTCTCAAAAGTTCAGCGAACCAAAAGTTTATTCCAGTCAATTTTTTGTGGGAAATCCTATATCGCTTGGACGCACAAGTCCAGCCATGGATTTGCATTGTCCATCCTATAATACTGTCCATATCTACATCAAGTAGTAGATGTCTTGCTATCTTGTAATTTGCATCTTTAAGTTGGATTAGTTCTCACTTTCATCTAAAAATCAATGCATCTGTCGTCATATAATATGAAATTCACAGAGATTAGCTGATGTATTGTTCTTCAATTCCTTCTCCCACATATTACAATTGGGAATACAAATGACTCCTTGGAAATTCGATGAACAGAAAAAAATGTTGATTGAAGAGAGGAAGCTTCACTATATTACCATGGGCGTGTGACGAACAGCTTGTTGGCCAGGGCTGGACTTCGTCGTCTGCTTGGGCCGACATGGCGGATGCATGAGGAGTGGAGAGAGCCCGCATCCGGCGGAAGCAAGGCAGGTAAGCCAGCAACTGGCGTCGGCCACGCTCCTGGGCAACACAGTCCGTGCCTCAGCGCTGTTGCAGCAAGCATTCGCCGCGCGCCCGCGCCAAGCCGACCGGAACCAGGTGCCCCGTCGTTGACCTCCTTGGGGCTGGCCCTAGCTTCACTCCGGCGCGCCCTCCGGCGGCGGCGGCGAGACATGGAGGAGTTAGGGGATGGAAGGGGTGGTGGCTAGGTTTCTCTCCCGAGACACATGGAGGAGTTGGCCCTAGCTTCGCCCAGGAGCGCACTCCGGCGGCGGCGGTGAGACATGGAGGAGGTAGGGGAGGGAAGGAGTGGCGGCTAGGGTTCTCCCCCGAGACTCATGGAGGCGACGCGGTGGCTGCGATATGGAGAGCCCTTTTGCGTTGACGAAGCGTTGTACGCGGACGCGGCGTGGAATATTCCTCCGCCGGTGGAGTGCGTTCAGCCCTAGTAAATTGCTAATTGCACACATAGCTTGGGATTAGACTAACTGTAACCATTAGATTTTATTTAGTGGGGCTAATCTGACGGTGGTAATTAGGCTGGGTACATCTGCAGGTGGCATTAAGAAAGAATTAGTTTGATTGTTTAATAGTAAGTATAGATATAGATAACCATTAGATTTTATTTAGTGGGGCTAATCTGACGGTGGTAATTAGGCTGGGTACATCTGCGGGTGGCATTAAGAAAGAATTAGTTTGATTGTTTAATAGTAGTATAGATTAGTGGGGCTAATCTGACGGTGGTAATTAGGCTGGGTACATCTGCGGGTGGCATTAAGAAAGAATTAGTTTGATTGTTTAATAGTAGTATAGATAAGCCAGTCAGTCAGTCAGCATCTAATCAGAATAAAAGGTGGGGAGAGCGAGGGAGCGAGAGAGCGAGCCCCGCTGTGCGTCACTCCGACGCCGGCGTCCACCCCTTCGCCGGGCGCCCCTCGGCCCCGGCGTCCCCCTCCCCTCCGTCCCCCCGTGCGTTGGGTGTTCCTCCCCGCCGTGCGCCTCCTCCGACCCCCACGTGTGCCATGGGATCTAGCCCCAGATCCATCACCTCTGCCTTCCAAGGGGAGCGACCGGTCGTCTCCGGCCTCGGCCTCTCGTTCGCGTCGGCGTCTGAGAGCTCGGCCGGGGGCGGGGCCCCTGTTGTTCGGTCGGGGGAGGGGCTCGAGGGCGGCCCATCGCGGCGGATCTCGCCATGGCAGGCTGCACCCTCCTCCAAGAAGACGCTTTGGAAGCGCCGCCTCGAGGAGTGGCCGCCGGCGGAGCTTTCCAGGCGCCCTTCGCCTGATCGCAAGGAGGTCTCGCCGGAGATGCGTGACAGATGCTTCAAGTGCTTGGAGAAGGGCCACTTCCTCAAGGACTGCTCGAACAAGGTGGTGTGCCTTCGTTGCGGTCTGTCCGGCCATGTCGCAAGTCAGTGCAAGAGGCCTCGCAGTCCATCGCCGGTGGAGGAGCTCAGGCATGCCGCCGCTGCTAAGGTTGCTAGAGGCGCTTCGGGCTCTCGTGTGGAGGTGTGTCGGGCTCGTCTTGGCCGCGTCTGTCGGCGCCGAGCGCGCCGCTCCCTCCCTCGCCTCGCCTTCAGGTGCCGCACCGGTGGCGGTCTGGCCTCGCCCGGCGGACCCACGCCTGGTGGTCGCCCCCGATCTGGAGATGGTGCCGGCGGAGCTCTGCGTGGTGAGGCGGTCGAGCGCTATGGTGGAGCTGGAGGGGCGTTGTCGTGGAATTGTCACGTCAGATGTCCTCGTGAAAGGACTTAGTTGTGGAGCCATCGCAACTAGGAAGCTTGAAGGGGTTAATCGGGACAAAGGACACGAGAGGTTTTATACTAGTTCGGCCCCTTACGGTGAAGGTAAGGCCTACGTCTAGTTGCGTTGGTATTGATGTTTCGATGGCCAGGAGTGAGATACGCTATGCCTGGCTCTCGATGAGTTGTTTCTTGCCCTAAGTCGCCCGCAGGTCGTCCCCTTATATACACGGGTTGACGCCCTGCGGCTTACAGAGTCCCGGCCGGCTTATACACAATGTCCGGCTCGGCGACTAGTTAAGTCTACCTTATGATACAAGTATATTACTATGGCGGTTTACTACAACGGGCCTTAAGTCGCCTGTGGGCCTTAAGCTCTTGATGGACCGCCACCTTCATACTTTATTCTTGGGCTTCTCTCTGGTGAATCTTCTTTGCGTAACCCGGCCCCTCCTAGGCGGCTTACACAAATAATTATATCCCCAACATTAGGCCCCAGATTGATTTGAACCTGTTCATGTCAATCCTAAAATACCTTATGAACTGTCCTGCAGTCTCTTGTCTTCCACGAAGAATTTTAACCCGCCGTGACGTCATCATCTGGATCCGGGTTAAATCACCATGACGTCATCTTCAATAAAGCTTATTTTTATTTCGTCATATTTTCAACGGATCTTTGTCTTTACTGACCATCCCGAGAATCGAGGCGCCAGAGCCGTTGGATAATAAATGTTATCTCCTCTTCTTTCGCGCCCTCTCGGTCAGTCTTCCCTTATAAATAGGGCAACCTAGGTCTTTTCCCCAGTCGTCTTCCTCCTCTTGCCTCCTCCCAAGCTCTGCTGCCGCCACTGTCGAACCTCTCGTCTTCACCAACTCAGGCCGCTGCATCAACCTGATTCTGACCAAAGATCGACGGCGAACCTCTGTAGCTCGTCCGCATCCGTGAGTTCCTCTCATTCCCTTTCTCAGATCTGCATTAGGTCCTTGCTGAGTTCATCGGTGTTCATCACTGCCCGACGCCAAACCCTCGCTAGTTCCTTCCAATGCCTTGTTTAGACCGTAAAAACTATGTAGAACTGTTGCGGTGCTTGTTTGTGTTAATATTGCATAAAAATAGATCTCCTTTCCCTTGTCCAGGAACCCTCTTCAAGTGCATGAACTTCTCTACCTCATTTTAGGTCTAGAAAATTTCCTTTCAGAGCAATATTTTGATCCAGCGTAATAACTGTTATCTGTGAAACTTGCTTTTATCACCCGGAAAAACTCTTTTGGTAAATGCCCCGAAATACAACTGTCGAGGTATCCGGCTTAAAGAAACGACACAGAACCTTAATTGCTCCTCATGACCCGGAACAAATTTTGAATTGCACTTGATATTTGTAGCGGCTTAAATATTGTTTGCACAATCATCCTTATATCAGTAGGCCCCTCATTAAGCCGCCACTTTGAATAATTAGGATATTTCTCCCTGGTTAAAATTGAACCGGATCTTCTTGTTTTTCCATAGGCCAATCACTGTGATGTCTCCTAAGGCTACCAAGGCCCCTGTAACTTGCAATTGGGTTCCATCTATAGTTACCAATAGCAAACTAGCTGAGTTTGTGAAGTCTGGGCATCTGCCAAAAAAGGATGTTATGTCTTACCGTGCCCCTGACCCGTCTGAAGAAAAGCCTCATCCCAAAGCAGGGGAAGTAATAATTTTTACGGATCATATGAGCCGTGGATTTGCTCCTCCCGGCTCAAAATTCTTCAGAGAGATTTTAAATTTCTTTGACCTTAGACCTCAAGACATCGGACCCAATTCCGTGTCAAATATTTGCAATTTTCAAGTCTTCTGCGAGGTGTACCTGGGAGAGGAGCCAAGTCTGCTTTTGTTCAGGGAACTTCTTTACATGAACCGGCAAAATGAACGTGCCAACGGGCCCAGTCTTGAGCTTGGCGGCATCTCAATCCAGCGACGGAGAGATTGTCTTTTCCCTTATGCCGAGTTACCGAGCCACCCAAAATCTTGGAACCAGACGTGGTTCTACTGCCAGGACACTTCTCCGGCTGATGAAAAACCTCTGCCCGGCTTTCGCGCCCTGCGCCTTGAGTCTAACCATCCGCTACCAGACAAGCTGACAACCCTTGAACGCGTGCCTCTCAATTCCACCATCAAGAAGATTAAAGCTCTCTTGGGAAATGGTTTAAACGGCATCGATCTGGTCCGAGTCTGGGTCACTTGGCGTATACTTCCATTAAGCCGCCATCCCGGCTTAATGTGTACTTATACTGGAGAAAAGAATGATCCACTACACCATAGCCCTGATGACTTACCAGATGACATGGTGGATGCTACAACCCAGTCACTGCTGAAGGAGGGCACTGTGACGAGCAACGCCTTCGGCTTACTTCCATTTTGTAAGAACTAGTAGGGTGGCCCGCGCATTTGCGCGGCTAGATATTTTATGTTATTATCTTGCTCATTTTTTTACATATTTACTATTTTCAAGTTTATGTGTTGTTGTACTATTATGAGATTGGGATTTTAAATTTGACACTCGCATCATGCTGAACTTGTTTTGGTATTGATGTTAGTGTGTCACAATGAAAATCTGAAGGTCCGTAGTCTGCCATGCTAAATCACAACTTACTAATATACATCATTCTCTTATAGAATCCTCACCGGCATGTGCCTAAAGTTTATTGCCTCTTCACATCTTGACTTGTCCATCAACAGTAATGTTAATTTATGGCTTGCTTACTCTCGACGGGTGTTACATTAACACTGATTCTCCTTCAATACATAGTCATTCACAATATACTAACTCAATGTCATTTGCTGTATCATGAAATCAATTTTTTCATACTCTATAACTTAATTTAGAACTACTGACATATGTGTGTTGTTCAACGTTATTCATAATATTAAAGCTATACAATATTAAAGTTATACAATATGAAACTTGAATTCATGATAGATCTAATGATACTGATTTGGTATTTCAAATGTTGTTATTTTCCCTATAAACCTGGCCCTACTCTACAAAGATTGACTTATGACAAAGGTTATATGCAAAGTAAAGAGAATAGAAGGATTACATTTTTTTTGAACTGACCAGCGATTGCTGGTTTTCATTAGCTTAGCAGAAGAGAGCGACAAATTGTTCGATAAAGTGATCAGTGGAGTGAGGGAAAAACAGAGAGAGAAACAGGGGGAGATGCCACAGGCCGATATCTCTAAACATTTGTGCCCGCAATCCTCCATTGCTCCATGTCGGAGCGGCAGCAGCTGAGGATGTTGTCCGTGCTTGGTAGCTTTCCTTTGAAGACGTAATTGTTCCTCTCGATCCAGATTCGCCAGCTGATGAGTGCGATCATGGATTTGACGCCTTTCCGGGCTGCTGTGGCATAAAGAGAAATAGAAGCATTACATGTTGGGAATGCATTTAATTTTACTTGCCAAATTTCAAAAAATTTAACTTTATAATTAAGTTTAATCAAAATAATGAGAGTGCAACTTAGAGCACAAATATCCCGAAAGTTGTGACTTCGAGAAGTAATGTGTAAGCATATCATTTATTTTGTGGGAAGTGTGCATTCTACTTGGAAGTATGTGATGTACTCGTACTAAAATTATATTTAATATTTACCTTGTAGTTATGTACCTTGGTTTGTGTAGTTTTTCATTGCTTGGCATAGACATGCCTTTTTCCTATCAACTGCTTGGGTCCTAACTGATGCATGTATAGTAGTCTAAAAAAATAAACTGATATATTAGATTCAAGATAGATCCCCATCTCGTGGCCTTACGATATCATCCTTGATTGCAATGTCGCTGTACCAACTTATCATAGACCTTGTCGCCGACCCGCTAGATCGATATTGTCATGGATTTTTGTTGTAAACCTTATCATAAACTCATGGCATCTATGTGTATTCATCAGCTTCGTATGGGCGATATCACAATTTTCACTTGGGTTCATTAGAGACTTTATATGCTAGACAGTTGCAGGCGATGTGTCATATCTAGATCCACTCAATGGCCATTGAGCATGCATGGCTTCTTGATGTTGTACACGTAGCCTTTCAAGCGTGTGTATGCTCTTGTTGGGAAGCCACACTACCAAGCGTCTAGATGATCTACGACTTTTCTGTCGTGCATAACTTGCAGACGTGATTGCTGAGGCTGCCGCATGCCATGGTTAATGTGCAACAGAAACATGAACCATTGATTATCTTGGCAAAAATCGAGAGAGATTTTTTCTTGAGATGAAGGTGAATACTTGTATTGTTCAGACTTCAATTTGCAACTCATCCTAATGTGTATGCTGCTCTCGAGAGAATGCTGGATATGCTAGGTTGGCAGGCACATGGACGTATATGTTGGCACTCGCTTGTAGGTTGGATTCTCTAGGCATCTGGCGCATATCCTGCTCTCATGAATACCCTGGGCCTCCGTACGTATGCAATTCTCATAGTACTATATATGGAAAAAATGCATGTGCGACAGGGCTAACAAAATAAATATATGTCGTGTATTTAGAAGAATTTCAATCGACCAAAATATATAGTGCTAATTATATTACCACATACATATATATTGAGGTTTTGGACAGAATTTCAAGTATCCTAGCTACATGTCTCCTTAAAGATCACCTTTTTTTTCTTTGCTTCTACAGAACTCTGTAAAAATCATTTTGGAATGGTTTCTTATACGTAATAGTATAAATTACAAATATCCGTCGTCCCAAATTACTTTTACTTGTAGCAAGGTGCCTTCCAACCAAAATTAAAAACATATTATTACTGAAGTAAATTTGAGGTAAATAATGCAAGTAGAAATACCTTCATGCGTGAACTGGTAGTAGGTTTCTACCGAATAAAAACTGAACTCCATATACGTCAAAGACAATTTATATGTGACATGCAACGTAAGAAAAAAAATAACACCAAATTCATACGGGTAAGCAAATTAATTTTGAATCTTGTATGACATCATTTATCTGTATGTAAAATTTGCAATAAAAATAAATAGACCATGGCCAGAATGCTTACCTCGTCGATGACTGCAAGAGATTCTTTGTCCTGTTCCATTGTGAGACCAGACAGTATTGATCTTTATAGTGCAGAATACGACTATAATCAACTGGTTTGGTTGCACGACTGATGAAAGCATAAGGAGAGACATATTTTTGCAGCTACACGGTGATGTGCTACCACTACTGCACATTCTCAGTTACCAAAAGCCGCCATCGACTCTAGCAAGCCAGCCGTAGCAATGATGTGCTTCCTTTCCCTTTGGCAGCAGAAGTTGTTTTCTTGCTTCCATTACATACAGTCAGTCGTGGCATCTTGCTTGAGGATCTCTTGGCAGTGGTGGAAGCCCCAAGGAAGCAGGAGGAGGGAAGAGGACTTGGCCAAGCCGCCACTGGCAATCTAAATCAACCGCCTTTTCTTTCTTGCTAGGAAAATACTGGTTGTATGGATACGGTGGTAAAATTTTCTTCTCCTGTGGCACGATGGGCTATGGCAGGATTTGCTACCTGTGCCGCCTGCATCTAGGCGAAGCAGCACGCTGTTGCCAGGATGGCTCTGGTGATGGCGACGGCAAGACTGTGTCAGATTGGGCGCCATCGCATTTATCGGCAACACACGGCAGCTGCGACGGCCATGTAATTAAACCGGCAGCGTCATCGGAATTATTCTCGGCAGCAAGGAGCCGCTAAGAGGAGCGGCTAGGGTTTCATCGGGAGCGGCTATGTAGAGATAGGCCAGCGATTGTGGAGTCCGTATCTTTCTCAGTTTTTCTTTTTGAGAACGTATCCTCTCAGCTTGCATGGGCGTGATCAACCTGTTCGTATGTTCCGTGTCTATGTGCTATAGATTGGACCTTCCTTTTTTTTTTGAGGAAATAGATTGGACCTTCCTTAGTTGGGTCTCCGTCTGAACTTTTTAATAAAAAAAAGCCTTATATGAGTTGAACCAAAGACATGTGTATGTTCCGGTCCGTGTGCTATAGATTGGACCTTCCTTTGTTGGGTGACGGTCTGGATTTTTTAATAGAAAAAGGCTAATATGCTTTGAAGAAATTACATGTGCTACACGATATCATGACAACATGACGTGTCAAACTCTTTGTAAAATAATTATATGTAACGCTACATCTTTTAAATCTCAGGCGTTAATATTTATAATTTACGGTCGAGATAATTTAATCTATGTGGATCAACGTGATGGCTTGTTTGACTTCTGTTTTATGTATATAATAGATAACCCGGCCCGTGCGGTAAGTTATCAATCGTAACAAATGTTTACGGATATATTATACCTTTCTTGATACTCATAATTCTTTAACTTTTTCCACAGGCCGGTGATGACTTCTGGAAAGCTAAATATGACCATGAAGCTGCCAAACAGGCTAGGACGACCAAGAAAGCTAAAAGGAAAGCCGTCAAGGTAGGAACCTCAAAGAAGAAGAAACCCAGTGCCTCCGGCATACTCAGATTGGAGGATAGCTCTTCGGATGAGGAAGATGTAATCTTTAAATTTTCTTAAGTCCCTTCTTATCACATGTCTGATATTTTATCCCTTCAGGAGGATACGGGAAACAGTCGAGCAGCCATTGAAGAGGTAACTATAATCTCCTCCGACTCAGAGCCTTTGCCATAGCAAAAGATCCGAAGGGTGACCCGGAAAGTAAGATTTTCACATGCACTTGCTTATCAAGATCCTCAATTTCTTTTGAAGCAATAACAACTTGAGAGCCGGAGGCAGACCCGGAACAACAAGGATGCAGAACTCTCCTCCGTCTTACCTGACGTAACCAGGAAGTGTCGGACTGAGGTTATCTCCGATTTACGTTCTGTTTTACCTTTAGCGGGCTTAATTCGTCATCCTCTCAATTCGTCCGACTCCAATTATCAGGATACTTCTCCTTCTTCCGGTGAATCCATGCAGTCAAACATGCCGACTTTCAAAACTGCTCCCGGGTAATGTAACCTTATGCACTTTTACTTTACCCATGGTTGCGTATTCATCCTTCTACTTTTGTTAACAGCATGCAAGTGAAGCCCAATAAACGGGCAAAGAAGAACAAGCCATCCGAAGAGCCGGTCGTAGCTGAACCGGTGATTAATGCATCTGCTCCAGACAACTCTGCCCATCAGCCACCGCCAGATCCGGCTTTTGATATTCCAATGCCAACTTCTGATCACATGCCGAAGATACTCTCCACACAAGTGACCCGGAAACTGCTAGCCCGATCAAAACAAATGAACCGGAAGTTCAGATTGTGAAGTCTCAGTTTGTTGAACCAGGACAGCCTACCGTCCTTGCCAAATGTAGCGCCAAGGAAGAATTTGCCCAACGTCGACAGGCCAAGCAGGACATTACTGATTATACTCACTTAAGCATTGGTGATATAGTCTCGGGCTATCTGAATCAAGTGCATAATAGCCGTGACCTGGAAATTGACATGGTGAAACAAATACAACACAAATCTGAGGTATTACTTATACTGTTTACCTGAGTCTTACATACTGTACCAGTCCCCAAGTCTATTGCTTATTGAACAAATATGCTGCAGACTTTAGAAATCTACTATACCTGTTAACTTATCCGGCTCAAGAAGAATTTACTTAACCCGGTTATAACATAAGGCTTTTAAATTTGCAACATACATTAGCCTCCAAGTGTCAAGTATCTTTACTTGTAAGGTGCTTGAGACTTTAATATATGTGACCCGGTAATATAAGGTAAAAAAATTCTTCAGCATACATTAGCCCCCAAGTGTCAAGTATCTTTACTTGTAAGGTGCTTGAGACTTTAATGTTACCTTATAATCCTTACCATAACCTGGTGTTAATGCAGGCTGCCATAAGTCAGTTTGAATCAGAGCTTGCGGTCCTGAAGAGTCGTCTGAAAACTCAAGAACTTGAGACACATAAGGCTAACTCCAAATTCGAATTCAGTGTCTTTGAAAATGAGAAACTAAAAAAGAATTTGAGTCGGAGAAGAAAACTTGGGCTGATGAGAAGGCTTCCCTGGTAACTCGGGCCGAAACAGCCGAAGCATCTCTTGCAGAAACAACATCCGAGCTGACCGACTTAAAACAACAAATATCTTAAATGGTCTCAGCCATCTTCGGTAAGTTATGTAAAACAGATTTAAACATTGCAGCCTTATAATGACTATTGCATTAATGACCTCCGGCTGACGGTTATGTTTATGCACTTACAGGCCCTAGGAGTACCAATCTGAAGCAAAACATGCAGATCAAGCTCAAAGCAGTTTATACCTTAGTGGAACAGCTGTACACCGGGTCACAACGCGCTTTGGCCGTTGTAGCCTTATCAACTCCACATCCCCGCCTTCTGCAAGACGTTTTGAAGAGCCTCGCCTTTCTTCCTCAGCGGATCCAAGACTTAAGGCGGGCGTCCTCAAGAGCCGATGCAGTGGCCGCATTGAGCCGGGCGAAAGCATGGCTCCCAGAACTAGACCCGGCCGACCTTGCCCTTGGGTACCCAAGTCTGAAGGAAGATGGCACTACATTTGATGACCATGATTTCACCGTCTGCGTCAGAGCCATACGTCCGGTGGAAACCCTTATTGGAAACGACACTGACCTTAGCAAGTATGCGTCGGCTTATGACAGTGAAAACCGGAGAATCCCAAACGCTCCATATGATCAAATCAGTCTGATCCCTCCAATTCGTAAGCATACTTTTGCTCCTGAAGTAGATTCGGCCGGTTTAATAGATGATGAAGCTGAGTTTGAAGCTTTGAGCGGCATTGATTGGGCCTCATCAACTTTCCAGGACAAAACAGCCGACGGAGAAGCAGAGAAGGATAACCCGGAGCCCTCAAGCCCGCCGAAGGAATGAATCGCCAGGTGTTTGGCCAAAAAATAATGCTTCATCAATTCAGACTCGGGGAGTCTTGTAATAGGGTAGAAAGAACTCCCAATGCTCATCATGCCTTCGTGCATGCTCTTACCGCTTAACACTTTCCGTAAGCCGCCATGGCTGTATATTTCTGGCTTTATTTCTTTGGCGTTTTAAATTTTGCTTGCCTTATTCTGCACGGAAAGTATTGATAACCCGGACACAAACCAACCGTTTGATATACAGGCTGGTTTATGATCATATTTTGTTAAACCTAAGCATAATAGCATACATGCGATCCTTGGATAATCTTTCTGGCTCATATGACGTTCACCCGGCACTTAATGACCTGGGGCGATGAATATTAAACCGACAAGACAAAAAACATCTCATAATGCTTTCCACAAGGTTTCACGATAATCAAAATACTTTACAGGCTTCTGATTCGGATACGATCAGTAAACCGTTCCAAAGGGGTTAAGCTAAGATTCGGATACGATCATATAGCCCCCAGTGGCTTGGCGATGCCGATCAAGTGGGTATCGACAGCTATGTTCTCTTTGGTTCAAATACGACCTATGTTTGAACAGGAAGCCCCCAAGTGACCAGAAGATTTGTTTAATGACGCTGATTCGTATACGATCCATGTCAGACCTAAAGGGGTTAAGCTGTGATTCAAATATGATCAGGAATCCCCCAAGTAGGCTTGGCAAGTATGCCGATCAAGTGGGTATCGACAGCTATGTTCTCTTTGGTTCGGATACGACCTATGTTTGAACAGGAAGCCCCCAAATGACCATGGCTAGATTCAGATATGATCATAAGCCGGACCAAAGGTAAAGCCGGATTCAGATATGATCCGGTCCCTATTGGTTGTTTCCACCACCTGTCAAAAAGACATATACACTTTTTTGAGGGTGAAAAAAGGACAGAGGTCCTGCTTTATTACTTTATATAATATGTACATTGTCAAAAAGTATATACATCTAAAGAGCCGGTGGCTTAAGTATAATAAGGCCGAAGATGGGCTATATTCCACGGCCGGCGGGTCTCCTCCTCCGATTTACCTGAGTCTTTGTGCTCTTGAATATCAATGAGGTAGTATGACCCGTTGTGCAGATTCTTGCTGACCACAAAGGGTCCTTCCCAAGGAGGGGATAGCTTGTGCATATCGGACTGATCTTGGATGAGCCGGAGCACTAAATCGCCATCCTGAAATGTTCTACTTCTGACCCGGCGGCTGTGATAGCGATGAAGGTCTTGCTGGTAAATCACCGAGCGGGCTATTGCCAAGTCTCGCTCCTCATCCAACAAGTCCAGAGCCTCCTGTCAAGCCTTCTCGTTATCAGCCTCAACATAAGCCGCCACACGGGGCGAATCGTGCCGGATATCACTTGGCAGAACTGCCTCTGCTCCATAAACCTTGAAAAAAGACGTGTAACCCGTTGATCTGTTAGGCGTAGTGTTGATGCTCCACAGCACAGAGGGCAACTCTTCCACCCAACAACCCGGAGTCCGCTGTAAAGGGACCAAAAGTCGTGGTTTGATAACCCTTAAGATCTCCTGATTAGCTCTTTCTGCTTGACCATTGGATTGAGGATGAGCAACAGCCGAAACATCAAGCCGGATATGTTCCCGTTGACAGAACTCCTCCATGGCACCCTTGGAGAGATTAGTGCCATTATCAGTTATGATGCTATGTGGAAAACCAAAACGAAAGATCACCTTTTTGATGAACTGAACTGCTGTGGCCGCATCACACTGACTGACCGGCTCTGCCTCAATCCACTTTGTAAATTTATCCACTGCCACCAGGAGGTGTGTATTTTTATCCTTAGACCTTTTAAAAGGTCCCACCATGTCAAGCCCCCAGTCTGCAAACGGCCAAGTAATTGGAATCATTCTCAATTCCTGAGCCGGCACATGATCTCGTCGTGAGAATTTTTGACATCCGTCACATTTGCTAACAAGATCTTCTGCATCTGCATGAGCCGTCAGCCAATAAAAACCATGACGGAAAGCCTTGGCCACCAGAGATTTTGAACCGGCATGATGACCACAATCTCCTTCATGGATTTCTCGAAGTATCTCTTGACCCTCTGCAGGCGAAACACAACGCTGGAACGCCCCTGTGGCACTGAGATGATGTAACTCGCCGTTAACAATTGTCATGGATTTGGACCGCATGACAATTTGTCTCACCAAGGTCTCATCCTCAGGCAGCTCTCCCCGGGTCATATAAGCCAAATATGGCAATGTCCAATCCGGGATGACGTGAAGTGCAGCCACCAACTGTGCCTCCGGGTCTGGCACTGCAAGCTCCTCCTCTATAGGTACCTTGACAGAAGGATTATGTAAAACGCCAAGAAAGGTGTTAGGTGGCACCGGCTTGTGCTGAGAGCCCAACCGGCTTAAAGCATCAGCCGCCTCATTCTTCCTTCTGTCAATGTGCTCCACCCGATACCCTTTGAAGTACCCAGCTACGACATCGACTTCTCGGCGATAAGCCGCCATAAGGGGATCCTTAGAATCCCATGTGCCTGAGACCTGTTGAGCCACGAGGTCTGAGTCTCCCAAGCACCTTACCCGGCTTAAGTTCATCTCCTTAGCCATCCGGAGACCATGGAGCAAGGCCTCGTATTCAGCTGCATTGTTAGTACAAGGAAACATGAGCCGAAGCACATAACGAAATTTATCACCTCGAGGGGAAGTTAAGACAACTCCAGCCCCTGATCCTTCTAACTGCCTGGACAAAGTGAATAGTCCAATACGTATTGTCCGGCTTCTCCTCAGGTGCCTGCAACTCTATCCAATCATTGATAAAATCCACCAAGGCCTGAGATTTGATGGCAGTACGGGGCATATACTTTAAACCATAAGGCCCAAGCTCAATGGCCCACTTGGCGATTCGTCCTGTGGCTTCCCTGTTCTGAATGATATCTCCCAGAGGGGCTGAACTTACCACCATTATAGGATGACTTTGAAAGTACTGCTTCAGCTTCCGGTTTGCCATGAACACACCGTAAACAAGCTTCTGCCAATGTGGATACCTGTGCTTAGACTCAATGAGTACCTCGCTGATGTAGTAAACCGGCCGTTGAACCGGATGCTCCTTGCCTGCTTCCTTACGCTCCACCACGATGGAAACACTGACGGCCCGTGAGTTAGCAGCCACATATAGCAATAGCGGCTCTTTATCAATGGGAGCTGCAAGAACCGGTGGCTCAGATAACTGTCTCTTTAAATCTTCAAAGGCGGTGTTAGCAGGATCGCTCCAGACAAAAGTGTCTGTTTTCTTCATCATCTCATATAGTGGTAAGGCCTTCTCCCCTAACCGGCTTATGAACCGGCTTAAAGCAGCAACCCGTCCTGCCAGGCGCTGAACATCATTGGTACATGCCGGCTTAGCCAGAGAGGTAATCGCCGTGATCTTCTCCGGATTAGCTTCAATGCCTCTATTTGACACCAGAAAGCCCAAGAGCTTGCCCGCAGGTACACCAAACACACACTTGGCCGGGTTAAGCATCATCTTGTAAACCCGGAGATTGTTAAAGGTCTCTCTCAAGTCGGATATTAAAGTCTCCTTTTCTCTGGAGTTCACCACGATGTCATCCACATAAGCATGAACATTGCGCCCGATTTGATCGTGCAAACAGTTCTGCACACATCGCTGATAAGTTTCCTGGGCACTCTTGAGCCCAAACGGCATAGATACATAACAGAAGGCCCCAAACGGAGTGATAAAAGTTGTCTTCTCCTGGTCCTTAACTGCCATCTTGATCTGATGATAACCAGAGTAAGCATCCAAAAAGCTCAAACGTTCACAACCCGTCGTAGCATCAATGATTTGATCAATACGGGGGAGAGCAAAGGGATCAGCCGGACAAGCCTTGTTTAAGTCCGTGTAATCCACACACATCCGCCAAGTGCCGTTCTTCTTGAGCACCAGCACCGGGTTAGCTAGCCACTCCAGATGGAAAACTTCAACAATAAACCCGGCCGCTAAGAGCCGGGCCACCTCTTCCCCAATAGCTGTCCGTCTCTCTTCGTTGAATCGTCGGAGAAACTGCCTGACCGGCTTATACTTCGGATCAATATTGAGAGTGTGCTCAGCGAGTTCCCTCGGTACACCCGGCATGTCAGAAGGTTTCCATGCAAAGATGTCCTGGTTCTCACGGATGAACTCGATGAGCGTGCTTTCCTATTTAGGATCCAAATTGGCACTGATACTGAACTGTTTAGAGGCGTCTCCCAGGGTGAAGTCAACAAGCTTTGTCTCAGCAGCCGATTTAAACTTCAACGCCGGGTCATGCTCAGTAGTTGGTTTCTTGAGGGAGGTCATATCCGCTGGGTCAACATTGTCTTGATAAAATTTGAGCTCCTCCGCGGCACAGGCCGTCTCATCATAAGTCGCGTCGCCTTCTTCACATTCCAAAGCCACCTTTCGACTCCCATGCACGGTGATGGTGCCCTTGTAACCCGGCATCTTGAGCTGTAAGTAAACGTAACACGGCCGTGCCATGAATTTAGCATAAGACGGTCGCCCAAATAGAGCGTGATATGGACTCCTGATTTTGACCACCTCAAACGTCAGCTTCTCAGCCCTGGAGTCATACTCATCTCCAAAGGCCACCTCTAATTCAATCTTACCAACTGGGTAAGCCGACTTGCCTGGAACCACCCCGTGGAAAATAGTGTTGGATGTTCTCAGATTCTTCTCAGTCAACCCCATACGCTGGAAGGTCTCATAATAGAGTATATTGATGCTGCTACCTCCATCCATGAGTACCTTAGTGAATTTATATCCACCAACCTAAGGTGCTACCACCAAGGCTAACTGACCCGGATTATCAACGCGTGGAGGGTGATCCTCTCTGCTCCAAATGATGGGTTGCTCTGACCATCTCAAATAACGAGGAACTGCCGGCTCAACCGAATTTACAGCCCTCTTACAAACCCTCTGGTCACGTTTGCATAAGCTGGTGGTAAACACATGGTACTGCCCACCGCTCATCTGTTTCGGTTGGCTCTGGTAACCCGACTGCTGCTGCTGCTGTCCTCCCTGACCAGATTGCTGCTGATTATTTCCACCCGGCTATCCCTGAAAACCGGAATTTGAACCGCCGCCCGGGCCATGAAAGCCGCCAGCCCCTGAACTGCCACTAGATCCGTGACCACCATCAAAGATATTGGAATTTTTAAACGCCTTCATGATCGCACAATCTTTCCACAAGTGCGTAGCAGGGTGCTCCCGGGTGCCGTGTTTCGGACAGGGCTCGTTGAGTAGCTGCTCAAGAGATGGACCTGACCCGCCGGTTCGAGGCCACTTACCCTTACGTCTCTGATTGTTACCCTGTGTACTAGCGTTAGCCACAAGCTCCGGGGTGCCGTCCTCCTTACGCTTATTGCCGCTTTGATTCCCTGTGTTGTGTTGTTGACCCTTTCCATTACCGTTCCTTTTACCCTTCCCTGTCTTCTCATCGTCAGACGCGGGGTCCTTGGTATTATCAGAATCGGCATATTTGACTAAAGCCGCCATCAGCGTTCCCATATCGGTGCAGTCATGCTTAAGGCGGCCCAATTTCTGCCTCAGCGGTTCAAAGTTGCAATTCTTCTCCAACATGAGGACTGCAGAGCCGGCATCCATCTTATCAGATGAGTGAATTATCTCCTTGACTCGGCGTACCCAATGTTTGGTGGATTCACCCTCTCCCTGCTTACAACTCGTCAAGTCCACGATCAACATAGATTGCTTACAGGTATCCTTGAAGTTCTGGATGAAACGGGCCTTTAAATCCTCCCACGAACCAATGGAATTAGGTGGTAAGCCTTTTAGCCAAGACCGGGCCGTTCCATCTAACATCATGGTGAAGTATTTGGCCATTGCCGCGTCACTGACCTCCAACAGCTCCATGGCCATCTCATAACTCTCAATCCACGCTCCGGGCTGTAAGTCAGCCGTGTAATTCGGCACCTTTCGAGGTCCCTTGAAGTCCTTAGGCAGGCGCACGTTGCGTAAAGCCGGTCTCAAACAAGGAACTCCACCGGTTCTGGTGGCTACTCCCATCTCAAAAGAGGTCGTTGGATACTCTGGGATATACCGGTGAGCCGCCAGCTGAGCCGCCTGTTGAGCCACCCGCTCGTTCTCCTGACGTACTCGGTCTTGCACCGGGTTATAGCCACCATGCTAGTTATGGCGTTGGGCGTTGCTTGATAACGCTTCGGACTCCATGTGCCTGCTGTAATTTGGGCTCCGGTTTTGATGAGGCGGTGCTAACCAAGGCGGAGGGGTTGAATGAATCCTATCCCGGCTGTAAGAATAGGTCTCCTGCTGAGCCAGGGCCGTCTGGACAAGTTCCCGGATCCTCCGGGTCTCCACTCCTGTTGGATCATCACCGTCCACTGGAAGAGCAGCCAGGCGCGCTGACGCCGCAATTAAATTTTCCATGGGGTTGGAAAAGTGACCCTCCGGTACCGGCACATAACGCGGCGGCGCCATGCTCATACGAGGAGGTGGCATCTCCCGATGCTGAGCCGGTCCTCCCACTCTGGATGTCATTGATTAGCATCGGGCGGGTTACTTGGCCCGGCTCCGGGTGTAGCAAAAAGAACCCTAGGGTCATAATTCAGAGGCAACCGGGATTGGGTCTTCTGGTGTCTCCTCCTCATTACCTCATTGGATGTGTTTAAACTCATCGTGAGGTGGTAAACCTCTGACTGCAACCACTGTGCGTGGGCGTCAAGAGCCGCCCGCTCCGTAGCTAGCCTAGTATCCTCAGCTGCTAAGGCCTCCTTGGCCTGAGCTATCTCCTCACGTACCCGTGCTACCTCCGCGTCATGCTCATCTTTGTTTGCAGGGATAACCGTGGCGGTTAACAAGGTCGTAAGCTTGTCCATGAGGTCTATCAGTACTTGAGCCGGCGGGCGCACAGGGCCTCCTGCCCCGGCTGCTCCTAACCCGGAAGTATTTGCAGCCGCGGCTGTAGAGTTTTGTCCGGGTTGAGTCCCAGCCATAAAAACTCCTGCCCAATTTGGCGACTCACAGAGGTCCAGAATACTAAGGCCATCAGAACAACCCCCGAGCGCACCGTCTTGAACTTGATACAAAGAATCTGTTGAACTGGTGGACGAATCACCGTCAGAGCGGATGGCTGTCTCACCACCATCTTCAGGATCTTTAGAAAGTTCTTCTCCATGGACGCAGCCCACAAAGACACGCTTCATGCCGGGTTGAACTCGGGCGGGTTTCGCACGCTAAGCCATCTCGACGAGGTCGGTGTAGTTGTCCGGCTCAGGCCCCGGCTCACTGATCCGGTTGATGAAGACGTGGATCCCTCCAAAGGGGACCCGGTACCCGTACTCAATTGAGCCGGCGTCGGGGCCCCAGCCTTCGTCGTTGATGTAGGTCTTGCCGCGATGACTCTTGGTCATCCGGCCCACTACGTATCCCTTGAGCCCTTCGAAGTTGCCCTTCAAGAACTCAAATCCACCGTGCGCTGGCCCCACGGTGGGCGCCAACTATCGTGGAATTGTCACGTCAGATGTCCTCGTGAAAGGACTTAGTTGTGGAGCCATCGCAACTAGGAAGCTTGAAGGGGTTAATCGGGACAAAGGACACGAGAGGTTTTATACTAGTTCGGCCCCTTACGGTGAAGGTAAGGCCTACGTCTAGTTGGGTTGGTATTGATGTTTCGATGACCAGTGAGCGAGATACGCTATGCCTGGCTCTCGATGAGTTGTTTCTTGCCCTAAGTCGCCCGCAGGTCGTCCCCTTATATACACGGGTTGACGCCCTGCGGCTTACAGAGTCCCGGCTGGCTTATACACAATGTCTGGCACGGCGACTAGTTAAGTCTACCTTATGATACAAGTACATTACTATGGCGGTTTACTACAATGGGCCTTAAGTCGCCTGTGGGCCTTATGCTCTTGATAGACCGCCACCTTCATACTTTAGTCTTGGGCTTCTCTCCGGTGAATCTTCTTTGCATAACCCGGCCCCTCCTGGGCGGCTTACACAAATAGTTATATCCCCAACAGGCGTCTTCAGAACGCCATGGTGGTGTACGCTGGCGGAGACAGGCTTGAGCTCTCGCCGGAGATGGTTCTTCAGGCGCTGCAAGAGAAGAGGGGCATCTTGCCGGACAGGGTGTCAGTTCATAGGTTCTTGTCGGAGGATTTTTTGGTGGTGTTTGCCAGGCAGGAGGATCGGAGCAGAGTGGGTTCGCAGCCAGTGATAGAGCACAGGGGAATCCGGTTTGTGTTCAGGAGGTGGATTCGGTAGAACCAGGCGGTGTTCGCCGCGCTCCAGACCAGGGTCAGCCTGGAGCTGGAAGGCATCCCCGCACACGCTTGGGAGCTTGATGTGGTGGAAAGACTAGTGGGAGGTTCATGTTTCATCGAGTCAATTGTGCCAGAGACATCGTCGCGGTCGGACCTTGCCTCTTTCAAGTTGCTGGCTTGGACTGCGAATCCGGAGATGATCCCCACACGAAAATGGTTGGCAGTGCCTGAGCCGGAGGAGCATCAGGAGGTTTTCCAGCCGAAGACTTTGCAGTACCGTGTGCTGATTCATCTGGCCGCGGTCACCACGTTCCCTGACGGCGAGGAGCCCTGGTTTTTCACCGACGTCTCTTCGGGCAGCGGGCAGAGCGGGCTCCCTGGCTCTGATCTGGATATGGGTGGAGGAGCCACCACGCGCAGGTGTGATTGGCAGTTTGGGGTGAGAGATCTGCGCGGTGACAAATCGATTGGTCACGTAGGTCCGGTGGGTGGCCGGACGTTCGTTGCCGTGGTGGCGGACGACCGGGAGTCGGCGTCCTGGCAGCTTCCTCCATTGGATCCGATGCAGTTGGTGGGCGCGTCTGGTGGGCCCGTGGCTTTGGTTCAGGATAGGCTGACAGCGCGGCTGTCCGCTTTTGACCGTCTGGGTGAGACGACTGGATTGGGTGTCATTTCAAATCGGAATGGCGCCATCTCCGCTGCCTCGCCACCGCGCATCTCAGCCGTCTCGCCGCGGGGTCCGCCAAGTCAGCATGCCAATGTGCTGGGCGTGAGGCCATCTGAGGTAGGTCCGGTGCTTCAGGGCTTGGGCGTGGAGTGCATTGGGTAGGATCCATCTGTGGAGCCCAGGGGCGTGGATTCGGTGCGTGGCGGATTGGTGGATCAGCCTGGGAAGATCGCGGGCCCCGAGGTGGTCGGGGATCATGTGGATCATGTCCTGGCGCAGATCGAGAGGCCCGTAGGGCCACCAGAGGCTTGCCGCCCCTCTGGTTCGACTCCTGTGCCTGTCGTGGCCCGGGAAGAGATCGTGGTGGACCCGCCTGCGGTGGCTACGGATGAGATCGTGGTGGACCCGCCTGTGGTGGTGGATTTTCCGCTCGGCTCGCTATTGGTGGAAGCGGGCGCGAGTGTGGAGGCCTTGCTGGACGTGCCGTGGCTGATTGGATCGGGAGTGGAGATGGATCGGGTGGTTATCCCGGATCAGCAGGAAGATTTGCCAATGATTGGCTCGGAATCTCCCGCATGTGTGGACGAGCAGTTACAAGTGGCGGCCCCTTAGGATCGCATGCTGGTTCAGGTGATTCTGCACGTAAATCGCGACATGCAAATCCAAATTCCGGAAGGAGAGGGAGGTATCACACCCCAGGAGGTGATTGCCTACGGGAAGCTCAAGTGGTTCTGCAACGCGTTGGTCAGAAAGTTGCCCCCCCCCCACTCTTACTTATAGTGCAATCTTCGTTGAGGCCAGAGGTCGAGCCTTACACCCCCCGACGAGCGACACACAGCTCCAAGCGAGCTCTGGCTGGAAAGACCAAGGCAACCCAGGCGGAAAACGTTCTTATGAGAGCGCTCGGTTTGGTGCCGGAGGACCTAGATGGCAACGATGACACAATAGCTGAGCTAGCTGAGATTTTCGACTCGCCGCTAAGGGAGCAGCATGTGAGGGTGATCGTGGCACTCTTTGGCAAGGATGTTCCACCGGCGCCGATGATGAGCTCCGGCACCACGGTGTTGATGAGCTCGGCTTGAGACCTTTAGCTTAGTTGGTGTGGGTGTGCCTGTTTTCTCATGGATTGGAACCCACAAATCTTATGTTGGAACGTGAGGGGTCTTAATAACCCCGCCAAAAGAAATGCTGTTAGAGAATTTGTGGTCGCGGCCAAGGTGAATCTTGTATGCCTTCAAGAAACTAAGCTTGAAGCTTTCGATCCGTACCTGGTAATGCAATGCATCAGGCCATCTTTCGATGGTTTTGCTTACTTGCCCGCTTCGGATACTAGAGGGGGCATTCTTTTGGGTTGGGATAGCTCGTTCTTGGAGATCAATAACATCACTCGGGACACTAACTTCCTTTCGGATCTGGTGCGTAACAAGGATGGTTCTGAATGATGGCTTTCGACGGTGTATGGACCACAAGGGAACGCGCTTAAAACTCAGTTCCTCATGGATCTTCAGCTTCGAAGAGATGCGGCTCCGGGTCCTTGGATGGTGTTGGGTGATTTTAACATGATCATAAGTGCGGATGAGAAGAGCAACTCGAATCTTAATAGGGGCATGATGAGGAAGTTCAAATCTTTCGTTGATAATAATGAGCTCAAAGAGATCTATATGCACGGTAGACGCTTCACTTGGTCTAACGAAAGGGATCAGGTGGTGATGACAAAGATCGACCGGGTCCTAGTATCTGTTGATTGGGAACTCAGTTTTCCGGACGTGTTACTACAAGACCTGTCCACCAACATTTTGGATCACGCACCTCTGCACCTTTCCACTTCGACACCTTTTTGTCCCAAGCGAAGGTTCCGATTTGAGTTATTTTGGACGCGTTTGGAGGGATTTGAGCAGGCTGTTAAAGACACGTGGGTGTGCGAGGAGGATATTGTTGATCCATTCAAGAGGCTAGATATGCTATTAAGGAACACAACATCCGCTTTGCAAGCTTGGGGCCAAAGGAAGATCGGCAACATCAAAATGCTGATGGCGGTAGCAAATTAGGTCATCCTTAGGCTTGACAGAGCAATGGATATTCGGGCGCTTAATTGGAGAGAGATTGTAAGATATATGCCCTAGAGGCAATAATAAATGCTATTACTTATAACCATGTTCATAATTATGTTTATGTTCCATGCTATAACTGCTATGGTTCTCGAGTCTGCAATAACACGAGGCTCAGAGGAAGACTCATATGCACGTGTGGAATAATAAATGGTAAGAAGTATTCCTAGTCTGGCCTCTAAGACTAGCTCAAGTGTGCATGATGATTCTGTTTTCCTGGTCATGGGCATGTCTATGCCAGCAACTTTGAGGGCAAAATGTTAAGAGAACATTTGTGTTGAATCGACCCAGATTGATGTTATACTATGAGTTTCATTCATCATAAGTTTATGGTTGATAACACAGAGATGGTTAATGTTTTCATAATTCCTTAGACCATGAGAGTATCGAGTTTCTTCATACTTGCTTCATGAACTTTGGGGTTTGTTAAACGTCATCCATAAATCGGTGGCTATTACGGCGGCTTATGGGTTCATGGAAAAGTGTGTCAAGTAACTTGATAGATCAAGATTGGGATTTGCTCCTTCGACGATGGAGAGATATTCTCGGGCCTTCTCGGTGTTACGGTATCCATCATCGTCTGGCCAGACACAGTGTGATTTGATCACAGGGATGCCGGAACACGGAAACGAGAAAAGAGAACAATACCGGTAACGAGGTAACTAGCATAGTGGACAAGTTGTTGATCCACGGGAATGCCAACATGTCTCACCTCTAGTACTTGTAACATATCATGAAGCAACAGGAATAGCACACGACAACTGGATGTTCACTCGAATATTCATTCGTGTGGGTATAGGGGTCAATATGGGTGTCCACGGCTCCGATGTTGATCATTGATTGGAAAGGGTTCCGGTCATGTCTATACTCCACCGAACCTATAGGGTCACATGCTTAAGGGTCATCTATCTGTTGAATACTAGACAAGGAGTCTGAGAGAAACTCACCGAAAAAGTTTCGGACACCTGAAAAGGTTCCGCAGAGAGAGGTCATCGGATGAGTTTCGGTGAAACTGATAAGTTGTTTCAGCGGATACTGTTAAGCCAAATTGGTTTTGGCACATGCCTGATAATTCTTGGAGGGTGCCAGAATCATTCTGGAAGCTTTCTGGAATTTTCCGGGATAATAACCGGATATGCTCCGGAGCTGCCGGAACCACTTCAGATGTTTTTCGCAGATGAAATTCACTAATCTGAAATTGTTTCGGAACAAATCCAAAATCATTTTAGTGGGTACTGGAATTATTCTAAGACTCACAAAAATATTTTCGGATTTAATGGACGCAAAAAATTGTCTTCATGAATAGAAAAAACGCATTCTTGTTTGCTTTGCACAGATGAAAATCACTAAACTGAAATTGTTTCGGAACACATTGAAAACTATTTTAGTGGGTACTAGAAATGTTCTGAGCCCACATAAATATTTTCACTTCGAACGGACGCTGAAAAATGTCGTCATGAATAGTGAAAGTGTTTTTTGCTTGGCTTCTTGGAGAAGCCACCTTGAGGGCCTTTTGGTATTATCCCATTGGCTTCTTGGAGAAGCCACCCTTGGGCTTGGCCTATAAATAGAGGTGGAGGGGGCTGCTGTTGTAACGCCCCGGATCTGATGCGCCAGGTGTCTGCCAGTTATTCGCCGTCGTTGCCATGTCATTTGCTTGCGTGTTGCATTTTATCATGTCATCATGTGCATTGCATTGCATGCGTGTTCGTTTCATGCATCCGAGCTTTTTCCCCGTTGTCCGTTTTGCAATCCGGCGCTCCTATGCCCGCCGGCGTTCCCCTTCCGTCTCTCATTGTGAGTGGGTGCTAAACTTTCTCAGAATGGACCGAGGCTTGCCAAGTGGCCTTGGTATAGCACCGGTAGACCGCCTGTCAGTTTCGTGCCATTTGGAGGTCGTTTGGTACTCCAACGGTTAACTGGGTAACCGTAAAAGCCTCCTTCTCTTTGCAGCCCAACACCCCTTCCAAAGTGGCCCAAAACCCAGCAAACTCCCTTCCATGCTCTCGGTCGTTCGATCACGATCGTGTGGGCGAAAATCGCTCCTCATTTGGACTCTCCTAGCTCCCTCTACCTATAAAACTAGCCCCTCCCCCGAAATTCGCGGTCCAAACCCCCCGAAACCCTAGTTTTCATCCTCCGCGCCGCGCAGAACATGTCCGCCCCTGGCCGGACACGTCCGCCGTCGCCCTCCCGCGAATCAGCTCTCGCCACGTGGCGCGCCGCCGCCGTCCACCGCCCGCGGCCCGCCCGGCCCGCAGTTGGCCCGCGCGGCCCGCGCGCCCGCGCCGCCGCTCAAGCGCGGCCCCGCTCCGCGTCGCCACCGCCGGCCGCCCCGCGGCCCGGCTCCCCGCCGCCGGTGCCCGGAGCCGCCGCCGGTCCCGCCCGGCCGCGGCCTCGCCGCCCGTCCGCCCGGCCGGATCCGACGAGATCCGGGCCGTGGCCGCCTCCCCGGCATCTTCCTCCTCGTCTCCGGTGACGAGCTCCGGCGAGCGTCGGTTCCCGTGCCGCGTTGACTTTCCCCCCGAGGTCTATATTTCTCTAAGTCCCCGTGCCTGCAGTAATTTTTATGCCATGTTCATCATGCTGTATCTCTGCATCCGTAGCTCCGTTTTGTGTGTGTAATATGTCAAATTGTTTGCCTCAACGAGTACATCATTTCATTCCAGTGCATGATATTCATTTGAGGTCATCTAGATGCCTGAATCGTCGTTGTAAGAGTGCTTCATGATGTTTTCTGCTGTCTGTTAACAGAACGAGCTCATTTGTCATTTTTGCCATGATTGATGTGTGCTTCCTATGAGGCTGATGTCTACATGTGTTTTGAACTATGCCATGTATTATTTACAGAGGTGCTTACCATGTATTTTTGTGATCAATGTGGTGATTAGCACAACCATGCAAACTAGGCATCGTGATGTTGCTGATTTTAGTCCCTGTTCTGCTGTTATTTTGATGCCATGTAAACTTGATGCTACAGAGGGATCCATGCATATTTTGAGATACTTCAGTAAGGATGTTTTGAACATATGGTTATTGTCTATCCATTCATGCCCTTGGTTGCAATTATGGAGTAGTCTAGCATGTCATTTTCATGCTCTACTTGTGCTTCAAAATGTTTCCTGGCAGATTGTTTACATGTTATTCAATTTGGACAAGGTTTTCTAGTTGATCCTTGCATGCTATGGACTTTTTATTGCCTTGGTTGGTTACATAAACATGTCTTCTTGATGATCCTATGCTTATCTTGTCATGTAATGACTTGTGGTGAGTGAATCGAGCTTGTTAAGTAGTGTACATGATGTTGCTGTTTTGCTAGGCTGAATCTGTTATTTCGTGATGCTATATAAACATGTTGCTACTAATCATTCTGTGCATAATCTGGAGATGATCATTAAACATGTTTTGATCTACATGTCGTCCTCTATCCATCCATGCACCTGGTTGCATTTATAGGTTGCTGTAGCTTGTTGTAATCTTGCTCCAAAGTTGCTTCATAATGTTGCTGCCAGCCTGTTAACATTAAGTTCAGTTGTTGTCATGTGTTTTCCTAGTGATCCATGCACCCTATGGACTTTCTCTTGCCATGCTTAGCTTCACAAATATGCCTTCTTACTGTTGGGTGCCTTGCCATGCCATGTAATGATCTGTAGTGAGTTGCACAAGCTCATCTAAATGCCTTCATAATTATGTTCCTGCCATGTATGTATCTGTATTATAACTTGCTATGTTTACTTGGGTGCCATCATATTTTCTGATCCTTTTCGGCTTATGGTCAGTAAGGGTCTTTTGATCTATGCAATTAGTAGATTCATGCCATGCTTTTGTTTGTCATGATAAGTTCCTGTAACATGTTGTTTGATAGCTCTGAACATTGCATCGTGATGTTATTTTCTGCAAAGTCTGGAATTGTTATTACTTCCAATCTTACCATGTGTGTTTGAGCATGTTCTAGTGATTTCTAGAGATAGCTCAATGTTCATGTTTTGTAATGCTTTACCTGTACATCATGCCCATGTCTTTTGCTTTCTTGTTGTGGTACTGTAGCATGTTGTTTTGATTCTTGCAATATGCCTAGTTGCTGTTTTGGACAGGTTGTTGCTATGACTTGTATAGTGTGCATGTGTTGAACCGTTGCTCCGTTTTGAGTGTGCTCTATATGAAACTTGATTAGACTTGCATGTAGTTTCATATTATCTTTTTGCATCCTTGTTTTGAGGTGTTTGCTTGGTGTTTGTATGCATTTTGCATCAATGCCATGTTTAACTTGTTTTGCTCATATCTTCTAGGTCGTAGCTCCGAACTAAATGAACTTTATATGTAACTTGACTAGAATCTCGTGTAGATCATCTTGGTGCATCTTAACTTGCTGTTTAACAACTTGAACATAAGGTTTATTCAGATCTGGACCAATTTCGAAATATGCATATGAGGACTTACCGGAATTGTTATATGTTGTTCCCGGCCTCATTTAAACTTGTCTTGATGTGTTGCTTTTGTTTGCGTCATCTCTTGCCATGAGTAGCTTCATGTAGCTTCGTCATGCATCATGCTTGTTGTGCATCATGTCATGTTCATGTGTGGTGTGTTTACTATGTTGTGTGCTTCTTTTCGATAGTTCCTATTTCGTTGCGATCGTGAGGATTCGTTCGTCTACGCTTGGTTCATCTTCGTGGCTTCATCTTATTCATGGACTCGTTCTTCATCCTAGCGGGATTTCAGGCAAGATGACCGCTACCCTGGATCTCACTACTAGCATTGCTATGTAGTTGCTTCGTTCTATCGCTATGCTGCACTACCTATCACCTGTTTATCAAGCCATCCCAAATTGCCATGTCAGCCTCTAACCTTTGACACCTTTCCTATGCAAACCATTGTTTGGCTATGTTACCGCTTTTTGCTCAGCCCCTCTTATAGCGTTGTTAGTTGCAGGTGAAGTTGAAGATTTCTCCATGGTGGATAGGATTTTTGGTTGGGATATCACAATATCTCTTATATTATTAATGCATCTATATACTTGGTAAAGGGTGGAAGACTCGGCCTTTTGCCAAGTGTTTTGTTCCACTCTTGCCGCCCTAGTTTCCGTCATACTGGTGTTATTTCCCGGATTTTGCGTTCCTTACGCGGTCGGGTGATTTATGGGACCCCCTTGACAGTTCGCTTTGAATAAAACTCCTCCAACAAGGCCCAACCTTGGTTTTACCATTAGCCTCACCACCACCTACCCTTTCCCTTGGGTCGGCCAACCCAACGGTCATCTTTATTTTAGCCCCCCCGGGCCAGTGCTTGTCTAAGTGTTGGTCCGAACTGAGCAGCCTGCGGGGCCACCTCGGGGCAACTCGAGGGCTGGTTTTACTTGTAGCTTGACTTATCCGGTGTTGCCCTGAGAACGAGATATGTGCAGCTCCTATCGGGATTGTCGGCGCATCGGGCGGCTTTGCTGTTCTTGTTTTACCATTGTCGAAATGTCTTGTAAACCGGGATTCCGAGTCTGATCGGGTCTTCCTGGGAGAAGGTCTATTCCTTCGTTGATCGCGAGAGCTTGTCATGGGCTAAGTTGGGACACCCCTGCAGGGTATAATCTTTCGAAAGCCGTGCCTGCGGTTATAGGCAGATGGGAATTTGTTAATGTCCGGTTGTAGATAACTTGACACCAGATCCGAATTAAAACGCATCAACCGCGTGTGTAGCCGTGATGGTCTCTTCTCGGCGGAGTCCGGGAAGTGAACACGGTTTCTGGGTTATGTTTGACGTAAGTAGGAGTTCAGGATCACTTCTTGATCATTGCTAGCTGACGACCATTCTGCTAGCTCTCTTCTCGCTCTTATTTGCGTATGTTAGCCAGCATGTATGCTTAGTCGCTGCTGCAGCCTCACCACTTTACCCCTTCCTTTCCTTCAAGCTTTGCTAGTCTTGATACCCATGGTAATGGGATTGCTGAGTACTCGCGGCTCATAGATTACTACAACAACAGTTGCAGGTACAGGTTATGCGATGATCATGACGCGAGAGCGATGCTTGCTTGCGTTGAGTTCTTCTTCTGCTTCTTCGATCAGGGGATAGGTTCCAGGTCGGCAGCCTGGGCTAGCAGGGTGGATGTCGTTTGAGTTTCTGTTTGTGTTTCATCCGTAGTCGGATGATGCTCTTATGTATTGTGATGTTGTATTCGTGTGGCATTGTATGCCTTTTGTATGTATCCCCATCTATTATGTAATGTTGATGTAATGATATCCACCTTGCAAAAGCGTTTCAATATGCGGGTCTATCCTTGGTGGGACCTTCGAGTTCCTTTTGGATAGGGTCGCATATTGGGCGTGATAAGTTGGTATCAGAGCCTCGACCGACCCTAGGAGCCCCCTTGATTGATCTTGTAGTTTGGCCGTTGTTGAGTCTAGAATAAACTATTTTCAGAGTCTAGTTATATCGGAGAGTAGGAATTCTTTTTACTCCTCAGCCCCTTCGTCGCTCTGGTAAGGAATCTTGATGTAGGTGTTTGAATTACTCCTCTTCCCATTCAAATTTTTCTTAGGATCATCCAGTTGGTTTTCGATCGTTGTTCTCAAGCTCTTTTCATCCGGTGCATTTCTCGTCCAAGTTGACTCGACCTCTTCATCTTTGAGTTCAATCCTTAGTTGTGTTTTCTTTTCCCCCGCCCACCCCTTCTTTTGAACCGGAGTCCGTAATGCGAGTATCCATCCTACTCTGCAAGTTTTGCTTTCTCCTCAATTATTTCACGGTGTCTTCTTCTCAGTTATCTGTTCTCCCCAGTTGCTTGTTTTCTCCCTCCACCTTTCTTCCGGAGCCATCTTCAGTCTTTCGTCAATTATTTCAACCGGTGAATTCTCGTCTCGTTCGACATTCTTCATCTCTTTTCTTCGTGGATTCAATTCAAGTTTTTGGTTGTGATCATATTCTTTCCCTCGGCTCAAGTGTTTCCTTACTCGTTGCCTCTCGCCAGTTTATCCTTCCGGAGTGTTCAAGACATCTCAGGAGATTCGTCTGTGTTCCAATTAATTGAGGTTGTCACCTCATTCAAATATTTCAATTGTTCCGGTGCATCATCTATCTATTCAACGTCCTTCAACGGTGTTCTATTTTAGTGGGCCTTAACCCACAGGTCTTTTTCCAGGATCTTACCTGACTCTTCTAATTCCCCTGGAGTGTTCTCAATTCTTTTCAAGCCTGACATAAGAATGAATTTCATCAGTCAGATGCCTTTCCAAGATCGTTTTCAAAATCATTTCATTGTTGGCTCAACCTCTTCGCTTGTCATTTCTCCTGGAGTATCTCAGTATTTTGGTGGTGTTTCTCGTCGTCATTTGAAGATCGAAGAAGAGTTCATCTTAAATCTTGTCCGTTCTCTCGAAGTTTCGTGGTTGTAGCTTCATGTTATCCTCTCGAATTATTCTAATCGTCAGATATTCTTTTCTTACCCATCCGGAGTATGTCAGAAGTTGTTTCCCCGTTTCTTTTCACCGGAGGCCATCATTCCAGATATCGTTCTCTATTTATCCCGGTGCATCTGTCGAATATATTTTAATCAGCTCGCCATCTCTTCGTTCTGGTGCATCTAAATCCCCTCTTGATTATTGGTTCTTCTAATTCTTCCCGGTGATTCATTCTCTTTCATCAGTCTTTTGTTCTAATTCTTTTGGTGGTTCCTTCAGATTCCTTTTTCCTTGATTATCATTTTAATTCATTCGTTCTTTCCAATCCTACCGGTGGTTCATGAAGACCTTCTCAAGTTTTGTGCTATCCCTTCTCAATCCTTTTCAAGAAGAACAAGTAATATGCAAAATCCATTGTTTGTCATCAATTTAATTTGATGAAGGATAAGCATACAATAAATCTTATTTTTATTTCATCCAAGTGAGTAATCCCTTCCTTCGGAGTTGGTTCGTGAGGAAGAAATTCTAGTTCCAGGTGCTTTCATCTTTTCTTTTCCGGAGTTCAATTTTCCTCAGCCATTTCGTCGGATCCCCCATCTAAATCATCGCAAGGCTCATCTTATTCTTTTTCCTTCTTTCCATCTCATCATCCTTTTGTTACCGGAGTTCTTCATGGTGGTTCTTCATGATTTAATTCATTCTTCAAGAGTTCATCAAGATTTTGTTGGTGGAGTTCAAGTGTCTTTTCTTCTCGCGTCTCGAAGCGCAAATAATTCTTCATTTTCTTTTGAAGTGGAGTTTTGCATTTCTTCGTTCTTCTCAGCTAGTCAATCTTCTCCGCTCGTGGTCGGTTATCAGCTCATAAATTTTGAGATGTTATCCATAAGTCCACAACAAGCTTATTCTTTCGTTGTTGATTTTCTCAACAACTCCATTCAACCTTTTCTTCTAAGGTTGCTTTCTATTTCATTCGTGGCACAAGTTGTCATTTTCTTCTCCATTCTTTTCATTCAACTCTTTTAATTCTTTCCGGAGGTTTTGTGTCATGTCTTCATCAAGTATCATTCCATCCTCTCAAGCTCGTGTTCTTTTCCTTCCATGTTTTAGCCGGAGTGCTGCCTAAATCCTTTTCAGCCTTATTCGTTTCTTATCTCGTTCTAACTGGAGTGATTCTTTTCTTCTTCTCTTGAGTTCTTGCTTCACCTCATCCGTTTTCCCTTCCGTCTCGGTCCTAAGATCTCGGGACGAGATCTCTTGTCAGTGGAGGAGTGTTGTAACGCCCCGGATCCGATGCGCCAAGTGTCTGCCAGTTATTCGCCATCGTTGCTATGTCATTTGCTTGCGTGTTGCATTTTATCATGTCATCATGTGCATTGCATTGCATGCGTGTTCGTTTCATGCATCCGAGCTTTTTCCCCGTTGTCCATTTTGCAATCCGGCGCTCCTATGCCCTCCGGCGTTCCCCTTTCGTCTGTCGTTGTGAGTGGGTGCTAAACTTTCTTGGAATGGACCGAGGCTTGCCAAGTGGCCTTGGTATAGCACCGGTAGACCGTCTGTCAAGTTTCGTGCCATTTGGAGGTCGTTTGGTAGTCCAACGGTTAACCGGGTAACCGTAAAAGCCTCCTTCTCTTTGCAGCCCAACACCCCTTCCAGAGTGGCCCAAAACCCAGCAAACTCCCTTCCATGCTCTCGGTCATTCGATCACGATCGTGTGGGAGAAACCGCTCCTCATTTGGACTCTCCTAGCTCCTTCTACCTATAAAACTAGCCCCTCCCCCGAAATTCACGGTCCAAACCCCCCGAAACCCTAGTTTTCGTCCTCCACGCCGCGCGGACATGTCCGCCCCTGGCCGGACACGTCCGCCGCCGCCCTCCCGCGAATCAGCTCCTGCCACGTGGCGCGCCGCCGCCGTCCACCGCCCGCGGCCCGCCCGGCCCGCAGTTGGCCCGCGCGGCCCGCGCGCCCGAGCCGCGCCCGAGCGCGGCCCCGCTCCCGTCGCCACTGCGGCCGCCCCGCGGCCCGGTCCTCGCTGCCGGCGCCCGGAGCCGCCGCCGGTCCCGCCCGCCGCGGCCTCGCCGCCCGTCCGCCCGGACGGCCCTGCGTCGCCCGCGCATCCTCCGCGCCCGCGCATCCTCCGCGCCCGCGCCGCCCCGCCGTGGCCTCCTCCGCCGCCCTCCCTGCCGGAGCTCCTCGTCGCGCCGCCGCCGCTGACCTTCGCCGGCCCCGCCGCCGCAGCTCCCTCCGCCGCCGTCCCTGCTCGCCACCGCCCTGATCCGGCGAGATCCGGGCCGTGGCCGCCTCCCCGGCATCTTCCTCCTCGTCTCCGGCGACGAGCTCCGGCGAGCCTCGGTTCCCGTGCCGCGTTGACTTTCCCTCTGAGGTCTATATTTCTCTAAGTCCCCGTGCGTGCAGTAATTTTTATGCCATGTTCATCATGCTGTATCTCTGCATCCGTAGCTCCGTTTCGTGCGTTTAATATATCAAATTGTTCGCCTCAACGAGTCAATCATTTCATTCCATTGCATCATATTCATTTGAGGTCATATAGATGCATGAATCATCGTTGTAAGAGTGCTTCATGATGTTTTCTGCTGTCTGTTAACAAAACGAGCTCTTTTGTCATTTTTGCCATGATTGATGTGTGCATCCAATGAGGTTGATGTCTACATGTGTTTTGAACTATGCCATGTCTTCTTTACAGAGGTGCTTACCATGTATTTTTGTGATCAATGTGGTGACTAGCACAAGCATGCAAACTAAGCATCGTGATGTTGCTGATTTTAGTCCCTGTTCTGCTGTTATTTTGATGCCATGTAAACTTGATGCTACAGAGGGATCCATGCATATTTTGAGATACTTCAGTAAGGATGTTTTGCACATATGGTTATTGTCTATCCATTCATGCCCTTGTTTGAAATTATGGAGTAGTCTAGCATGTCATTTTCGTGCTCTACTTTTGCTTCAAAATGTTTCCTGGCAGATTGTTTACATGTTATTCAATTTGGCCAAGGTTGTTCTAGTTGATCCTTGCATGCTATGGACTTGTTCTTGCCTTGGTTGGTTACATAAACATGTCTTCTTGATGATGCTATGCTTATCTTGTCATGCAATGACTTGTGGTGAGTAAATTAAGCTTGTTAAGTAGTGTACATGATGTTGCTGTTTTGCTAGGCTGAATCTGTTATTTCGTGATGCTATATAAACATGTTGCTACTAATCATTCTATGCATAATCTGGAGATTATCATTAAACATGTTTTGATCTATATGTCATCCTCTATCCATCCATGCACCTGGTTGCATTTATAAGTTACTGTAGCTTGTTGTAATCTTGCTCCAAAGTTGCTTCATAATGTTGCTGTCAGCCTGTTAACATTAAGTTCAGTTGTTGTCATGTGTTTTCCTAGTGATCCATGCACCCTATGGACTTGCTATTGCCATGCTTAGCTTCACAAATATGCCTTCTTACTGTTGGGTGCCTTGCCATGCCATGTAATGATCTGTAGTGAGTTGCACAAGCTCATCTACATGCCTTCGTAATTATGTTCCTGCCATGTATGAATCTGTATTATAACTTGCTGTGTTTACTTGGGTGCCATCATATTTTCTGATCCTTTTCGGCTTATCGTCAGTAAGGGTCTTTTGATCTATGCAATTAGTAGATTCATGCCATGCTTTTGTTTGCCATGATAAGTTCCTGTAACATATTGTTTGATAGCTCTGAACATTGCATCGTGATGTTATTTTCTGCAAAGTCTAGAATTGTTATTACTTGCAATCTTACCATGTGTGTTTGAGCATGTTCTAGTGATTTCTGGAGATGGCTCAGTGTTCATGTTTTGTAATGCTTTACCTGTACATCATGCCCATGTCTTTTGCTTTCTTGTTGTGGTACTGTAGCATTAGTTTTGATGCTTGCAATATGCCTAGTTGCTGTTTTGGACAGGTTGTTGCTATGACTTGTATAGTGTGCATGTGTTGAACCGTTGCTCCGTTTTGAGTGTGCTCTATATGAAACTTGCTTAGACTTGCATGTAGTTTCATATTATCTTGTTGCATCCTTTTTTTGAGGTGTTTGCTTGGTGTTTGTATGCATTTTGCATCAATGTCATGTTTAACTTGTTTTGCTCATATCTTCTAGGTCGTAGCTCCGAACTAAATGAACTTTATATGTAACTTGACTAGAATCTCGTGTAGATCATCTTGGTGCATCTTAACTTGCTGTTTAACAACTTGAACATAAGGTTTATTCAGATCTGGACCAATTTCGAAATATGCATATGAGGACTTACCGGAATTGTTATATGTTGTTCCCGGCCTCATTTAAACTTGTCTTGATGTGTTGCTTTTGTTTGCATCATCTCTTTCCATGAGTAGCTTGATGTAGCCTCGTCATGCATCATGCTTGTTGTGCATCATGTCATGTTCATGTGTGGTGTGTTTACTATGTTGTGTGCTTCTTTTCGATAGTTCCTGTTTCATTGCGATCGTGAGGATTTGTTCGTTTACGCTTGGTTCGTCTTCGTGGCTTCATCTTCTTCATGGACTCGTTCTTCTTCCTAGCAGGATTTCAGGCAAGATGACCGATACCCTGGATCTCACTGCTATCATTGCTATGCTAGTTGCTTCGTTCTATCGCTATGCTGCACTACCTATCACATGTTTATCAAGCCATCCCAAATTGCCACGTCAGCCTCTAACCTTTGACACCTTTCCTATGCGAACCATTGTTTGGCTATGTTACCGCTTTTTGCTCAGCCCCTCTTATAGCGTTGTTAGTTGCAGGTGGAGTTGAAGATTTCTCCATGGTGGACAGGATTTTTGGTTGGGATATCACAATATCTCTTATATTATTAATGCATCTATATACTTGGTAAAGGGTGGAAGACTCGGCCTTTTGCCTAGTGTTTTGTTCCACTCTTGCCGCCCTAGTTTCCGTCATACTGGTGTTATGTTCCCGTATTTTGCGTTCCTTACGCGGTCGTGTGATTTATGGGACCCCCTTGACAGTTCGCTCTGAATAAAACTCCTCCAACAAGGCCCAACCTTGGTTTTACCATTTGCCTCACCACCACCTACCCTTTCCCTTGGGTCGGCCAACCCAAGGGTCATCTTTATTTTAGCCCCCCCGGGCCAGTGCGTGTCTAAGTGTTGGTCCGAACTGAGCAGCTTGCGGGGCCACCTCGGGGCAACTCGAGGGCTGGTTTTACTCGTAGCTTGACTTATCCGGTGTTGCCCTGAGAACGAGATATGTGCAGCTCCTATCGGGATTGTCGGCGCATCGGGCGGCTTTGCTGGTCTTGTTTTACCATTGTCGAAATGTCTTGTAAACCGGAATTCCGGGTCTGATCGGGTCTTCCTAGGAGAAGGTCTATTCCTTCGTTGATCGCGAGAGCTTGTCATGGGCTAAGTTGGGACACCCCTGCAGGGTATAATCTTTCGAAAGCCGTGCCTGCGATTATAGGCAGATGGGAATTTGTTAATGTCCGGTTGTAGATCACTTGACACCAGATCCGAATTAAAATGCATCAACTGCGTGTGTAGCCGTGATGGTCTCTTCTCGGCGGAGTCCGGGAAGTGAACACAGTTTCTGGGTTATGTTTGACGTAAGTAGGAGTTCAGGATCACTTCTTGATCATTGCTAGCTGACGATCGTTCCGCTAGCTCTCTTCTCGCTCTTATTTGCGTATGTTAGCCACCATGTATGCTTAGTCGCTGCTGCAGCCTCACCACTTTACCCCTTCCTTTCCTTCAAGCTTTGCTAGTCTTGATACCCATGGTAATGGGATTGCTGAGTCCTCGTGGCTCACAGATTACTACAACAACAGTTGCAGGTACAGGTTATGCGATGATCATGACGCGAGAGCGATGCTTGCTTGCGTTGAGTTCTTCTTCTGCTTCTTCGATCAGGGGATAGGTTCCAGGTCGGCAGCCTGGGCTAGCAGGGTGGATGTCGTTTGATTTTCTGTTTGTGTTTCATCCGTAGTCGGATGATGCTCTTATGTATTGTGATGTTGTATTCGTGTGGCATTGTATGCCTTTTGTATGTATCCCCATCTATAATGTAATGTTGATGTAATGATATCCACCTTGCAAAAGCGTATCAATATGCGGGTCTATCCTTGGTGGGACCTTCGAGTTCCTTTTGGATAGGGTCGCATATTGGGCGTGATAAGTTGGTATCAGAGCCTCGACCGACCCTAGGAGCCCCCTTGATTGATCGTGTAGTTTGGCCGTTGTTGAGTCTATAATAAACTATTTTCAGAGTCTAGTTATATCGGAGAGTAGGAATTCTTTTTACTCCTCAGCCCCTTCGTCACTCTGGTAAGGAATCTTGACGTTGGTGTTTTGAATTACTCCTCTTCCCATTCAAATTTTTCTTTAGGTTCACGCAGTTGGTTTTTACGATCGTTGTTCCTCAGCTCTTTTCATCCGGTGCATTTCTCGTCAAGTTGACTCGACCCTCTTCATCTTTGAGTTCAATCCTCAGTTGTTTTCTTTTCCCACCCGCCCACCCCTTCTTCCAAGTTGCCTTTGTTTTTCCCGCCCTCCCACCCTCTTCTTCCCGGAGTCTGAGTCTGTCTCAACCATCTATCTCATTTGTGCGGAGCCTCTTCAGTCTTTCGTCAATTATTTCAACCGGTGAATTCTCGTTTCGTTCGACATTCTTCATCTCTTTTCCGGTGGATTCAATTCAAGTTTTCGGTTGATCATATTCTTTCCCTCAGCTCAAGTGTTCTCCTTGCTCGTGTGCCTCTCGCCAGTTTATCATTTCGGAGTTCGGAAGACATCTCAGGAGATTCGTCTGTGTTCCAATTAATTCAAGGTTGTCACCTCAGTTAAATATTTCAATCATTCTGGTGCATCATCTATCTATTCAACGTCCTTCAACGGTGTTCTATTTTAGTGGGCCTTAACCCACAGGTCTTTTTCCAGGATCTTACCTGACTCTTCTAATTCCCCCGGAGTATTCTCAATTCTTTTCAAGCCTGACATAAGAATGAATTTCATCAGTCAGATGCCTTTCCAAGATCGTTTTCAAAATCATTTCATTGTTGGCTCAACCTCTACGCTTGTCATTTCTCCCGGAGTATCTCAGTATTTTGGTGGTGTTTCTCGTCGTCATTTGAAGATCGAAGAAGAGTTCATCTTAAATCTTGTCCGTTCTCTCGAAGTTTCGTGGTTGTAGCTTCATGTTATCCTCTCGAATTATTCTAATCGTCAGATATTCTTTTCTTACCCATCCGGAGTATGTCAGAAGTTGTTTCCCCGTTTCTTTTCACCGGAGGCCATCATTCCAGATATCGTTCTCTATTTATCCCGGTGCATCTGTCGAATATATTTTAATCAGCTCGCCATCTCTTCGTTCTGGTGCATCTAAATCCCCTCTTGATTATTGGTTCTTCTAATTCTTCCCGATGATTCATTCTCTTTCATCAGTCTTTTGTTCTAATTCTTTTGGTGGTTCCTTCAGATTCCTTTTTCCTTGATTATCATTTTAATTCATTCGTTCTTTCCAATCCTACCGGTGGTTCATGAAGACCTTCTCAAGTTTTGTGCTATCCCTTCTCAATCCTTTTCAAGAAGAACAAGTAATATGCAAAATCCATTGTTTGTCATCAATTTAATTTGATGAAGGATAAGCATACAATAAATCTTATTTTTATTTCATCCAAGTGAGTAATCCCTTCCTTCGGAGTTGGTTCGTGAGGAAGAAATTCTAGTTCCAGGTGCTTTCATCTTTTCTTTTCCGGAGTTCAATTTTCCTCAGCCATTTCGTCGGATCCCCCATCTAAATCATCGCAAGGCTCATCTTATTCTTTTTCCTTCTTTCCATCTCATCATCCTTTTGTTACCGGAGTTCTTCATGGTGGTTCTTCATGATTTAATTCATTCTTCAAGAGTTCATCAAGATTTTGTTGGTGGAGTTCAAGTGTCTTTTCTTCTCGCGTCTCGAAGCGCAAATAATTCTTCATTTTCTTTTGAAGTGGAGTTTTGCATTTCTTCGTTCTTCTCAGCTAGTCAATCTTCTCCGCTCGTGGTCGGTTATCAGCTCATAAATTTTGAGATGTTATCCATAAGTCCACAACAAGCTTATTCTTTCGTTGTTGATTTTCTCAACAACTCCATTCAACCTTTTCTTCTAAGGTTGCTTTCTATTTCATTCGTGGCACAAGTTGTCATTTTCTTCTCCGTTCTTTTCATTCAACTCTTTTAATTCTTTCCGGAGGTTTTGTGTCATGTCTTCATCAAGTATCATTCCATCCTCTCAAGCTCGTGTTCTTTTCCTTCCACGTTTTAGCTGGAGTGCTGCCTAAATCCTTTTCAGCCTTATTCGTTTCTTATCTCGTTCTAACCGGAGTGATTCTTTGCTTCTTCTCTTGAGTTCTTGCTTCACCTCATCCGTGTTCCCTTCCGTCTCGGTCCTAAGATCTCGGGACGAGATCTCTTGTTAGTGGAGGAGTGTTGTAACGCCCCGGATCCAATGCGCCAGGTGTCTGCCAGTTATTCGCCATCGTTGCCATGTCATTTGCTTGCGTGTTGCATTTTATCATGTCATCATGTGCATTGCATTGCATGCGTGTTCGTTTCATGCATCCGAGCTTTTTCCCCGTTGTCCGTTTTGCAATCCGGCGCTCCTATGCCCTCCGGCGTTCCCCTTTCGTCTCTCGTTGTGAGTGGGTGCTAAACTTTCTTGGAATGGACCGAGGCTTGCCAAGTGGCCTTGGTATAGCACTGGTAGACCGCCTGTTAAATTTCGTGCCATTTGGAGGTCGTTTGGTACTCCAACGGTTAACCGGGTAACCGTACAAGCCTCCTTCTCTTTGCAGCCCAACACCCCTTCCAAAGTGGCCCAAAACCCAGCAAACTCCCTTCCATGCTCTCGGCCGTTCGATCACGATCGTGTGGGCGAAAACCACTCCTCATTTGGACTCTCCTAGCTCCCTCTACCTATAAAACTAGCCCCTCCCCCGAAATTCGCAGTCCAAACCCCCCGAAACCCTAGTTTTCGTCCTCTGCGCCGCGCCGGACATGTCCGCCCCTAGCCGGACACGTCCGCCGCCGCCCTCCCGTGAATCAGCTCCCGCCACGTGGCGCGCCGCCGCCGTCCGCCGCCCGCGGCCCGCCCGGCCCGCAGTTGGCCCGCGCGGCCCGCGCGCCCGTGCCGTCGCCCGAGCGCGGCCCCGCTCCGCGTCGCCACCGCCGGCCGCCCCGCGGCCCGGCTCCCCGCCGCCGGCGCCCGGAGCCGCCGCCGGTCTTGGCCGGCCGCGGCCTCGCCGCCCGTCCGCCCGACCGGCCCCCGCGCCGCCCGCGCATCCTCCGCGCCCACGCCGCCCCGCCGTGGCCTCCTCCGCCGCTCGCTCCCTGCCGGAGCTCCTGGTTGCGCCGCCGCCGCCGACCTTCGCCGGCCCCGCCACCGTAGCTCCCTCCGCCGCCGTCCCTGCTCGCCACAGGCCGGATCCGGCGAGATCCGGGCCGTGGCCGCCTCCCCGGCATCTTCCTCCTCGTCTCCGGCGACGAGCTCCGGCGAGCCTCGTTTCCCGTGCCACGTTGACTTTCCCCCCGAGGTCTATATTTCTCTAAGTCCCCGTGCCTGCAGTAATTTGTATGCCATGTTCTTCATGCTGTATCTCTGCATCCGTAGCTCTGTTTCGTGCGTGTAATATGTCAAATTGTTCGTATCAACGATTAAATCATTTCATTCCATTGCATCATATTCATTTGAGGTCATCTAGATGCCTGAATCATCGTTGTAAGAGTGCTTCATGATGTTTTCTGCTGTCTGTTAACAGAACGAGCTCTTTTGTCATTTTTGCCATGATTGAAGTGTGCATCCTATGAGGTTGATGTCTACATGTGTTTTGAACTATGCCATGTCTTCTTTACAGAGGTGCTTACCATGTTTTTTTGTGATCAATGTGGTGACTAGCACAAGCATGCAAACTAGGCATCGTGATGTTGTTGATTTTAGTCCCTGTTCTGCTGTTATTTTGATTCCATGTAAACTTGATGCTACAGAGGGATCCATGCATATTTTGAGATACTTCAGTAAGGATGTGTTGAACATATGGTTATTGTCTATCCATTAATGCCTTTGGTTGCAATTATGGAGTAGTCTAGCATGTCATTTTCGTGCTCTACTTTTGCTTCAAAATGTTTCCTGGCAGATTGTTTGCATGTTATTCAATTTGGCCAAGGTTGTTCTAGTTGATCCTTGCATGCTATGGACTTGTTCTTGCCTTGGTTGGTTACATAAACATGTCTTCTTGATGATGCTATGCTTATCTTGTCATGCAATGACTTGTGGTGAGTGAATCGAGCTTGTTAAGTAGTGTACATAATGTTGCTGTTTTGCCAGGCTGAATCTGTTATTTCGTGATGCTATATAAACATGTTGCTACTAATCATTCTATGCATAATCTGGAGATGATCATTAAACATGTTTTGATCTATATGCCATCCTCTATCCATCCATGCACCTGGTTGCATTTATAGGTTGCTGTAGCTTGTTGTAAACTTGCTCCAAAGGTGCTTCATAATGTTGCTGTCAGCCTGTAAACATTAAGTTCAGTTGTTGTCATGTGTTTTCCTAGTGATCCATGCACCCTATGGACTTGCTATTGCCATGCCTAGCTTCACAAATATGCCTTCTTATTGTTTGGTGCCTTGCCATGCCATGTAATGATCTGTAGTGAGTTGCACAAGCTCATCTACATGCCTTCATAATTATGTTCCTGCCATGTATGAATCTGTATTATAACTTGCTATGTTTACTTGGGTGCCATCATATTTTCTCATCCTTTTCGGCTTATGATCAGTAAGGGTCTTTTAATCTATGCAATTATTAGATTCATGCCATGCTTTTGTTTGCCATGATAAGTTCCTGTAACATGTTATTTGATAGCTCTGAACATTGCATCGTGATGTTATTTTCTGCAAAGTCTGGAATTGTTATTACTTGCAATCTTACCATGTGTGTTTGAGCATGTTCTAGTGATTTCTGGAGATAGCTCAGTGTTCATGTTTTGTAATGCTTTACCTGTACATCATGCCCATGTCTTTTGCTTTCTTGTTGTGGTACTGTACCATGTTGTCTTGATGCTTGCAATATGCCTAGTTGCTGTTTTGGACAGGTTGTTGCTATGACTTGTATAGTGTGCATGTGTTGAACCGTTGCTCCGTTTTGAGTGTGCTCTATATGAAAATTGCTTAGAATTGCATGCAGTTTCATATTATCTTGTTGCATCCTTGTTTTGAGGTGTTTGCTTGGTGTTTGTATGCATTTTGCATCAATGCCATGTTTAACTTGTTTTGCTCATATCTTCTAGGTCGTAGCTCCGAACTAAATGAACTTTATATGTAACTTGACTAGAATCTCGTGTAGATCATCTTGGTGCATCTTAGCTTGCTGTTTAACAACTTGAACATAAGGATTATTCAGATCTGGACCAATTTCGAAATATGCATATGAGGACTTACCGGAATTGTTATATGTTGTTCCCGGCCTCATTTAAACTTGTCTTGATCTGTTGCTTTTGTTTGCATCATCTCTTGCCATGAGTAGCTTCATGTAGCCTCGTCATGCATCATGCTTGTTGTGCATCATGTCATGTTCATGTGTGGTGTGTTTACTATGTTGTGTGCTTCTTTTCAATAGTTCCTGTTTCGTTGCGATCGTGAGGATTCGTTCATCTACGCTTGGTTCGTCTTCGTGGCTTCATCTTCTTCATGGACTCGTTCTTCTTCCTAGAGGGATTTCAGGCAAGATGACCGCTACCCTTGATCTCACTACTATCATTGCTATGCTAGTTGCTTCGTTCTATTGCTATGCTGCACTACCTATCACCTGTTTATCAAGCCATCCCAAATTGCCATGTCAGCCTCTAACCTTTGACACCTTTCCTATGCAAACCATTGTTTGGCTATGTTACCGCTTTTTGCTCAGCCCCTCTTATAGCGTTGTTAGTTGCAGGTGAAGTTGAAGATTTCTCCATGGTGGACAGGATTTTTGGTTGGGATATCACAATATCTCTTATATTATTAATGCATCTATATACTTGGTAAAGGGTGGAAGACTCGGCCTTTTGCCTAGTGTTTTGTTCCACTCTTGCCGCCCTAGTTTCCGTCATACCGGTGTTATGTTCCCGGATTTTGCATTCCTTACGCGGTCGGGTGATTTATGGGACCCCCTTGACAGTTCGCTTTGAATAAAACTCCTCCAGCAAGGCCCAACCTTGGTTTTACCAGTTGCCTCACCACCACCTACCCTTTCCCTTGGGTCGGCCAACCCAAGGGCCATCTTTATTTTAGCCCCCCCGGGCTAGTGCTTGTCTAAGTGTTGGTCCGAACTGAGCAGCCTGCGGGGCCACCTCCGGGCAACTCGAGGGCTGGTTTTACTCGTAGCTTGACTTATCCGGTGTTGCCCTGAGAACGAGATATGTGAAGCTCCTATCTGGATTGTCAGCGCATCGGGCGGCTTTGCTGGTCTTGTTTTACCATTGTTGAAATGTCTTGTAAACCAGGATTCCGAGTCTGATCGGGTCTTCCTGGGAGAAGGTCTATTCCTTCGTTGATTGCGAGAGCTTGTCATGGGCTAAGTTGGGACACCCCTGCAGGATATAATCTTTTGAAAGTCGTGCCTGTGGTTATAGGCAGATGGGAATTTGTTAATGTCCGGTTGTAGATAACTTGACACTACATCCGAATTAAAACGCATCAACCACGTGTGTAGCCGTGATGGTCTCTTCTCAGCGGAGTCCGGGAAGTGAACACGGTTTCTGGGTTATGTTTTACGTAAGTAGGAGTTCAGGATCACTTCTTGATCATTGCTAGCTGACGACCGTTCCGCTTGCTCTCTTCTCGCTCTTATTTGCGTATGTTAGCCACCATGTATGCTTAGTCGCTGCTGCAGCCTCACCACTTTACCCCTTCCTTTCCTTCAAGCTTTGCTAGTCTTGATACCCATGGTAATGGGATTGCTGAGTCCTCGTGGCTCACAGATTACTACAACAACAGTTGCAGGTACAGGTTATGCGATGATCATGACGCAAGAGCGATGCTTGCTTGCGTTGAGTTCTTCTTCTGCTTCTTCGATCAGGGGATAGGTTCCAGGTCGGCAGCCTGGGCTAGCAGGGTGGATGTCGTTTGAGTTTCTGTTTGTGTTTCATCCGTAGTCGGATGATGCTCTTATGTATTGTGATGTTGTATTCGTGTGGCATCGTATGCCTTTTGTATGTATCCCCATCTATTATGTAATGTTGATGTAATGATATCCACCTTGCAAAAGCGTTTCAATATGCGGGTCTATCCTTGGTGGGACCTTTGAGTTCCTTTTGGATAGGGTCGCATATTGGGCGTGACACCTAAAGAGACATCCCTTGCTCTCGTACACATGCCATGCATTATCTGGCTTATTCTCTCCCTCCCACGAAAAGAGTTTCGTAGAGCCGAAAGGTTGTCTAGGTTCCGGCAGGAACTAGTTCTGGACGGTGAAGCCCTGCTGGATAGATGACACCGTATGTCTGCAACTCTGTAGAGAGATCGTAGTTTCGGTCTTAGTTCGTGAGTGCCTCCGGAAGGGCTGTCCGTGTGACCGTCCGGGCGTCGAAGGTCCTCCCGAAGGGCTGTCCGAGTGATCGTTCGAATTTCGAAGGTCCTCCCGAAGGGCTGTCCGAGTGACCGTTCGAGTTTCGAAGGTCCTCCCGAAGGGCTGTCTGCGACACCGTCCGAGGGGGCTGTTCGACTACCTCCCGGAGGGCTGTCTGAGTAGCAGATGAGGGTATACATCCTCGCGGTTGGGAGGTTGTAAATCCTAGCTGCGGGGATCTGCACCGCCGATCATCATCGACTCTACTTCCCGTTGCGCTACGAGTCGGTAACAAAAAAGATCAAACCATGTATGCAGTCTCCATAGTGGTCCTGGGCTGGTGCGTAGGTTGGAATTTTTTTCTACTGCGTTCCACTACAGTGGCATCAAGAGCCGTGCTATGCGTAGATGCAAGTTACGATCTAGAATACATGGAGATGTATGGGTATTGCATAATATAATTTTGGAGTAGATGAGATGTATTGCTGAAAATTATTTATGCGGGTGACAGATGAAATCTATTACCCGACGTTCTTGTTGCTTCCCTAGAATTTGCGTTTTCTCAATCTCGAGACAGCATGGTGGAATTTCACAAAGTTCTGGCAATCCGTGATCCTGATTGATGATGGAAGTGCTATCAGTTCTTTGGGTTCTGCCGTAGTCCAAAGAAAGATGAAATTCACAGATGAAAGGGCATTGCAGATATGATCTGCAAAGGGGTCATGCGTATGACGAAGTTTAGTATGGGGCTCGAGATTTAATTATCTCGTGTTTCATACACCCCGAGATGTTAATATAGCAACTTGAATAATCATACTTAATGATAAAAAGTTGGTAGTTGCGGTTTAAGTCGAAACCTTAGAAGCCACGAAAAACAAGTTTTTGCATGAACCGATTAGAAACGCCTAACTTGGTTTTGCAGGAGGGTTTGCATGTGCATGTGATGTGGTATAGCAATGCTCATATTCAATTTGATTATGTATGAGATGACTATATGATGTAATTAACATGACCTGTGTGTCATGATTTGGCATGATGGCTGGAGCCATATGATTGCACTTTAATGACCTGCGTGTCAACCTTAAGTAATGCATTTATTTTATCCGCTATGGAGATAGCGATATTATTTGGTGCATCGACAAGGTTGTGACAATCTTCACGAAGGTGAACACCGACGCGAATGCCGAAGACGAAGAAATGAAAGACTTCTCCGTCAGAAAGGGCTATACCATATCATGCTATTATGAATTGCCTGAGATGTTTATCCCTTATGATGCACCCTTCTTGATTGCGCGATAGTCGCTTTTTATTAGGGTGATCTCTCACTAAAATATCAAGTAGTTAGTGTTCCCCCAAGTGTAGCACCATCACGGCACCTATCTTTTTGGGGTGCGCCATGGATTCATGGGTACGAACGATTAGAGAAGTGTGAGGCGGGTGAGGTCAGACCTCACAGCAAGATCACTTGGTTGTCTTGACGTTCATGGAAGGATCGTCCTGAGCTCGGAACACACGCATAGAAAGATGAGAAAGAGTCACATAGAGATGTGATCGGAAGTTGGCCTACCGATTAAAATTCCCGTTATGAGATGATGATTCTATGGCGATGAATTGAAGTCTGGATCTTGTATCACTAAAAATTAATTATGAGAGATATTGATTTGAGTGGGACCGCACTGTTGAATTAACATGTTAATTCTCAGTGGAATTAATTATGAACACTGTCTAAGTGTTTCTTGCAAAATAGTTGTAGAATAATGGCTCGCGTTTCCACCTTCCCTGTTAAAATTGAATAGCTGTTAAATATCTGGTTAAAACTTTATGATTGGTAACGTAATGTGAGGATTGCCCTCAAAAGTGCCGAGAAGGACTTTGTCCTATCGCATGCTTTCCGTATCCTCCCGCTAATGCTATGGATCATGTGACTCTCGTCCTTCGGTCCAAAAGCTAGAATTCTATTACGGTCAAGTGGAATATGTTTGCTTCCATGAAACCCAAACTTCGAAAGTTGGGATAGTTATACGATATTCATGGAACTGAAAATTATATTCAGATACAAACAAAGTAATGTTTGTTTGCAAGTATTAGTAAAAGTTTTTACTATGCATTTGACTATTGGGAAAGGTATCCAGAAGAACGTCTGTCATATAATGAAAGGTGAATAAAACAACAACTTAAAGAGAAAGGAAGTGTCCAAAGGGTGTTAGTATGACTTACACGCCTAGGAAGTCCGGGGCTAACGCCACTCTTAAGTTGGGTGCTTCTTTTGCGAGTAGGAGAAATACTAAAAGTTAAACTGTTAGAAGTATAAAGGCAGAAAGAAAGATGACTGGAATATCCATCTCATGTATGAATGTCATACAAGTTTTTGATGTATAGTAGGCTAGTCAAAGATATAGTTCTTGGGAATTATGGTTAAACATGTTAATCACTAATTCTTGGGTATTGTGAGTTAATCACAAAGATACCCGCTCGATTGCATTCTGTTACGAATCAACGTAAGAGCTACTATGGCCTAAAAGGCTAGCCAGAAATGAGGTTAAGGTATACACAGGGAACATAGTAAATGTTACTATACCTTCCATCGGTGTATTGATGTCTGTATTTATTTTCATAATTCATTTAGAGTTTTTCAAACTCTAGCCCATTGCATAAGGTATCTTGCAAGAAGGTTGTTCATAAGGGAACTTTTTATGTTCGATGTTATGAATAACACAAGGGCCATACTTTCATTATGAATGAGATGTATGTTATGAATATGGATAATAATACAATACCTCTGGGTTTACTTTCATAATTCATTTTAGAGTTTCATACACTCTAGCCCATTGCACAATGTTTGTTGCAAAAGAATTGTTCATAAAAAGAACAATTGTTGTTAAGTATTATGAATAACATGAAGGGCCATGCTTCCATCCAAGATGGGATGTATGTTATGAATATTGATGGTAATATGATACATCCATAACACTGACGCTAAATGTCGCAAGACTAAAAGAATACCACACAAGTGTGGCACTACATTTGGTCACATTGGAGAAACCCGCATGGAAAAATTCCATTATGATGGATTTTGAAGTCGTTTAATTTTGAATCATCTGACACTTGCAACTTTCCTCTGAAAAGTGAAGTGACTGAAATACCGTTCACAGGCCATAAGGAACGAGCAACAACCTTATTGGTGATCATACATTTTGATGTGTGTAGTTCAATAAATGTTGTTGCAAGTGGTGGATTTATTTATCTTTAGAAATGACTCAAGTAGATATATGGATATTTACTTGATGAGATGTAAGTCTGTATCTTTTGAAATCATTTGAAAGGTTTTCAAAAATGAAGTAGAAGTTATTGTAACAAGAAAATTATGTTTCTGCAATTTGATTGCACAAAGGAATATTTGAGTTACATGTTTAGCGAATGTCTGATGAGTTGTGAAAGGGGTTTCATAACTTGCACCTTCCGGAACACCACTGCAAGTGGAAAGTCCATGGAGATGTAATCTAACCATTTATGACATGGTAAGGTCAAAGATGACATAAATAAATTTGCCATTATCCCTTTTAAAGTGATGCTTTAGAGACTGCGGCTTTTACACTTAAAAGAGCTACATCGGGTCTGTTGAAATGAAGCCATGGTATGGTATGCCCAACCATGTTATATCTTTTCTTAACATTTGGAATATGGGGCTTGTGTAAAAGGTTACAAACCTATTCCAAATCAGACAAGTGCTACTTTGTAGGTTATACCAAAATGTTGGGTATTCCTCCCTCACTATACCGAGGCAAATAATTTTGCCGCGAAACAATGTGCTTTTAAAGAGAATGGTTCTTTCAAAAAGGTGAGTGGGAGAATAGTGCAACTCGACGAGATAAACAGTATCTTCGTCATCAGATCAAAGGAAAGAGACCTTGGAAGTAATTCCAGAGTTTCCTGCTGTGACTGATACGGAAGTCTCTACAATAAAATGTATGAACTTCGGTCGAACTTGCAGCTGAACCACGTAGGCAAGGCTCATGCAAACCTCTCAGGTGCGCAAACGAGATATTGTTGTTAGACAACATTATACCTACGATACACATGGAAGCGTTGATGGGCCCTGACTCCGGAATTGGCTAAATGCCAATACAACCCGAGTTAGTTTTCATATAAGTGATTCAACATTAAAACCTTGATACACCTTTTGGAAGACTTAGAGTCTAACGAATAATTATGGAACTTAAAATTGATACGGGTAAAAATGTTTTATCCATAAAGCTCGACTTGTTGAAATAACAAGTTCAAGAGTTGACTACGATGAGGTTGTTTTCATCGTAGCGATGCTTAAAGTCGGTTCGGGTTGAACTAGCAATTAATACAAATTTCAATCATGAGAAACATGGATGACAATAGGATTTCCATCTGATGGAAATGAAACCAAGGACTTGCATGTGTTACAGTCCAAGGCATTTTCTCTATCCAGAGGATGCTAGTAAGGGTGCAAACTTCAGAGTTCCAACTATGGACAGAAGAGAGCAAAATGGAGTTGGAATCTTCGTGCTTTGATGAAATGGTCAAAGGGGTTTGACTTCATCAATGGGTAACGACGATGCTTGTAATTCAAGAAAGTAAGTGGGAGCATAATAATATTTCTAAAAACCTTGTGTGCTTGACACATTGTTAATTGGAAATAAATTTCTTGACACGAATTAGGACTTCATTTAAAACTAGTTTTTTTTTGAAGTGCTTAGGCTAAATAGCCTCAATATTAGGCATAATGATCTATGGGGATAGATTTACCTAATAGGGCTAAGCAATAAATACATATTGACAAGATGCTAAAACCGTTTAGCACTAAGAACGACAAGGAGTGATTCTTGCCGAAGTCACATGGAAAGAGTTTTTGCAAGAATCAGTGTCCCAAAACACTGATGAGCAAAATACATGATGCAGATTCCACACACTTTTGTGTTTGGATTAATCATGTATTCCATGGTACGTAAAACAACCAGATATGTCCGATACTCCCAAGGTGTTGCGAGTATGGATACTAAAGTGATCAAAGTACTGATCGTGGGACAAAAGTGAAAGATGTCATTGAGTACTAGAGTAAGTACTCGTGATATGTTTTCTCACAAGCGGAGATCATGAAGAATTTGTTATAAAATGTTACATCGATACAGTCTTCATCTTTTCTCCATGCGATTTTCGATTTAAGTTAAGGGTTTTGTGTAATACACAATATGGTGGCACGGTAGTTGGAAATTGTTCCCAACCGGATACTGTGGAGAATTTTATAACAAATGACTAAGTATGTTGACGCTTTAGAAGCGACAAACAAGATGTTGAATTGTATAGTTCATTCATGAACTTAGTATGGTTCCAAGATGGCTTTTGTCAATGGGATACTACTGCAGGTAGTTTCTCCATAACTCAGTCTGAGGAATCCAGGTTCAACCTGTGATTCACATACATAAAAGCCAAGTCCACAAAAAATATGAATTTTGTGAAAGCGTGAAAACGTGAGGATATGCAAAGATACACACGGAGCTGAAGTCGTCAGATCTGATGGACATCAGGCTATACTACATGCGGAGCATTTTTTACACCGTATGTCATAGGTGTAAAGTGCATTAGCATTAACTAGATTATTGACTCTAGTGCAAGTGGGAGTCTGTAGGAGATATGCCCTAGAGGCAATAATAAATGCTATTACTTATCACCATGTTCATAATTATGTTTATGTTCCATGCTATAACTGCTATGGTTCTCGAGTCTGCAATAACACGAGGCTCGGAGGAAGACTCATATGCACGTGTGGAATAATAAACGGTACGAAGTATTCCTAGTCTGGCCTCTAAGACTAGCTCAAGTGTTGCATGATGATTCTGTTTTCCTGGTCATGGGCATGTCTATGCCAGCAACTTTGATGGCAAAATGTTAAGAGAACATTTGTGTTGAATCGACCCGGATTGATGTTATACTATGAGATTCATTCTTCATAAGTTTATGGTTGATAACACAGAGATGGTTAATGTTTGCATAATTCCTTAGACCATGAGAGTATCGAGTTTCTTCATACTTGCTTCATGAACTTTGGGGTTTGTTAAACGTCATTCGTAAATGGGTGGCTATTACGACGGCTTACGGGTTCATGGAAAAGTGTGTCAAGTAACTTGATAGCTCAAGATTGGGATTTTCTCCTTCGACGATGGAGAGATATTCTCGGGGCCTCTCGGTGTTATGGTAACCATCATCATCTGGCCAACCACAGTGTGATTTGATCACAGGGATGCTGGAACACGGAAACGAGAAAAGAGAACAATACCGGTAACGAGGTAACTAGCATAGTGGACAAGTTGTTGATCCACGGGAATGCCAACATGTCTCACCTCAGGTATTTGTAACATATCACGAAGCAACAGGAATAGCACACGACAACTGGAGGTTCACTCGAATATTCATTCGTGTGGGTATAGGGGTCAATATGGGTGTCGATGGCTCCGATGTTGATCAATGATTGGAAAGGTTTCCTATCATGTCTATACTTCACCGAACCTATAGGGTCACATGCTTAAGGGTCATCTATCTGTTGAATACTAGACAAGGAGTCTGAGAGAAACTCACCGATAAAGTCTCGGACACCGAAAAGTTTCGGACAGTGGAAAAGGTTCCGCAGAGAGAGGTCATCGGATGAGTTTCGGTGAAACTGATAAGTTGTTCCAGGGGATACCGTTAAGTCAAATTGGTTTCGGCACATTCCAGATAATTCTTGGAGGGTGCCAGAATCATTCTGGAAGCTTTCTCGAATTTTTCCGGGATAATAACCGGATATGCTCCGGAGCTGCCGGAACCACTTCAGATTCTTTTCGCAGATGAAATTCACTAATCTGAAATTGTTTCGGAACAAATCCAAAATCATTTTAGTGGGTACTGGGATTATTCTAAGACTCAAAGAAATATTTTTGGATTTAATGGACGCGAAAAATTGTCTTCATGAATAGTAAAAATGCATTCTTGTTTGCTTTGCGCAGATGAAAATCACTAAACCGAAATTGTTTCGGAACGCATTGAAAATTATTTTAGTGGTTACTAGAAATGTTCTGAGCCCACATAAATATTTTAAGTTCGAACGGACGCTGAAAAATGTCGTCATGAATAGTGAAAGTGCTTTTTGCTTGGCTTCTTGGAGAAGCCACCTTTCAGGCCTTTTGGTATTATCCCCTTGGCTTCTTGGAGAAGCCACCTGAGGGAGTCCCGGATTAGGGGGTGTCCGGATAGCCGGACTACCATCATCGGCCGAACTATCATCGGCTGGACTATCATCATCGACCGGACTCCAAGACTATGAAGATACAAGATTGAAGACTTCGTCCCGTGTCCGGATGGGACTTTCCTTGGCGTGGAAGGAAAGCTTGGCGATACGGATACGTAGATCTCCTACCATTGTAACCGACTCTATGTAACCCTAGCCCTCTCCGGTGTCTATATAAACCGGATGGCTCTAGTCCGTAAACAACAACAATAACCATTACAATCATACCATAGGCTAGCTTCTAGGGTTTAGCCTCCTTGATCTCGTTGTAGATCCACTCTTGTAAACATCCACAATATCAATATCAATCAAGCAGGACGTAGGGTTTTACCTCCATCAAGAGGGCCCGAACCTGGGTAAAACATCGTGTCCCTTGTCTCCTGTTACCATCCGCCTAGACGCACAGTTCGGGACCCCCTACCCGAGATCCGTCGGTTTTGACACCGACATTGGTGCTTTCATTGAGAGTTCCTCTGTGCCGTCACCGATAGGAAGGATGCCTCCTCCCGTCTTCAAGGACGGTATTTTCGCCAAAGGAGCCTTGGCCACCGGCCAAACTATCCGGCTAGGTGGTTTTCTTATGACCGCCTGTCCGGCTACCGCTTCGACAATGACCTCTCAAGACGTCAAAAGCAATCTTCACGTCAGCTCGGAATTCGCCGAGCGGCTTGATCCAATAGAGCTCTCGTCCATAAACGAGCTCTTGGATCGCATTGCCGCCCTGGGAGTCGCTACAGACTACAATCAGATTGGGCTTAAAACCGATCTGAGAGAGATTAACTCCCCCCAGGTCACCCACCACGTTGCAGTGGTAGAGGAACAATACGGCGACTCTTCTCCTGTATTGAAAACTAGTCATGTCCGGGCTCCCAAACCCCCCATGCCGGATTCCCGCGGAGGGACGGACTTCGATCAAGCACTGAACTTAAAGTCAGGCATCAGACCAGACTCATTGGACAACGTGCAGCAATCCAAGCTTCCAAATTTGGAAACTTCTCGGGCCTCGAGCCTTGAGATGGGTAGGGTTCCGGACTTAATTCCACCCACCCGCCCAGACATATGCGATCCATCTCTAATCCGGCAAGAGCCCGCTGAGACAGTACATCACTACTGGGCCAGATTCCTCCTGGTTATGGACAGGATAAAGGACTGCCGAGAGGAAAACGCAATCTCAATTTTTTGCAATAATTGCACGGACGAGGGAATCTTGAACGCCGTCAGCCGTCGTGAAATTACACGCTTCGCCGACCTGGCGTCCATAGTATGAAAGTACTGTGCGATGGAGAGTTTCCGGACAACCGAAAATAAGTTTTGGGACAATCCGGCCCCGAATACAACCCTAGTCCGCAACAAAAGGGTGCATTACACTCAGGCACCAGATACAAAAATCAAAAAGCAAATACCACATAGAGGGCACGGAACCGTACTGGAGGGATGGCTTAGCGGATCCTATAAAATTCACAGTACAGAAGGCGCCGTCCCAACACATAGCCTTCAAGCATGTTGGATATTACGGCAGGTGGCCAAAAGTGGAGAGGAGCTTCTCGCCCCGGAAAACCACTCCAACAATACCGGTACGGTATCAACAGTCTTCGAGACTTTCGCATCAAACAATATGCGGAAACGAACAATCCGCAACCTTGCCGAAGTCTACCAAGTAGCAACAACTAATCCATGGAGCGACACAGCCATCACCTTCAACGCCAGCGACGGACCTAAATTCCGAACAGCCCGAGCTCCAGCCGCACTGGTACTTAGTCCAATAGTGGACGGCTTTCGACTTACAAAGGTCCTCATGGATGGCGGCAGCGGATTAAACCTCATCTACGAGGAAACCCTTCAAAAAATGGAAATAGACTGGAGCCGCATTGAGCGAAGCAGCACAACCTTTAGAGGAATAATCCCTAGCCGGGAGGCGCACTGCACAGGAAAAATCACACTCGATGTGGTATTCGGCTCACCGGACAATTACAGATCTGAAGAAGTCACGTTCCAAGTGGCCCCATTCAACAGCGGATATCACGCTATATTAGGACAAGAGGCATTCACAATTTTTCAAGCCGTACCCCATTACGGGTACATGAAGCTCAAAATGCCTGGGCCCGGCGGAATAATCACTCTCGTCAGTAATCCGGACATAGCACTCCGCGCCAAAAACAAGACAGCCACATTAGCCTTAGAGGCACTATCCGAAGCCCTAGCAGCAGAGGAACTCACCGCGCTGCGCTCTACGGTGAATAGGGACGATGTGATACTCGATAAGAGATCCAAGTCCACCTCCTTTAAACCAACAGATGAAATAGTAAAATTCCAGGTCCACCCAACGGACCCGACAAAGACGGCCTCCATCGGGGCACAATTGAACCTTGATGTAGACGCCGCACTGCGAGAATTCCTTCGGGAAAATTGGGACATTTTTGCCTGGCACCCCTCGGATATGCCCGGAATCCCACGCAGATTGGCAGAACACAGCCTAAACATCCTAAAAGGATTCAAGCCAGTCAAACATGCTCTTCGATGATTTTCCGAACCCCAAAGACAGGCAATGGGAGAAGAGCTAGCCAAACTATTGGAAGCCGGATTCATCAGAGACATCAAACATCCGGATTGGCTAGCAAACCTGGTAATGGTACCAAAGAAGGACAAATCCTGGCGCCTATGTGTCGATTTCAAAGACCTAAATAAAGCCTGCCCAAAGGATCCCTTCCCCCTCCCCCGCATCGACCAAATCATCGATGCCACTGCAGGGCACGATTCATTGTGCTTCCTGGACGCATACTCCGGCTATCATCAAATCAAGATGGCAGAAGCGGATCAAGCCGCAACGGCATTCATTACTCCATATGGACCATTCTGCTTCAACACGATGCCCTTCGGACTTAAAAACGCCGGCGCAACATATCAGCGCATGATTCCGACATGTCTGGCTACCCAGATCGGCAAAACAGTAGAGGCATATGTAGACGACGTAGTCGTCAAAACTAAACACGTCGAAACTCTAGTAGACGACTTGAGGCTCACATTCGACAACCTCAGAGCATATGACATCAAGCTGAATCCGGAAAAATGCATTTTCGGCGTACCAGCTGGAAAGCTGCTGGGCTTCATCGTATCCGGTAGAGGAGTTGAAGCAAACCCAGCCAAGATCCGAGCTCTGTCACAGCTAGATATCCCACAAGACCTCAAGCAAATACAAAAATTGACTAGATGCGTGGCGGCTCTAAGCCGCTTTATCTCCCGTCTAGGAGAAAAGGCATTGCCCCTCTATCGCCTCCTTAGGCGCACCAAACACTTCGAGTGGACGGATGCTGCCACCGCCGGACTCGAAGAAATAAAGGCCATATTGGCAACAAATCCGGTCCTGGCTGCGCCCAACCTGGGCGAACCAATGTTGTTATACATCGCAGCAACGCATCAAGTTGTAAGCGCGGTACTCGTCGTCGAACGAGAGACAGAAGGGCATAAATTCCCTCTTCAAAAACCAGTATACTACGTATCCACTGTGTTAACCCCCTGCAAGTCCCATTACCCGCACTATCAGAAGATAGCATACGCGGTGTTCATGGCATCCCGGAAGCTGCGACACTACTTTCAAGAGTGTTCGATATCAGTGGCCTCTGAAGTACCACTTAACGACATTATAAACAACCGCGACGCGACGTGCAGGATTGCAAAATGGGCCATTGAGCTCTTAACATTTGATATAACTTATAAACCTCGGCGAGCTATAAAGTCACAAGTTTTGGCTGACTTTGTCGCTGAATGGACCGAAGCCGAACTCCCTAAAGAGTACGGCGCATACTCCAATTGGATTATGCACTTCGACGGCTCTAAAATGTTAGCCGGATTGGGGGCTGGTGTCGTATTGACGTCCCCGACCAGGGACACAGTCCAATACGTACTTCAGATAATGTACACGGACTCCAACAACGCAGCCAAATACAAGGCCCTTTTACATGGTCTCCGGATGGCAATCTCCATGGGCATTCAACGCCTAGGGGTGCGCGGGGATTCAAACCTCGCAATATCCCAAATAAACGGAGACTTTGACGCCAAAGATCCAAAAATGGCAGCATATCGCAACGCTGTCCTAAAAATGTCAGCCCAGTTTGAAGGACTTGAATTCCATCACGTAGCCCGGGATAATAACCAAGCAGCCGACGTACTGGCACGCATCAGCGCAAAACGCGACACTGTCCCTCCTAACATCTTCTTGGAACGGCTCTCCAAGCCATCCGTACTATAGGAAGAGGAGTCCGGAAATAACAAACCGGAACAAGCCGCACCAACCGGCGATTCAGCCGATGACATAACACCTTCAGCCCACGACATAATGGCAGTAACTGCCCCGTGGACAGAACAATTCCTCGCCTACTTGCTTCGGCAGGAACTCCCCGAAGACCATAATGAGGCCCGCTGCGTAGTTCAGCGATCTAAAGCCTACAAGGTCCATGAGGGAGAACTCTATAAGAAAAGCACAACCGGAGTCCTTCAAAGGTGTATCTCCGAAGAGGAAGGGCGAGACCTTCTAGCTGAAATTCACGCCGGACTAGGCGGACACCACGCCGCAGCCCGGGCCCTTGTAGGAAAGGCATTCCATACAGGATTTTATTGGCCGACGGCCTGGGCAGATGCTCAGGACTTAGTCCAAAGATGCGTCGGTTGTTAGCTCTTTGCTAATCAGAGCCATATGCCACCCACCGCCCTCAAAACTATACCCATTACCTGGCCGTTCACGGTCTGGGGGCTTGACATGGTTGGACCACTTAAAGGGGGAACCCAGAAGCAAAGATACCTATTGGTCATGGTGGATAAATTCACCAAATGGATAGAGGCCAAGCCAGTTAAAACAGCAGAGTCCGAACCAGTGATAGACTTCATATCCGGGGTAGTACACCGTTACGGTGTCCCCCACAGCATCATCACCGATAACGGCACGAACTTCACGGCCGACGAGGTTAAATCATGGTGCAAAAATATGGGCATCAAGCTCGATTACGCTTCAGTCTATCACCCTCAAACCAACGGTCAAGTGGAACGAGCAAATGGTCTAATAATGAGCCGCATCAAACCCAGACTAGTGTGGTCCCTTACGAAATCTGACACGCACTGGGTAGAGGAGCTCGACTCCGTACTCTGGGGGCTGCGGACAACGCCTAACCGTACTACCGGATTCACACCATTTTTTATGGTATACGGCGCAGAAGCAGTTTTGCCCTGCGACATCATTCATGACTCACCTCGAGTGCGCATGTACGAAGAAAGAGAAGTCGAGTTGGATCGGCAGGACAGCTTGGACGCATTGGAGGAAGAACGCGACGTCGCCAAGGCTCGTTCCGCATTTTATCAGCAACAGGCTCGAAGATACCAAAGCAGAGAAGTACGGGCCAAGACTTACAATGTTGGCGAACTAGTTCTACGCCTGCCGGACAAGAAAAAGGACAAGCTCAAGCCCAAATGGGAAGGCCCCTTCATCATCGATCAAGTCCTGACTGGCGGAGCGTACCGTCTAAGAAATGCATCGGATAACCGACTCGAGCCGAACCCATGGAACGCAGCCCGCCTCCGAAGATTCTATGCCTAGCGCCGGACTAAGAATTCGTCCCTTTCCCCTCGTCCAATTTTTTTTTACTTCAGCTGCCTTTTGTTTATCTTTTTCTTCTCAACCCTATTCATCAAAGCCTTAAAGGGCCTACTTGCGCAACGTTCGTGCGCAATTGATGTGCTATCCGCACTCATTATACCCGGGGGCTTCTTTACCAGAAGCTTAATTATAAGGGCTTCATGCCCAGCACATGTGTCAAGCCTCCACATGTACCTTTTATTCACCATTATATGCATCGATATGACTTAAGTTCTGGCCAAGCTGGGTTGCCTGGCTCCTATGCTTACCCCTACGTTCCCGATTGTTCGGCTAGGAGGTAAAGGGAGCACCTCTGCGATTGTTACTGCCGGGTCAGCCGGATGTGTACCTCAGACTGGGTGAAGCCGAAAGCTAGCGTTCTTAAGGGAATATTTGGTCGGTGACTTAAAAGATGATTTTTTATCCACTTATTTATCTGCCCCTAGATGTTTTTCTGCTTTTTTCGCAGTCCGGACATGCACTTTAGGGCATGCCACCCCCAAAGGAAAGGAACCCTTAACGGAACTATTCTCCCTGGAAGATGTTTCTTACTACCCATGTAATATAACATAACTAGTTGGGCACTTGTCTGATAAAGCACTAATGACCCCTACGCCTGGTCTCCATGCATACCTCGGTTGTTTCATAACCGAGAAGGTATTCGGACACACTCCGGACTCTAGGGTCCCGAGGTCGAAGCGAAAAGGTCGGCAAAGACAAACGATCTACAATCCGGCTAGAAGGCATTTTATATGTCATTTTATAATACATTGTCAAATCGACTGATTGTATTCTTCCTCAACCCCGTCTAACAGGTTGTCTAATTTACAGTCCTGTTGGGAAAATTTAGCGGCCAGCTCTACTTGGCCGTATACTAAACTCACAGGGATCTCCTTCCCATCGGGCCCCACAGGTCCGACTTCGGCCATGTGGTTGGGATCCGCCTTCTTGTACCGCGTCTTTACCATGGCCCAGGCCTCCCTGGCACCTTGGCGGCAGGCCAAAATCTTCCATAAATGGAAGCGCTACCGCACTCCCTAAAGCTTCTCCGCAAGCTCCCCAAGACCCTCGGGTAAGGAGAAGGCTGGCCATAAAGCCTGGATGACACCACTCATTGCCTGCCGAACTCGTTCGATCAGTTGCGACAATTCGGGAAGTTGATCACCCGTTGATACGGGCATCTCCTCTGCAGGGCGACCTGTGAGCATACCTGCAGACATATTCTGTCAAATTGACTTCCTCGCCGAACTCTTCTTTTCAAAGGATTTCGCTCAAGTGCTTACTATAGATGCCGCGATGAAGCCGCTGATTCTCCTTAACGGAGCCCGACAGCTCGACCCGAACGCCTTTCAGCTCTTCTCCAAGCTGGGCATGGGCATCCTGGAGCTTGTTCCTTTCATGCTGCACCTTATGCAGCACCCTCTCACCGGCCTTTAGTTGGCGCAGAAGTTCTTGCCTGTCCGGATCTTGTCCGGCAGCACCTGCAACGTCATTTTTTTAGACTTGCACAAAGGCCAAATGCTACTTATCTTTCTAAAATAATGCGTTACCAGGAGAGGTCCCTGTGTTTCCTCCTGCGCCAGAGAGTGCGGCCTCAAGTTGGGCCTTGCACTCTTGCAGCTCCTGAGACAGTTGGGTATTCTTCTCGGTAAGATCCTACGTTTCATGTGATCCTTAAATCAGTTAATATAACTACTTTAAGTCTCGGGGGCTACTGGCATATACAACTATTAAATTCTCTTACCCGTATGTCTTTTACATACTGCTCTATGGCTCTGGTAAAACCATCTTGAGCAGCACGAAGGTGCGCGTCCCCCACGTTAAAGGCATTCAACGCCTCGGGGGAGAAGCACGCGTCACGAAATACTGTCTGGCGGCGCCTGTGATTCAGGGCACTCTCCACCTCAGACTTGGTGGCGGACAGTCTGTCGGCATCCTCCGTCGGAGGAACGTCCGGCTCGCGCCTTGCGCTCGCCTCCCCCTCCAGATCAGGTGCTGGAGCCTGGCTGGTAGAGGTTGGATTGGCAACCTCCACGTCCGCAGTTCGGCGGACGCTTTTTTCCCTACAAAAGTCATGAGCACTCAAACGCTTCCTAGGAACATTGCTCTAAATAATGAATTGTGAGCTACACCTTTGCGGCGACGTTTCAGTCCGCGCCGCGCTCCTCTTCCGCCTACTGGTCCGGACTGGCCTTTGTTGGCCAGCCACCGCGGGCTCGGCTTCTCGCCCTAGGGGCGCCTCCTGCACAGCGCCATCGTATACGGTGGTCAGAAATAAGCAAGGAAGGAATGACGGTGTCAGGATTCGGCCGCAATCACCTGGGAAGCCGGATATAGTCTGGGATAGTCGGCCGTGATGGCGACTAAAGCATTGTCCATGCTGAGCTGGTGGAACACCCCGTCAATTAGCTCCACCATTATGTCCGGATCCTCTTCGGAGGCCGGATCCCGGGATCTCTCTGGATCCTCGAGTTGCGGAGCTGGACTTAGCATGTCCTCCACGATCCGGCGCAGCTCCTGCGTCGAAAGAAGAACACAATATAAGAAACTTAAGTTTCAAAAAGCATGGGTCAGGCACGCAGAGTGTTCGCTCACCCAAGGCCGGGGATTATTCATGGAGAACCCATTTAACGGGTTCGTCCAAAGGAAATCCTCCTTCTCCCCCTTATATAGGCCGAACAGGATCGTCACCAGATCTTCGACCGAATCCGGCCCTTTGCGGCCATGACGGGTGGCATCGTCCTCCCCGTTGAAATCCCACATGGGGTGGCCCCTGTATGGTAGTGGATGCACCCCCCGCATAATGCATGTCGCCATGACTCCAATCATGGTCAACCCGGCATGGGCCAGTAACCTTATTCGGCCCATCAAATAATGGGCGCTCTTGTCTTCCTCCAGTTGGGGGCTCCGCGGACACCAACTAAGGCGTTTCTTCAGAGGAGCATTGCTGAACTCCGAGAGGCCGATCCGAACAGGGTCCGGTAGCGGAGCGTCTTCTATATAAAACCATTCCGAAGGCCAGTCTTCGGACGCCTTCTTAGGGGTTCCGGATGGATATCCGGTCCCAGCAATGCGCCATATTTCGGCGCCGCCCACTTGATATATGGACCCCTCGTGAGAACGGGGTACAAGGTAGAACAACCTCTTCCACAGCGTGAAATGGGGCTCGACGCCCAGGAATAGCTCGCAAAGAGCTACGTAACCCGCAATATGCAGGATTGAGGCGGGCATGAGGTGATGAAGCTGGAGTCCGTAGAACTCCAGGAGCCCGCGGAGGAATGGATGTACAGGAAATCCGAGCCCCCTTATCAGATAGGGGACGAAGCATACCCGCTCCCCTTTGTTGGGACTTGGGGTAACCTCCGCTTGCTTCCCACCTTTGTAGGTGGCCAGCCCAGCTTGAACCGGAACCATAAAGGCCGGAGGGAGATATCCCCCCGCTTGGAGCTTCACCAGCTTGTTGTGCGGAACAGAGCATCTCCTCCAATCTCCTGGCAAAGGGCTGGGAGCGCAAGAAGAGGAGCCGCGTTGACGGTCCATGATGGAATGGATTCTTGGTCGAAAGCGCTCCGATGAGTATTTGCGGGAGGAAGATGGTGATTTGGATCTGGATTCTTGCCTCCCTTATAGGCATATTATTCGCACAACTAGGGGGTAAAACATAAAAGACACCCTGGCTTTTCACATTCGCACGACGCGTGGAAGAAGGCCGTTATTGGGCGTGGAAGCCAAGATGCGCAACATTGATGAGGAAGCCGGACACTGTTCGGCAGGTACGTAGAACTTGAAGGAGAACCCGCCTTGCAACTCCGAAGACTACACACATGCTGGACTTATCGTCATTGAAGCCTGGTTCGGGGGCTACTGAGGGAGTCCCGGATTAGGGGGTGTCCGGATAGCCGGACTACCATCATCGGCCGAACTATCATCGGCCGGACTATCATCATCGACCGGACTCCAAGACTATGAAGATACAAGATTGAAGACTTCGTCCCGTGCCCGGATGGGACTTTCCTTGGCGTGGAAGGCAAGCTTGGCGATACGGATACGTAGATCTCCTACCATTGTAACCGACTCTATGTAACCCTAGCCCTCTCCGGTGTCTATATAAACCGGATGGCTCTAGTCCGTAAACAACAACAACAACCATTACAATCATACCATAGGCTAGCTTCTAGGGTTTAGCCTCCTTGATCTCGTGGTAGAGCCACTCTTGTAAACATCCACAATATCAATATCAATCAAGCAGGACGTAGGGTTTTACCTCCATCAAGAGGGCCCGAACCTGGGTAAAACATCGTGTCCCTTGTCTCCTGTTACCATCCGCCTAGACGCACAGTTCGGGACCCCCTACCCGAGATCCGCCGGTTTTGACACCGACACCACCCTTGGGCTTGGCCTATAAATAGGGGTGGAGGGTGCTGCCTAAAGAGACATCCCTTGCTCTCATACACATGCCATGCATTATCTGGCTTCTTCTCTCCCTCCCACGAAAAGAGTTTCATAGAGCCGAAAGGCTGTCTGGGTTCCGGCAGGAACTAGTTCTGGACGATGAAGCCCTGCCGGATAGATGACACCGTATGTGTGCAACTTTGTAGAGAGATCGTAGTTTCGGTCTTAGTTCGAGAGTGCCTCCCAAAGGGCTGTCTGTGTGACCGTCCGGGTTTCAAAGGTCCTCCCGAAGGGCTGTCCGGGTGACCGTTCGAGTTTCGAAGGTCCTCCCAAAGGGCTATCCGAGTGACCGTTCGAGTTTCGAAGGTCCTCCCGAAGGGCTATCTGCGACACCGTCCGGGTGGGCTGTTCGACTGCCTCCCGGAGGGCTGTCTGAGTAGCTGATGAGGGTATACATGCTCGCGATTGGGAGGTTGTAAATCCTAGCTGCAGGGATCTGCACCGCCGATCGTCATCGACTCTACTTCCCGCTGCGCTACGAGTCGGTAACGAAAAAGATCAAACCATGAATGCAGTCTCCATAGTGGTCCTGGGCTGGTGCGTAGGTTGGAAATTTTTGTTTTCTGCTGCGTTCCACTACAGAGATATGGCTGAGGAGAGCTCTCAAGCACTCGGTGCTAGGACTTGCCTCCCTCCAACGCACCATAGATAGACAACTCTCTCGGTTGAGGTGGATTCATGAGGGGGATGCCAATACTATACTTTTTCAAGCGGTGGCTAATGGAAGGAGGTCCAAAAACTTCATCCCGCATATTAGACACAACGGGGAGTTAATATCCCAGCAAGATAAAAAGAAGGAGATCTTTTCTGAGGCTTATGAGAAGCTTCTGGGTCACGCCATCGCTCGGGATCGATGTCGACTTGGATTTCCTTGACATGACCGTTCATGATCTATCGGAGCTCGATGCGATTTTTACCGAGGAGGAGGTGTGGGAAACTGTCAAAGAGCTGCACCCAGAGTGGGCTCCAGGACCGGATGGTTTCAGCGCGGCCTTCTATCAGAAAGCTTGGCCTACGATAAAGAACGATGTGATGGCAGTGCTTCTTAAGCTATACATGGGAGATGGGCGAGGTTTCGGCAAGCTTAATCGTGCCCACATCGTGTTTATCCTAAAGAAGCCGGACGCGGAGGTTGTGGGAGACTATCGTCCTATCAGTCTGCCTCATGGTGTTGCTAAGCTCCTTGCGAACAGAGCCCAAAGAAGAATGAAGGAAATTGTCACAACAAATCAGTCTGCCTTCATATGTGGCAGGCACTTGCACGACAATTTTCTCCTGGTTAGGCAGGTGGCCAGAAAGATCCACGCCCACAAGGAGATCAGTGTGTTTCTCAAGCTCGATATTTCAAGGGCTTTTGACTCGCTTAACTGGTCGTTTCTGTTTGAGGTGATGAGAAAAAAAGGGTTCGGTCATAAGTGGTGCACTTGGATTTCGATCCTGCTCAGGACCGCTAACACTAGGGTGATTGTTAATGGGGTTCCTGGTAGAAGCTTCATCCATGCCAAGGGACTCAGACAGCAGGACCCGGTCTCGCCGTTACTATTTGTGATCGCCATGGATGTGCTATATAGAATTATGATCAAGGCCGAGAGTCTGGGAGTTGTCAGCAGTTTTACGGGCATCACGACACACCAATCGGTCTCAATTTACGCGGATGATGTTGCCTTGTTCGTCAAACCTCGGGCGCCGAATCTCACCTTCGTCCGAGCTATGTTACATGCCTTTGGGGTGGCCTCGGGCTTGAGGGTCAATTACCAGAAGTCTCTCGCGATTATGATCCATGGCGACAACTCCGATCGGGAGCAGGTCGAGTCCATCTTGAATTGTCAGCTGGGCAATTTTCCTTGCAAGTATCTTGGCCTCCAATTGGCTATTAGGCAGCTCACGAGGGCCGAGTGGCAGCCCATGATTGATCATGCTAAAAAATGTGCTCCGGCTTGGCAGAGAGAGCTGCTGCACCACCCAGGACGCCTTGTGTTGGTCAAGTCCGTGATTGCGGCCAAGCCCATCCACCACTTCATGGTCTCGGAGGCCCCTAACTAGGTGTTCGAAGATATTGAAAAGTGGATGCGCTCCTTTTTTTGGGCGGGCAAAGATAAAGTGAACAGTGGTCAATGTTTGGTGGCTTGGACCGCGGTTTGTAAGCCCACTTGGCTTGGTGGTCTGGGATCAACCTCCAGATGCAAGGATTGGCTTTGAGAGTGAGGTGGGAATGGTTGAGATGGACAGATCCTGAAAGACCTTGGCAAGGTCTACCCATGATCGTGGACAAGGAGGTTCGAGAAGTCTTTGATAGCCTAGTGCACATTGAGGGGGGAAGAGGTAGCAAAGTTTTGTTCTGGAGAGATCGATGGATCCACGGCTTTGCGGCTAAATACATTGCACCAAGCATCCATGCTTTGGTGGACACTAGAACTATCAATCGCCGCACGGTGGAGGAGGGTTTGGAAAACGCGAGATGGCTGCTTGACATTGTTGGGGATGTAAACTTTGGTGCCCATATGCAACTCTTGCACCTTAATCTCGCGATTAGCACGGTCACTCGCAATCCCTCCGACGATGACTCCTTCTCCTGGCCGGCAGACCCGTCGGGCAGACACACTGCCAGATCCACCTACTTCAGGCTCTGCATGGGTGGCGAGAGGGATCCTTTTGGCTCTTGCATTTGGAAGAGCTGGGCTTTACTCAAATGCAAAATCTTCGTGTGGTTGGCAGTACAACATCGGATCTGGACGTCTGACAGAAGGGCTAGGCATGGCCTTCAGGACTCTCCTTCCGCTTGCTACACGTGTCTTCAAGAGGAGGATAACGCGGAACATATCCTTGTCCAATGTGTCTACGCTAGAGAGGTTTGGCACTACATCTTCGAGGCTTTGAGGATGCAAGGCACCATCCCGGAGCCGAGCGATTGTCTGTTGGACTAGTGGTTGGCTAGGAGAGCACTTTTTACGAAGGGCGCCAAGCGTGGCTTCGACACGGTCGTTATTGCGACCACCTGGGCTCTTTGGAAGCAACGCAACGCTCGAGTGTTCCATCGGACTTAGCAGCAGAAGACGGCGTCGGATCTGGCCCTTGCCATCCTATGGGAGATCATAGAGTGGAGGTTGGCAGGTTTGGGAGGTAGAGGTTTTGCTATGTTTTGTGAGAGTGTAGGAATATGGTAATTTGTAGGGTGCAGTAGGGTGTGTGTCCTCGATGGAAGTCCGCTTCCATCTTAAATCCTTTGTACTTGGCTCTCTCCTTTCTTCTATAAAAGTAAGGTAAGCCTTTGGCGTACTCTCGAAAAAAAAAAGTCAGCATCTAACTGCCAATATAAACCACTATATGCATACAACACCGATGTTCAATAGTTCATGCATGCTTGTTGGTGGCTCTCGGAAATAAAGATAGTTTTCTAGTGATTGTAAGTGTTCGGAAATAAAGGTACTCCCTCCGTTCCGATTTACTCGTGATGGGTTTAGTTCAAATTTGAACTAAAACCACGACGAGTAAATCTTTTTTTTGCGGGAAACCACGACGAGTAAATCTAAACGGAGGGAGTAGTTTATAGGGTTTTTTCTTTTGAAATGAAGGCAAAAGAATAGTTTCTAGTAATTCATGCCTTGCTACCATGGTTAGTTTTTCACTAGTGGAGAAATGCTTACAATTGGTTCATGCTTGTTGGTGGCTCTCGGAAATAAACATAGTTTCTAGTGATTGTAAGTGTTTATAGGGTTTTTTTTCTTTTGAAATGAAGGCAAAAGAATAGTTTCTAGTAATTGATGCCGCGCCACTTTTTAATTCACGCCACTGGTATTTTTCTTTAATAAATACCAATGCCATGGGCATATTTCGCACGCCACAAATATTACCTTACTGATAGTGTGTTGCCTAAAATTCACGCCACTAATGATCGAATCAACCTGCCGCAGGCGTTCGGCTAAAAAAACAGATCAATCACTGGTGGCGTGCGATTGGAAGTGGCGTGTCACCTAACAATATAATGTAGTAAGTTCCACGTAGAAAAGGGGGAGCAACTAATTAACGGGCGCTCCTTCGGGAGCCTCCCAACGATCAGCGCTACTTGGCGCGCTCTCAGCTATTCGTCACGTGTCGCGCTCTGGGCGCACCCTCCGGATTTTTTTTCCGCACACGTTTTCGGATTTTTAAACGGTTTTTTCCGGGTTTTTTGACGTTTTGGTTTTCCACCGGTCTTTCCTAGCTTTTCAACCAAAAAAATTCGAAAAAAATAATTTTTTGCGCAAAAAAACGCATTTTTTTCGCGAGAGTCACGATTTTGTTTTCGCGAGAGGCACGGCCGTGCCTCTTGAAAACGAAAAAAACGTGTTTTCTATTTTTTTCTTTCGCGAGAGGCACGGTTTTGCTTCCGCGAGAGGCACGGTTGTGCTTTCGTGAGATTCACGGTCGTGCCTCCTCGGAAACGAAAAAAAAACATGTTTTCTGTTTTTTTTCTTTTGTGAGAGGCACGGTTTTGCTTCCGTGAGAGGCACGGTTGTGCTTTCGAAAGAGGCACGGGCGTGCCTCTTTTGAAAAGGGAAAAAACGTGTTTTCTATTTTTTTCGCAAGAGGCACGGTTTTGCTTCCGCGAGAGGCACGGTTGTGCTTTTGCGAGAGGCACGGGCGTGCCTCTTTTGAAAAGGAAAAAAAATTCTGTTTTTTTTTCTTTCACGAGAGGCACCGTTTTGCTTCCACGAAAGACACGGTTGTGATTTCGTCAGAGGCACGGGTGTGCCTCTTTGGAAAGGAAAAAAACCCGTGTTCCTGGTTCGGTTTTTTCGTCGGTTTTTTTCGTCTGGTTTTTTCGTGAAAAAAAAGTTGTCAAAATCTATCAACATGGGATCTAATTTTTAAGATCTCGACGCAAGGAATCCAACGGCGAAAGCGGTTCGGGATTTGGACGCACAGTTTAAGAGATAAAACGATTTAAATAAACGGATCTACGAATAAAGGAAAAATACCCAGGTTGCGACAGGTGAAGCACATGCAGCGCGTCACTTATCGCAACTTGGGAAAGTTGGAGTGATCTCCGCAAAAAATACTCATTAATTAGTGCTTTCGTAGAAAAGGTCTGAAGTATAAGGTAGAGCAGAGCATGGGCAGCCCACTCCGCAAGGCCAGGCCCAAAAGCCCGACATCCAGACCAGACTGGAAATGTACTTTTCCGCTCAAAGCCTAGCCCAGAAGCCCAAAAAGCCAGCATCGCATATTTTAAAAATAGGTATAATCTAGTATTTTATGCCCCAAAATAGTCATTTTAATTAGGGAATGCCGATGTTCATGTGTCTTTGGCTGCTTTGCTCTGTTATACGAAAATTAAAGACAAAGCCAAAACTGCCACAGAGGGAGAATCTTGTGTTAACGTGGGACTACGTGGTACAATATGTGGTCTACGTATGCTGCAACCACACATGCATGTCAACGGTTAGAGCATCTTCCACAGGCGTCCAAAAAAATCTCCGCGCGCTTAAAATTGGTTTTTTTTTGTGCCCAACAGCTCCAACAGATGGTGTAAAATATTGCATGCGCTAAAAAGTTTTAGGCACGCGCTAAAAAACGCTATCACGCGCAGCATATTTTGGGCTCCGGATTGCGCGCGCTTAACAATTTGCATTGTGTGCTTTTTTTGCGCGCATTTTTGGGCGTCTGCTAAAATAATGTTGGTCCCGGTGCAATAAAAATGCTACATCAATAAAAGTTTACAGAGGGAGTACCTTTTTTTGCATGGTAATACGTGTCCCATTCATATCATAAAGATTAAAGTACAAGTCACGTAAGGACCGACATGACAAAACTGAAAAGATAGCAGAACATCTCTGAGCCTAATACCAATGCCCATCACCTGCCTCCGGCACCACGACAGCAGCCACCGAAGAAAAGAATGATGGATCACCTCCTCACCCGAACTCGACGCGGCTCCATCGCTGATATGCAGCTTTGCGGACCTCCAAGGTGGCTCACCAAAAGTGAAACCCTTACCGTTGAACGAATCAGACCGGGGCAACACCCCGGACACGCCATCAAACTCTAGATCTGGTACCCCACCGCGACTAAGACGCCGTAGAAGGAAACCATACCTGCCATCCACGAACCACAAACCCAGCACATGTTTCGTCTTGCAGATGTCGTCGATGCAGACCATAATCTGCATTGCTCCTGGACTACCTCCCAAGCATCGCGCCGACGTTGGAGCAAACGACGTTGCAACGTGGAGCCCAGGACACAGGTCCACCACGAGGATGCCGCCGCCACCATGTTTCGTCTTTCAGATGTCGTTGATGCAGACCACAATCTGCATCCGTTCCTGGACTACCTCCCAAGCTCCGCGCTGACGCTGAAGCAAACGCACCCGAGGACACAGGTCCACCACGAGGATGCCACCGCCACCACGCCATCCTTACTTGAACAGACTGGTTTCCAAAACCATCCCCAACCAAAGGACCGATGGCCTTGTCAAAGAAGGATCCGAAGAATCTTTATTTAGCGTAGTCATCATCGCCGCCGAAGCAAAGACGATGAACAGCCTAAAAACCTAGACTACGAGGGAGTACCTGATAAATAACATTTGGCTTAGATTCAAATAATGGGCAGTATTTTTAATGTAGTGTCTGCTGGTGTGCACTGACGGAGCTACAACAAGGTTGGATGGGCAATGGTTCGCCCAGTCTAGAGAAAAGACAGTGGGGGCGATGAGATTAGAGCATCTCCAACAGCCGCGCTATGCGCCGCGCGCAAAAAACCTATTTGCCGCGCGCGCTTCGGCTGGTTTAGCGCGGCCACCAGCGCTAGCTCCAGCGGCCGCGCTATAATGCAGCGTGCGCGCGGCGCTCCAGCAGCGCGCAAAAATACAGCGCACGCGCGCCGATCCAGCAGCGCGCAAAAATACAGCGCGCGCGACTCACCGGGCATGGCATTTTAGCCACAAAATGAGTTTGAAACAATCATCAAAATGCAATGAACATGTGAAATTTGTCACAAACAAGTTGACGAAAATAAAAGTTCATGCCCACAAGTTCATCCAACCAAGTTCAAAATGCAAACTAAAGTTGAAGACATAAATGAAAGACACATCAAACATCTTCCTCGTCTTCGTCCTCATCTTCCGAAGACGATTCTTCCGCCACCACCACCCATGCCGCCAAGGCCACCGCCACCCATGGTGCGGATCACGGCTCTTTTTTGGAACAAGACTTTTTCACGGGCAAGGTTGACATATTCCTTTTGCGCATCATTGAACAAAGATGTGTCCAAGAAGAACAAGTGCTTCTCGCATTCCAACAACCTAGATCGCTCTTCCATGCCCACCTTCCTCTCCTCTAATGCCACTTTCCTCTCCTCGGCGGCCACCATCCTCTCCTCGGCGGCCACCATCCTCTCCTCGGCCGCAGCATCTTGGTTCTTTGCCATTTTCCTCACCTCGTTGGCTTCTTTTCTGGCCTTCACAATAGCTTCCATAGCATTTTTGAGCTCATCATCTCCTTTCCTCTTCTTCTTTTCGATTTTTTCTTTCTTGCAGTGGCTCCCCGCGCTAGGGTTTCCAGCGGCGGCGGCGGCGGGGAGGTCGCGGTTGTACAGCGGGGTGAGCGGGGTACCGGTGTGCGCGTCCATGGGTGGCAGGGCGCCGGCGCCGGCGCGCGCGGGGCGTAGGAGGAGGAGAGAAGAGAGTGCGGCGCGAGCGGTCGAGTGTGCCGCGCGCTGTAGCAGGCGCCCGAAATACACCGCACGGGATAGTGCTTTCGACCGCGCACCCAACTCGTTATAGCGCGCACGCCGTTTTTGCGCGCCCACTGGAGCGACCTGCCGCGTTGCGCGCGCGCTAAAACGGACTAATTTACGGTGCGGTGCTAGTTTAGCGCGGCTGTTGGAGATGCTCCTAGACTAGACTAGGCCAATTTGACGAAAACAGTGGGATTTTTGTGTACCGCCCGCCCATATTTGACACTGTAGTTCCTCCACTGCGGGTGTGCATCCGTGAGCTAGAAGAATGGCCCAACCAATATATTACGAACAAGGAAACGAGCGTGAAAATTAGTACTACTAACAAAACCACGTATCAGATATGCACATGAGTACATACGTACGGTGGGCACGGAGATGGCCACCGGGAACGCGTTGACGACGCGCAGAAGAGTCGTGAACCGACGGCAGTGGAATGGCGGCGGCGGCGGTGCCATCCCGCGACGACTTCCACGCCGGGCTGGACGCCACCATCATTCTTCCGTCTTCCCCATCCAATGTGCGTGTCAATTCCGCACCGCACACCAATCGTTTGCATAAAAGCACGCTCCGTCGATCCTTCTTGCATCACAATATTCACAATCGATCAAGTCACAGCCCATGATGATGCACCGTGCTACGATCATCGCGATGATCTGCTGCCTCGTGGCCGGCGGCGGGGCGCGCGCGCAGCCGTTCGACTACCCGGCGGCGAGGTTCGCCACGACCTGGGCCAACACGGACGCCGCCCTGCCGCACCACGTCGTCTACACCGACGGCTCCGTGGCGCGCGCAGCCCTGCTGCGGCTCAACCCGGCGGGCCTCGGCCCCTCCTACGCCTTCGGCTTCTTCTGCGCCGCCAACAGCCCCCGCGGCGACGGCACCGCGGCCCCGTGCACGGAGTTCCTGCTCGGCGTCGCCGTCGTGTACTGCAACAGCGGCGCGGGCATGACGTTCGTCACGGCCGGCGTCCCGCAGGTCGTCTGGTCGGCCAACCGCGGCAGCCCCGTCAGGGAGGGCGCCACCACGGAGCTCACGCCGGAGGGCGACCTGGTTCTGAGGTCGGGCCCCGGCGGAGCGGTCTTGTGGTCCACTGGCACCAAGGGCCGCTCCGTCGCCGGGGCGCGCATCGGCAGCGACGGCAACCTGGTGCTGTTCGATGGGCGCAACGCCACGGTGTGGCAGTCGTTCGACCACCCCACGAATGCGCTCCTCGTCGGGCAGTCGCTGAAGCACGGCGCTCGGCTCACCGCCAACGTGTCGGCCGCGGACTGGCGCGATAGCAGGCTCTACCTCGCCGTCGACGACGATGGACTGAACGCCTACGTCAACGCCGCGCCGCCGCAGCGCTACTACCACCTCCGCCTCAGCGAGACCTCACCCGGCGCCTACGCAACGTACACCAATGGCAGCCTCACGGTGTCCGCCCGGCCCGGAGCGCCGCCACTGGCAGCCATCGAGCTGCCCACCGTCGGCGCCGGCACGGTGCAGTACATGCGGCTGGAGCACGACGGCCACCTCCGGATCTACGAGTGGCGCTCGGGCTGGGCGCCGGTGTACGACGTGCTGCGCCTCTTCCCGGACGGCGGCTGCGCATTTCCGACAGCGTGCGGCGCGTACGGCGTGTGCACGGACGACACGCAGTGCAGCTGCCCCGACGCGGCCAACTTCCGGCCGGTGGACTTCCGGAGGCCCAACCGCGGCTGCGTCCCGACGCCGCCGCCTCCAACGTCGTGCCGCCCGTCGCGGCGGCCACGCACGCAGCACCGGCTGGTGTCGCTGCCGGGCACAACCTACTTCAACGACCACACCACGAGCATGCGGGCCGTGGAGCGAGTGAGCGAGGAGGCGTGCAAGAAGGCGTGCCTGGACGACTGCGCTTGCGCGGCGGCGCAGTTCTACTACGGCCCCGACGCCGGCGACGGGTCATGCTACCTGCAGTCGGAGGTGTTCTCGATGCAGACGGTGCAGCCGGAGGTGGTGCACTACAACTCCACCATGCATATCAAGGTGCAGGCCAAGCCTGCTAGGAACTGATGACTCCTGAACACTATACGCACATAATACAGTAGCATATATATGGCATTGTCCTTGAAAAAATGACACGAATAAAGTTCTGGGACATATATATGTACAAATTCCAATATTGAAAAAATGGCATGAATTAATCATCTCTCCATTCTCTTTACATTGAGCACCTAATGACAAATGCATGGCGTCTCAGTCGATGCTATATCCATCAGATTTTACATTAAGATCCGTGCAATCTCAGTCGACTGAGCCCTAACCACACCCCATACAAAATCAACAATAAGAAAATATCTTCATTTAGCAATTAACCATGACATTTCTCCGTGGCTCCTATGCATATAGAAACGGAGCTTAATAGAACTGCGCTCACATTGGAACTAAAAAACATAACCAGCCATGGAAATGAATAAAATGAAGAAAAGGTATTGATTTTTTCCATTCCTTTTTCTTTCATTTTTCTTTCTTTATTTTTCGTCACTTTTTTCTCTGTTCATTTATTGTCTTTTCTTTTCATATGCGAACATATCTTTTTGAATACGCCAACATTATTTTTCAACACATGAATATTTTCTCACTTCTAAAAATAATTTAAACATATATACAGAACATTTTTCCCAACATACACAACGGACACCTTTTTTGTGTTTGAACATTTTTTCATGTTACACAACAATTTGAATTTGGAAATACCAAGTTAAGGTAACAATGTTTTTTTTTGACAATTAAGGTAACATGTGTTAAACCTGATCATTCCCGCACCGGGCCAAATTTTGGGCCGGCCTTGACAAGTCTGAACTGCAAATCCCAGGCCTGGTCTAGAGGCCCCTCCTTTCCATCCAAAGTTCTACCAACTTTAAAAGTTCCCTTCAAGAGCAAATAAAATGATATAAAAACAGGGGGTGGGGATCAAAATAATGAAGTTTCTAAGAAGGAATGTATAAGTGTCATTTGTATTACATTTTAAGAAGAAATAAAATGAAATAAAAGTTGAAACAAATAAAAGTAATGAAGTTTTTAAAGAAATAATGAATTAGTCGCATTCATATTACCATTCAAGATGATAATAAATAAAACACAATGGCAAAGTTTGAACATAATTTACACAGAAATTGCTCTTTTATAATATGCAGGGATAAACATGTAATAGTGGAATTTTCATATAAAAATCTTTCCTAAGGTAGTGGCATTGGTATTACCTTAGAGAAGAAATAAAATAAAATAAAAACTAAACATAATCAAAATAATGATGTATTGTAAGGATTAATGAATTTTTGGAATTAGTATTTCCAATTAAATAAGAAATAAAAGAAACAAATATTGAAACAAATATCGCAATTTTTTCACGCAATTTACACATAAATTGCACCTTATTGTAATATGCAATAATAAGCATATAGTAGTGAAATTTCGTAAAAAGAGAAGTTTCCAACAAGAAAAATCTGTTAGTAGCAATGGTATAACCCTTAAAAAGGAACGTAAGTAAAATAAAAATAGGAATAAAATAAAATATTATAAGAAAGAATGAATTAGTGGCAGTGGTATTACTCGTTAAGAATAAAAATAAGATTTTCAAAAATGATAATAATAATATTTGCATGCAATTACACAAAATTGTGTTTTTTACAATACACAAGAACAAGCATATAACAATGATTTCTTTTCTCAAAAAATGAAGTTTTATGAGAAAGAATAAATTGGTGAATTGGAATTACCCTTAAAGAAGAAAATGAAAAAAAAGCTAAGTAAGTTTTCTAAGGAAGAATGAATCAATGTCATTATTATTACCCTTTAAGGAGAAATAAAATTAAACAAATAATACAAGTAATGAAAAAAATTGCACACACTTTATACAGAAATTGCTTTTTCTATAATATGCAAAAGTTAGCATGCTATCTGGATTTTCCGTAAAAAAGGTTTTCTAAGAAGGAATGAATTAATGGTATTCGCATTATGCCCTTAAAGAAAAATAAAATAGAAAATCAAAAACATTTTTTCTAAGAATGAATGAATTAGTGGCATTTTAATACCCTTCGAGAAGAAAGAAAATGAAAATAATTAAAATAAAATTAGAACAAAGTAAATTAGTGGAGCTAAGCTGTTTCCTAAGAAAGAACACATTAATGGAATTGATATTACCCTTAATGAAGAAAGAAAATGAAATAAAACTAGAAAAAATAGTTTTTTCTAAGGAAAATGAATTAGTGGCACTGGGATTACTCATTAAGAAAAAAAGGAAAAGAAATAAAAACTAAAACAAAATCAAAACAATGATTTTTTCTAAAATACAATGAAATAGTGGCGTTGGTATTACCCTTTAAGAAGAAAGGAAACGAAATAAAAATACTTGCACTCAACTTGACATTGAAATTGCACTTTTAAATATGAAAAGAATAAATGTACAATAGTGCACTTTCCACACTCTAGTGTAATTAACACACATATTGTACAATAATTGCGTGCATACATTTTCACTCATCCAAATGCAAAAAAAATTACCCATATGGAAATAAACGATATAAAAAATAAGAGCAAAAGCAAAAAGCATAGAAAAACAAACAAACAACGTATAACCGGCTTCAAGCCCAATCGAAAAATTGACTTACCCACATAGGGGCAAGTCAAAAATTCAACCTAAAAGCATCTCCAACAGGTGCGCTTCGCCTCGGCGCGGTATAATTCTTTTACGACGTCAAAATAGTCTTTTTGCGCGCAGGAGCGACGAAGAGGTTTTCCAAATGCATAAAAACCCAGCGCCCAATCCGGCGGCCCCACCTGCAGCAGCCGCGCCCACAATCCGGCGGCCCAAATCTGCAGTCCAGCAGGCCGCGCGCACACCCGTGCGCTAAAGATTTTTGTGCATGCTCTATTTTACACCGTCTGCCGGAGCGCTGTTTTTTGTCTCCGGTGCATGAAAACAATGATTTTTAGCGCGTGTGGTTTTTTTTGGGCGTCTGTTAGAGATGCTCTAAAAAAAATTGACTTACCCCAAACAGGGGCAAATAAAAAATGCAGCCTAAGAAAAAATTGACTTACCCCAAATAGGGACAAGTCAAAAATCAACCTAAGAAACACAAGTAAGAAAACAACACAAATCTTGACAAAAGAACCAACGGTTAGAAAATTGACTTATTCAAATTTAAAATTTAGACGACTTACCCGTAGCTAAAGTGGATAGTTTTTTAATTGTTGATTCTGTATGTGTGCACTAGTACCAGATACGATTGTATACTGTCATAGTTTTAGATGTGTTTTTCTTTAAACATAGGGGTTTCCTCCGCCCCAACTTTATTAAGCCAAGGCAGAAACCAACATAGTTTTAGAGGTGTTTCTAGGATTATAGACATTATTGGGTTTGGCACAAGATAAGTCACCATACATCTGTCATGAGGTGATCAATATAGAGAGAACGGACACAAGATTTATGTCATTCTTTTTATATAATGGAATTTGTACATACATGTCGCAGAACTTTATTCGTGTCATATTTTTCTAGGACATAGCCATATGCCTTGATGTATGTATGTATGTATGTATGGTGCTCAGGATTCATCAGGTCGTAGCAGACTTGAGCACGTCGTACACCGGCGCCCAGCCCGAGCGCCACTCGTAGATCCGGAGGTGGCCGTCGTGCTCCAGCCGCATGTACTGCACCGTGCCGGCGCCCACGGTGGGCAGCTGGATGGCGGCCAGCGGCGGCGCACCGGGCCGGGCGGACACCGTGAGGCTGCCGTTGGTGTACGTCGCGTAGGCGCCGGATGCGGTCTCGCTGAGGCTGAGGTGGTAGTAGCGCTGCGGCGGCGTGGCGTTGACGTAGGCGTTCAGTCCATCGTCGTCCACGGCGAGGTAGAGCCTGCCGTCGCGCCAGTCCGCCGTCGACGCGTTGGCGGTGAGCCGCGCGCCGTGCTTCAGAGACTGCCCGACGAGGAGCGCGTTCGTGGGGTGGTCGAACGACTGCCACACCGTGGCGTTGCGCCCGTCGAACAGCACCAGGTTGCCGTCGCTGCCGATGCGCGCCCCGGCGACGGACCGGCCCTTGGTGCCGGTGGACCACAAGACCGCTCCGCCGGGGCCCGACCTGAGAACCAGGTCGCCCTCCGGCGTGAGCTCCGTGGTGGCGCCCTCACTGACGGGGCTGCCGCGGTTGGCCGACCAGACGACCTGCGGGACGCCGGCCGTGACGAACGTCATGCCCGCGCCGCTGTTGCAGTAGACGACGGCGACGCCGAGCAGGAACTCCGTGCACGGGGCCGCGGGGCCGTTGCCGCGCGGTTGACTGGCGGTGCAGAAGAAGCCGAAGGCGTAGGAGGGGCCGAGGCCCGCCGGGTTGAGCCGCAGCAGGGCGGCCCGCGCCACGGAGCCGTCGGTGTAGACGACGTGGTGCGGCAGGGCGGCGTCCGTGTTGGCCCAGGTCGTGGAGAGCCTCGCCGCCGGGTAGTCGAACGGCTGTGCGCGCGCCCTGCCGCCGGCCACGAGGCAGCAGATCAGCGCGATGATCGTAGCACGGTGCATCATGGGTTGTGACTTGATCGACTGTGAATGTCGTGATGGGGTATGAGAGCGGAGCGCTGTGTGGATGCAACAACGATCGACGGAGGGTGCTTTTATGCATAGCGATTGGTGTGTGGTGCGGAATTGGCACGCACATTGGATGGGAACGACCGGCGGCGCGGTGGTATCCAGCCCGGCGTGGAAGTCTTCGAGGGATGGCGCCGCCGCCGCCGTCGGTTCACGACTCGTCTGCGCGTTAACGCGTTGCCGGTGGCCAGCTCCGTGCCCGCCGTACGTGGTCTGGTTCCTACTATGTACTGTACAAATTTAAAATTTTCGAGCTCGTTTCCTTGCCGGCATATATTCTTCTATGCAAGCACGGAGCACCAAAAATGCTAGACCTACATAAGTACCGTAAAGTTACGTTCTGACCTGCCTCAACCAATCATCGCTCCCCCCTGATTTTCACGGGGTGGGCCTGGGCCTTCTTAACTTCCAACCAAAACAGGCCAGGTCATCCTCTTCGTAAGTTATGTAATAATGTGTACGTAGGTGTAGCAAAGCTCAGTGCATGCGTCCAGCCTCTCGCGTGCTCGTAAGAATGCGCTCCATACGAGCAGCCGAAATTTTATTTCAGAGATTAAAAAATTGTTACGTCCAATTTAGAGAAAAAAACATGGGAAAAAAATACAGAGAATAGGAAACTGTTCACGTTCATGTGTATGAAAAACATGCATCACCAATTTGGAAAAATGATCGCTACGTATTTGGAAAAAATATTTATCTCATATTTAGAAATACTTTTCATGTATTTGAAACATATTGGTTATTTATTTTAAAATGTTAGTTACTGTTTTAAGCTGGCACCCCTTTCCATTAATATGCTCAACAAGAGTCAAGAATACACCGGTTTCCAGTTTACAACTAACATGAACCAGAAGTAGGGAGAAAATGAGAAAAAAAGAAGCAAGTTGGAGCATTATCAAAAAGCTGATAACATTGAAACATGATCACCAACCTAGAAACTACTAGTAAGTATTACATACAAAAGGCCCAACGAGACACCACACACTGTGCAAACCGCAACAACCAACAATAGAACCTTGTCGTCCATGTGTTGTCATGAGATGATTGGTGCGGATATGGTTATTGTCGTAGTTTGCTGATCGCAGATCTAATTGCTGCTTTTTTCCTCGCCTACGCATATATTTGGTCTTATATGAATTTGCCATATGCAGGCGTCTTTTTATGTGTGTTTCCTATTGGCTGTGTGCATCTTGACTATGTAGAGACCGGACGCTCATTGTGTTTATATCTTGTTGATGCTCCATCTTGAATCAATCAAATTCATCCTTTGTTTTTTTTATTGCGAAAAAATTCACCCTTTGTTGAAAACAAAAAAACTTATAGGTAATACACCCATCATTTGGCAAGCTCATGAATCAACAACACCAGGATCAGCACCCATAGGTGACGTATGGCATGCCAACATGGTCGCTTCCTACATGATCGCGTGAACTCCCTCCTGGAACACTGCATTGTTCTCCTCCTTCAACAAACCCGTCCAATATAACGAAAACAAGCAAATTGTAAGGATAACCACAACTGGCGTTCACATCACATGCCCCTCAAAAGTGATTTGGTTTCGAGTACATATCCCCAAACATGCTGGAAAGCAAACAACCATGAAATACTTTGACAAGTTTGTAGGACAACAACTAGCCCTAGTAACTTTTTCTATAATGCACCAAGCAGCTCTAGCCACCCACACTAAAAGGATGAGTGTCTAACTGTTTCACATTCATTGCAACAAGAGCATAAAGGACTGGCATACAAGTTTTTTTCATACTATCCCTAGTGTCACATCAAGATTTTAATTTTTGAAGGAATAACAACTTTCCTCGATTAACTTATTATTTGCCCCAATGTTAATTAGTATTAAAAATTTCTATAAGTATTTAAAACTTTAGTTGCATATTAAAAAAATCAGTAATCACAAATTAAAATAATTTTCGTTGCACTTGTACAAAATGTTGATCACACATTGGAAAAATTATTTATCGGCTAGTGTGAAAATATTCATCCTGGATTATTAAAAATGTTTGTGTATACAAAACACATCGAAAGCAAAAAAAAACTCGTTAGTAAATATATAAATATAAAACAAAAATGAAATTAAAAGAAATGAAAAATGCACAAACAAGAACAAAAGAACGGGGAAATATCTGAAAGGAGAAAATAAAAAATGGTATAAAAAAGAAATTGGACATCTACCCCACCAGGCCTGGCTTGATAATGTTGCCCGCTTGCTCTCTTCCACGCCTAGGACACTGGAATATGCAGTCCCTATTTGTTGAGACAAAATGTCACCATTTTCACTAGGGCTATGTATCGCTCATATAAATATTTCATATGTCTCGCCAGAAGGATTTTTGATGAGTCGTTACCTGGCCAGCCTGTTTCTTCTCTTCATGGCAAGGAAACCGGAAGGCGCTACCCCGATCGATCGCTGTTGTTCGTCTATTTTCTTCTTCTTCTTCTTTGTTGTGTACTTGTTGGATTGGTGTGGTATTCACCTTTTTACTGTCTTTTTTTTATTTTCTTTGGGGCTTTTTTGGGTTTTGCTAATTTAATCTATGGGGGTTTATTGGGGGTTTCACTGTTTCGCATGGTTTCTTCAGTTTTTTTTGTTTTTGCTCTTTTATCTTATTTATTTTATTTGGTTTCTTTTTTAATTTTTCTTGGTTTTCATCTTCTTTTCTCCTTATGTTTCCTTTTTTTCTTAGCACATGTCCACATTTTTCTTAGGCACTGTGCATTGTTCATATACATCAAGAACATTTTTTACACGTGTAAATTATTTAAATATATGTTCAAAATTGTTTTCCAAACGTATATGTTGTTGTCTATTATTTTCATATACATTTTACATTTTTAGTATACATCCAAAACATTTTTTATAAACTTTTAATATTTTTAAATACATGATGGATATTTTTTCAAAAAGCTTTTGATTATTTTTTATATATGTTAAAAGTCTTAGGAATCCATGTCGAAACATTTCCTGAATGGTACGAAACAATTACAGTGTGGAAACACTTTTTAGTGAAATATCACAAATATATTTTGAACTTGTAACAATTTTCTGTATCTTATTTATTGAGTTACACGATTTGTTTTCATTGTATAAACTCTTTTCTTAAATTTCATGTACATGTTTTACGAAATGCGCAAATATTTTGTAAATGTCACACATTGTTTTGAATGCTATAAACATATTGCGGAAATCACACTACAATTTTTTTCCAGTGTGTTAATCTTTTTAAATTCCAAGATTTTTTTGGAAGTAGTTCTCAGTTCTGGGAAGTGGGTATTTCAAATGTTTTAAACTTTACTAACAAATTTAAAAAATCAAACGAACCAAAAAACTCGTATGTCTATGGCCAATGGTAGACACACGATCGGTACACATGTTTGTTTTTCCTGTGGATGCTTGGAACTAATTGGACCAGGTTCCTTTAGCTAGTGCTGCAGGTGATGCTCCTGTATGTGTCGCTACGAGTGGTACCTAGTCGCTCTCCGCCTTTCACACAGGGAGAGCAACTAATCAAGTAGTACTCCTCCGAGAGCCCCCCGCAAGGTTCACTTGGGGTTTGCTAGGATCACGCCACTTGGCGCACTCTCAGCCGCCGCCACGTGTCGCGCTATGGGCGCTGCTTCCGAATTTTGTTTTAATTTTTATCTTTCTATATGCGTTCTTGGCTTTTAAATACAATTTTTTTTGTTTTTTTCGGCTTTTTGTAAATCTTACTGTTTTTCTTAGGTTTTGGACCAAAAATCTTTTTCCAATTTTTTTTGACGTGTGTTCTTTTTCCCCTTTCGTGAGAGGTACAAATTTACTTTTCGTGGAGGCACGTACAAAATTGCCTATGCGAGAGGCACGGTCGTGCCCCTCGCAAAAGAAAAAATAGGCACTTTTTTCCTTCACAAGAGACACACATTTACTTTTCATGGAGGCACGGAATCGCTTCCGCTAAAGCCATGGTCGTGCCTCTCAGAAATGAAAGAAGTACATTTCTTTCTTGCCGCGAGAGGCATGAATTTCTCGTGAAGGCATGGATTTGCTTATGCGATATACACAACCATGCCACTCGCAGAAGGAAAAAACTCGTTTTTCTTTCGACTACGAGAGGTACGATTTGCTTCCCTCGAGAGACACCGTCGTGCCTCTCGGAGAACGAAAAAAACACGCGAGAGGCACCGATTTACTTCTTGTAGAGGCATGGATTTAATTCTGCGAGAGGCGCGGTCGGCGAGATGCGGCTGCCAAACGTGGGCATCTTGACGCAAAATGCGATGTAAAGGACCGCAATTGCTATTCGACCCTCGTAGCAGGAAATTGTGGAAGCTTCACAAGATGGGCAATAATATTGATATATTAGACAGTCCAAGTCATCCAGTTTTGGGAACGGTTCTGAATCTGTTTTTCTTCTTCTTAATTTTTTGTTTTCAAGTTTTCATTTTTCGCTTGTGTTTTTACTTTAAATGTTTCTAGTTATAATTTTCTATTATTCGTATGGAATTTAAATTATTTTTGAAATTTAAAAATGTTGACTTTTCCAAATAAATGTTAAAAAATTTCAAAAAATGTTTGCATTTGTCAGAATTTTATATAAATTCAAAATTTTCAATTTTTTAGAAAATCATTCAATATTCTAAAAATGCTCCCATTTTCATTTTTTCTTTACATGTTAAAAAATGTTTGGGAGTTTTTTTTTAGATTTTAAAATTTTGTTCAAAATTTCCAGAAATGTTCCAGTTTACAAATTTGTTCACAAAGTCAAAAAGTATTTGCGAATTTTAGAAAATGTCAGTGTCTTGAAACAATGGTTCAAAATTTCAAATTTTGTTTGCTTTTTCCAAAAAAACTTTGCAATTTCAAAATTTATTCACATTTAAAAAGTGTTCACTTAAAAAAAATGTTTGCATGTTTAAAAAAATCAACTTTGAAAAATGTAAATTCGTCGCACTGGTATGGCGGCCCGTTCTCCATAGTATTCTACAAGCAATGCAGAGTTTTTTTAACAACCAATGCAGAGTTAATGCATTATTTAGCTGTAAATTACATTGTCAAAACTCATACAATGTCCTGCTCGCTACAATAGCCACTAATGGGCCGCTCAGTCACGCTCGCCCTATGCACCACGACTCTATTTGACGCAAGGTTGAGCAACTAGCTAGCAGTTACAAGATTCTCCAAAAAAAAACCTGGCAATTACCCATTTGTGTCGGTTACCGGTGGGCACTCAAGGTGCAATGTGGTCCCGACGCATGGTGCACCTAGCTGCCACCACGTGTCGCATAGTGGGCGCAACCGTGGGATTTTTTCTTAGGTTTTCATTATTTATTTTATCTTTTCTTGGGTTTTCCTCGTGTGAATCACACCATGCAAAAACACCATAGTGGTGCTTCATGGAGAAGCACAACTGTGCTTGTCTTGGAAACACAATGAAAAGCATAGCTTTGCTTCTCGAAAAGTGAAAAGAATAGTTGCGCTTTACTAGAATTGTGCTTCTCTGTGATGCACAACTAAAAGGATATGTATGGTTGACGAGAGGGGGGTTGAATAGGTGACTAACAAAATTTTAGCATCTTTGACAAATTTTAGGCTCAACAAAATAATAAGGTTGTCTAGATATGCACCTAGGTGGACAACCTATACGATAAGCTTAACAATAATAACAACAATAACAACAATAACATCAAGGTAATAATAAGCACAAAGTAAAGGACCGGAATAACCACAAGTGAACTCGATGGAGATGAGGGTGTGTTGCCAAAGTTCCCTCCTTTGGGGGAAGTATGTGATACGCCTCCAACGTATCTATAATTTTCTATTGTTTCATGCTATTATATTATCAACCTTAGATTTTATATGCACTATTATGGTATTTTATATCATTTCTTGGGACTAACCTATTAACCTAGTGCCAAGTGCCAGCTGTTGTTTTTTGCCTGTTTTTGCCTTTTTAGAAAATCAATACCAAACGGAACGAAACTTTTTGAGGATTTTTCTTGGACCAGAAGACACCTAGGAACCTTAGAGAGGGGGTCAGAGGGGCTGCCAGTGGCGACAAGCTTGGAGGCCGCAACCTAAGGGGGGGGGGGCACCCCCAGGCTTGTGGGCCCCTTGATGCTCCTCCAACCCTATTCTTTACTCTACAAATACCCAAATATTTCCTGTAGACATGGGGGCACACCAATAGTACTTTTCCGCCGCCGCAAGTTTCTGTTCTCGCGAGATCCCATCTAGAGGCCTTTTCCGGTACTCCGCCGGAGGGGGATTCGATCACGGAGGGCTTCTATATCAACCTTGTTACCCTTCCGATGATGTGTGAGTAGTTTACCATAGACCTATGGGTCCATAGCTAGTAGCTAGATGGCTTCTTATCTCTATTTGATCATCAATACAATGTTGAAAGCACAAGTGCTCCCTGGGTGATTTTGGTAATTAATGTCAACATATCTCTTGTTGGACTAATACCTTTACCCAGTATGTTTCAGATAAGTTCAACAATGGAGTGGCATGGACTAGAGGATGTGGAACCCCTTCAAAATGCTAAGGACAAAAGAATTGGCTCAAGCTCAAAGCACAAGACTCTACATTTTACTTTTAGTGATCCAAGATCACATTGAGTCTATAGGAAAGCCAATACTATTAAGAGGGGAGGAGGTGTTGCTTAATGGCTTGCTTGCTCAAAGTGCTTAGTGATATGCTCCAAAGCCCTCAACCACTTTCTCACATTCACATATGTCCCACACCAAAAAGTCAAACTCGGCCCTACCGAAACTTTCTATCCGGCGCCACCGAGTTTAGTTGTCATAGCCACTGCCAGAAACCCTAGTCTTTTCGGTCTCACCGATGGGATCTCGGTCTCACCGAGATGGGCTTGCAAACTCTCTGTTGCCTATGGCAATAATTTCGGTCCCACCGAGGTATGCAATCGGTACCACCGAGTTTGCCTGGCCAACTCTCTGTTTCGTTTATTACCCAAATCGGTCCCATCGAGTTTGTGTAATCGGTCAAACCGAGTTAAGGCTTTACCCTAACCCTAGCACATCGGTCCTACCGAGTTGATCATATCGGTCCCACCGAAATGCCTAACCACTACTAGGGAAAACCCTATACACAAAACTTTAGCAGTAGCATGGGTCAGAAAAGCACGCTGGTGCTAATTAGCAGTAGCGCGCCAGAGGAAACCGCGCTGCAGATAAAGATCTAGCAGTAGCGCGTCTTGCTGAACACACGTTACTACTAAAATTCCCACGGCTTAGCCCATAGGCTACACATAGTAGTAGCGATCTATGGCGAACCGCGCTACCGCTACGTTGTTTGTAGCAGCGCATTTTAATATAAACTCGTTGCTGCTAAAGGTTATAAAATTAAATGGAAAGAGAATGGAAAGGTAATTGAAAATGAAAGAAATAGAATAAGGTGAAAGGAAACAAATAAAATGTGAAGAAAACTAAATGGAAAAGGGAAAGAAGAGAAAGGAGTAGCAGTAGCGTGTATCAGAGAACGCGATGTAGCTAAGATAGCAGCAGCGCTTTTCCCGGAACGCGCTACTGCTACTTCTGACTTAACCACAGGGTTCGTCCTTCCCCACGCCACTTTCCCCCAAATCCAACTCTCTCCACTCTCGCCGCCGCCGTCGCCCGTCGGCCGCCACGCGCTCTCCGCACCCTCTACGCCGCCCCGACCCCCGACCTCAACGCCGCCCCGGACGCCGCCCCGACCCCAGATTCAATGCCGCCCCCGCCCCCGACCTCAACGCCGCCCCGACCTTGACGCCGCCCCGCCCCTTCCTTGTCGCAGTCACCCGAGGTGAGCACGCCCGCTCCTCCCTCTCCCCTACCTCTGCCTAGGGTTTCTTTATATTTTAGTTGCATATTAAGTTTATTTTTGTTTATAGTAAGTTTATTTTAGTTGCATATTAAGAACTAGGTACTAATTAGGCAGTAGAATATTTTTATTTATATTAAGTTTATTTTTAGTAAGAACTAGTTGAATTAGTAGAACTAGTTAGTAAGAACTTGTTTATATTTTTTAGTTAAAGCAATTTTTCCCGCCTCGACGTGGACGATGCCTATCCCGCATCCTCGTCGTCGAGTCGGCGGAGGACGACACCTGCTTGACCAGATCGGCCATGTCCGGGACTGGGAGGCGCTACCTACCGGGGGGCGCAGGTTAGTGAGGAGCCAGCCTGTCGTTGACCCGAACCTTCTTTGGTGGCGGTCACGTGGGCCAATGACGATCGAGAGGCTCGAGGACTCCGCGGAGGTGGTGCGTCACCGTGTCAGTGAGGAGGACGCGCACGTCCGTCGCTACTTGTTTGCGTTGGAGCACAGGCCGTTCTCCAATACCTGGTAGGTTCTCCGGGGATCTCACTGGAGCTATGATCCCGTGATGGTTCCTTCTCTGTGGGTGTCCACTGCCCGCGCCGATACCCGTCGTGTGCTAGGGTTTTAGTTGTATTAGTGATGTTATATGTATGACACTATTCGTGATGTATTAGTGATAATATTCGACGATGTACGGACGTATGAGATGATTTACTTTTGCTTATTGAATGCATGCTAATTTGAGTCCTATAAGATATTTTGAAATGTATATCTTGTGTTGCTCAATATCCAAGTGGCCCATCATGTTTGCAGGTTACACCTCCGAGTGGCCTATGTTTTGCCGGAGTGTTAATTCATTTCCGTTCCGGCAAATTTCAGGCGCTCGATATGTCCTATTTTAGCAAAGGTCATGCCGGATTTTTCCGTGAATTTTGGCATGACTTGTGCCAGAATATGTAGGAAATATCGAGTGCCCCGGATTTGTGTGTTGAGTATCTTGGTAGTTGTCTTCGATCGATTTTCAATTAATGTTCTAACTATGAACATAGGAAATGTCTGACGACGAAAAGGATTTCGGTATTTGCAAATACTGCGAAGACGAGCGCGGCCTGTGCGACGGAATCTTCCTAGATGATGATAGGCGCTTCAGCATCAAGCTGGACGAGAACTTCAAAGTGGATACAGCAAGTCACAGCGACAAGTCTTTTTTCGTAATTAAGCATGACATCTGCTTCATTTGCTTCCACTTATTTTTTTACTATTCTACTAGCGTATCCCCTGCCATGCAAGAGTTTTTGTATTGGATAAGATAGGTTTCAGTCATAGTATGGAGAAAAAGAAAGTTTACTTGAAGACCGAGCATGGTTATATTTTCCATGCAAAATTGTACAATTCAGACGACTACACCTATTTTGGATGCAAAACATGGCGAGCACAATGCAAGACTTATGCATTTGAGCCTGATATGGTTATCACCTTTGGTATTCGTCCGGAAGATGATATTGAAGGTAATACCGACATCTGGGTCGATGTGCAGACGCCTCCAGTTATACCATTATGTAAGTTTCTCAACCATATTTATGTCTTTGATCGATATTGTTTATTCAAAAATAGTTGACAACTAATTTGTATTGTCAGCTTATTTCGGTGCAAGCAAACGTGTCCAGCGCTTGGTAGACAGGACCGTATACTGTCCTGGGGCTGAATTCAACTGCGAGGAGCTCAGTCATTATGTTTCATGGCTTGAGGATCTTGATACTGTCAAGACAAATTTTCTTCCTGCATTTAGAAATGTTAGTACTGAAAATGTGCGACCAATAGTGTTCGTAATGAACTACGGTCACATCTATTTAGGAAGGATGGTAAGATTTTTACTATTTGTCATCAGTGCATCTTTTCCATACATTATTTTTGAAACTAAACTTCATTGCTAAGTATGTTAACATACGATGTTCTTCAACAGGGACTCCCGATGAATGTTGTGCCTTATGGGATCGAGACTAAAGGTACCATGAGTATTATCAGCTTACGGCCAAGATATCCTATAGATTACTTTAGTGCATTCAAGATTAGCGACGGATGCTTAATAGTGCAGACCAAATATGTGATGGGGGAGCGCAGAGAAGTACTAGGGGACAGCAAACAGATGTGCTACCCACGATTAGGAGACAAGTTCATCTGCATGCTCCAGCTTGATCAAGGAGGAGAGCTATACATGTTTTATGTTATTTTACCTAAGAGAGAGCAGCAGGAGTGATTAGCTAGCTAGAAATGAGTTTCAGGATGATGATGTGCTACACTATATTACTATGATGATAAAATAGTTAGCGTTGGTGGTAATGACTATGATGATTATTATTAGCTAGTGTTAGTGGTGATTAAATAAATACTGTTTTTTTAGACAGAAATAAATACTGTTGGTGGTAATGACTATGAGGATGATAAATAGCTTGTGCTGGCGGATTAGATTCAAGTGGAGGCAACATGTGGTGCACATCGAAAGTACTACTAGTCCAAACTAGATCAAGTTTGGATTAGTAGTATACTTTTGACATGCACCACATATTGCCTCCACTTGAACCTAATCCACCTTCATTTGACACACTGTTATGGACATAATGATGTAAACCTCATACCTGGTATTGTATCAATATTTGTACGATGGCGCATAAATACACTAGAAATGAAAAAAGAAAAAAAAAGTACTAGTAGCGATGGACAGAAAACACGCTGCAAGTAGTTACCTTAGCAGCAGCGTGGTACCGAACAAACGCTGTAGCTATTCCTCCTAGCAGTAGCGCGGGCATGCACGCGCTGCTGCTAAGCAATAGCTGTAGAGCCTTATTAGTAGCGCACCCTCCCGCGCTACTAGTGAGCACAAAACCCACGCTGCTGCTAGGGTTTTCCCTAGTAGTGAACAATCACATTATGAACTAAATCAGTCTGACCGAGTTTCACGATTTGGTCCCACCGAGTTTGGTAAGTTGTGTGTAACGGTTAGATTTTTTGTGGAGGCTATATATACCCCTCTACCCACTCTTCATTTGTGGAGAGAGCCATCAGAACATGCCTACACTTCCAATATACATTTTCTGAGAGAGAACCACCTACACTTGTGTTGAGATCAAGATATACCATTCCTACCACATAAATCTTGATCTCTAGCCTTCCCAAGTTGCTTTCCGCTCAAATCTTCTTTCCACCAAATCCAAATCCTGTGAGAGAGAGTTGAGTGTTGGGGAGACTATCATTTGAAGCACAAGATCAAGGAGTCCATCATCAACACACCATTTGTTACTTCTTGGAGAGTGGTGTCTCCTAGATTGGCTAGGTGTCACTTGGGAGCCTCTGTCAAGATTGTGGAGTTGAACCAAGGAGTTTGTAAGGGCAATGAGATCGCCTACTTCATGAAGATCTACCCTAGTGAGGCAAGTCCTTCGTGGGCGACGGCCATGGTGGGATAGACAAGGTTGCTTCTTCGTGGACCCTTCGTGGGTGGAGCCCTCCGTGGACTCCGCAGCCGTTACCCTTCGTGGGTTGAAGTCTCCATCAACGTGGATGTACAATAGCACTACCTATCGGAACCACGACAAAAACATCCGTGTCTCCAATTGCATTTGCACACTCCAATCCCATCCCTTTACTTTCTCGCAAGTTGCATGCTTTACTTTCCGCTGTACTCTTTGCATGCTTGCTTGATATGTATTGTGAATGGTAAAAACTTATGCCAAAACTCCACTTCAATTCAAAGAGACTAAAAACTGTAACTTTTCTTACTTGGGGTCTATTCACCCCCCTCTAGACACCTCTTCTCGATCCTTTCAATTGTTCTCGTCGATGTTCTTGGAGATGTATTCAATGTAATCTTCTTTTGCAGTGCGTTTGTTGAGATCGAACAAATTATGGGTTTATGATCAGATTATCTATAAATATTATTTGAGTCTTCTCTGAACTCTTTTATGCATGATTAAGGCAGCTTTGTATTTCTCTCTGATCTATTTATTTGGTTTGGCCAACTAGATTGATTTTTCTTGCAACGGGAGATGTGCTTTCTAATGGGTTCAATCTTGCAGTGCTTATTCCCAGTGACAGAAGGGGACATGCCACGTATTTGTATTGTTGCCATTAAGGATAAAAAGATGGGGTTTATTCATATTGATTGGATCTATCCCTCTACATCTTGTCATCTTGCTTAAGGCATTACTCCGTTCTTGTTAACTAAATACACTAGATGCATGCTGGATAGCGGTCAATGTGTGGAGTAATAGTAGTAGATGCAGGCATGAGCCGTTCTAGTTGTCACGGATGAGATGCCTATATTCATGATCAGTGCCTTAGATATTGTCATAACTATTTACTTTTCTATCAATTGCTCAAGAATAATTTGTTTACCCACCGTATGCTTTCTTTCAAGAGAGAAGCCTCTAGTCAAAGCTATGGCCCCTGGGTCCATTTCTATCATATTATTTGCAGGTCTATAAAATCAAAAACCCAAAAATACCTTGCTGCAATTTATTTGTCTTTATTTTATTTTACACTTTTACTTATCTTTCATATCCATCACTATCAGATCTCATCCTTACAAGTAACCGTGAAGAGATTGACAACCCCTTTATCGTGTTTGGTGCAAGTATTTGTTTGTTTGCGCAGGTGCTATCACTGGAGACTTGTTTGTTCCTCCTACTGGATTGATACCTTGGTTCTTAACTGAGGAAATACTTATCTCTACTTTGTTGCATCACCCTTTCCTCTTCAAGGGAAAAACCAACACAAGCTCAAGAAGTAACAGTATGTCTTCGTTGGAGGCGTGTGGAGGCACGATGCTCCCCAAGCATCCCAAGGACTCACCCTATTGTCCTCATGCCCTCGCACAATGCAAGGTGCCATGAATGCACTTGCGGTTCCCTTGAAGGCGGCAACCGGGACCATTATAAACAAATGTCGGAACTCTCCCCACAACTTAATTGGAGACTCCTAACACCACCACGAAGCTTCATCACAATGGATTGTGGCTCTATGATGACCTCTTCCATCTAGGGTGCCCAAACAACCAAGAGTAACAAGTTGATGATGACGTAAATGCCGGGAAATGCAAAATGGTTTGGTAAAAGTGTAGATCGGGTGAATCTCTTCCAATCCCCAAAGTATTGTGGAGTTTGGGTGGTTGGGAAGGAGATATCAAGCTTTTGGAGGTTTGGAATGGTGGAGCAAAGCTTGGCACGAATTGGAGTTAGGAGGAAGAAGAAGGGGCACATTCATCATGATCATCATGATTGTCATCTTCATTGCACACAATCAGCCCTTCCTCATCATCATCACTGTTAGAGGCTTCAATGAAAGCCTTGGAAACTATCGTCCGACGAGCATAAGCCTGTGGAACCGCCTGAGAATTCTGACCAGAACGAACCCGGTGAACAAACTTGTCTTTGCCAACATCATCCTTCGTCGTCTTAGTTCAACGAGCACCAACAACCCCTCCAGACGTGTCTAAACAACAAAGACAGTACGATAGAACATAGGTAAATGCAAGAGTCCATCCGGCAAGTAAGATAAAAATTGAAACTTTCAAAACTAGCGACAACCTCTGAGCAGACCGGACACATGGTCAAGGAACGTCCGCGCACCCGGGGGAGCCGAGGTGCATGCCCCAGTGCGAGGCTGGACACCAGGCCAAAGGGACCGGTAACCCATGGAATGGGCAGCGCCCACGCGGGGTCCAGGCACAAACTAGAGGTGATTTGAGGACAGAAAATATGTGTGAGATGCAGTGTCATGCATAAGAAGATAACCATAATAAGCTCAAGCTGGCAAAAGGTCTCACACAATCATAAATAAGTAGATCATAACCAAAAGTACGAGATACGACAAATAAAAGTATTACAAGACCATACAAGAATCAAAGAAAACATGAGGGCTTGCAATGTCCAAGCACATGACGAATCCTAATAGAACACTTCTCCCCCTCTGGCATGAGACACCAAAAAGGTACAATACAATGCGAAAAAGATGTCCTAAGTTTGAGGAGGAGCATTGGCATTATCATCATCCTCATCCTCAGGAATGTAGCCAAGGCAAGGGTTGGTGACCGTGGTAGCACTGTTAGTGTCCTCTGGCCCTCAAGACTGCCACACCAGACTCAAGATCTCTCGCAACCTTCTTCTCTCGCATCTTCTCTTTCCTGAAGTTGGTCTCCACAACCCAACGCCTGGCAGTGGACTGACACGTCTTAAAAAGATTGTCGAACCCACGAAACAACATGTTCTTCTTCTTCTAGGAGAAACAAGGGGAATAAGCAATAGAATGTGCAAAGTCGGTGGGATCCTCCGTGGTGGCACCTCATGAGGAGGAACCACCAATCTCAGTAGCAGCAGCAGACGCCTTCTTAGGCTTGGGCCTCTTGCGCACAAGATTAACAAGATCGGCATGCACCTGTAGCTTGACATTGGTGTACCGGGAAGGCAGAGTAAGGGGAAACTTGCGAAGATGCTTGTCTCTATCACCATTCTTCATCTCAATGAGAGCCTGAATGAGTGGTGCAAACAAGGCTGACTTCTCCTCAAACATGCAAGCACCCATTCCCTCAAGCATGAAGTCGAGGACATCCACCTTCTTCTCCTCATGAGCATAAACCAGCAAGTCAATGGTCGTCCCTCAAAACTCATCAGAAGAGCCTGTCTCGGGGGCCAATGACGTCTTGAAAATTAGGCAAAGAGCATCATACTTGGGCTTCATCCCACGTATAGTGCCAGTCTCACTTAGTGGGGTTGACTCTTATAGGCAAAAGAAAGAGTCTTTCTTGCTACGACTATGCTGAACCACAATGGCAGACTCAGTATGAGGCTCAAGTTAGAAAGTATTCCCAGTGGTAGTGGCCAAGTCAAACATAGAGCCCTCAAGTGTAGCACCACATGATCTCCACATGAACTGACGGCCAGAGTCCCTCTGAAAGTAGACTGCTGCATAGAACTGCAAAATGGGATCCTCATTGTAGGCTTTGTTGTACTATAGAAAAGGAATCAAGCCCATCTTGTCCAGAACACGATACATATGAGGATAAATATAATTATGTGTGCGAATGTACTGCATATCCAAACAACGATGGGGAACAATGTTGTTTATCTTTGCCTTTAGAATCTCCTCAAAGGTGCGACGCTGAAATTCATTGTTGAACCTCTAGTCCATACCCTCACTAAGATCGCACACATATGGGTCTTTCTTACGAATTTGTTGGTACTTAGACTTTCCAAGCTTGTTCAGACCATCAATGGTCATAGGATTATATGCCACATCCTCTTGTTCTTCTCCTTTCTCAGACTCATCATCATCATCATCATCATCATCATCATCATCATCATCATCATCATCATCATCATCATCATCATCAACAACAACAACAACATCATCATCATCATCATCATCATCATCATCAACGTTGTCATCTTCATTGGACACAATCAACCTTTCCTCATCATCATCACTGTTAGAGGCTTCAATGAAAGCCTTGCGAACTATCGTCCGACGAGCACAAGCCTATGGAACCGCCTGAGAATTCTGGCCAGAACGAACCCGATGAACAAACTTGTCTTTACCAGCATCATGCTTCGTTGTCTTAGTTCAGCGAGCACCAACAACCCCTCTAGATGTGTCTAAACAACAAAGACAGTATGATAGAACATAGGTAAATGCAAGAGTCCATGCGACAAGATAAAAAATGAAACTTTCAAAACTAGCGATAGCCTCTGAGTAGACCGGGCACCTGGTCGAGGAACGTACGGGCACTCGGGGGAGCCGACGTGCATGCCCCAGTGCGAGGCGGGGCGCCAGGCTAAAGGGACCAGTAACCCATGGAATGGGCAGCGCCCAGGCGGGGTCCGGGCACAAACTAGAGGTGTTTTGAGGACAGAAAATATGTGTGAGATGCAGTGTCATGCATAAGAAGATAACCATAATAAGCTCAAGCTGGCAAAAGGTCTCACATAATCATAAATAAGTAGCTCACAACCAAAGTATGAGATACAGCAAATAAAAGTATTACAAGACCATACAAGAATCAAAGAAAACATGAGGCTTGCAATGTCCAAGCACATGACGAATCCTAATAGAACACTTCTCCCACTCTGGCTTGAGACACCAAAAGGCAACAAGACAATGCTAACAAGATGTCCTAAGTTCGAGGAGGAGCATTGACATTATCATCATCCTCATCCTCAGGAATGTAGCCAAGGCAAGGGTTGGTGACCGTGGTAGCACTGTCAGTGTCCTATGACCCTCAAGACTGCCACACGAGACTCAAGCTCTCTCACAACCTTCTTCTCTCACATTTGCTCCTTCTTGAAGTTGGTCTCCACAACCCAATGCCTGGCAGTGGACTGACACATCTTAAACAGATTGTCGAACCCACGAAACAACATGTTCTTCTCCTTCTAGGAGAAAGAAGGGGAATAAGCAATAGAACATGCAAAGTCGGCGGGATCCTCCATGGTGGAACCTCATGAGGAGGAACCACCAATCTTAGTAGCAATAACAGATGCCTTTTTAGGCTTGGGCCTCTTTGTAAGGGCATATTTATGCCTTAGTAGTTTTGGTGATTGATGACAATGCTTTTGCGGACTAATCGTGTGCTTTGAGCATTTCAGATATATCATGTCTAAACACAAGACGATTCGGCGCCCCTCGAAGACTATTGAAGATGACGTTTCCCTACGTTTCTTTTCGATGGATTTGAGTCGTAGGAAAGCCGTACTATTAAGAGGGGGTCCGCGTTGGAAAGTTTTGGGTGGAATCTCACATACACGTCTGTTCTTTTTGCACCACCTTTCCCTTGGCTCTTTGTAGCATCCTCTGTCTTTCCGTGTCTAGGCAAAATGAAGGACTCCTAATGTTGATGTACTGAGGCAGGCGGTAGTACTGCTCCCCAGAGCGGTACTACCGCATGGCCTTGCAGTAGTACCGGCATCCTGCACGGTAGTACCGTTTGTGCTCACGGCAGTACCGCTCCTTGGGAGCGGTAGTACCGTGGCCTCAGTACAGGCCCTGCTGCCCGAGTAGTAGTAGGGGCAGATGTAATTTTTTACATCTGCACCCTACGCGGTAGTACCACGCCTTGGGCGCGGTAGTACCGTGAGCTCTGCCCAGGCACAGTAGTATGAGCGGAAGTAGGGGCGGATGTAATTTTTTACATCCACGCCCTACAAGGTAGTACCGCGCCAGGCTTGCGGTAGTATCATGTCGAATTTTTGCATGGACCTAAACTCAGCGGAAGTAGTCACGGATGTAATTTTTTATGTCCGTGCCTTCTCAGCCTTGATTATCCCTGCGTTGCGGTAGTACCGCAAGGGGGCGCGGTAGTACCGTGCCAGCAGTTCTACTGCTCCCTGTCTTAGCATATCAGGTCTAGTCCTGGCCCCTGTCGTGCCAGCGGTAGTACCACGGTCCGCCGTGGTAGTACCGTAGTCCTTTGCGGTAGTACCGCTTGTTTGACGCATTAGTACCGCGTGTCGCGGGCTGAGTTGGTGGATAACGGTTGGATTTGTTGTTCCACTATAAAAGGGGTGTCTTCTTCTCCGAGTTGACCACCTCTTCCATCTCCAAGCTCCATTGATGCTCTAAGCTCCATTTTAGCCCGATCTCTCTCCCTAGCCAATCAAACTTGTTGATTCTCTAGGGATTGGTTGAGAAGGCCTCGATCTACACTTCCACCAAGATAAATTTGACTCCCCCCATTAATCCCTTGCGGATCTTGTTACTCTTGGGTGTTTGAGCACCCTAGACGATTGAGGCCATCGCGGAGCCATAGTCCATTGTGGTGAAGCTTCATGGTGTGGTTGGGAGCCTCCAATTAAGTTGTGGAGATTGCCCCAAACTTGTTTGTAAAGGTTCGGTCGCTGCCTCCAAGGGCACCAATAGTGGAATCATGACATCTCGCATTGTGTGAGGGTGTGAGGAGAATACGGTGGCCCTAGTGGCTTCTTGGGGAGCATTATGCCTCCACACCGCTCCAACGGAGACGTACTTACCCTCAAAGGGAAGGAACTTCGGTAACACATCCTCGTCTCCATTGGTTCCACTCTTGGTTATCTCCTACCTTTACTTGTGCAAGTTATATTGTGTTATATCCCTTGCTTGCTTGTGTGCCTATTATTGTTGCATCATATAGGTTGCTCACCTAGTTGCATATCTAGAAAACCTACTTTGATGCAAAGTTTAATTTGGTAAAGAAAAGCTAAAAATTATTAGTTGCCTATTCACCCCTCCTCTAGTCAACTATAGCAATCCTTTCAATTGGTATCAGAGCCTCGTCTCTTTATTAAGGACTTCGCCGTCCGAAGAGTATGGTTGACACCGTAGACGGTGAGAAGGAGCACCCGGTGTGATTCCGTCCTCGTCTACGGCCGATGGGGAAACCTCGGTATCACGTGAGGAATTCAATGTGGCTTTGGACACATTGAAAACCTCCATGACGGCCGAGGTCAAAGGCATTCTTAAGAACTTTCTTGATGGTCTGAAATTATCCACTACACCGTTGGAAGTGGTCGATCCCACTAACAAGGTGACGGATGCTAACTTCGACAAGGGGGAAGCTACTAATGAGAAAGTTCCTTTGTCTAGTGGTAGAAATGGTAGTGGCACCTTTGCCCATGTGGAACCTCCACTTACTTATGGAGGACCTATTCCCTCTACTCGTTTAAATCATGCCGGTTCTCCCCCTAAGATTGTGAAAAATGAGGATTTTGATGCTTGGGTCTATTGCTTCAAGCGTCATTTAAACCATGTTAACACTAATCTTTGGAGAATCATTGAAGAAGGTTTCTATCCTCATGACCGAAGAAACTTCACTCCTAGAGAAGCCGTGGATAATCAATTCAACGAGAATGCTCTCTTCATCCTCCGAGATGCAATTCCTCCCGAAGATATTGCACATCTCCGGCCCTTCACCATGGCCAAGGAAGCATGGCACCATGTTGTTTCCCTCTACAAGGGAAGCGCAAGCATTCAACGCTCCAACTATGAAGTGGTGCAAGATGAAGCCGATGAGTTTGCAATGAATGAAGACAAAGAACCTCGTGAGCTTTACGGGAGATTAACCACTCTCGCGGTCTCACTCTGAGATCATGGGAGCAAGGATATAGATGGCAATTTGATCACGCGCAAGTTCCTCAAGGCCATGATGCCCTACCACAAGGCCATGTCCCCCGTCATCCGTCAAAGGCCGGACTTCGACACCTTGTCCTCAAGTGAAGTGTTGGATGAGTTTGTGGCAATGAGGATCTTGGACAAGACCGCCGACAATGCGGTGTTGCGTTCTCAAAGAGCAAAGAAGCCCAACCTTGCCTTGAAGGCCAATGTTAGTGTGGAAGAAGAGGATGAAGAGGAAGAATAGGAGAGCAACCCCGAAGATATGAAGTATGATTACCATGAGCACATTGTCTGTGTTAAAACCGGTGGATCTCGGGTAGGGGGTTCGGAACTGTGCGTCTAAGGCTAATGGTAACAAGAGACTGGGACACGATGTTTACCCAGGTTCGGGCCCTCTCGATGGAGGTAATACCCTACTTCCTGCTTGATTGATCTTGATGATATGAGTATTACAAGAGTTGATCTACCACGAGACCGTAGAGGCTAAACCCTAGACGCTAGCCTATAGTATGATTGTTGTTTCCTACGGACTAAACCCTCCAGTTTATATAGACATCGGAGGGGGCTAGGGTTACATAGAGCCGGTTACAGAGAAGGAGATCTACATCCAAATCGCCAAGCTTTCCTTCCACGCAAAGGAGAGTCCCATCCGGACATGGGACGAAGTCTTGAATCTTGTATCTTCATAGTCCAACAGTCCAGCCAAAGTATATAGTCCGGCTGTTTGGATACCCCCTTATCCAGGACTCCCTCAGTAGCCCCTAAACCAGGCTTCAATGATGATGAGTCCGGCGCGCAGATTGTCTTCGGCATTGCAGGGCGGGTTCCATCTCCGAATACTTCAAGATAAATTCCAAACATAAGGACCGTGTCCGGTTCTGCAAGATAAATTCCATATACCACCGTAAAGATAATAATAATCCACGAATCTAATCTACTGAAAACTCTTTGAAACGTGACATCACGCCACGGTCCGGCTTTTATTTGAACCATTTTTTACAACCAGCTACCGCAAACATTACGAGGCGGTTTCTTTGGCACGTCTTGTCGAAGCAGAGATCGTGTCCCTCTTATCGTGGGATCCTCATCAATACGGGTATGGGTAATCCAACCGTGCCTGTTGGCATGACTCCGTGTTTTTAGGCAAGTCCCGAACGGTTACGCCGGGGACACTTGATATTCTTCCCCATTTATAGAGGGGTCGAGGCCTATCCCTTTACCTCCATGCTTGCGCCTTCCCGTACTTCGAGTTCCAACACCCAAAGCTTAAGCTCAAGCACCTCGGATCTTTGATCATGTCCGGATCCGACCATCAAGGCCAGTGGATGGCTTCCTCTGTCATAGAGGAGGATATCGCGAAGCTCAGGGAGGCCGGTTATTTGACTGCCGATGTTAAGCACAGGCTTCCCGCCCCCGAACAGGTTATCCCTACTCCCGAGCCCAACGAGAGCGTCGTATTTGTCTCTCACTTCCTCCGGGGCTTGGGCTTGACTCTTCATCCCTTCGTGAGAGGGCTCATGTTCTATTATGGGCTAGATTTTCACGATCTAGCTCCGGAATCTATTCTTCACATCTCGTCGTTTATCGTCGTGGCGAAGCCTTCCTCCATGTCACCCCACACTTTGGCTTATGGCTCAAGACTTTCAATGTGAAGCCGAGGGTGATCGAGGGGCGGCACGCAGAGTGCGGGGGCGCCGCAATAAGCAGGAATGCCAATGCCCCGTGGCACGATGGCTCCTTCTCGGAGGTATCCGATCTATGGCAACGGAGGTGGTTCTATGTCACAGCTCCCCGAGGCTCAAAGTGGGCGGCCGCCCCCACCTTCCGCTCGGGCCCTCCGCCTCAACTAGCATCGTCGGCCAATATGGGACTGGACTGGGGGCCTGCAAATGATGTACCGACATTGCAGAGCCGCATTCAGGAGCTTCTCTAGAGGGATATTAGTCTTGTCAAAATAATCCAGGTAATGCTAGTTCGGCGGGCCCTGCCGTGTAAACGTCGACCTCTCTGGATGTGGGAGTCCAATCCAGAAGGTCCGCGAACCATTCAACACTTCTTCGGCATGACGCCTAAAGGAATGTATAAGTTGTTCTTCGGACCACAAATAAAGTGTTCGGACACCATCGAGGATGTGGGCCTGAGCTGCAACCGCCCGGATACCCAAGTAAGTAACCCTATGACTGAACACTTTATTTATATTTGTAGTAACATTGTTCTGAAAAACTGTCCGCGACCAGGATTGGCTCAGTAAGGCGGAGAGAATCAGGTGTCCGGCCCCGCTTCTCGAAGTCTCGCCCGGTCCGGCCATAGCCAGGATGCTTAAACGGGCGCTAAGTCAAGTGCCATCGGAGAAAGATGAAGGGAAGAGTGGAGACGCCAAGAGTGATCCTCACACATTGTGCATCCAAACCGGGGGAATTAATGTCTCCACGGAGGAGGAGAATCGGGGAGGAAAATATGAGGTTTCCTCCCCCCACGGGAAGAAGAGGGCCGCCTCCGAAGACTTGGAAACGGAGGCGCCTAAACAAGGGAAGAAAACTTCACCAAAGGGCCCTGCCCGAAGGGCGTTCTTACCGCACCGCGCCCGCTAACGGGCCAGCCCTCCACCGAGCTGTAAGTTTAATAAACAAGAAGCTTATTGCTTTTTCCTCTGAGAGTATTAACCAGGACCTATTTTTTTGCAGTTCGGCTAGTAGTTTGTCTCAACAGGATTCATCCTCGGGGGATCTTCTTTCGGAGATGATGGAGAGTGAAACCCCACCTACCTCTCCGCCCTATGGGGCAGGCAACCCTGAGGTGTCCTCACGGAGGAGTCCAGATCCACTGAGGCCAGAAGCTAATACTCCGGCCGCCCCGATCCCAGCGCGTTCGGCTCCTGTGGAGGACAATGAAAATGGTCCGGGAGAGTCCGGTGTCCGGCCGAATATACTGACGGGCCTCCTGGAGTCAGCTGCTCTCTCAGAGGATCACCGTACACTAATGGGTACGGTTTTGGAGAAAATTTCCTCTGCCACAAGGGGTTAAATGAAGCTTTTAGGAGCTTGCTCAAAGGCTTTGAGGTAAGCAACGAAATACGCAGTTTTTTGGTTGCACGCATGCGATAGATGTGCTCTGTATAGATAGTAGCTCCTAAGACTGTGGTTGCCAGCCCATGGCGGCAAACGGAGGATCACACTCCCAGGTAATCATCGCACTTGTATTGATGTGCAGGTTGCTAAGGGTTCGGCGATAGACTAGACCGCCGAATGCGCCGAATTAAGGCGACGGATTAATGTGGTGGATACCGATATCACGCTTGTAAACAAGCGATTCGAGGAGTCGCAGAGTATGCGCTCTTATATCCATATTTGCTTTAGGAAATTATAAGAAGGTTGTAACATTAATATGATGTGATGTGGCTGCAGGCGGAGCTGCCGCCATTGAGGCCCTGAGGGCGGAACTTGCCCTAGCCAAGGAACAAGCCCGGTTCAGCAATGCAGCTGCCCTAAAGGCAACCGAAGACTTGAAAGCCGAACATACTGCTCATCTCCGAAGCGAAGAAAAGATAGCCGAGATGGCCGTGGAGCTGAGGGACGCCGCCGGCTGGTATGAGCTTCTTGAGAAGGAGAACTAGGCAAAGGCGGTTGACCTGAAGAAGGCGCTGGATTCGGCTAAGGAGATGCGCTCTGACATTAGAGACGCGCGGGAGGAACTTCGACAAGCCAGAGAAATCACGACTGGAAATCCTTATTTGTTGCAGATGAAGTTTTTAGATCCAAAGTATGCTCCGTTGGATAAGCTATGGAGCGCTGCAAATGAGTATGCAGACTTGGTGAAGAGTGCGGCTGATGCGACCAAGTTGTTCAAGGATCATAAAGATAATGAAATGGAGAGGCTGTTCTAGTCACAATTTAATGCCCCGGCGCGCTCATTACCATTGAGTGAGAAGATGGCTGCTACAGCCGAGCTCCATAGGCTGTCCGGCCTTGCAATGAGGTCTGTAATAGACCATCTCTGGCCGAGGGGACTGAAGCCGGACAGTTACTTTGGTTTGGTGCAACAATTATTTGGAGCTAGAGTGCGAATAGATGGCGAGAAGAGGTCGGCGTGCATAGAGGGTGCGCGGATGGCTCTTGCCCGTGTGAAGACATATTGGGCAGATATGGAGGCCACCAGCATTGCAACCCGGGGTCCGGCAGGAAGCCAAGACCCAGCCGAACACTATTTTGAGCAGGTCATAGAAGGTGCCCGTAGAATAGAGGCTCAGTGCTCGAAGAATGTCATGTTCGAGTGACGAGTCTATTAATTGTAAACAATTATGTGTTTAATTATAGAGGCTGTTTTTTATACTTTTGCCCGAAAGTATTATAATGTCTCCTGTGTGGCTGTTTATGTATGCATATAACGTGAAAGTTAGCAGTCGTTGGCTTTAGCCCCCCCACACATAATGCGGGGGTGTTCGAAAAAATAGGCGTAAACACACTTGATCCAACATCTTGGTCCATTAAGGAGGTGATCGCACGTCGAACCAGGCAACTGGACTATATAGCTGTAACACTTTCACTTAGCCATAGGAGTTGAAAGGTGGGGCTACTATGTAGCCCCTTGTACTTCCGCCTGCATCCGGATACGGTGCGCGTACTTGATCGGGAAACCGGTCCTTTGTTGATGCGGGGGAATCCTATAAATTTCGATGAGTCCTCAAGTGGTTGACCAGTCTCTCGCTGTATCATGACAGTCAGTTTTCGGCTTTCTCTACCGATGTACTCATCCGGAATAACCAGGGCACAATCGCAGTAGTTCTCCTTTGGCCGCCTTAGCCGATAGAACGGAATGTAAGGCAGCAAACCCGGGAGTCGGGCTAACCCAACATTTGACCAAAGACATGATTCAGAGCTAATGCATATAAGGCCAAACTCACGACGACGAACACTCCCGAAGGTATTCGGACTTTATAACATATACTGGGCTGAATAACGCCCTTGACCCTGTAATTCCAGGTACATGTATTGATCTGTCGTGGCGAAAAGCCTATAACGCCAGTGTCCCTTATGGGTGTATGAAATACTCATGGGATGTCAAGCAACACAAGACAGTAAAGAAGGTTTACACAGGGGCTTAATCTAAAGAGAAACCTTTGGGCGGGGCTCCTGGTGCATGTCTGGGACGTCTGCACGGCTTGTCTGTAAAAACAAAAACTCATACAGAGGAGTAAGCGTGTGGGAATTTTGTTTTTCTCAATGGGTATTAGAAATATGAGTTATTGGCCTATTGATAAGGCAAGCCGAATTGTGGGCTTTATTATGTGTTGACAGCCCCTAGTACCATTTATGGGGATATATGTATAGCACCCAGCCAGGGTTTATCCGGGCTGTTGTCGATGGTGGTGCACCGGACTCGTCTAGCCGTGTCCGTGGTCTGAACAACCGATCATGCTTTCTAGTGGGAGAGGCCGCCTAGAGTCCGGCAGCAGGAGCTGCCGCATACTGCTCTGTGTTTCCACTAACCGTTATGATGCCACGTGGACCGGGCATCTTAAGTTTAAGGCAAGCATAGTTCAGTATTGCGTTAAAGCAAGCGAAGGCCGTTCTTCCGAGTAATGCATGATAACCGCTGCTGAAGGGAGCGATGTTGAAGAGTAGTTCCTCGCTTCTGAAGTTGTCGGGAGAACCAAATGTCACTTCTAATACGAGGGAGCCCCAGCAGTGGGCCTCAACGCCTGGTATCACTCCATTGAAGGTGGCGCTATTTTGGCTTATTCTGAATGGGTCTATCCCCATCTTGCGGATGGTGTCTTGATATATCAGATTGAGACTACTGCCTCCGTCCATTAGGACTCGAGTGAGATGGCATCCATCAATTAATGGTCGAGCACCAAGGCAGCCGATCCTCCGTGTCAGATACTGGCCGGGTGGTCCCTCTGATCAAAAGTGATCGGGCAGGCCACCCAGGGATTGAATTTCGGGGCGACGAACTCTGCGTGAGTTGCGTGTACCATGTTTACCTTGTTGACTTCTGGTGGGAATTTTTTCTGCCCCCCGTGTTCGGTTGGCGAGGCTCATCCCCGTCTTTGCTTGGTGTTTCCCTTCCCTTGTGTTTGGCATTTAATTTGCCGGCCTGCTTGAAGACCCAACATTCTCTATGGGTATGATTTGCAGGTTTGTCGGAAGTGCCATGGATTTGGCACAATCTATCCAGGACTTTATTCAGGCCGGACGGTCCCTCTTTGCTGCCCTTAAATGGATTCTTTCCTTGACCGGGTTGGGAGCCCCTGAATCCGGCGTTGACCGCCGTGTTGTCCGGAATATCGTTATTCCGATGTTTGTGCTTAGTGCGTCGTGGCTTCCCGTTGCCATCTCAAATTTCGGATGTGCCCGGGTCACTGGTGCCTCTACAGGCCAACCAGCTGTCTTCGCCCGCACAAAAGCGGGTCATAAGGCTTGTTAAGGCTGCCATCATCCTTGGCTTTTCTTGGCCGAGGTGTCTGGCAAGCCACTCGTCTCGGATACTATATCTGAAGGCCGCTAAGGCTTTGGCATCTGGACAGTCGACAATTTGATTCTTCTTAGTGAGGAATCTGTTCCAAAGCTTGCGGGCTGACTCTCCGGGCTGCTGTATTATGTGACTTAAATCGTCTGCATCCAGAGGTCGGACATAGGTTCCTTGGAAGTTGGCCCTGAAAGCATCCTCAAGTTCCTCCCAACTTCCAATTGAGTTTTCGGGGAGGCTCTTCAGCCAGTGCCGAGCTGGTCCTTTCAACTTGAGGGGAAGGTATTTGATGGCGTGGAGGTCATCCCCACGAGCCATGTGTATGTGAAGGATAAAATCCTCAATCCAGACCCCAGGATCTGTCGTTTCGCTGTATGCCTCTATATTCACGGGTTTGAATCCTTGTGGAAATTCATGATCCAGCACCTCATCGGGGAAGCACAGGGGGTGCACAGCCCCTCTGTATCTGGCCGTGTCGCGGCATACTGTCGGTTGTTGTTGTGCCCGGTGTTGATTCCAGACTGGTATTCGATCAGTATGATCGTTGTGGTGACCATAGTCCCGCGTCGGAGCATGTCCTCTGGACCCGTAAATGGACCTGGCCGCACTGGCCTTTTTGTCCAGGAGCTCACGTAAATCGTGTACGGTATCAGTGGCAGCTCTATCGCGGCCATGAGGTGGTTGGTCCGGCCGAGTGGCCGTATTGTTCTTTGGAGGAATGGGCGCTGCGGCCTCGTCGTAAAATTCGGGTAGTAGTTTGCGCTTTGGGAAGCTCTTGTGTGGCCATCGTCGCCACATTTTCCTTCGGTGTCCAGCACCTTGTTCCATCTTTGGTTGAGCATATCCTGCGCGGTTTTAAGCCTTTGCTTCTGCTTCTTCAGGCTTCTCGCAGTGGCCAGAAGCTTTCTGTGGAGGTTATCTTGCTTCACACGTTTTTCCAGGATTATGAATGCATCATCAACTGGACTGTCCTCCCCTCCGTGGGTAGTTTGACGATTTCGGCCCTCGGGATCGCTGTGATCGGGCGTTTGTTCGGCGTGGCCTGGCTCTTCTTGATCTGTTGCTGGGTTCGAATTGTTGCCTTCGGAGTCAACCGGAGTGCCGTTTTTCCTCGCCCTGTTATCGCTATTTTTACTATGACTGGACCTAGAGCGGCGCCTGCGCCGTCATTTTTGTTTTTGTCCGGGGGGTTTATCCTCTGTCGTGTCCTTCTTGTCACCATTGTCTTCCTTAGGTGTGTCTACCATGTAGATGTCATATGATGAAGTGGCGGTCCAGCGCCCCGTGGGCGGTGGTTCCAGATCGTCCCCTGCGTCGACATCCATACCACCGATGTCGTCGGAGTCGAAATCAAGCATGTCTATTAGGTCATCGACTGTGGCTATGAAGTGGGTGGTGGGTGGGAGGCGATTTTCTTCGTCATTCGTGCCCCACTTAGGCCGGATATAGTTCGGCCAGGAATCTCCTGACAAAGAGAGAGACCCCAATGAATTTAGCACATCGCCAAAGGGGGAGTGCTGGAAGATATCCACGGCGGTGAATTCCATGAGTGGGGCCTAATCAGATTCGATGGGCATGGATGCGCGCGGTCCGGGACCTACGACCGAAAACAAGTCCGGGGGTCCAGAGACACAGATGTCCTTAGAAGCGGAGTCTGCGTTCGGCTCCAACACCGATAGGTGTGCGGCCTCCGTGGCGGGGTCCATCCACCCATCCTTGGATGGCACGATGTGCTTTGGATCAAAGTCCGGAGCCATGGCAGGGGCGATATCCCGAATACTGTCCGACGGTAGATCTAAGTCATGCGCGTGGCGATCGTTCGGTGCTCCTAACGTGGGCTCGAATCCGTTGAAGATCAAGTCTCCGTGGACGTGGACAATGTAGTTTAGGTTCCCAAACCTGACCTGATGGCCAGGGGCGTAGCTGTCGATCTGCTCTAGATGGCCAAGCGAGTTGGCCCGTAGTGCGAAGCCGCCGAACACAAAAATCTGTCCAGGGAGAAAAGTCTCACCCTGGACGGCATTGTTGAAGGTTGGAGAAGCCATCGAGCCTTACAGCGACGACACATAGTAACTCTCAATGAAAGCACCAATGTCGATGCCAAAACCGGCGGATCTCGGGTAGGGGGTCCCGAACTGTGCGTCTAAGGCTAATGGTAACAGGAGACTGGGGACACGATGTTTACCCAGGTTCGGGCGCTCTCGATGGAGGTAATGCCCTACTTCCTGCTTGATTGATCTTGATGATATGAGTATTACAAGAGTTGATCTACCACGAGATCATAGAGGCTAAACCCTAGACGCTAGCCTATAGTATGATTTTTGTTTCCTACGGACTAAACCCTCCGGTTTATATAGACACCGGAGGGGGCTAGGGTTACAAAGAGCCGGTTACAGAGAAGGAGATCTACATCTGAATCGCCAAGCTTGCCTTCCACGCAAAGGAGGGTCCCATCCGGACACGGGACGAAGTCTTGAATCTTGTATCTTCATAGTCCAACAGCCCAGCCAAAGTATATAGTCCGGCTGTCCGGATACCCCCTTATCCAGGACTCCCTCACACATGGGTCTTGCTTCAAAGCAATTTTGGAGCAAGAAGAACTCAAGGCCCAATTTCAACAAGAACAACTCTAGTGGCTTCAAGGGCAAGCAACGTGTGAGAACATGTTACAATTGTGGCAATGTGAGCCACTTCGTTGCGAAGTACCCTTACGAGAAGAGGGAATACAATGGTGACATCTCGTGTGCTCAATTCCGAGAAGGCTAAACTTGGGGTTGACCATGCTAGACTCAAGGAAGAGTTTGATATACTTGACAAGGCTCACAAGGCCTTGAAGCGTGCTCATGCTAGCCTCAAGGAGTCTCATGATGAACTCCAAGTAAAGCTAACCAAGGAGAAAGCCACGTTTCCTCATATGGTCTTAATTGATAATGCAAATGCTACTAACCCGTGTTGTGAGCATGCGCATCTTGTGGAGGAGAATGCCAAGTTGAAGAAGCAACTTGAGAAATGCCTTGTCTCTTGCATTCAAGGTGAGAAGAATCTCAATGAACTTTTGAGCAATCAAAAGGAAGTTGTGGCCAAGGAGGGAGTTGGGTTCTCACCCAAGTCCAAGAACAAGAAGAAGAATGACAAGACCAAACGACCTCCCCTTCTCAAGCAAACCTTTGTGAAGGAGGGAGAGAGTGCTTCAAAGCAGAAGAAGAACCATGTGAAGGGTGGTGATGTCAAAAAGGACAATGCCACCCCTTCCAACAAAGCCAGTGACTTTAACCCCTCTTATGTGTTGTGCCGTGCAGTGATGGGCATGTTTATGCTAAATTTGTTGGTTCTCCTTATGAGTACATTGAATGGTCTATTTGGGTTCCTAAGATCCTTGTTACTAACATCAAAGGACCCATTACAAAATGGGTACCTAAAACCAAGCATTGATCTCTTGTAGGTGTTTGCTTCTGGTGGGGGATCATGGTTACTCGATAGTGGAGCCACAAATCATATGATTGGAAGCAAGGATTTGGTGGTGGACGTGCACAAGATCCCATCTATGCCCACCAATGTCGAGTGGGGTGATGCCTCGTCTTCTAAGGTATTGGGTCTTGGCAAGGTTGTCATTTCTCATGATCTCACAATCGAGAAAGTCATGCTTGTTGAGTCCCTTGCATACAATTTACTTTCCGTTCGTCAACTTGCACTCATGGGCTTTGCCACATTCTTTGATATTGATACCGTGGCCCTCTTGTGGAGCAAGACTCTTAAAGTAGCCTTTGTTGGGCATGTCGAGAATGGTTTTTATGGGATTAACTTTTCGGAGCGACCCATAAAGACCGCGACATGCCTAATGGCTAAAGTTGATGTGGGATGGTTTTGGCATCGCCGTTTAGCCCATGTCAATATGAGATCTTTGCAAAGTATCCTCAAGGGGGACCATATCCGTGGACTAACAAATGTTAGTTTTGCCAAAGATCGTGCTTGCAGTGCTTGTATCGAAGGAAAGTTACATGAGAAGGCCTACCCTCCCACGACTATCATCTACTCGAAGAGACCTTTGGAGCTCCTTCACATAGATCTCTTTGGTCCTCCATACTTTGATAGTCTTGGGGGTAGAAAGTATTGCTTGGTGATTGTCGATGATTACTCAAGGTACACTTGGGTATATTTCTTCAAGAGGAAGAGTGAAACTCAACAAACTGTCATCGACTTTGCAAATGAATCTCAACGTCAACACGATGCAAAGATCTTGACAATAAGAAGTGACAACGGCACCGAGTCCAAGAACTACACCTTGGATGAGTTTCTTAGTGATGAGGGGATCAAGCATCAATATTCCGCACCATACACCCTGCAACAGAATGGTGTTGCAGAGAGGAAGAATCGGACGTTGATGTATGCAGCAAGGACCATGATGGCGGAGTTCAAGTCTCCTTACAACTTTTGGGCCTAAGCCATCAACATCGCATGTCATGCATCCAATCGGCTCTATCTCCGCAAAGGCTTGAACAAGACTACATATTAAATTCTCACCGGCAACAAGCCCAACCTCAAGTACTTCCGGGTGTTCGGTTGTAAGTGTTTCATTCTCAAGAAAGGTGTTAGGTTGTCTAAATTTGAGGCTAGAGCTTATGAGGGCATATTTGTTAGTTATGCTACAAACTCTCATGCTTACCGTGTCCTCAACAAGTCCACGAGACTCATTGAGGAGAAGTGTAACGTAGAGTTTGACGAGAATAATGGCTCCCAAGTGGAGCAAAGTGGTACTTGTGATGTAGGTGATGAAATTCCTCCCCAAGCCATAAGAAGAATGGGTGTTGGTCATATCCTACCCATGGAGGAATCCCTTGTGGCCGAAGGAGAAGGACAATGCTCCACTCAAGTGGAGCCATCACCGCCCAAAGATCCACACGCTTCCGAAGAACAAATTGAAGGCCCTCAACCACGTGAACAAGATCAAGGGCAAGATCAACCTCAAGATGGTGGTGTGCTACCAAGTGATGCCCAAGGTCGAGTTATCCCTTCTGAGAAAGTTCAAGATCAAGAGCAAGCTCAAGATCAAGAACAAGCTTATGACGACGCTCAAGATGATCAAGTTTCCGCTCCTCTTTTCACACCCGAGGAGGAATTAGAGAGTTGTGCCACAAAGATTGCTTCCAGGCTCACAACGAAAGGTCATCTCATGGAGAATGTGCTTGGAAGCCTAAGAAAGGGGGTAAGAACTCGTAGACAATTAGCAAACTATTGTGAACATCAAGCGTTTGTTTCTTGTGTCGAACCCCAAAAGGTTTATGAGGCGCTCGAGGATCCGGATTGGCTCAATGCCATGCATGAAGAACTCAACAACTTCGAGCACAACCAAGTGTGGAGATTGGTGCCAAGGCCAACAGGGAATCATAACGTCATTGGAACCAAGTGGATATTCTAGTACAAGGAAGATACTCATGGGATCATTGTTTGCAACAAGGCTCGTTTGGTGGCACAAGGCTACTCCCAAGTCGAGGGTATCGACTACGGTGAAACCTTTGCTCCCGTTGCTCTCCTTGAATCTATTCGTTTGTTGATTGCTTATACTTCTCATCATAATTTCAAGTTGCAACAAATGGATGTGAAGAGTGCTTTTCTTAATGGTCCTATTAATGAGTTGGTGTATGTCAAAAAAACCCGGGGTTTGAGGATCCCTATTTTCTGAATCGTGTGTACCAACTCGACAAGGCACTCTATGGCCTTAAACAAGCCCCACGTGCGTGGTATGAGCACCTTACTGAGTTGTTGCAAGATCGTGGGTTTGAAATTGGGAAAATTGACCCCACTCTTTTTACTAAGAAGGTCAAAGGGGAGTTGTTTGTATGCCAACTATATGTTGATGATATTATCTTTGGTTCCCCTAACAAAGCTTTCAATGAGGAATTTGCCGCTCTCATGACCTCTAAGTTCAAGATGTCTATGATGGGAGAGTTGAAGTTCTTTCTCGGGTTTGAAATCAAGCAAAGAAGAGAAGGAACCTTCATCAACCAAGCCAAATAAACTCAAGACATGCTGATACGTCTCCAACGTATCTATAATTTTTGATTGTTCCATGCTATTATATTACCTGTTTTGGATGTCTATGGGCTTTATTTTACACATTTATATCATTTTTGGGACTAACCTACTAATCAGAGGCCCATGCCATATTGCTGTTTTTTTGCCTATTTCAGTATTTCGAAGAAAAGGAATATCAAACCGAGTCCAAACGGAATGAAACCTTCGGGAGCGTGATTTTTTGAACGAACATGATCCGGAGAACTTGGAGTGCAAGCCAAGAAGCAGCTGAGGCGGCCACGAGATAGGAGGGTGCGCCCACCCCTCCTGGGCGCACCCCCCTGTCTCGTGGACCCCTCGAGCAGCCACCAACGTACTTCTTCCTCCTATATAAGCCTACATACCCCGAAAACATCCAGGGAGCCACCGAAGAAATATTTCCGCCACCGTAACCTTCTATATCCGCGAGATCCCATCTTGGAGCCATCGCCGGTGTTCTGACGGAGGGGGAATCCACCATGGAGGGCTTCTACATCAACACCATAGCCCCTCCAATGAGTTGCGAGTAGTTTACCACAGACCTTTGGGTCCATAGTTATTAGCTAGATGGCTTCTTCTCTCTTTTTGGATCTCAATACAATGTTCTCCCCCTCTCTTGTGGAGATCTATTCAATGTAATCTCTTTTTGCGGTGTGTTTGTCGAGATCCGATGAATTGTGGGTTTATGATCAAGTTTATCTATGAATAATAATTGAATCTTCTCTGAATTCTTTTATGTATGATTGAGTTAACTTTGCAAGTCTCTTCGAATTATCGGTTTGGTTTGGCCTACTAGATTGATCTTTCTTGCCATGGCACTACTAGGGAAAAGCCTAGCAGCAGCGCGGGTTTTGGGCCTCTCAATAGCGCGGGGACAGGCGCTACTAATAAGGCGCTACAGGTAGCAGTAGCGCCTGTTGTCCCACGCTATTGCTATACATGAATAGTTGTAGCGCTGTTTAGAAAAGGGCGCTGCTGATATTATCTGCAGCGATGTTTACCGGGAAGCGCTACTGGTAATGCGGCACTACTGCTAAATTCCCCCCCTCGCTACTACTAGTTTTATTAGTTTTTTTCCTGCATATTTGTTTTTGTATTTGTTTTGTATTTGAATAAGCTTTATACAATAATCTTTAGCATATCATACACATACAAATGTAATCATAGCATATACATACAATTAGTCTCATCAAATCATGTCATCATCATAATCATCATCCAACACAAAGTGGTCTCGCGTCATCATCTCGAAAATAGCGATACAAGTCCTCGATTACTTGCAAATACATTGTCATCCATCTAAACAATGGTATACGCGAGAAGAGCTATCACTTTGAGTACATGAGTTCGTATCCCTCTCTTGCATTAGCGTGAACCTAAACTAACTACTGCCTGTTGCTCGGAAACGAGAAACCGGTACACCTGGGCCTGACACTCCGGCCACTCGTCGTACATATACTCCTGGCGTAGCACTTCTTCGCCATCGATGATCTATGCACCTGCATCGTCACATGAGTCGATGATATGCAACATATATAGTTGAGCAACAGAAAGAGACAGACTTGGCAAAAATAGAAACAACATATCATAAGCATAAATAATAAAGTTCATCGTACCCAAAATGCCCTAACTAGAGTGATATTCGCTAGTGGAGGAGGAGGATGGTTTAATTACATCACAAATAAAGTTTCACCGTGCATAACTCAAAGTTTTGTCATACAGAAAGTATGGACTAAACAAACACATTGTCATATATCGACAATCACTCCACCATGTCGTGCCATCCATCCAGGTCAGGAAAATTTCGGCATGACCTTTGCTAAAAAGTGGACAAATCGAGAACTTGAAATTTGCCGGAACAGAAATGAATCAACATTCCGGAAAAACATAGGCCACTCAGTGAAGGAAATATGCCCTAGAGGCAATAAGAAAGTTATTATTTATTTCCTTATATCATGATAAATGTTTATTATTCATGCTAGAATTGTATTAACCGGAAACATAATACATGTGTGAATACATAGACAAACATAGTGTCACTAGTATGCCTCTACTTGACTAGCTCGTTTATCAAAGATGGTTATGTTTCCTAGCCATGGACAAAAGAGTTGTCATTTGATTAATGGGATTACATCATTAGGAGAATGATGTGATTGACATGACCCATTCCGTTAGCTTAGCACTTGATCGTTTAGTATGTTGATGTTGCTTTCTTCATGACTTATACATGTTCCTCTAACTATGAGATTATGCAACTCCCGTTTACCGGAGGAACACTTTGGGTGCTACCAAATGTCACAACGTAACTGGGTTATTATAAAGGAGTACTCAAGGTGTCTCCAAAGGTACATGTTGGATTGGCATATTTCGAGATTAGGTTTTGTCACTCCGATTGTCGGGGAGGTATCTCTAGGCCCTCTCGGTAATGCACATCATTATAAGCCTTGCAAGCAATGTGACCAAATGAGTTGGTTACGGGATGATGCATTACGGAACGAGTAAAGATACTTGCCGGTAACGATATTGAACTAGGTATTGGATACCGACGATCAAATCTCGGGCAAGTAACATACCGATGACAAAGGGAACAACGTATGTTGTTATGCGGTTTGACCGATAAAGATCTTTGTAGAATATGTAGGAACCAATATGTGCATCTAGGTTCCGCTATTGGTTATTGACCGAGAATAGTTCTAGGTCATGTCTACATAGTTCTCGAACCCGTAGGGTCCGCACGCTTAACGTTACGATGACAGTTTTATTATGAGTTTATAAGTTTTGATGTACCGAAGTTTGTTCGGAGTCCTAGATGTGATCACGGACGTAATGAGGAGTCTCGAAATGGTCGAGACATAAAGATCGATATATTGGAAGCCTATATTTGGACATCGGAATCGTTCCGGGTGAAATCGGCATTTTACCGGAGTACCGGGAGGTTATCGGACCCCCCCGGGGTGTTATTGGGCCTACATGGGCCTCGAGGGAGAAGAGGGAAGGAGGAAGGAGGGGGCGGCGCGCCCCTCCCCTTCCTAGTCCGAATAGGACAAGGGAAGGGGGCGGCGCCCCCCCTTTCCTTCCCCTCTTCCTCCTCTTTCCCCCCTTCTCCTATTCAACTAGGAAAGAAGGGAGTCCTACTCCCGGTGGGAGTAGGACTCCCCCCTTGGCGCGCCCTCCTTGGCCGACCGCCTCCTCCCCCCTGGCTCCTTTATATACGGGGGCGGGGGGCACCCCATAGACACACAAGTTGATCTACGGATCGTTCCTTAGCCGTGTGCGGTGCCCCCCTCCACCATATTCCACCTCGGTCATATCGTAGCGGAGTTTAGGAGAAGCCCTGCGCCGGTAGAGCATCATCATCGTCACCACGCCGTCGTGCTGACGGAACTCATCCCCGAAGCTTTGCTGGATCGAAGCCCGGGGATCGTCATCGAGCTGAACGTGTGCTGAACTCGGAGGTGCTGTACGTTCGGTACTTGGATCGGTCGGATCGTGAAGACGTACGACTACATCAACCGCGTTTTCATAACGCTTCCGCTTACAGTCTACGAGGGTACGTGGACAACACTCTCTCCTATCGTTGCTATGCCATCACCATGATCTTGCGTGTACGTAGGAATTTTTTTGAAATTACTACGTTCCCCAACACTCAGCATCATTCCCTGGAAACAGTGTTCAAATATCCCTCTTCCACACCGCAACACATGTCCAAATATACACGAGCAACCACATGCCCAAATTTCACAAGCTAATTCAAAAACTAAGTGTAGAAGAAAATTCATTTAACTACTAATAGAACAAAATTAAGTTAACTTTAGTGCTCTATAATGATGAAAGGAAAAAAAATTCAGTTAACTACTAATTTCATTCATTTAGGTTATTCATTTAACATCACCTAATTAACCTACTGTACCACTACTACTAGCAGCACTACTAACCTAATTAACCTAGCAAAACTCTAGTGCCCTAACTGAAAAACATCTAATTAACATCTACTAGTACCACTATTGCCCTAACCTAATTAACATCTACTAGTATCACTATATACTATACAAGCAACATCTACCCTAATTAAACCCTACTACCCTAACTAACTTTTGTTGTAAACCAATTTTTTTGCTCTAAACTAATTTTTGCTCTAACATCTACTACTTAACATCCTTTGCTCTAAACTAATTTTTTTGCTATAAACAAACTTTTGCTCTACTATTTTTTTCTCTAAAATGCAGAGAGAGAGGAGTCGGGGGGAGGGGTGGGGGACTTACAGAGAGTGGAGAGACGGTGGCGGGGAGGTGCTCAGTGACGGAGGCAGGGGGGAGAGGGCGGGCTCGGGCATGGGCAACGGCGGTCCTGGGCAGGCTCGGGCGGCGGTGAGGTGGAGGGCACCGACGGTGACGTCGAGGGCGGCCTCGGGCAGCGGCGGTGAGGCTGAGGGCGGCCTCGGGCGGCGACGGTGAGGATGACGGCGGCCTCGGGGGGAGACGGTGAGGTTGCGGGCGTCCACGCCGGCAGGAGACGGCGGAGAAGTGGGGCGACGATGAATTGGGGAGATGGCGGCGAGGGCGAGGGATTTGGGGAAGAAGTGTGGTGGCCGGGGGGCGGGGGGGGGGGGGAAACCGCTGTTTAAGTGAAATATAACGGTAGCGCGTTTCCGAAACGCGCTATAGCTAAGTTAGCTCCAACGCGTTTCCTAAAACCCGCTACTGCTATTCCTTTCTCCTTTTCCCCTTTTTTCTTTTATTTTTCTTTACATTTTATTTTTTTCCCTTTTTCCTTTTTCTATTTCTTTCATTTTCATTTACTTTTCTACTTGTTTTTTACTTTATTTTATTTCCGTTAGCAGCAGCGCCTTACACGTAAGCGCGCTACAGCTAAGGAGAGTAGTAGTAGTGCTGGGCCAGTATACGCGCTACTGCTAGGTTGGGCTAGCCATGTGCACCCAGTTCAAACATAGAAGCAGCGCATTTTGCTTGTACGCGCTACTGCTAAAGTCATAGCAGTAGCACGGTTTATTTACGTGCGCTGCTACTAAGTAGCAGTAGCGTTTGATTTTGTACAGCGCTACTGGTAACATTCTATGTATAAGGTTTTCCTTAGTAGTGTGGGAGAAGTGCTTAGCTTTGGGTTCAATCTTGAGGTGTTCTTACCCAGTGACAGAAAGGGTTGCAAGACACGTATTGTATTGTTGCCATCGAGGATAAAAAAGATGAGGTTTATATCATATTGCTTGAGTTTATCCCTCTACATCATGTCATATTTCTTAATGCATTACTCTGTTCTTATGAACTTAATACTCTAGATGCATGCTGGATAGCAGTCGATGTGTGGAGTAATAGTAGTAGATGCAGGCAGGAGTCGGTATACTTGTCATGGACGTGATGCCTATATAGATGATCATGCCTAGATAATCTCATAATTATTCTCTTTTCTATCAATTGCTCGACAGTAATTTGTTCACCCATCGTAATTCTTATGCTATCTTGAGAGAAGCCTCTAGTGAAACCTATGGCCCCCGGGTCTATTCTTTATCATATAAGCTTTCAATCTACTTTTATTTGCATCTTTATTTTCTGCATCTATATCACAAAATACCAAATATATATTTATCTTATCATATTATCTCTATCAGATCTCACTTTCGCAAGTGGTCGTGAAGGGATTGACAACCCCTTTATCGTTGGTTGCGAGTTCTTTGTTTGTTTGTGTAGGTCCATGGGACTTGTGAGGAGCCTCCTACTGGATTCATACCTTGGTTCTCAAAAACTGAGGGAAATACTTACGCTAGTGTGTTGCATCACCCTTTCCTCTTCAAGGAAAACCAATGCAAGCTCAAGACGTAGCAAGAAGGATTTCTGGAGCCGTTGTCGAGGAGGTCTTCGCTCAAGTCAAGACATACCAAGTACCCATCACAAACTCATCTCCCTCGCATTTACATTATTTGCCATTTGCCTCTCGTTTTCCTCTCCCCCACTTCACCTTTGCCGTTTTATTCGCCCTCTCTTTCCCAATCTCCTCTCTTTTCCGCTTACCTTCTTCTTCCTCTCTCTTTCGCTTGCCTTCTTCTGTTCGCTTGTGTGTTGGATTACTTGTTGCCATGGCACAAGATAATACCAAATTGTGTGATTTCTCCAATACCAATAATAATGATTTCCTTAGTACTCCAATTTCTCCTCTTAATGATGTTGAGTCTTGTGAAATCAATGTTGCTTTGCTGAATCTTGTTATGAAAGATCAATTCTCCGGCCTTCCTAGTGAAGATGCCGCTACTCATCTAAACAACTTTGTTGATTTGTGTGAGATGCAAAAGAAAAAATATACGGATAATGATATTGTTAAATTGAAGTTATTTCTGTTTTCACTTAGAGATCGTGCTAAAGTTTGGTTTTCGTCTTTACCTAAAAATAGTATTGATTCTTGGAACAAGTGCAATGATGCTTTTATCTCTAAGTATTTTCCTCCCGCTAAGACCATCTCGCTTAGGAACGATATTATGAATTTTAAACAGCTTGATCATGAGCATGTTGCCCAATCTTGGGAAAGAATGAAATTGATAATTCGCAATTGCCCTATTCATGGTTTGAATTTATGGATGATCATACAAAAATTTTATGCCGGTTTGGACTTTGCTTCTAGAAATATTTTAGATTCGGCCGCCGGAGGCACATTTATGGAAATCACATTAGGAGATGCTACAAAACTTCTTGATGATATTATGGCTAATTATTCTCAATGGCACACCGTACGATCTACTAGTAAAAAAGTGCATGCTATAGAAGAAATTAATGTTTTGAGTGGAAAGATGGATGAGCTTATGAGATTGTTTGCTACTAAGAGTTCTTCTATTGATCCCAATGATATGCCTTTATCTACCTTGATTGAGAATAATAATGAATCTATTGATGTAAATTTTGTTGGTAGGAATAATTTTGGAAACAATGCTTATAGAGGAAACTTTAATCCTAGACCGTTCCCTAGCAATTCCTCTAATAATTATGGAAATTCCTGCAATAATTATTATGGTAATTTTAATAAGTTGCCCTCTGATTTTGAAAATAGTGTGAAAGAATTTATGATCTCTCAAAAGAATTTTAATCCTTTACTTGAAGAAAAATTGCTCAAAGTTGATGATTTGGCTAGGAACGTTGATAGACTTTCGCTCGATGTTGATTCTTTGAAACTTAGATCTACTCCTTGTAAGCATGATATCAATGAGTCTCTCAAAGCTATTAGAAGTTCCATTGACGAGTGCAAAGAAAGAACTGCTAGATTGCGCGCTAAGAAAGATTGCTTTATAAAAGTGTGTTCTTCTAGTTTCCATGAAAATAATGATGAAGATCTTAAAGTCATTGATGTGTCCCCTATTAGATCCTTGTTTTGCAAATTGAATCTTGATAATAATGGGACTGAAAGTGAATCAACTTTTGTTAAAAAACGTTCCGATAATTTGGAGTTTTTAGATCTTGATGCTAAATTTGGTAAAAGTGCAATTGGAGAGGTCAAAACTTTAAATAGTATTGAACCCACTATCTCGGATTTCAAGGAATTTGATTATGATAATCGTTCTTTAGAAAGTTGTATTTCCTTGTTGCAATCCGTTGTTAATTCTCCTCATGCTTATAGTCAAAATAAAGCCTTTACCAAACATATTGTTGATGCCTTGATGCAATCTTTTGATGAAAAACTTAATTTGGAAGTTTCTATACCTAGAAAACTCAATGATGAGTGGGAACCTACTATAAAGATTAAAATTAAAGATTATGAGTGTTTTGCTTTGTGTGATTTGGGTGCTAGTGTTTCCACGATTCCGAAAACTTTATGTGATATTCTAGGTTTCCATGATCTTGATGATTGCTCTTTAAATTTGCACCTCGCGGATTCCACCATTAAAATGCCAATGGGAAGAATCAATGATGTTCTAATTGTTGAAAATAGAAATTTGGTGCCCGTTGATTTTATCCTTCTTGATAATAGATTGCAATCTTTCTTGCCTTATCATTCTTGGTAGACCTTTTCTTAGAACGATTGGTGCGATTATTGATATGAAGGAAGGGAATATTAGATTCCAATTTCCATTAAAGAAAGGCATGGAGCACTTTCCAAGAAAGAAATTCAAATTACCCTATGAATCCATTATGCGAGCTACCTATGAATCAAGTGCCAAAGATGGCACTACTTAGATCTATCCTTGCTTTTATGCCTAGCTAGGGGCGTTAAACGATAGCGCTAGTTGGGAGGCAACCCAATTTTCTTTGTGTTTCTTGTTTTTGTTCCTGTTTAGTAATAGATTTTGCATCTACTTTATGTTTAGATGTGTTTTCATGTTTTATTTAGTGTTTGTGCCAAGTAGAACCTATAGGATAACCTATGATATGAGTTGATTTGATTCTGCTGAAAAACAGAAACTTTGCGCTCACGAGAAAAAAAATCAATAAATCACAGGAACGTGCTTTTTCATTGATTCTTTTTGCTCCTGTTAAATAGACAATTTGTTTAGGACTTCCTATTTTGTAGGATTTTTGAGATTCCAGAAGTTTGCGTTAGTTACAGATTGCTACAGACTATTCTGTTTTTGACAGATTCTGCCTTTCGTGTGTTGTTTGCTTATTTTGATGCATCTATGGCTAGTATGTAAGGGTATGAACCATAGAGAACTTGTAATACAGTAGGTTTAACACCCATATAAATAAAGAATGAGTTCATTGCAGTACCTTATGTGGTGGGTTTTCTTTCTTGCACTAATGGAGCTTATGAGATTTCCTGTTGAGTTTTGTGTTGTGAAGTTTTCAAGTTTTGGGTAAAGATTTGATGGACTATGGAATAAGGAGTGGAAAAAGCCTAAGCTTGAGGATGCCCATGGACCCCCAATATATTCAAGAATAGCCAAAAGCATAATCTTGGGGATGCCCTGGAAGGCATGCCCTCTTTCGTCTTCGTTCATTGGTAACTTTACTTGGAGCTATATTTTTATTCGCCACATGATATGTGTTTTGCTTGGAGCATCGTGTATTATATTAGTCTTTGCTTGTTAGTTTACCACAATCATCCTTGCTGTACACACCTTTTGGGAGAAGCCTACTTGATTGAAATTTTATTAGAATATGCTATGTGCTTCACTTATATCTTTTGAGCTAGATAGTTTTTGCTCTAGTACTTCACTTATATCTTTTAGAGCACGACGCTGGATTAATTTTGAAGAAATTTCTAGTCTCTCATGATCCACTTATATTATTTTGAGAGTCTCTTAGAATAGCATGGTATTTGTTATGGTTATGAATTTGGTCCTAGAATGATGAGCATCCAAGTTGGGTATAATAAAAACTAGCATAGAAAGTGCATAAACACTAGGATCAATTTGATGCTTGATAATTGTTTTGAGATATAAAGGTAGTAATGCTAGAGTCATGCTAGTGAAATTGAGAAATACTTGTGTTGAATTTGGCAAGTCCTGTAGCATGCACGTATGGTAAAAGTTGTGTGACAAATTTGTTGCATGAGGTTCTCTTTTGATTGTCTTCCTTATGAGTGGCAGTCGGGAACGAGCGATGGTCTTTTCCTACCAATCTATCCCTCTAGGGGCATGCGTAGTAGTACTTTGCTTCAAGGGCTAAGTAGACTTTTGCAATAAGTATATGAGTTCTTTATGACCAATGTGAGTCCATGGATATACGCACACTCATCCTTCCACTATGCTAGCCTCTAGTCTACCACATAATTTTCACCGGTATCATGAACCCATTATTTACCTTCCTCAAAACAGCCACCATACCTACCTATTATGGCATTTTCATAGCCATTCCGAGATATATTGCCATGCAACTTTCCACCGTTCCGTTTATTATGACACGTTCCATCATTGTCATATTTCTCTTTGCGTGATCATGTAGTTGACATCGTATTTGTGGCAAAGCTACCTTCATAATTTTCATACATGTCACTCTTGATTCATTGCATATCCTGGTACACCGCCGGAGGCATTCATATAGAGTCATATCTTGTTCTAGCTTTGAGTTGTAATTCTTGAGTTGTAAATCAATATAAGTGTGATGATCTTCATTATTAGAGCATTGTTCCAGTGAGGAAAGGATGATGAAGACTATGATTCCCCCACAAGTGGGCATGAGACTTTGGACTTTATAAAAATAAAAGAGGCCAAAGAAGCCCACCAAAAAGGAAAAAAAGAAAAAAAAGAGAGAAAGAAAAAAGAAAAAAAAGAAAAAAGGAAAATAAAAAATAGAAAAATTAAAAAATTAAAATGAGAGAAAAAGAGAGAAGGGACAATTGCTACTATCTTTTCCACACTTGTGCTTCAAAATAGCACCATGATCTTCATGATAGAGAGTCTCCCATGTTGTCACTTTCATATACTAGTGGGAATTTTTCATTATAGAACTTGGCTTGTATATTCCAATGATGGGCTTCCTCAAAACGCCCTAGGTCTTCGTGAGCAAGCAAGTTGGATGCACACCCACTTAGTTTATTTTGTTGAGCTTTCATACATTTATAGCTCTAGTGCATCCGTTGCATGGCAATCCCTACTCACTCACATTGATATCTATTAATGGGCATCTCCACAGCCCGTTGATACGCCTAGTTGATGTGAGACTATCTTCTCCCTTATTGTCCTTACAAACACCACCATAGACCACCATAGTGCTATGTCCATGGCTTGCGCTCATGTATTGAGTAAGAGTTGAAAAAAAGTTGAAGCGCGTTAAAAAGTATGAACTAATTGCTCGGCTCGTCATTGGGGTTGTACATGATGGGAGTATTTTGTGTAATAAAAATGAAGCATGGCCTAACTATATGATTTTGTAGGGATAAGCTTTCTTTGGCTATGCTATTTTGATAGGACATGATTATTTGTTAGTATGCTTCAAATTATTATCATTTTTATGTTTTATAAGCTTTTATCTTGAATCATTTGGATCTGAACATTCATGCTACAACAAAGAAAATTACATTGAAAATTCTGTTTTTATCATTTACCTACTCGAGGACGAGCAGGAATTAAGCTTGGGGATGCTTGATACGTCTCCAACGTATCTATAATTTTTGATTGTTCCATGCTATTATATGAAGGAAATATGCCCTAGAGGCAATAATAAAGTTATTATTTATTTCCTTATATCATGATAAATGTTTATTATTCATGCTAGAATTGTATTAACCGGAAGCATAATACATGTGTGAATACATAGACAAACATAGTGTCACTAGTATGCCTCTACTTGACTAGCTCGTTTATCAAAGATGGTTATGTTTCCTAACCATGGACAAAAGAGTTGTCATTTGATTAACGGGATCACATCATTAGGAGAATGATGTGATTGACTTGACCCATTCCGTTAGCTTAGCACTTGATCGTTTAGTATGTTGCTGTTGCTTTCTTCATGACTTATACATGTTCCTGTAACTATGAGATTATGCAACTCCTGTTTACTGGAGGAACACTTTGGGTGCTACCAAACGTCACAACGTAACTGGGTGATTATAAAGGAGTACTACAGGTGTCTCCAAAGGTACATGTTGGGTTGGCGTATTTCGAGATTAGGTTTTGTCACTCCGATTGTCGGAGAGGTATCTCTGGGCCCTCTCGGTAATGCACATCACTATAAGCCTTGCAAGCAATGTAGCTAATGAGTTAGTTACGGAATGATGCATATTACGTAACGAGTAAAAGAGACTTGCCAGTAACGAGATTGAACTAGGTATTGGATACCGACGATCGAATCTCGGGCAAGTGACATAACGTATGTTGTTATGCGGTTTGACCGATAAAGATCTTCGCAGAATATGTAGGAGCCAATATGAGCATCCAGGTTCCGCTATTGGTTATTGACCGAGAATAGTTCTAGGTCATGTCTACATTGTTCTCGAACCCGTAGGGTCCGCACGCTTAAGGTTTCAATGACAGTTATATTATGAGTTTATGAGTTTTCATGTACCGAAGGAGTTCGGAGTACCGAATGAGATCGGGGACATGACGAGGAGTCTCGAAATGGTCGAGACGTAAAGATCGATATATTGTATGACTATATTCGGATTTCGGAAAGGTTCTGAGTGATTCGGGTATTTTTCGGAGTACCGGAGAGTTACGGGAATTCGCCGGGGAGTATATGGGCCTTATTGGGCCATACGGGAATAGAGGAGAGAGGCCAAAAGGAAGGAGGCCTGCGCCCCCCCTCTGGTCCGAATTGGACAAGGGGGGCAGCCCCTTCTCCCTCTCCTCCTCTTTTCTTCTCCAACAAGGAAAAGGAGGAGTCCTACTCCCAGTGGGAGTAGGACTCCCCCCTTGGCGCGCCTCCTCCCTAGGCCGGCCGCCTCCCCCCTTTCTCCTTTATATACGGGGGCAGGGGGGCATCCCAAAGACACAACAACAATTGATCCTTGAGATCTATTAGCCGTGTGCGGTGCCCCCCTCCACCATAGTCCTCCTCGATAATATTGTAGCAGTGCTTAGGCGAAGCCCTGCGACGGTAGAACATCAAGATCGTCACCACGCCGTCGTGCTGACGGAACTCTCCCTCGACACTCGGCTGGATCGGAGTTCGAGGGACGTCATCGAGCTGAACGTGTGCTAGAATTCGGAGGTGCCGTAGTTTCGGTGCTTGATCGGTCGGGCCGTGAAGACGTACGACTACATCAACCGCGTTGTTCTAACACTTCCGCTTACGGTCTACGAGGGTACGTGGACAACACTCTCCCCTCTCGTTGCTATGCATCACCATGATCTTGCGTGTGCGTAGGAAATTTTTGAAATTAGTACGTTCCCCAACAGTGGTATCCGAGCCTAGGTTTTATGTGTTGATGTTATTTGCATGAGTAAAACACAAGTGAGTTGTGGGCGATACAAGTCATACTGCTTACCAGCATGTCATACTTTGGTTCAGCGGTATTGTTGGATGAAGCGGCCCGGACCGACATTACGCGTACACTTACGCGAGACTGGTTTTACCGCCGTGCTTCGCACACAGGTGACTAGCGGGTGTCTGTTTCTCCAACTTTAGTTGAACCGAGTGTGGCTACGCCCGGTCCTTGAGAAGGTTAAAACAACACTAACTTGACGAACTATCGTTGTGGTTTTGATGCGTAGGTAAGAACGGTTCTTGCTCAGCCCGTAGCAGCCACGTAAAATTTGCCACAACAAAGTAGAGGACGTCTAACTTGTTTTTGCAGGGCATGTTGTGATGTGATATGGTCAAGACGTGATGAGATATAAGTTGTTGTATGAGATGATCATGTTTTGTTGAAGTTATCGGCAACTGGCAGAAGCCCTATGGTTGTCTCTTTGTGCATAAGATGCAAGTACCAAATAATTGCTTTACTTTATCGCTATACGATAGCAATAGTTGCAAGAGCAATAGTTGGCGAGACGACCATGTGAAGACACATTGATATAGATCAAGATGATGAAGATCATGGTGTCGTGCCGGTAATGATAGAGATCATGTCAGTACTTTGGAGATGGAGATCACAAGCACAAGATGATGATGGCCATATCATATCACTTATATTGATTGCATGTGATGCTTATCTTTTATACATCTTATTTTGCTTAGTTTGATGGTAGCATTTTAAGATGATCTCTCACTAAATTATCAAGAAGTGTTCTCCCTGAGTATGCACCGTTGCAAAAGTTCATCGTGCTGAGACACCATGTGATGATCGGGTGTGATAGGCTCTACGTTCAAATACAACGGGTGCAAAACAGTTGCACATGCGGAATACCCAGGTTAAACTTGACGAGCCTAGCATATAACAGATATGGCCTCGGAACACGGAGAACGAAAGGTCGAGCATGAATCATATAGTAGATATGATCAACATATTGATGTTCACTGTTGAAACTACTCCATCTCACGTGACGATCGGACATGGTGTAGTTGATATGGATCACGTAATCACTTAGAGGATTAGAGGGATGTCTATCTAAGTGGGAGTTCTTAAGTAATATGATTAATTGAACTTAAATTTATCATGAACTTAGTCCTGGTAGTATTTTGCAAATTATGTTGTAGTTGAGAGATATGAAGTCTCCAACAAGTTCTATGGCTAAAAGATGGAGGAGAATCGCTCAACTAGTGAGCATGTGCTCAGATTGTCTGGGTACTACAATCGCTTGAATCAAGTGGGAGTTAATCTTCCAGATAAGATAGTGATTGACAGAGTTCTCTAGTCACCATCACCAAGTTAGTAGAACTTTGTGATGAACTACAGTATGCAAGGGATGACAAAAACGATTCCCGAGCTCTTCGTGATGTTGAAATCGACGAAGGTAGAAATCAAGAAAGAGCATCAAGTGTTGATGGTTGACAAGATCACTAGTTTCAAGAAAAGGGAAAAGGGAAAGAAAGGGAAACTTCAAGTAGAATGACAAGCAAGTTGTCACTCCCGCGAAGAAGCCCAAAGCTGGACCAAAGCCTGAAACTGAATGATTATACTGCAAAGGAAATGGTCACTGGAAGTGGAAATGCCTTGAATATTTGGTGGATAAGAAGGATGGCAAAGTGAACAAGGGTATATTTGATATACAGGTTATTGATGTGTACCTTACTAGTGTTTATAGTAGCCCCTGAGTATTTGATACTTGTTCGGTTGCTAAATATTAGTAACTCGAAACAGGAGTTACAGAATAAACAGAGACTAGTTGAGGGTGAAGTGACGATGTGTGTTGGAAGTGGTTCCAAGATTGATATGATCATCATTGCACACTCCCTATACTTTCGAGATTAGTGTTAAACCTAAATAAATGTTATTTGGCGCTTGCGTTGAGCATGAATATGATTTGATCATGTTTATTGCGATACGGTTATTCATTTAAAGTCAAAGAATAATTGTTGTTCTATTTACATGAATAAAACCTTCGATGGTCATACTCCCAATGAAAATAGTTTGTTGGATCTCGATCGTAGTAATACACATATTCATAATATTGATGCCAAAAGATGCAAGATTGATAATGATAGTGCAACTTATTTGTGGCACTGCCCTTTGGGTCATATCGGTGTAAAGCGCATGAAGAAACTCCATAAAGATGGATTTTTGGAATCTCTTGGTTATGAATCATTTGATGCTTGCGAACCGTGCCTTTTGGGCAAGATGACAAAAACTCCGTTCTCCGGAACAATGGAACGAGCTACTGACTTGATGGAAATAATACATACCGATGTATACGGTCCAATGAGTGTTGATGCTCGTGGCGGGTATCGTTATTTTCTGACCTGCACAAGATGAATTGAGCAGATATGAGTATATCTACTTAATGAAGCACAAGTCTGAAACATTTGGAAAGTTCAAAGAATTTCAGAGTGAAGTGGAGAATGATCGTAACAAGAAAATAAAGTTTCTGCAATTTGATCGCGGAGACAAATATTTGAGTTACGAGTTTGGTCTTCAACTAAAACAGTGTGGAATAGTTTCACAAACTCATGCCACCTGGAACACCACAGCTTAATGGTGTGTTCGAACGTCATAACAGTACTTTATTGGATATAGTGCGATCTATGATGTATCTTACCAATTTACCACTATCGTTTTGGGGTTATGCATTAGAGACAGTTGCATTCACTTTAAAAAGGGCACCATCAAAATCCGTTGAGACGACACCTTATGAACTGTGGTTTGGTGAGAAACCAAAGTTATCGTTTCTTAAAAGTTTGGGGCTGCGATGCTTATGTGAAAAAGTTTTCACCTGATAAGCTCGAACCCAAATCGGAGAAGTGCATCTTCATAGAATACCCAAAGGTAACTATCGGGTACACATTCTATCATAGATCCGAAAGCAAGATTCGTTGCTAAGATGGATCCTTTCTAGAGAAGGAGTTTCTCTCGAAAGAAGTGAGTGGGAGGAAAGTAGAACTTGATAAGGTAATTGTACCTTCTCCCAAATTGGGAAGTAGTTCATCACAGAAATCAGTTCCAGTGAGGCCTACACCGATTAGTGAGGAAGTTAATGATGATGATCATGAAGCTTCAGATCAAGTTACTACCGAACCTTGTAGGTCTTCCAGAGTAAGGTCCGCACCAAAGTGGTACGGTAATCCCGTTCTAGAAGTCATGTTACTAGACCATGATGAACCTACGAACTATGAGGAAGCGATGATGAGCCCAGATTCCGCGAAATGGCTTGAGGCCATGAAATCTGAGATAGGATCCATGTATGAGAGCAAAGTATGGACTTTGATTGACTTGCTCGATGATCAGCAAGCCATGTTAAATAAATGGATCTTCAAGAGGAAGACGGACACTGATAGTAGTGTTACTATCTACAAAGCTCGACTTGTCACAAAAAGGTTTTCGACAAGTTCAAGGTGTTGACTACAATGAGATTTTCTCAACTGTAGCGAAGCTTAAGTCTGTCCGAATCATGTTACACTGTGTTCGGATGTCTGAATTAGGGCCTTCTAATTGGATATGGTATTGGCTACCTGCCAATTCAGGCGTTTGGATGTATACTGAATCGAGGGAACGAAAACGGGCCCAATACAGAGCCGAAATTTCATCCACGCGCGCAGCCCTCCCGCGATACAGAGCTCTTTGCCTCCGATTTTGCTCGAATTGACCTAGTCCCGCAAAAGATAATGTTTGGAGAAAGGCTCGCTCCCAACCTGCCCCTTTCCTCCTCGCGCGAGATGGCTGGAGCCACCGGCAGCGCAGGTATTCATCCCCACCCCCCCGCCATGGACCTCCTCCCCCTCCTCTCTCCGGCGGCGGCGGAGCTTCAAGCCCCCGCGGCTGCTGCCCTTTCCCTCCCCTGCAGTGCTCCTTCCTCTGCCGCCCGAGCTGGCGCAGCCCTGGATCTGGCCTGTGTCGCTCGCCGGCGTGGCCTCCATCCCTTCCAGCTCGCTCGCCGGAGCGCCTTCCATCCCGGCCATCTTGCTCCGGCGCAAGCCCTCCATCCCGCCTATCTTCCTCATCCCCTTATCCTCTGCCATCTTCTTCCCCTTCCTCTTCCATCTTCTTATTCCACTCCCTTGTACCCCCTTCTTTCTTTTCAGTTGTTCTGTTCTTCCCCTACTGTCCATGTCCAACATGTTTTGTTCTTCCCTTGTTCTGCTCCAATGAATTATTAAAGCCCATGTTCATTTTTTTGTAGGTGTTGCTGATAAGTGGAACCCCAGGAGGCTGAGTTAAGGTATGAGCTGCATGGTTATGTGACTAAAAGTTGTGTGCTAGTCATGCTGATTGAGATCTTATGCTAGTCATGTTGATTGAGATTTTGTGCTAGTCATATTGATTGAATGATGCATGGTTATGTGACTAAAAATTGTGTGCTCGCCATATAGCATAAAATTGACATGATGTGTATAACTGTAGTTGTATCATGTCTCATCTGGAATTGATTGCTTCCATTACTGAAGAAAACAAAAGAAGAAAGAGAAAAAGGATTATTATGACAGCCATGTATGTTGAGTCAGTGTGTCTTGGGCTAGCGTATCTTAGTACGCAGAGGGCACCGAAGAGTTTGGGCTGCTTTAGTGATGAAGAGCAGCGATATGGTCTTCGGAAGTATTTGCTGAAGGAAATGTACAATGGGTCAGAAATCACTTGCTATGATGAGTTGCGACTAACAAAAAGAAACTTTTATGCTTTGTGCACGATGTTGCGGGAGAAGTGTGGTCTCATTTATAGCATATATGTGACTGTAGAAGAAAAGGTTGCTATGTTTTTATTGGTTGTTGGACATGGTATTAAAATGAGGATCCTGCGGGGCACTTACAAGCGTTCATTAGACACTATCAGTAGGCACTTCCCTTCCGTGTTAACAGCCATACTTTCCCTAAGTGGGGAGTTTATCAAGCTTCCCAATCCATCTGTCGAGCCTCCGGATGATTACAAATGGAAGTGGTTTGGCAATGCATTGGGAGCACTAGATGGGTGTCATGTTGATGTTTTTGTTGTTCCATCTGACCAAGGAAGGTATAGGAACAGAAAGCAAGCGATCACCACTAACATGCTAGGTGTGGTTGACTGGAACATGAAATTTCTTTATGTTCTACCTGGCTGGGAGGGATCTTCATCTGACTCGAGAGTGTTGCGTGATGCAATGAGAAATAATCGTCAAGATGCATTTGTTGTACCGCAGGGTATGATTATTTCTCTTGACATTTACTTTCTTCCCCATGTAATTGTTAGCTAATTTTAATTGCTCCACCATAGGAAAGTATTACTTAGTGGATGCTGGCTACACCAATGGGCCGGGCTTTCTTGCTCCATTCCGATCGACTCGGTACCACTTGAAAGAGTGGGTTGCAAGTCAACAACAACCCCAAACTTATAAAGAGCTCTATAACTTGCGTCATTCTCGTGCTAGAAATGTTGTGGAGAGAACTTTCGGGTTGTGGAAGAAAAAATGGGCCATACTAAGAGTTCAATCTTTCTTTGATATAAAGGACCAGGTAACAAAAGTTAAAGTGATGTTACTTATGGATAGTGATGACATGCTGATTGTGAATCTAATTTTGTGCATATTCGAATTATTAATGCGTGTTGTGTGTTACACAACTTTGCAAGGGATAGGCAACATGTGATGGATGATCTATTGCTTCCAGAAGTTGACCATGAACTAGATGATTTAGAACTTGAGACGGGGGATGACGCTAACTTAATTACATGGAATGTGAAGCCATAAGGAATGTGAAGGAGAAGTGCAACAAGGATATCACAAAGGACAACATTTTGGGAAGGCTTAGAACTTTCGACAGGTACTATGAAGTCATTACCAAGATACTTTCCCAAAGTGGTTTTGGGTGGGATTGGGTGAATCATAAGCTATCAATGGATAGTGATGATGTCTGGATCAAATATGTGGAGGTAACCATCATAATATGCACATTCATGTTTACCTTTTTAGTATGTCACATAACAGGACAGCAACTTTACTCTTCGCTTGTGTGTATTTTGCAGGCTAATAAGAAAGAGAAAGGATTAGCTTCCTACAAGACCAAAGTAGTGAAGCATTGGGAGTCCATATCTATCATATATTCAAAAGATCATGCCAATGGTGAAGGTGCGATGACTGGTGCTGAGACTGCTGCAGATCCAGAAGCAGAACCAATAGAAATCTCTCCAGAAGTGGCACCAAAGAGGCAACGAACAGGTGAGTCCATTATGTGCATGATTGGAGAAATGAGGGCTACTTTCAAGGATGCTTTGAAGACAACTGATCCACTTCCACTGCCAAAAGCTACCACTCCTGCGGCAATTCTAGCTGCACTTCAGTTGATACCAGACTTGGCAGAGCCAGACATGTTGCGATCATATGGGAAGCTGATTCTTAATGAGTGTTTATTTGAAGCTCTAATGGAGTTGCCCATGGAAATGAGGAAGGCCTGGCTGTTAGTGTTGCCTTAAATTTATTCAAATGTTGCTTTTCAGCTTGTCTTGTTTAACTACTTGAACCTATTTGAACTAGTGCGGTGATGTTAAATTTAGAACTATGTGTTGTTGTTGTTGTTGAGAGTTTGGAAACTACATATCCGAACTACGTGTTGTTGTATGTGCTCTGGTTAAAAATTTGCACTCTGTTCGCATAATTATTGTTGTTGCTGTTAGAAATTTATCACTGTTCCTATTCATGTGTGAATATTATTTGGTGTCGTCATGCCTTTCTATCTAGAATATATATTTGTTCATTTTATTGCTATATAATAATTCAATTATACTCACAAATTGTACAGATTTGATTTGATGCATAAAACACAAAGCATATGCAATTCCATAGTATGTCATCCGAACATGATTTGGTATTGAGATTCCATGGCCCAATTCCATGAGCAACCGAACACGTGAATTTGTATTCATGTCCATTACAGTTTCCTCTCCGAATTGGAAATGAAACCAATTCAATACAGAGGTATCGAATACAGACATCTGAACACAGCGTTAGCAATTGTCACATGTTATGAAATCTCGCAAATGGATGTCAAAACTACATTCTTTAATGGATTTATTAAAGAAGAGTTGTATATGATGCAACCAGAAGGTTTTGTTAATCCTAAAGGTACTAACAAAATGTGCAAGCTCCAACGATCCATCAATGACTAGTGCAAGCATCTCGGAGTTGGAATATACGCTTTGATGAGTTGATCAAAGCATATGGTTTTATACAGACTTTTGGAAAGGCCTGTATTTACAAGAAAGTGAGTGGGAGCTCTGTAGCATTTCTGATATTATATGTGCAAGACATATTGTTGATTGGAAATGATATAGAATTTCTGGATAGCATAAAAGGATACTTGAATAAAAAGTTTTTCAATGAAAGACCTCGGTGAAGCTGCTTACATATTGAGCATCAAGATCTATTGAGATAGATCAAGACGCTTGATAAGTTTTTCAATAAGTACATACCTTGTCAAGATTTTGAAATAGTTCAAAATGGAACAGTCAAAGAAAGAGTTCTTGCCTGTGTTGCAAAGGTGTGAAATTGAGTAAAACTCAAGACCCTACCACGACAGAAAATAGAAAGAGAATGAAAGTCATTCCCTATGCATCAGTCATAGGTTCTATAAAAGTATGCCATGCTATGGACCAGACCTATTGTATACTCTGCCCTGGTTTGGCAAGGGAGTACAATAGTGATCTAGGAGTAGATCACTGGACATTGGTCAAAATTATCCTTAGTAGAATAAGGATATGTTTCTTGATTATGGAGGTGATAAAAGAGTTAGTCGTAAAGAGTTACATCGATGCAAGCTTTTACACCGATCCAGATGACTCTAAGTCTCAATCTAGATACATATTGAAAGTGGGAGCAATTAGCTAGAGTAGCTCCGTGCAAAGCATTGTAGACATCGAATATTTGCAAAATACATACGACTCTGTAATATGACAGACCCGTTGACTAAACTTCTCTCACGAGCAAAACATGATCATACCTTAGTACTCTTTGGGTGTTAATCACATAGCGATGTGAACTAGATTATTGACTCTAGTAAACCTTTTGGGTGTTGATCACATGACGATGTGAACTATGGGTATTAATCACATACAGATGTGAGTATTGGTGTTAAATCACATGATGATGTGAACTAGATTATTGACTCTAGTGCAAGTGGGAGACTGAAGGAAATATGCCCTAGAGGCAATAATAAAGTTATTATTTATTTCCTTATATCATGATAAATGTTTATTATTCATGCTAGAATTGTATTAACCGGAAACATAATACATGTGTCAATACATAGACAAACATAGTGTCACTAGTATGCCTCCACTTGACTAGCTTGTTTATCAAAGATGGTTATGTTTCCTAACCATGGACAAAAGAGTTGTCATTTGATTAACGGGATCACATCATTAGGAGAATGATGTGATTGACTTGACCCATTCCGTTAGCTTAGCACTTGATCGTTTAGTATGTTGCTGTTGCTTTCTTCATGACTTATACATGTTCCTGTAACTATGAGATTATGCAACTCCCGTTTACCGGAGGAACACTTTGGGTGCTACCAAACGTCACAACGTAACTGGGTGATTATAAACGAGTACTACATGTGTCTCCAAAGGTACATGTTGGGTTGGCGTATTTCGATATTAGGTTTTGTCACTCCGATTGTCAGAGAGGTATCTTTGGGCCCTCTCGGTAATGCACATCACTATAAGCCTTGCAAGCAATGTAGCTAATGAGTTAGTTACGGAATGATGCATTACATAATGAGTAAAAGAGACTTGCCAGTAACCAGATTGAACTAGGTATTGGATACCGACGATCGAATCTCGGACAAGTAACATACCGATGACAAAGAGAATAACGTATGTTGTTATGCGGTTTGACCGATAAAGATCTTCTCAGAATATGTAGGAGCCAATATTAGCATCCAGGTTCCGCTATTGGTTATTGACCGAGAATAGTTCTAGGTCATGTCTACATTGTTCTCGAACCCGTAGGGTCCGCACGCTTAAGGTTACGATGACAATTATATTATGAGTTTATGAGTTTTGATGTACCGAAGGAGTTCGGAGTCCCGGATGAGATCAGGGACATGACGAGGAGTCTCGAAATGGTCGAGACGTAAAGATCGATATATTGTACAACTATATTCGTACTTCGGAAAGGTTCCGAGTGATTCGGGTATTTTTCGGAGTACCGGAGAGTTACGGGAATTCGCTGGGGAGTATATGGGCCTTATTGGGCCATATGGGAATAGAGGAGAGAGGCCAAAAGGAAGGAGGCCTGCGCCCCCCTCTGGTCCGAATTGGACAAGGGGGGAAGCCCCCTTTTCCTTCTCCCTCTCCTCCTCTTTTCTTCTCCAACAAGGAAAAGGAGGAGTCCTACTCCCGGTGGGAGTAGGACTCCCCCCTTGGCGCGCCTCCTCCCTAGGCCGGCCGCCTCCCCCCTTGCTCCTTTATATACGGGGGCAGGGGGCACCCCAAAGACACAACAACAATTGATCCTTAAAATCTATTAGCTGTGTGCGGTGCCCCCCTCCACCATAGTCCTCCTCGATAATATTGTAGCGGTGCTTAGGCAAAGCCCTGCGACGGTAGAACATCAAGATCGTCACCACGCCGTCGTGCTGACGGAACTCTCCCTCGACACTCGGCTGGATAAGAGTTCGAGGGACGTCATCGAGCTGCACGTGTGCTAGAACTCGGAGGTGCCGTAGTTTTGGTGCTTGATCGGTCGGGCCGTGAAGACGTACGACTACATCAACCGCGTTGTTCTAACGCTTCCGCTTACGGTCTACGAGGGTACGTGGACAACACTCTCCCCTCTGTTGCTATGCATCACCATGATCTTGCGTGTGCGTAGGAAAATTTTGAAATTACTATGTTCCCCAACATTATATTACCTGTTTTGGATGTCTATGGGCTTTATTTTACACATTTATATCATTTTTGGGACTAACCTACTAACCGGAGGCCCAGCCCGTATTGCTGTTTTTTTGCCTATTTCAGTATTTCGAAGAAAAGGAATATCAAACGGAGTCCAAACGGAATGAAACCTTCGGGAGCGTGATTTTTGGAACGAACATGATCCGGAGAACTTGGAGTGCAAGCCAAGAAGTAGCTGAGGCGGCCACGAGATAGGAGGGCGCGCCCACCCCTCCTGGGCGCGCCCCCCTGTCTCGTGGACCCCTCGGGCGGCCACCGACGTACTTCTTCCTCCTATATAAGCCTTCATAGCCCGAAAACATCCAGGGAGCCACCGAAGAAATATTTCCGCCACCGTAACCTTTTGTATCCGCGAGATCCCATCTTGGAGCCGTCACCGGCGTTCTGCTAGAGGGGGAATCGATCACGGAGGGCTTCTACATCAACACCATAGCCCCTCCAATGAGTTGTGAGTAGTTTACCACAGACCTTCGGGTCCATAGTTAATAGCTAGATGGCTTCTTCTCTCTTTTTGGATCTCAATACAATGTTCTCCCCCTCTCTTGTGGATATCTATTCGATGTAATCTCTTTTTGCGGTGTGTTTGTCGAGATCCAATGAATTGTGGGTTTATGATCAAGTTTATCTATGAATAATAATTGAATCTTCTCTGAATTCTTTTATGTATGATTGAGTTATCTTTGCAAGTCTCTTCGAATTATCGGTTTGGTTTGGCCTGCTAGATTGATCTTTCTTGCCATGGGAGAAGTGCTTAGCTTTGGGTTCAATCTTGCGGTGTTCTTACCCAGTGACAAAAAGGGTTGCAAGACACGTATTGTATTGTTGCCATCAAGGATAAAAAGATGGGGTTTATATCATATTGTTTGAGTTTATCCCTCTACATCATGTCATCTTTCTTAATGCGTTACTCTGTTCTTATGAACTTAATACTCTAGATGCATGCTGGATAGCGGTCGATGTGTGGAGTAATAGTAGTAGATGCAGGCAGGAGTCAGTCTACTTGTCATGGACGTGATGCCTATATACATGATCATGCCTAGATAATCTCATAATTATTCGCTTTTCTATCAATTGCTCGGTAGTAATTTGTTCACCCACCGTAATTCTTATGCTATCTTGAGAGAAGCCTCTAGTGAAACCTATGGCCCTCGGGTCTATTCTTTACCATATAAGCTTTCAATCTACTTTTATTTGCATCTTTATTTTCTGCATCTATATCACAAATACCAAAAGTATATTTATCTTATCATATTATCTCTATCAGATCTCACTTTCACAAGTGGCCGTGAAGGGTTTGACAACCCCTTTATCGCGTTGGTTGCAAGTTCTTTGTTTGTTTGTGTAGGTTTGTGGGACTTGTGAGGAGCCTCCTACTGGATTGATACCTTGGTTCTGAAAAACTGAGGGAAATACTTACGCTAGTGTGCTACATCACCCTTTCCTCTTCAAGGAAAACCAACGCAAGCTCAAGACGTAGCACATGCTCAAGAGATTCAAGCTAAGTGATGTCAAGCCGGCTTCCACTCCAATGCCCGTCAAATGCCAACTTGACATTGATCCCAATGGTAAAGCGGTGGATCAAAAGGTATATCGCTCCATGATTGGATCCTTGCTTTACCTTTGTGCATCTAGACCAGATATCATGTTGAGTGTGGGAATTTGTGCACGGTTTCAAGCCGCACCTAAGGAAAGCCACTTTGTGGCGGTTAAGCGAATCTTTTGATATTGGCTCATACCCCCAAACTTTGGCTTATGGTACCCAAGAGGAGCCAACTTTGATCTTTTGGGCTATTCTGACTCAGATTGGGCGGGAGACAAAGTGGATAGGAAGTCCACCTCTGGAGGGTGCCAATTTCTTGTTTGCTCTTTGGTAAGTTGGTCTTCTGAGAAGCAAAGTTGTGTGTCTCTCTCGTCCATCAAGGCGAAGTATGTGGCTGGTGGTAGTCGTTGTTCTCAACTTCTATGGATGAGGCAAACTTTGAAGGATTACGGTGTCACTTGTGACGAAGTGCCTCTTTGGTGTGACAATGAAAGTGCCATCAAGATCTCTCTCAACCCGGTGCAACACTTCAAGATGAAGCATATTGAGATTCGGTATCGCTTCACCTGGTATCACATTAGGCGAGGGGAGATCACGCTCAAATATGTCAACACTCATGATAACCTTGCAGATATTTTCACGAAGCCCTTGGATGAAGCAAGATTTCACGAATTAAGGCATGAGCTAAATATCATTGATTCGAGCAATGTAGTTTGAACCCTTGCACACCCCACCATACTCAACTTGATATCTTGTTTAGGTGTAGGCATGGACATAGGGGGGGGTGTTGTTCTCTCAATGAACTCTCCCTCCCCCATTATGCATAAATTGATCAACTCTTTCACATTAGCCATTTTTGATGGTACTTGTGCTTCAAAGACGAGTTTTGGTCATGGGCCCATGGATAATTCTTCACGGTGCCATACCAATTGACTCATAAATAGGTGGCTCCGACCATCGCCCTCTCTTCATGAGAGTTTTGTTTCGTGTTTTTGTCTTTGTTGTCTTTTCCCTTCATTTGAGTCGTGTTTGTGTTTGTGTTGCCTCACGTGCTAGCCCTTGCGGTGTGTCCGGTTGCATGAAGGTTGCGTTGCAAAGGCTGTTTTCTTCTTTCGGTGGCGAAACATGCATTTTCTTGGGTCTATGGTACTACCACAGGAGCTACACACTGTACTACTGCAACCAGCACGACAGTATTTTTTTACTGTCGCTGGTCAAGCGGTACTACCGCCCAGCGTGCGGTACTTCCGCCCGGGCGGTACTACTGCAATGAGGTGCGGTACTACTGTGCAGTCATGAGCGCGTGGGGGTTATGAGCGGGCAGGGGGAGTTCTAACTCCCCCATACCCATTCAACTCTTTTTCCCCACGACGTCTCTCTCTCTCTCTCTCCTGCCCAAGAATGGCGCCGTAGGACCTCGCCGGATCTCCGTCTCCGTCCGCTCTCCTCGGATTCCGACCGGTGGGATCGTTCCCCACCTCGCCCTCTTGCCATGGACCAAGGTTTTTCCCCAAATCCCTTGCTTTTTTGCTTCGTTGTCTTGTCTCTAGGTTTTTTGGGAGATGCTTGTGTTCTTGAGATTTTAGTCCAAATCTTTGCAAGAGTAGGGTGTAGGAGAGTCGTTTTGTAGTAGAGATGCTATTTGGATCGTTGCTACTTGGTAGTTTTGACCAACCGTAGTACCGCTCCATTTTGCAGCGTTTTGGATCTAATTCTGTGTAGATCTGAACTCGAGGGATACTACCGCTCCCCCCGCACGGTACTACTGCCCTCGCCGCGGTCGCCTCGTATGGTACTACCGCGCGCGGCGCGGAAGTAAAATTTTACTTCCTCTCTAGGCGTGGTACTACCGTGTCGTCCCGGCGCGGTAGTACCGCGGCTAGAGCGGCAGTAAATTTTTAGTTCCGTACCTTGGAGCGGTACTACCACTGACATCAAACCTTCCTAGTAGCAACTACCCAATGTTATTCCTACTTGTTTCATTTGCTTTGCTGTGAACTTTGCACTGATCCTTCTCGTTTTTCTTGCGTGTTCTTGTGTTGTGTGTCTAGGTGGTGTCTCCGGTTCCAATGTTCATCGGTCGAATCTGGTCCGTGACACGGGCTCGAAGCGCCTGCGCAACCCAGATGAAGCTCCAGAGGGCTCCAATGCCTCCCAACGCAGAACCAAGCACACCGGCACCAAGCTCAAGGAGCCCACCATGGGCATGGATGAGATACCACTGGCTGAGTTCATTGTTCGAAGGAAGATCAACCCCTATGTGAATCCCCATGCCAACTTCAGAGGGAATGATCTGTTCTGGACAAGGCAGCAGAACCTTATCTATCTGGATGTGATCAAGGCCAAGAAGAACATCTACGTGGACATGCACTGGATCAACATGAATCACATGAGGTAGGATAAGCACCATGACTACTTTGGTGAGGCCTTGGACCTGATGGAGCAGTTTGGCATTGAGCATGTGCTTATCTTTCACCTGGACTTTGAACCAGAAATTGTGGCTCAGTTCTTTGCTTCAGTCCATTTCCAGTTTGATGAGGCAAGGACCATGATATGGATGACCAATGGGCAACAGTTGACTACTACATGGAAGGACTTCATGGAGTTGCTGCAGGTTCCTGATGCTGGGCTCGACTCGCCCGTTGGGGTTCTCCCTCATGCCAACCCTGAGTCAGCCAACAAGAACAAGATCCAGTCCCTCCTTGTTGAGAAGACGCTTCCTAGCAATAAGAAGGTGTGGGTGCTGAAATCCTTCCTTGACATAATGCATCGGCTCTTCCGCAAGTCCCTCTTCCCGCGTATCGGTGACAAGGATAAGGTGCATGCCTATCTTGTGGATATTATGCTTCTTTGTGAGGAGGCGCGTCATGCTCAGACGCAACCACTTGATGTCTCACATATCATGTGGTGCAAGCTTCAGTTTGCGGTGTTCAACCATAAGGTCCCCATCTATGGGCCTTACCTGTTCCTCTTGATCTCCAAGACTTGGGAGAAGCTCTATCCCGATGATGAGTTTGTTGCCCCCAGCTGGATTCGTCATGAGCCCATCAAGCTCTGCATCAAGAGCCAAAGGGCTAACACCACCACTATTGCTGAGGCCGAGGTTGCCAAGATGGCTGTGGATGAGGATGAGATCGAGGAGGAGGAAGCAGATGAGGACAGTTCTGATGGATACATTCCTCCCTCTAATGAGCCCTCTTGGGCTAAGAAGCTGACGAGGAAGATGAAGAGTCTGTTCTGCATGCAGATCCAGGGGCAGTACAGGGCCCATGTTGCCTCCCAGGAGAGTCGCCAGTGCGATAAGAAGATGTTGAAGCTCTTTGGCAAGAATGTGACCAATGGCTCAGAGGACATCATCACTCCGGAGGCTGCCTGGATAGCCAAGCAAGAGTATCAGTGGACGGAGTCCGAGGAGGAGCCTATTCCCGCTGCCGAGACCGATGACGAGTCATTTTCAGCCTGATCTACCACATGTGTCGTAGGTATCCTCTTTGACTTTTTGGTGTCTCGATGCCAAAGGGGGAGAGAGTGTAGGATTTGCACATCTTGTGTCGTGTGTTTAGCTTTGTCACTTTGTTTCGGTCTGTTGAACCTCGTTTGCTTTGATTTGGTTTGTGCTCATAAGGCCAAGTTATCTATCATATGGTGTAAGACATTTGCACTCTAGCGTATCTTATTGTCTTCATTACTTAGTAGTTCATGAGCCTATGCTATCATATGCCCTTCTCTTTATGCTCATATTCATTATCTTGCCTACTTGCTCAGTGTTAGTTATATTGTTGCAAGAGATGCCTTGTCTATAAAATATCGGGGCAGTGTTGATCCTAGTATGTGTGCCGTGCAGTCCAAATCACTTCTCCAGAGTGCACACATCTAGGGGGAGCCCGTCTATATTTTATAGATGGTGGGTTTGCCGTTGATTCATTTTATATCCCTATGTGCAAATCATGTATTGTCATCAATCCACCAAAAAGGGGGAGATTGTAAGGGCATATTTATCCCTTAGTAGTTTCGGTGATTGATGACAATGCTTTGCGGACTAATCGTGTTCTTTGAGCGTTTCAGATATATCATGTCTAAACATAAGACGATTTGGTGCCCCTCGAAGACTATTGAAGATGGCATTTCTGTACGTTTCTTTTTGGTGGATTTGCGTCGTAGGAAAGCCGTACTATTAAGAGGGGGTCCGTGTTGGAATCTTTTCTTTTTGCACGACCTTTCCCTTGGCTCTTTGTAGCATCCTCCGTCATTCCGTGTCTAGGCAAAATGAAGGACTCCTAATGTTGCTGTACTGAGGCAGGCGGTAGTACTGCTCCCCAGAGCGGTACTACCGCATGACCTTGCGGTACTACCAGCATCCTGCACGGTAGTACCATGAGTGCTCACGGTAGTACCGCTCCTTTGGAGCGGTAGTACCGTGGCCTCAGTACAGGCACTGCTGCCCGAGTGGTAGTAGGGGCGGATGTAATTTTTTACATCCGCACCCTACGCGGTAGTACCGCGTCTTGGGCGCGGTAGTACCATGAGCTCTGGCCAGGCACAGTAGCATGAGCGGAAGTAGGGGCAGATGTAATTTTTTACATCCGCGCCCTACACGGTAGTACCGCGCCAGGCTTGCGGTAGTACCATGTCGGATTTTTGCATGGGCCTAAACTCAGCGGAAGTAGTCGAGGATGTAATTTTTTTATGTCCGTGCCTTCTCAGCCTTGACTATCCCTGCCTTGCGGTAGTACCGCAAGGGGGCGCGGTAGTTACGCGCCAGCGGTTCTACTACTCCTTGTCTTAGCACATCATGTCTAGTCCTGGCCCCTGGCATGCCAGCGATAGTACCGCGGTCCACCGCGGTAGTACCGCAGGCCCGTGCGGTAGTACCGCTTGTTTGACGCGGTAGTACCGCGTGTTCGTGGGCTGAGTTGGTGGATAACGGTTGGATTTGTTCTTCCACTATATAAGGGGTGTCTTCTTCTCCGAGTTGACCACCTCTTCCATCTCCAAGCTCCATTGATTCTCTAAGCTCCATTTTAGCCCGATCTCTCTCCCTAGCCAATCAAACTTGTTGATTCTCTAGGGATTGGTTGAGAAGGCCTCGATCTACACTTCCACCAAGAGAAATTTGATTCCCGCCACTAATCCCTTGTGAATCTTGTTACTCTTGGGTGTTTGAGCACCCTAGACGGTTGAGGTCACCGCGGAGCCATAGTCCATTGTGGTGAAGCTTCGTGGTGTCGTTGGGAGCCTCCAATTTAGTTCTGGAGATTGCCCCAACCTTGTTTGTAAAGGTTTGGCCGCCGCCTCCAAGGGCACCAATATAGGAATCACGACATCTTGCATTGTGTGAGGGTGTGAGGAGAATACGGTGGCCCTAGTGGCTTCTTGGGGAGCATTGTACCTCCACACCGCTCCAACGGAGACGTACTTCCCCTTAAAGGGAAGGAACTTCGGTAACACATCCTCGTCTCCATCGGTTCCACTCTTGGTTATCTCCTACCTTTACTTGTGCAAGTTATATTGTGTTATATCCCTTGCTTGTTTGCGTGCCTATTATTGTTGCATCATATAGGTTGCTCACCTAGTTGAATATCTAGACAACCTAATTTGATGCAAAGTTTAATTTGGTAAAGAAAAGCTAAAAATTGTTAGTTGCCTATTCACCCCCCCCCCCTCTAGTCAACCATATCGATCCTTTCACTCTTTCACACAAGATTAAGAAGATCGGCATGCACATGTAGCTTGACATCGGTGTACCGGGAAGGCATAGTAAGGGGAAACTTTCAAAGAAGCTTGTCTCTATCACCATTCTTAATCTCAATGAGAGCCTGGATGAATGGTGCAAACAAGGCTGACTACTTCTCAAACACGCAAGCGCTCATTCCCTCAAGCATGAAGTCGAGGACATCCACCTTCTTCTCCTCATGAGCATAAACCAACAAGTCAATGGTCGTCCCCCAAAACTCATCAGAAGAGCCTGTCTCAGGGGCCAATGATGTCTTGAAAATCTGGCAAAGAGCATCATACTTGGGCTTCATCCCACGTATAGTGCTAATCTCACTAAGTGGGGTTGACTCTTATAGGCAAAAGCAAGAGCCTTCCTTGCTACGACTATGCTGAACCACAATGGCAGACTCAGTATGAGGCTCAAGTTAGAAAGTGTTCCTAGTGGTAGTGGCCAAGTCAGGCATAGATCCCTCAAGTGTAGCACCACCCGATCTCCACACAAACTGACGGTCAGAGTCCCTCTGAAAGTAGACTGCTGCATAGAACTACAAAATGGGATCCTCATTGTAGGTTTTGTTCTACTGTAGAAAAGGAATCATGCCCATCTTGTCCAGAACACGGTACATATGATGATAAAGAAGATTATGAGTGCGAATGTACTCCATACCCAAACAACGATGGGGAACAACATTGTATATCTTCACCTTCAGAATCTCCTCAAAGGTGCAACGCTGAAATTCGTTATAGAACCTCTAGTCCATACCCTCACTGCGATCCACATATGGGTCTTTCTTACGAATTTGTTGGTGCATAGACTTTCCAAGCTTGTGAAGATCATCGATGGTCATAGGATCATATGCCACATCCTCTTGTTCTTCTCCTTTCTCATACTCATCATCACCATCATCATCATCATCATCATCATCATCATCATCATCATCATCATCATCATCATCATCATCATCATCATCATTGTCATCTGCATTGCACACAATCCGCCCTTCCTCATCATCGTCACTGTTAGAGGCTTCAATGAAAGCCTTGCGAACTATCATCCGACGAGCACAAGCCTGTGGAACCGCCTGGGAATTCTGACCAGAACAAACCCGACGAACAAACTTGTCTTTGCCAGCATCATCCTTCGTCGTCTTAGTTCAACGAGCACCAACAACCCCTCCAGACGTGTCTAAACAACAAAGACACTATGATAGAACATAGGTAAATGTAAGAGTCCATGCGACATGTAAGAAAAAAAATGAAACTCTCAAAATTAGTGATAGCCTCTGAGCAGACTTGGCACCTGGTCGAGGAACGTCCGGGCACCCGGGGGAGCCGAGGTGCATGCCTCAGTGCAAGGCCGGGAACCAGGCCAAAGGGACCAGCAACCCATGTAATGGGCAACGCCCAGGCGGGGTCCGGGCACAAACTAGAGGTGTTTTGAGGACATAAAATATGTGTGAGATGCAGTGTCATGCATAAGAAGATAACCATAATAAGCTCAAGCTAGCAAAAGGTCTCACACAATTATAAATAAGTAGCTCACCACCAAAGTACGAGATATGACAAATAAAAGTATTACAAGACCATACAAGAATCAAAGAAAACATGAGGGCTTGCAATGGCCAAGCACATGACGAATCCTAATAGAACACATCTCCCCGTATGGCATGAGACACCAAAAAGGGACAAGACAATGATAACAAGATGTCCTAAGTTCGAGGAGGAGCATTGGCATTATCATCATCCTCATCCTCAGGAATGTAGCCAAGGCAAGGATTGGTGACCGTGGTAGCACTGTAGTGTCCTCTGGCCCTCAAGACTGCCACACCAGACTCAAGCTCTCTCCCAACCTTCTTCTCTCGCATCTGCCCCTTCCTGAAGTTGGTCTCCACAACCCAATGCCTGGCAGTGGACTGACACATCTTAAACAGATTGTCAAACCCACGAAACAAGATGTTCTTATCCTTCTAGGAGAAAGAAGGGGAATAAGCAATAGAACATGCAAAGTTGATGGATCCTCCGTGGTGGCACCTCATGAGGAGGAACCACCAATCTCAGTAGCAGCAGCAGACGCCTTCTTAGGCTTGGGCCTCTTGCACACAAGATTAAGAAGATCGACATGCACCCGTCACTTGACATTGGTGTACCGGGAAGGCAGAGTAAGGGGAAACTTGTGAAGAAGCTTGTCTCTATCACCATTCTTCATCTCAATGAGAGCCTGAATGAATGGAGCAAACAAGGCAGACTTCTTTTCAAACACGCAAGCGCTCATTCCCTCAAGCATGAAGTCGAGGACATCCACCTTCTTCTCCTCATGAGCATAAACCAGCAAGTCAATGGTCGTCCCCCAAAACTCATCAGAACAGTCTGTCTCAGGGGCCAATGACGTCTTGAAAATCTTGCAAAGAGCATCATACTTGGGCTTCATCCCACGTATAGTGCCAATCTCACTAAGTGGGGTTGACTCTTATAGGCAAAAGCAAGAGCCTTCCTTTCTACGAGTATGTTGAACCACAATGGCAGACTCGGTATGAGGCTCAAGTTAGAAATTATTCCCAGTGGTAGTGGCCAAGTCAGACATAGAGCCCTCAAGTGTAGCACCACCTAATCTCCACATAAACTGACGGCCAGAGTCCCTCTGAAAGTAGACAACTGCATAGAACTGCAAAATGGGATCCTCATTGTAGCCTTTGTTGTACTGTAGAAAAGGAATCAAGCCCATCTTGTCCAGAACACGGTACATATGAGGATAAATATAATTATGAGTGCGAATGTACTCCATATCCAAACAACGACGTGGAACACCGTTGTATATCTTCGCCTTTAGAATCTCCTCAAAGGTGCGATGTTGAAATTCGTTATAGAACCTCTAGTCCATACCCTCACCGCGATCACACACATATTGGTCTTTCTTACGAATTTGTTGGTACTTAGACTTTCTAAGCTTGTTCAGATCATCAATGGCCATAGGATCACATGCCACATCCTCTTGTTCTTCTCCTTTCTCGGACTCATCATCATCATTGTCATCTTCATTGCATACAATCAGCCCTTCCTCATCATCGCCACTGTTAGAGGATTCAATGAAAGCCTTGTGAATTATCGTCCGACGAGCACAAGCCTGTGGAACCGCCTGAGAATTCTGGCCAGAAAGAACCCGACGAACAAACTTGTCTTTGCCAGCTTCATCCTTCGCCGTCTTAGTTCAACGAGCACCAACAACCCGTCCAAACGTGTCTAAACAACAAAGATAGTACAATAGAACATAGGTAAATGCAAGAGTCCATGCGACAAGTAAGATAAAAAAAATGAAACTTTCAAAATTAGCGATAGCCTCCGAGCAGACCGGGCACCTGGTCGAGGAACGTCCGGGCACCCGGGGGAGCCGAGGTGCATGCCCCAGTGCGAGGCCGGGCACCAGGCCAAAGGGACCAGGAACCCATGGAATGGGCAGCGCCCAGGCGGGGTCCGAGCACTCGGTCGAAGCCGTTGGACACTCGGAGGAGCGAGAGTGCTTACCTCCAACCCATGAAGAATGCCCAAAAGCGAGCGCCCTCGTTCCCTATGAGAGGCTAATTCGCATAATATTGAAAGTATCCACTACAAGATAACCTAGTCTATAAGCTCAAGCTAGCAAGATATCACACAATCCTAAATAAGTAGCTCACAACCAAAGTACGAGATACAACAAATAGAAGTATTACAAGCAAATAGAAGAATTACAAGTGTGTAAAATTTCAAGATGAAATACGTTAAAACGAGTGCTACAAAAAAACAGGAACAAATCTGAAGCTTTTTAGTAGATGTACTATTCATCCAAAAAGTCCATGAATTTGTTTTTTACAGATCACATTTTGAGGTATGTCATCCTAAAATTTTGCGCATATCCACGTCACATACTTATTTACTTGTATTATTTTTTTCAGATTTATTTGAAGCTGAGAAGTTTGAATTTTTTTTTTCAAAAGTTTTGGCCGCCATGAAGACCGAGCTCTAAAACGCCCCACTCCCTGTCTGGCTAGTGGCTTAAGACAGCAATTTCTCTTCCGATCCTGAAATAACCAGAAACTATGTTCCGGGTACTCCCCTAACACACGTACAATTTTTTCTAAAGAACTTTCACTAGGGGAAGAGGATATATATCTGAACTTTATTCCGAAATGATAAGGACCTGAGAGATCACGCTAGCATGAAGAAAGAAAATTACGCCACCTTCCAGCATGGGCAGGTGCATTGGATTGGCAAAGATGGTGAGTCATTGGTGTTCCAAATAAATTTGATAGGCAAACTGGACACACACGCATCTCTTTACCCTTCGTCTCTCCTCCCAAGAAAAAAGGCGTCTAGGGTTCTTGTCTCTCGTTGGCAGCATCGCCGATCTGCCACGTCTTCTGTTGCCTTATGGCCATGGGGTGCAGTGGATCCCAGCCCTTGTCGGCGGGTAGACTTCATTTTTAAGTGTTTCTTTGAGTTTTGTTAGGATCTGTGTCTTGTTAAGGTAGGAGGGACGACGACGGCTCTCTGAGGATGGAATAAGATTCTTCCGGCTAGTCCATGTCCCGGTGGTGCATTTAGCATCGTCGGAGGGCATGTGGAGGTGTGTCTTCGGCGGATCTGACGGGATTCGGTCGGTTGTTGTCTTTGGTGGATCTGTTCGGATCCGTTCTTCGGCTGTCTATGTTTGTGTGTCTTCAAGTTGGGTACTTTCAACTATGTTTCTCTTCATCGATGATGGTTGCTTTTCTGGTGCGCTGGTTCTATAAGGCATTAGCATGATAACTTTTCGACTGTCTAATACAACAAGTTTTGATACAAGGGAGGAACAATGACGGTGGCGCCCCTCGGCTCGCTTCGGTGCTTGTAGTCATCGCTAGGTGGTCTAAGTATCTGGATGTAATTTTTATTATTTTTGGTGTTTGTTGTACTGCCAAAATTGAAGACAAATTGATAGGAAGTTTCAAAAAGAGAACAAGTTTCCTATGATGGAGATGTTGTTTAAAGATGAATAGAACGGAAATTTCAAAAAAATAAGTTCACTATGATGAAAATGTCGTTGTCTCGTTCTTGTTTCCTGGCTCTTCTCTGAATATAAATTAAGAATTGAAGACGCCCTGATGTACTAGCTCCTTCCCTTGGTCTGCCCCTCCTCTCCACGAGAGCACATCAGTGGCGGCCGAGTTACCAACTACTCCCTCCGTTTTGTAAACATTTGTCTTTCTAAATATTTTAACAAGTGACTACATACAAAGTAAAATGAGTAAATCTACACTTTAAAATATGTCTATATACATCCATATGGTGTAATTCATTTGAAATATTTAGAAACGGAGGGAGTATATCTTTTTTATTATTGCTATTGTGTATAGTGAGACTCTCGGTAATCCAGTTCTGAGCCCAGGCCCAGACGCACACGAAAAAAATGAAAACAAATACTAAAAAAATTCAAAAAAATATTTTTTTTGTATGATAGACAATTTGATGTGTGCGGTTCGCTTCAATTTTCAAATCAATTGGACATCCGAGCAGCTCGGCGCAAAAAGACAAATTCAGGGTCTGTAAAAATGTTTACTGTTCACGCACTGTTCTGACCCGATTTGTTATTTTTGCTGTAAAAATGTTTAAATGATCTAAAAATTAGGACTAACCTCATGTATAAAATTATCTACGACACAACAAATATTTAGATTTTTTTTAAATTTTCTAGTATTTATTTTGAGTTTTTTTCTGACCAGGCGTAGATGGGCCTGGGCATCGAAATGCCGCACTCCAACCTGGTGTGTCTACTTTGGGAGTAGAGTCGGTATGAGTGAATCTTTGTCAATGCTTGGTCTACTCTCTCTCCCTCCATCTACAGTAGTACTATTTAATTTTTAACACTAGTAAAAAAAGAGGCTTCCGTCCAGCAAAATTAGTCGCGAAACTGTAGGAACCGCAACTAATGAAGTCTTTAGTCGCGGTTCGGCAGACGAACCGCGACCAAAGGCTTGGGCCAGGGCGCTCGGTGGCCAGCTGGTGCACGTGAGGGGCTTTAGCCGCGGTTGGCCAGGCCAACCGCGACTAAAGGTGCCCACAGGCCTTTAGTCGCGGTTGGCCTGGCCAACCGCGACTAAAGCTCCTCCCCTATATATACCAGTTCAGCGCACTCACTTAGCCATTTGGTGCCACTTCTCTTCACAAGGGGGTGTAGGTTTACTTTTGGTTCCTCTTATGCACACAAGGTGTTTGATGAAATGCCCAACAGCGTGAAACAAACATGATATGAAGTGTTGGAGCCACACTTGAGGTTCCTCCTCGATCGCGGTTAGCAACTTGAACCTTTCATGCAAGTGTGTCATTGATAAAATATGCATGCATGCGTGTTGTTCATTATTTAATTTCTATTGTTTATAGCTAGTTACTTTAACAAATGCATGATGATTAATTATATATTTTATATTATAATAATGCAGATGAATCGGCAATGGATGTACGGTAACCGACTCTCCCGCGAGTTCACTACAGGTTTGAAAGATTTCCTCGTAGTGGCTAATGCGAACAAGCAGAAGGGTTTTGTTATCTGTCCATGTGTTGACTGTAAGAATCAGAAGGGTTACTCTTCCTCAAAAGAAGTTCACCTGCACTTGCTTCGGCACGGTTTCATGCCAAGCTATAATTGTTGGACCAAGCATGGAGAAAGAGGGGTTATAATGGAAGAAGATGAAGAAGGGGATGATTTCATCGATGAAAGCTATCTTGCTCATTTCGGTGATACTTTCATGGAGGATGCTGAAGGTGAAGGGGAAGGTGAAGGGGCAGGTGAAGGGGAAGGTGAAGGGGAAGGTGAAGGTGAAGGTGAAGAAGAGGCACGTGATGAGACCGTTGATGATCTTGGTCGGACCATTGCTGATGCACGGAGACGCTGCGAAACTGAAAAGGAGAGGGAGAATTTAGATCGCATGTTAGAGGATCACAGAAAGTCGTTGTACCCTGGATGCGATGATGGTCTGAAAAAGCTGGGCTGCACACTGGATTTGCTGAAATGGAAGGCACAGGCAGGTGTAGCTGACTCGGCATTTGAAAACTTGCTGAAAATGTTGAAGAATATGTTTCCAAAGAATAACGAGTTGCCCGCCAGTACGTACGAAGCAAAGAAGGTTGTCTGCCCTCTAGGTTTAGAGGTTCTGAAGATACATGCATGCATCAACGACTGCATCCTCTACCGCGGCGAATACGAGAATTTGAATGAATGCCCGGTATGCACTGCATTGCGTTATAAGATCAGAGGCGATGACCCTGGTGACGATGTTGAGGGCGGGAAACCCAGGAAGAGGGTTCCCACCAAGGTGATGTGGTATGCTCCTATAATACCACGGTTGAAACGTCTGTTCAGGAACAAAGAGCATGCCAAGTTGTTGCGATGGCACAAAGAGGACCGTAAGTCGGACGGGGAGTTGAGACACACCGCAGATGGAACGCAATGGAGAAAGATCGACAGAGAGTTCAAAGATTTTGCAGCTGACGCAAGGAACATAAGATTTGGTCTAAGTACAGATGGCATGAATCCTTTTGGCAAGCAGAGCTCCAGCCATAGCACCTGGCCCGTGACTCTATGCATCTACAACCTTCCTCCTTGGTTGTGCATGAAGCGGAAGTTCATTATGATGCCAGTGCTCATCCAAGGTCCGAAGCAACCCGGCAACGACATCGATGTGTACCTAAGGCCATTAGTTGATGAACTTTTACAGCTGTGGGGCAGACCTGGTGTCCGTGTGTGGGATGAGCACAAAAAAGAGGAATTTAACCTACGAGCGTTGCTTTTCGTAACCATCAACGATTGGCCTGCTCTTAGTAACCTTTCGGGACTGTCAAATAAGGGATACAATGCATGCACACACTGCTTACATGAGACTGAAAGTGTACATTTGCCAAATTGTAAGAAGAACGTGTACCTTGGGCATCGTCGATTTCTTCCGAAAATTCATCCAGTAAGAAAGAAAGGCAAGCATTACAACGGCAAGGCAGATCACCGGCCGAAGCCTGCGGAATGCACTGGTGCTGAGGTATTTGATATGGTCAAGGATTTGAAAGTCATCTTTGGAAAGGGTCCTGGCGGACAATCAGTTCCGAAGGGAGCTGACGGGCACGCAGCCATGTGGAAGAAGAAATCTATATTCTGGGAGCTAGAATATTGGAAAGTCCTAGAAGTCCGCTCTGCAATCGACGTGATGCACGTTACGAAGAATATTTGCGTGAACCTCCTAAGCTTCTTGGGCGTGTATGGGAAGACAAATGATACAAAGGAAGCACGGCAGGACCAGCAACGTTTGAAAGACCCTGATGACCGGCATCCGGAATGGTTTCAAGGTCGTGCCAGCTACGCTCTGACCAAAGAAGAGAAGGTCATCTTTTTGAATGCCTGAGCAGTATGAAGGTCCCGTCTGGATTCTCGTCCAATATAAAGGGAATAATAAACATGGCGGAGAAAAAGTTCCAAAACCTGAAGTCTCACGACTGCCACGTGATTATGACGCAATTGCTTCCGATTGCTTTGAGGGGGCTCCTGCCGGAAAATGTTCGAGTAGCCATTGTGAAGCTATGTGCATTCCTCAATGCAATCTCTCAGAAGGTAATCAATCCAGAAGATCTACCACGGTTACAGAACGATGTGATCCAATGTCTTGTCAGTTTCGAGTTGGTGTTCCCGCCATCCTTCTTCAATATTAGGACAAGACAGACATGTCAGAAGATTATAATATGTTTGCTGAAATTCCGCCCTTCAAAGTGAACACCGACCCAAGCATTAAGTTAAATGATGAGGATGCTCCATGGATACGGCACAATCGTAAGCAAGCAGGGACACAAGGGAAGAAATGATGTGTAATAATTTATTGTACCAAACTTTGTTGAATGGATCATGTGAATTATATTACCCGTGATGTGTTTGGTGTCCATTTTCGAATGATACATGAAATTTGGAGTGATGTAGTCCATGACGCTCTGCAGAGTCCGGCCGTACCACCATAGCCAACGACCGGCCTCTGGTATATTATTTTGAATTGAATTAGTTTTATTTTTCTGAATTTTTTGATATATTATTTGTATTTTTAGAATTTTGAATTGAATTAGTTTTATTTTTCTGAATTTTTTGATATATTATTTGTATTTTTAGAATTTTGAATTGAATTAGTTTTATTTTTCTGAATTTTTTGATATATTATTTGTATTTTTAACATTTTGAATTGAATTAGTTTTATTTTTCTTAATTTTTTGATATATTATTTGTATTTTTAGAATTTTGAATTGAATTAGTTTTATTTTTCTGCATTTTTTGATATATTATTTGTATTTTTAGAATTTTGAATTGAATTAGTTTTATTTTTCTGAATTTTTTGATATATTATTTGTATTTTTAACATTTTGAATTGAATTAGTTTTATTTTTCTTAATTTTTTGATATATTATTTGTATTTTTAACATATTGAATTGAATTAGTTCTATTTTTCTGAATTTTTTGATATATTATTTGTATTTTTAACATATTGAATTGAATTATTTTTATTTGTCTTAATTTTTTGATATATTATTTGTATTTTTAGAATTTTGAATTGAATTAGTTTTTTTTTCTAAATTTTTTGATATAATATTTGTGTTTTTAACATATTGAATTGAATTAGTTATTTTTTTCTGAATTTTTTGATATATTATTTGTATTTTTAAGATTTTGAAAAAGAAAAAGTATTTGGAAAATACCTTTAGTCGCGGTTGGCCTGCCCAACCGCGACTAAAGGTGGTTGCGCGCGGGAACGAAAAACCCGCCAAAAAAGTCCTTTAGTCGCGGGTCGCCTCCCCAACCGCGACTAAAGGTTACCCTTTAGTCGCGGGTCGCCTCCCCAACCGCGACTAAAGGTTTCCCTTTAGTCGCGGGTCGCCTCCCCAACCGCGACTAAAGGCCCTTTAGTCGCGGGTCGCCTCCCCAACCGCGACTAAAGGGGGGGGGGCTATAAATACAACCGCCCGACCCGTCGCCTCCATTTCTCTGCTCGTTCTCTGCCGCGCCGAAGGCCTGCCGCCCTCGCCCTCGACGCCGCCCGCCGTCGACCTCGCCCTCGACGCCGCCCGCCGTCGACCTCGCCCTCGACGCCGCCCGCCGTCGCCCGCGCCCTCGACGCCGCCCGCCGTCGCCCGCCGCCCCCTCTCGCCCACGTACGGCGCCCGCCGCCCCCTTTCGCCCTAGTACGCCGCCCGCCGGCCTCCCTCGCCCACCGCGCCGCCTCGCTGCCCTCAACGCCGGCGGCCGGCCTCGCCGCCCTCAACGCCGCCCCCCAATCCATCCTCGGGCCGCCGGCGTTGATCGAGAGAGAGAGAGAGAGCAGAGAGAGAGAGAGAGCAGAGAGCAGAGAGAAAGAGCGATGATCGAGAGAGAGAGAGAGAGAGAGAGAGCAGAGAGAGAGAGAGAGCAGAGAGCAGAGAGAGAGAGAGAGAGAGAGAGAGAGCAGAGAGAGAGAGAGAGAGAGAGAGAGAGAGAATTTTTTAACTAGTTAATTAACAAAAAAACGGTAAAATTTGATAATTAACAAAAACGGTAAATAACTTAGTTTAACAAAAATGGTAAATAACTTAAAACTTGATAATTAACAAAAAAAACCGTAAATTTTGATAATTAACAAAAAAAACCGTATATACGGAGAGGGGGCGGCGAGGGGGGCGGCGATGCGCGCGGTGTTTTTTTAGGGATCGAGAGGGGACGGCGAGGGTTATAAATGTGTTGTCCTCACCTCCCCTCTCCGTGACGCCGTCGTCTGCCGCCCCGTCTCGCGCTCTACCGCGACACCCTCTCCCACCCCTTCCTCGCCCCCTCCTTTTGCCACCGCCCTTTCGCCACCGCCACCGCCACCGCCCCCCTTCTTCACTTAATTAATTTGTTTTTACTACATGTTTTCAGGACTGACATAATGGCGGACGATAGAGCTGACCCGATTATGGACAACTATGATCCGGACGGTGAAGCACATATGTTCGGCATCATAAACGGCGATATTCTATATGTGCCGATCGGACAAGAAGAAGATGATATCTCTTCTTATCTGAACCTTGACGGTGAAGATGAAGGGCGCCGTCAGCAAGATGATGCCGAACAAACGTCGATAAACAACGATCTTCAAATGGAAGTAGCAACCACCTCCGGCGCCGAGGTATATATATATACATTGAGCCTCTGGTGATACAAACTAACTGATTTGAATAAATATGTGTGGACTAACGCGCGCGACTCTCTTTCTTATTTTAGCCCTCGGCCGGATCGTCGAAACAATCGAGTACGTCGTCAAAGCGTGGCGCAACCAAGACGATGAAACAAGGAGAAACATGCACCATCGAGGTTGTCGACAGTGCAACCGGCAGGCTGCTGGAGCCCCGCAAGAACGCCACCAAGTTTGTCAACCAATGCGGAGCCATTGTTAGAGACAACGTCTCGATCATCGTCCAGGAGTGGAATAAGCCAAAGAAGGAACGAAGCGCTGGTTTCACTTTCGTCGATAAGAGAACAAAAAAAGATTGCTTCAAAAAGCTTATGGAACATTTCGTTCTACCTCCGGAATACAACAAATTCGATGAGGAGGGTAACAAGATTGAGGAAAACAAGGAGAGGAGGAGGCTAGTCAAACAGTTCGCTCTTCATAAGATGGCCGACGCATTCCGGAAATTCAAGCAAAATCTAGCCCATGACTTTGTCAAGCAGAACAAGACTCCGGATTTCAAAGGACAATATGAGAAACTGAAACATGATTGGCCAGAATTTGTGAAGCAAAAGAAATCGGAGCAGTTCATTCAAATATCGAAAAAAATAAGGAAAATGCGGCTAAGAAGGAGTACAATCATATTATGGGGCCAGGAGGGTATCGCCTTTGGGAGCCTAGGTGGGAGAAGATGGAGAACGAGCTGAGGGCGCGGGGAATCCGTCCAGGTATGGAGGGATGGGACCCAAGGGCCAAAAGCTGGTGGTACGGGCATGGGGGAACGCTGAACCCGGAGACAGGGGACTGTGTTTACCGGGGCAAAATAATTAAACCCACCCAAGCCCTTATTGAAGCAATGAGGGATGCTCAAGAGGGGAAGATCAAGTTCAACAGAGAGAACGACGCGCTGACAAAAGCCCTCGGGAATCCTGAACACGGAGGACGTGTACGAGGCATGGGGCACATTCCGTGGAAAATAGGGTTCCCCCAGAACGATGACCCGTACGGTTACAGAAGCCGGAAGAGAAAGATGGATCGAGAAGCAGATGTTGTGGCGCGGTTGGCATCGGAAATGGATGTGATGAAGAAAACCGTGAGTGTACTAGTAGCCGAACGAGATGCAGCTCGGGCGCAGCATGAAGATCATCCAGCGGATCTCAGAAGCCAGCAGCGGAGAAGCAGTGTGGCTTCCACGGAGGCCCCACCGGCTGGTGCAGATGCACCGACGATCGAAATTACTGCACCTGAGCCTCTGGTGGTCGAAATTACTGCACCGGAGCCTCTGGTGGTCGAAATTACTGCACCGGAGCCTCCTCGCTACCCCGTGGACGATATAAAGGAGATGAAAGAATGTCATCTGTATTATCCTATCGGGAACATGTCCGTGAAGGTAGCCATCGGCAGTGCTTTACCATGTTTACCTGGAGCACTCCACCACAACACCCCCATTCAAGATGGCTATGCTCGTGTCACGGTGGAGGACATAGTCCAAGGGTTTGAGGACCTGGAGATTGACATTGCTACACCTGAAGGGGAGAAAAGACTTGGAGATGTCAAGCGCCATTTCATTCTATGGCAAAAGAAGTTTATCAAGTTTCCAGGCGAGGCGCCAAGGACAACAAGTCCACCCCCCTACGGTGGTGGCGGTTCACCTACACCTCCGTCACGTCAGCCGACGCCCCCCAGTCCACAACGTCCGGCGGGTGATCAGACGCCGCCCCCCAGTCCTCGTCCGGCGGGTGATCAGACGCCGCCCCCCAATCCACCTCCGGCAAAGAAGCAGAAGCAGTCCTGGATTATTAACCCGGACCCTTATGTACCTAAGACCACAAAGGTACCGGAGCCATCATTGAAGCCTCTCCCCACAAGGCCTTGGGAACGTAGTGCCGAGGAAACTGCCGCGGCCGCGGCTGCTGATCATGAGAAATGGAAGGCGGACTGCAAGAAGAAAAGAGAGCCCGAGCCCAAGCCAGTATTTTCTGATGAGCAAAAGAAGTGGGCTAAGTCATTTTTGAGCACACCTTCCCAAGCCGCGAAGAATCTGCCTGACGACTATGCACGTGAACTTCGTAGGCAGGCACTCATGTTGAAGGAGAAGAAAGAGCGGGCGGAGAACCAGGAGAACAAAGCCTTGGAGGAGGCCGAGAAAACGGAATTAGAAAGTAAAAAAAGCGGGAAACGAGTTGCCCAGCTCGGGGAACAAAGTAAACAATCGATTGCCCCGCTTATAGTGAAAGCCGCCGGTCCGGATGACCCCGATATCATAGCAGCTGCGGCAGCACATGGATTGACTGTAACGAGTGCCAGAGAACAAGCGGCCAACTTAGGTATTACTCTTTGTGAACTGTTAGGCCTTGATGAGGCGCCAGTGAAGGAGGTAGTAATTACATATGTGAAGAATGGGCCTCTCGTCGAGCCTGCGCAGGAACAGGATCTACCTCCACAAATGAAAGGTCTGCTGAAATGGTACAAGGGTTACATAAAAAATAAAAACGCCAAAGAATATATTTATGCGGAAGTTAGATATGAGCATCACTTCAAACATTACTATGTACAAATTCATCTGAGTGAATTGTTCCAGCTTTTCAATCTGCGCGAGCTCGACAAATCCATCATCAGTTGCTACGTTCTGTAAGTGATTTATTTCTACCCCATCTCGTTCATATTGCCTGCACTATATATATGTCCTAACTATATTGTTGTGTCCGCTATTATACATGCAGAATGAAGATTAAGGAATGCAGAGTAAGGAACATCCATAATGTTGGGTTCATTGACCCACACATCGTTAATGGATATGTGTTGGAGCATCACCCCGCCGACATGGAGGCAGACCTGTGGCAGTTTCTTACAAAGCAGGAACTCAAAAGTGATATTCTATTTCCTTACCATTTTGGGTGAGTGTTTCTGTCTTGAGCACATTCTCTTTTGTTTACTCCATGCATGGTATGTGGCTGGCTAATCGATGAGTTATGCATGACGTACTGTGCATGTATCGTGTCCGCAGGTTCCACTGGATTCTGCTAGTAATTAAAGTTGACACCTCAGAATGTCTCGTCCACGACTCTCTGAATAAGGATCCAAAGCTTTGGGTCGACATGAGAAGAATGCTGCAGAAGTAATTATTTTCATTCATTTGCGCTCTATATCGATCGGCCTATTTCGTTCATTTCCTAATATCAAGTAACTAATAACTCTCTTGTTCATTTAATTTTCTTTGCCTCGTAGGGTTTGGAGACGGTTCGTAGATACAAAGGTCGGTGAATTCAAAAAAGAGCTAGAATTCAAAAGGGCAAAGGCTAAGAATGGTGAGGATATTCAGCCAGCGGGGACCAATCTATGTGCATACTATGTCTGTGAGATGATCCGGAGATACACCTCTGAGCGGGTTCCGAGTGATACCAATGCTCAGAGGAATAACCTCCGGATGATGCTTAGTTCCAGAAGCTCGCTTCCGACCACTTCAAGAGGAACTAGCTGGATGGTTCAGGAGGGAAGTCCTCCATCCTAAAGGAGAACACCATTACGAGGACGTAGAACTTTATATGCATTAAATTATGTATGGAAACTTGTTCAAAATTGTATATGGTCATCCGATGATATTGAATATATATTGTATATTCCTCTTGAATTCTTTTTGGTTCTAATTTCAAATTTGTTTGAAATTGTACATTCATATGCATGTATGTAGTACCGTAGAATATGTGAAACTCCTTCAAAATTAAAATAAAGCACAAAAGAAATAAAACAATACATATTAAACAGAAAACAGGTTTAAGGGGGGGGGGCTAAAACCCTAAACCTGCGGCGGCCTTTAGTCGCGGTTGGCCAGAAGAACCGCGACTAAAGGTCCTCCGCCCCGACGGCCACCTGGCGCCCACGTGGACGGGCCTTTAGTCGCGGTTCTTAAGCAACCGCGACTAAAGGGTGGGGCCTTTAGTCGCGCCCGTTCGGTCGCGGTTGCGCAACCGCGACTAATGGCAGTTGCGAACCGCGACCAAAGGCCCTTTTTCCACCAGTGTAAACTCATTTCTCTTTGCAGTTTATGTCGCTGCTTATGGCTGCCCATTCCTTGTCTTTTCTATTGGCTTGTTATGGCTGCCCATTCCTTGTCTCTATTCTCAGATGTCTTAGCTCTTAATTGGCTAGAGTTGCATCCATATCCAACCAAGTTCGGATGCTCGTTGTTTGGCCGGAATTACCGCCTAGGACAAAAAACTCTCCACAGGTCCTTCCCTCACAAGCCGCCGCCGACAACGGATCGCGACCGCCCCTCCCCTCCCCTACCCCTCCGCCGCCTCCCGTGCGGGCGACCTAGGGGCCCTAGCCCTAGCCGTAGGTCTTCCCAACCTCCCCCCCCCTCCCCTCTCCGCCGTTGCCGGTGGTTGATGCCGGGCAAAGCATGTGCGTACGACAGCGGCAGCGGAGGTACCGCCTCCCCTCTCGGGTCTATGGGTGGCGCGAGATGCCTCATCTCGAGGGTGTGATCCCGATCTGGATCGTGGCGGCGCCGATCTGGACCATGGCGCACGAATGGACAAGGATGGTATGGCGGCTGGCCGGCGTCCAACGGTGGCCTTGACGGCAGGGCTGGCGCAACCCTTCCTGATCAGGAGCGGAGGGCCCCGGATTAGAGGTGGAAGCCCCTGGGATGGCCTCCCTGTCAGGTGGTGCGGTGGGGCGGGAGGAATGCCGGGGATCGGACCGGATGGCCAGAGATTCACCGGTGGGTTGGTGTCGCGTCTTGATGCCCCGGTGGCCAATGGCGCCAAGCTGCTTCTTCCTCCAACCCATGTGGCATGCAGTCCATCTTACTGGACATGGCCGCGCTGCTCGCTGGTTACCGGGTTGGGACGGAGCGGGAGGTGGGGATTTGGATTGCGATAATTCCCAGGTCGGCTCATGCCGGCGTCGGCGACGACACCCGAGGGTGCCGTCTTTCTTCTTGGAGATGTCGTTCGAATCCACCCTACCTTTTCCCACCTCACGGTCTCTCGGGTGAAAAAACTAAGGCGTTGACGACGCTCTTGGTGTCGTGTCCTTCTTCAAGACGACGTCGTGAGAGCTATGTAGCGGTGGGCACCGCTTGGGTGCGTTCGCAGTTGCACATGGCGTGCCCCTCTTCCTCTAGGTGGTAGCTATTACGGGGGAAACCCTAGATCAGGGTCTCCCGGATCAGATGATGACGGAGACTTTGGTGTCGTTCTCCCTCCTGGGGGTATCGTTTTGGAGCAGTGATTCACCGGGGAGGCCAATAGGTGGAGCGGTGTTACATCGACCGCATTGAAGACGGTGTGTCTCGGTGGCGTGGAGCAGTGGAGTCCCAGAGTTGGATGCGGTTTGGTCGATGAGCGCAGGTTGGTGGTGCTGTCTGGTGAAGTGGTGACGTCGATGGCAAATGGGACTCGCAAGATCTATGTAGTGATTCCTCCTGAAGACTGGATGGAAGAAGATGGCGGCGATGGCTGATCCTTCAGTGTGTCTCTTATGCGGACAAGGCACATCTGTATTGGTTTAGATGTATTGACTTTGTTCGCCTAGAAGAGGGCATCGGGTTGATCCTTGTATTAATTTTGTCAGACTCTGGTGAATAATTAATAAAGATGACTGTGTGCATCACGGTGATGCAGAGGCCGGTGTAATTCTCCTTTTCTTATGGCGCGCGGTGAAACGTGTCTTTAACATGTGAACCTTGTAGCTGGTATAACCAACGTGTAGTATGTTGCCAGCTTAGTTTAGGCATGGTAGAGGCAGCATTATTCTTAATCGTGTCACTATAAATTATAAAACAAAAGCTTGTATCACTATAGATTCTAGCAGCAGTTTCTAGTAGTTTGGAGCTAGTGACTACTCAGCAAGGAGGGCATGTTTGTGAACCCAAAGTGGAATCATGTTTTTTTCTAAGTTTTAACGAGCCACCAAGTTGATTTTTATTAAAGAAACCATCAATAGAGTTATTGCAAAACAGAAAACAAACCAAGAGAAAAGAAATGTTTAGTGAACATACTTGCATCGCATCTCAGCATGCAGGCTCTATTTATCTGGTGTGTCTAGAACTCAATCGATTGAGACTTTACGAAGTCTCAGTTTGGTACGTCAGCGTGTTTTTTTTTTGTCCTACAAGCGACATGGCTGGATGCTACAGATGGTGACGAAAAATGTTGCGACGTTATTGCAAGCAACAACAATAAATGCTACAACCATTCTAACTGAAATGCTACAACCGTTAATAAAGGATGTTGTAACTGGTGAGATGACGTGCTACAACTGATGAGGGACGACATGCTATAACCAGCAAGATGAATATTGCAACCGATAGAAAAAATGTTGCAAACAATGGCATAAAATGCTACATGATCGACTGATACTTGGCTAATCTTAGTCGACTGATTTTTAGCAGGCCTGTTCCACTATACTCGCACCACCATCAAAGCACAATATCGGCCAACACAAAGCAAAGACCTTCCTAGCCACACAACGACCAAATTAAGCGATCAACACTGGCAAAACATCCATGATATACAACATCGTCTATTTTAGCAGAGGAAAACAGCTACAACAAGCAAGACAGAAGATCAAGAGATTGATCCTCGGCAAGAAAAAACACCCCTCCAGAGTCCAGAGCCTAGTCATCTCATCTGAGCCTCCAAGTTGTCTACTCAGTGGATTCCAACCATGAATTCTGGCATATGCTTCTTCAAGGATCTTATTGATCTTCAGAGAACCCTCCTAATGAGGTAATGACATAAGCTAAAAATCACAACAGCAGGATCTTTAGGAGATTTCTTCTCAAAACAAGCATTGTATCTGGACACTTCAACAAATAATACGTGGGCTCATATATATAGAGTCATAAAATTAGAGGCGTGTATTTACTTCTCCTCTATGAACCAATCAATAATAGAAGCAATCAAGCCTAAAGTTAGTATACGTGAGTCAGCGTCACTTGGAAGTATGTGTGCGTGTGTAGGTGGGTGCATACATTGCCTTTCTTCTTCCGTGCTGCCACGTGAGAGAACTACTAGCATCATCTCTCTATCTTTGCTTTACACGATCTCGTGTGAGAGAGCTGGCTACAAGCCAAGGCAGCATGGCTGACACGGCGAGAGCTGGACGATAAGGATATCGGAGCTACAGCGACGGCGGGACAAGTGGTTGGCGCAGGGCAATGCATGGCGATTCTAATGGCTTCACTCGTTTATCTATATTTACATACCAGCGACACACGCGCACATACACGAGCTCCTCGCTGTGCTAGCAGAATCAACCTAACCAAGCTACCATACCATACGAGAGCATGGCTGAAGGGGACGCGTCGGGCAGGCTGGAGAGCATCCTGACGGACTCGTCGGTGCCGCTGGCGAGGCGCTCGTGGGCGGCGGCGACGGTCGAGCTCGGGATGCTGGCGCGTCTGGCGGCGCCGGCGGTGGTCGTGTACATGATCAACTACCTCATGTCCATGTCCACGCAGGTCCTCTGCGGCCGCCTCGGGACCCTGGAGTTCGCCGGCGCCTCCCTCGGCAACACGGGCATCCAGAGCTTCGCTTATGGCCTCATGGTACGTGCTCCTCCTCTCCCGTCCATCTCATACTATACTATCTAAATCATCCGCGTGCCTGCCTTGTTCCATCTGGACTGTACGTTGAGAGTTGGAGTGTTGGACCATATGCTCCGAGCCTCCGACGGCTGTTGGATCTTAATTAATGGGGAGTTGATTTGGTGAGGTAATTTGTTTATGGGTGAGGTTGATGGATTGCAACTGGAGATTTTGAGTCACAATATACTACTTCACTTGTTGCTAGCTACTTCATCCCTAGTATATTATTCACTTGCCCACATCTTAGACTTAGACCGATCGAAATGTTCAATGAACATTGCCATTATTGGACGTTGATGGATTTGACCAAAAGGTTTCACAAATTTGTTTACGGCCACGAGCCGAGCGCGTGTGTCATGGGCCAATTTGTTTATGCATGGATGAGGTGTGTACGATACGGCGGAAAAGGAGTCCATCTTTTGTGCGTTGGCCTTACCCGAACCGTCCGCACTCTTTGCCATGCATGCACGCAACAAGAAAGTGAAACATCACATGCATTATTGGCGGGCATGTGACGCAATATTCTACTGCTGTTTTCAACATTTCCGCGAAGCACTCTACTATGTCGCCGTGTATGCATGCATACAGTGATACCGACATACAGTAATATATAAGCGCGGCATACACACGGTCCTTATTGTTGTGTGTTCAAGGAGTAATGGAGTACTGTATAATGTTGTGGACACGCTATTGGAGTAGCTATTAAGAGACCAGTATGTCTGTCGATCGTATGGTATATATGAGTGACATATGTATATATGGACGTGGCAGAGCAAGAACCATAGTACGTCTTGTCTCTCGTGGGAATAATTAACACTTACGTGCATGCATGCATTGACCATTTCCGACTCTTCATGCATGCGTCATACTCCCCCAAAGGCATGGGATTCGAACACGTCACGTGCACCAGATAGCATCCTTCCATCCGAAAAAGGCATTTATCCTATTAACCTTCTATCCGAAAATGCCATTTGGATACCGGACTCTAGATAACACTTGTTTCCACCATATACAAAACGTTATTGTTACATGTATATAAAAAGTGTATGTACACATATACTTATATGTATGTTGTCTATATACAAAATTTTATCAAAAACATATTTCTCGTATCTGCTGCATACAGAAAGGACAGGTCGTAGTTAAAAACTGGTTACATTCTTATTGTATTTGGGCCGGAATTCTATCTTTTTTGTGTGGCCTCCAAATCATCGTATTAATTCTTAAAATTTTACAAATATGTACTGATCAGGTATATGTAATTGGTGAAAAGTTTGGATTTTTTCAAAACTTTGAAATAACTTCTTTTTTTGCATGACTTCAAAATTTTGGAACCATTGTAGCCTAGTCTTCAAAACTAGGCGCTCACTTCGACTGCGTTTTCACTAAAAAGGAAACCAAGTTAGCCTTTGCTGTACATGTTGCTGTGGGGTAATTAAGTTCATTTGATGCTTTGCGCGCGGCCTCTTCGTTGATGTTAATTGATATGGTACAACTTGGAGTTGCACATAAATTAATAACCATCTTATGTCGCGGAATGTGTGAAAGTCCGTAACTGGTACATATCAAAAAAAAATATATAATGGTGTAGTTCCCTTTTTTTTTGCGATGAAACAGCACTCAATGTAGGTAAGTCGAAACTGGTCATTACCGGTACATCTTTGAAAAATAATAATGGCATCTATGCTTCATTTTGAATTACTTTTTTTGGGAGGGGGGGGGGGGGGGGGGGGGGGTAGGATGCATGCTCGAGCTAAATATACGATATCAGGCCGCTGCTTTTGTTTCCATTTCATATATAATTAGTAACATGCTTACCAATCATATGGTATACCTAAGCATCCATCTCGGTCACCTGGGCTAATAATGCTCTCAGGTTTCCATGCTAACGACGGTGGTTGATATGTTTTGTTTGTTTGTGTGGGGGAGGGGGTGTTTATTTGTGGCACCATGTTCGAACGACCTTGCATGCATGTGGGGCCTGTTTAATTGCTGCCCTGGACTCCAATCTCGGTCACATGGACTAAGCTAATGACGCTCTCAGGTTTTCCGGCCAGGCTAGCGTCAGATTATCCAGGGCACAAACAAAATAAAGTAGATGCAGATCTTAGGGAAGTGCCTTGTCAGGCATGTTTGCTCCAGTGAAGCAACCAAACAAGTTCATTCTATTTGTACTCAGCAAAGTTTGCACAACGCCTGACTTTTTTGATAAAGAAAAGGAGTTCTGTAACGTGGTACTCAAAAAACCTTTCTTATGAAAATGTATGTCGGCTATCTATGTATATACGACAAATTACTAATATTTCAATCTAAATTAAGTTGGCTTATGGGAAGTAATAATACATAATCAATCTGGACGTATACAATGTTTAAAATGTACAGATACTTCACTTTCAGATTTATCAGACGGAAAACCAATGCATAACATGATCAGCTTAAATAGAATAAAACTTCACATAAAAATATTTTAAGATCTGTGAGTCGGATCTTCCGTAAGTTTGCTTGTGTCAGTTCATGAACTTGCATGTGGCTTGGATCATTAGTTGTGTCCACAAAGGAGGAAAACGGAGAGGTTTTAAGTAGAAGTGGACAGTTTCAGCTGAAAACTTAACGCTGAAAACTAAACGAGCTAACCAAACAAGATTAGTCCAATTTCACACAAAAAATTAGTTTGATGTTTGGTTGTTCCTTCGGTTTTTGTCACTCGAAGACACACTACCAAAATTACTGATGTGATTAATTACCATTTTTGCACAAAAGTGCACGGACAACACCAAGGCAAAACCAAGGCAAGGCCACAAACACCGGCGGATCGTCGGCCCCCCTCCAAAGAGAAAAATTGCAAGGATGTGCTCCTGCTAAGCCTAAACCCCATGCTAATCTCCCGGCCTCTCTAAGTTCTCTAGCTGTTTTGGCCCCTCCTTGAGTTTCACTCGCGCGCCACTGGCCACAACACACCTAATGTGCAAGAATGGGCAAAAGCCTACCTACTAACCCAGCTATAGTAACCTTGTTGGTTACTGCTGTCGCTTTCAAAATGGGCAAACCAACTTTCCACTAATATCTTAAGAAAAGAAAATCAGTTCATTATAAGGAGCAAGTGAGCTGGTGCACTGAAGGGAAATCCTATGGAGATACTCGCACTCGAAACAACCAATTGGAACAAAAACATATAGGTCAATCCGATCCAAATTAATTGATGCACACTTAGTACAACTTTATACTAAGTGTGTGCCAATTAATATGAATCCGGAGGTAGGACAGAAGGTTGAAGGCCCCCGCGTCGCTCTCTCCCCGGGGCGGCACGGGCGGCGACCGCCGCTCCTCCCGCGGCCTCCCCAACACCAGCCTCTTCTCTCCCTCGCCGTCGCCGGTGGCCTCTGGCAGGCAAAGCCTGCGCGGAGCCGGCGGCGGCGGGGCGGTCTCTGTAGCTGCTGCTCGCTAGGGAGGAGGGGCGCTCGCGTGCGGGTCGCGGCTGTCCGGCGCTCGGCCTCGTGGCGGCGTCGCTGCTCGCGGCGGAGGCGGTCTCCGGCGTGTGGCGAGGCGTCTGGTCGCGGCGGTGGGCGCGCCGTCGCGGTGCGCGCGGTCACGGTCGTCGGCCTCGTGCGGTCCCGATCCGATCTGGGATCCCGCTGGCGGCGGTTGGTGCGGACGGTGTGGGGCGCCGGGGCGGCGGCCTCGGTCCGAGCTCCTGATGTGGCCGGGGCGTGGACGGCGCGCGCTTGCGTGGCGGCGGCTCGGTTCCGGCTGTGCGCGTGGGGCGCAGCGACCGGCCGGGCGCGGTGGCTGCAGGCGCGTGTCGGGCTGGTGACCGGCTGTGCGTGGCATGTGTGCTTCTCTGGAGTGCGAGGTGTGCTGCGGAGGGGATCCTGCTCGTCTGCTCTGCTGCTTCGCATGTGCAGCTCCGATTGGATCTGGTGCGAGGTGCATCGATCTGGGTGATGCGCTTTGCGATGCGGCGTGGGTTGCTGCGGTGGTGGTGGCCACGGTGGTGCTGCGGTGGTGGACGGCGGCTTCGGCCAGGGGGTGGTGCATGTCATGTCGCGGTGGATCGTGGGATCCCGTGGCCTGAATGAGGTCGGCCTCAGTAGGTGGTGGCTGGTGGGCGGTGGTCGGTGGTGGTAGGTGGTCGGTGCATCTCCAGGAGAAATCTTTGCTTCGGCCTTCTTCGGAGCCGGCGATGGTGGCGCCTGCGGGTGTCGTGATCTTTCTTGGAAGTGTTGTCGTGGAGGTGTGCTCCTCCTCCCCACGGCTTTGGCTCCAGAGGGAAACCTCAGATCCGCTGGGTCGGGCGATGAAGGCGTCTTCGCGTCTTTCTCCTCCTTGGGGGCATCGTCTCGGAGCCGGCTACGACTGGGAGACTGGTGGATTGCGGCATCTTCGCCGTGGATGGCGGCATCTTCGCCGCGTGGTTTGCTGAGGCGGGGCGCTGGTTTCTGTTTGGTAATGATGATGGCGTCGAGAGGAGCTCGGGTCGCAGCGTGGACTTCGGTAGTCGGTTCTTCCCGGCGTGTCCGAGGTGCTCTTCTGTGGGCACGGTCGGTGCAAGTCTTGCATATTTTCCTGGTGATGCTCGTTGTCAAAGTCGGAGCTGTCAGTTGCTTGCGCGTGTGGCCATCCGGTGGCATGTGCCGTCGTGGCTCCTATACAGCTGTTTGCAGGTTGGCTTCGAGATTGGAGCTCTATGGTGAAGTCGGAGTCGCTCGTTCGAGGCAATCAGTGATGGCGATGACGCTTGCGACTCCTCGGCGAATGCCTTTCTTCTTTGCAGCTTTGTGTTCCATGTCGGTGGCCAGGTTGGCCGGTGGTACCCATGTCATGTGGGTTGAGTTGTATCGGTTTTAGCCCGGTTTTCCGCGAATTAACCGGGCAATTCTCTCTTCTTCTTAATCAATGAAAATGGCAAATCTTTTGCCTCGTTTCAAAAATAAATAAATCCGGAGGTACTTTCTATTGTTCAAGATATCTTGTTATTACAGTAAAAGAACACAAAATCACTAGGAACATCCAAGCCAATACTTAGGGAAATTCAGCGAGTTAAGTGCACAAAACCACCACATTAAAGGCTAGATTTATAAGAAACATCCCTGTACAATTTTGTTGCGAAAAAACACCATGGCTATGGTGATCTTTTTTGCATAAACCACCAATCGGCAACTTAGGGCATTTTAATGACTTCTCCGAGGTGAGGTCCATCCATAAGTGTCGAGGTGGCAGCTTGTATGCATGTTACATTGAGATAGACGTGTGACCCATCACTCAGCTGGGTCATCTTTTTCAGTTCCCTCTCCCCTGTTCTCCTTCAGTTGTACACATGCTCGCCAGTAGCAGCACGCACCCTGCGAGCAGCAGATTGACAACCAATCCATTCCTCTCTCGTTGTTCCCCCACTGCGTGCCCTCGACCTCTTCTTCCTCACTGCCTCATTCATCTTCACCTTTCATGGCCAGGTCGTCGGTGTTACTGGGACATCTTTTGATGTTGTCCTTGAACTGCTCGAGCGTAGCAGCCTCACACACGAACTTCTTGACTTTCCCCAAAAAAAAGGCACTCTAGCAGAGTCGACATATCTATTAGATCTGCCAAAATTTATGAAGCACCCTGCATATCTGGCCTTCAGGTTCCCTATTTGTAGTCTCGGGGCCATCTTTTGAAGCGCTCTCCAAATGGAAGTTGCGTGTGGCGCAAAGGACTTCACGTGATCTACCGCCTCATATGGGAGGACATGGATATTTGGGAAAAAAAATATGTCCAACTGACAAGTCGACCTAGAGTCTTAGTTTCCACATCACCTCAGCAACCTCCATATACTGCATATAGAGGCTCTGCTAGAGTTGCTCTTATTGGGTGATAGATCCGACGCGGCATAAGTCATTGTGAATTTGTGATACCCTATGAGCTGGGTACCCGGTATGGCCGGCGCTGGCTAGGTCCTACTGTCAGTCCCAGTTATCTTGCCTGGCTAGCAAGAGTTAGGCAGTTATTACTACACCAAACCGTGTGTTTCTTGCACTTAATGTGTGTTCTAGTGCAATGTATGTCCAACTATACTTGGTATAGACCATGCGTCGCCGTGAAATTAATGACGACCGTAGTGTACACGGATCAGGGGACGACGGGGGAAATAAATCTGCGGCTATGTGAACCTGTCTACGTCTGGACAAATACAATGCATGCATCGCCGTGAAAGGGATCACGCGAGTGGCACCTGACACCAACTAAAGGCACGGCCCGTGCTCCATGCATGAGAGAAAGGGGAGGAGAAAGAGATAGAGGTGGTGCTTCTACGTGTTTCTAGTAATCTTCTACGGCCAATGCTCCAGGCTGGTATGTAAACAAAGCAGGTGAAAATGCCAGGGATTCAAGGAGATGATAATCTTGTTTGGACCAGGGTTGTGGTTGGAAAGGTGATGGGTGTGCAGCTACCGGCCGCCTACTGGCCCGTGCCTTCGTGGGGGTAATGCCCAATGGGTAGGTGTGGTGCCCGCGTAGGCCATGACATATCAGCGCGCGTGCGGCGCGAGGACGACCGGGAAGCAACGCCGGCCATCATCACTCATCAGTGTGCCGACCAACAAGCGGCGCCGTGTGGAGCAGCCGCGAACGAACGAACGCGGTAGCTGTCGCGTTGAAGGAGCAAAAACAAATCGCAAGTCTCCCACGCCCCAGCACGTGGGCGGGCTGTCCATTATTTTATGCATGGGACTCTCTATAAGTATGAAATCACCGACGACCCGGAAGGCCATCAAGCAGCAGCAGCAACAGGATCGGAGCTCCTCAGCTGCGCTAGCTAGTTGCCGTCCGAATACGTCTGTGGACTCTTGTCCTCGGCTCCTCAAAGCTACAGTGCGAGCATGGGTGGCGAGGACGCGCCGGGTCGGCTGGAGAGCATCCTGACGGACACGTCGGCGCCGCTGGCAGAGCGCGCGTGGGCGGCGGGGGCCGTCGAGCTCCGGATGCTGGCGCGCCTGGCGGCACCGGCGGTGGTGGTGTACATGATCAACTATGTCATGTCCATGTCCACGCAGATCTTCTCCGGCCACCTGGGCAACCTGGAGCTCGCCGCGGCCTCGCTCGGCAACACCGGCGTCCAGACCTTCGCCTACGGCCTCATGGTACGTGCGGACTCTAAATCATTCGCGTGTGAATCTGTCCTGGTGACCTTCCCCGCGTTTGTGTTTCTCTGCCTGCTTGGTATACTTCGGTTCCAGCACACGCTCCATGCCTCCATCTCGCATAACCCACGGCTTACACGAAGCGTGAACAATGTCTCTTAGATTATGACGTGTGCAAGGGTGGATTAGTGGGCGTATCGTATGGAGTGTCGTCCGGCTACACGTAATGCTTCACTTTTCTTTATTGCCAAGAGTCAAGCTTGTGCGTCATGGTTAAATTTGTTTATGGACATGAGAGCTTGATGGATTGCAAACCAGCAAACAAGGACATGGAGATGTGTTGCAGAGTTGAGGAGTTCTCGATTCAGCTGCAGCCCGCAGCCGGCAGAGGTCATGAGCAGGGGCCAGACCATCAGGAAGGCGCGAAGGGCAGGAGTGGCAGGCTCGAGCGGGGAGGCAGACGGCGACGAGTGGTGGAGCCGAGTCTGGGCGCAGCGCCGCCGCCGCCGCACACACAGGAGGAGCGGGGATCGTAATTTATTTAGGGTTCAGGCTTGGTTCGATAGGAAAATTGTGGGGAGGCCCCAGAAGTTGGATTGGGCCAAAAAAAGTTTAAACTGTGCTGAAAATTTTGGTCGACTAATACAATTACCGGGCCTAGGCGAGATGGACGAAATTCGGCCGAAATTTAATTTTTTTTGGCCGAAAATGAAGACACGACCCTCACTGCCACCGGCCATTTTTATCCGGTGATGACAAGGAGAACATGGTGGAAGTAGAGAAAACGCCTAGGGGAGGGGGCGGTAGAGCACCCGAGCTATCCCTAGGAGCAACTTGAGTACATTTTAACCTCTTGGAGAGTGCACAAGTATGATCGTCATGCACTGAAAGCCACCAACTATAATATCCATTCAGCTATAATTTAAACACCTCGAGATTACAACCATCATTAGTTGTTCATCTTAAAATCAATGCTAGGCTGCATGCATCACTCTGATGCAATGCAGAGGCCGGAGGCTATCCTCCTTTTCAAAAATAATAATAATCATAAATCAATGTAGACCTATTTGAAAAAAAAGAATAACCCGGAGAGAAGAAAATATTTGTTTTGTTGACATGAGGTGGAAGAGAACATGGTAGATAATAATGGAAAGAGTAGGACATCCAGAAATGACATCTAATATATGTTGGTTCCTGTCTATGGAACTCATCATGCACAACACAAACAAATGCAACAAACAACAAGACATCTATGGATGAGCTAAATTAAGCATGTAATATCATGATGATCCGAGCAATAGCATGATGAATCATTGATTTTTTTTAGAGAGAGAACGGACCATTGAAATTTCCTAAATGCTTAATAGTGCAGCTGCACTATTAAACATTTCTGAGCGCTCGCTCTTCCACCTGTTCGATTAAAAGGTGACCATATGATGGAGACATAGGAAACATCATTTTTTTTGTCAGGACGCGGCCCGCGCAGAGAGGATAGAGGAATACTAACACATGTGGACGCAAGTATTAACTGCATGCATGTACTGATGTCATTTCATTTTATTCCGTTCATTTCTTTTTCTAAAAGCTACAACTTTCGAACCGATTGTCAGGACGAAGATCCGTTTTCATCGTTAGGTTTCTCGTGAGGAGCTCTTCAAAACTAGATCCTATAGTGCTATGTTTTGATGATTTAAAAAAAAGCAACTTTGATGCTAGATGAGGCAACTTTAGTTCTAATCAGAAGCAACTTTCTTATACCATGTGTATAGTGAATTTACCTAGTAAGTATGTTGTATACAACTTAGAAACCATGGTAGACAACTTTTTATCATATATAGGCAACTAGGTATCATTGGTAGGCAACTTTAGAATTACATGGAGGCAACTTTTAGCACTAAAGGAGGCAACTCGCTTATCAAGGTATATACAACATATATTATCCATTCCATACATGGCCCTATAATCATGTATCCATGTTTTGTAAATGCATGGTAATATTTTCTCCTAAGTTGTTTACCGTGGTTATGATGTTGTTGATATATGTGGACTAAATTTGATTAGTGTTAGAAAAATAAATAAGATAAGCAACTTCACTCCATTTAAAAGCAACTAGTAAACAATTATAGGCAACTAATTAGCAACAGTGAATAACTTTGAAACATAGGTAGGTAACATCACATCGATTTTCATAACCAATGTTCCTTCTACAAGTGGCAACTTTAGTACTACAAGTGGTAACACTCTTCTAACTTTCTCACTTCTACTTATAAGTTTCCTATTGTTGACGCTCTTATGTCATTACTTATAATTTTCCTATAATACTTTGAAGTCGTTTACCATTGTTGTTGAGGTGTTGTCATTGCTAGTTAGTTGCTTACCAGGTGTACTATGGTCATACAGTTACATGTCATTGTTAATTAGTTGCCTACAATACCCGAATAGTTGTTCATCATTGTTTCTTAAGTTGTCTATCTCCGAAGCACAATGTTAAGATACTCACTGGTTATAGTAGGGAACTTAGATGTGAAACTAGTCAACTTGGCTGTCATGGTAGCCAACTTAGAAGGTTTTTTTGTTGATAGACAGTCATACTGACAAACAAATAAGAAGTTGCTTTCCTAGAGTACTAAAGTTGCCTCTATAGCATCCAAAGTTGCTCGAGAGAAAAAAATCATCCAAACCCATCCATACGAGATCTAGTTTTGAAGAGCTTGTCAAAAGAAACCCAACGATGAAAACGGATCTGAATATTGATACTCAAATAAAAAATTACGACTTTTTAATTCTTTTGAAACCCCCTAATAAATGCACATGGGACAAGATCTTATCCTTTCCGGCTAGAATCTGCAAGGTAAGTAAGCAAAGGGGGACGGACATCATGTGCTTCTCTAACTAAAAGTAGGACTTTCCTTTTCTGGTAGGTGTGCTCGCAGCCTCCGACGAGCGCAGGGGCGCTGTCTAGCCAGGTCCTTGAAATTCATATGCAATAACTAATAGCACGATGAGCTGGGCACTCGAGCACCTCCTTACCAAAAGATGATTCTAGTTATATAGAAAGTTAAGATAAGATCGATCCTACCGCTTAATCAGTGTTTCTGATGCAACGTATGTCCAGCCATAATTTTGCTATGGAAACAACGTTTCTGAATGCAACATCATGCTGGCTAAAATGATGGCCATGCTCCCATGTGTATGGCATCATCGCCCGCACATGGTGTCCATACCTACCTACTCACCCACGGATCGGGTGATGAAGGAGAGCCACCGGACAGGTCGCGCCGGTGGCAGCCCAGCTACTATTGTCAGATAGTGGCCCGGCGACAGCAGGCTCGTGAACCTCGTGGGTGCGCGTGGACGGCGACTTGGAAAGCAGTCCGGCCGTGGTCTGGCCAGACAGCCAGTCTCACCGTCGGCACTGCCGTCGGCGGGAATCCAGGCCTGTTATTGACGGTGCCGTCAGTGGGAGTGAGTGATCAGAAACCAATCTGGAAAGAGCCAAGCCAATCCACTATTTAGCCGGCCGGAGCGTCAACGCCAAGAGGGCACACACACACATGTACTGTACGAGCTAGCTATAGACCATAGCTCCGTAGCCTCTCTCGTCCTAACTAGCTGCCAAACCTCACGAGCGTCATGGCTCGCGGGGACGAGCATGAGCATGAGCATGAGCATGGCGCGTCGTGTCTGCTGGAGAGCATCCTGACGGACACGTCGGCGCCGCTGGCGAGGCGCGCGTGGTTGGCGGGGGCGGTCGAGCTCCGGCTGCTGGCGCGGCTGGCGGCGCCGGCGGTGGTGGTGTACATGATCAACTTCGTCATGTCCATGTCGACGCAGATCCTGTGCGGCCACTTGGGGACCCTGGAGCTCGCCGCCGCCTCGCTCGGCAACTGCGGCGTCCAGACCTTCGCCTTCGGCCTCATGGTAGGCAGTCGCACACACTACGTTTGTCCAGCCGACAATGGAGTAGGCCTCATGGTACCTTCACCCCTCCCATGTCGAGGTCGGAGCAATGCTTCGTGTAGATCGAAATGTTTGTTCACCCGACGAGTAGCGTTTGTGTTTCTCTTCCCGGCCGGCGTACTTGGATGCCATGCTCATTGAGAGCTGAGAGCACATGCTTGGGCACATTACTTCTCCCTTTGTTAAAAACACTCTTATATTATGAAACGGAGGGAGTAGATTCTAATAATCCTGTAGCTGGGTAGATAGGATTAGGCCAAGTGCTGTTTCCTGTTACAGTAAGTACTAGATTAGACTATTGCAACCCTGGAGTGGATTAGCCTATGACGTCGTGTGCTTATTAGAAGAGGTGGATTGGATTAGTGGGTGTACTACTAGTACTACTAGATTGGATTAGTTGGAGAGCATCACTAGTTACTAGATGCATGGAGTGGCCTTGGCATGGCACATGGCAGGCCCATTTGGCACAAGCCAGTCATTCAAACCCACTTGGTACCACCTCCGTGGCCCCGTCCTCCCCTGCCTCTTCACTTTCTTGCTGGGCCGTCTCTGCACCGTCCACGTAGGCGTGAATATGGTCTTCTACTCGCTCCGTTCCAAAATAAATAACTCAACTTTATACTAAAATTAGTACAAAATTAAGTCACTTATTTTTAAAAGGAGGGAGTAGGAGCCCTAGCGGGTCCGTGGAAGGTGGTTGGTAAGAGTCAAGGAGAGAGGTAATGTCGGGATATGCACAGTGACAGCATTAAATAAATGCAGGTGTTTCTGGGTCCCACCTGCCTAACAGTCGCTTGATAGCAGGCTTGTCTTCAGTTTAACTTAATCAGTTTCTGGCAAAAGACGTGGCCTGTCCCATCAGTTTTGGATTCTTCTTCTTCTCTCTCACCTACCAGCAAAGAAAATAAAAGAAAATTCTGTACTGTTGTGGCATTTATATATTCTCCTTTCTCGATCAATGGATAGCATACACGGCTAGGGAGGTGATGGCCACAGCCCACCCACTGCTTAGACGGAGCGTGACACCCATATTTCCTACGTACAACCACTGGTAGATTAGACTAGATTGCGCGGGACAGGTCTATGGTTGGCAACGCCTATTTGGCATGCACAACTAGGGCCAGTCATACATACTCCCTCCGACAAAGGCAAACAAAAAAAAAATACTCCCACCGTATCATAATTTATTTGTTTTAGCAGTTTAATTTAAGCTGCTAAAATGACATATATTATGGTATAGATGAAGTACATGGTGTGTTCTTCATGCATGGTCGAAAGCGAGATGCCACCTCCCACTCCGAAAGAACCTTTCTGCACCCACGAGCAAATGCTCCTGGTGTGAACAGTAAAACAAAAAAAATGAAAAAATTCTGAAATTTTTTAGTGACATACTTTCACAAATATTTGTTGTGCATGCAAAATTTCATCACGAAATCATATTGGTAGAAGTCGTGCCAAAAAAACAAAATCAAAGCTCCAAAATGCTTTTGTAAGTAGTAACATTTTCAGAGCATCAATTTTGTTTTTTTTACCACGCCTTCTACCAATGTGATTTTGCGATGAAATTTTGCATGCACAACAAACACTTGCGAAAGTATGCCACAAAAAAAATTCAAAATTTTTTGTATTGTTTTTGAATATTTTTGATGTTACTGTTCACAGCAGGCGCATTTGCTCCTGGTCCCTCCAACTCTCTCTTCTTTCATCTAGATCCATACACGTGATCTTCTTTCCTGGCTTCTTTCCTTGTCAATCACATGCCACATGGTGCTTAGTTTGTACACTTCCCTCTAGACCTGCCCACAAGATTTAGATCTTCCCCTCTCTCTTCCCATCCATTGTGGTCTCTACCCTTTCAGGCGTCTTCAAGTGCTTGGACCGTTCCAATTATCGACTATATGGTCCTAAAAAAGATAACGTTGTGCCCACATCAATAAGTGCAGTGTGTCTCCTTAAGTCAAGGCAGTACATACTACACTATTCTCTCTGTTTTTATTTACTCCACATATTAGGTTTATATAAAGTCAAACATTATATGCTTTCAACGAGTTTGTACAAAAACATATTAACATACACACCACCAAATATGTATCATTGGATTCATCATTGCATATATTTTTACATCATATAAATTTGTTACTGTGAATGTTCATATTGTTTTTTATAAATTTGGTCAAACTTTATAAAATTTGACTTCAGCCTAACCTAATATGCAGAGTAAATAAAAATGGAGTGAGTATTTTTAACATGTCATCACGGCTTACAGATTTTGATAATTAAGGTAACTTCCACCGAAACAAATTACCAATTTCTGTGCAGAACACACCAGAGGTGATTATGTCATTATTTTTCTTCATGACGGTGTACTGCCAATTTCTAAGCGGGGCGTGGCCAAATGACGTGACCTGCCCCACCAGTCTTGGATTGGACTGTTGTCGTCGCGTTTATATATTCTCCTCTCTCAATCAACCAATCAATCAATCGATAGCGTCCGACAAGAGCTAAGCTCATTTGTTTATGGGCCAGAGGTTGATGGATTGGTATTGCTCGTCGGCACCTATACCTCGCCCTACTTAAGAAAAGTCCCATGTCATATCGAATGTTTGCGCTCTAATCTTAACTCTAAATGCTGTTTCGACCCCACTTGGTAATCGTGGTGGTGTAGCTGTCTGCTCTCCAAGGACGCTGCACATAAATGAAAATCCGGACTCAGCGACTAGATGCACCTACCCAGTAATGATGCAAGACACGTATTATATTCGGAGTCCTTGGATTCTCAATGTGCTTCTTGAGATTAATAAGGTGCCTTAACTGTTATTTTTAGTTGGTCAACAGTTTATCTTCTCTGTTTAATTTCCAAAAAAAAAAGAAAATCTAGCAAACAACAAACCAATTGAACCGCTTTCCTTGTTTATTGAAAACATAAGTAGATGTTGTTTCTAAGAAACATGCATAACCGTTTTGTAAGTAATTAGGATGTAAGAAGAAAAAAAATAGATGACAATGGAGGGAGCAGTATGAAACTCATGATGATGAATTTGATCAAGAGAAATGAAGCTCCATGAAATTAACACCAACTGAACATGAAAGAGGAACAAAATTAAGGCTGTAGTGCTACAACATAGTGCACTTTGCTAGATCATTGTGAGAAATAATACTAGTTGCTACCAGTTTTGCCTTTCCTCATTGTGTTTTCCATGGACTCCTAATTTTAACCAAGATCTAAGCTATAAGTTAGCTAGAATGCAATCTGTGACAGCCCTAACAATTAAGACATTACGTTTTTGTTTTTGCAGCTGGGCATGGGAAGTGCAGTGGAGACCCTCTGCGGGCAGGCCTACGGTGCCCACAAGTACGACATGCTCGGAATCTACCTACAGCGCTCCGTCATTCTCTTGGGCTTAACCGGCATACCACTTGCTGTGATGTACGCTTTCTCGGAGCCACTCCTCTTGTTGATGGGACAGTCACCCGAGATAGCCCGTGCCGCATCGATCTTCGTGTACGGCCTGATTCCTCAGATCTTCGCGTACGCCGTCAACTTCCCCATTCAGAAATTTCTGCAGGCCCAGAGCATCGTCCTGCCGAGTGCTTACATCTCGACGGCAACACTCATTCTACATGTGATGCTGAGCTGGGTGCTAATGTACAAGGTCGGCCTTGGGCTGCTCGGTGCCTCGCTGGTGCTGAGTGTGAGCTGGTGGATTATCGTCGGAGCGCAATTTGTGTACATTGTCGTGAGCCCGACATGCCGACACACATGGACGGGATTCAGTTGGCAGGCCTTCTCCGGTTTGCCGAGCTTCTTCAAACTCTCCGCCGCATCTGCTGTGATGTTGTGCCTTGAAACATGGTACTTTCAGGTGCTTGTGATCATTGCTGGATTGCTCCCCAACCCTGAGATTGCCCTGGATTCCCTCTCTGTATGGTGAGTATCATTGGACTTTGAGTCTTGCTATTATTCCTAGTAATAAGTCTGCAAAGTTGGTGCTAATTAACTTGTGATGCATGTGTGGGCGCTAATTAACTTTGTGATGCATGTGTGCAGTATGACGATTTATGGTTGGGTGTTCATGATCTCCGTTGGGTTCAATGCTGCTGCAAGGTTCGCAAGTCTATACTCAAAGGCATTGATAAACATTAGCATTGGTTACTGACAACTACTCCCTCCGTCCCATAATATAAGAACATTTTTGACACTAGCGTAGTGTTAAAAACGTTCTTATATTTTGGGACAGAGGGAGTAGTTAAGTACTCTAACTAACTAATTGATACGTTTTCACTTCAGTGTAAGAGTGAGCAATGAGCTTGGCGCCGGCAACCCCAAGTCTGCATTTTTCTCTGTGTGGGTCGTGACCGGGCTCTCTGCAACAATCTCAACCATCCTTGCTGTTGTGATCCTCTGCCTCCGCAACCACATCAGCTACTTGTTCACAGATGGTGAAGCAGTTTCGGACGCGGTAGCAGATCTCTGCCCATTGCTCGCCATCACACTCGTTCTCGGTGGCATCCAACCTGTACTGACAGGTACTTTTAGAAACTTTCTTCTTGACGGAATGTGCTATCTTCATTCTTGTAAGGTCCATTAGTACAACTTTCCAGAGAATGTTCATGGCAGGTGCATTATTCAAGCAGCAGGAGCTTATATCCTTGGCCCATCTATGTTTTGTTTAACGTTACAATTCCTATGATTTAGTTTCTTTATTCAATCTATATTTTTTAATCATAGTTACTGAATTCTAACGTACCAGTGGTAAGAGATGACCCACACCTCTATCTTAAATGACTGTAGACTCTTTCGTATATGCATCAGTATGATTCTGCGTCAATTTTTATTGGATATTTGTGGGGCAACTGCGTAATATGTATTAAAAATAGCTCTAACTTGTTTAAAGCGTGAAGTTCTCTCCCAAGTTCCAGGCTTGTCATTTATAGTTTAATGTTGGCAAGTGAATTGAAACCTGCGGCCATGCGCAAACTATTATGCCAACCCTGTTATTTTAGGGCTATAGTAGGTTTCCGCACCGTGATTTGATTACTTTTTCTAGTATCAAAGTACAAGAAAAGAATAGGGTAATACAAGGTGTAGGCCCTTAGGGAAAAAAAGTGAAGGTACAAATGAGGGAAACAAGTCTACTGTTTTTTGTGATGCATATTTTCTCTCTTGAGATACCACATATTCATGGTGATTGAAGTTTACTGACATGCATGGAAACATCAGGTGTTGCTGTTGGATGTGGATGGCAACAATTTGTTGCTTACGTGAACGTCGGCTCTTACTACATTGTAGGCGTTCCACTTGGTGTTGTTCTCGGTTTTTTCTTCAATCTTGGTGCAAAGGTGATGGATCTGTCTAAAATTTTCATCTACATTCCATGATGACAAAGTCTTCAGTTCTGTGTTCTAACTTGTGTTGATGGAATCGCATGCCTGCTTGCAGGGTATTTGGGGTGGCTTGATTGGGGGAACAGCCTTGCAGACGGCCATTCTGCTGTGGGTCACCATCAGAACTGACTGGTCCAAAGAGGTATACCTTATTACTTTTTTTTGCGGGATAAGGTATACCTATATACCTTATTACTACAAGCGCAGAAAGTTGAATTTACATTTTCATTCTTTTAAATGAAATTTTAAATGATGAATACTAAATTAACTCCCTGATGTCCGAGGATACAGTCTATCTTTCGCCGTCGCCATAGATGTTGTCATAAATGTAACATAAAGACATGTTGCTTGCTCATCGTCGTTCCTTCCATCACATAATTTATAACCTTCTTGAGGGTGTATGCTTGATGCAAACTTATCAAATATATGTGTTGAAAAAAAATTATACACTAATTAACCCGTAGTGGTTTATTGTGTACATTCTTCAGGTAGAGGAGGCACAGAAAAGGTTGAACAAGTGGGACGAGAAGAAACAGCCTCTCCTTGCAGGGTTCAACGATAATGACAAATAAGTGGACCAGTCTAGATGTGTGTTTCACTTGAACGATGCAGAAGTGTGCTGGCTATGAGACTCACAGTCTTCGTGGGTGTGAGTGGCTGAATTCAGGTCCCTTGATTCTCGTGTAGATTATCAGAGAGTTTCTGTCTCAATTTTTGGTGGACAAGCCAGTGATGGGCTTGTTAGTATATATACGGTAGGCTTGGTTAGCATGTTACATCTTTCTTTTGTCCAATTGTCTTTAAGTTATGTGTTTCTCCTTCTTTCTTGGGAGACCATTATTTGGCGTCTTTGTGATTAGCTTTGGCATGATGCAGAAGCGGGTAATTAAAAGGGTGTGAAGTTTTGGACAGGAGCCCGGAATTTGGAATTTGGAAATCATGTGAAAATGCTATTTTATAGTACTAGACAATTTCTCCGCATTGCTAAGGGTTATAAATATTCTAGTATGTTAGCCCGTGATTTACCCTCCCATGTTACTGTGATTGTGTAAATGAAGTAGGCTTTTGTTTGATAAACACTCATTTGGTAACTTTGTTGACTTATCAGATAAAACACAATTTTATTTTATAAGTCAATAATAGGCATGACAATTGAGGTGGTTTCAGAAAAAATATCGACAGAAAAAGCAGAGACGAAAGGGCAAAAATCAAAACAAAAAGAGGGAGTGAGGAATTTACTAGGTTAGACCAAGGAGAACCGAAGGACACAACTTTACTTTAAAAGAAATAGGAGAGATTTTCAAGTAGAAGTGATATCCTCTCCACATGCACGAGCTTTCTTCATCAACCTTGTTGCACCGTTCATCATGTGAGTAGTCGTCGTTAGACTATGGTCCATAACAGTAGTTATGTGACTGTGTCCATGATACTCCCTCCATTCTATAATATAGTGCGTCCAAGCTTTTCGAGGTTTAACATCGGCCATAAATTTAATCAACGTGACCGACTGCGGTGGGAACAAAAATTATACCATTAAAAAAATTCAATGGTATAATTTTTATTTCCGCCGCAGTCGCCCATGTTGGTTTAATTTATGATCAAAGTTACAACTCGAAAATATGAGCGCACTATATTATGGAATCAACAGAGTAGTAGTTATGTGGCATGTACTCTCTCACGTTCTTCAATGCAAAGATCACGTGAGCCGCGTAACATGATTGTGATCAATTTCATGCATTCTTGGTGTATTTATTACCATGTGATGAGTTGTCTCCACTAGTAGAAAAAGGGTCTAATGTGAAACTCATTAGTCCCGGTTTGCAATTGAACCGGCACTAATGTGACCATTAGTGCCGGTTCCAACGGCCAGGTGGGCGGCGCTCATTAGTACCGGTTCGTGGCGAACCTTTAGTACCGGTTCGTGCCACGAACCGGTATTAAAGAGGTGGTGGCCTTTAGTACGGGTTGGTGGCTCCAACCGGTACTAAAGGGGGGGGGGGGTCTTTAGTACTGGTTGGAGCCACCAACCGGTACTAAAGGTGGTGGCCTTTAGTACGGGTTGGTGGCTCCAACCGGTACTAAAGACCCCCCCCCCTTTAGTACAGGTTGGGGCCACCAACCGGTATTAAAGGTGGTGCGCTGCCACCCGCAGTGCACAATGTTTAGTCCCACCTCGCTAGTTGAGAGGAGCTCGCACCGGTTTATAAGCCCCGCCGCGGCTACCGTGTCGAGCTCCTCTCTAAGCAGGCCTTTGTGGGCCTATTGCAAGTCTTCTGTCCTGTGGGGCCTACTGGGCCGTACGGACCTGCATCCTGGCCCAACTAGAGATTGGGTTTCTAGTCATATGAAGGCGGTGCCAGCCCAGTAGGCAGGCTGTTTTTGCTTTATTTCAAAAATAAAAATAAAAAAAATCCTTACCAAACGGGACTAAAGGTCCCCAGACCACGGCGCGCCTCGTGCCACGTGGTGGGCCTTTGGTCCCGGTTCGTGTTGAACCGATACTAAGGGGGGGGGGACCTTTAGTCCCCACTCTTTAGTACCGATTCCAGAACCGGTACTAAAGGTCCTTACGAACCGGTATTAAAAGTCATTTTTCTACTAGTGCTCTTTTATGATCTGATTATTTATGAATTTTTATTTTCCTTTACTTTTGGTTTTAGCTGCATTGTTTAAAGATGTACATGCTCTTCTATTAGTTTACTAGATGATACCCCGCGCGTTGCTACGGGAATTGGTTGCAAAATATTTAAGTGAGATTTTTCTTCTTTTGTAGGAATATGAACATTGGTAATGAAATGACAAACTGGAATTGAAAATAATATAATTTATTGTACTTAAGTATGTTGTATAGTTTCAAAATATCCATTACATATAAGTAGCATAATAGAATGCATGGTGGGTCTATACCCATGCATGAATATGCCAGACTATTTCAGAAAAAAACAAAGTGTATAGTTGGATTATCATAGTAAACAGTAAGGATGATTTGAGGGAGCATCTCCCATCTGTGCAGTTTTGTATAGTATGGTTGCACTTAGTTTTTCTCACGTTGTTATTCCCTGAACGTAGCAGTGTCGGTGGAATTAAAAGCTGGCAATGGACTCCGAATAGAAATATATAATCCATGGAATTACTCTGGTGGATAAGTTAAGTGTCATCCTCAAAGTGACTGAAGTTTTGCAATGATAAACATTAGGTGGATTGAGGAGTCGAGAAAATAAATCTTAACCGGTCAGTCATATGTGCGATCCTAATCAAAGGGGTGTGATATCATATTGATATGGGAATATTATAAGAGAATGGAATATTATAAGAGAATGCCCAGACAACAGTGTATACCTTGATGTTTCATGTTCTCTTTATATGACTGGGCCACTCGTGTAATGTCGCAGTTCTCTTTAAACTATGATGTTTGTCTATCTCACTTGGATGCATGGATAACTTATCATAGTTTAAAAAGTATTGAAGACTGAATCATTTCTATACGATTTTTAGCACGTACTTACAAATTCAATGAAAAAATGACAGGAACGAAAATTTGTCAGAAACACACACAACATATGCTTACTTTTATGCCATCCATATTTAAGCCGCCAACTTCTTACGTTTTCTCTCAGGCTTGTGACTATATTCTATGATAATATAACCAAAGGGATGTTAAATGCACTATATATTTGGAAATTAAAATGTTCATCATTCATACCAATTCAAAAGTAGAGAAGGTTGTCGGCCATCAATGTCGTGTGAGATCATAATGATTTGGGTAAAATATAAAAGAATGCCTAGAATGTTCTGTATACCTGTGGGCATAAAGGAGCAAACCATGTTATTGCTAGAACATCTAGATTACAGAATAGAGATAATCACAAAGTGACTATATTAACCGTAAAATTCTTGAAAGGATCATCTCATCATACAAAGTATAGTGTTAATCTCTGCGGAAGAATGGGGTATGGAGCAAGAAGAAACCTCAGTGCTTACCTCTCTGGGGTAGTAGAAGTAAGGTTTGTCCGATAGCTGATGGTGTGAGGGCTGCGGCTAATCAAGAGATTCAGCTGCATAGAGCCATAAAAAACATAAAATAAAGATGATGGATCTACATGCTATGTCACAGAGGAATATAGGGATTATACGAATCGGAAACAAATTGTGTCATTAGTGAACCAATCTTATTATGCACGATCAGATCTTTTTTTTAGAGGAAAGGCATCGGCCGAGCCCGAGAGGAGGCTCGAACCTAGCCCGGCTTTGAATTAACAAAGCCATCAACCGGCCAGGATTACATCGATTAACCACATACAAGCAACATGAAAAAGAAAGAAAAGGAAGACACTGAGGCACAACAACCTCAGGCGGCCGATACAAGGTGCAAAACAGGACAGTGCACAAACCAAAGACTACACAAGCAGCTACCAAGATGAAGCTGAAGAACTAAGCTTGGTCAGTCAAGGTCTTCGTCCACCGAAGCAACCACCACCGGACAAACATCGAACTTGTGGAAAGCAACAATGTGAAAGGAGAAGGCTCAAGTCCACTCCAGCATGATGAACAACCTGGGCATAATGAAATCTGTCTTCGTCGCCGTAGGAGGCCACAACCTTCTCGTCGTCGGCAGGCGAAGTGGTTCCCCAAGAACCCGGATTCACAAATGTCAGTTGCCATTGTGCTCCACAAGAAACTTCAGTTGCCATGGCACAACCACGAAGGAGACGCACACTGCAGGATAGGAACATGAACCAAATCGACACGGCGAGAGGTTGATGAAGAGCAATGCCGCCACTGCAGCCACCAATACATCCAAACTTGACATCCACCCCGCAGTCCAAGGACGACGCCTTCAGGAAGGGGAATGGTGCCGTAGCGCCGCCATCGTCCCGAAACAGGACCAAGGTTTTCACCTAGATGCAGGGGCAGATTGGTGGGGGGTGGGATACCTCAACGAAGCCTCCAAGAAGTAGTTCGACGCCGCGGCATCGTCGTCGTTGTGGCCGCCGCCGGCGGCCAAGGGTTTCCCCCGGTCCCAGGAGCCCCACCGCCAAAACACCGCCAACCGCCGGATCCGGCGAGCAGAGTCGCACCGGAGCTGAGATCGAACGGGAGAAGGCGAGGAGGGTGGAGTTGGAGCTGGTCGAATCAGATCTGGAGGCGGACCGACGGAGGAAATCCGGCCACCGCGAGATCCATCCACCGGGGCCTCGCCGCCCAAGCAAGCCGAGGTGCCCAGCCGAGCACCCGTAGCCGCCGTCCGCCGCAGGAAGCAGCGTTGCCCACCTTGACCGGGGCCGCCACCCCGGCACACCATGCCCTGCGCGTGAGGCAGGAGCGGCAAGCCTCGCCGCCACCTTCCTCGGCGCCGCGCGGGCTTGCCGGCGGCAGTCTCCGGTGGCGGCAAGGTCTGGAGGAAGGAGGGGAGAGGCCGGCGGCGTGCTAGGGTTGGGGGCCGCCCGAGTTGCCCCAAGGGAGCGACGCGGGGGCGGGTGAGGGGGAGGGGGTCTTGATTACGCATGAAGGATACTTCATTGTGCAACGCTTCATTATCTCAAAATTGCAAAGAAAAAAATTCCACAACTTAGGTACAGTGTGTAGCAGAAACGTCTATAGGAGGAGCGCTACTTCCGATATCGTTTCTGGTGGTTGTGCTGCCTGCTTGGCTGGGATTGGTTCTGTGGCCGCCTTGGCTGGGACAGATGACCGGGGGAGGTAGGCGACGTCGATATGGACGCACGGAGAGGCTTCAGCTGGCTAGGGCGGGGCAGAGGACTGGTGGAGGAACGACGCTGGATCGACCTTGGCCGGAATAGAAACAGAGAAGGAAGGGGAGGATCAGGCACTGCACCGATAAGGGGAGGCACGCTCGAGAAAATCCCGGAGTGCCATGGAGGAGAGCCGGACCGACGTTGTGCAGGAGAAGCCACATGTGTATTATCCACCTTGGCTATATACCTGCACATATGCATCAGAGATAACATGCGCGAATTGAATCCCTCCCGTCACCGGACGCCCGACCGGGCAGCGCGATCGTTGATGACACTCACTCGCGGCTGGAGGCGTTTGCTTGCCCTCGCATGTGCGCTGCTCCTGGGATGTGAGTCGTCACGTGTTGCGTGCTTCGTCGCTGTCGCCCGGCCGTGTGGATGATCCACGCTCAGATTGACGTAGGCTACTGTCGACGTTGGAGCCGGCAGGATCCGTGTAGTCATGCATTGTCTCTAGGTTGGAGTCTTCGATTTGCTTGGAGTAGCCATGAACACGCTCGAGATCGGCGGCGCTGCCGCTTGCACCGACTTGTGTTGGATTTCTTCAATGGAATTTTGAGGAGTGTCTGGCCTTTGAGATGGCTCCCCAGCCGCCGCACGAATATATAAGGGAAAAGAGAAGGGCTCGACGGGTTGAGGGCTCAATCGTTTTTTCTACTTTATTAAAGAGAGAGAGGTGGGTTGCATAGTTTATGTAAGTGCATCTAGTGCCCTTTAGTTATTTTGGTGTATTGAAGACTTATAGGTTAAGAGACTGATGCGTTTGTGAGTGTACACATGTCTATAAGTCTATGAGGAGTTTGATATTTATAGAGAATGTCGACCCCTAAAAATGAAGTTCTTCGACTGAAGACTTTGAATTTCTGAAGACTTACTGAAGACTTTGAAAGTGAACTTGAAGACTTGATATTTATTTGAGGAACATGAAGCGCGAAGACTTTTGTTTTCCTAGTTTCATTTTCTCTTTCTTGATTCATAGGAAACATCGTATTGTTAAAGGGGGTCAAGGAAATACTAAGGAAAAATTTCCATATGATGCTCAACTCAAATCCTACACCTACCAATCCGTTCGAGTGAAGCCATTGAAAATCTCGCATAGTTCAGCCATATTCTTCAGTCACAGAGACGAAGTTCTTCTGGTCTCTAAGGAATTTGTTCTGACTGAAGAGTTAGGAATTCGCCAGTGCGGATTGCCTACCAAGTGAGGAACATGATAGCCCTGAGGAATTCGAACCACAAATATTCTGATCGTTGCTGTGCTACACGCCAGCTGTCCCAAAATATCTACCCACCTAACGGTCATATCAGACAAGGGCATTTATGTCTTATCATGTTGGGCTGCTCCCTAGGCTATAAATAGCTGCCCCCTACAACCACTAGTTGGTTGGCTGCTCCGAGAGAAACTGACACTTGTCATTTGAGAGCAACCCATCCTCCGAGGACTTTGAGTGAAAATCATTAAGTAAGGAAATCCCAAACCCAAACCTACAAAACCCCAACTGATTGAGCATCACTGAAAAGATTGATCCTTCGTGGATCCGACGCTTGTTTCCTTTGAAGACTATGCTTCTTTCAGACGGTTAGGCGTCAAGGTCTAGAGTATCCAAGAGGAATTGTGGATCGCCGAGTGACCGAGTTTGTGAAGGTTCGGAAGTCACCTGAAGACTTACCACGAGTGATTGGGCGAGGTCTGTGTGAACTTAGCTCAAGGAGAATACGGTGAGGACTGTGTGTCCGGGACTGGGTGTCCTCGAGTTTAAATACTCAGCCGCTCCAACCAAATATACAACTGAGACAGCAGTTGGAACTGGTATACCAAATCATTGTCTTCACCGAGCTAATTGGTTCTATTTCCTCAACTCTTTAAATTCCTCATGTATGTTGTTGTGTGCCTGTTCATATCTGTTTGAAGACTTTGACTGAAGACTTTCTCAATTTCCTCAGCTCTATTTCTTCAGTCCGTTCGTCTTCTTTCTTGTGTTATCCTATGTTTACGCTTTCTGTACTCTATGCTTTTCTTAATTTCATCATGATGACCATGCTTGTGTTCTGTTATGTTCCTTTCTGAGTACTTATTTCGCTGCAAGTAGTTCTTCATTTAGGAATTTCCTCACCAACAAATTCCTCAGTGAAGAATTCATAAAAATCGCCTATTCACCCCCCTCTAGTCGATATAACGCACTTTCAATTGGTATCAGAACAAGGTACTCCCTTGTTCTGTGTAATTTTGGTTTAACCACCTGGAGTTCTAGTTATGTCGACCGCAGGTATGATCTAGGTCTCTGCTGGGTGTCCTACCTTCGATGGCACGGACTACCCCTACTGGAAGAATAAGATGCGAATGCATCTTGAAGCAATTGACAATGATCTCTGGTATGTTGTGGAAAATGGTGTTCCCTCAGTCACACCTTCCCTGAATGCTGCTGATGTGAAGAGATTCAAGCAACTCGATTCTCAAGCGAAGAATATCATATGTGGCCATATGAGTAAAGGGCAGTATGGTAGAGTGAGTGCTTTGGAAATTGCTAAGCTTATCTGGGATATGCTCTCCAAAGTAAACGAAGGAGTCTCAACTCAACATGACTCTCGTGTTGACGTTCTTCGCAATCTCTTCAACCGCTTCAAAAGACTCGACAATGAAAATGTTCAGCAAACCTTCGATCGCCTCACTGATATCTCAAATGAGCTCCAAGCGCTTGGCGCCACTGACATCACCGACCATGAGGTGGTGAAGAAATATCTGAGATCGCTCGATTCTTCATTTGACACTCTGGCACTGATGATTCAAGAGCGTGGTGATTACAAGTCACTTGATCCCGCTGATATCCTCGAGAGGCTAAACACTCATGAGTTCCAACTTGCTGAGAAGAGAGACCTCTATGGTCCAAGCTATGGAAAACCACGTGCTCTGAAGGCCAACGCAGTCTCTGAGTCTGAGAAAGAAGACTCTACCAGCAGCCTTGGTGATCCTGAAGAACTAAGCCAGGAACTAGCACTGCTCGTGAAGAAATTTCAGAAGTTCTCAAGACGTGGTTGTTTTGGAAAATCATCAAGGAGCAACGATTCCTCATCCGGTGACTACAAGAAAAGGCTGTGCCACTAATGCAAGAAGCCTGGTCACTACATTCAAGATTGTCCTCAGTGGGACAAGGAACTGAAGAAGAAGAAATACAAGGATTACAGTTCTGTTGACGCCAAGAAGAAGAAGAAATCTTCAAAGTCTTCATCATCAAAATCCTCAAAGTCTTCATCTCACAAGAAGAGCAACTCCAAGAAAGCTCGGGCATTCATTGGCAAGGAAATGGATTCTGAGGCTGAATCTGAGGATTATGAGGAAGAGGAGGAATCCGAGGAGTTTGAGTCTGGTGTGGCAAGTCTAGCTCTTTCTACCGCATTTGTCAGCAAGTCTATCTTCAACGCTGAAGAAAATGGCAACACCAACAATGCTGACGAAGGCAATGATGACTATGCTCCCACCTATTGCTTCATGGCAAAGGGTGCCAAGGTAACTAAATACCCCTCCTCTGAATCAAGTGAGGATGAATCTGATGAAAATCTTAAGCCTAGCTATTCTAAACTTGCTAAGATTGCTGTGAAACAACAAAAGGCTATTGAAAAGCTTCAAAACATGCTTGACAAAAGTGATGATATGTTGGGTGATGAAATGGACCGCACTAAAGACTTAACTGAAAATTTTTAGAGACTTCAGTCTAAGTTTGACAACCTTCAAAGTCATCATAAAACTCTCTTATCTGATCACGAGAAGCTTTCTTATGAATTTTTTCAAAGAAAGCAAAATCTTGAGAAGCTAAGAGTGAGTTATGAAGATCTTCAGAAGGAGCGCGATTCATTACTTGCTCAACAAATCAGCGCTACTCAGGAATAATTTGTTCCTCCATGTCTAAAGTGCATTGAACGTGAATCTGCTAACTCTTCACCTGAATGTTCAAATGCTTCAAATGTTACAAATTCTTCACATGTCTCTGCTATCACTAATTCCTCATCTGAGAACATTGCTAGTACTACTAATGATGCAGGGCTGAAGGAATTGTACACGACAGGCATGTACAAAAGCCTCAAAGGGCATCAGATTCTTTGTGATGTGCTCAAAAAGCAAATCCTCAATAGAAACCCTAGGAAAGAGGGTATTGCCTTTGAGAGGAAACTCAATGCTGATGGAACATATTGGAAGCCTGAGCAGTACCCCAAAACCTCATGGGTTGCTGCAAAGGAACCTCTAGTTGATCCATCCAACTTATCTAGCTTTACATGTGAATCTCCTCATTCTTCTGATGAGTCATTTGACTGTAACTATAAACTGTTCAAAAATCAGAATGGTGAAGTATTTGCTAGATATATTGGCACTAACTGCAGGAACGGTTCCCCTATGAAGAAAATCTGGGTTCCCAAAAGTTATCTTGAAAGTCTTCAGGTGAATGCCCTCATGACACCACCTATGAAGAACAGGAACCCCAGATCCAATTCTTCATATGGACCTAATTCTTCACATGGATCAAATTCCTCAAGTGGATCAAAGACCTCATATGATCATCGTCATGCTAACCCTTCTGTTTCACAGGGTAGAGCTAAGGGCTATGAATATGCGCATTATTCTTCAAATCATTATGTTCATAAGTCCCCGAAGAATTTCTCTGCTTATTCATATGCTTACCTTAACCCCTATTATGTGAAACAAAGCGGACTAGCTTCTATGCCACCTTTCTCATATGGTGCTCGCAGGGTGATGAACTCTTTGCCACCCCTTCAGATGTGGGTGGTGAAGAAAAAGAAATAATCTCTTATGTAGGGTCAGGTCTCCAGACGTGCTCAAAACGTGTGAAGAATTTGCTGGAGTCCTGAACAATGCCTGAAAGGACGCAGGCTAATCATGAAGAAATGAATTTTCATTTCTCACGTCCTCATACTGTTTTATCTGTGCTATTGCTTGATGAAATCGAACTGATGATATTGATGTCATATTTTTCACTGATGAAGTATATGAGTTCGTAAGCTGCACTAATTCATCTGCAGGATGATCAGCCCAAAGCAAACGAGTGGGTCCTCGATAGTGGATGTACAAATCACATGAAGGGTGCCAAGAATCTATTGATGGATGCTCCTTTATCACCATCACATCTGAAGCATATCATCTTCGCTGACAAAGGCAAAAGTCAGGTATTGGGTCTAGGTAAGGTTGTGATGCAAAGGATCGACACATTGACAAAGTCATGCTTGTCGAGTCCTTAGGATACAACCTCATGTCTGTCTCAATGCTTTGTGATCTCGATATGGTTGTTGTCTTTGGAAGATATTGTTGTGTTGTGATCATGGAAGCTGACCATTCCAAAGTCTTCGAAGGCTTTAGAAGAGGAGATCTGTATATCGTTGATTTCTCTACAGGACCACAACCAGCTGCGTGCTTACTTGCAAAAGCTTTAGAAGGCTGGCTATGGCATCGACGACTTGGTCATGCTGGCATGAGGAATCTGAACACGCTTGCGAAGAAGAAGCATGTCATTGGCATTGAGAATGTCAAATTCCTCAAGGATCACTTATGCGGAGCTTGTGAAGTTGGAAAGATGACAAAGGCCAAGCATCCAGCTAAGACTATCATGACCACCACTCGACCATTTGAATTGCTTCACATGGATCTTTTCGGTCCTAATCATTATTCTAATGTTTCAAATGATGCATCTCTATATGGCTTTGTTATTGTTGATGACTATTCTCGTTACACATGGGTACACATTGTCACTTACAAACATGAAGTGCAGGAAATCTTCAAACGATTTTCCTTAAGGGCTTCAACCAACTTTGGTGTGAAGATCAAGCACATCAGAACTGACAATGGGACCAAGTTCAAGAATTCCGGTCTTGACGGCTATCTTGATGAACTTGGTATTACTCATGAGTTATCTGCTCCTTATACTTCTCAGCAGAATGGCGTCGTGGAGCGCAAGAACAGAACCCTCACTGAAATGGCTCGCACTATGTGATGAATACAAGACGCCTCGTCGCTTCTGGATCGAGGGAATTGATACTGTGTGCCACGTCATCAACAGGGTATATCTTCACAAATTCTTCATGAAAACTGCTTATGAACTCCTCACTGACAAAAAGCCAAATGTGAGTTATTTCAAAGTCTTCGGTACAAAATGTTGGATTAGGGATCCTCATCACTCATCTAAATTCTCACCGAAAGCACATGAAGGTTTTATGCTTGGTTATGGAAAGGACTGGCACACCTACAGAGTCTTCAACATCGTTCTTCAAAAAGTTGTTGAAACTGTAGATGTGCGGTTCGATGAAACTAATGGCTCGCAAAGAGAGCACCCACCTTCTGTGATAGATGAACCAACACCTGAAGATTCTATCAAGTTCAAGGCTACTGAGGATGTCATTCCTACCAAAGAAACTGCTGAAGAATTCATTCCTGATTGTGATGATTACCGAGCTGGCGCACCTGAAGAAAATGGTGCTGAAGAAAATGCTCCTGAAGGGAATGCTGATCAATTTCCTCGAAGACAACCCACTCATCCTTGCATCGCTAATGAAGTGCAAATTGAGAAGATCATTAATGACATTGAAGCACCAGGTCCTCTCACTAGCTCAAAATCTTCACATCTATCTAACTTTTGTGGGCAGTATGCTTTTGTCTCTATCGTAGAGCCCACTAAGGTAGATGAAGCATTTCTGGAGCCTGAGTGGATTCAGGCTATGCATGAAGAATTACATCAGTTCGAGCTCAACAATGTCTGGGAACTGGTCAAACGTCCAGATCCTCGCAAGCACAACGTCATTGGCACAAAGTGGATCTACCGCAACAAGCAAGATGAAAATGGCCTTGTGGTGAGGAATAAGGCACGGCTTGTAGCTCAAGGCTACACACAGGTTGAAGGAATTGATTTCGATGAAACTTTTGCACCTGTTGCTAGACTTGAGGCTATTCACATATTACTTGCTTACGCTAACCATCATGATATTATCTTACAATAAATGGATGTCAAAAGTGCATTCCTCAGTGGTAAGATTGAGGAAGAAGTATATGTTGCTCAGCCCCCAGGTTTTGAAGATCCAAAGAATCCCGACAAAGTCTTCAGACTCAACAATGCCCTGTATGGCCTCAAGCAAGCCCCTCGGGCGTGGTATGACACTTTGAAGGAATTCTTCATGAAGAATGGCTTCAAACCCGGTTCACTTGACCCAACTCTTTTCACTAAATCTTATGATGGTGAACTGTTTGTATGCCAAATATATGTTGATGATATTATCTTCGGCTGTACTAACCAACGTTATAGTGATGAATTTGCCTATATGATGAGTGAAGAATATCAAATGTCTATGATGGGAGAGTTGAAATTCTTTTTAGGTCTTCAAATTCGTCAACGGCGCAATGGTATATTCATATCGCAGGAGAAATACCTCAAAGAAGTATTGAGGAAATTCGGCATGCAAGATTGCAAAGGGGTCAAAATTCCAATGCCCACAAATGGCCATCTATGCACTGATGAAAATGGTCAAGACTTCGATCAAAATGTATACCACTTCATGATTGGCTCTTTATTGTACCTATGTGCATCTAGGCCAGACATTATGCTTAGTGTTTGCATGTGTGCCCGATTTCAAGCTACACCGAAGGAATCACACCATAAGGCTGTGAAGCATATTCTTCGATATCTAGTTCACACACCAACACTTGGATTATCGTATCCCAAGGGCTCTTCATTTGATATCGTTGGATATTCAGACTCTGACTATGCTGGCGATCGCGTGGACCGCAAGTCAACGCCAGGCACATGCCATTTCCTCGTACAATCTTTGGTCTGTTAGTCCTCGAAGAAACAGAACTGTGTATCTCTCTCCACTGCAGAAGCTGAGTACATTGCTGCCGGATCATGCTGTGCACAATTATTATGGATGAAGCAAACTCTCAAAGATTATGGCATCGACGTGAAGAACGTGGCTCTCTACTGCGACAATGAGAGCGCAATCAAGATTTCTCGCAACCTAGTTCAGCACTCGAAGACAAAGCAGATCCAGATTCGTCATCATTTTCTTCGCGATCATGTGTTGAAGGGCGATATCTCCATCTGCCATGCAAGAACTGAAGATCAGCTGGCCGATATTTTCATTAAGCCCTTGGATGAGGAGAGATTTAGCAAGTTGCGGTGTGAGCTAAATATCCTAGAATCTTCGAATGTTCTCTGAAATAGGACACTCATCCTAACACTTATGCTGACTTGATGACTTAGATGCGCAACACACGAAGTAACGTTTTTCTTCAATCAATGAAGACTAACCCTCTAAGTGTGAAGAAATTAATGAAGAAATTGACTCTCAGAGCCCTACGACAATTGTACGCGGCGTCTGAAGCCAACTTTCTTATACGGTGGGTTACGCCACCACAAAAGTTGAAAATCTTCAAATTTGAGTTTTTCCTCAGTTCTTGAAATTCCTCAGATTTTCAAGTTCTTCAACTTGCAATATCTTCACTATTTCCGTCGTTTGTATTCAGTTGAATATATATGTCCTCTACAACATTCAATTATTGCTATTTCTTCCAATTGACTTTTTTCGCTAAGTGAATGTGATCGGACCCTTCCCCTCTATGCTAAACTCAACCCAGTCTATTCACAAATTCTTCATGTGTGTTCTGATTTGAAACTCGCTCAAAATCTTCACTATGTCCTTGATGGTTGAAGAAATTGCGAACGGTAACTTAAAACTTATCTTATCTAAATTTCCGGCTTTGCCGCTCAAACCGTTCCGCTTCTCACGACAAATACTTATCTATTCACCCACGATCCTACACGATCGCCACCTCACAGTACGTGGGTGACACATGTCATGTGAATGGGAAAAGCCAGGGGCACGTTCGTCCGAAATCCTCTGGCGCACAGTTTTTCACTGTCGCTATAAATACCCCTGTCTTCTCTTCACTTCACTTTTACTCCGCTCGACCTGTCTCTTCCACTCGAGCTTCCCAAACCCTAGCGCCGCCACTACTTCATTGTCGCTGGTGAGGAAGAGCTTCACTGCCTCGACCTCGTCGCCATCGTACTCGCGCCGGTTGCGGATTTCTTCACTCCGCCGCCGCCGTAGCTGTCTTCCTCTACCGAGTTAGGGCGCGGAAGATCTGAACGGACGAACTTCACCTCAGTACTTCTCAGTTCGTCGTGTTCTTCACTTCGGGTAATTAAAAGTTACTTTTATTACCCGCTTTGATTCATGTGTTTTTCCTAAAAATCTTCAAAGGTGTTTATTCTTCAAATCTTCACACACTAAACACCTCACATGTTATCTGTTCTTGATTCATTTCTCTAAGCAATGATTTCTTCAAGATTCCTCAATTATGTGGATTTTCAAATCTGTACAACTCTGGAACCTAATATAAAGTATGCTTAGTGAAATTCTTCAAGACTCATCGGTCAAATTCCTCAAACCTATTCTCTTTTGAAAAATCTTCTGAGAACGCATATGACCTCTCCAAATTCCTCACAACTATACTCTGTTCACAGGTACAAATGTCCGCTGCTGAATCACTAGGTTCTCATCAACTTAACTCATTTGCAGCGTTCCTTGAAGAAAAGTTGCATATGTCTTCAGAAACCTCAGTTGTTAATCCTCAGCTGAAGAAAATGGCTGACAAGAAGCCATAGAAGGGAGGAAAAAGGCCCAAGGTCAACACAGCGTTTGAAATCCCTGAGGATATATATGCTGGATATTGCACTCCAGATGAGGCCAAGTTTGGCAAGGAGGACAAGAATCAGCGCAAAGTGCGCATACAACGAATTGAGAGGAGATGGGCACGAGAATGGAGGGAGTACAGATATGTTACTCCCAAGTACATGAAGAAATTCGCGCTCAATCCTCCATGATCAAGACCTCCATTGAGGCCTGGCCAACTGGAAGATCCCACCAGCCTCAAGCTCGGTGAGGACTATGCTACTGAATGGGCTAGGCGCCAGGCAAAACTAGCCAAGCAAGCAAAAGAAGTAGTGATGAAATTCAATGAAGATTCTGCTGCTGCTGCTAACGCTGCTGAGGCATTTGGTAGTAAGCCCACGAAGGCTATGCCAAAGAAGCCTGCCCACAAATGTAGTGCTTCTCCTTCAATGCCCTCACGGCCAAGCTCCTCAGCAATGCCCTCACGGCCAGCATCTTCAAAGCCCTCACGGCCAATTCCTCAGTCTGCTCCTCCTCCTCCTCCGACAAAGTCTTCAACTGCTTCGACAAAATGTTCGGCACCTATGCATCTTGCCACGTGCCAAAGGACTCAAGGCTTCTCTATTGCCTCAGGAGCATCTGCAAGCTCCTCAGCTGCTCGACCTTCCTCAGCTGGTCCCTCACTTCTGAAGAAAAAGGCCACTTCTGGATGAGGTACTCGACCAAGTCCTCACAAGAAGCAAGTTGCTTTCCAAGTGCCCTCTGATGATGATGAGGCGGATGATGATGAACTTGCTGAAATCATCAGAGACAGGCAAGCCAGGGCCGCTAGAGCCAAAGGCAGCAATGTGCCACCGCTATTGGATCCAAAGTTGGTCCTCGACTTCATTGACTTATGACACAAGGACCCTAACACGCCTCTACCGGAGTTGAACCTCACTCCTGGTCAAAGCCATGTTCTCACTCACTTCATTGAGGAAGAGAAATGGAAATATGAAGAAGGACGAAGGCTGAAGAAAGCGCAATACAAGAAACAAGGCTTCCTCAAGGACAATGTCCTCACTCTTACCCCTGAACAACTCATTGTTGTACAAGCTGAAATCAAGCAACTGAGTGATGATTTCAATCGATATCATGCTGATTGGAAGGGAGCAAAGGTTCGTTTCATCAACTTGACGAAGACTTTCTCTTCAACTGCCTCTGCACCGGTGCATGTTGAAATTCCTAAGGCTGAAGAATCTGCTCAGCCCACTGAAGAACATGCCAGCACCGCTGATGTTAGTATGGCTGCTGAAGAAAATGAGAATACCAGGGAAGATGACTCCATTCCAGCCGCTGATGATATTGCCAGGGCATCCACTAGTGATGCGCCTGAGAAAAATGAACAAGCCAGGGCAACTGAAACAGTTGAGCCTGAAGAAAATGCACCTCCTGCGCCTACACCAACTCCTATCCTTTCATCTGCTCTTGATGTGAAGAAGACCAAGGCTGCAGAACGTGCAGCGATGAAGAAAAGGAAGGCATCAGCTTCATCAAATTCTTCCGCTCCGAAGAAGATGAAGACTCTGATCAGTTCAATTGACAATCCAATTGATGCCGTTCCCGTCTCATCAATGCCATCAAAGGACCCTGTTCCTTATGGTGAAGACTATGAGATTCCCGAGGAATCTGATGAAGAAACTCCATCTGCTGCTTCGACAGAGCAGTTGGACGAAGAAATTGAAGTGGTTGCGATCCCTTTAACCCCTGTCATTTCCTCACCAATGCCTCAGTTCACTGCTGAAGAGGCAGGTGTTGAAGAAATTGACGATGAGGATGTGGACATTGGATGTACCACACCTGTGCTCAATGATGAATTTTGGGACAGTCAACATCCAAACTCACCAATGTTCACTCCTCTCCAAGCTGTTCCTCAGTCCCCAACCACTACTGAAGTTCAAGTGGGATCTGATGAACCACGTTGTCGGTGTCAAAACCGGCGGATCTCGGGTAGGGGCTCCCGAACTGTGCGTCTAGGCGGATGGTAACAGGAGGCAAGGGACACGATGTTTTACCCAAGTTTGGGCCCTCTTGATGGAGGTAAAACCCTACATCCTGCTTGATTGATATTGATATTGTGGATACAAGAGTGGATCTACCACGAGATCAAGGAGGCTAAACCCTAGAAGCTAGCCTATGGTATGATTGTAATGGTTGTTGTTGTTGTGTCCTACGGACTAGAGCCATCCGGTTTATATAGACACCGGAGAGGGCTAGGGTTACATAGAGTCGGTTACAATGGTAGGATATCTACATATCCGTATCGCCAAGCTTGCCTTCCACGCCAAGGAAAGTCCCATCCGGACACGGGACGAAGTCTTCAATCTTGTATCTTCATAGTCTTGGAGTCCGGTCGATGATGATAGTCCGGCCGATGATAGTTCGGCTGATGATGGTAGTCCGGCTATCCGGACACCCCCTAATCCAGGACTCCCTCAGTAGCCCCTGAACCAGGCTTCAATGACGATAAGTCCGACGCGTATATTGCTTGGCATTGCAAGGCGGGTTCCTCCTCCGAATGATAGAAGATTGTGAACACCAAGATAGTGTCCGGCTCTGCAAAATAAATTCCACATTCCACCGTAGAGAGAATAATATATACACAAGGTCAATCTGCTGACGTTTTTTGTGGCATGACGTCACGCCACTACCAAGCCATTACTTGAATCGTTTTTTACTCTACCACCTCAGCGCATTTAGCGAAGCGGTTTCCTTGGCACGTCTTGTCGAAGCAGAGATCATGTTCCCCCTTAATCCGGGATTCTCATCAATACGGACGTGGGTAACCCAACCGCGCCATTGATGGTGACGCTTGGGGGATAGGCGAGTTTTACCAGGCCGGTGGGGGACGCGTAGACTTCGCCCGCCTATATAAGGGACAAGGATTCACCTTTTCACCCACGCCTTCTTCCTCCTTTGCGTATCCATCTCCGTGCACTCGAGCTCCAGCGCCCAAGCCCGCACATCTCGTCTCAACCTTCCCCAGTTATGTCCTGAGCGGGAGGAAAGTGGATGACCTCCTCCGTTACAGAGGAGCACATCGAAAGACTGCGCAGCACCGGCTACCTGTCCGGCGACATCGCGCACCGGCTTCCCGACGAGGGGCAGCTCATCCCCACCCCCAGGCCCCATGAGAGGGTCGTTTTCCTTCCCCACTTCCTCCGCGGACTGGGTTTTCCACTTCACCCCTTTGTCCGGGGGCTCATGTTCTACTACGGCCTGGATTTCCATGATCTGGCGCAGAACTTCATCCTCAACATCTTGGCGTTTATTGTCGTGTGCGAGGCCTTCCTCTGCATCCAGCCCCACTTCGGCTTGTGGCTCAAGACCTTCAATGTCAAGCCGAAGGTAGTGAAGGGCACTCAAGCGAAGTGCGGAGGTGCCATGTTGGGTAAGATGCCCAATGTCCTTTGGTTCAAAGGGGCCTTCGTGGAATCCGTCAAGGGGTGGCAATCGGGGTGGTTCTATATCACCGAGCCGCGCAACCCTAAGTGGGCGGCGGCCTCCGAGTTCAGATCTGATATCCCCATGTAGCTCACCTCCTGGAAAGAGAAGGGCTTGCGGTGGGGTAGTCCGGAGGAGCTGACGGGACTCCAAGCATGTATCCGGAAGCTGGTGAAGAAGCTCAGGCTGGTTAACGTGGTCCAAGTCATGCTCGTCCGCCGGATTCTCCCATGCCAAGAGCGGGCATTCAATCTGTGGGAGTTCAATCCGGAACAGCACCAGGCGCTGAGCGGGCTCTTCGACACGACATACGAAGGCGCCTGGAGGGTGCTGTTTAAGGGCGCCGAAGCCCCCGCATCCGCGACTGAAGATCGCGGATTTCGCTCGCAGCGCCAAGCCGACGAGGTAAGTGATTCTACCCCTTTACGGGACACTTGCTTTTCATAGTTTGACTTTATGCGGGTTTTAATTTCCCCTTTTCCTTTGACAGGACTGGATGAGGAAGGTGGAGCAGATTATCTGCCCGGCTCCCATGCCAGAAAACCCAGTAGACGCCCATCTAGCGAGGCTGCTGGTTCCGGCACCGCATGTGGTGCCGGAGAAGAAGGCTAAGAAGGAGGCCATGGGTGCTCGAAAGAGTTCCCGTTTTCAGGTGTCCGACGACTCCGGGGCGGACTCCTCCCCCGAAAACGAGGAGGAGAAAGAGGACTCTCTCCTAGAGGAGGGAGAGAGGAAGAGGAAGGCTTCCCCAACAGGGGAGGCCGAAGGGTCCAAGAGGGGAAGGACTATTCCCCCGGACAGCTCCGCCAACATCAATGTTGGCGAGGAAGAATGGCCTTCAAGGGCCAGGCCTCCAGCGAGATCGTCAGTATCCGGATTCCTGAATGATTTATAATTTCTTTTTCTGTGTCACATAGTGTCATTCTGATGCCGCATGCTGCCTATAGTCCGGCCAATGATGATCTCCCCGCTTCATCGAGCGGGTCGTTGGCTCCGTCGGATGTAGACTCCATCCCGACCGCCTCCACCCCTCGCGGCACCGAGGGCGCCGAGGTGGGATCCCAAGAAGGGACCCATCAGGGGGAGGCTCCGGAGGCGCCACAAGGCGTCCTCCCGGACTTTGCGCCGGACTCCATATCAGAACCCGCAGTGGTTCCGGAGTCCGGCCGGCGGCCCCTTCGCACGAAAGGCAAGACTGTGACGCCGGTGGCTTCCGTCCAACCGGAGGCGCCGGCCAATTTGTTGGAGGCTCTCCAGAGCGCTTCCATCGAGGAAGAACACCGCACTATTATGAGTGTGGTGATTCAGAAGGTACAGCTCGCCAAGAGCGGGCTGACCGAAGCCTGAAGTAGCCTTCTATCAGGCTTTAAGGTAAGAAGTTAAAAAATATGCAATGTAATACCGCATAGACAGTAGCCCCTGATGCTCGGTTCGGTGTTCGGAAAGAAAAGCCGGACTGAGGATCTGAAAAAAAGGAAGATATACGCAGGGTTGCTAAAAAATTATGTCAATATGGGTTGCAGGCTGCGCTGCTGACCTCTGCCGCACTGACTGCGGAGGTCGGTGCTTTGAAGCAGGAGCTCGAGCGGTCCGAGCAAGAGCTCGGCCGCGCCAAGAAGGAGCTCCAGGAGAAAGAAGGTGAGTAACACCACTTTGAACTTGTACCTTACAGAAAAGGATTTAGGTTGCAACAAAAAATAACAAGGATAACATGGGTTCTACAGGGGCCACGAACGAGGTGGCGACCCTGAAGGAGGCCGTGTCTGCGGCCGAACGCAATGCAGCCGCGGAACGGGCAGAGCGAGAAAAGCAGGAGGCGCGGGTGGCGGTGGTTCGGCAAGAGTTCCAGGCTCTCATGGAAAAGCATGAGAGTTTGGAGCATGACTCAAAGACTCGAGAGTCTGAGCTTGCCTCGGCTCTCGAAAGTGCCAAGACTGCCAAGGCCGATGCCCATAAGTCCCTTCAGGAGATTGAGTTGGCGAGGAAGATAGCGGCGGGTAAGGCATTTTTCATGCAAAGCAAGCATGTGAATGTAAATTACGTGTTACTTACCCGAATTCGGAGCTCTCCAGGGGCGTTTGCAGATCTGCCTCGCAGTGTGTCTGATGCTGCCACATTCTACCGAGCCAAGGAGGGGAGCTCAACGGAGAAGGTCTTCTGGTCTCAGTATGCTGAGGCCGGCCATCCGGTGCCCCCTAGCGATCAGCTGAAGCAGCTGGTCGAGCTCCACAAGGCGGCCGAGCAGGCCATGAAGGGCCTCATAGTCCGGCTATGGCCTAGAGAGGCCATGCCTGGGAGCTACTTCGGCCTCGTGCGACGGTTGGTGGACGCGTGCCCCTAGGTGGAGGTTATCAAGCGCTCCGCCTGTATTGAAGGTGCTCGTCGGGCCCTTGCCCGCGCAAAGGTGCATTGGGGCAAGCTGGATGCGGAGAAGCTAATCACTGACGCGCCACCAGCGGGCAAGGAATATCGTACGCCCGAGATGTACTATAAGACTGTCCTGAAGGGTTCCCGCAAGATTGCGGATGAGTGCCCCAGGGATGTAATTATTGAGTAAATTCGCAATGTGTTATCCTGTGCGCTGAAAACTTTGTTCATATGCGCTAAGCAACACTTGTTAATTTAAAATATTACCTTCTGTGCGGCCGTTTATTAAATCTGAGAGATGGCAAGTCGTCGGCTTCAGCCCCCATGCCACGAGTGCTGGGGTGTTCGGGATAAACTTGAGAACTCTTGTTCCCATTTTTGGGTCCATCTAGGGAGGCGCTCAACACAACGAACAAGGCAACCGGACTTATAGTGCTTGAACACTCTCACTTAGCCATAGAATTCTATAATTTTAAATTTTGGCGAAGCACCTAGTATTCGGAAGACCGAATTAGGGGCGCTATCCACGCCTTCATCGGACATTATCCGGAAATTCGCTTGAAGCGGCGTAGGTCTTTAAGGACCCGAAAAAACCTCTCGAACAGCGACCAGTCTCTCGCCTTATCATGACAGTCAGTTTTAGCTTTCTCCACTGAGGCGTTAACCTGGCTCAACCGGGGCGCAATCACAGTGGTTCTCCCAGTGCTACCTTAGCCGATAGAACGGAACGTAAGGTGCCAAACATGGGAGCCGGGCAAACCCAACTATTGACCCAAGACATGATTCGGAGCCGATTCATATAATGCTATAAGTTCGGGGTGCCGCACTTGTGAAAGTGTTCGGACTTTATCACACCATAATGCAGGGAACATAAGCCCCTGGTGTATTTGGCCGTACAAAAATGTACGGATGCAACATGTCGTAAATGAACATATATATATAAGGTAATGCAATTATGGGCAAAAAGTGCTGCATTTTATTCGAGAAGATCTGCTATTCCTCAGTTCTTTTTGACAAGGACAAAATCTTCGATCATGAGCATATTCCTCACGTGGACATGGAATCTATGCCATGCTTCACGCCGGTTCTCAGTATGCTTCACGATGTAGGCTTGCTGAATTTCTGCACTGACATTGTTGACTGGAATGAAGAGCTAATTCTTCAGTTCTACGCAACTTTGGACATCACAGGCAACACAACTAACGTCAACTCTTGGGTGTTGGACTGGATGACTGAAAACACTCACTACAAGGCACCAGCCACTGAATTGCTTTGTGCCTTGCCAATCAGTCCTCCACCAGAAGGCGCTCGCTGTCTGTATGATGAACCTAAACTTACTAATCATTATATTCAAGTGCTCATGAAGCCGCTGAAGCCAGGACAAATTCACAGGACCAAATTCCTCGTGAAGGATTTGCTCTATGTGCCAAGAGCCATATACCGCATCCTGACGAAGACTATCAGCCCAATCAAAGGACATGATTCTTCAGATGAAGAAATTGTGGGGATGATGAAGAATATACTCTTCAACATCATGCATGGGATTCCTATCAATTACCATGATTTCTTCATGAGGACTCTTGCAAATATTGCACTCTCGCCATTTGAGCTGAAGCCTTATGCACCATGGATCATGAGATTCCTCAGAGCAAGGACTTCACTCAACTATAAGGCTGATACACTTAACCATGGCAGCTACTTGCCCCCAATTGAAGTCCTTAAACGAACAACTTCCTCATCCGATGAGAAGGGGAAGTCACCAGCTGTGATCGATGAAGGCACTCGTCCATTGGATGGTCAATTCCGCAAAGCTGCATCCTATTCCACCAATGATGACTCTGCCACACATGATTCTGCTGCCAATGCTCCAAAGTCAAGTCCTCAAGCTACTGCTCCTCGTGTGATGACTGACCGTGAACTGCTCATAAGTCTTCACCAGAAGGTCGATCGGAATCACAAATGGGTTAAGTGTCAGTTTGGTTCTATTCTTCACAACATGACTTCAAACACATAATGCAGTGAAGAAAAACCACTACTATGTCCATGAAGTGTTTGATCGCACCCGGGCTATTATGTCACATCTATATGGCGAAGAAGATTTGAAGCAAATGGACTTCAAGGAAGACTTTGACTGGTTTGCACCTCCAACGAAGAAATTCAAGAAGGTCAAGGTTCCTTCCTTGGTGGCCAGCTCATATTCTTCATCACGCGCCACGGACGAGAATGAAGACTTGGACGACACTGCAGCAGGCCCTACAACGACTCAAGACCCTGACAACGCTGGCGCTCCTCCATCATCATGATATTCTTCAGGGGCGTTAGTCCTCAGTTTCAACCCTTTTGGTCATTCGATGACAAAGGGGGAGAAATTTAAGTTAGTCTTCAAGCGGGTCTATTATATGGGCGTTTTTTGCTAAGTTACAACTCTCGTTCTTCTGATGACTTTGCTGGATCGAGCTATGGTGGCTTGATACTTTTGCTGTGTTCTTCTTCATGCTTATTCCTCATTAATGTTAATGTACGCATGCTGAAGAACATCAGTCACCATATTTCATCATGCATTTCAAATTCCTCATCTTATATGTCAAATGCGTGTATGAATTACAAGATATAGGGGGAGATCTCCATGATTATACTCTTCAAGTGTGCATTGCTTCAAAAGAAAATTCCTCACGATGCACATCTTCAGGGGGAGTTCTTCTATATCTTGCAATCAAATTCCACAATATCAGTATTTACACTTCACATATTTATCCCCGTTGAAAACTTAACCTATGTTGTCATCAATCACCAAAAAGGGGGAGATTGTAAGTGCATCTAGTGCCCCTTAGTGATTTTGGTGTATTGAAGACTTATAGGTTAAGAGACTGATGCGTTTGTGAGTGTACACAGGTCTATAAGTCTATGAGGAGTTTGATATTTACAGGGAATGTCGATCCCTATTAATGAAGTTCTTTGACTGAAGACTTTGGATTTCTGAAAACTTTCTGAAGACTTTGAAAGTGAAGAAATTGGTGTGACCTTGAAGACTTGATATTCATTTGAGGAACATGAAGCGCGAAGACTTTTGTTTTCATAGTTTCATTTTCTCTTTCTTGAGTCATAGGAAACACCGTACTGTAAAAGGCGGTCGAGGAAATACTAAGGAGAAATTTCCATATGATGCTCAACTCAAATCCTACACCTACCAATCCCTTCGAGTGAAGCCATTGGAAATCTCGCACAGTTCAGCCATATTCTTCAGTGACTGAGACGAAGTTCTTCTGGTCTCTGAGGAATTTGTTCTGACTGAAAAGTTAGGAATTCGCCAATGCGGATTGCCTACCAAGTGAGGAACATGATAGCCCTGAGGAATTCGAACCACAAATATTCCGACCGTTGTTGTGCTACGCGCCAGCTGTCCCAAAATATCTACCCACCTAACGGTCATATCAGACAAGGGCATTTATGTCTTATCATGTCGGGCTGCTCCCTAGGCTATAAATAGCCTCCCCCTACAACCACTAGTTGGTTGGCTGCTCCGAGAGAAACTGACACTTGTCATTTGAGAGCAACCCATCCTCCGAGGACTTTGAGTGAAAATCATCAAGTGAGGAAATCCCAAACCCAAACCTACAAAACCCCAAGTGATTGAGCATCACTGAAGAGATTGATCCTGCATGGATCCGATGATTGTTTCCTTTGAAGACTGTGCTTCTTCCAGACGGTTAGGCGTCAAGGTCTAGAGCATCCAAGAGGAATTGTGGATTGCCGAGTGACCGAGTTTGTGAAGGTTCGGAAGTCACCTGAAGACTTACCACAAGTGATTGGGCGAGGTTTGTGTGACCTTAGCTCTAGGAGAATACGGTGAGGACTGTGTGTCCGGGACTGGGTGTCCTCGAGTTTAAATACTCAGCCGCTCCAACCAGATGTACAACTGAGACAGCAGTTGGAACTGGTCTACCAAATCATTGTCTTCACCGAGCTAACTAGTTCTATTTCCTCAACTCTTTAAATTCCTCATGTATGTTGTTGTGTGCCTGTTCATATCTGTTTGAAGACTTTGACTGAAGACTTTCTCAATTTTCTCAGCTCTATTTCTTCAGTCTGTTTGTCTTCTTTCTTGTGTTATCATGTGTTTACGCTTTCTGTACTTTGTGCTTTTCTTCATTTCATCATGATGACCATGCTTGTGTTCTGTTATGTTCCTTTCTGAGTACTTATTCCGCTGCAAGTAGTTCTTCATATAGGAACTTCCTCACCAGCAAATTCCTCAGTGAAGAATTCATAAAAATCGCCTATTCACCCCCCTCTAGTCGATATAACGCACTTTCAGTTTACCACCTGAAGATGAAACGGAAGGGCTCAATTTACACACTGGTAACGGAAGGCACGGCCTGACTTCATGCACGGGAAAAAGTTGCTCATGTGGCACTATGGCTGATGATGTGGCTAGACTGCTGAGGTGTAGTAAGATGGATGGTTGCATGTTATTGGTGATATGGATAGCTTGCATGTCAAGAGAAATAAGATAGTGGGATGAACTATTTAGGTATTATAGATTCCTTGGCCGTGTTTAGATGAATGATCTTGAAGAGGGAGTGATGTGCATTGGTTGGGTTTAACCTTGCAAGTAGTCTGTCTTGCTGAAAGTAAGAGAAATGGCTTTATATTGTGTTATTGTCACCGAAAATAAAAATATAGCTAGCTAAATGCCTTGATGCTGAGCTCAAAGTAAACAGAATATATTATCAACATTATATCAATTTTCTTAATGCTATACTCTATTTTATTACTTAATACTTTGAGATGTATGAAGAATTTTGGTCTTGGAGTGGAGTATTAGCTATACATGAATGCTTTTAAGTAGTCTATCGATATAAGGACGTGACGGCTATGTGCAGTGATGATATATGAATAATTAACCATAAGGACTACAATTTAACCGATATGAAACTGTAATTTGATTGCCATGCCTATACTATTTGGAGAAAATCCACTAGTGAACCTATGGATCTAAGTTCTTTTTTCCTCATAAATACAAATTCTTTAAAAAAACTGCTTTTTATATTCTAAATCTTTAACAATCGCATACAAATTTATTCGCACATGACGATACATTAATCCTAGTAATGCAAAGCTAGTGACGTTGACACACTCGCTGAACATGTCGGGGACCAATGTCAAATATTCTTAGTTGAAAAGCAGGGCTGGTCATTGGACTCGTATAGAAGAGCTCTGGAAATTTATATCCTTGCTTCCTAGTGAGGGAAAATTCTTCTCTTGCGACAAATCCTTGATCTTCAGGGTCCAACATATTTTTTGGTAACGTAGCCAGGAAACATCAAGGGGACAGGGAGAAAGAGAGGCCCCGGCGGCGCGTGCTGACGTCTAGGGCACAGCCCGCACGGGCCGACCGGCGCCAACGTGGATAAAGCTCGAGAGGTGGTGGTGGTGATCCCTCTGCCCCCACGCGTCTAGCCTATGAGAACGATGGGGGGGGGGCAAGCCTGATCTTATTTCTCTGCATGGTGCCTACCTCATTGTTTGTAAATTTATTATCTTGTGCAGTCATGCGGCGTGGATGGAGACTCTAAATCCGCCTCTTCATGATCCAGATCCACTTGATCTCCATCCCAAGCTCGGAGTGTCTCTGTCCAATCTTCGATTTATTTCACCATTGCATGTTCTTGATGGCCGTCCTACCTTCCTAACTCATGAAGCCACCAGGAAGTATATTTTAGTCATATCAGCTCTTTGGTTATATGAATTTTAAATAAATGTGTCTCTATTTCCCCCTGCCCTAAATTCATAGCAATGACCCTGTCATATAACACTATAGAAGGCACTAGAAAAACAATTTGTATCGAAAAAAATGCAATAAAGAGCCGTCACTTAGTATAACCTATTGAAATTGACCTTAGACCTTAGCGACACGAGAGGTTTTTCTTTTTGCGGGCGTGGAATGCGACATGTAAATCACCCCCTTGCATGCTATTCGATTTGGGACCCGCAACCCTGGATTAGCCGTTTGCAATTGTGGGAGTTATCTAGCCGATTAATCACCCCCCCCCTTGCGGCCGGGCTGGTAGTGCACGTAATATGTGTGATGAAGTTATGAACACACAATGTCAAGTAAGGCGTCACTCAATATGTGTGCATAGGAATGAAGAATTTTTTGCAATGTAGCGTTTTCCCTAGATTTCCAAATTCCAGGCTCACTGGAGCCTGATCTCCAAAACTTTTCATTACCCTCTTCTTCATCATGGATGCATATAGTCCAGAAATTTACAAAATGTATTACAAAGTTGCCAAATAATGGCCTTACAAGAAAGTGGGAAGACCAAAAACATAGAGGCACTCAAACGAAAGAAAGATGTAACTTGCCAAACAAGACTACAACATATACTAACAAGCCTATCACTGGCATGTCATCCAAATCGGGACATAAATCAATGTGAGATTTAAGACACCTGAATTCAGTGCTTCTCACCTGCACATTGACGGCGAGTCTCGAAGTCAGCACGCTTCTGTGTTGTTGAGATGGAAACACACATCTAGACAGGTCCACATGTTAGTTATTGTCCTTGAAGCCTGTAAGGAGGGGATCTCTCTTCTCATCCCACTTGTTCAACCTTTTCTGCGCATCCTCTACCTGAAGAAGATAGTAAAATTGACTAATACAGTTAAGTAGTGCATTTTTTCAACGCATATTTTTGATCAGTTTGCAACAAGCATATACTCTCAAAAAGGTTCTAAATCATGTGAATGGAGGAACGGTGATGAGCAAGCAACATGTCTGCATTGTAGCTTGGCTGAGGCCTCTGACTTTAGATGTTAGGCTTTGGTGCGAAGTCTATTTGGTATTCGGCTCGGATTTCGGCACCCCTTCGTCAAGTGGATAGGAGTTGCGACAGGTGTTGTCGAAATGATGGCTTTAGAATTACTAATGTACTACTTTGTAAAGTCCTTGTGAACAATTAATAAAGTGATCCCATGCATCGACGAGATGTATAGGCCGGGGTTTATCCTCCTTTTTAAAGAAATGGCGACATTGAAAGCTATATTGTATCCTCGGTCATCAGGGAGTCAATTTAGCAGTCATCATTTACACTTTTTTATAAAAGAATGGAAATGTAAATTCAAATTTCTGTTCTATAGGTTTGATAACAAGGGATACCTCTTTCATCCAGTCAGTTCTCATGGTGACCCACAGTAGAATGGTTGTCTGCAAGGACGTTCCCCCAATCAAGCCACTCCAAATACCCTGCAAGTAGGCATACGAATGCATCAACATACGTTAAAACACATAACTGAAGACCTTGTCATCACGGAATATATATAGAAATTTCACAAAAATATCCATCACCTTCGCGCCAAGATTGAAGAAAAACCCAAGAACAACACCAAGTGGAACGCCTATGATGTAGTAAGAGCCGACATTCACGTAAGCAACAAATTGTTGCCATCCACATCCAACAGCAACACCTGATGTTTCCATGCATGTTAGTAAGTTTTAATCACCATGAATATGTGGTATCTCAAGAGAGAAAATATGCATCACAAAACATGGTAGACTTGTTTCCCTCATTTGTACCTTCACGTTTTCCCCCTAAGGGCCTACACCTTGTACCCCATTCTTTTCTTGTACTTTGATACTACAAAAACTATATCCCTGAAATACGTGTGATGTCAATATGAAAAGTATTGCATCTCAAAACATGATAGACATGTTTCCATCATTTGTAGCTTCACTCTTTTTCCTAAGGGCTTACATCTTGTAGTATCAATTCTTTCTTTTTTCGTTCTCTTTTGCGAAATAGTACCACGTTCTTGTTGGGTAACGTAGTAATTTCAAAATTTTCCTAAGCACACGCAAGATCATGGTGATGGCATAGCAACGAGAGGGGAGAGTGTTCATCCACGTACCCTCGTAGACCGTAAGCGGAAGCGTTATGACAACGCGATTGATGTAGTCGTACGTCTTCACGATCCGACCGATCCAAGCACCGAACGTACGGCACCTCCGAGTTCAGCACACGTTCAGCTCGATGACGATCCCCGGGCTCCGATCCAGCAAAGCTTCGGGGAAGAGTTCCATCAGCACGACGGCGTGGTGACGATGATGATGTTCTACCGGCGCAGGGCTTCGCCTAAACTCCGCGACAATATGACCGAGGTGGAATATGGTGGAGGGGGGCACTGCACACGGCTAAGGAACGATCCGTAGATCAACTTGTGTGTCTATGGGGTGCCCCCTGCCCCCGTATATAAAGGACGGAGGGGGGAGGCCAGCTGGCCCTTGTTGGGCGCGCCAGGAGGAGGAATCCTCCTCCTAGTAGGAGTAGGACTCCTCCTTTCCTACTCCTACTAGGAGGGGAAGGAAGGGGGAGAGGAGGGGAAGGAAAGAGGGGGCGCCGCCCCCCCTCCTAGTCCAATTCGGACCAGAGGGAGAGGGGGCGCGCGGCCCTTCCTGGCCGCCCCTCTCTCTTCCCACAAAGGCTCATGTGGCCCATTAACTCTCCGAGGGGGGGGGGGGTTCCTGTAACCCTCCGGCACTCCGGCTTTCTCCGAAATCACCCGGAACACTTCCGGTGTCCGAATATAGTCGTCCAATATATCAATCTTTATGTCTCGACCATTTCGAGACTCCTCGTCATGTCCGTGATCACATCCGGGACTCCGAACAAACTTCGGTACATCAAAACTTGTAAACTCATAATAAAACTGTCATCCTAACGTTAAGCGTGTGAACCCTACGGGTTCGAGAACTATGTAGACATGACCTAGAACTATTCTCGGGCAATAACCAATAGCGGAACCTGGATGCCCATATTGGTTCCTACATATTCTACGAAGATCTTTATCGGTCAAACCGCATAACAACATACGTTGTTCCCTTTGTCATCGGTATGTTACTTGCCCGAGATTTGATCGTCGATATCCAATACCTAGTTCAATCTCGTTACCAGCAAGCCTCTTTACTCGTTCTATAACACATCATCTTATAACTAACTCGTTAGTTACAATGCTTGCAAGGCTTGGGTGATGAGTATTACCGAGAGGGCCCTGAGATACCTCTCCGACAATCGGAGTGACAAATCCTAATCTCGAATTATGCCAACCCAACATGCACCTTCGGAAACACCTGTAGAGCACCTTTATAATCACCCAGTTACGTTGTGACATTTGGTAGCACACAAAGTGTTCTTCCGGTAAACGTGAGTTGCACAATCTCATAGTTGCAGGAACTTTGTATAAGTCATGAAGAAACCAATAGCAACATACTAAACGATCAAGTGCTAGGCTAACGGAATGGGTCATGTCAATCACATCATTCTCCTAATGATGTGATCCCATTAATCAAATGACCACACATGTCTATGGTTAGGAAACATAACCATCTTTGATTAATGAGCTAGTCAAGTAGAGGCATACTAGTGACTTTATGTTTGTCTATTTATTCACACATGTATCATGTTTCCGGTTAATACAATTCTAGCATGAATAATAAACATTTATCATGATATGAGGAAATAAATAATAACTTTATTATTGCCTCTAGGGCATATTTCCTTCAGTCTCCCACTTGCACTAGAGTCAATAATCTAGATTACATTGTAATGATTCTAACACCCATGGAGTCTTGGTGCTGATCATGTTTTGCTCGTGAGAGAGGCTTAGTCAACGGGTCTGCAACATTCAGATCCGTATGTATCTTGCAAATCTCTATGTCTCCCACTTGGACTTGGTCCCGAATGGAATTGAAGCGTCTCTTGATGTGCTTGGTCCTCTTGTGAAATCTGGATTCCTTTGCCAAGGCAATTGCACCAGTATTGTCACAGAAGATCTTCATTGGTCCCGATGCACTAGGTATGACACCTAGATCGGAAATGAACTCCTTCATTCAGACTCCTTCATTTGCTGCTTCCGAAGCAGCTATGTACTCTGCTTCACATGTAGATCCCGCTACGACGCTTTGTTTAGAACTGCACCAACTTACAGCTCCACCGTTTAATAAAAACACGTATCCGGTTTGCGACTTAGAATCGTCCGGATCAGTGTCAAAGCTTGCATCGACGTAACCGTTTACGACTAGCTCTTTGTCACCTCCATATACGAGAAACATATCCTTAGTCCTTTTCAGGTATTTCAGGATGTTCTTGACCGCTGTCCAGTGATCCACTCCTAGATTACTTTGGTACCTTCCTGCCAAGCTTATTGCTAAGCATACGTCAGGTCTGGTACACAGCATTGCATACATGATAGAGCCTATGGCTGAAGCATAGGGAACATTTTTCATTTTCTCTCTATCTTCTGCTGTGGTCGGGCATTGAGTTTGACTCAACTTCACACCTTGTAGCACAGGCAAGAATCCTTTCTTTGCCTGATCCATTTTGAACTTTTTCAAAATTTTGTCAAGGCATGTGCTTTGTGAAAGTCCTATTAAGCGTCTTGATCTATCTCTATAGATCTTGATGCCCAATATGTAAGCAGCTTCACCGGGGTCTTTCATTGAAAAACTTTTATTCAAGTATCCTTTTATGCTATCCAGAAATTCTATATCATTTCCAATTAATAATATGTCATCTACATATAAAATTAGAAATTCTACAGAGCTCCCACTCACTTTCTTGTAAATACAGGCTTCTCCAAAAGTCTGTATAAAACCATATGCTTTGATCACACTATCAAAGCATTTATTCCAACTCCGAGATGCTTGCACCAGTCCATAAATGGAACGCTGGAGCTTGCACACTTTGTCAGCACCTTTTGGATCAACAAAACCTTCCGGCTGCATCATATACAACTCTTCTTCTAGAAATCCATTCAAGAATGCAGTCTTGACATCCATTTGCCAAATTTCATAATCATGAAATGCAGCAATTGCTAACATGATTCGGATGGACTTAAGCATCGCTATGGGTGAGAAAGTCTCATCGTAGTCAACCCCTTGAACTTGTCGAAAACCTTTTGCAACAAGTCGAGCTTTATAGACAGTTATATTACCATCAGCGTCAGTCTTCTTCTTAAAGATCCATTTATTTTCAATGGCTTGCCGATCATCGGGCAAGTCAACCAAAGTCCATACTTTGTTTTCATACATGGATCCCATCTCAGATTTCATGGCTTCTAGCCATTTTGCGGAATCCGGGCTCATCATCGCTTCCTCATAGTTCGTAGGTTCATCATGGTCAAGTAACATGACTTCCAGAATAGGATTACCGTACCACTCTGGTGCGGATCTTACTCTGGTAGACCTATGAGGTTCAGTAGAAACTTGATCTGAAGTTTCATGATCATTACCATTAGCTTCCTCACTAATTGGTGTAGTTGTCACAGGAACCGGTTCTCGTGATGAACTACTTTCCAATAAGGGAGTAGATACAGTTATCTCATCAAGTTCTACTTTCCTCCCACTCACTTCTTTCGAGAGAAACTCCTTCTCTAGAAAGGATCCATTCTTAGCAACGAATGTCTTGCCTTCGGATCTGTGATAGAAGGTGTACCCAATTGTCTCTTTTGGGTATCCTATGAAGACACATTTCTCCGATTTAGGTTCGAGCTTATCTGGTTGAAGTTTCTTCACATAAGCATCGCAGCCCCAAACTTTAAGAAACGACAACTTTGGTTTCTTGCCAAACCACAGTTCATAAGGCGTCGTCTCAACGGATTTTGATGGTGCCCTATTTAACGTGAATGCGGCCGTCTCTAAAGCATAACCCCAAAATGATAGCGGTAAATCAGTAAGATACATCATAGATCACACCATATCCAGTAAAGTACGATTACGACGTTCAGATACACCATTTCGTTGTGGTGTTCCAGGTGGCGTGAGTTGCGAAACTATTCCATATTGTTTCAAGTGTAGGCCAAACTCATAACTCAAATATTCTCCTCCACGATCAGATCGTAGAAACTTTATTTTCTTGTTACGATGATTTTCCACTTCACTCTGAAATTCTTTGAACTTTTCAAATGCTTCAGACTTGTGTTTCATCAAGTAGATATACCCATATCTTCTCAAATCATCTGTGAAGGTGAGAAAATAATGATACCCGCCGCGAGCCTCAACATTCATTGGGCCACAAACATCAGTATGTATGATTTCCAACAAATCAGTTGCTCGCTCCATAGTTCCGGAGAACGGCGTTTTAGTCATCTTGCCCATAAGGCACGGTTCGCAAGTACCAAGTGATTCATAATCAAGTGATTCCAAAAGTCCATCAGTATGGAGTTTCTTCATGCGCTTTACACCGATATGACCCAAACGGCAGTGCCACAAATAAGTTGCACTATCATTATTAACTCTGCATCTTTTGGTTTCAACACTATGAATATGTGTATCACTACTATCGAGATTTAATAAAAATAGACCACTCTTCAAGGGTGCATGACCATAAAAGATATTACTCATATAAATAGAACAACCATTATTCTCTGATTTAAATGAATAACCGTCTCGCATCAAACAAGATCCAGATATAATGTTCATGCTCAACGCTGGCACCAAATAACAATTATTCAGGTCTAAAACTAATCCCGAAGGTAGATGTAGAGGTAGCGTGCCGACCGCGATCAAATCGACTTTGGAACCGTTTCCCACGCGCATCGTCACCTCGTCCTTGGCCAGTGCTCGCTTATTCCTTAGTCCCTGTTTCGAGTTGCAAATATTAGCAACAAAACCAGTATCAAATACCCAGGTGCTACTACGAGCTCTAGTTAGGTACACATCAATAACATGTATATCACATATACCTTTGTTCACTTTGCCATCCTTCTTATCCACCAAATACTTGGGGCAGTTCCGCTTCCAGTGACCAGTCTGCTTGCAGTAGAAGCACTCAGTTTCAGGCTTAGGTCCAGACTTGGGTTTCTTCTCTTGAGCAGCTACTTGCTTGCTGTTCTTCTTGAAGTTCCCCTTCTTCTTCCCTTTGCCCTTTTTCTTGAAACTAGTGGTCTTGTTGACCATCAACACTTGATGCTCCTTCTTGATTTCTACCTCCGCAGCTTTTAGCATTGCGAAGAGCTCGGGAATAGTCTTGTTCATCCCTTGTATATTATAGTTCATCACAAAGCTCTTGTAGCTTGGTGGCAGTGATTGGAGAATTCTGTCAATGACGCTATCATCCGGAAGATTAACTCCCAGTTGAATCAAGTGATTATTATACCCAGACATTTTGAGTATATGCTCACTAACAGAACTATTCTCCTCCATCTTGCAGCTGTAGAACTTATTGGAGACTTCATATCTCTCAATCCGGGCATTTGCTTGAAATATTAACTTCAACTCCTAGAACATCTCATATGTTCCATGACGTTCAAAACGTCGTTTGAAGACCCGGTTCTAAGCCGTAAAGCATGGCACACTGAACTATAATAGTCATCAGCTTTGCTCTGCCAGACGTTCTTAGCGTCGTCAGTTGCATCAGCAGCAGGCCTGGCACCCAGCGGTGCTTCCAGGATGTAACTTTTCTGTGCAGCAATGAGGATAATCCTCAGGTTACGGACCCAGTCCGTGTAATTGCTACCATCATCTTTCAACTTTGCTTTCTCAAGGAACGCATTAAAATTCAACGGAACAACAACACGAGCCATCTATCTACAAACAAACATAGACAAGCAAAATACTATCAGGTACTAAGTTCATGATAAATTTAGGTTCAATTAATCATATTACTTAAGAACTCCCACTTAGACAGACATCTCTCTAGTCATCTAAGTGATCATGTGATCCAAATCAACTAAACCATAACCGATCATCACGTGAGATGGAGTAGTTTTCAATGGTGAACATCACTATGTTGATCATATCTACTATATGATTCACGCTCGACCTTTCGGTCTCGATGTTCCGAGGCCATATCTGTATATGCTAGGCTCGTCAAGTTTAACCTGAGTATTCCGCGTGTGCAAAACTGTCTTGCACCCGTTGTAGATGGACGTAGAGCTTATCACACCCGATCATCATGTGGTGTCTGGGCACGATGAACTTTGGCAACGGTGCATACTCAGGGAGAACACTTCTTGATAATTTTAGTGAGAGATCGTCTTAAAATGCTACCGTCAATCAAAGCAAGATAAGATGCATAAATGATAAACATCACATGCAATCAATATAAGTGATATGATATGGCCATCATCATCTTGTGCTTGTGATCTCCATCTCCGAAGCATCGTCATGATCACCATCGTCACCGGCGCAACACCTTGATCTTCATCGTAGCATCGTTGTCGTCTCGCCAACCATTGCTTCTACGACTATCGCTACCGCTTAGTGATAAAGTAAAGCAATTACAGGGCGTTTGCATTTCATACAATAAAGCGACAACCATATGGCTCCTGCCAGTTGCCGATAACTTCGGTTACAAAACATGATCATCTCATACAATAAAATATAGCATCACGTCTTGACCATATCACATCACAACATGCCCTGCAAAAACAAGTTAGACGTCCTCTACTTTGTTGTTGCAAGTTTTACGTGGCTGCTACGGGCTTAGCAAGAACCGTTCTTACCTACGCATCAAAAACCACAACGATAGTTTGTCAAGTTGGTGCTGTTTTAACCTTCGCAAGGACCGGGCGTAGCCACACTCGATTCAGCTAAAGTGAGAGAGACAGACACCTGCCGGTCACCTTTAAGAAACGAGTGCTCGTAGCGGTGAAACCAGTCTCACGTAAGCGTACGCGTAAAGTCGGTCCGGGCCGCTTCATCTCACAATACCGCCGAACCAAAGTATGACATGCTGGTAAGCAATATGACTTATATCGCCCACAACTCACTTGTGTTCTACTCGTGCATATGACATCTACGCATAAAACCAGGCTCGGATGCCACTGTTGGGTAACGTAGTAATTTCAAAATTTTCCTACGCACACGCAAGATCATGGTGATGGCATAGCAACGAGAGGGGAGAGTGTTCGTCTACGTACCCTCGTAGACCGTAAGCGGAAGCGTTATGACAACGCGGTTGATGTAGTCGTACGTCTTCACGATCCGACCGATCCAAGCACCGAACGCACGGCACCTCCGAGTTCAGCACACTTTCAGCTCGATGACGATCCCCGGGCTCCGATCCAGCAAAGCTTCGGGGAAGAGTTCCGTCAACACGACGGCGTGGTGACGATGATGATATTCTACCGGCGCAGGGCTTCACCTAAACTCCGCGACGATATGACCGAGGTGGAATATGGTGGAGGGGGGCACCGCACATGGCTAAGGAACGATCCGTAGATCAACTTGTGTGTCTATGGGGTGCCCCCTGCCCCCGTATATAAAGGAGGGAGGGGGGAGGCCGCCCGGCCCTTGTTGGGCGCGCCAGGAGGAGGAATCCTCCTCCTAGTAGGAGCAGGACTCCTCCTTTCCTACTCCTACTAGGAGGGGAAGGAAGGGGGAGAGGAGGGGAAGGAAAGAGGGGGGCGCCGCCCCCCCTCCTAGTCCAATTCGGACCAGAGGGAGAGGGGGCACGCGGCCCTTCCTGGCCGGCCCTCTCTCTTCCCACAAAGGCCCATGTGGCCCATTAACTCTCCGGGGGGGGGGGGGGGTTCCGGTAACCCTCCGGCACTCCGGTTTTCTCCGAAATCACCCGGAACACTTCCGGTGTCCGAATATAGTCGTCCAATATATCAATCTTTATGTCTCGACCATTTCGAGACTCCTCGTCATGTCCGTGATCACATCCGGGACTCCGAAGAAACTTCGGTACATCAAAACTTGTAAACTCATAATAAAACTGTCATCGTAACGTTAAGCGTGTGGACCCTATGGGTTCGAGAACTATGTAGACATGACCTAGAACTATTCGCGGTCAATAACCAATAGCGGAACCCGGATGCCCATATTGGTTCCTACATATTCTACGAAGATCTTTATCGCTCAAACCGCATAACAACATACGTTGTTCCCTTTGTCATCGGTATGTTACTTGCCCGAGATTTGATCGTCGGTATCCAATACCTAGTTCAATCTCGTTACCAGCAAGTCTCTTTACTCGTTCTGTAAAACATCATCTTATAACTAACTCGTTAGTTACAATGCTTGCAAGGCTTGGGTGATGAGTATTACCGAGAGGGCCCTGAGATACCTCTCCGACAATCGGAGTGACAAATCCTAATCTCGAATTATGCCAACCCAACATGCACCTTCGGAAACACCTGTAGAACACCTTTATAATCACCCAGTTACGTTGTGACGTTTGGTAGCACACAAAGTGTTCTTCCGGTAAACGTGAGTTGCACAATCTCATAGTTGCAGGAACGTTGTATAAGTCATGAAGAAAGCAATACCAACATACTAAACGATCAAGTGCTAGGCTAACGGAACGGGTCATGTCAATCACATCATTCTCCTAATGATGTGATCCTATTAATCAAATGACAACACATGTCTATGATTAGGAAACATAACCATCTTTGATTAATGAGCTAGTCAAGTAGAGGCATACTAGTGACTTTATGTTTGTCTATGTATTCACACATGTATCATGTTTCCGGTTAATACAATTCTAGCATGAATAATAAACATTTATCATGATATGAGGAAATAAATAATAACTTTATTATTGCCTCTAGGGCATATTTCCTTCAGTTCTTTTCTTGTACTTTAATAATACAAAAACTAATAAAACCATGGTAGGGAAACCTACTATATTCCTAAAAGAATATGATAGAACTATAACTGACTAGCCTGGAACTCCGGAGAGAACTTTGCACTATAAGTAATTTGGAGCTATTTCTAACACTTATGACGCAGTTGTCCCACAAATATGAAAGATTCTACTGTCATTTCAAATATAGGTGTAGGTCATCTCGCAATACTCTGGTACGTTGGAATTTAGTAACTATGGAAAAAAATATTGAATTAAAAAACTGAAAATTGCACAAGAATTATAACGTTAAACAACACAGAAATGGGCTCCTGTTGTTCTAATAATGCACCTTCCATCTACACTTTCTATAATTTTGTACTAACGGGCTAGTTAAGAATCAAGAAATCACATGTTTGGCATGTAAAAAGTGTCCAAAATTACCTGTCAGTACAGGTTGGATGCTACCGAGAACGAGCATGATGGCGAGAACGGGGCAGAGATCCGCCACCGCATCCGAAACTGCTTCACCATCTGTGAACAAGTAGCTGATGTGGTTGCGAAGGCAGAGGATCACAACAGCAAGGATAGTAGAGATTGCTGTAGAAATCCCGGTCACCACCCACACAGAGAAAAATGCAGACTGGGGTTTGCCGGCGCCAAGCTCATTGCTCACTCTTACATTGATGTGAAAAGGTATCTATTAGTTAGTGAGGACTTACCTACTAATGTTTATATATGCTTTAGTAAGAAATGCTAATATTTATCAAGGCCTTTCAGTATAGACTTGCGAACCTTGCAGCTGCGTTGAACCCTACTGAGATCATAAACACCCAACCATAAATCATCATACTGCACCGGCCAAACACACACATCATAGTTTAATCAGCATGGACTATGAAGATTGATTTCTAGGAACAACAATAAGACATCTATTATCATGTAATAGAAGTCATGTATATGACAACGGTTAAGAATACTAAACAGGTGGATAAGCGTGCCATAGACAATCATAGATGAAGAAAGGGAATGATTTTTTCCTCTATATGTGCGAAGGTTTGAAAAAAAAACTAGTAAGGATTGCATGTTTGGATGCATCTTGATGCATGGCATTTTAGTAACCAAACCTAACCGCAATAACACTAATCTGACATCTCTCTAATGCGATCTTATTTTTTGGTGTACAATTTCATAAGGACAGTGAACAGAATTGATAAGAAAGAACACAGTCAAAGTTAATATTACAAATCTGCTAAAACCTAAAAAAATTGAAAATCTAGCCGGGACTCCCGCGCATTTGCGCGGCTAGATTTGAGATACTATTTTATTATTTAATTTTCTCTCTGTGGTTATTATTTTATACTACATTAATATTGATCTACAAAAATAGTCAACATTTACATCTTGTGAAAAAGTACTTAAACTTTGGTACACATTTTCCCCTATTTTGTATTAAGTTGTTGGCAAAGACTTTCGTATGTGATGGTCAAAGAACAAAAGGGTCGTCCTATAAGTCCCATAATCTAAAACCATTAGTACTCAGACTATCTTCAAGCTTTCCCTTGATATTTTTTCCCAAATATTATTTTAGGGAGATTCAGAGAAAATCTAAAAATTGATGAAACTTGTTATCCATTCCATCACCAGTCCCGTATTTGTACATGTTGCAATTATGGTTTCTTTATTAATGCCATATCATACATCATAATTTGCATCGATGTCTTCTTGTCTTACTCTAATTATCTATTTGGCTTTCCATTCTCAATAATCATAGCTATCGGTGGATGCTTCGAAAATGGTAAATGGCCCCTCACATGTACTCATCATAACTTGTTATTTTTATGGTACCCACGGTATTGCTTTCTCTATATCCATATCTTCCCTAGTGGCCAAATATCATAAGATTTTTTTCCTGCCATATAGAGAAACAAACTTAGGAAGAAATCGTTGTATTAATTGCACTATTATTTGTAAAAGAAGGATTTTAATTGTTTAAATTTTATAAGTGAAAGAAAGTATGTTATTTTATCCGCATCTTAAACTTCTACATATTTTACAAAAAATGTTCACTTGTATTCTTGACCGGCCGTGACTGCACATATATCAATTTCAATTTTAATTGATGTAGTTGGTGTCTTTTTTGTTTATTATTGGTTGGATGATATTTGAATTTGCCTCTTCTACAACACCATTGATGTGTATGTTTACAGAGCATTTCTTTTATTGTTGGGCTTCTATTGTCGGCCTTGCGGTGTCTGATTCCTATGTACCGCATGCAAAAGCATTTCCTTTATATTTACCGATAGGTCTTGTCATGTCCTTGTCCGTGTGTGCCTCATGTATTGAATCATAAATGGGGAAAATTCTCTTCGCGTGTATTTTTTTTTCGGTTACGTGTCAAGCTAGCGTTTTACTTACTTAATGCGTGGAGACGCTTTTTTGGGGCGTAGGGTGTCTTGCTAGTACGTGATTAATGTTATGTGTGTTTTCCCCATCTTAACGGCTCTATGTTTCCACTTACATATACGGGAAATATAAGCATAATTTCTGCATGTTTTAATCTCAATTGCTATAATTAGAATTAATGAATCCATTTTGATTTTTTACAGTTAATTATCTATCTTTATTACATATACGGGAAATATAAGCATAATTTCTGCATGTTTTAATCTCAATTGCTATAATTAGAATTAATGAATCCATTTTGATTTTTTACAGTTAATTATCTATCTTTAGTATTTAGATTTATGCATATGTTATTTTTATTCACTAACATTTCAAAGTTTGAATTTATAATTATTGTGTATTGAACACCAAAGTATTTTTTATGCAAAACCAACGCTTCTGTGTGAGCTTCTATAATGTTATTAATTTTTAAAATATCTATGTCGATTATGCACTGCCGTATTTTTCTTAGCTGTCCTTCCTTGCAAGCTTGTAATCCATCAGCGGAATACTACATTCTGTTCTCGTAGCTAATGAGCAAAAAAAGTTGATGATTGCTTCCGCTGACATTATCTCACCATTATCAGCAATAATTTGCTTGCGCCAATCAGATTGGCTCGTCCGTAGGAGTACAATTAAGGAAGTGCTAGCTAAAAAAAGGTTGGCCGCTTCCTTGCTGATATGAGCATGAAATTATTAACTTAATTAGCATATGAATCGGACTGACTCCTTTACACATGATATATGTATGTACACATGTACGTTTTTAATCCGAAGTGAAAAAGTTGGCTTTTGCCTGTGAATAGAGAATGTTTTTTATCCCAGCGCTAATGTAGTAATCTGAATTGATTTTACTTCTACTCAAAATAGAAGTCCGGATGTAGTACTCTGGCAGGACTCTTATTTCCTACAGGCCGCTCCGACACCTTTTTTTTAGAATCACCGCTTTGACTCTGGCAGCCGTGCCTTTTGTTAGTTGTCTTGCAGCTGTTTTTCTTTTTCTGGACTCTGACTCATCTTTTTTTTTGACAGTTTTTCTTTCCTAAAAAGACATCTGTACATACTATTCCCTGCAGATCTTAGCCGTTCCTTTTAACTTTTACTTTACCACAACATCTCATCCGTTCGTTTTCTATCGTTTTAAATACATAATAGATAGATGCTAATATTTATTAAGGCCTTTCAGTATAGACTTGCGAACCTTGCAGCTGCGTTGAACCCTACTGAGATCATAAACACCCAACCATAAATCATCATACTGCACCGGCCAAACACACACATCATAGTTTAATCAGCATGGACTATGAAGATTGATTACTAGGAACAACAATAAGACATTTTTTAATATCGAATGATACTCACCATGGCAATCTCATGGTTGCGGAGCAATACATGAATGATCACCAGCACCTGAAAGTACCATGTATCAAGGCACAACATCACGACAGACGCGGCGGAGAGCTTGAAGAAACTCGGCAAACTGGAGAAGGCCTGCCAACTTAACCCCGTCCACGTGTGCCAGCATGTTGGGGTGACGACGATGTACGCAAATTGCGCGGCGACCATGATCCACCAACTCACGCCCAGCACCAACGAGGCACCGAGCAGCCCAAGGCCAAACTTGTATATGAGCACCCATCTCAGCAGCACATGTAGAACGAGTGTTGCCGTTGATATGTAAGCACTCGGTAGGACGATGCTCTGTGCATGCAGGAACTTCTGAATTGGGAAGTTGATGGCATACACGAAGATCTAAGGAATCAGGCCATACACGAAGATCGAAGCGGCACGAGCTATCTCTTGTGACTGTCCCATCAACAAGAGGAGTGGCTCCGAGAAGGCATACATCACAGCAAGTAGTATGCCGGTTAAGCACAAGAGAATGACGGAGCGTTGCAGGTAGATTCCGAGCATGTCGTACTTGTGTGCACCGTAGGCCTGCCCGCACAGGGTCTCCATTGCAAGCCCAATTGCAAAAACGTAATGTCTTAATTGTTAGGATTGTCACAGATTGCGTTCTAGCTCACTTTTTAGCTTAGGTTTAGGCAAATTAGGAGTACTTGGCAAAAAAAAAGGAAAGACACAGCTGGTAGCGATTACTATTATTTAGAATATGGAATGTGATTATGGTTCACAATGGTCTACCCCAAGTACACTGTGTTGCAGAAATACATCCTTAATTCTGTTCCTAATTTATCTTCATTTGGAGTTTCATGGAGCTACGTCTCTCTTGATCAAATTCATCATTATGAGTTTCATATTGTTCCCTCCATGCCCTCTCATTTTTGTTCTTACATAATTTGCAAACAGATTTTGTATTTTTGTTAGGAAATAGCATCTGAACATGTTTGATTTGCTCGGTTTCCAAGCAGACTTCTTATACTGCAGTATAACACTAAGTAAATGTACAAAAACATATTAAAAACCAACAAAATAGCTCATAAAATTAATGAATCGACAAATAAGGAAAAACTTACTAAATAACACAAAAACATTAATGAAAAATAATGGGCATTAAACATTGAAGAAAAAGTGTTGAGCAACAAGCATGGAAACTTATGAATCTCAAGAAGCTCACTGAAAATTAAAATCCACTTAATATATTGCGTGTCTCTCGCATGATTACATAGTAGGTGCATCTGGTCGACGCGTCCAGATTTCCATTTATGTGCAGCGTCCTTGGAAATTAAGGAGCAGACAACTACAGCGTCATGATTCGTACTACAACTATGTGGGGTCGAAATTGCATTTAGAGTTTATGTTAGAGGAAAAAACATTCCAAATGACATAGGAAAGGCACAAATGGTAGCAATGATTACTTTTCAGAATATTGAATGTGATTATGGTTCACAATGATCTACGAAGGCACATTCTTAATTTTTTTTGTATTTTGTCTTTATTTGGATTTTAATGGAGCTTCACCTCTCTTGATCAAATTCATCATTATGAGTTTCATATTTCTCCCTCATGTCCTATAATTATTATTCTTACATAGGTTCCAAAACAATTTTGTATGTTTCTTGGGAAAACAGCATGTACAAGTGTTTCCAATAAAACAAAGAAAGATTTTCAACTGGTTCACCGTTTGGTGGATTCATGTTTGATTTGCTTGGATTCCAGGCAGTCTTCTTATCAAACAGTAGTATTACACTAATTAAACCGTAGAAAATTATGTGAAACAAACAAAAAAGATTTTAAGATTAATGGATTAACAAATAAGGAAAAAAGGGTAAATCAAACCAAAACATTCAAGGAAAAAAATGGACTTTTTTTTGCGGAAGAAAAAAATTGGAAATTAAAGTATGAAACTGTTGATCAACAGCCAAGGTGATTTATCAATCTCAAGAAGCACATTGAAAATTCAAAGACGCTTATGATGCGTGTCTCGCATGATTACAGAGGAGGTGTATCTGGTCCCTGAGTTTAGATTTCAATTTATGTTCAGCGCAGACATTTGGATTACGTCCGGAAAAAACGAAATTTGTCCAAAATTCGCCCATTTCGTTTGGGCCCGGTATTACTAGAAAAAAGGGTCAACGGCAGCAACAACAGTGAGCGCGGCCACAAGCAGCCGAGCCTTGGCTCGGGGAGCACGGCAGCGGTAGATTGTTGGTCAACTGGATCGTTAATGTAATGTTAAGTATGATCTATAATGTTTTGATGCATGGTTCGTGCGATTCCTGCACTGCTTTATTTCAAATTTTGTGCAAAATTCTGTGAATTTTCGTGCAAATTTTAAATTTTGGTTTGTCATTTTCGTCCGAAATTTTCTACAATAAATCTGAAAAAGCGAATTTCGCCATTTCGCTCAGGCCCAGTAAATTTTGCATTGGAAAATTAACAAGCTGACGGCAGCATCATAATACGTGCTACAACTAAGTGGGGTCGAAATAGTACTTTAGATTTTAGGTTGGAGGACAAACATTCCAAATGACATGGGATCATTATGCTTATATCCGCTCGATGCTACATGTTAGGTTAATAAAAGCACTATTTATCGAAAATGACATGAGATTGTTTTTAAGTAGGGTGACACATAGGTGCCGACGAGGCATATGAATCCATCAACCTTTCACCCATAATCAAATGAGCTTGGCTCTTGTCCTACCTACGCTATCAGTTAATTGATTAGTTGGTTGATTGAGAAGAGCAGAATATATAAACAACGACAACAACACTCCAGTATATATATAGGCTGATGACAGGTTAAAGTCGTGCTTTGACTTAACCGGACACACTATACACTAGTAGACGAAAAAAGCAATTTTATTACCTATTTACAAATTAATAAAATATATGAAGCAAGGCCGGAGTGTTTTCTCTTAAAAGAAAGAAGCTACAGTACTATACTAGACGGATAGCCCTACCGTTTTATCTTAATATAAAAGAAGCAATTACCACCATATCAAAATATAAGATGTTTGAGGCCAGTTTTTTAGGCTTAACTAGCCTAAAAAACATATTATACTTTGATACAGAGGTAGTACTATATTAGAGTGATGCGGAGATAGCCTAAAAAACTAATCACCATGTAATCCAGTATTCCCTTGGTTTCCTATTCAGTGTCGCTGATCTAGCCTCCGTCTAAGCAGTGGGTGGGCGTTGGCCAGCCATGGATGGTACCCACTGATCAACAGAGGAGAATATACCTATGTATATGTACGTGCGCCACGACAAGAGTCCAAAACAGGTACTCCCTCCATTCCAAAATTCTTGTCTAAAATTTGTCCAAAAACGGATGTATTTAATACCAAAATGCGGTCACGCAATATTAATTGCTGCTACCACTAGAAACCAAACCATCCGATCCACCGGGATTTTTTTTTTTGAACGTTAACAGTAGCACAACCAAATTCAATGATCAGAAGAAGAGTAACAAGAACACCTTCAAAAGAGGAAAGCACCGCAAAAAGGCTAGTGCGGAAAGAAAAGAAAGAAAACAGAAACCCGCCGGCACCAACACAAACCCAAGATCGACCGGGATTCTTGCTGTCAAAAGTGCATTTAGGGCATGTACAATGGTGCTATCTTAGGAGTGCCACATAGGATAGATGATGAAGTGAAGGAGAGAGAACTCATAAGAAAGGCGTTGTCTTCTCTTATTTAAGAGAAGACAAGAGGTGGTCTCTTAGCATAATATGTCTCACCATATTTTTAGGAATTGCTAGTTATTGAAGATAAGGCTAAGAAATTACCCATTGTAGATAATTTTTTTTGTCATCTCTAAATCACATGCAAGATTTAAGATAAGATTATCTTATCAACCATTGTACATGCCCTTATGTAACGTGGTCACAGTCTTACGGACAATGGAGAGCACAGGTTGCCCTGTGACCACTGAGAGGAGAGGCAGCACGTCGCTTTGGACCATGTTCGTCCCCTGCCAGGTGCACGTTGAGGAGACGGCCCAGCTGGAAAGTCAGCAGGCAGGACGGGGCCACGGGTGCAGTGCCAACTACCAACTCGGCATGAATGACTGCCAAATGGGCCTGCCATAGTTCCACTAATGCAATCCAGCCCTACCAACGACGTCATGAGCTAATCTAATCCAGGGCTACCAGAATCTAATCCACTACTTACCGCAACAGGAAAGGAAACAGTACTTGGTCTAAGCTGTGGGTGGGTGGGTTTCTGGCCATCGGCTCGCTAGTGCGTGCCTGCGAGATTCACGACCGTCGCAAATATTTATTTATTTTGAACCGAAAGGGGTTTGCCCCACCCCAACATTTATTCAAGCCAAGGCAAACCACAAACATAGACTGTTAACAGCGCTCAGCGGCAACCGGAGAGTAGCTGCCACAGAAGGAACAACCAGGGTTTTTTAACTATCCCTATTACAACAGTTTTAGGCAGTTCCAGGATGGGATACATAACTAGGTAAGCATACATGCCAGCTCACAATTAGATCAAAGCAAAGATGGCAAACTAGCAAAATGCAAACCGAGCGACGCTCCGGCGATTCATTAGTACCAAGCGATCCTAAGCAACTCCCCTCTTCGGTGGTCTAACAGCCTTAAGCACCCGAGTAAAAACGCACCCTGAGCCTCTGAACATAGGATTTTCCGTTGCCTTATCGTTGCACCTAACAGATCCAAAGCACAATGTATACTTCGCCATCTTCGCCCCTGGAAAACAAAGTCATTTCGCAAATACCATAAGCTCCACAAGGTAGCAGCAACAAGTATATATGTTCAAAGCTTCATAATGTTTCCTCCTCTTCCAGAAGGAAGACAGCAAAGCAAAAGAATCAGGTGTAATAATGTTAAAACTATCAGCTACTAGTTCCCATACTTGTGTAGCAACAATACATTCAAAGAAAAGATGTTGAATTGTCTCTGGTTCATCACAAAAGACACATGTCATGTCCTCTACATGCCTACGTTTGGCAAGATTATCTCTAGTCAAGCTCTTATTATAGTAAATCAACCACGAAAAGACATGGATATTAGGTGGGACTTTAATTTTCCAAATATCATCTTTAATCTCAGCAGACAACCCCCCAAAGTTGATTAATTTATGAAAGGACTTGACAGAGTACTTGCTGGAAGACTCCAACATCCAAACAGGTTGTTCTGGAGAGTCAGACAACACAACCTGCTTAACTAAGTTGATGAGTTCATTCCGTTTAATCATAGCTACCTCCTCTACACATCTCCTAAAAGTAAGTTGGAGTTCACCTCCCACCCAGACCTGTGCAAGAGTGGCCTCTTGTTGTTGATAGATATCAAACAGGTCCCAAAATGAAGTTTTAAGAGAACATTCCCCAATCCATATATCATGCCAGAAGGCAATGCTTTTGCCATCCCTAGGGACCCATCTGTAAAAGTTTTTATATGCTCCAAGGGCCCAGGACTGTGGGTCTACTTGTACCCCACCTCGTGACAGATTGACCCATTTGCACTTAAATAAAGGGACCTTAAAATCACGTCCGTAGTCAAGTTCCCATATGTCCACTATATAACCATAATATGTGTCCTTTCCCCTCTCGGTTGCCGCGTCAAAGCGGACACCACTGTTTTGGTTGGTGCTCTTTTGATCTTGTTCAATCGTGTAAAATGTATTCCCATTTATCTCGTATCCTTTGTAAATCAATACAGTCAAAGATGGTCCCCTGGACAACAAGTACAACTCATCACAAACAGTCTTGTCACCTCTGAGACGTGTTTCCAACCAACTGCTGAAAGTCCTGATGTGTTCACATGTAATCCAGTCGTCGCACTGCTCCGGGTGTTTGGAGCGCAGACTGTTCTTGTGTTCATCGACATACGGGGTCACCAAGGTAGAGTTCTGTAGAACTGTGTAGTGTGTTTGAGACTAAGAATTTCCGTCCCTGCATATTATTGAGTCCCCTCCAAGTGTGCCTTTTCCAGTCAGTCTCCCCTCATACCGCGATTTAGGGAGACATATCTTCTTAAGGCCAGGAATGAAGTCAACACAAAACCCAATGACATCCTTTGTTTGATGGCCCATGGAGATGCTTCCTTCTGGCCTAGCGCGGTTACAGACATATTTCTTTAGGACTCCCATGAACCTCTCAAAGGGGAACATATTGTGTAGAAATACGGGCTCCAGAATGACAATCTCGTTGACTAGATGAGCTAGGACGTGCGTCATGGTATTGAAGAAGGATGGTGGGAACACCAGCTCAAAACTGACAAGACACTGCGCCACATCACTCCTTAGCCTTGGTACGATTTCTGGATCGATCACCTTCAGATATAATGCATTGAGGAATGCACATAGCTTCACAATGGCTAATCGGACGTTTTCCGGTAGAAGCCCCCTCAATGCAACCGGAAGCAGTTGCGTCATAATCACGTGGCAGTCATGAGACTTTAGGTTCTGAAACTTTTTCTCTGCCATATTTATTATTCCCTTTATATTCGACGAGAAGCCAGTCGGGACCTTCATACTAAGCAGGCATTCAAAGAAGATTTCCGTCTCTTCTTTGGTAAGAGCATAGCTGGTAGGACCTTCATACTGCTTTGGAGGCATATGCCGTCTTTTTCGTGCGAACGTTGCAGGTCCTCCCATGCCTCAGCTGTATCTTTTATATTCCCATACACACCCAAGAAGCCTAGCAGGTTCACGCAAAGGTTCTTCGTCACGTGCATCATGTTGATCGAAGAGCGGACCTCTAGGTCTTTCCAGTAGGGTAGGTCCCAAAATATAGATTTCTTCTTCCACATGGGTGCGTGTCCCTCAGCATCACTCGGAACAGCTAGTCTGCCGGGACCCTTTCCAAAGATTACATGTAAATCATTGACCATAGCAAGTACGTGATCACCGGTACGCATGGCGGGCTTCTTCCGGTGATCTGCCTCGCCTTTGAAATGCTTGCCTTTCTTTCGACATTGATGGTTGGTCGGAAGAAATCGACGATGGCCCAGGTACACATTCTTCCTGCAGCTTCCCAGGTATATACTTTCGGTGTCAGCTAAATAGTGTGTGCATGCGTGGTATCCCTTGTTTGTCTGTCCTGAAAGGTTACTGAGAGCGGGCCAATCGTTGATGGTCACGAACAGCAACGCCTTTAGGTCAAATTCCTCCTGTTTGTGCTCATCCCACGTACGTACACCGTTTCCATTCCACAGCTGTAAAAGTTCTTCAACTAATGGCCTTAGATACACATCAATGTCGTTGCCGGTTTGCTTAGGGCCTTGGATGAGAACTGGCATCATAATGAACTTTCGCTTCACGCACATCCAAGGAGGAAGGTTATACATACATAGAGTCACGGGCCAGGTGCTGTGATTGCTGCTCTGCTCCCCGAAAGGATTAATGCCATCCGTGCTTAAAGCAAACCATAGGTTCCTTGGGTCACTTGCAAACTCATCCCAGTACTTTCTCTCGATTTTTCTCCACTGCGACCCGTCAGCGGGTGCTCTCAACTTCCCATCTTTCTTACGGTCCTCACTGTGCCATCGCATCAACTTGGCATGCTCTCTGTTTCTGAACAGACGTTTCAACCGTGGTATTATAGGAGCATACCACATCACCTTCGCAGGAACCCTCTTCCTGGGGGGCTCGCTATCAACATCACCAGGGTCATCTTGTCTGATCTTATATCGTAATGCACCGCATACTGGGCATGCATTCAGATCCTTGTACGCACCGCGGTAGAGGACGCAGTCACTAGGGCATGCATGTATCTTCTGCACCTCCAATCCTAGAGGGCATATGACCTTCTTTGCTACGTATGTACTGTCGGGCAATTCGTTATCCTTTGGAAGCTTCTTCTTCAATATTTTCAGTAGCTTCTCAAATCCTTTGTCAGGCACAACATTCTCTGCCTTCCACTGCAGCATATCCAGTACGGTACCGAGCTTTGTGTTGCCATCTTTTCAATTGGGGTACAACCCTTTTTTGTGATCCTCTAACATGCGATCGAACTTCAGCTTCTCCTTTTGACTTTCGCATTGCGTCCTTGCATCGACAATGACCCGACGGAGATCATCATCATCAGGCACATCGTCTGGTTCCTCTTGATCTCCAGCAGCTTCCCCCGTTGCAGCATCATTGGGCACATCATCTGGTTCCTCTTGATCTTCAGCAGCTTCCCCCGTTGCAGCATCACCGTATTCAGGGGGCACATAGTTGTCATCGTCCTCTTCTTCTTCGTCGTCTTCCATCATAACCCCTATTTCTCCGTGCCTTGTCCAAACATTATAATGTGGCATGAAACCATTGTAAAGAAGGTGGGTGTGAAGGATTTTCCGGTCAGAGTAAGACTTTGTATTCCCACATTTAGGGCATGGACAACACATAAAACCATTCTGCTTGTTTGCCTTAGACACTTCGAGAAAATCATGCACGCCCTTAATGTACTCGGAGGTGTGTCTTTCTCCGTACATCCATTGCCGGTTCATCTGCGTGCATTATATATAATTAAGTGTGTCAAAAACCATTACAGAACATCATGAAAAGATAATTAAGTGACCAAATTAATAGAAGTTCATCATCACATTAAAACCAAAGTACATACATAGTTCTCATCTAACAACATAAAGCTCTCCAAAGCATCTAAATTAATTAAACCATACATTGAAACTATGTAAAACATTTCAATGCGAAAACAAATGCGGTCATAATTGCAACCAAGGTAACAATTGATCCAACGGCATAATGATACCAAGCCTCGGTATGAATGACATATTTTCTAATCTTTCTAATCTTCAAGCGCATTGCATCCATCTTGATCTTGTGATCATCGATGACATCCGCAACATGCAACTCCAATAACATCTTCTCCTCATTTTTTTTATTTTTCCTTCAAGAAATTGATTTCTTCTTCAACTAAATTTAACCTCTCGACAATAGGGTCGGTTGGAATTTCCAGTTCACATACCTCCCAGATATATAAAATCTATGTCACGTTGGTTGGCATAATTTTCATAAATAATAAATGAAGCAATAGTTATAAAGATAATATATACCACACCCGAATCATAGACAGGACGAGGGCCGACGGGGGCGTATACCAAAACCATCGCACTATATAATAACAAGCAATAAAATAGTAAGAAAATTAGACAAGTATCTATCTAAAGCAAGAATTTTTTCCAGAAAGAAGATAAGAACAAGAGGCTCACCACGGTGGTGCCGGCGACGAGATCGGCGCGGGCGATCGACGACAGTGAAGACGGGGACGGGGCGTGACGGGCCGCTAATATAAACCTAGACAAATCTCGGGAAAAATAGAGTTCAGAGGTCCTGCTTCGAGAGGAGAAAGCTTAACTAGTGTGGCTTGGGCATTTCATCGAACACCTCAAGTGCATAGGAGGTGAGCTAGAGCACCACAAAGCCCTCCCCTCCCCGGCCAGAGAAAAACAGAGCAGTGGAGTGCTCTGCTTGCGGGCGAGGGGTATATATAGGCACCTCAATGGTCCCGGTTCGTGGCATGAACCGGGACTAAAGGGTAGCCAGTTGTCCCGGTTCGAGCCACCAACCGGGACCAATGGTGGTGGGACAGGTGCCAGGCCCATTGGTCCCGGTTCACCCCACCAACCGGGACCAAACGGTCCAGACAAACCGGGACCAATGGCCCACGTGGCCCGGCCGGCCCCTGGGCTCACAAATCGGGACCAATGCCCCCATGGGTCCCGGTTCTGGACTAAACCGAGACTAATGGGCTGATCCGGCCTAAACCAAAGCCCTCTTTTCTACTAGTGGAGGTAGCCACCTCAAGCATATTATTGGTAGAAGTAACCACACCATTAGGGCCATTCAACTCAGTAAGATGATTCTTCCTATGCCTATGATTAGCAAGAGCCTAGAAGTAGGCATTTTTCCTACCCCACCTCTAAGATTTTCCTGTCCCTAGATCTCTGCCATAAGGCAATTTCCTATTTTTTCCAAACATCATCAAGTTCCTTCTTAATCTCCTTCATCCTATCAAAATCAGAAACAGATAGCTGCTGAGATTCAGACAAGACATCAAGGATGTCAAACTCCATAAGGAGTGCCTTTTTCTTCTTTTTCAAAGCTGCCTCCCTATTAATACTCCACCCCTTTGTCTTATTCCTAAGGACCCTAGTCTTAACCATCCAAATTTCAGCTGAATAATTAGATGAGGACACAGAGTTCCAAACTTCTGTGACCATTTGATGGAAACCTGGCTGAGAGAGCCACCATTTTGCAAATCTAAAAGGTTTGGGATTAGAGGGGGCTCTAGCACCAGTGTCAAGGACTAAAAGAGTGTGATCACTTCCCACTCTGGGATGTGCTGACAAGGTAGAGAAAGGAAAATGGGCATCCCAGTCCACATAAGTGAACACTCTATTAAGAACAGAAAAAACAGGGGAAATCTGATTGTTAAACCAAGTAAACACTTTGTTAGAGATAGAAATCTCCATCAGGGCCCATCTGTTGAGCCAATCATTAAAAAAATGCAGTTTGTTGGTTAATCAAGCCACTGCTTTTTTCAGCTTTATTCCTAACCAGGTTAAAGTCTCCACAAATCATGATAGGATAAGATGAATTTGTCAAAGTATCATGTAGTTCTGCCACAAAATCCATTTTAAACTAAGGACATGCAGAACTGTAGACCAGCACCAGTTGACAAGCAAAGCTATCATTCTTATTTTTAATAGTAGCAACAATAGAAAATCTTTGGTTAATAAAACCAACAACCTCAAAGATATTTTTTTAAATCCTAAGAGGATCCCCCCAGCAGTATTATCAGCAGGCAAGAAGTGCCAAACAAAATTATCATATCTATCAATAGCTTTGAGGAAACCCTCAGAATAACTTCTCTTTTAGTTTCATGAAAGCCAATAAAATCAGGATCAGATTTAGTAATAGTATCACAAAGGCACTGAATTTTCCCATGTTATTCAAGACCCCTAATATTCCAAATAAGACCTATCATGGATTAAGCAATTTTAAAAGTGTGAGATAAGCCACAAGGCTTAGACTTAGTTAGGACAGTGGGTGTTTTCCTAAAAGCAACAGTAGTGCCAACTGGCTCCAAGGAAATGCCACCCACAGGTGTACTAACTATCTCATTGGTTTTGATGTCTAGGTTATCAGGTAGAACTAATTCGAGATTATTGCTTGCAAAAACCAGACATCTCTCTTTCTCCTCAGCTATCATCTCATCAATGGTGAAGTTCTTTTGAGATTCATCCCCTCCAATTGTTAAGTTCATTTTACCCTTTGATCAACAAGAATAGATTTATCAATAGTAGAAAAGGATTTACCTTTAAACTTTTGTGGGATCTCCAGGTTTTTCTTCCTCTTGTATGCAACATCTTTCTCCATGATGTTGACATTTCCATGTCCTCTGGTAGCAGGATTCTGAGTTAGCATAGGTCTCCATTTTGGTTTATTCTCAGGAATGGCTCCATCTTTCTGGGCTTGATTGAGTGATTCTAGTAAGGATCTCTTCCATGTCTCACTTTGCAAGATATGAATGGCCTCAAGGGGGAGAACCCCCAGCTCCTCTTCTTTAGGTTCCTTATTTTCAGAATCAGGTAAAGAGGAATAGTTTTTTCTTCATCTCAATCAGCCTCTCAAATGGAATCTTAGTGGGATCTCTGTAGGCAATTTTAATCCTAACATTCTCAAAGAAAGTCCTGAACATGTCATCCCAATCAACATCTGTAAGAACCCCAAAGAGTGAAGCAATTTGAGCAAATACTTTCCATGTACACCATTTTGGAGGAATACCTTCAATTAGAACCCAGGCTTCAACCAGCTCCCCAAAAGGTTCGCATCCTCCTTTCCATTCAGTCAAAGTGACATTCACATCATGTGGAAGAGAAAACCCAGGCATATCAATGAGGTCCTCAACTTTGTTCTAGGGGGAAATCTGACCAGAAAGGTCTTGCTGGAAAGCCCACTAATCCTCTGTCGGTGTCAAAACTGGCGGATCTCGGGTAGGGGGTCCCGAACTGTGCGTCTAGGCAGATGGTAACAGGAGACAATGGACACGATGTTTTACCCAGGTTCGGGCCCTCCTGATGGAGGTAAAACCCTACGTCCTGCTTGATTGATATTGATGATGTGGGTATTACAAGAGTAGATCTACCACGAGATCAAGGAGGCTAAACCCTAGAAGCTAGCCTATGGTATGATTGTTGTTCGTCCTATGGACTAAAGCCATCCAGTTTATATAGACACCGGAGAGGGCTAGGGTTACACATAGTCGGTTACAATGGTAGGAGATCTACATATCCGTATTGCCAAGCTTGCCTTCCACGCCAAGGAAAGTCCCATCCGGACACGGGACGAAGTCTTCAATCTTGTATCTTCATAGTCTTGGAGTCCGGCCGATGATGATAGTTCGGCTATCCGGACACCCCCTAGTCCAGGACTCCCTCAGTAGCCCCTGAACCAGGCTTCAATGACGACGAGTCCGGCGCGCATATTGTCTTCGGCATTGCAAGGCGGGTTCCTCCTCCGAATAATTTATAGAAGATTGTGAACACCAGGATAGTGTCCGGCTCTGCAAAATAAATTCCACATACCACCGTAGAGAGAATAATATTTACACAAGTTCAATCTGCTGACGTATTTTGTGGCGTGACGTCACACCACCACCAAGCCTTTACTCGAATTGTTTTTATTGTACCACCTCAGCGCGTTTAGCGAAGCGGTTTCCTTGGCACGTCTTGTCGAAGCAGAGATCGTGTTCCCCTTATTCCGGGATTCCCATCAATACGGACGTGGGTAACCCAACCGCGCCATTGATTGCGGCGCTTGGGAGATAAGCGAGTTTTATCAGGCCGGTGGGGACGCATGGTTTCGTCCGCCCATATAAGGGGATAAAGATCCACCCTTTTACCTACGCCTTCTTCCTCCTTTGCTTATCCATCTCCGCGAACTCGAGCTCCAGCGCCCAAGTCCGCACATCTCACCTCAACCTTCTCCAACTATGTCCGGAGCGGGAGGCAAGTGGATGGCCTCCTCCGTTACGGAGGGGCACATCCAGAAGCTGCGCAGCGCCGGATATCTGTCCAGCGACATCGCGCACCGGCTCCCCGACGAGGGGGAGCTCATCCCCACCCCCAGGCCCCATGAGAGGGTAGTATTCCTTTCCCATTTCCTCCGCGGACTGGGCTTCCCACTCCATCCCTTTGTCCGGGGGCTCATGTTCTACTACGGCCTGGATTTCCATGATCTGGCCCCGAATTCCATCCTCAACATCTCGGCGTTTATTGTCGTGTGTGAGGCCTTCCTCTGCATCCAGCCCCACTTCGGCTTGTGGCTCAAGACCTTCAGTGTCAAGCCGAAGGTTGTGAAGGGCAGCCAAGTGGAGTGCGGAGGCGCCATGGTGGGCAAGATGCCCAACGTTACTTGGCTCGAGGGCACCTTCGTGGAAACCATTAAGGGGTGGCAATCGGGGTGGTTCTACATCACCGAGCCGCGTAACCCTGAATGGGCAGCGGCCCCCGAATTCAGGTCTAGCATCCCCATGCGGCTCACCTCCTGGAAAGAGAGTGGCCGGACATGGGGTGATTCGGATGAGCTGACCGGACTTCAAGCCTGTATCCAAAAGCTAGTGAACAAGAAGCTCAAGCTTGTCAACGTAGTCCAGGTCATGCTCATTCGCCGGATTATCTCGTGCCAACAACGGGACTTCAATATGTGGGAGTTCGATCCGGCGCAGTACCAGACTTTGAGCGGGCTCTTCCACACTACGTACGAAGAGGCCCGGAGGGTGCTGTTTAAGGGCGCCGAGGCTCCCGCATCCGCTATCGAAGATCGCAGATTTAGCTCGCAGCGTCCGGCTAGCGAGGTAAGCGATTTTTCCCTTTACGGGACACTTGTTTTCCATAGTTTGACTCCATGCGGGATCTAAACTCCCTCTCCCTTGACAGGACTGGCTGAAGAAGGCCGATCAGACTTACTATCCAGCCCCTTTGCCAGAAGACCCAGCGGACGCCCGCTTAACGGGGTTGCTGGTTCCGGCACCCCACGTGGTGCCGGAGAAGAAGGCCACGGGCACTCGAAAGAGTTCCCGTTTTCAGGTGTCATCGGACGATGACTCCGAGGCGGACTCCTCCCACGAAGGCGAGGAGGAGAAGAAAGAGGCCTCTCTCCCAGTGGGGGGAGGGAAGAAAAGGAAGGCCTCCCCAATGAGGGAGGCCGAAGGGTCCAAGAAGGGAAGGACTCTTCCCCCGGACTGCTCTGCCAACGCCGGCGATGACGACGAGGATTGTCCTCCAAGGGCCAAGCCCCTGGCGAGATCGTAAGTATCCGGGCTCCCGAATAACTTCATGATTTTTCTTTTCGCCACATGGTGTCTTTCTAATGCCGCATACAACCCTGCAGTCCGCCCAATGATGATCTTCCCGCTTCGTCGAGCGGGTCCTTGGGTGCGTTGGATATGGATTCCCTTCCGACTGCCTCCACCCCCCGTGATGCGGACGATGCCGAGGTGGGATCCTGGGAAGGGACCCGCCAGGAGGAGGAGGCCCCGGAGGTGCCGCAGGGCAACCTCCCGGACTTTGCACCGGACTCCGCACCGGAACCTGTAGTGGCTCCGGAGTCCGGCGGGCGGCCCCTTCGTAAGAAGGGCAAGACCGTGACGCCGGCGGCCTCCGTCCAACCGGAGGCGCCGGATAGCTTGCTGGAGGCGCTCAACGGCGCTTCCATCGAAGAGGAACACCGCACCGTCATGAGTGCGGTGATTCAGAAGGTTCAGCTCGCCAAGAGCGGGCTGACCGAAGCCTGCAGCAGCCTTCTAACAGGCTTTGAGGTAAGAATTTTGATATATGTAAAATAGTACCGCATAGACAGTAGCCCCTGATGCTCGGTTCGGTGTTCGGAAAGAAAAGCCGGACTGAGGATCTAAAAAGATATACGCAGGAGTCATAAAAAATATGTCAATATGGGATTGCAGGCTGTGCTGCTGACCTCTGCCGCACTGACTGCGGAGGTCAATACTTTGAAGCAAAGCCTCGAGCGGTCCGAGAACGAGCTCGGCCGTGCCAAGAAGCAGCTCGAGGACAAGGAAGGTGAGTAACACCTTATTAAAATTGTACCTTACAGAAAAGGATTTGGTTGCAAGAAGAATGACAAGGATAACGTGGGTATTGCAGGGGCCACGAACGAGGTGGCGACCCTGAAGGAGGCGGTGTCCGCGGCCGAACGTAATGCGGCCGCGGAGCGCACCGAGCGAGAGAAGCAGGAGGCGCGGGTGGCGGAGGTACAGCAAGAGCTCCAGGCTCTCGTGGAAAAACATGAGAGTTTGGAGCGCGACTCGAAGACTCGAGAGTCCGAGCTTGCATCAGCTCTTGAGAGTGCCAAAGCCGCTAAGGCCGAAGCCTACAAGGCCCTCCAGGAAATCGAGGCGTTGAAGAAAATAGCGGCGGGTAAGGCATTTTTCATGCAAAGTAAGCATGTGAGTGTGAATTACCTATTACTTACCCGAATTCGGAGCTCTCCACGAGTGTTCGCAGATCTGCCTGCAGCGTGTCCGATGCTGCCCCTTTCTATAGGGCCGAGGAGGGGAGCTCGACGGAGAAGGTCTTCTGGTCTCAGTATGCTGAGGCCGGACATCCGGTGCCCCTTAGCGACCAGCTGAAGCAGCTGGTCGAGCTCCACAAGGTGGCCGAACAGGCCATGAAGGGCCTCATAGTTCGGCTGTGGCCCAAGGAGGCTATGCCTGGGAGCTACTTCGGCCTGGTGCGGCGGATGGTGGATGCGTGTCCATGGGTTGAAGTCAACAAGCACTCTGCCTGTATTGAAGGTGCCCGTCGGGCCCTTGCCCGCGCAAAGGTGCAATGGGGCAAGATGGATGCTGAGAAGCTTGTGACGGACGCGCCACCGCCGGGCAAGGAGTATCGCACGCCCGAGATGTATTATAAGAGTGTCCTGAAGGGTGCCCGCATTATTGCGGGTGAGTGCTCCAAAGATGTAATATTTGAGTAGACTCGCATTTTGTTATCCTGTGCGCTGAAAACTTTGTTCATATGCGCTAAGCAACGCTTGTTAATTTAAAATATTACCTTCTGTGCGGCCGTTTATCAAATCTGAGAGATGGCAAGTCGTCGGCTTCAGCCCCCATGCCACGAGTGCTGGGGTGTTCGGGATAAATTTGAGCACTCTTGTTCCCATTTTTGGGTCCATCTAGGGAGGCGCTCAACACAACGAACAAGGCAACCGGACTTATAATGCTTGAACACTCTCACTTAGCCATAGAATTCTATAATTTTAAATTTCGGCGAAGCCCCTAGTGTTCGGAAGGCCGAATTTGGGGCGCTATCCACGCCTGGGCCGGACAAAGCCGGTTCCTCGCTCTAAGCGGCATAAGTCTTTAGGGACTCGAAAAAACCTCTCGAACAGCGACCGGCTCTCGCCTCATCATGACGGTCAGTTTTAGCTTTCTCCACTGAGGCGCTCGCCCAGCTCAACTGGGGCGCAATCGCAGTGGTTCTCCCAGTGCTACCTTAGCCGATACAACGGAACGTAAGGTACCAAAACATGGGAGCCGGGCAAACCCAACTATTGACCCAAGACATGATTCGGAGCCGATGCATATAATGCTATAAGTTCGGGGTGCCGCACTTGTGAAAGTGTTCGGACTTATCACACCATGATGCGGGAAACATAAGCCCCTGGTGTATTTAGCCGTACCAAAGTGTACGAATGCAACATGTCATAAATGAACATATGTATAAGAAAGAAATGCAATTATAAGCAAAAAGGTGCTGCATTGTTTATTCAAGAAATACTGCTGTGAATGCAGAACGATACAAATAGTGCGATAAGCAAGGGATGGGACTATTAAACATGTCCCCCTCCACGGGTAGGCTGCGGAATGGTGTATAAAACAGATTTAATGCTCGTAATGGAGACCACCTGAATATTCATCGTAGCCTTTCTCCTTCCCTGGCTGTTGCATCGTGAGTTCGGCGGGTCTACTGCCGGATAGGGCCTCTGATGAACGGAGTCCTGTAGGTAAAAAAAGAAAAAGAGAAAAAAAGAACGACACACTTGAGAGCCCCTGGTGTGGTTAAGCCGCATTCTGGGCCTATCGTGGTCGTGCCCCTCCCCCTATGCCCATGGTATCTCCAGAGCGTAATGATGTACGCGAAGGACCAGTCTTGCAATTTTGCAGGGGCTGGGGTTGGGGCCGCATTGCTACGCGTGCTCGGAACGTGCCAGGTGGTCTTGTTGTAGGTTACTCCGGGCGCGTTTAGCCGTGTCCGGTCGCTTAACGGCCGGACTCGAGAATTGCCTTAAGAGGCTGCACTGTACTTCTGCCGCGAGAGCCGCTGTATGTTCCTCCGTTCGGAGAGAGCGTTCAGTGTTTCCGTTGACCGTGATGACTCCTCGAGGGCCTGGCATCTTGAGCTTGAGGTATGCGTAGTGCGGCACCGCGTTGAACTTTGCAAACGCGGTACGTCCGAGCAGAGCATGATAGCCGCTGCGGAACGGAACTATGTCGAAGATTAACTCCTCGCTTCGGAAGTTATCCGGGGATCCGAAGACCACTTCCAGTGTAACTGAGCCTGTACAATTGGCCTCTACACCTGGTATGACGCCTTTAAAGGTCATCTTTGTAGGTTTAATCCTTGAGGGGTCTATGCCCATTTTGCACACTGTATCCTGATAAAGCAGGTTCAGGCTGCTGCCGCCGTCCATCAGGACTCTGGTGAGGTGAAATCCATCGACGATTGGGTCTAAAACCAATGCGGCGAATCCGCCATGGCGGATGCTGGTGGGGTGGTCCCTTCGATCAAAAGTGATCGGGCAGGAGGACCATGGGTTGAACTTCGGGGCGACTGGCTCCATCGCGTATACACCCCTGAGTGCACGCTTCCGCTCCCTTTTGGGTATGCGGGTTGCGTATATCATGTTCACCGTCCGCACTTGTGGGGGGAAACCCTTCTATCCTCTATTGTTCGGCGGTCGAGTCTCTTCCTCGTCATCGCTATGCAGCCCCTTGTCGTTGTTTTCGGCAATTAGCTTGCCTGCCTGCTTGAATACCCAACAGTCCCTGTTGGTGTGGTTAGCTGGCTTTTCGGGGGTGCCGTGTATCTGGCACGAGCGATCGAGTATTCGGTCCAAATTGGACGGACCTGGAGTAGTTCTTTTGAATGGCTTTTTCCGCTGACCGGGTTTAGAGGCTCTGAATTCGGCATTGACTGCCGTATCCTCACTATTGTCGCTGTTAATGCGGCGTTTGTTCTTGTTGCGACACGACCTGCCATTGCGGTCCTTGATATCCAGACTGCCAGAATTTTTGCTGAGGTTGTTGCTGCGGGCTAGCCAGCTGTCCTCTCCCACGCAGAAGCGGGTCATGAGTGATGTGAGGGCTGCCATGGATTTCAGCTTTTCCTATCCCAGGTGCCGGGCAAGCCACTCGTCACGGATGTTATGTTTGAAGGCCGTGAGGGCCTCCGCATCCAGACAATCGACGATTTGATTTTTCTTAGTTAAGAACCGTGTCCAGAATTGTCTGGCTGATTCGTGTGGCTGTTGAATTATATGGCTTAGGTCGTCAGCGTCTGGTGGTCGCACATATGTGCCCTGGAAGTTATCAAGGAATGCGGCTTCCAGGTCCTCCCAACACCCAATTGATTCTGCTGGCAAGCTGTTAAGCCAATGCCGAGCTGGTCCTTTAAGCTTGAGCGGGAGGTATTTGATGGCGTGAAGATCATCACCGCGGGCCATGTGGATATGAAGGAGATTGTCTTCGATCCAAACCGCGGGGTCTGTTGTGCCATCATAAGATTCAATGTTCACGGGTTTAAACCCTTCGGGGATTTGATGATCCATTACTTCATCTGTGAAGCATAGTGGGTGTGCGGCGCCTCTGTATTGGGCTATATCACGACGAAGCTCAAAAGAGCTTTGTCTACTGTGTTCGGCCCGGCCGGACTTGCTGTGTCCGGCGCGACGGTTGTCGTCACGTATCATGGGGCGCCCACGCGATCCGTAGATCGATCTTGATTGTCTTGCCTTATCCTCCAATATATCTCGCAAGTCCAAAGCGTTCCCCTGTGGCCTTGTGCTTTTCGAGCGATGCCGGGGTACGGTTCTAGTGGAGGGCCTAGAGGCCTCTCTGTCGCGGCCACGGGGTGGTCGGTCAGCCGTATTGTCCGCTGGTGATGCAGGTTTAGGGTAGCTTTTGGAGGGGCGTTCGAGCTCATGCTCTTCGGCCGCAAGGACTTCAGTCCATCTGTCGGCTAGCAGATCTTGATCAGCTCTAAGCTGTTGCTGCTTTTTCTTGAGGCTGTTTGCCGTGGCCATAAGCCTGCGTTTAAAACGCTCTTGTTCGACGGGATCCTCAGGCACGACGAATTCGTCGTCGTCGAGGCTTGCCTCGTCTCCGGAGGGAGGCATGTAATCCTCTACCTCTTCGTCTGCCGCTCTCTCATGAGGGCTGGCGTCTCCGTCCTCCTGTGCTGAATCTTGCTGGAGGGGGTTGTCTTCGGCACTGTCTGGGGTGTTATTATCTCCGGTGCCGGAATCTCCATTCTTGCTGTGGCGGGATTTAGAGCGGCGCCGCTGACGACGGCGCTTGGGCTGTTTCTTGGAGGGGTCATCCTCCGCTGTTCCTTCGCCATTCCCATCCTTTGGGATATCCACCATGTATATGTCATATGATGAGGTGGCTTTCCAGTGCCCAGTAGGCGCTGGTTCTTGGTCGTCTCCGGCATCGTCGTCCATACCGTCGATGTCTTCGGAGTCGAAGTCTAGCATGTCGGTTAGATCGTCGACAGTGGCTACTAAGTGGGTGGTGGGTGGGCTTTGAATTTCTTCGTCGTCCGCATCCCAACCGTCCTGACCGCAGTCCGGCCAGGGCTCTCCTGATAACGAGAGATACTTTAGCGAACTCAAGATGTCGCCGAAAGGTGAGTGTTGAAAGATGTCCGCAGCGGTGAACTCCATGATCGGCGCCCAATCGGATTCGATTGGAGGGGGCGCGGGAGGTTCGGAGTCCGGCGAGGAGTCCGGCACCTCGGAGTCACGAGCTTCACGAGGGACAAGGTCAGTATTCGGCTCCATCGCCGTAGAGGTTGCAGCCCCCGAGGCGGTGTCTAGCCACCCGTCCTCGATCTGCGCAGCCGGCTCCGAATTGAGGGTCGGAGCGGACTCGTGTGCGGCCTCCAGGGCACTGTCCGGCTGCAGAGCTAAATCATGCCCATCGTGACAGTGCGGCGCGCTCGGCTGTGGCTCGAATCCATCGAAGATCAAGTCCCCGCGGATGTCAGCCGTGAAGTTCAAACTTCCAAATCTGACCTGACGGCCAGGGGCGTAGCTTTCGATCTGCTCCAGATGGCCAAGCGAATTGGCCCGCAGTGCAAAGCCGCCGAATACGAAGATCTGTCCGGGGAGAAAAGTCTCACCCTGGACTGCGTCGTTGTTGATGATCGAAGAAGCCATCGAGCCTATCGGTGACGACACAGAGGAACTCTCAATGAAAGCACCAATGTCGGTGTCAAAACCGGCGGATCTCGGGTAGGGGGTCCCGAACTGTGCGTCTAGGCGGATGGTAACAGGAGACAAGGGACACGATGTTTTACCCAGGTTCGGGCCCTCTTGATGGAGGTAAAACCCTACGTCCTGCTTGATTGATATTGATGATGTGGGTATTACAAGAGTAGATCTACCACGAGATCAAGGAGGCTAAACCCTAGAAGCTAGCCTATGGTATGACTGTTGTTCGTCCTATGGACTAAAGCCATCCGGTTTATATAGACAACGGAGAGGGCTAGGGTTACACAGAGTCGGTTACAATGGTAGGAGATCCACATATCCGTATTGCCAAGCTTGCCTTCCACGCCAAGGAAAGTCCCATCCGGACACGGGACGAAGTCTTCAATCTTGTATCTTCATAGTCTTGGAGTCCGGCCGATGATGATAGTTCGGCTATCTGGACACCCCCTAGTCCAGGACTCCCTCATCCTCCATGCCATTGCCTAGTCTTGCAGAAAGTGGCAGATAGCAGTTCCATCATCTTAGAGCAGTCCACCTCTCCTTTTAAAATATTCACCACAGCACAATTTTGGAAGTTCAGCCATTTTGACTCATTAGCTACAGGCACATCCACATAGTAGAAACCAAGCCCTCGAGCTCCACTACCAAAGAAATCAGCAGTAGGTCAGCACTGCACATTTGTTAACATTGTGATTTTGCTGACATATAAAACATGCTTTTGGCTTCACGCAATTCCCAACATAATGCCCAGGCCCTCCACAATAGAAGAAGATCATGTCTTTATACCTAGGATCAAGTACTTGTTCCACTTTAACTTCAGCAGATTAAGATGATTGTACCTAGGCCGATCCAGCAGTTGAGGCTGTGGATCTGGTTGGCTTGGGGGCAGGAGCTTGCTCCTTCGCAGAAAGAGAAGATGGCTGCTTCCGTCCAGCGAAAGAGGTGGATTTCTACTCCACCACCTTAGACTGACCAACAGCAAGATTACACGACGATCGGCCATCTCCGACCCTCGCTTCACTACCTCCGCGAAAGAGAGCGAGCTGGGGACAATTCCTTCTCGCGAGACCTTGATATGATTTGGTGGTGGCTCAAATGGTCGAATTGCTGGAAATATGCCCTAGAGGCAATAATAAAATGGTTATTATTATATTTCCTTGCTCATGATAATTGTCTAATGTTCATGCTATAATTGTATTAACTGGAAACCATAATACATGTATGAATACATAGAACACAACATGTCCCTAGTGAGCCTCTAGTTGACTATCTCGTTGATCAATAGATGGTTATGGTTTCCTGACCATGGACATTGGATCCTTGAGCTATTCGCGATGTTTGACACCGCGAAAGTGGAATTCAAGTAGGAGCATCAATTGTTGATGGTTAGTAAAACCACTAGTTTCAAGAAGGGTAAGGTAAAGAAGGGATAATTCATGAAACGGCATATCCGTTGCTGCTCTAGTGAAGAAACCCAAGGTTGAACCCAAACCCAAGACTAAGTGCTTCTATAATGAGGGGAACAGTCACTGAAGCAGAACTACCCTAGATACTTGGTAGATGAGAAGGCTGGCAAGGTCTACAAAAGTATATTGGATATACATTAAATTAATGTGTACTTTACTAGTACTCCTAGTAGCACCAGGGTATTAGATACCGGTTCGGTTGCTAAGTGTTAGTAACTCAAAATAAAAGGCTACGGAATAAAGGGAGACTAGCTAAAGGCGAGGTGACGAAATGTGTTGGAAGTATTTCCAAGGTTGATGTTATCAAACATCGCACGCTCCCTCTACCATCGGGATTGGTGTTAAAACTAAATAATTGTTATTTGGTGTTTGCGTTGAGCATATACATGATTGGATTATGTTTATCGCAATACGGTTATTCATTTAAGGAGAATAATAGTTACTCTATTTATTTGAATAATACCTTCAATGGTCTTGCACGTAAAATGAATGGTTTATTGAATCTCGATCGTAGTGATACACATGTTCATGCCAAAAGATATAAGATAGTAATGATAGTACCACCTACTTGTGGCACTGCCATTTGAGTCATATTGGTATAACACATGAAGAAGCTCCATGTTGATGGATCTTTGGACTCACTAATTTTTTTAAAGTTTGAGACATGTGAACCATGTCTATTGGTATGCAAGCATGAAGAAACTCCATGCAGATGGATCATTTGGACTCACTTGATTCTGAATCACTTGAGACATGCAAATCATACCACATGGGCAAGATGACTGAAAAGCCTCATTTTCAGTAAATGGAACAAAAAAAGCAACTTGTTGGAAGTAATACATTTTGATGTGTGCAGTCCAATGAGTGCCGAGGCACGCAATGGATATCGTTATGTTCTTAATTCACATATGATTTGAATAGATGCTGAGTATATTTACTTAATGAAACACAAGTCTGATTTATTGAAAGGTTCAAGTAATTTCAGAGTGAAGTTGAAGATCGTCGTGACAAGAGGATAAAATGTCTATGATATGATCATAGAGATGAATATCTAAGTTACGGGTTTGGTACAAAATTAAGACACTATGGAAATTGTTTCACAACTAATGCCAGCTGGAACATGATAGTGTGATGGTGTGTCCGAACATCATTGCTGCACCCCATTGGATATGGTGCATACCACGATGTCTTTTATTGAATTACCACTATCATTTATGGGTTAGGAATTAGAGATAACCGCATTCACTTTAAATAGGGCACCATGTAATTCCATTGAGATGACACCATATGAACTATGGTTTAGAGAAACCTAAGCTATCGTTTCTTAGAAGTTTGGGGTTGCGACGCTTATGTGGAAATGCTTTAGCCTAATAAGCTCGAACCCAAAGCGGGTAAATACATCTTCATAGGACACCCAAAATAGTTGGGTATACCTCCTATTTAAGATCTGGAAGCAAAAATGATTGTTTTTAGAAACTGGTCCTTTCTCGAGGAAAAGTTTCTCTTGAAAGAATTGAGTGGGAGGATGGTGGAGACTTGATGAGGTTATTGAACCATCACTTCAAACAGTGTGTAGCAGGGCACATGAAGTTGTTCCTGTGGCGCCTACGCCAGTTGAAGTGGAAGTGATGATAGTGATCATGAAACTTTGGATTAAGTCACTACCAAACCTCGTAGGTCGTCAAGGATGTGTACTTCTTCAGAGTGGTACATAATCCTGTCTTGGAGGTCATGTTGTTAGACAACAATGAACTTACGAGCTATGGAGAAGCGATGTTGGGCTCGTATTCCGACGAATGGCTCGAGGCCATAAAATCTGAGAGAGGATCCATGTCTAAAAACAAAGTGTAGACTTTGGAAGAACTACTTAATGGTCGTAAGGCTGTTGAGTACAGATAGATTTTAAAAGCAAGACGGACAATGATGGTAAGTGTCACCATTCAGAAAGCTCGACTCGTCGCTAAGATGTTTTCCAACAAGTTCAAGGAGTTGACTACGATGAGATTTTCTCACTCGTAGCGATGCTAAGAGTCTGTTGGAGTTATATTAGCAGTTACTGTATTGTTTATGAAATCTTGCAGATAGGATGTCAAAACATTGTTTTCTCGACGATTTTCTTGAGGAAAGGTTGTATGTGATACAACCAGAAGGTTTTGTCAATCCTAAAAGATGCTAACAAGTATGCAAAGCTCCAACAATCATTCTAAGGACTGGAGTAAGCATCTCAGAGTTGGAATATACACTTTGATGAGATGATCAAAGATTTATGGTTTATACAAAGCTTATGAGAAACTTGTATTTCCAAATAACTGAGTGGGAGCACTATAGAATCTCTGATGACTATATGTTGTTGACATATTGTTGATCAAAAATGATGTAGAATTTCTGGAAAGCATATAGGGTTGTTTGAAAAGTGTTTTTCAATGGATAACCTAGATTAAGCTACTTGAACTTTTACCATCAAGATCTATAAGGATAGATCAAAATTGCTTGATAGTACTTCCAAATGAATATGTACCATGACAAGATTTTGAAAGAGTTCAAAATAGATCGGCAAATAAGGAGTTCTTAGTTGTGCTGTCTACCACACCTGAAGTGTGCCTTGCCATGAGTCAGTCAATGGGTACAAGAGTGATCCATGAATGGATCACTCTTCAAGGGTCAAATTTATCCTTAGTGGACTAAGGAATTTTTCTCGATTATGGAGGTGGTAATAGAGTTTGTCGTAAAGGGTTACATCGATGCAAACTTTAACACTAATCGGGATGACTCTGAGTAGTAAATCGGATTCATATAGTAGAACAGTTATTTGGAATAGTTCCAAATAGCACGTGGTAGTTGCATCTACAAGATGACATAGAGATTTGTAAAGCACACACGGATCTGAAAGGTTCAGACCCGTTGACTAATAACCTCTCTCACAAGCGAGATATGATCAAACCGCATGGGTGTTGGATTCATTACAATCACATAGTGATGCGAACTAGATTATTGACTCTAGTGCAAGTGGGAGACTGTTGGAAATATGCCCTAGAGGCAATAATAAAATGGTTATTATTATATTTCCTTGCTCATGATAATTTTCTATTGTTCATGCTATAATTGTATTAACTGGAAACTATAATACATGTGTGAATACATAGACCACAACATGTCCCTAGTGAGCCTCTAGTTGACTAGCTTGTTGATCAATAGATGGTTATGGTTTCCTGACCATGGACATTGGATGTCATTGATAACGGGATCACATCATTAGGAGGATGATGTGATGGACAAGACCCAACCCTAAGCATAGCACAAGATCACGTAGTTCATTTGCTAGAGCTTTTCTAATGTCAAGTATCGTTTCTTTAGACCATTAGATTGTGCAACTCCCGGATACCATAGGAATGCTTTGGGTTTATCAAACGTCACAACGTAACTGGGTGGCTATAAAGGTGCACTATGGGTATCTACGAAAGTGTCTATTGGGTAGGAACGAATCGAGACTGGGATTTGTCACTCCGTATGATGGAGAGGTATCTCTGGGCCCACTCGGTAATGCGTCATCATAATGAGCTCAATGTGACTAATGAGTTAGCCACGGGATCATGCATTACGGAATGAGTAAAGATACTTGCGTGTAAATTGAACAAGGTATAGGGATACCAACGATCGAATCTCGGGCAAGTAACATATCGATGGATAAAGGGAATTGTATACAGGATTGATTGAATCCCCGACATCGTGGTTCATCCGTGCATATCAACATGGAACATGTGGGAGCCAACATGGGTATGCAGATCCCGATGTTGGTTATTGGCCGGAGAATGTCTCAGTCATGTCTGGATGGTTCCCGAACCCGTAGGGTCTACACACTTAAGGTTCGGTGATGCTAGAGTTGTTATCGGCAATAGTATGTGGTTACCGAAGGTTGTTCAGAGTCCCGGATGAGATCCCGGACATGACGAGGAACTCCGGAATGGTCCGGAGGTGAAGACCGATATATTGGACGAAGGGTATTGGAGACTAAAAGTGTTCCGGGGGTACAAGGCTATGGCCAGCATGACCGAAAGGTGTTTTGGGGGCCCCGGGAAGTGTTGCAGGGCCTCACGGGCCAAGGGGAGGGGCAAACCAGCCCACTAAGGGGCTGTGCACCCCCACATCCTTTTCCATGTTGCGTGGGGAGGTGGGGCGCCTCCACCTGACCTGGGAGGCAACCCTCCACCTGCTTGGCTTGGGGGGCAAGTCTCCCTAGGGTTTCCCTAGGGAGATCCAATCTACCCCGGCTGCCGCCCCTTAGGGCGCCTCCCCCTCTTCCCTTCCCCTATATATAGTGAGGGGGTAGGAGGGCAGCCACGACCCTTCTCCTGGTGCAGCCCCTCCCTCCTCATACATCTCCTCCTCCTCCGTAGTGCTTGGCGAAGCCCTGCCGGCGGACCACGAGCTCCACCACCGCAACGCCGTCGTGCTGTCAGAGTTCTCCCTCAACTTCTCATCTCCCCTTGCTGGATCAAGAAAGGAGACGTCCTCGAGGTGTACGTGTGTTGAACATGGAGGTGCCGTCCATTCGGTGCTAGATCGGATCTTCCGCGATCTGAATCGCCGCGAGTACGACTCCAGCAACCGTGTTCTTGTAACGCTTCCGCTTAGTGATCTTCAAGGGTATGAACATGCACTCCCTCTCTCTCTTGTTGTTAGCATCTCCTAGGTTTATCTTGGTGACACGTAGGAAATTTTGAATTATTATTACGTTCCCCAACATGAATTGAGGCAGGGAAGCAATAAGTAGCCATAAAAGAGTTGCTCTCAACTAAGTCTCTCCGAATCCAACAAAGGAATCCGGATTTTGGGTTGGTCTGAGGCTGAAGGGCGAGATCTTTTTGATAGCGGTGGCGTGGGGGGAAGGTATAAGCCAGAGCTGGCCAAAATGCTCATCCACACTTTATATGGTTTCCACTTTACGGAAATGACTCGCTCTACCCGCTTTCTCACCCAGGACACGTATTATGAATGTGGGACCAGTCAACACTGGATTTGAAGGGGATGAACGACAAAGTGCCATCGCCCCCAAACTGGTGTTCGTGCTTGGGACTCGACCGAGCCCCTCTTCGGAATCCAACCCCGACGAGGTCTCACCAGCTGTGGAAACAGCAACACAATCCTCAAGATGCACAGATGCATGAGGGATAACCCCCAATTTAACTACCATTTCCTTATCTAGAGTATGAACACTCGAATCAATTTGAATTGTCATCCCTTTCCAGCACAATCGAAAATCCCACAATTGAGCCTTGAAAGATAAATCTGCACGAATGTAATGCATACCTAGCTCACCAGGCCATGGCGGGGGTTCGATGGGTCGTCGCTGAGCTTGAAACGGTCGGGACAGTCGATCTACTGACGGCGTTGGTGAAGGAAATATTCCCTAGAGGCAATAATAAAGTTATTATTTATTTCCTTACATCATGATAAATGTTTATTATTCATGCTAGAATTGTATTAACCGGAAACATGATACATGTGTGAATACATAGACAAACTGAGTGTCACTAGTATGCCTCCACTTGACTAGCTCATTTATCAATGATAGTTATGTTTCCTAGCCATGGACAAAAGAGTTGTCATTTGATTAACGGGATCACATCATTGAGAGAATGATGTGATTGACTTGACCCATTCCATTAGCTTAGCACTTGATCATTTAGTATGTTGCTACTGCTTTCTTAATGACTTATACATGTTCCTGTGACTATGAGATTATGCAACTCCCGTTTATCGGAGGAACACTTTGTGTGCTACCAAACGTCACAACGTAACTAGGTGACTATAAAGGTGCTCTACAGGTGTCTCCGAAGGTACTTGTTGGGTTGGCGTATTTCGAGATTAGGATTTGTCACTCCGATTGTCGGGGAGGTATCTCTGGGCCCTCTTGGTAATACACATCACTATAAGCCTTGCAAGCAATGTGACTAATGAGTTAGTTGTGAGATGATGTATTACATAACGAGTAAAGAGACTTGCTGGTAACGAGATTGAACTAGGTATTGAGATACCGACGATCGAATCTCGGGCAAGTAACATACCGATGACAAAGGGAACAACGTATGTTGTTATGCGGTTTGACCGATAAAGATCTTCGTAGAATATGTGGGAGCCAATATGAGCATCTAGGTTCCACTATTGGTTATTGACCGGAAACGTGTTTCGGTCATGTCTACATTGTTCTCGAACCCGTAGGGTCCGCACGCTTAAAGTTAGATGACAGTTATATTATGAGTTTATATGTTTTGATGTACCGAAGGTTTTTCGGAGTCCCAGATGTGATCACGGACATGACGAGGAGTCTCGAAATGGTCGATACATGAAGATTGATATATTGGATGACTATATTCGAACACCGGAATGGTTTCGGGGGTTACCGGATATATACCGAAGTACCGGGGGGTTATCGGAACCCCCCCGGAGGTTAATGGGCCTCATGGGCCCAAGTGGTGGAAGAGGAGAGGCGGCCAAGGGGCAGCCGCGCGCCCCTCCCCCCAAGTCCGAATTGGACAAGGAGGGGGGGGGCGCCCCCCCTTTCCTTTCCCCCTCTCTCTCATTCCCTCTCCTCTCCTACTCCAACAAGGAAGGGGGGAGTCCTACTCCCAGTGGGAGGAGGACTCATCCTGGCGCGCCCCTCCTGGCCGGCCGACCCCCTCCCCCTGGCTCCTTTATATACGGGGGCAGGGGGGCACCTCTAGACACAACAATTGATCATTGATCTCTTAGCAGTGTGCGGTGCCCCCTCCATGTAATCCACCTCGATAATATCGTAGCGGTGCTTAGGCGAAGCCCTGCGTTGGTAGAACATCATCATCGTCACCACGCCGTCGTGCTGACGGAACTCTCCCTCGACACTCGGCTAGATCGGAGTTCGAGGGATGTCATCGAGCTGAACGTGTGCAAGAACTCGGAGGTGTCGTGCGTTTGGTGCTTGATCGGTCGGGCCATGAAGATGTACGACTACATCAACCGCGTTGTGCTAACGCTTCCGCTTTTGGTCTACGAGGGTACGTGGACACACTCTCCCCTCTCGTTGCTATGCATCACCATGATCTTGCGTGTGCGTAGGAATTTTTTGAAATTACTACCTTCCCCAACAGTGGCATCCGAGCCAGGTTTTATGCGTTGATGTTATATGCACGAGTAGAAAACAAGTAAGTTGTGGGCGATACAAGTCATACTGCTTACCAGTATGTCATACTTTAGTTCGGCGGTATTGTTGGATGAAGCGGCCTGGACCGACATTACGCGTACGCTTACGCGAGACTGGTTCTACCAACATGCTTTGCACATAGGTGGCTGGCGGGTGTCAGTTTCTCTAACTTTAGTTGAATCGAGTGTGTCTACGCCCGGTCCTTGAGAAGGTTAAAACAACACTAACTTGAAAAACTATAGTTGTGGTTTTGATGCGTAGGTAAGAACGGTTCTTGCTCAGCCCGTAGCAGCCATTGAGGGAGCCCTGGATAAGGGGGTATCCGGACAGCCGGACTATACACATCGTCCGGACTATAGAAGCGTCAAGATACAAGACTCAAGACTTCGGCTCGTGTCCGGATGGGACTCTCCTTTGCATGGGAGACAAGGTTGGCGATATGGATATTATATTTCCTTCCTTGTAACCGACTCCATGTAAACCCTAGCTCTCCGTTGTCTATATAAACCGGAGAGGATGGTCCTTAGAAGGCCGATCACAATTACAATCATACCATCATATGCTTGCTCTTAGGGTTTAGCCTCTACGATCTCGTGGTAGATCTACTCTTGTACTACACATATCTTCAATATTAATCAAGCAGGAAGTAGGGTTTTACCTCCATCGAGAGGGCCCGAACCTGGGTAAACATTGTGTCCCTTGCTTCCTGTTACCATCAGCCTAAGACGCACAGATCGGGACCCCCTACTCGAGATCCGCCAGTTTTGACACCGACATTGGTGCTTTCATTGAGAGTTCCTTTGTGTCGTCGCTTCGAGGCTTGATGGTGTCTTCAATCATGGACAACACGGTCCAGGGTGAAACTTTTTCTCCCCGGACAGATCTTTGTGTTCGGCGACTTCGCACTGCGGGCCAATTCGTTTGGCTAGCTGGAGCATATCGACAGCTACGCCCCTGGCCACTAGATCAGGTTCAGAAACTTGAACTATAGGGCGGACATTCGCGGAGACTTGATCTTCGACGGATTCAGGCCTATTCGAGGAGCACCGAACAGTCACGACAAGCATGGCCTGGACCTGCTGTCGGACTATGCTCAGGACATCATCCCTGCAGCAGCCCCGGATTCAAATCCGGAACAGTTTGCGTTGTCCAAGGACGGAGGGATAGATCCCATCCCGTAGGACGCACACTCATTAGCGGTGGAGCCGAACACAGGTCGCATCTCTGTAGAGGCTTGTATCCCCGGGCCCTCGGACTCGTATCCGGGTGTTGGCCCCGATCCGCACATTCTCGAGCCAGCCGAGCCAGGTTGGGCTCCGGTAATGGAGTTTACCGCTGCGGACATCTTTCAGCACTCGCCCTTTGGCGACATGCTGAACTCATTAAAGTCTCTGTCGTGGAATTAACACGTCAGATGTCCTTAGTGTGAGGACTTAGTCGCGAGGCCAACACATCTATGTGGTAGCTTGAGAGGGGTTGAGCGGAATCGAGAGAAGCAACACAAGACAAGGGTTTAGACAGCTTCGGGCCCCGGGAAAGATCATCCGGTAACAACCCTACATGCTGTTTGAGGCTAGATCTCATTATCATCATGAGGGAGTCGTTGTAAACCGGCTCTCCTCTAGTTGTGTCTAGCCCTAGATATTGTTTCTTGCTTGTCCCTCTTTGGGGAGCCCTGCCCCTCCTTATATAAGTTGAAGGGGCGGGTTACATCACTAGTCCTAGTTGGATTAGGATTACTCTATTACAAGTGGAGTCCTAGTCTTGCGTCCTTTGTAAGGGAATACTCCTTATGCTTTCCTCTTAAACCGGCCCACCATTAATATGAACCGACCTATTGGGCCTTGGGCCTTGTCATCCTTCCACTGCCCGCCAGGTTACCAGTGAGTCATAATGTTCAGGTAGGTTGCTTGTAAACCGTCTGGTCAGGGTGGGTCGCCAGTGAATCGCCAAGTGTCAACCGGGTCTCAAGTAAACCGCCAAGCCCGGCCGGGTCATATTTCCGGCTGGTTCATACCACGGGGTATATCCCCGACATTAGCCCCCAATTTAATTTGGATTCATCCATGTTAAACAGATCCTGTAAAACAAACACAAGAACAAACTTGGCGGCTTGTGCTCCGGGTTAAAGATTCTTATAAACCGGCGCTTGATCATCCTTAAATCTTTGTTATTTCTTCCTTATAGAAAATCCGAGTCAATTAATAAACCAGCTTCATAATCAATTTACTTGCCGAAGATATTTTGTAAACAAAGAATCCATTTGAATCGGCCTTCAATGCTTTGATTTGACAAAAATATTGGTCTTCAAATATTCAACTGATATTCAGCCGGTTTGAAACTGTAGAACTTGCCGATCTATGATTTCCAAAAATCGCCGGGTTGTAAAAACTGATAATTCCGGGTCATGATGGTTTCCAATGCCGGTTCATGATTGTTGCCAATGCCGGTTCATGATCGTTGCAGACACCGGGTCATAATGATTGGTGATGCCGGGTCATACTGAAAATGGAAGATATTTCTCCCTTATATCCATATTACCGGTAGCCCCCAAGTCTTGAACAGAACAAAGTGATGATTTGAGACTTGTTTCCATATAATTACTGCCACTTTGAAGAAATCCATGTTGTTCATCTCAGTCACTAATGAAAACTGAATACTCCATATATGTAGCCCGCAAGTGTCGGGTTGTCATGCTTGCAGCAACCTGGGACTTGAAATTGCCTTATGCTCATAAAAACACCCACCAGTGTAGCCCCCAAGGGTCGGGTCAGTATGCAATAATGAGCAGGGACTTTCTAAATATAATCATGTAAATTTGAGCAGTGATGTGTAGCCCCCAAGGGCCGGCTCAGTAAGATAATATTGAGCTGGGACTTGATATATACTTCAACAAAAAATAACATCATATGATGTAACCCCCATCATGGGGCTTGAATCCACGTCCACAAGGTTAAGAGCCTTGTGCTTTACCAACTGAGCAGTGGACCCTTCAATATAATGGATAAAAAGCTTTATTCCTTAAATTGTTGACAGAGGCAATTGGTAGCCCCCAAGGGCCGGCTCATTACAATGTGATGAGTTGGGTCTTCAATAAGGTGAGCAAAAAATGACTTTGCATTAGCCCCCAAGTGTCATGGTGCATGCTTGCAGCGACATGAGACTTGCATATTTGAATAATGTAGCCCCCAAGTGCCGGGTTGTAAGCCTGCAGCGACTCGGGACCGTTCCGGCAATTGTAGAATAAATCATACCCATTGACAAAATAATATCCAGTGCGCTGAAGCAACATTGAAAACCTCAATCATAATATTGGTTATTCATAACCATAATATGAATCCAGCCATGTTCGCTATTTGAATAATATACCCAATGATTTATAAGTGCATAATTCCAATGGCGCAATCCAAATATATACTGGCGACTTATTGTCCAAAGCCAGGCCAGGTCAATAAACACCGGATATAAATGATTATGTACTGACAACTTGTAGTTGAAAGTCGAGCCGGGTTAATGAACACCGGGTTAATTTGATGACTGATAGTCATGCCGGATCAATATACGCCGGTTCAACATAAAATTTATCAAAGGATAAAAACTTGGCAAAAGCAAATAAAACCATGTAGTCGAGGCTTTTCAAGGGCTGCCAAGCCCAAATTCGAGGCTTTTCATGGGCTGCCAGGCCACTGAGTTAAACTATTTGACAAAGCCTTTTAAGATGGACCTCCAACTAACCAATCGTCATTTCAACTTTGACAAGTTCAGGGTCTGTATAAGATTGACTTGTCAAACGTTCGGCGGGTCATGCCAGGATTACCTGGATAGGAGGTGCTTACTTGATGAAAGCAGGTTAACCCGGGGTTTTAGGTGAATACACCAGGCTTCCAAGCCGTTCTTGATAGCATATTACAAGGGTCCTTTCAAACTCTTTGTTGCTTTGCACAAAGAGCCCCCAAGTAACTTTGTGAGCTGTGCTCAATGGGTGCCTATGTTTGAGCTGTGTGTAGAAACAAGACTCTCTTTGGCCCCTTGGGTGTGAAGCTCCCAAAATTTGTTGTGGCGTGATAGACAGATTAATGGACAGGACTCCGCTTTGCAAGCAGAAGCCCCCATGTGATATATTCCTGAGCTGTGCTTGCCGGGTGCCTATGTTTGAGTTGTGCTGTGCAACAAACTCTCTTTGGCCCCTTATGATAATATTGGATTGATAGCCGGATTACCGAAGTAACCAGAGTTGTGCTCTTATGATAACATTGGCTTGATAGCCGCATCAAGAGGGTAGTAATGCTATGTTCTCTTTGGTGAATACACCTATGTTTGAACAGGAAGCCCCCAAGTGATCATATGAAGATGAGCCCATAAGGCAGGATACCCATATTTGAACCGCGCATTAGGGCAGTAGGTCCTCTTCGACAACCTTTAACTTATTGCATGAAACAAATTCTTCTTGAACCAGAAATTCTTAAACCGGATATTGAGAGCTTGGAAGCTTTGTGGGAGATATCTTTCCCTTGAACCGGATTTTAAACCGGAATCCTTCTTTTTCAGCCGGAAATTTTCTGGCGACCTTTAAACTCGAACTTGCGAGAAATTAATTCTTTCTGAACCAGAAATTCTTAAACCGGACTTGAGAGCTTCAGAGCTTTGTGGGGGAACTGATTTCTCTTGAACCGGATCTTAAACCGGCATTCTTCATTTTGAACCGGAAAATTCTTCTGACGGCTTTTAAATTTTCGCCAATAAGGCAGTAGCCTCCGGGACCGGGTTATCTTTCCCTCCAACGTCCTGGGGTTCTTGACTTCACTGAAAACTGCAAACTTCTGCTGAGTCATATCATTGTAGCCCCCGAGTCTCAACGTGACTCGAGGAGTTGGCTTGAGATTCTCCATATTGGATCGTGAGATAAACCGGCATAAGTTGCATATCATTGGTGTTGATAGCACGATGTGAATCCATAGAAGATTGAGGTGACTACGGCGGGTTATAAATGGTCCCGTATGAGCCGTGTCAGCAACTCGGCCAATGGTTCCTTCCAACTGGTGATTTGAAGTTAACCAAACTGTAGTGGCGATGACTTGTGCGCCTGCCTATTGAACCAACCAGTGCAGACGATGGTTGATAGTATATGATAATTTGCCTCCATTTTGTTGAATGAAAACCGGGCTACCCAAGATGTGACTTGTTCATAATCAATAAACAGCTCATGCAGATAGATGCGACCCTTTGTGTTGATGTGGACGAGCCCGCAAGAGATGGGTGGTAAAGACGACCGCAACATCTGAGGCGGCAAAGACAGACGAGTCGGCCGCGGCGTCGTAAGCCGGCGCGGGCGGGAAAATCCGCTGCCAGAACGGACGGGTGAGTTATCTGCGGTGTTGTAAACCGGCATAGACGGGTGAGCCGGCCGCGGTGTTGGTTTTATAGACTGAGCCACAGAGGCGGCAGTTTGCACACACATTTGTTGAACAATGCAGTATGGTCGGATGCTGGCGCTTGATAATATTGGCGCGAGCTTTATATCCGTGACATAATGATGATCCTTGCAGTGAATAATTGTCCTGCATAGAAAACATCGCAAGCCAGAGTAATTGCTCTTTTAAAGAAATTATTATGTAAAAATACGCTGGATGGATTTCACCTGATATATTAGGCTGGAAATTACCCGCCGTAGTGTTGATGATCACTATGGTGAAGTTGAAATAAATCACGGCCGAGTCGGCCGCGGAAGTAGACACATGAGTCGACCGAGGCGTTGTAAACCGGTGCGGATGAGCAAGTTATCCTCCGCGTTGTAAACCGGCGCGGACGCGTGAACCGGCCACGAGGGCGGACGGGTGAGTCGTCTGTGACGTTATAAGACAGTGCGGTCGCGAGAGACGGCCACGGTGTTGTAAGTTGATGTGGGAGTCCGTTGAATAACAAGAACCGCCTGTGCCGAACGATGTCGGCGCACCTCCATCTCCGCGGTATAATGCCACTTTGTAATGAGTAATTCTCCTGGATATAAAAAAATACCGTATAGCAGAGTGCTCAGAATAATTAAAGTATACTAAGAAAATGTATAGAAAAGATAACACCTGATTTATTTTTTGAACGCATGTGGGCTGGTCTCCACATATGTGTATTCCATCCAATTTACGACAAACCGATCTCCGAAGAAAATCAGCCCAATACGGAGTACCAGCACTAGTCACGTTGGTTTATTCCTTAGATCTTTGCGGCAGTCTTCGTCTACAAGTAGCAATTTGTTTCTTTGGATTTAATTAGCCCCCACTACAGGAAACAGTAGCGGCGGCACCGATTCCCTCGGGACTTGACGCTGGCGTTCCCCTAACAATGGCAGTTTAAATGCACCGGGTCCAGCGTAGCGGAGTGGAACCAAGACAAGGTCACATGTACTGATGTGGGCCGCCTCAAGCTCTTGAAGGGCCGGGTCAGCACCAGAGGAGGCGAGCTGAGCCTGGGGTTTGGGCGAGGGCGAGAGCGAGGCCAGCCACGGAGGCGGGCGGTTCAAGACTGTGATGACGTGCGGCAGAGGTGGAGGCGAGGCGAAACCGATTCCATTTCCCACGGTAAGCCAGCGAGGCCAAACCGAGTCCGGGTCTCACGTCCCACGGAAGCCTTTTTTTTCACGGGCCAGATTTCACTTTTGTGAAAAAATAGTACTGCCAGATGAGGCCTCCTGCCAGATCGATCTTGACTTCACGCCGGCTTGACGTATTTGCTAATGTACATTGACGTGACTTGCTGATTGATTCTTCCATGGATTAGTACTCCCCCTAGTTTGAATAAACAATTTCTTCCTTCTCATGGAAAATATCAATGACAAAACCTCTTTTGGTTCTGCCTGCTGCCGCCGCGATGAATCTTCTCGGGACTCAAGTGCCCTTGTAGGATAACGCAACCATGGAGATTGACTTTCCTTTGGTCTTGGCGGATTACGTCCGCAGAAAAAACAACTGTGATATGCCGGATCACGAGATCGTGGTGGTGGACAGATTGCATTCTTTCGCCTATTTTTTTTTTCTTATCTTGATTTGATGAACTTGAAGACGATGTGAATCTTTCTGCGTTGGCTCTTCTTTATCCGGTCAACTGCGTGCTTCTCAATCCCTGAAGAAATCCCTTCAAGAACTCAACATCACCGTGCGCAAGCCCCACGGTGGGCGCCAACTGTCGTGGAATTAACACGTCAGATGTCTTTAGTGTGAGGACTTAGTCGCGAGGCCAACGCATCTATGTGGTAGCTTGAGAGGGGTTGAGCGGAATCGAGAGATGCAACACAAGACAAGGATTTAGACAGCTTCGGGCCCCGGGAAACATCATCCGGTAACAACCCTACATGCTATTTGAGGCTAGATCTCATTATCATCAGGAGGGAGTCGCCGTAAACCGGCTCCCCTCTAGTTGTGTCTAGCCCTAGGGATTGTTTCTTGCTTGTCCCTCTTTGGGGAGCCCCGCCCCTCCTTATATAAGTTGAAGGGCGGGTTACATCACTACTCCTAGTTGGATTACTATTACTCTATTACAAGTGGAGTCCTAGTCTTGCTTCCTTTGTAAGGGAATACTCCTTATGCTTTCCTCTTAAACCAGCCCACCATTAATATAAATCGGCCTATTGGGCCTTGGGCCTTGTCATCCTTCCACTGCCCGCCGGGTTACCAGTGAGTTATAATGTTCAGGTAGGTTTCTTGTAAACCGTCTGGTCAGGGCGGGTCGCCAGTGAATCGCCAAGTGTCAACCGGGTCTCAAGTAAACCGTCAAGCCCGGCCGGATCATATTTCCGGCCGGTTCATACTGCGGGGTATATCCCCAACAGTCTCTCTCTTTATTAGGAGGCTCTGGGCCGAACTATGTCCGGCCCGAGTGGGAAGCAGGCGACGAAGGAATTCGTTGCCCACCCACCACCCACTTCATTGCCACGATCGAAGATTTAACTGACGTGCTTGACTTCGACTCCGAAGACATCGACGGAATGGACGACGATGCAGGAGAAGCTCTAGAATCTGGGACACGAAACTACTACCTTGTCACACGATATATACATGGTAGGCAACAAGAGCGCAAGAAGGGTCGATATATCCGTAAACTCCGAAGGCAACAACGACCACATGGACCCAGCGATGGAGCAGGATGAGCCAGGTCACGCCAAACCAAGTTCGGAGCAAATATCCGATCACAATGATCCGGAGGGACGAGCTCATGAAACCGTCCCTGAACAGGAAGAAAGTCCGGACGACGACGCATTCATCATCCCGGACGAACAAGTGGAACGAGACAACCTCCACCGAAAGCTTATGGCCACCGCAAGAAGTCTAAAAAAGCAGAAGCAATGGCTTAAGGCCGCACAGGAAAAGCTCAGCGGAAGATGGAATAAAGTGCTAGACACCGAAGAAAGATATGGTGATGACCGCCATACGAAAAGCTATCCGAAGCGCAAGGTACTGCCAGAATTCGATAATCCGGCCATTCCACCAAAAGAAAATTCGACCAAGAAACCAGACGTACCGCTCCACAACCGCAACAGAACGGCCATAGACGCCGCGCACGATCTACATGAGCATCTGGATAAGAAAGCCGGTGCAGCCAGGTCCATCTATGGATCTAAAAGACACACCCCGGCGAGGGACTATGGTCACCCAAATGCTCATACAAGCCAAATACCAGTTTGGAATAAACTGCGGACACAACAACAGCCGACTGCATGCCATAGCATGTCCAGATACAGAGGGGCTGCTCAACCCCTGTGCTTCACCGAAGAAGTACTGGACCATGAATTCCCACAAGGCTTCAAACCTGTGAACATAGAAGCATACGACGGTACGACAGACCCAGGGGTCTGGATTGAGGATTTTATCCTGCATATTCACATGGCTCGTGGATATAACCTCCACACCATCAAATACCTTCCGTTAAAATTGAAGGGACCAGCTAGACACTGGTTGAAAGGCCTCCTCGAAAACTCAATTGGGAGTTGGGAGGAACTCGAAGATGCTTTCAGGGCCAATTTTCAAGGGACTTATGTCCGGCCTCCGGATGCAGACGACCTAAGTCACATAATCCAACAGCCCGGAGAGTCCGCCCGCAAGCTTTGGAACAGATTCCTCACTAAGAAGAATCAAATTGTCGATTGTCCGGACGCCGAAGCCTTAGCGGCATTCAAACACAGCATCCGTGACGAATGGCTCGCCCAACACCTCGGCCAAGAAAAGCCAAGGACAATGGAAGCCGTAACAAGCCTTATGACCCGCTTTTGCGCAGGTGAAGATAGCTAGCTGGCCCGCAAAGGCACTAGCGACCCCAGCACATCCGAAATAAGAGACGGCAATGGGAAGCCACGGCGTAATAAAACCAAACGCCAAAACAAGGAAGAGAGCCTGGATAACACGACAGTGAACGCCGGATTCAGGGGCTGTTGACCTGATCAGCAAAAGAAGTCATTTGAAGGGAATAAAGAGGGACCGTCCGGTCTGAACAGGGTCCTGGACAGACTATGCTAAATTCATGGCACCCCGGAGAAACCTGCGAACCACACCCATAGGGAGTGTTGTGTCTTCAAGCAGGCCGGCAAATTAAACGCCGAACACAAGGGAAGGGACACACCAAGTGAAGACGAGGATGAACCTCGCCAGCCGAACACTAGGGGACAGAAAAAATTCCCGCCAGAGGTTAAAACAGTAAACACGATCCATGCGACTCACACATCCATGAGAAAGCATGGACGTGCGCCCAGAGACGCGCACGATGTAAAGCCCATCGTACCCACATCTCACTACTGGATGTCTCATCCGATCACTTTCGATCACAATGACGGCCGAACTTGTATTCGGCGCAGAGGATCAGAGGCCTTGGTGCTAGACCCAATAATCGACGGATACCATCTCACCCGTGTCCTCATGGATGGCAGCTGTCGGTGTCAAAACTGGCGGATCTCGGGTAGGGGGTCCCGAACTGTGCGTCTAGGCGGATGGTAACAGGAGACAAGGGACACGATGTTTTTGAAGGAAATATGCCCTAGAGGCAATAATAAAGTTATTATTTATTTCCTTATATCATGATAAATGTTTATTATTCATGCTAGAATTGTATTAATCGGAAACATAATACATGTGTGAATACATAGACAAACATAGTGTCACTAGTATGCCTCTACTTGACTAGCTCGTTGAATCAAAGATGGTTAAGTTTCCTAGCCATGGATAAAAGAGTTGTCATTTGATTAACGGGATCACATCATTAGGAGAATGATGTGATTGACATGACCCATTCCGTTAGCCTAGCACTTGATCATTTAGTATGTTGCTATTGCTTTCTTCATGACTTATACATGTTCTTGTAACTATGAGATTATGCAACTCCCGTTTACCGGAGGAACACTTTGGGTGCTACCAAACGTCACAACGTAACTGGGTGATTATAAAGGAGTACTACAGGTGTCTCCAAAGGTACATGTTGGGTTGGCGTATTTCGAGATTAGGTTTTGTCACTCCAATTGTCGGAGAGGTATCTCTGGGCCCTCTCGGTAATGCACATCATTATAAGCCTTGCAAGCAATGTGACCAAATGAGTTGGTTACGGGATGACGCATTACGGAACGAGTAAAGAGACTTGCCGGTAACGAGATTGAACTAGGTATTGGATACCGACGATCAAATCTCGGGCAAGTAACATACCGGTAACAAAGGGAACAACGTATGTTGTTATGCGGTTTGACCGATAAAGATCTTCGTAGAATATGTAGGAACCAATATGGGCATCCAGGTTCCGCTATTGGTTATTGACCGAGAATAGTTCTAGGTCATGTCTGCATAGTTCTCGAACCCGTAGGGTCCGCACGCTTAACGTTACGTTTACAGTTTTATTATGGGTTTATAAGTTTTGATGTACCGAAGTTTGTTCGGAGTCCCGAATGTGATCACGGACGTAACGAGGAGTCTCGAAATGGTCGAGACATAAAGATCGATATATTGGAAGCCTATATTTGGACATCGGAATCGTTCCGGGTGAAATCGACATTTTACCGGAGTACCAGGAGGTTACCGGAACCCCCCAGGGGGTTATTGGGCCTACATGGGCCTCGAGGGAGAAGAGGGAAGGAGGCAGGAGGGGGCCGCGCGCCCCTCCCCTTCCTAGTCCGAATAGGACAAGGGAAGGGGGGCGGCGCCCCCCCCTTTCCTTCCCCTCTTCCTCCTCTTTCCCCCTTCTCCTATTCCAACTAGGAAAGAAGGGAGTCCTACTCCCGGTGGGAGTAGGACTCCCCCCTTGGCGCGCCCGCCTTGGCCGGCCGCCTCCTCCCCACTGGCTCCTTTATATACGGGGGCCGGGGGCACCCCATAGACACACAAGTTGATCTACGGATCGTTCCTTAGCCATGTGCGGTGCCCCCCTCCACCATATTCCACCTCGGTCATATCGTCGCGGAGCTTAGGCGAAGCCCTGCGCCGATAGAGCATCATCATCGTCACCACGCCGTCGTGCTGACGGAACTCATCCCCGAAGCTTTGTTGGATCGGAGCCCGGGGATCGTCATCGAGCTGAACGTGTGCTGAACTCGGAGGTGCCGTACGTTCGGTACTTGGATCGGTCGGATCGTGAAGACGTACGACTACATCAACCGCGTTGTGCTAACGCTTCCGCTTACGATCTATGAGGGTATGTGGACAACACTCTCCCCTCTCGTTGCTATGCCATCACCATGATCTTGCGTGTACATAGGAATTTTTTTGAAATTACTACGTTCCCCAACAGTGGTATCAGAGCCAGGTTTTATGCATTGATGTTATATGCACGAGTAGAACACAAGTGAGTTGTGGGCGATACAAGTCATACTGCTTACCAGCATGTCATACTTTGGTTCGGCGGTATTGTGAGATGAAGCGGCCCGGACCGACATTACGCGTACGCTTACACGAGACTGGTTTCACCATTACGAGCACTTGTGCTTAAAGGTGGCTGGCGGGTGTCTGTCTCTCTCACTTTAGCTGAATCAAGTGTGGCTATGCCCGGTCCTTGTGAAGGTTAAAACAGCACTAACTTGATGAACTATCATTGTGGTTTTGATGCGTAGGTAAGAACGGTTCTTGCTAAGCCCGTAGCAGCCACGTAAAATTTGCAACAACAAAGTAGAGAACGTCTAACTTGTTTTTGCAGGGCATGTTGTGATGTGATATGGTCAAGATGTGATGCTATATTTTATTGTATGAGATGATCATGTTTTGTAACCGAAGTTATCGGCAACTGGCAGGAGCCATATGGTTGTCGCTTTATTGTATGAAATGCAAACGCCCTATAATTGCTTTACTTTATCACTAAGCGGTAGCGATAGTCGTAGAAGCAATAGATGGCGTAACGACAATGATGCTACGATGGAGATCAAGGTGTCGCGCCGGTGACGATGGTGATCATGACGGTGCTTCGAAGATGGAGATCACAAGCACAAGATGATGATGGCCATATCATATCACTTATATTGATTGCATGTGATGCTTATCCTTTATGCATCTTATCTTGCTTTGATTGATGGTAGCATTTCAAGATGATCTCTCACTAATTATCAAGAAGTGTTCTCCCTGAGTATGCACCGTTCCGAAAGTTCTTCGTGCTGAGACACCACGTGATGATCGGGTGTGATAGGCTCTACGTTCAAATACAACGGGTGCAAAACAGTTGCACACGCGGAATACTCAGGTTAAACTTGACGAGCCTAGCATATACAGATATGGCCTCGGAACACGGAGACCAAAAGGTCGAGCGTGAATCATATAGTAGATATGATCAACATATTGATGTTCACCGTTGAAACTACTCCATCTCACGTGACGATCGGACATGGTGTAGTTGATATGGATCACGTAATCACTTAGAGGATTAGAGGGATGTCTATCTAAGTGGGAGTTCTTAAGTAATATGATTAATTGAACTTAAATTTATCATGAACTTAGTCCTGGTAGTATTTTGCAAATTATGTTGTAGATCAATAGCTTGCATTGGTGCTTTCATATGTTTATTTGGATATGTTCCTAGAGAAAATTGTGTTGAAAGATGTTAGTAGCAATGATGCGGATTGGATCCGTGATCTGAGGTTTATCCTCATTGCTGCACAGAAGAATTATGTCCTTAATGCACTGCTAGGTGACAGACCTATTGCAGGAGCAGACGCGGACATTATGAATGTTTGGCTAGCTCAATATGATGACTACTTGATAGTTTAGTGCACCATGCTTAACGGCTTAGAATCGGGACTTCAAAAACGTTTTGAACGTCATGGACCATATGAGATGTTCCAGGAGTTGAAGTTAATATTTCAAGCAAATACCCGAGTTGATAGATATGAAGTCTCCAACAAGTTCTATAGCTAAAAGATGGAGGAGAATCGCTCAACTAGTGAGCATGTGCTCAGATTGTCTGGGTACTACAATTGCTTGAATCAAGTGGGAGTTAATCTTCCAGATAAGATAGTGATTGACAGAATTCTCTAGTCACCACCACCAAGTTAGTAGAACTTCGTGATGAACTATAATGCAAGGGATGACGAAAACGATTCTCGAGCTCTTCGTGATGCTGAAATCGACGAAGGTAGAAATCAAAAAAGAACATCAAGTGTTGATAATTGACAAGACCACTAGTTTCAAGAAAAGGGCCAAGGGAAAGAAACGGAACTTCAAGCAGAATGGCAAGCAAGTTGTCACTCCCGCGAAGAAGCCCAAAGCTGGACCAAAGCCTGAAACTGAGTGATTATACTACAAAGGAAATGGTCACTAGAAGCGGAAATGCCTTGAATATTTGGTGGATAAGAAGGATGGCAAAGTGAACAAGGGTATATTTGATATACATGTTATTGATGTGTACCTTACTAGTGTTTATAGTAACCCCTGAGTATTTGATACTTGTTCGGTTGCTAAGATTAGTAACTCGAAACAGGAGTTACAGAATAAACAGAAACTAGTTGAGGGTGAAGTGACGATGTGTGTTGGAAGTGGTTCCAAGATTGATATGATCATCATCGCACACTCCCTATACTTTCGAGATTAGTGTTGAACCTAAATAAATGTTATTTGGTGTTTGCGTTGAGCATGAATATGATTTGATCATGTTTATTGCAATAGGTTATTCATTTAAAATCAGAGAATAATTTTTGTTCTGTTTAAATGAATAAAACCTTTGATGGTCATACACCCAATGAAAATAGTTTGTTGGATCTGGATCGTAGTGATACACATATTCATAATATTGATGCCAAAAGATGCAAAGTTGATAATGATAGTGCAGCTTATTTGTGGCACTGCCGTTTGGGTCATATCCGTGTAAAGCGCATGAAGAAACTCCATAAAGATGGATTTTCGAAATCACTTGGTTATGAATCATTTGATGCTTGCGAACCGTGCCTTTTGGGCAAGATGACTAAAAACTCCGTTCTCCGGAACAATGGAACAAGCTACTGACTTATTGGAAATAATACATACCGATGTATGCGATCCAATGAGTGTTGATGCTCGTGGCAAGTATCGTTATTTTTTGACCTTCACAAAATGATTTGAGCAGATATGGGTATATCCACTTGATGAAACATAAGTCTGAAATAATTGAAAGGTTCAAATAATTTCAGAGTGAAGTGGAAAAATCATCGTAACAAGAAAATAAAGTTTCTACGATCTGATTGCAGAGACGAATATTCGAGTTACAAGTTTGGTCTTCAATTAAAACAATGTGGAATAGTTTCACAGCTCACACCACCTGGAACACCACAACGTTATGGTGTGTCCGAACATCGTAACCGCACTTTATTGGATATGGTGCGATCTATGATGTCTCTTATTGATTTACCATTATCGTTTTGGGGTTATGCATTAGAGACAGCTGCATTCACGTTAAAAGTTTACCATCTAAATCCGTTGAGACGACGCCTTATGAACTGTGGTTTGGCAAGAAACCAAAGTTGTCGTTTCTTAAAAGTTTGGGGCGGCGATGCTTATGTGAAAAAGTTTCAACCTGATAAGCTGGAACCCAAATCTGAGAAGTGCGTCTTCATAGAATACCCAACGGAAACTGTTGGGTACACCTTCTATCACAGATCCGAAGGCAAAAACATTCGTTGCTAAAGAATGGATCCTTTCTAGAGAAGGAGTTTCTCTCGAAAGTAGAACTTGATGAGGTAATTGTACCTGCTCCCTTATTTGAAAGTAGTTCATCACAGAAATCTGTTCCTATGACTACTACACCAATTAGTGAGGAAGTTAATGATGATGATCATGAAACTTCAGATTAAGTTACTACAGAACCTCGTAGGTCTTCCAGAGTAAGATCCGCACCAGAGTGGTACGGTAATCCTGTTCTGGAAGTTATGTTACTAGACCATGACGAACCTACGAACTATGAAGAAGCGATGGTGAGCCCAGATTCCGCAAAATAGCTTGAGGCCATGAGATCTGAGATAAGATCCATGTATGAAAACAAAGTATGGACTTTGATTGACTTGCCCAATGATTGGCAAGACATTGAGATTAAATGGATCTTCAAGAGGAAGACGGACGCTGATAGTGTTACTATCTACAAAGCTAGAATTGTCGCAAAAGGTTTTCGACAAGTTCAAGGTGTTGACTACGATGAGAGTTTTTCACTCGTATCTATGCTTAAGTCTGTCTGAATCATGTTAGCAATTGCCACATTTTATGAAATCTGGCAAATGGATGCGAAAACTGCATTCCTTAATGGATTTTTTAAAGAAGAGTTGTATATGATGCAACCAGAAGGTTTTGTCGATCCGAAAGGTGCTAACAAAATGTGCAAGCTCCAGCGATCCATCAATGGACTGGTGCAAGCATCTCTGAGTTGGAATATACGCTTTGATGAGTTGATCAAAGCATATGGTTTTATACAGACTTTTGAAGAAGCCTCTATTTACAAGAAAGTGAGTGGGAGCTCTGTAGCATTTCTAATATTATATGTGGATGACACATTGTTAATTGGAAATGATATGGAAATTCTGGATAGCATGAAAGGATACTTGAATAAGAGTTTTTCAAAGCAAGACATCGGTGAAGGTGCTTACACATTGAGCATCAAGATCTATGTAGATAGATCAAGACGCTTGATAAGATTTTACAATGAGTACTTACCTTGATAAATTTTTGAAATAGTTCAAAATGGAACAGTCAAAGAAGGAGTTCTTGCCTGTGATGCAAAGGTATGAAGTTGAGTAAGACTCAAGACCCGACCATGGCGGAAAATAGAAAGAGAATGAAAAGTCATTCTATAAAGTACGCTATGCTGTGAACCAGACCTATTGTATACCTTGCTCTAAGTTTGACAAAGGAATACAATTTTGATCTAATAGTAGATCACTGGACAGCGGTCAAGAATATCCTTAGTAAGGACTAAGGAGATGTTTCTCGATTATGGAGGTGATAAAAGAGTTTGTTGTAAAAGTTACATCGGTGCAAACTTTTACACTGATCCAGATGACTCTAAGTCTCAATCTGGATACATATGGAAAGTGGGAGAAATTAAGCTAGAGTAGCTCCATGCAGAGCATTGAAGACATAGAACATTTGCAAAATACATACGGCTCTGAATGTGACAGACCCGTTGATTAAGCTTCTCTCACAAACAAAACATGATCATACCTTAGTACTCTTTGGGTGTTAATCACATAGCGATGTGAACTAAATTATTGACTCTAGTAAACCCTTTGGGTGTTGATCACACGACGATGTGAACTATGGGTATTAATCACATACAGATTTGAATATTAGTGTTAAATCACATGGCGATGTGAACTAGATTATTGACTCTAGTGCAAGTGGGAGACTGAAGGAAATATGCCCTAGAGGCAATAATAAAGTTATTATTTATTTCCTTATATCATGATAAATGTTTATTATTCATGCTAGAATTGTATTAACCGGAAACATAATACATGTGTGAATACATAGACAAACATAGTGTCACTAGTATGCCTCTACTTGACTAGCTCGTTGAATCAAAGATGGTTAAGTTTCCTAGCCAAGGACAAAAGACTTGTCATTTGATTAACAGGATCACATCATTAGGAGAATGATGTGATTAACATGACCCATTCCGTTAGCCTAGCACTTGATCGTTTAGTATGTTGCTATTGCTTTCTTCATGACTTATACATGTTCCTGTAACTATGAGATTATGCAACTCCCGTTTATCGGAGGAACACTTTGGGTGCTACCAAATGTCACAACGTAACTGGGTGATTATAAAGGAGTACTACAAGTGTCTCCAAAGGTACATGTTGGGTTGGCGTATTTCGAGATTAGGTTTTGTCACTCCGATTGTCGGAGAGGTATCTCTGGGCCCTCTCGGTAATGCGCATCATTATAAGCCTTGCAAGCAATGTGACCAAATGAGTTGGTTACGGGATGATGCATTACGGAACGAGTAAAGAGACTTGCCGGTAACGATATTGAACTAGGTATTGAATACTGATGATCAAATATCGGGCAAGTAACATACCGGTAACAAAGGGAACAACGTATGTTGTTATGCGGTTTGACCGATAAAGATCTTCGTAGAATATGTAGGAACCAATATGGGCATCTAGGTTCCGCTATTGGTTATTAACCGAGAATAGTTCTAGGTCATGTCTGCATAGTTCTCGAACCCGTAGGGTCCGCACGCTTAACATTACGATGACAATTTTATTATGAGTTTATAAGTTTTGATGTACCGAAGTTTGTTCGGAGTCCCGGATGTGATCACGGACGAGTCTCGAAATGGTCGAGACATAAAGATCGATATATTGGAAGCCTATATTTGGACATCGGAATCGTTCCGGGTGAAATCGGCATTTTACCGGAGTACCGGGAGGTTACCGGAACCCCCCGGGGGGTTATTGGGCCTACATGGGCCTCGAGGGAGAAGAGGGAAAGAGGAAGGAGGGGGCCGCGCACCCCTCCCCTTCCTAGTCCGAATAGGACAAGGGAAGGGGGGCGGCTGAGGAAGTCCCGGATTAGGGGGTGTCCGGATGGCCGGACTACCACCATCGGCCGAACTATCATCGGCCGGACTATCATCATCGACCGGACTCCAAGACTATGAAGATATAAGATTGAAGACTTCGTCCCGTGTCTGGATGGGACTTTCCTTGGCGTGGAAGGCAAGCTTGGCGATACGGATATGTAGATCTCCTACCATTGTAACCGACTCTATGTAACCCTAGCCCTCTCCGGTGTCTATATAAACCGGATGGCTCTAGTCCGTAGAACAACAACAACCATTACAATCATACCATAGGCTAGATTCTAGGGTTTAGCCTCCTTGATCTCGTGGTAGATCCACTCTTGTAAACATCCACAATATCAATATCAATCAAGCAGGACGTAGGGTTTTACCTCCATCAAGAGGGCCCGAACCTGGGTAAAACATCGTGTCCCTTGTCTCCTGTTACCTTCCGCCTAGACGCACAGTTCGGGACCCCCTACCCAAGATCCGCCGGTTTTGACACCGACATTGGTGCTTTCATTGAGAGTTCCTCTGTGCCGTCACCGATAGGAAGGATGCCTCCTCCCGTCTTCAAGGACGGTATTTTCGCCAAAGGAGCCTTGGCCTCTGGCCAAACTATCCGGCTAGGTGGTTTTCTTATGACCGCCTGTCCGGCCACCGTTTCGACAATGACCTCTCAAGTCGTCAAAAGCAATCTTCACGTCAGCTCGGAATTCGCCGAGCGGCTGGATCCAATAGAGCTCTCGTCCATAAACGAGCTCTTGGATCGCATCGCCGCCCTGGGAGTCGCTACAGACTACAATCAGATTGGGCTTAAAACCGATCTGAGAGAGATTAACTCTCCCCAGGTCACCCACCACGTTGCAGTGGTAGAGGAACAATGCGGCGACTCCTCTCCTGTATTGAAAACTAGTCATGTCCGGGCTCCCAAACCCCCCATGCCGGATTCCCGCGGAGGGACGAACTTCGATCAAACACTGAACTTAAAGTCAGGCATTGGACCAGACTCATTGGACAACGTCCAGCAATCCAAGCTTCCAAATTCGGAAACTTCTCGGCCCTCCAGCCTTGAGATGGGTAGGGTTCCGGACTTAATTCCACCCACCCGCCCAGACATATGCGATCTATCTCTAATCCGGCAAGAGCCCGCTGAGACAGTACATCACTACTGGGCCAGATTCCTCCTGGTTATGGACAGGATAAAGGACTGCCGAGAGGAAAACGCAATCTCAATTTTTTGCAATAATTGCACGGACGAGGGAATCTTGAACACCGTCAGCCGTCATGAAATTACACGCTTCGCCGACCTGGCGTCCATGGTACGAAAGTACTGTGCGATGGAGAGTTTCCGAAGAACCGAAAATAAGTTTTGCGACAATCCGGCCCCGAATACAACCCTAGTCTGCAACAAAAGGGTGCATTACACTCAGGCACCAGATACAAAAACCAAAAAGCAAAAACCCCATAAAGGGCACGGAACCGTACTGGAGGGATGGCTTACCGGACCCTGTAAAATTCACAATACAGAGGGCGCCATCCCAACACATAGCCTTCGAGCATGTTGGATATTATGGCAGGTGGCCAAAAGTGGAGAGGAGCTTCTAGCCCTGGAAAACCACTCCAACAATACCGGTACGGTATCAACAGTCTTCGAGACTTTCGCATCAAACAATATGCGGAAACGAACAATCCGCAGCCTTGCCAAAGTCTACCAAGTAGCAACAACTAATCCATGGAGCAACACAGCCATCACCTTCAACGCCAGCGACGAACCTAAATTCCGAACAGCCCGAGCTCCAGCCGCACTGGTACTTAGTCCAATAGTGGACGGCTTTCGACTTACAAAGGTCCTCATGGATGGCGGCAGCGGATTAAACCTCATCTACGAGGAAACCCTTCAAAAAATGGAAATAGACTAGAGCCGCATTGAGTGAAGCAGCACAACCTTTAGAGGAATAATCCCTAGCCAGGAGGCGCGCTGCACAGGAAAAATCACACTCGATGTGGTATTCGGCTTGCCGGACAATTACAGATCCGAAGAAGTCACGTTCCAAGTGGCCCCGTTCAACAGCGGATATCACGCTATATTAGGACGAGAGGCATTCACAATTTTTCAAGCTGTACCCCATTACGGGTACATGAAGCTCAAAATGCCTGGGCCCGGCGGAATAATCACTCTCGTTAGTAATCCGGACATAGCACTCCGCGCCGAAAACAAGATAGCCACATTAGCCTTAGAGGCACTGTCCAAAGCCCTAGCGGCAGAGGAACTCACCGCGCTGCGCTCTACGGTGAATAGGGACGATGTGATACTCAATAAGAGATCCAAGTCCACCTCCTTTAAACCAGCAGATGAAATAGTAAAATTCCAGGTCCACCCAACGGACCCGACAAAGACGGCCTCCATCGGGGCACAATTGAACCCTGATGTAGACGCCGCACTGCGAGAATTCCTTCGGGAAAATTGGGACATTTTTGCCTGGCACCCCTCGGATATGCCCGGAATCCCACGCAGATTGGCAGAACACAGCCTAAACATCCTAAAAGGATTCAAGCCAGTCAAACAGGCTCTTCGACGATTTTCCGAACCCAAAAGACAGGCAATGGGAGAAGAGCTAGCCAAACTATTGGAAGCCGGATTCATCAGAGACATCAAACATCCGGATTGGCTAGCAAACCTGGTAATGGTACCAAAGAAAGACAAATCCTGGCGCCCATGTGTCGATTTCAAAGACGTAAATAAAGCTTGCCCAAAGGATCCCTTCCCCCTCCCCCGCATCGACCAAATCATCGATGCCACTGCAGGGCACGATTCATTGTGCTTCCTGGACGCATACTCCGGCTATCATCAAATCAAGATGGCAGAAGCGGATCAAGCCGCAACGGCATTCATTACTCCATATGGACCATTCTGCTTCAACACGATGCCCTTCGGACATAAAAACGCCGGCGCAACATATCAGCGCATGATTCAGACATGTCTGGCTACCCAGATCGACAAAACAGTAGAGGCATACGTAGATGACGTAGTCGTCAAAACTGAACACGTCGAAACTCTAGTAGACGACTTGAGGCTCACATTCGACAACCTTAGAGCATATGACATCAAGCTGAATCCGGAAAAATGCGTTTTCGGCGTACCGGCTGGAAAGCTGCTGGGCTTCATCGTATCCGGTAGAGGAATTGAAGCAAACCCAGCCAAGATCCGAGCTCTGTCACAGCTAGATATCCCAAAAGACCTCAAGCAAATACAAAAATTGACTGGATGCGTGGCGGCTCTAAGCCGCTTTATCTCCCGTCTAGGAGAAAAGGCATTTCGAGTGGACGGATGCTGCCACCGCCGGACTCGAAGAAATAAAGGCCATATTGGCAACAAATCCGGTCCTGGCTGCGCCCAACCTGGGCGAACCAATGTTGTTATACATCGCAACAACGCATCAAGTTGTAAACGTGGTACTCGCCGTCGAACGAGATACAGAAGGGCATAAATTCCCTCTTCAAAAACCAGTATACTACGTATCCACTGGGTTAACCCCCTACAAGTCCCATTACCCGCACTATCAGAAGATAGCATACGCGGTGTTCATGGCATCCCGGAAGCTCCGGCACTACTTTCAAGAGTGTTCGATAACAGTGGCCTCTGAAGTACCACTTAATGACATGATAAACAACCGCGACGCGATGGGTAGGATTGCAAAATGGGCCATTGAGCTCTTACCATTTGATATAACTTACAAACCTCGGCGAGCTATAAAGTCACAAGTTTTGGCTGACTTTGTCGATGAATGGACCGAAGCCGAACTCCCTAAAGAGTACGGCGCATACTCCAATTGGATTATGCACTTCGACGGCTCTAAAATGTTAGCCGGATTTGGGGGCTGGCGTTGTATTGACGTCCCCGACCGGGGACACAGTCCAATACATACTTCAGATAATGTACACGGACTCCAACAACGCAGCCGAATACGAGGCCCTTTTACATGGTCTCCGGATGGCAATCTCCATGGGCATTCACCGCCTAGAGGTGCGCGGGGATTCAAACCTCACAATATCCCAAATAAACAGAGACTTTGACGCCAAAGATCCAAAAATGGCAGCATATCGCAACGCTGTCCGAAAAATGTCAGCCCGGTTTGATGGACTTGAATTCCATCACGTAGCCCGGGATAATAACCAAGCAGCCGACGTACTGGCACGCATCGGCGCAAAACGCGACGCTGTCCCTCCTAACATCTTCTTGGAACGGCTCTTCAAGCCATCCGTACTATGGGAATAGGAGTCCGGAAATAACAAACCGGAACAAGCCGCACCAACCGGCGATTGAGCCGATGACATAACACCTTCAGCCCACGACATCATGGCAGTAATTGCCCCGTGGACAGAACCATTCCTCGCCTACTTGCTTAGGCAGGAACTCCCCGAAGACCATAATGAGGCCCGCTGCGTAGTCCGGCGATCTAAAGCCTACAAGGTCCATGAGGGAGAACTCTATAAGAAAAGCACAACCGGAGTCCTTCAAAGGTGTATCTCCGAAGAGGAAGGGCGAGACCTTCTGGCTGAAATTCACGCCGGACTAGGCGGACACCACGCCGCTGCCCGGGCCCTTGTAGGAAAGGCATTCCGTACATGATTTTATTGGCCGACGGCCCGGGCAGATGCTCAGGACTTAGTCCAAAGATGCGTCGGTTGTCAGCTCTTTGCTAATCAGAGCCATATGCCACCCACCGCCCTCAAAACTATACCCATTACCTGGCCGTTCACGGTCTGGGGGCTTGACATGGTTGTACCACTTAAAGGGGGAACCCACAAGCAAAGATACCTATTGGTCATGGTGGATAAATTCACCAAATGGATAGAGGCCAAGCCAGTTAAAACGGCAGTGTCCGGACCAGTGATAGACTTCATATCCGGGGTAGTACACCGTTACGGTGTCCCCCACAGCATCATCACCAATAATGGCATGAACTTCACGGCCGACGAGGTTAAATCATGGTGCAAAAATATGGGCATCAAGCTCGATTACGCTTCAGTCTATCACCCTCAAACCAACGGTCAAGTGGAACGAGCAAATGGTCTAATAATGAGCGGCATCAAACCCAGACTAGTGCGGTCCCTTACGAAATCTGACACGCACTGGGTAGAGGAGCTCGACTCCGTACTCTGGGGGCTGCGGACAACGCCTAACCGTACTACCGGATTCACACCATTTTTATGGTATACGGCGTAGAAGCAGTTTTGTCCTGCGACATCATTCATGACTCACCTCGAGTGTGGATGTACGTAGAAAGAGAAGCCAAGTTGGATCGGCAGGACAGCTTGGACGCATTGGAGGAAGAACGCGACGTCGCCAAGGCTCGTTCCGCATTTTATCAGCAACAGGCTCGAAGATAGTAAAGCAGAGAAGTACGGGCCAAGACTAACAACGTTGGCGAACTAGTTCTACGCCTGCCGGACAAGAAAAAGGACAAGCTCAAGCCCAAATGGGAAGGCCCCTTCATCATCGATCAAGTCCTGACCGGCAGAGCGTACCGTCTACGAAATGCATCGGATAACCGACTCGAGCCGAACCCATGGAACGCAGCCCGCCTCCGAAGATTCTATGCCTAGCGCCGGACTAAGAGTTCGTCCCTTTCCCCCCGTCCAATTTTTTTTTTACTTTAGCTGCCTTTTGTTTATCTTTTTCTTCTCAACCCTATTCATCAAAGCCTTAAAGGGCCTACTTGTGCAACGTTCGCGCGCAATTGATGTGCTATCCGCACTCATTATACCTGGGGGCTTCTTTACTAGAAGCTTAATTATAAGGGCTTCATGCCCAGCACATGTGTCAAGCCTCCACATGTACCTTTTATTCACCATTATATGCATCGATATGACTTAAGTTTTGGCCAAGCTGGGTTGCCTGGCTCCTGTGCTTACCCCTACGTTCCGGATTGTTCGGCTAGGAGGTAAAGGGAGCACCTCTGCGATTGTTACTGCCGGGTCAGCGGGATGTGTACCTCAGACTGGGTGAAGCCGAAAGCTAGCGTTCTTAAGGGAATATTCGGTCGGTGACTTAAAAGATGATTTTTTTATCCACTTATTTATCTGCCCCCAGATGTTTTTCTGCTTTTTTTCGCAGTCCGGACATGCACTTTAGGGCATGCCACCCCCAGAGGAAAGGAACCCTTAACGGAACTATTCTCCCTGGAAGATGTTTCTTACTACCCACGTAATATAACATAACTAGTTGGGCACTTGTCTGATAAAGAACTAATGACCCCTATGCCTGGTCTCCATGCATACCCCGGTTGTTTCATAACCAAGAAGGTATTCGGACGCACTCCGGACTCTAGGGTCCCGAGGTCGAAGCGAAAAGGTCGGCAAAGACGAACGATCTACAATCCGGCTAGGAGGAATTTTATATGTCATTTTATAATACATTGTCAAATCGACTGATTGTATTCTTCCTCAATCCCGTCTAACAGGTTGTCTAATTTACAGTCCTGTTGGGAAAATTTAGCGGCCAGCTCTACTTGGCCGTATACTAAACTCACGGGGATCTCCTTCCCATCGGGCCCCACAGGTCCGACTTCGGCCATGTGGTTGGGATCCGCCTTCTTGTACCGCGTCTTTACCATGGCCCAGGCCTCCCTAGCACCTTGGCAGCAGGCCAAAATCTTCCATAAATGGAAGCGCTGCCGCACTCCCTGAAGCTTCTTCGCAAGCTCCCCAAGACCCTCGGGTAAGGAGAAGGCTGGCCATAAAACCTGGATGACGCCGCTCATTGCCTGCCGAACTCGTTCGATCAGTTGCAACAATTCGGGAAGTTGATCACCCGTTGATACGGGCATCTCCTCCGCAGGGCGACCTGTGAGCATACCTGCACACATATTCTGTCAAATTGACTTCCTCGCCGAACTCTTCTTTTCAAAGGAGTTCACTCAAGCACTTCCTATAGATGCGGCGACAAAGCCGCTGATTCTTCTTAACGGAGCCCGACAGCTCGGCCCGAACACCTTTCAGCTCTTCTCCAGGCTGGGCATGGGCATCCTGGAGCTTGTTCCTTTCATGCTGCACCTTATGCAGCACCCTCTCGCCGGCCTTTAGTTGGCGCAGAAGTTCTTGCCTGTCCGGATCTTGTCCGGCAGCACCTGCAATGTCATTTTTTAGACTTGCGCAAAGGCCAAACGCTACTTATCTTTCTAAAATAATGCGTTACCAGGAGAGGTCCCTGTGTTTCCTCCTGCGCCAGAGAGTGCAGCCTCAAGTTGGGCCTTGCACTCTTGCAGCTCCTGAGACAGTTGGGTATTCTTTTCGGTAAGATCGTACGTTTCATATGATCCTTAAATCAGTTAATATAACTACTTTAAGTCTCGGGGGCTACTGGCATATACAACTATTAAATTCTCTTACCCGTATGTCTTTTACATACTACTCTGTGGCTCTGGTAAAACCATCTTGAGCAGCACGAAGGTGCGCATCCCCTGCGTTAAAGGCATTCAACGCCTCGGGGGAGAAGCATGCGTCACGAAATACTGTCCGGCAGCGCCTGTGATTCAGGGCACTCTCCACCTCAGACTTGGTGGCGGACAATCTGTCGGCATCCTCCATCGGAGGAACGTCCGGCTCGTGCCTTGTGCTCGCCTCCCCCTCCAGACCAGGTGCTGGAGCCTGGCTGGTAGAGGTTGGATTGGCAACCTCCACGCCCGCAGTCCGGCGGACGCTTTTTTCCCTACAAAAGTCATGAGCACTCAAACGCTTCCTAGGAATGTTGCTCTAAATAATGAATTGTGAGCTACACCTTTGCGGCAACGTTTCAGTCCGCGTCGCGCTCCTCTTCCGCCTACTGGTCCGGACTGGCCTTTGTTGGCCAGCCACCGCGGGCTCGGCTTCTCGCCCCAGGGGTGCCTCCTGCGCAGCGCCATCGTATACGGTGGTCAGAAATAAGCAAGGAAGGAATGACGGTGTCAGGACTTCGGTCGCAATCACCTGGGAAGCCGGATATAGTCCGGGATAGTCGGCCGTGATGACGACTAAAGCATTGTCCATGCTGAGCTGGTGGAACACGCCGTCGATTAGCTCTACCATTATGTCCGGATCCTCTTCGGAGGCCGGATCCCGGGATCCCTCTGGATCCTCGGGTTATGGAGCTGGACTTAGCATGTCCTCCACGATCTGGCGCAGCTCCTGTATCGGAAGAAGAACACAATATAAGAAACTTAAGTTTCAAAAAGCATGGGTCGGGCATGCAGAGTGTTCGCTTACCCAAGGTCGGGGATTATTCATGGAGAACCCATTTAACGGGTTCGTCCAAAGGAAATCCTCCTTCTCACCCTTATACAGGCCGGACAGGATCGTCACCAGATCTTCGACCGAATCCGGCCCTTTGCGGCCATGACGGGTGGCATCGTCCTCCCCGTTGAAATCCCACATGGGGTGGCCCCTGTATTATAGTTGCTGCACCCCCCGCATAATGCATGTCGCCATGACTCCAATCATGGTCAACCTGGCATGGGCCAGTAACCTTATTCGGCCCATCAAATAATGGACGCTCTTGTCTTCCTCCAGTTGGGGGCTCCGCGGACGCCAACTAAGGCGTTTCTTCAGAGGAGCATTGCTGAACTCCGGGAGGCCGATCCGAACAGGGTCCGGCGGCGGAGCGTCTTCTATATAAAACCATTCCGATGGCCAGTCTTCGGACGCCTTCTTAGGGGTTCCGGATGGATATCCGGTCCCGGCAATGCGCCATATTTCGGCGCCGCCCACTTGATATATGGACCCCTCGTGAGAATGGGGTACAAGGCAGAACAACCTCTTCCACAGCGTGAAATGGGGCTCGACGCCCAGGAATAGCTCGCAAAGAGCTACGTAACCCGCAATATGCAGGATTGAGGCGGGCGTGAGGTGATGAAGCTGGAGTCCGTAGAACTCCAGGAGCCCGCGGAGGAATGGATGTACAGGAAATCCGACCCCCTTATCAGATAGGGGACGAAGCATACCCGCTCCCCTTTGTTGGGACTTGGGGTAACCTCCGCTTGCTTCCCACCTTTGTAGGTGGCCAGCCCGGCTCGAACCGGAACCATGAAGGCCGGAGGGAGATATCCCCCCGCTTGGAGCTTCACCAGCTCGTTGTGCGGAACAGAGCATCTCCTCCAATCTCCTGGCAAAGGGCTGGGAGCGTGAGAAGAGGAGCCGCGTTGACGGTCCATGATGGAATGGATTCTTGGTCGAAAGCGCTCCGATGAGTATTTGCGGGAGGAAGATGGTAATTTGGATCTGGATTCTTGCCTCCCTTATAGGCAGATTATTCACACAACTAGGGGGTAAAACATAAAAGACACCCTGGCTTTTCACATTCGCGCAACGCGTGGAAGAAGGCCATTATTGGGCGTGGAAGCCGAGACGCGCAACATTGATGAGGAAGCCGGACACTGTTCGGCAGGTACGTAGAACTTAAAGGAGAACCCGCCTTGCAACGCCGAAGACTACACACATGCTGGACTTATTGTCATTGAAGCCTGGTTCGGGGGCTACTGAGGGAGTCCCGGATTAGGGGGTGTCCGGATAGCCGGACTACCACCATCGGCCGAACTATCATCGGCCGGACTATCATCATCGACCGGACTCCAAGACTATGAAGATACAAGATTGAAGACTTCGTCCCGTGTCCGGATGGGACTTTCCTTGGTGTGGAAGGCAAGCTTGGCGATACGGATATGTAGATCTCCTACCATTGTAACCGACTCTATGTAACCCTAGCCCTCTCTGGTGTCTATATAAACCGGATGGCTCTAGTCCGTAGAACAACAACAACCATTACAATCATACCATAGGCTAGCTTCTAGGGTTTAGCCTCCTTGATCTCGTGGTAGATCCACTCTTGTAAACATCCATAATATCAATATCAATCAAGCAGGACGTAGGGTTTTACCTCCATCAAGAGGGCCCGAACCTGGGTAAAACATCGTGTCCCTTGTCTCCTGTTACCATCCGCCTAGACGCATAGTTCGGGACCCCCTACCCGAGATCCGCCGGTTTTGACACCGACAGCGGCGCCCCCCCTTTCCTTCCCCTCTTCCTCCTCTTCCCCCCTTCTCCTATTCCAACTAGGAAAGAAGGGAGTCCTACTCCCGATGGGAGTAGGACTCCCCCCTTGGCGCGCCCTCCTTCGCCGACTGCCTCCTCCCCCCTGGCTCCTTTATATACGGGGGCCGGGGGCACCCCATAGACACACAAGTTGATCTACGGATCGTTCCTTAGCCGTGTGCGGTGCCCCCCTCCACCATATTCCACCTCGGTCATATCGTCGTGGAGTTTAGGCGAAGCCCTGCGCCGGTAGAGCATCATCATCGTCACCGCGCCGTCGTGCTGACGGAACTCATCCCCGAAGCTTTGCTGGATCGGAGCTCGGGGATCGTCATCGAGCTGAACGTGTGCTGAACTCAGAGGTGCCGTACGTTCGGTACTTGGATCGGTCGGATCGTGAAGACGTATGACTACATCAACCGCGTTGTGCTAACGCTTCTGATTACGGTCTACGAGGGTACGTGGACAACACTCTCCCCTCTCGTTGCTATGCCATCACCATGATCTTGCGTGTACGTAGGAATTTTTTTAAAATTACTACGTTCCCCAACAGTTTTTACCCAGGTTCGGGCCCTCTCGATGGAGGTAAAACCCTAATCCTGCTTGATTACTATTGATGATATGGGTAGTACAAGAGTTGATCTACCACGAGATCAGAGAGGCTAAACCCTAGAAGCTAGCCTATGGTATGATTGTTGTTCGTCCTACGGACTAAAACTCTCCAGTTTATATAGACACCGAAGAGGGCTAGGGTTACACAGAGTCGGTTACAATGGGAGGAGATCTACATATCGTATCGCCAAGCTTGCCTTCCACGCCAAGGAAAGTCCTATCCGGACACGGGACGAAGTCTTCAATGTTGTATCTTCATAGACCGGGAGTCCGGCAAAAGGTCATAGTCCGGCCATCCGGACACCTCCTAATCCAGGACTCCCTCAGTAGCCCCTGAACCAGGCTTCAATGACGATGAGTCCGGCGCGCAAATTTGTCTACGGCATTGCAAGGCGGGTTCCTCCTCCGAATACTTCATACGAGATGTTGAACACAAGGATAGTGTCCGGCTCTGCAAAATAAGTTCCACACACTACCGTAGAGAGAATAATATTCGCACAAATCTAATCTGCTGACGTATTCCGTAGCGTGACATCATGCCACGGCCAAGCCTTTATTCGTTTTGTTTTACTGTCCCACCTCAGCGTGTTTAGCGAGGCGGTTTCCTTGGTACGTCTTGTCAAAGCAGAGATCGCATCCCCTTATTCCGGGATTGTCATCAATACGGGCTTGGTAGCCCAACCGCGCCATTAACTGCGGCGCTTGGGAGATAAGCGAGTTTTATTAGGCTGGTGGGGGCTTATAGTTTCGGTCGCCCATATAAGGGGATAAGGATCCACCCTTTCCATCTACGCCTTCTTCCTCCTCTGCTTATCCATTCCTGCGCACTCGAGCTCCAGTGCCCAAGTCCGCACTTCTCACCTCAACCTTCTCCAATCATGTCCAGAGCGGGAGGTAGATGGATGGCCTCCACCGTCACGGAGGGGCACATCAAAAAGTTGAGGAAGGCCAGATACTTGTCTAACGACATTGTGCACCGGCTTCCAGATGAGGGGCAACTCATCCCCACCCCTAGGCCCCATGAGAGGGTCGTGTTTCTCCCCCATTTCCTCCGCGGACTGGGCTTTCCTCTTCACTTGTTCGTCCGGGGGCTCATGTTCTACTACGGCCTGGACTTCCACGATCTGGCCCCGAACATCATCCTCAAGATCTCGGCGTTCATTGTCGCGTATGAGGTCTTTCTCCGCATCCAGCCCCACTTTGGCTTATGGCTGAAGACCTTCAATGTCAAGCCGAAGGTTGTGGGCGGCCGACAAGCGGAGTGCGGAGGCGCCATGGTGGGCAAGATAGCCAATGTTACATGGCTCGAGGGCGCCTTCGTGGAAACCATCAAAGGGTGGCAATCGGGGTGGTTCTACATCACCGAGCTGCGTGAACCTGAATGGGCAGCGGCCCCCGAATTCCGATCTGGCATCCCCACACGGCTCACCTCATGGAAAGAGACGGGCCTGTCGTGGGGTAATTCGGCAGAGGTGACCGGACTTCAAACCTGCGGCAAAGACCTGATCGACAGGAAGGTTAAACTTGTCACAGTAGTCTAGGTCGTGCTCTTCCGCTGGATCCTTCCGTGTCAACGACGGGCTTTTAATTTGTGGGAATTCGACCCGGCCCAGTACCAAACTTTGCCCAGGCTCTTCGACACAACGCACGAAGATGCCTGGAAGGTGCTTTTCAAGAGCTCTGAGGTTCACCCTCCCATTACCGAGGATCGCGGATTCTGCGCGAAGCATCAAGCCAATGCGGTAAGCTCAATTTTCCCATCACGGGGTATTTGTTTTCCATAGTTTGACTCTATGCGGGATCTAAACTCCCATCCCTTTAACAGGACTGGCAGAAGAAGGCCGGACAGATGAACTGTCCGGCTCCTTTGCCCGAAGACCCAGCGGACGCCCGTTTGACAAAGCTGCTGGTTCCGGCACCCCACGTGGTGCCAGAGAAGAAGGCCAAGAAGAAGGCCACAGGGACTCGAAAGAGTTCCCGACACCTGGTGGTGTCGGATTCATCGCCCTATGACCCCGAAGCGCCCTCCGCCTCCGAAGACGAGGAGGAGGAAGAAGAAGCCTCTCCCCCTCCAGCGGGGGGAGGAAAGAAGAGGAAGGCCGCCCCAACTGGGGAGGCCCGAGGGTCCAAGAAGGGGAAGACCCTTCTACCGGACTACGCCTCCGACGCCGAAGACGGCGGAGAGGAATGGCCATCCAGGGTCAAGCCCCTGGCAAAATCGTAAGTATCTGGATACCAGAATAGCTTATGGCATTCCTCTATTGTACAGTACCTTCTGATGCCGAATTCAATTATGCAGCCCGCCCAAGGCCCAGCTCGGTGATTCGTCGAGCGGCTCCCTGGATTCATCAGATGTGAACAGCGCTTCACTCCCGATGGCCTCCTCCCCTCGCCCTACGGACGATGCCGAGGTGGAGTCCCAAAAGGGACTAAACCAGGAGGAGGTGGTCTTGGAGGCGCCGCAAGGCGACCTCCCGGATTCCAGGCCCAAAGGGGACGAAGCCCCAGAGGGATCTAAGTCCGGCCCTGGCCCGGACACCGCTCCGGAACCTTTAGTGGTTCCGGGGTCCGGCAGGCGGGCCCTTCGCAAGAAGGGCAAGCCTACGACGCCGGCGGCCTCCGTCCAACCGGAGGCAGCGGACAATTTGCTGGAGGTGCTTAACGGCGCCTCCATTGATGAGAAGCCTGTACCAGCCTGCTAACAGGCTTTGAGGTATGTATTTAAAAGATATAAAAATGTTACCGCATAAACAGTAGCCCCTGATGCTCAGTTTGGTGTTCGTAAAGAAAAGCCAGACTGAGGATCTAAAAAAGATATATGCAGGAGTCTAACATAAATATGTCAATATGGGAATGCAGGCTACGCTGTTGAGCTCTGCCGTGCCAAGAAGCAGCTCGAGGACAAGGAAGGTATGTAATACCTCATGTAAGTATATAAAAAATACATGGTTGCAAATAATGACAGGACCAACGTGGATGTTGCAGGGGCCACGTCCGAGGTGGCGACCCTGAAGGAAGCGGTATCTAAGGCCAAAGACAATGCGGCCGTGGAGCATACTGAACAAGAAAAGCAAGAGGTGCGAGTGGCGGAGCTGCGGCAAGAGCTCGATGCTCTCGTGAAGAAGCATGAGAGTTTAGAGCTTGACTCGAAGACTCGAGAGTCCGAGCTTGCCTCGGCACTTGAAAGCGCCAAATCTGCCAAGGCCGAAGCCCAAAAAGCCCTCCAGGAGATTGAGGCGATGAAAAAGATTACGACGGGTGAGGCATTCTTTATGCAAAGCAAGCACGCGAAAGTAAATTACCTATTACTTTCCCGAATCCGGAGCTCTCCAGGAGCATTCGCAGATCTGCCCCGCAGTGTATCCGCCGCCGCCGCATTCTACTGGGCCGAGGAAGGAAGATCGACGGAGAAGGTGTTCTGGTCCCAGTATGCTGAGGCCGAATCCCCGGTGCCCTTGAGCGACCAGCTGAAGCAACTGGTCGAGCTTCATAAGGCAGCCGAACAGGCCATGAAGGGCCTTATAGGCTGGCTATGGCCTGGGAGGTCATGCCTTTGGGCTACTTTGGGCTGGTGCGGCGACTGGTGGATGCTTGTCCACGACTTGAAGTCATCAAGCGCTCCGTGTGCATCGAGGGCGCGCGCAGGGCTTTTGCCCGTGCTAGAGTGCACTGGGGCAAGCTGGATGCTGAGAAGCTGGTGAAGGATGGGCCACCGGAGGGGAAGGAGCATCGCAGGCCCAAGATGTATTATGAGGGCGTCCTGAAGGGTGCCCGTCTTGTAGCGAATGAATGTATCGGGGATGTAATTTTTGAGTAAACTCGATTGTGTTTATCCTGTGCGCTGAAAACTTGTTCATATGCGCTAAGCAACGCTTTTTGAATTTAAAATATTACGTTCTGTGTGGCCATTTATTAAATCTGAGAGATGCAAGTCGTCGGCTTTTACCCCCATGCCACGAGTGTTGGGGTGTTCGGGATAAACCTGAGTGCTCTTGTTCCCATTTTTGGTTCCATCTAGGGAGGCGCTCAGCACAACGAACAAGGCCGTCGGACTTATAATGCTTTATCACTCTCACTTAGCCATAGAATTCTATAATTTTAAATTTCGGTGAAGCCCCTAGTATTCGGAAGACCGAGTTTGGGGCGCTATCCACGCCTAGGCCAGATAAATCCAGCTCCTCTCTCTAAGCAGCATAAGTCATTAGGGACTCGAAAAACCTCTCGAACAGCGACCGGTCTCTCGCCCTATCATGACGATCAGTTTTAGCTTTCTCTACTTAGGTGTTAACCCAGCTCAACTGGGGCGCAATCGCAGTAGTTCTCCCAGCGCTACCTTAGCCGACATTGCGGAATGTAAGGTACCAAAACATGGGAGCCGGGCAAACCCAACTATTGACCCAAGACATGATTCGGAGCCGATGCATATAGTGCTATAAGTTCGGGGTGCCGCACTCATGAGAGTGTTCGGTCTTCTCACACCGTATTATGGGGTACTTAAGCCCCTGGTGTATTGGCCGTACCAAAGTGTACGGTTGCATAATATCATGACTGGACATATTTGTATAAAAAGAAATGAATACAATAACAGACAAGAGCTATGTATTTCTTATTAAAAAGGGCTGCTATGAAAGCAGAACGATACAAATAGTGCGATAAGCAAGAGATGGGATTATTTGACATGTCCTCCAGGGGCAAGCTGCGAGACTTTAAGTAAAACAGGTATTTAGCTCGTTATAGAGACCACCTGGACATTTGACGTGGCTTGTTGTCTCAATGGATGTTGCATCATGTATTCGGCGAGTGTATTGCTGGACAGGCCTTCCGAATAGTTAGGACCTGAAAGTATAAAAAAAGAAACGGCAAATCGGGAGTCCCTAGTGCGGTTGAGCCGCATTCTGGGCGTGTCGTGGTTGTGCCCCTCCGCTTATGCCCATGGTATTTCTAGAGCGTAGTTATGTACGCATGGTACCGCTATCGCAATCTCGCGAGGGCTGGGGTTGGGGCCGCACTGCTATGCTTGCTCGGAACGTGCCAGCCGGTTTTGTTGTAGGTTACTTCGGGCGCGCTTGATGTTGTTCAGACGCTTAACAACCGGATTGGAGAATTGCCTTGAGAGGCTACTTTGTACTTCCGCCGCCAAGGCCGCCGTGTGCTCCTCTGTTCGGAGAGAGCATTCGGTGTCTCCATTGACCATAATGACTCCGCGAGGACATGGCATCTTGAGCTTGAGATATGCGTAGTGCGGCACTGCATTAAATTTTGCGAATGCGGTTCGTCCGAGCAGGGCGTGATAGCCACTACGGAACGGGACTATGTCGAAGATTAACTCTTCGCTTCGCAAATTATCCGGGGATCCGAAGACCACTTCGAGTGTAACTGAGCCTGTACAGCTGGCTTCTGCACTTGGTATGACGCCTTTAAAGGTTGTCTTTGTGGGTTTAATCCTTGAGGGATCTATACCCATTTTTCGCACTGTATCCTGATAAAGCAGGTCCAGGCTGCTGCCGCCGTCCATGAGGACTCTAGTGAGGTGAAATCCGTCAATGATTGGGTCTAGGACCAATGCGGCGAATCCGCTGTGACGAATGCTAGTGGGGTGGTCCCTTCGATCAAAAGTGATCGGGCAGGAGGACCATGGGTTGAACTTTGGGGCGACTGGCTCCAACGCATAGACGTCCTTGAGAGCACGCTTCTTCTCCCTTTTGGGGATATGGGTTGCGCATATCATGTTCACCAGCCGCACTTGTGGGGGCAAGCCCTTCTGTCCTCTGTTGTTCGGCGCCCGGGGCTCCTCCTCGTCATCACTATGCAGCCCCTTGTCTCTGTTTTCGGCACTTAACTTGCCTGCCTGCTTGAACACCCAACAATCCCTGTTGGTGTGGTTGGATGGTTGTTCGGGGGTGCCGTGTATCTGGCTCGAGCGATCGAGTATCCGGTCTAAACTGGATGGGCCTGGAGGATTTATTTTGAATGGCTTCTTCCGCTGACCGGGTTTAGAGCTTCTGAATCTGGCATTAACTGTCGTATCCTCAGTATTATCACCGTTGATGCGGCGCTTGTGCTTGTTACGACGTGACCTGCCATTCTTGTCCTTGGTATCTGAGTTACCAGAGATCTTGGTTATGTTATTGCTACGAGCTAGCCAGCTATCTTCTCCCGCGCAAAAGCGGGTCATGAGTGTCGTGAGGGCTGCCATAGATTTCGGCTTTTCCTGTCCTAGGTGCCGGGCAAGCCATTCGTCTCGGATGTTGTGCCTGAAGGCTGCAAGAGCCTCTGCGTCCGGACATTCAACTATTTGATTTTTCTTGGTTAGGAACCGCGTCCAAAATTGTCTGGCCGATTCTTCTGGCTGCTGGATTATGTGGCTTAGGTCATCGGCGTCTGGTGGTCGCACATAAGTGCCCTGTAAGTTGTCAAGGAATGCGGATTCCAGGTCCTCCCAGCAACTAATTGACTCTGCTGGCAGGCTGTTAAGCCAATGCCGAGCTGGTCCTTTAAGCTTGAGCGGGAGGTATTTGATGGCGTGTAGATCATCACCACGGGCCATGTCGATATGAAGGAGATAATCCTCGATCCATACCGCGGGATCTGTTGTGCCATCGTATGATTCGATGTTTACGGGTTTGAAACCCTCAGGGATTTGATGATCCATTACTTCGTCTGTGAAGCATAGTGGGTGTGCGGCGCCCCTGTACTGGGCTATATCGCGACGTAGCTTAGATGAGCTTTGTCTGTTGTGTTTGGCCCGGCCGTATTTGTCATATCCAGCGTGAGAGTTACCGTCACGTGACGTGGGGCGCCCACGCGATCCGTAGATTGATCTTGTTTTCCTTGCCTTATCCTCCAATATGTCTCGCAGGTCTGGTGCGTCTCCCCGTGCTCTGGTATTTTTTGAGCGGCGCCGGGGTGGGGCTTGAGTTGAGGGCCAAAAGGCCTCTCTATCGCGACCACGGGGTGGCCGATCGGCCGCATCATACGCTGGTGTTGTGGGTTTGGTTGCTTCCTCCTCTAGTTGGGGTAGCAGCCTGCACTTTGGGTAGCTCTTGGAGGGGCGTTCGAGTTTATACTCTTCGGCCGTCAGGACTTCAGTCCATCTGTCGGCTAGCAAATCTTGGTCAGCTCTAAGCTGCTGCTGTTTTTTCTTGAGGCTGCTTGCCGTGGCCATAAGCCTGCGTTTGAAATGCTCTTGTTCGGCGGGATCCTCTGGCACGACAAATTCATCGTCGTCGAGGCTTGCCTCGTCTTCGGAGGGAGGCATGTAATTGTCGCCCTCGACCTCCCTGTCTACCGCTCTCTCATGAGGGTTGGCTTCTCCGTCCTCCTGCGCTGAATCCTGCTGGAGGGGGTTGTCTTCGGCACTGTCCGGGGTGTTGTTATCTCCAGTGCGGGACTCGCCGTTTTTGCTTTGGCGGGATTTAGAGCGGCGCCGCTGACGTCGGCGCTTAGGTTGCTTCTTGGAGGGGTCATCCTCCATTTTTTCATCGCCATTCCCTACTTTTGGGGTGTCCACCATGTATATGTCATATGACGAGGTGGCTTTCCATTGCCCTATAGGTGCTGGTTCTTGATCGTATCCTTCATCGGCGTCCATAACGTCGATGTCTTCGGAGTCGAAGTCGAGCATGTCGGTTAAATCGTCGATAGTGGCTACGAAGTGGGTGGTGGGTGGGTTTCGAATTTCATCGTCGTACGCATCCCAACCTTGCTGACCATAGTCCGGCCAGGGCTCTCCTGACAAAGAGAGGGACTTTAGTGAATTCAGGATGTCGCCAAAGGGAGAGTGCTGAAAGACGTCCGCGGCGGTGAACTTCATGATCGGAGCCCAATTGGGTTCGATCAGAAGGGGTGTGGAAGATCCAGAGTCTGTAAAGGAGTCCGGCACCTTGGAGTCACAGGCCTCACAAAGGGCTAGGCTGGTATTCAGCTCGATCGCCGTAGAGATTGCAGCTTCTGGGGTGGCGTCCAACCGTTCGTCCCCGATTGGCGCGGTCGGCTCCGAGCTAAGGGTCGGAGCGGACACCTGAGCGGCGCTCTGAGCGCTGTCCGGCGGCAGAGCTAGATCATGCCCGTCGTGACAGTGCGGCGCGCTCGGCCGTGGCTTGAATCCGTCGAAGATCAAGTCCCGCGGAAGTCGGCCGTGTAGTTTAAGCTTCCAAATCGGACCTGATGGCCAGGGGCGTAACTTTCGATCTGCTACAGATGGCCAAGCGAATTGGCCCGCAGTGCGAAGCCGCCGAACATGAAGATCTGTCCGGCGAGAAAAGTCTCACCCTGGACCACGTCGTGGTTGATGATCGAAGAAGCCATTGAGCCTAAACGTGACGACACAGAGGAACTCTCAATGAAAGCACCAATGTCGGTGTCAAAACCGGCGGATCTTGGGTAGGGGGTCCCGAACTGTGCGTCTAGGCGGATGGTAACAGGAGACAAGGGACATGATGTTTTTACCCAGGTTTGGGCCCTCTCGATGGAGGTAAAACCCTACTCCTGCTTGATTAATATTGATGATATGGGTAGTACAAAAGTTGATCTACAACGAGATCAGAGAGGCTAAACACTAGAAGCTAGCCTATGGTATGATTGTTGTTCGTCCTACGGACTAAAACTCTCCAGTTTATATAGACACCGGAGAGGGCTAGGGTTACACAGAGTCGGTTACAATGGGAGGAGATCTACATATCGTATCGCCAAGCTTGCCTTCCACGCCAAGGAAAGTCCTATCCGGACACGGGACGAAGTCTTCAATCTTGTATCTTCATAGTCCGGGAGTCCGGCCAAAGGTCATATTCCGGCCATCCGGACACCCCTTAATCCAGGACTCCCTCAGCAGCAGTAGTCTCAATTTAATATACGAGGACACTGTTCACAGAATGGGGATAAACCCATCCCGAATCAGCCAAATCAACACCGCCTTTGCAGGGGTGATACCAGGCGTTGAATCCTGCGCCAGGTGCTCCGTCGTGATGGAAGTAACATTCGGCTCCCCAGGCAACCCTAGAAGCGAAGAACTGATCTTCACCATCGCACCCTTCCAAAGCAGCTATCACGCATTGCTAGGAAGAACAGCCTTCGCCCGCTTCAACGCATTGCTGCACTATGGCTACCTTACACTGAAGATGCCCGGTCCTGGTGGCATCATCACCATTAGCTGAATCACAGAGAGCCCTTCACGCGCAGAGGAATACGCGATGGCCCTGGCGGCCGGACTATAATCGGCCTCTAATATCAGAAGATATGACTGGTCACTAAGACCATAAACACGGTTAGACGAGTCCGGTAGCCCGGATAAAATTCAACCGGGCACCGTATATGTAATCCCATAACGGAAATCAGGGGCTGTAAATATTTAACACAGCCCCACACTTGCCTCGCCATTTTTGACAGGCCAACATCTTACACTTTTATTATCAATCGCATACTTACGTTGCACTCTCCTACGAGCTTTCCGTTTTTTTACAAACAACGTTCGCGCGATACCCTTCCAGGATACGACACATCGGAGACAAAGGCGCAGACATGCAGCAGGGCCCCGTTCAACATGTTTCTTTTTAGATTAAGCCTCTGGGTAAACCTTTTCTACTGCCTCTTGTTGTTTAACCATCCCATGGGTTCTATACCCACAGAGGATACTGCCGTTATTGGCATTTTGCCACGGCAGACTAAATTGCACGTACCTAGAAATCAAGGGCTTGTAATAGGCTCTCGTCAGCCTATTTTCTTTTACAAACACCGAATACCCTCGGGAGTGTTCGACATCACGAGTTTGGCCCTATATGCATTAGTGCCGAATCATGTGTTTGGTCAAAATGTTGGGTTTGCCCGGCTCCTGGGTTTGCCGCCTTACGTTCCGTTATCACCGGCTAAGGCAGGCCAAAGGAGAACTACTGCGGTTGTGCCCTGGTTATTCCGGATGAGCGCCTCACTAGAGAAAGCCGAAAACTGACTATCATGATACATCAAGAGACTATTCAACCACTTGAAGACTCACCGGAATCCCTAAACATTCCTCCACATTAATGAAGGGCCATTTCCCGGCCATGTACAGACGCACCCGTATTCGGATGCACGCGCATGTACCAGGGGCTACATAGTAGCCCCACCATTAGACTCCCATGGCTAAGCGAAAGTGTTAAAGCTATATAGTCCGACTGCCTAGTTTGGCGTGCGATCACCTCCTTCACGGACCAAGACGTTGGATCAAGTGTGATTATGCATATTTTTCGCCAACACCCCCGCATTTTATGCATGGGGGCTGAAGCCAACGACTTCTATCGTTCAGACTACCTATACATATAAAAATGGCCGTACAGGGGACACAATCATATTTTCAAGCAGAAAGTATAAATATACCCTTGTATTCAAAATAAATATTGTTTTTTACAATGATTCGACTTATCACTCGAACAAGACATTCTTCGAGCACTGCGCCTCTATTAGGCGGGCACCTTCTGTGACTTGCGCCAAGTAGTGCTCGGCCCGATATTGGCCTCCCGCCGAATCCTGGGTCGCTATTACAGTGGCCTCCATATCCGTCCAATAGGCTTTAGCGCGGGCTAGACCCATCCGCGCACCTTCTATGCACGCCGACCTCCTCATGGCGTCAATCCGAGACACGGCTCCAAGGAATTGCTGCACCAAACCAAAATAGTTGTCCGGCTTAGGCCCCTTCGGCCAAAGATGGTCTATTACAGACCGCATTGCAAGCCCGGACAGCCTATGGAGCTCCACCATAGCAGCCACCTTCTCATTCAGCGGCAGCGGGCGAGTGGGAGCATTGAACTGCGACCAGAAAAGCTTCTCCACTTCTTCATCGCCTTGACCCTCAAAGAACTTGACATCGTCAGCTGTACTATTCTCCAAGTCCACATATGCGTCTGCAGGACTCATGCGACCAGCCAGGGGAGCATACTTCGGATCCAAGAACTTCATCCGTAGTAAGTATGAGCCCCCAGCCACGATTTTGCCGGCCTGTTGGAGCTTCTCCCACATACTCCGGATCTCGGTCTGCATCTCCTTGGCGGCATTAAGTGCCTTGTCAAGCTCGGCCGAATTAGCCTTATTCTCCTTTTCGAGGGGTGCGTACCGGATGGCGGCATTTTTTAACTCCCCAGCCATTTCGTCTATCTTTTCCTCGCTTCAGCGACGAGCAGCCTGTTCGGCTCTCAATTCTTCGGCCACCTTTAGGGCAGCCGCATTGCTAGCCCGAGCTTGTTCCTTGGCTTGAGCAAGTTCCACCCTCAAGGCCTCCATGGCAGCAACACCATCTGTAGTCCAAACACATTGCATTAATATTATGCCCCTCATATACATCATAATAAGGGAAACCGAGCATATACCATGTGACTCCAACCGTTTATTCACCAGCATGATATCGGCATAAATGGATCCGATCTGCTTCCTTAGTTCGGCAACTTCAACAGACTGGTCGGCTGCTGGATCCTTGTATACCTGCACACATATACGGCGCAGCCATTAGTATATGATCCCCCGTTTGCCGCCTATGGCGGGCAACCAGAGTCTCAGGGGCTACTATCTATAGGGAGCACACCTAGCGTGCGCTTCATAACCAAAAATTGTGCATTTTTCACTACATACCTCAAAGCCTTTGAGCAGGCTTGTAAATGCCTCATTCATACCGATGGTGGCGAATGAAATCTTCGTGACCACCGCGCTCATTAAAGAGCGGTGCTCCTCCGAGAGCGCGGATCACTCCAGAAGGCCCGTTAGTACGTCCGGCCGGACACTGACCTGTGCCGGACCCTTCTCATCGCCCCCCGTGGGAGCCAAACGCTCCGGGCTCTAGGTGATTGACGTATTCGCTGTCGGCTTCATGAGGCGGAGAGGTGGGTGGAGTCTCACTCTCCATCATCTCCGGACGAAGGTCCCCCGAAGACGAGCTCTGTTGAGAAGAGCTGCTTGCCGGACTATGAAAGACGAAGTCCTGGTTATGGATCGCGGAATAACCCCATACTTTCGAATTAATGAATAACTTACGGCTCGGTGGATGGATGGCCCGTTGGTGGGCACGACGTGGTGAGGGTGCCCGTCGCGGCAGAGCCCCTTGGTGATGTTTTCTTCCCTTTCTTGGGCGTCTCCGCCTCCAAATCGTCGAAGGCGGCCCTCTTCTTCCTGCGTGGGGAGGAGGCCTTGACCTCCCCTTCCCGGCTATCCTCCATAGGAGGGGTAGCGATTTCCCCGGTCTGGATGCGCAGCGCGTGAAGTTCGGCTTCACCGCCCTTTCCTTCACATTTCCCTGAAGGGACTTTGCTGAGCGCCCGGTCCAGCATCTTTGCGATGGTTGGACCAGGCGAGCCTTCAGGAAGCTGCGCCCGACACCTGATTCTCTTTGCCTTGTCGGACCATTTCTGGCCTCGGAGGGATTGTTAGAATAATAGTTATGATTAATATAAATAAAGGGTCCAGCTTTAAGGTAACTTACTTGGGCATCTAGGCGACTGCAGCTTAGGCCCGCATCCTCGGTGGTGTCCGGACACTTCACATGTGGTCCAAAGAATAACTTACACATCCCTTCGAGCATCAGGACGAAGAAGTGCTTAATAGTCCGCGGACCGTCCAGATTAAACTCCCACATCCGGAGAGGCCGACGTTTGCACGGCAACATCCGTCGAACTAGCATTACTTGAATTATGCTGACAAGATTTATGTCCCTCCCAATGAGCTCCCGGATGCGATTCTGCAGTTCTGGTACATCGCTAGCAGGCCCGTAATTCCGTCCTACATCGGTCCAAGACGCCAACTATGACGGAGGGCCTGAGCGGAACTCGGGGGCAGCTACCACTTTGTACCTCTGGGAGCAGTGACATAGAACCATCTCCGTTGCCATACGTCGGATACTTCCGGAAAAGAACCCTTTGGCCATGGGGCATCAGCGTTCCTGCTTATTATAGCGCCTCCGCACTCTGCATGTCGCCCCTCGATCATCTTCGGCTTCACATTGAAGGTCTTCAGCCATAAGCCGAAGTGTGGGTTGACGTGGAGAAAAGCCTCGCACACAATAATGAAAGATGATATGTGGAGGATGGCGTCTGGAGCCAGATCGTGAAAATCCAACCCATAGTAGAAGATGAGCCCCCTCACAAAGGGGTCGAGGATGAGGCCCAAGCCTCGGAGGAAGTGAGGAATGAACACAACACTCTCACTGGGATCTGGCATAGGGATGAATTGCCCCGGATTGGGAAGCCTGTGGTGGATATCGACAGTCAGGTATTCGACCTCCCTAAGCTTCACGATATCCTCCTCCTAAATCGAGGAGGCCACGCACCGACCTATTGCATCGGATCCGGACATACTGGAGGGTCTGGGGTGCTGGAGCTTAGGTTTTGAGTGCCGGAGCTCGAGGTGCGAGAAGGAGCAGGAGAGGTGGAAAAGAGGCGTAGGCCTTGACCCCTTTATAAAAGGGGTGAATACCAAGAGTCCTCAGCGTGACCGCTTGAGACTTATCTAAAATACACGGAATCATACCAACGGTCGCCATGGGGTCACGTATGACCATGTTAATAAAAGATCATGTATTAAGAGGGACACAATATCTGCTTTGGCAAGATGTGCCAATAAAACCGCCTCGCAATGCGAGTCGAGGTGGAGCAGGAGACGCCGGTTCGTGTTGGACCAGGCCACGATTCAAGGGCACGACGTACAAAGATTGCCAACAGAATGTATTTATACTAGGGTATGTGAAGATCATCTTGCAGATCCGGACACGGTCTACGTGTTCGATAATAACCTTGGAGTATTCAGAGGAGGAATCCGCCTTGCAATGCCGAAGACAAGACTGCGCGCAGGACTCATCGTCATTGAAACCTGGTTCAGGGGCTACTGAGGGAGTCTTGGATAAGGAGGTATCAAGATAGCCGGACTATACACATCGTCCGGACTATAGAAGCGTCAAGATACAAGACTCAAGACTCCAGCTCGTGTACGGATGGGACTCTCCTTTGCATGGGAGACAATCTTGGCGATCTGGATATTATATTTCCTTCCTTGTAACCGACTCCATGTAAACCCTAGCTCTCCAGTGTCTATATAAACCGGAGAGGATGGTCCTTAGAAGGCCGATCACAATTACAATCATACCATCATAGGCTAGCTCTTATGGTTTAGCCTCTACGATCTCGTGGTAGATCTACTGTTGTACTACACATATCTTCAATATTAATCAAGCAGGAAGTAGGGTTTTACCTCCATTGAGAGGGCCCGAACCTGGGTAAACATTGTGTCCCTTGCTTCCTGTTACCATTAGCCTAAGACACATAGATCGGGACCCCCTACCCGAGATCCGCCGGTTTTGACACCGACAGCCACGTAAAGCTTGCAACAACAAAGTAGAGGACGTCTAACTTGTTTTTGCAGGCAATGTTGTGATGTGATATGGTCAAGACGTGATGCTATATTTTATTGTATGAGATGATCATGTTTTGTAACTGAGTTATCGGCAACTGGCAGGAGCCATATGGTTGTCGCTTTATTGTATGCAATGCAATCGCCCTGTAATTGCTTTACTTTATCACTAAGCGGTAGATAGTCGTAGAAGCAATAGGTGGCGAAACAACAACAATGCTACGATGGAGATCAAGGTGTCGCGCTGGTGACAATGGTGATCATGACGGTGCTTCGAAGATGGAGATCACAAGCACAAGATGATGATGGCCATATCATATCACTTACATTGATTGCATGTGATGTTTATCCTTTTTCATCTTACCTTGCTTTGATTGACGGTAGCATTATAAGACGATCTCTCACTAAATTTCAAGATAAAAGTGTTCTCCCTGATTATGCACCATTGCCAAGGTTCGTTGTGCCCAGACACCACGTGATGATCGGATTTGATAAGCTCTACATCCATCTACAACGGGTGCAAGCCAGTTTTGCACATGCAGAATACTCAGGTTAAACTTGACGAGCCTAGCATATGCAGATATGGCCTCCAAACACTGAGACCAAAAGGTCGAGCGTGAATCATATAGTAGATATGATCAACATAATGATGTTCACCATAGAAAACTACTCCATTTCACGTGATGATCGGTTATGGTTTAGTTTATTTGGATCACGTGATCACTTAGATGATTAGAGGGATGTCTATCTAAGTGGGAGTTCTTAAGTAATATGATTAATTGAACTTAAATTTATCATGAACTTAGTACCTGATAGTTATTTGCCTGTCTATGTTGATTGTAGATAGATAGCTCCTGCTGTTGTTCCGTTGAATTTTAATGCGTTCCTAGAGAAAGCAAAGTTGAAAGATGATGGTAGCAATTACACGGACTGGGTCCGTAACTTGTGGATTATCCTCATTGCTGCATAGAAGAATTACGTCCTGGAAGCACCGTTGGGTGCCAGGCCTGCTGCAGATGCAACTGCAGACATTGTGAACGTTTGGCAGAGCAAAGCTAATGACTACTTGATAGTTCAGTGTGCCATGCTTTATGGCTTAGAACCGGGACTTCAACGACATTTTGAATGTCATGGAGCATATGAGATGTTACAAGAGTTGAAGTTAATATTTCAAGCAAATGCCCGGATTGAGAGATATGAAGTCTCCAATAAGTTCTATAGCTGCAAGATGGAGGAGAATAGTTCTGTCAGTGAGCATATACTCAGAATGTCTGGGTATAACAATCACTTGATTCAACTGGGAGATAATCTTCCGGATGATTGCGTCATTGACAGAATTCTCCAATCACTACCACCAAGCTACAGGAGCTTTGTGATGAACTATAATATGCAAGGGATGAACAAGACTATTCCCGAGCTCTTCGCAATGCTAAAGGCTGCAGAGCTAGAAATCAAAAAGGAGCATCAAGTGTTGATGGTCAACAAGACCACCAGTTTCAAGAAAAGGGTAAAGGGAAGAAGAAGGGGAACTTCAAGAAGAACAACAAACAAGTTGCTGCTCAAGAGAAGAAACCCATGTCTGGACCTAAGACTGAGACTGAGTGCTTCTACTGCTAACAGACTGGTCACTGGAAACGGAACTGCCCCAAGTATTTGGCGGATAAGAAGGATGGCAAGGTGAACAAAGGTATATGTGGTATACATGTTATTGATGTGTACCTTACTAGAGCTCGCAGTAGCACCTGGGTATTTGATACTGGTTCTGTTGCTAATATTTGCAACTCAAAACATAGACTACGGATTAAGCAGACACTGGCTAAGGACGAGGTGACGATGCGTGTGGGAAATGGTTCCAAAGTCGATGTGATCGCCGTCGGCACGCTACCTCTACATCTACATTCGGGATTAGTTTTAGACCTAAATAATTGTTATTTGGTGCCAACGTTGAGCATGAACATTATATCTGGATCTTGTTTGATGTGAGACGGTTATTCATTTAAATATGGGAATAATGGTTCTTCTATTTATATGAGTAATATCTTTTATGGTCATGCACCCTTAAAGAGTGGTCTAGTTTTGATGAATCTCGATAGTAGTGATACACATATTCATAATGTTGAAACCAAAAGATGGAGAGTTGATAATGATAGTGCAACTTATTTGTGGCACCTCCGTTTAGGTCATATTGGTGTAAAGCGCATGAAGAAACTCCATACTGATGGACTTTTGGAATCACTTGATTATGAATCACTTGGTACTTGCGAACCATGCCTCATGGGCAAGATGACTAAAACGCCGTTCTCCGGAACTATGGAGCGAGCAACTGATTTGTTGGAAATCATACATACTGATGTATGTGGTCCAATGAATATTGAAGCTCACGGCGGGTATCATTATTTTCTCACCTTCACAGATGATTTAAGTAGATATGGGTATATCTAAACATAAGTCTGAAATATTTGAAAAGTTCAAAGAATTTCAGAGTGAAGTTGAAAATCATCGTAGCAAGAAAATAAAGTTTCTACGATCTGATCGTGGAGAAGAATATTTGAGTTACGAGTTTGGTTTACATTTGAAACAATGCGGAATAGTTTCACAACTCACGCCACCCGGAACACCACAACGTAATGGTGTGTCCGAACGTCATAATCACACGTTACTAGATATGGTGCGTTCTATGATGTCTCTTACTGATTTACCGCTATTGTTTTGGGGTTATGCTTTAGAGACGGTCGCATTCACGTTAAATAGGGCACCATCAAAATCTGTTGAGACGACGCCTTATGAACTATGGTTTGGCAAGAAACAAAAGTTGTCATTTCTTAAAGTTTGGGGTTGCAATTCTTATGTGAAAAAGCTTCAACCTGAAAAGCTCGAACCCGAATCGGAGAAATGTGTCTTCATAGGATACCCAAAGGACACTGTTGGGTACACCTTCTATCACAGATCCCAAGGCAAGACATTCGTTGCTAAGAATGGATCCTTTCTAGAGAAGGAGTTTCTCTTGTAACAAGTGAGTGGGAGGAAAGTAGAACTTGATGAGGTAACTGTACTTGCTCCCTTATTGGAAAATAGTTTATCACAGAAACCAGTTTTTCTGACGACTACACCAATTAGTGAGGAAGCTAATGATATTGATCATGAAACTTCATATCAAGTTACTACCAAACCTCGTAGGTCAACCAGAGTAAGATCCGCACGAGAGTGGTATGACAATCCTATTCTGGAGGTCATGTTAATTGACCATGATGAGCCTACGAACTATGAGGAAGCAATGATGAGCCCTGATTCCGCAAAATGGCTTGACGCCATGAAATCTGAGATGGGATCCATGTATGAGAACAAAGTGTGGAGTTTAGTTGACATGCCCAATGATCAGCAGGCCATTGAGAATAAATGGATCTTCAAGAAGAAGACTGACGCTGATGGTAATGTTACCGTCAACAAAGCTCGACTTGTTGCAAAAGGTTTTCAACAAGATCAAGGGGTTGACTATGATGAGACTTTCTAACCCGTAGCGATGCTTAAGTCTGTCCGAATCATGTTAGCAATTGCCGCATTTTATGATTATGAAATTTGGCAAATGGATATCAAAATTGCATTCCTGAATGGATTTCTGGAAGAAGAGTTATATATGATGCAACCAAAAGGTTTTGTCGATCCAAAGGATGCTAACAAAGTGTGCAAGCTCCAGTGATCCATTTATGGACTGGTGCAAGCTTCTCGGAGTTGGAATAAATGCTTTGATAGTGTAATCAAAGCATATGGTTTTATACAGACTTTTGGAGAAGCCTGTATTTACAAGAAAGTGAGTGGGAGCTCTGTAGCATTTCTAATATTATATGTAGACGACATATTATTGATTGGAAATGATATAGAATTTCTGGATAGCATAAAAGGATACTTGAATAAAAGTTTTTCAATGAAAGACCTCGGTGGAGCTGCTTACATATTGGGCATTAAGATCTATAGAGATAGATCAAGACGCTTGCTTGGACTTTCGCAGAGTACATACCTTGATAAAGTTTTGAAAAAGTTCAAAATGGATCAAGCAAATAAAGGGTTCTTGCCTGTAATACAAGGTGCGAAGTTGAGTCAGACTCAATGCCTGACCACAGTAGAAGATGGAGAGAAAATGAAAGATGTTCCCTATGCTTCCGCCATAGGCTCTATCATGTATGCAATGCTGTGTACCAGACCTGATGTATGCTTAGCAATAAGTTTAGCAGGGAGGTACCAAAGTAATACATGAGTGGATCACTAGACAGCGGTCAAGAATATTCTGAAATACCAGAAAAGGACTAAGGATATGTTTCTCGTTTATGGAGGTGACAAAGAGCTACTCGTAAATGGTTACGTCGATGCAAGCTTTGACACTCATCCGGACGATTCCAAATCACAAATCGGATACGTGTTTATATTGAACAGTGGAGTTGTCAGTTGGTACAGTTCTATACAAAGCGTCGTGGCGGGATCTACATGTGAAGAAGAGTACATAGTTGCTTCAGAAGCAGCAAATGAAGGAGTCTGGATGAAGGACTTCATATCCGATCTAGGTGTCATACCTAGTGCATTGGGTCCAATGAAAATCTTCCGTGACAACACTGGTGCAATTACCTTGGCAAAGGAATCGAGATATCACAAGAAGACCAAGCACATCAAGAGATGCTTCAATTCCATCCAGGACCAAGTCTAGGTGGGAGACATAGATATTTGCAAGATACATACGGATCTGAATGTTGCAGACCCTTGACTAAACCTCTTCCACGAGCAAAACGTGATTAGCACCAAGGCTCCTTGGGTGTTAGAATCATTACTGTGTAATCTAGATTATTGACTCTAGTGCAAGTGGGAGACTGAAGGAAATATGCCCTAGAGGCAATAATAAAGTTATTATTTATTTCCTTACATCATGATAAATGTTTATTATTCATCCTAGAATTGTATTAACCAGAAACATGATACATGTGTGAATACATAGACAAACCGAGTGTCACTAGTATGTCTCTACTTGACTAGCTCGTTTATCAAAGATGGTTATGTTTCCTAGCCATGGACAAAAGAGTTTTTATTTGATTAACGTGATCACATCATGGAGAGAATGATGTGATTGACTTAACCCATTCCGTTAGCTTAGCACTTGATCTTTTAGTATATGGCTACTGCTTTCTTCATGACTTATACATGTTCCTGTGACTATGAGATTATGCAACTCCCGTTTACCGGAGGAACACTTTTTGTGCTACCAAACGTCACAATGTAACTGGGTGATTATAAACATGCTCTACAGGTGTCTTCGAAGGTACTTGTTGGGTTGGCGTATTTCGAGATTAGGATTTGTCACTCCGATTGTCGGAGAGGTATCTCTAGGCCCTCTCGGTAATACACATCACTATAAGCCTTGCAAGCAATGTGACTAATGAGTTAGTTGCGAGATGATGTATTACATAACGAGTAAAGAGACTTGCCGATAACGAGATTGAACTAGGTATTGAGATACCGATGATTGAATCTCGGGAAAGTAACATACCGATGACAAAGGGAACAACGTATGTTGTTATGCGGTTTGACCGATAAAGATCTTCGTAGAATATGTGGGAGCCAATGTGAGCATCCAGGTTCCGCTATTGGTTATTGACCGGAAACGTGTTTAGGTCATGTCTACATTGTTCTTGAACCCGTAGGGTCCGCACGCTTAAAGTTAGATGACAGTTATATCATGAGTTTATATGTTTTGATGTACTGAAGGTAGTTCGGAGTCCTAGATATGATCACGGATAGGACGAGGAGTTTCGAAATGGTCGAGACATGAAGATTGATATATTGGACGACTATATTCGGACACCGGGATGGTTTTGGGGGTTATTGGATATATACCGGAGCACCGGGGGGTTATCGGAACCCCCCCCCCCCCCCGGAGGTTAATGGGCCTCATGGGCCCAAGTAGTGGAAGAGGAGAGGCGGCCAAGGGGCAGCCACACACCCCTCCCCCTCAAGTACGAATTGGACAAGGTGGGGGCGGCGCCCCCCCTTTCCTTTCCCCCTCTCTCTCCTTCCCTCTCCTCTCCTACTCCAACAAGGAAGGGGGAGTCCTACTCCCGGTGGGAGATCGACTCCTCCTGGCGCGACCCTCCTGGCTGGCCGACCCCCTCCCCCTGGCTCCTTTATATACGGGGGCAGGGGGGCACCTCTAGACACAAAAATTGACCATTAATCTCTTAGCCGTGTGCAGTGCCCCCCTCCACCATAATCCACCTTGATAATATCGTAGTCGTGCTTAGGCAAAGCCCTGCGTCGGTAGAACATCATCATCGTCACCACGCCATCATGCTGACGGAACTCTCCCTCGACACTCGGCAGGATCGGAGTTCGAGGGACGTCATTGAGCTGAACGTGCAAGAACTCGGAGGTGTCGTGCGTTCGGTGCTGGATCGGTCGGGCCGTGAAGACGTATGACTACATCAACCGTGTTGTGCTAACGCTTCCGCTTTCGGTCTACAAGGGTACGTGGACACACCCTCCCCTCTCGTTGCTATGCATCACCATGATCTTGCGTGTGCGTAGTATTTTTTTTGAAATTACTACGTTCCCCAACAGTTGGGGCCAAACGATTGCCGGCGGAAGGAACCCCTGCGGGATGTTGGCGATGCCCTCCCACGACGGCGATCGAATGTGGAGCCTTGATGGGTTCGCCATCTAGAAGTTCTCCTACCGCACAGCTTCCTGGATGACCCAGAAGAGGAGGTCCAAATCACCGCAGTCGTCATCTCCGATGAAGCGCACGTGTTCGATGAAGTTTGCATGGCGGACGATGTGGAGATGGATCTCTGAGGGAGTCCTAGATTAAGGGGTCCTCGGACAGCCGGACTATATACATCGGTTGGACTGTTAACCTATGAAGATACAAGATAGAAGACTTCGTCCCGTGTCCGGATGGCACTCTCCTTTGCGTGGAAGGTAAGCTTGGCGATTCAGATATGTAGATTCCCTTCTCTGTAACCGACTGATAACCCACAAGTATAAGGGATCAATTGTAGCCTCTTTCTATAAGTAAGAGTGTCGAAACTGACAAGGAGCTAAAGTTAGAACAAATATTCCCTCAAGTTCTATCGACCATTGATACAACTCTACGCACGCTTGACGTTCGCTTTACCTGGAACAAGTATGAAACTAGAAGTACTTTGCAGGTGTTGTTGGATAAAATTGCAAGATAATAAAGAGCACGTAAATAAAAAGTAGGGTCTATTTAGATAAAGAAGCAATACACTAAATATAGCGAGTGTGGAAAAGTGGTGGTAGGAGTTGTGAAATTGTCCCTAAGCAATTGACTACTTTACTAGACCGATAGCAAATTTTATGTGGGAGAGGCATAAGCTAACATACTTTCTCTTCTTGGATCATATGCACTTATGATTGGAACTCTAGCAAGCATCCGCAACTACTAAATATCATTAAGGTAAAACCCAACCATAGCACTAAAGTATCAAGTCCCCTTTATCCCATATGCCACAACCCCCTTACTCAGGTTTGTGCTTCTGTCACTCAAGCAATCCAGTATAAGCGAATCATGAACGTATTGCAACACCCTGCAACAGTAATCCCTCACGCTTGCGCGACACGGAGGGCAAAATAGGACAATAACATACACACAAGCAAATTAAACCAGTCATAGCAGTTCATCAATCACCGATAGGACAACGAAAATCTACTCAGCCATCATAGGATGGCAACACATCATTGGATAATCATATGAAGCATAAAGCACCATGTTCAAGTAGAGGGTACAGCAGGTTGCGGGAGAGTGGACCTCTGAATATATATGGGGGGAAGGTGATGGAGATGTTGGTGAACATGACGACGGTGTTGGTGTAGATCGCGGTGATGATGATGGCCCCCGGCGGCGTTCGGGCGCCACCGGAAGCAAGGGGGAGAGAGCCCCCTTCTTCTTCTTCTTCCTTGACCTTCTCCCTAGATGGGAGACTGGTTTCCCCTCTGGTCCTTGGTCTCCATGGCGTGGGAGGGGCGAGAGCCCCTCCGATATTGGATCTATCTCTCTGTCTCTCTCTGTTTCTGTTTTCCAGATTCTGCCCTTCACAGTTTTTTATATTCCCGGAGATCCATAACTCCGATTGGGTTATTCTTTGGACACGATTTCTATCCGGATATTGGCTTTCTTGTGCCAAAAGAAGGGCACCAACCGCCATACGGAGTGGCCACGAGGGTCAGGGGCGCGCCAACCCCCCTGGGGCATGCCCCTGCCTCGTGGGCCACTCGAGCATCGTCTCGCGTTGCTTCTTCTTCCAAAAAAATCATAAATATCCCAAAAAATCTCAGTCCGTTTTTATCCCGTTTGGACTCCGTTTGATATGGGTTTTCTACGAAACAAAAGAACATGCAACAAACAAGAATTGGCACTGGGCACTGGATCAATATATTAGTCCCAAAAATAGTATAAAAAGTTACCAAAAGTATATGAAAGTTGTAGAATATTGGCATGGAACAATAAAAAATTATAGATACGACAGAGACGTATCAGTATGCCCAAGTTTAGTTCCCGCTCGTCCTCGAGTAGGTAAATGATCAAAAAAAGATAATTTTTGATGTGGAATGCTACCTAGCATAATTGATCATGTAATCTAATCATGGCATGAATATTAAGACGCGAGTGATTCAAAGTAATAGTCTATCATTTGACATAAAAACAATAATACTTCAAGCATGCCAACCAAGCAATTATGTCTTATTAAATAACATAGCCAAAGAAAGCTTATCCCTACAAAATCATATAGTTTGGCCATGCTTCATTTTCGTCACACAAAATGCTCCCATCATGCACAACCCCGATGACAAGCCGAGCAATTGGTTCATACTTTTTAACGCGGTTCAGCCTTTTCAACCCTCACACAATACATGAGCGCAAGCCATCGATATAGCATTATAGGTGGAATAGAGTATGATGGTGGAGGTTGTGTGGAGAAGACAAAAAGGGAGAAAGTCTCACATCGACGAGGCTAATCAACAGGCTATGGAGATGCCCATCAATTGATGTCAATGCGAGGAGTAGGGATTGCCAAGCAACGGATGCACTAGAGCTATAAGTGTATGAACGCTCAAACTGAAAACTAAGTGGGTGTGCATCCAACTTGCTTGCTCATGAAGACCTCGGGCATTTGAGGAAGCCCATCATCGGAATGTACAAGCCAAGTTCTATATTGAAAATTCCCACTAGTATATGAAAGTGATAACTCAAGGGACTCTCTATATGAAGAACATGGTGCTATTTGAAGCACAAGTGTGGTAAAAGGATAGTAACATTACCCCTTCTCTCTTTTTCTTTTTATTTCTCTTTTTTTGGTGGGCTTCTTTGGCCTCTTTTTTTATTTGGGCTTCTTTGGCCTCTTTTATTTTTCATAAAGTCCGGAGTATCATCCTGACTTGTGGGGGAATCATAGTCTCCATCATCGTTTCCTCACTGGGGCAATGCTCTAATAACGATGATCATCACACTTTTATTTACTTACAACTCAATATTACAAATCGATATCTAGAAGAAAGATACGACTCTATATGAATGCCTCCGGCGGTGTACTGGGATGTGCAATGATCTAGCATAGCAATGACATCAAAAAATGGACTAGCCATGAAAACATCATGCTATCTATCTTACGATCATGCAAAGCAATATGACAATAAATGCTCAAGTCATGTATATGATGATGATGGAAGTTGCATGGCAATATATCTCGGAATGGCTATGAAAATGCCATGGTAGGTAGCTATGGTGGCTGTTTTGAGGAAGATATCAGGACGCTTATGTGTGATAGAGCGTATCGTATCACGGGGTTTGGATGCACCGGCGAAGTTTGCACCAACTCTCGAGGTGAGAAAGGGAAATGCACGGTACCGAAGAGGCTAGCAATGGAAGGGTGAGAGTGCGTATAATCCATGGACTCACATTACTCATAAAGAACTCATATACTTATTGCAAAAGTTTATTAGCCCTTGAAGCAAAGTACTACTACGCTTGCCCCTAGGGGGATAGATTTGTAGGAAAATACCATCGCTCGTCCCTGACCGCCACTCATAAGGAAGACAATCAAAGAAACACCCCATGCTTCAAATTTGTCACACAATGGATACCATACGTGCATGCTACGAGACTTGCAAACCTCAACACAAGTATTTATCAATTCCACAATTACTCAACTAGCACGACTCTAATATCACCACCTTTATATCACAAAACTATTGCAAGGAATCAAGGATATCATATTCAGTGATCTACAAGTTTTATGTAGGATTTTATGACTAACCATGTGAATGACCAATTCCTGTCATCTCTTTAAATAGATATAAGTGAAGCAAGAGAGTTTAATTCTTTCTAAGAAAAGATATGCCCATGATCTAACAAATATAAGTGAAGAAAAAGAGCATTCTACAAATGGCGGTTTTCTATGTGAAGAGAAACAGGCAATCCAAACTTCAAATGATATAAATGAAGCACATGAAGCATTCTATAAAGCCATACTCAAAACATTTATGTGAAGTGCAATGAGCATTCTATAAATCAACCAAGGACTATCTCATACCAGCATGGTGCATAAAAGAAAAGTGAAAACTAAATGCAAAAGACGCTCCCAGATTTGCACATATCACATGAATGAAACGAATCCGAAAACATACCGATACTTGTTGAAGAAAGAGGGGATGCCTTGCGGGGCATCCCCTAGATTAGACGCTTGAGTCTCCTTGAATATTTACTTAGGGTGCCTTGGGCATCCCCAAGATTGAGCTCTTGCCTCTCCTCCTTTTCCTCATATCGAGACCTTCTCGATCATCGAATACTTCATCCACACAAAACTTCAACAAAAAACTAAGTAAGATCCATTAGTATAATAAAGCAAATCACTACTCTAAGTACTGTTACAAACCAATTCATATATATTTTTTGCATTATAGCTACTTTAATATAACTTTTCCATGGTTTAATTCATTGATAGAAATTGATAGTTTCATCAAAACAAGCAAACTATGCATCATAACCAGAATCTTTCAAAAAATAGAACAGTCTGTAGAAATCTGAACATTCACCGTACTTATTTTAGTCCAAAAATTCTACCAAAATTAGAAAAAATAAAAAATTTGTATATAAAGATAGTGCAAAGAGAATCAGAACCGTTTGACATTCTAGTAGAAAATTTAAAATCATGCACTACAGCCAAAGATTCTGTCCTGCACCGCACAAACCAACTAGCATTGTAAACATCCTAAAGGAAAACCTTGGCACATTATTTTTATAATACAATGGAATTTTACAAGGGGATAATTATTTCTGATGAAAAGTTTCTATAATTAAGATTCACAAATTTTCCGTGAGCATGAACAAAGTTCAAGGAGCTCTCCCACTTCAACAATGATTGTCTTTCTCACTTTCACTTTCCTTTTTGAAAAGTTTTGGGTTCCCCTCTTTATTTTTTTGTCTTTAAACTTTATGAAAGCACTCAACAGAATAAATGACTCTCTAAAATTCTGGGCTGTCTCCCTGGCAGCGCTTTCTTTAAAGCCATTAATCTAGGCATATAGTGCTCAAGTAATGGATCCACCCGGATTCCAAGGTGTATCAACGCCAATTTTAATTAACAATGATTTGTCATTTAGTAGTGAGCACAAAGTAACATATATAATGCAACAACAAAGTCTAACTCTCTTCATATGCATCGGTATGTCATAAAAGAACAATTCATGCACACATAGTAAAGGCCGATGCATAGTATAAGCAGTTTCTTGCAATTTCATCATATTGGAAACATAGAGTGGTGGAGATATAGTTCCTCTATCGTAATTATTGCAAGTAGGAGCAGAAAGCACATGCATATTATATCTATCGAAATCATCATGTGTAGTAGTAAAATCAACCCATCAATATAATCCTTAATAAGGGCAAACTTCTCCGATATAGTGTAGTACGGAGAATTTAAAAAGATAACATGACTATCATGCGTGGGTGCAATTGCAAAAATTACATGTTTAACATAAGGAGCTATAGCAAGTTCATCTCCATAAACATAATTCATATTGGCATCTTGGCCACAAGCATAGCACGCATCATCAAAAAGGGGTATTTCAAGAGAATCAACGGGAGCATAACAATCATCATAGCAATCATCCTTCGGTAAGCATGAAGGGGAATTAAACAGTGTATGAGTTGAAGAGTTACTCTCATTAGAAGGTGGGCACGGGTAGCTAATCCGCTCTTCCTCCTTTTGTTCTTCGCTCTCCTCCTCATCTTTTTCATCCAATGAGCTCACAGTTTCATCAATTTCTTCTTCCATAGACTCCTTCAAAATATTAATCTCTTCTTGGACAGCGGAGGAGTCCTCAATATATGGTTTAACATAGGAATTAGAAGCATAATTATCATAACAATATTGAAGTATGGCAAAATTTTCAGATTCGTAGAGAGTAGCATCATATTTTTCAATCAAGGAAGCAATTTCATAAGCACCCTTAAAAGCAACAAATTCTTCAATTTTTTGAACATCATAGTAATTATAAACACCCTTAGCATACGAAGATATGATTCCATTATCACTAAATTAACATTGGTAGGGAAGGTGTTTCTTAGGGTTTTCAGAACAACAAGTAAAATCATATATTTCACATAAATTCCAAGCATAGCATTGCAAATGATAAATTTGATCGAGTAAAAGTTTCCCTTTTTTTAGATATACGGTGTCGCACATAACAAGCATGCTCATCTAAAGATTTGCCCTCAACTAAGCTAGTTGGGGTTTCAGCACGAGCACAAAGGGATCGAAGATGATCCAAGTAAAAAGCTTCAGGAGTGTGATAGATTTTGAGTGGTTTTTCAACCACTGGTGTAGTAGGTACAACTAATTTTTTTGGTATTTTCATTTCCTACCCATAACTAAAGATAGAGAACAACTTAGAACCGCAAATAAAAATTACTTAGTGATAAAGCAAACAAGCACACATGACAATATTCACCCCACGCTATGACTCCCCGGCAACGGCGCCAGAAAAAGGTCTTCATAACCCACAAGTATAGGGGATAAATTGTGGCCTCTTTCGTTAAGTAAGAGTGTCGAACCTAATGAGGAGCTAAAGGTAGAACAAATATTCCCTCAAGTTCTATCGACCATCGATACAACTCTACGCACGCTTGACGTTCGCTTTACCTAGAACAAGTATGAAACTAGAAGTACTTTTTAGGTGTTTGTCGGTGTCAAAACCGGCGGATCTCGGGTAGGGGATCCCGAACTGTGCGTCTAGGCGGATGGTAACAGGAGACAAGGGACACGATATTTTACCCAGGTTCGGACCCTCTTGATGGAGGTAAAACCCTACATCCTGCTTGATTGATATTGATATTGTGGATGTTTACAAGAGTGGATCTACCACGAGATCAAGGAGGCTAAACCCTAGAAGCTAGCCTATGGTATGATTGTAATGGTTCTTGTTGTTGTGTCCTACGGACTAGAGCCATCCGGTTTATATAGACACCGGAGAGGGCTAGGGTTACATAGAGTCAGTTACAATGGTAGGAGATCTACGTATCCGCATCGCCAAGATTGCCTTCCACGCCAAGGAAAGTCCCACCCGGACACGGGACGAAGTCTTCAATCTTGTATCTTCATAGTCTTGGAGTCCGGTCGATGATGATAGTCCGACCGATGATAGTTCGGCTGATGATGGTAGTCCGGCTATCCGGACACCCCCTAATCCAGGACTCCCTCAGTAGCCCCTGAACCAGGCTTCAATGACGATAAGTCCGGCGCGTATATTGCTTGGCATTGCAAGGCGGGTTCCTCCTGTGAATGATAGAAGATTGTGAACACCAGGATAGTGTCCGGCTCTGCAAAATAAATTCCACATTCCACCGTAGAGAGAATAATAATATATACACAAGTTCAATCTGCTGACGTTTTTTGCGGCATGACGTCACGCCACTACCAAGACATTACTTGAATCGTTTTTTACTCTACCACCTCAGCGCACTTAGCGAAGCGGTTTCCTTGGCACATCTTGTCGAAGCAGAGATCGTGTTCCCGCTTAATCCAGGATTCTCATCAATACGGGCGTGGGTAACCCAACCGCGCCATTGATGGTGATGCTTGGGGGATAAGTGAGTTTTACCAGGCCGGTGGGGGGACGCGTAGACTTCGCCCGCCCATATAAGGGATAAGGATTCACCTTTTCACCTACGCCTTCTTCCTCCTTTGCTTATCCATCTCCGCGCACTCGAGCTCCAGCGCCCAAGCCCGCACATCTCGTCTCAACCTTCCCCAGTTATGTCCGGAGCGGGAGGCAAGTGGATGACGTCCTCCGTTACGGAGGAGAACATCGAAAGACTGTGCAGCGCCGGCTATCTGTCCGGCAACATTGCGCACCGGCTGCCCGACGAGGGGCATCTCATCCCCACCCCCAGGCCCCATGAGAGGGTCGTTTTTCTTCCCCACTTCCTCCGCGGACTGGGCTTTCCACTTCACCCCTTTGTCCGGGGGCTCATGTTCTACTACGGCCTGGATTTCCATGATCTGGCACCGAACTTCATCCTCAACATCTCGGTGTTTATCATCATGTGCGAGGCCTTCCTCTGCATCCAGCCCCACTTCGGCTTGTGGCTCAAGACCTTCAATGTCAAGCCGAAGGTAGTGAAGGGCACTCAAGCGGAGTGCGGAGGCGCCATGTTGGGCAAGATGCCCAATGTCCTTTGGTTCGAAGGGGCCTTCATGGAATCCGTCAAGGGGTGGCAATCGGGTTGGTTCTATATCATCGAGCCGCGCGACCCTAAGTGGGCGGCGGCCCCCGAGTTCAGATCTGGTATCCCCACACAGCTCACCTCCTGGAAAGAGAAGGGCTTGCTGTGGGGTAGTTCGGAGGAGCTGACGGGACTCCAAGCCTGTATCCAGAAGCTGATGAAGAAGCTCAGGCTAGTTAACGTGGTCCAAGTCATGCTCGTCCGCCGGATTCTCCCATGCCAAGAGCGGGCATTCAATCTGTGGGAGTTCAATCCGGAACAGCACCAGGCGCTGAGCGGGCTCTTCGACACGATGTACGAAGGCGCCTGGAGGGTGCTGTTTAAGGGCGCCGAAGCCCCCGCATCCGCGACTGAAGATCGCGGATTTCGCTCGCAGCGCCAAGCCAACGAGGTAAGTGATTCTACCCCTTTACGGGACACTTACTTTTCATAGTTTGACTCTATGCGGGTTTTAATTTCCCCTTTTCCTTTGACAGGACTGGATGAGGAAGGCGGAGCAGATTATCTACCCGGCTCCCATGCCAGAAAACCCAGTAGACGCCCATCTAGCGATGCTGCTGGTTCCGGCACCGCACGTGGTGCTGGAGAAGAAGGCCAAGAAGGAGGCCACGGGTGCTCGAAAGAGTTCCCGTTTTCAGGTGTCCGACGACTCCGGGGTGAACTCCTCCCCCGAAAACGAGGAGGAGAAAGAGGAATCTCTCCCAGAGGAGGGAGAGAGGAAGAGGAAGGCTTCCCCAACAGGGGAGGCCGAAGGGTCCAAGAGGGGAAGGACTATTCCCCCGGACAGCTCCGCCAACGTCAATGTTGGCGAGGAAGAATGGCCTTCAAGGGCTAGGCCTCCAGCGAGATCGTAAGCATCCGGATTCCTGAATGATTTATAATTTCTTTTTCTGTGTCACATAATGTCATTCTGATGCCGCATGCTGCCTGTAGTCCGGCCAATGATGATCTCCCCGCTTCATCGAGCGGGTCGTTGGCTCCGTCGGATGTAGACTCCATCCCGACCGCCTCCACCCCTCGCGACACCGAGGACGCCGAGGTGGGATCCCAAGAAGGGAACCATCAGGGGGAGGCTCCGGAGGCGCCACAAGGCGGCCTCCCGGACTTTGCGCCGGACTCCATATCAGAACCCGCAGTGGTTCCGGAGTTCGGCCGGCGGCCCCTTCGCAAGAAGGGCAAGACCGTGACGCCAGCGGCTTCCGTCCAACCGGAGGCGCCGGACAATTTGTTGGAGGCACTCCAGAGCGCTTCCATCGAGGAAGAACACCGCACTATTATGAGTGCGGTGATTCAGAAGGTATAGCTCGCCAAGAGCGGGCTGACCGAAGCCTGGAGTAGCCTTCTATCAGGCTTTGAGGTAAGAAGTTAAAAATATGCAATGTAATACCACATAGACAGTAGCCCCTGATGCTCGGTTCGGTGTTCGGAAAGCAAAGCCGGACTGAGGATCTAAAAAAAAGAAGATATACGCAGGGTTGCTAAAAAATTATGTCAATATGGGTTGCAGGCTGCGCTGCTGACCTCTACCGCACTGACTGCGGAGGTCGGTGCTTTGAACCAGGAGCTCGAGCGGTCCGAGCAAGAGCTCGGCTGCGCCAAGAAGCAGCTCCAGGACAAAGAAGGTGAGTAACACCACTTTGAACTTGTACCTTACAGAAAAGGATTTAGGTTGCAACAAAAAATAACAAGGATAACATGGGTACTGCAGGGGCCACGAACGAGGTGGTGACCCTGAAGGAGGCCGTGTCTGTGGCCGAACGCAATGCAGCCACGGAACGGGCAGAGCGAGAAAAGCAGGAGGCGCGGGTGGCGGTGGTTCGGCAAGAGCTCCAGGCTCTCATGGAAAAGCATGAGAGTTTGGAGCGTGACTCAAAGACTCGAGAGTCCGGGCCCTCTTGATGGAGGTAAAACCCTACGTCCTTCTTGATTGATATTGATATTGTGGATGTTTACAAGAGTGGATCTACCACGAGATCAAGGAGGCTAAACCCTAGAAGCTAGCCTATGGTATAATTGTAATGGTTGTTGTTGTTGTGTCCTACGGACTAGAGCCATCCAGTTTATATAGACACCGGAGAGGGCTAGGGTTACATAGAGTCGGTTACAATGGTAGGATATCTACGTATCCGTATCGCCAAGCTTGCCTTCCACGCCAAGGAAAGTCCCATCCGGACACGGGACGAAGTCTTCAATCTTGTATCTTCATAGTCTTGGAGTCCGGTCGATGATGATAGTCCGGCCGATGATAGTTCGGCTGATGATGGTAGTCCGGCTATCCGGACACCCCCTAATCCAGGACTCCCTCAGTGTTGTTGGATAGAATTGCAAGATAATAAAGAGCACATAAATAAAAAGTAGGGGCTGTTTAGATAAAGAAGCAATAAAGTAAATATAGCGAGTGTGGAAAAGTGGTGGTAGGAATTGTGAAATTGTCCCTAAGCAATTGACTACTTTACTAGACCGATAGCAAGTTTTATGTGGGAGAGGCATAAGTTAACATACTTTCTCTTCTTAGATTGTATGCACTTATGATTGGAATACTAGCAAGCATCCGCAACTACTAAAGATCATTAAGGTAAAACCCAACCATAGCATTAAAGTATCAAGTCCCCTTTATCCCATATGCCACAACCCCTTAACTCGGGTTTATGCTTCTGTCACTCAAGCAACCCACTATAAGCGAATCATGAACATATTGCAACAACCTATAACAGTAATCCCTCATGCTTACGTGACACGGAGGGCACAATGGGACAGCAACATAACTAAAAGCAAATTAAACCAGTCATAGCAATTCATCAATCACCGATAGACAACGAAAATCTACTCAGACATCATAGGATGACAACACATCATTGGATAATAATATGAAGCATAAAGCACCATGTTCAAGTAGATGGTACAGCGGATTGCAGGAGAGTGGAGTGCTGAATATAGATGGGGGGAAGGTGATGGAGATGTTGGTGAAGATGACGGCGGTGTTGGTGTAGATCGCGGTGATGATGATGGCCCCCGGAGGCATTCCGGTGCCACCGGAAGCAAGGGGGAGAGAGCCCCCTTCTTATTCTTCTTCCTTAACCTTTTCCCTAGATGGGAGAAGGGTTTCCCCTCTGGTCCATCATCTCCATGGCGTGGGAGGGGCGAGAGCCCCTCCGAGATTGGATCTGTCTCTCTGTCTCTCTCTGTTTCTGAATTCCAAATTCTGCCCTTTCACCGTTTTTATATTCGCGGAGATCCATAACTCCAATTGGCTTGTCCTTTGGACATGATTTCTATCCGGATATTGGCTTTGTTGCGGCGGAAGAAGGGCACCAACCGCCTTACGGAGTTTCCACGAGGGTCAGGGGCGCGCCCCCTGCCTCGTGGGCCACTTGAGCATCGTCTCGCGTTGATTCTTCTTCCCAAAAATCATAAATATTCCAAAAAATATCTCCGTCCATTTTTAATCCGTTTGGACTCTGTGTGATATGTGTTTTCTGTGAAACAAGAAAATATGCAACAAACAGGAACTGGCACTGGGCACTGGATCAATATGTTAGTCCCAAAAATAGTAACAAAAGTTGCCTAAAGTATATGAAAGTTGTAGAATATTGGCAGGGAACAATCAAAAATTATAGATACGACGGAGACGTATCACCGACCTTGTACAACCCTAGCCCCCTCCGGTGTCTATATAAACCGGATGGTTTAGTCTGTAGGACAAGAACAATCATAATCACAGGCTAGCTTCTAGGGTTTAGCCATTACGATCTCGTGGTAGATCAACTCTTGTAATACTCATATCATCAAGATCAATCAAGCAGGAAGTAGGGTATTACCTCCATAGAGAGGGCCCGAACCTGGGTAAACTTCGTGTACCCCTCTCCTATTACCATTAGCCTTAGACGCAGGGACCCCCTACCCGAGATCCACTGGTTTTGACACCGACATTGGTGCTTTCATTGAGAGTTCCACTGTGACGTCGAAGATAGGGTTGATGACTCACCTTGTTATCAAGGACAACATTACCTCCGGGGGAGCCCTGGCCTTAGGCCAAACCCTCTGGCTAGGCGGCTTCGTCATGACCGCCCGTTCGGCCGTCGGGCCGACGATGACTTCTCGGGTCATCGAAAATCATCTCCACATCAGCTCGGAATACTCCGAACAGATGGATCTGATGGAGTTATCATCTTTAATTGAGCTCCTGGATCGCATCGCCGCCTTGGGAGTCGCTACGGACTACGATCAGATTGGGCTTAAACCCGATCAGAGAGAGATTGAATCTCCACTGATCACCCATCAGATAGCGGTGGTGGAGGAACAATGCAACAACTCTTCCCCTATATTGAACACGAAATATGTCCGGATTTCTGAGCTCATCGAGCCGAATACCCGCCCACGGGAAGACATGCCCCATGCTCAGAACCTAGAGTCGGACTAGGGGCCGAAAAAATTGGACGATATCTCGGAGCCTGAACTTTTATGCTCGGAAATTCCTCAAACTCTGGATCCCAGATTGGACCAGGGTCCGGACATAAATCTGCCTGCCCACCTAGGTACAAGCGATCTTTCCCACATCAGACAATAGTTCCTAGAGACGGTCCATCACTTTTGGGCCAGACTCCTCCTTGTCATAAACAAGGTCAAGGACTGCCGCGATGAAGACACAATCTTATTATTTTGCAAGAATTGCATAAACGAGGGAATCCTCAACGCCATAAAACGCCGTCATGTATCATAATTCGTTGACTTGGCAACCATAGTACAAAAGTAGTGCGAGATGCAAAGCGCCTGGAAAACTCAGGCAGCCTCTTCGGAACCATCGGTTTCCACTAAACCCTTCGTCCGGAAAAAAAGGGTGTACCCTCATAGGTCGCCTGATCCAGTAACGAAAAAATCAAAACCCATTACGGGGCACGGAATCGTTCTAGAGGGATGGCTTGATACGCCATGCAAATTGCACACCACACCGGATACTGTACTTTTCCCCACAGCCTTAGAGCATGTTGGATACTCCTGCAGGTGGCCAAGAGCGGCGAGGATCTCCTCACCAGGAATACCGCAGAGCAACGTTCCGCAGAAAACAGCAACCCTATAGTGTTGACAGTCTTCGAGACTTTCGCCTCAAACAACAGGCGCATAAGGGGACTCCGCGGCCTCGCTGAAGTCTGCCAAATTGCAGCAATAAACCCCTGGAACGACACAGCCATAACCTTCAATGCCAGTGAAGAACCACAATTCAGAACAGTCCGGGCACCAGCCGCATTAGTCCTTAGTCCAATTGTGCACGGCTTTCGGCTTACCAAAGTACTCATGGACGGCGACAACGGACTAAACCTCATTTACGAGGAAACTCCCAACAAAATGGAAATAGACAGGAGCCGCATTGAGCAAAGCAGTATGACCTTCCGAGGAATTATTCCCAGTCGAGAGGCGCAATGTGCGGGAAAATCACACTTTATGTGGTATTCGGCACACCGGAGAATTATCGGTCCAAAGTGATAACCTTTCAAGTGGCCCCTTTTAATAGTGGATATCACGCCCTGTTAGGGCAAGATGCATTCGCAAGCTTCCAAGTTATACCCCATTATGGGTACATGAAGCTCAAGATTCCTGGGCCCAATGGAATCATCACTCTCGCCAGTGATCCGGACATAGCACTCCGCGCCAAAAACAAAACCGTTGCCTTGGCCCTCGAGGCACTGTCTGAAGCCCTCGCGGCCGAAGAATTAACTATGTTACGCTCCACAGTGGATAGGGAAGATGTGATACTCGATAAGCGATCCAAATCCACCTCCTTTAAACCAGCAGACAAAATAGTTAAATTCCAAGTCCATCCAACAGCCTCCATGAAGACAGCATCCATCGGGGCACTGCACTGCAGACGTTTCTACGCGAAAACTCCTTTGATATGCCAGGGATCCCACGCAAGTTGGTTGAACACAGCCTAAACATACTGAAGGCATACAAGCCGGTCAAGCAAACACTACGACGCTTTTCAAAACCCAAATGACAAGCTATGGGAGAAGAGCTAGCCAAGTTACTCGAAGCCGGATTCATCAGAGAAATAAAATATCTGGACTGGCTAGCCAACCTGGTGATGGTACCAAAGAAGGAAAAATCCTGGCGTCTGGGCGTCGATTTCAAAGACCTCAACAAGGCTTGCCCTAATGATCCCTTCTCCCTCTCCACATCGATCAAATTATCCACGCTACCACAGGACATGATTCATTGTGTTTCCTCGATGCATACTCCGGATACCATCAAATCAAGATGAAGGAGTCCGATCAAGCCGCAACGGCATTTATGACCCCATATGGGCCTTTCTGCTTCAACACTATGCCTTTCGGGCTCAACAACGCCGGTGCCACCTATCAGCGCATGATTCAAACATGCCTCGAGACACAAATCGACAAAATGGTTGAAGCATACGTGGACGACGTGATCATCAAGACTAGACACGTCGAGTCATTAATAGACGATCTGCGTGTTACATTCGACAACCTCTGCACATATGACATCAAGCTCAATCCAGAAAAGTGTGTTTTCGGCGTCCCCGCTGGAAAACAGCTGGGATTCGTTGTTTCCCATAGAGGAATCGAGGCAAACCCAGCCAAAATTCGGGCTTTCTCATAGTTGGCTAAACCAAGGGACCTGAAACAGGTCCAAAAACTGGCTGGATGCGTGGCAGCTTTAAGCCGCTTTATCTCCAGATTAGAAGAAAAAGCATTGCCGCTCTACCACCTCCTCCGATGAACCCAACACTTCGAGTGGACGGATGCTTCAACAGCCGGATTGGAGGAAATTAAGGCTCTTTTAGCAAGCAACTCAATCCTGGTTGCACCAAACATCGGCGAACCCATGTTATTATACATATCGGCAATGCACGAAGTCGTGAGTGCGGTTCTCATCGTCGAACGGAAAGAGGACGGATACAAATTGCCACTTCAAAGGCCGGTATACTACGTATCCAGTTTCCTCACATCATGCAAATCCCGGTACCCTCATTATCAAAAAATAGCATACGCGGTCTTCATGGCATCCCGTAAACTACGACACTACTTTCAAGAGTGTTCGGTCACGACGGCCTCTGAAATACCACTCAAGGATATAATAAATAACAGTGATGCCATGGCCCGGATTGCAAAGTGGGCTATCGAGCTCCTTTCATTTGACATAACATACAAACCACGCCGAATCGTACTACCGGATACACACCATTCTTCTTGGTGTATGGCGCAGAGGCTGTGTTGCCCTGCAATATTATTCATGACTCACCTCAAATGCGCATGTACAAAGAGAGAGACGCCAAAATTGATCGGCAGGACATGCTAGATGCCCTTGAAGAAGAGCGCGACGTTGCCAAAGCCCGTTCCACATTTTATCAACAATAGGCTCGCAGGTATTAAATCAGAGTAGTACGGGCCAAGACCTATCATATCAGTGAACTCGTTCTATGCCTACCGGAGAAGAAATAGGACAAACTCAAGCCCAAGTGGGAGGGTCCCTTCATCATTGACAAAGTTCTCACCGGAGGAGCGTACCATTTGCGTGATGCATCAGATAATCGCCTCGAGCCGAACCCATGGAACGCGGCCAAACTCTGAAGATTCTACGCCTAGCGTCGGACTCTTCGTTCATCTTCTTCCCTTATTTCCTTTCTATTTATTTTTAGCTCTCTTTTTGCTTTTTCTCTTCCAGCTATAAAGCTCTCGCGCGGCTAGATCGCACACTTGCGACACAGTAATCTTCAAGTATGTGCGTCCATTATACCAGGGGGCTTCTTATACAGAAGCTTATTTTCCGAGCATCAAGCTCACCGCATATGTGTCCTTACTCCATATGTACCTTTCCTCTGCCATTATATGCAGCGATATGACTTAAGTTTTGGCCAAGCTAGGTTGCCTGGCTCCTGTGCTTATGCCTACATTACCGTTAGTTTGGCTAGGGCATAAAGGGAGCACCTCTGCGATTGTTACTACCGGGTACTCCGGATGTGTACCTCAGACTGGGTGAAGCCGAAAGTTAGCGTTCTTAAGGGAATATTCAGTCGGTGGACTAAAGATTATTTTTACTTATTACACTATGAACCCCCACATGTTACATATACTGTGACTTCTTAATCATAGTTCGGACATGCACGTTGATGCGTGTACACCCATGGAAAGGAACCCTTAACGGAACTATTCTCTCTGGAAGATGTTTCTTACTATCAATGTAATATAACGTACCTAGTTGGGTACTTGTCTGTTCAAGCAACTATGACCCCTATGCCTGGTTTCCATGCATACCCCGGTTTATATTACCGAGCGGGTATTCAGAAACACTCTGAACTGTCAGGTCCGGAGGCCGAAGCGAAAAGGTTCGCCATGACAAATGTTTTACAATCGAGCTAAGGATAAATATGTCCATCGAAGTACATAGTCACTTAGACTCAAAAGCTTCTTCTTCTATGCCATCCAACATGTTGTCTAGCCTACAATCCTGCTGAGAATACTTTGTGGCTAATTCTACCTGGTCATACACCAGACTGACTGAAATTTCTTTCCCATCTGACCCTAAAGGTCCGACCCGGGCCATATGATTTGGATCGAGCTTGTTATACCGTGTCTTCACCATGGCCCAACCCTCCCGCGCACCTTCTCGACAGGCCGATATATTCCATAATCAGAAACACCGTCGTGCTCCCTTGAATAGTTGTACAAGCTCCTCCGTATTTCCTGGTATGGAGGCGGATGGCCACAAGGCCTTGGCGACACTCCGCATTGCCTGCCGAGCTTGCTCGTGTAGTTGTAATAACTCTTGTAGCAGATCGCCTGGGGATGCGGACATCTCCTCTTCGGGATGACTAGTCAACATACCTACAGACATAATTTTGTTAGTTTCTTTCCTTGCTGAACTATTTACGATTTAGTTCGAGCACATACTAAATATGCCGTGTTGAAGCCTCTTATTTTCCTTCACGGAGTCAGCTAGCTGGGCCCGAATATCTTTCAACTCTTCGCCCAGCGGGGTATTTGCATCTTGAAGTTTGTTTTTCTCCTGCCTGACCCGTGTAAGTACACGCTCGCTAGCATCGAGTTGTCTTTGAGCTCTTTGTTCACCCTCTTGTGGGGTTTCCGGATTTGCTTCCGAATTATCTGCGGATTCTATCACCAGATATGCATCTGCGTTAATATTACTGGTACATATGATCATGTTTTTTCTCGATAGAGGGACACATTACTAGTTGAGGCCTTCTTGGATTCTTCTAGTTCGGCAGTTGCATCCCTTAGTTGGGTCCGACACTTTTCCAGCTCTTGAGACAACAGGTTCTTCTTCTTTGTGAGCACCTATTCATATAGTGATCCTTAAATCAATTGTACCAATTGCTTCAAGTCTCAGGGGCTACTGACATACATAATTTTCAGATTTCACTTACCCATATATCCTTCAAATACTGGTATTTGGCTCTAGCAAGCCCATCTTGAGCAGCTCGGATGTATGCATCACCCAAGTTGAAGGCGTGGAAAGCCTCTTCTGAAAAACCAGGGTCGCGGAGTACGGCCCGCCGGCCCCGATGATTCTATTGGGGAACGTAGTAATTTCAAAAAAAATCCTACGCACACGCAAGATCATGCTGATGCATAGCAACGAGAGGGGAGAGTGTTGTCCACGTACCCTCGTAGACCGTAAGCGAAAGCGTTATGACAATGCGGTTGATGTAGTCTTACGTCTTCACGATCCGACCGATCCAAGTACCGAACATACGGCACCTCCGAGTTCAGCACACGTTCAGCTCGATGATGATCCCCGGACTCCGATCCAACAAAGTGTCGGGGATGAGTTCCGTCAGCACGACGGCGTGGTAACGATGATGATGTTCTACCGGCGCAGGGCTTCGCCTAAACTCCGCGACGATATGACCGAGGTGGAATATGGTGGAGGGGTGCACCGCACACGGCTAAGGAACGATCCGTAGATCAACTTGTGTGTCATGGGGTGCCCCCCTGCCCCCGTATATAAAGGAGCAAGGGGGAGGGGGCGGCCGACCAAGGGAGGGCGCGCTAGGGAGGAGTCCTACTCCCACCGGGAGTAGGACTCCCTCCTTTCCTAGTCTAACTAGGAGAGGGGGAGGAAGGGAAGGAAAAGGAGAAGGAAGGAGAAGGAGGAAAAGGAGGAAAGGGGGGCCGGGCCCCTAGTCCAATTCGGTTTGGGCTAGGGGGGCTGCGCGCCCTGCCTCCTCTCTTCCACCACTTGGCCCATGAGGCCCATTGCTTCTTCCTCGTATTCCCGTAACTTCCCGGTACCCCCGAAAATACCCGAATCACTCGGAACCTTTCCGAACTCCGAATATAGTCGTCCAATATATCAATCTTTACGTCTCGACCATTTCGAGACTCCTCGTCATGTCCCCGATCTCATCCGGGACTCCGAACTCCTTTGGTACAACAAAACTTATAAACTCATAATAAAACTGTCATCGTAACGTTAAGCGTGCGGACCCTACGGGTTCGAGAAATATGTAGACATGACCTAGAACTATTCTCGGTCAATAACCAATAGCGGGAACTGGATGCTCATATTGGCTCCTACATATTCTACGAAGATCTTTATCGGTCAAACCGCATAACAACATACGTTGTTCCCTTTGTCATCGGTATGTTACTTGCCCGAGATTCGATCGTCGGTATCCAATACCTAGTTCAATCTCGTTACCAGCAAATCTCTTTACTCATTACGTAATGCATCATTCCATAACTAACTCATTAGCTACATTGCTTGCAAGGCTTATAGTGATGTGCATTACCGAGAGGGCCCAGAGATACCTCTCCGACAATCGGAGTGACAAAACCTAATCTCGAAATACGCCAACCCAACATGTACCATTGGAGACACCTGTAGTACTCCTTTATAATCACCCAGTTACGTTGTGATGTTTGGTAGCACCCAAAGTGTTCCTCCGGTAAACGGGAGTTGCATAATCTCATAGTTACAGGAACATGTATAAGTCATGAAGAAAGCAATAGCAACATACTAAACGATCAAGTGCTAGGCTAACGGAATGGGTCATGTCAATCACATCATTCTCCTAATGATGTGATCCCATTAATCAAATGACAACACATGTCTATGGTTAGGAAACATAACCATCTTTGATTAATGAGCTAGTCAAGTAGAGGCATACTAGTGACTATATGTTTGTCTATGTATTCACACATGTATCATGTTTCCAGTTAATGCAATTCTAGCATGAATAATAAACATTTATCATGAAATAAGGAAATAAATAATAACTTTATTATTGCCTCTAGAGCATATTTCCTTCAGTCTCCCACTTGCACTAGAGTCAATAATCTAGTTCACATCGCCATGTGATTTAACACCAATATTCACATCTGCATGTGATTAATACCCATAGTTCACATCATCATGTGATCAACACCCAAGATGTTTACTAGAGTCAATAATCTAGTTCACATCGCTATGTGATTAACACCCAAAGAGTACTAAGGTATGATCATGTTTTGCTTGTGAGAGAAGTTTAGTCAACGGATCTGTCATATTCAGAGCCGTATGTATTTTGCAAAATATTCTATGTCCACAATGCTCTGCATGGAGCTACTCTAGATAATTGCTCCCACTTTCAATATGTATCCATATTGAGACTTAGAGTCATCTGGATTGGTGTAAAAACTTGCATCATTGTAACTTTTACGACGGGCTCTTTTATCCCCTCCATAATCGAGAAACATCTCCTTAGTCCTCACTAAGGATATTCTTGACCGCCGTTCTAGTGATCTACTTTTAGATCAAAATTGTATTCCTTTGCCAAACTAAGAGCAAGGTATACAATAGGTCTAGTACACAGCATAGCATACTTTATAGAACCTATGACTGAGGCATAGGAAATGACTGTTCATTCTTTTCTATTTTCTGCCATGGTCGGGTTTTGAGTCTTACTCAACTTCACACCTTGCAACACAGGCAATAACTCTTTCTTTGACTGTTCCATTTTGAACTACTTCAAAATCTTGTCAAGGTATGTACTCATTGAAAAATCTTATCAAGCGTCTTGATCTACCTCTATAGATCTTGATGCTCAATGTGTAAGTAGCTTCACCAAGGTCTTTCTTTGAAAAACTCCATTCAAACACTCCTTTATGCTTTCCAAAAAAATTCTACATTATTTCCGATCAACAATATGTCATTCACATATACTTATCAGAAATGTTGTAGTGCTCCCACTCACTTTCTTGTAAATACAGGCTTCACCGCAAGTCTGTATTAAAACCATATGCTTTGATCAACTCATCAAAGCGTACATTCCAACTCCGAGATGCTTGCACAAGTCCATTGATGGATCACTGGAGCTTGCACATTTTGTTAGCACCTTTAGGATTAACAAAACTTTCTGGTTGCATCATATACAACTCTTCTTTTAAAAAAAATCCATTAAGGAATGTTGTTTTGACATCCATTTGCCAAATTTCATAAAATGTGGCAATTGCTAATGATTCGGACAGACTTTTAAGCATCGATACGAGTGAGAAAATCTCATTGTATTCAACACCTGGAACTATGTCAAAAACCTTTTTCGACAAGTCTAGCTTTGTAGATAGCAACACTACTATCAGCGTCTGTCTTCCTCTTGAAGATCCATTTATTTTCTATGGCTTGCCGATCATCGGGCAACTCCACCAAAGTCCACACTTTGTTCTCATACATGGATCTCATCTCAGATTTCATGGCCTCAAGCCATTTCGCGGAATCTGGGCTCATCATCGCTTCCTCATAGTTCGTAGGTTTATCATGGTCTAGTAACATGACTTTCAGAACAGGATTACCGTACCACTCTGGTGCGGACCATACTCTGGAAGACCTACGAGGTTCTATAGTAACTTGATCTGAAGTTTCATGATCATCATCATTAGCTTCCTCACTAATTGGTGTAGGAATCACTGGAACTGATTCCTGTGATGAACTACTTTCCAATTCGGGAGCAGGTACAGTTACCTCATCAAGTTCTACTTTCCACCCACTCACTTCTTTCGAGAGAAACTCCTTCTCTAGAAAGGATCCATTTTTAGCAACAAATGTTTTGCCTTTGGATCTGTGATAGCAGGTGTACCCAACAGTTTCCTTTGGGTATTCTATGAATACGCACTTCTCTGATTTGGGTTCGAGCTTATTAGGTTGAAAAACTTTTTTCATATAAGCATCGTAACTCCAAACTTTAAGAAATGACAGCTTAGGTTTACTGCTAAACCATAGTTCATACGGTGTCGTCTCAACGGATTAAGATGGTGCCCTTTTAACGTGAATGCAGCTGTCTCTAATGCATAACCCCAAAACAATAGTGGTAAATCAGTAAGAGACATCATAGATCGCACCATATCCAATAAAGTGCGGTTACGACGTTCGGACACACCATAACCTTGTGGTGTTCCAGGTGGCGTGAGCTGTGAAACTATTCCACATTGTTTTACTTGAAGACCAAACTCGTAACTCAAATATTCGTCTCTGCGATCAGATCGCAGAAACTTTATTTTCTTGTTAAGATGATTTTTCCACTTCACTCTGAAATTCTTTGAACCTTTCAATTATTTCAGACTTATGTTTCATCAAGAAGATATACCCATATCTGCTCAAATCATCTTGTGAAGGTCAGAAAATAACGATACTTGCCACGAGCATCAACACTCATTGGATTGCATACATCGGTATGTATTATTTCCAATAAGTCAGTAGTTTGTTCCATTGTTCCGGAGAACGGAGTTTTAGTCATCTTGCCCGAAAGGCACGGTTCGCAAGCATCAAATGATTCATAACCAAGTGATTCCGAAAATCCATCTTTATGGAGTTTCTTCGTGCGCTTTACAGCGATATGACCCAAACGTCAGTGCCACAGATAAGTTGCACTATCACTATTAACTTTGCATCTTTTGGCATCAATATTATGAATATGTGTATCACTACGATCGAGATCCAACAAACTATTTTCATTGGGTGTATAACCATCGAAGGTCTTATTCATGTAAACAGAATAACAATTATTCTTTAACTTCAAATGAATAACTGTATCGCAATAAACATGATCAAATCATATTCATGCTCAACGCAAACGCTAAATAACATTTATTTAGGTTTAACACTAATCTCGAAAATATAGGGAGTGTGTGATGATGATCATATCAATCTTGGAACTATTTCCAACACTCATCGTCACTTCCCCTCAACTAGTCTCTGTTTATTATGTAACTCCTGTTTCGAGTTACTGATCTTAGCAACCGAACAAGTATTAAATACTCAGGGGTTACTATAAACACTAGTAAGGCACACATCAAACATCTGTATATCAAATATACCCTTGTTCACTTTGCCATCCTTCTTATCCACCAAATATTTAGGGCATTTCCGCTTCTAGTGACCATTTCCTTTGTAGTGTAAGCACTCAGTTTCAGGCTTTGATCCATCTTTGGTCTTCTTCACGGGAGTGACAACTTGTTTGCCATTCTACTTGAAGTTTCCCTTTCTTTCCCTTTGCCCTTTTCTTGAAACTAGTGGTCTTCTCAATCATCAACACTTGATGTTCTTTCTTGATTTCTACCTTCGTTGATTTCAACATCACGAAGAGCTTGGGAATCGTTTTTGTCATCCCTTGCATTATAGTTCATCACAAAGTTCCACTAACTTGGTGTTGGTGACTAGAGAACTCTGCCAATCACTATCTTATCTGGAAGATTAACTCCCACTTGATTCAAGCGATTGAAGTACCCAGACAATCTGAGCACATGCTCACTAGTTGAGCGATTCTCCTCCATCTTTTAGCTATAGAACTTGTTGGAGACTTCATATCTCTTAACTCGGGTATTTGCTTGAAATATTAACTTCAATTCCTGGAACATCTCATATGTTCCATGACTTTCAAAACATCTTTGAAGTCCCGATTCTAAGCCGTTAAGCATGGTGCACTAAACTATCAAGTAGTCATCATATTGAGCTAGCCAAACGTTCATAACGTCTGCATCTGCTCCGGCAATAGGTCTGTCACCTGGCGGTCCATTAAGGACATAATTCTTCTGTGAAGCAATGAGGATAAACCTCAAATCACGGATCCAATCCGTATCATTGCTACTAACATCTTTCAATACAATTTTCTCTAGGAACATATTAAAATAAACATATGAAAGCAACAACGCAAGCTATTGATCTACAACATAATTTGCAAAATACTACCAGGAATAAGTTCATGATAAATTTAAGTTCAATTAATCATATTACTTAAGAACTCCCACTTAGATAGACATCTCTCTAGTCATCTAAGTGATTACGTGATCCAAATCAACTAAACCATGTCCGATCATCACGTGAGATGGAGTAGTTTCAATGGTGAACATCACTATGTTGATCATATCTACTATATGATTCACGTTCGACCTTTCGGTCTCCGTGTTCCGAGGCCATATCTGTCTATGCTAGGCTCGTCAAGTTTAACCTGAGTATTCCGCGTGTGCAACTGTTTTGCACCCGTTGTATTTGAACGTAGAGCCTATCACACCCGATCATCACGTGGTGTCTCAGCACGAAGAACTTTCGCAACGGTGCATACTCAGGGAGAACACTTCTTGATAATTAGTGAGAGATCATCTTAAAATGCTACCGTCAATAAAAGCAAGATAAGATGCATAAAGGATAAACATCACATGCAATCAATATAAGTGATATGATATGGCCATCATCATCTTGTGCTTGTGATCTCCATCTCCGAAGCACCATTGTGATCACCATCGTTACCGGCGCGACACCTTGATCTCCATTGTAGCATCGTTGTCGTTACGCCATCTATTGCTTCTACAACTATCGCTACCGCTTAGTGATAAACTAAAGCAATTACAGGGCGTTTGCATTTCATACAATAAAGCGACAACCATATGGCTCCTGCCAGTTGCCGATAACTTCGGTTACAAAACATGATCATCTCATACAATATAGCATCACGTCTTGACCATATCACATCACAACATGTCCTGCAAAAACAAGTTAGACGTCCTCTACTTTGTTGTTGCAAATTTTACGTCGCTGCTACGGGCTGAGCAAGAACCATTCTTACCTACGCATCAAAACCACAATGATAGTTCGTCACGTTAGTGTTGTTTTAACCTTCGCAAGGACCGGGCGTAGCCACACTCGGTTCAACTAAAGTTGGAGAAACAGACACCCGCTAGTTACCTGTGTGCAAAGCACGGCGGTAAAACCAGTCTCGCGTAAGCGTACGCGTAATGTCGGTTCGGGCCGCTTCATCCAACAATACCGCCGAACCAAAGTATGACATGCTGGTAAGCAGTATGACTTGTATCGCCCACAACTCACTTGTGTTCTACTCGTGCATATAACATCAACGCATAAAACCTAGGCTCGGACGCCACTGTTGGGGAACGTAGTAATTTCAAAAAAAATTCCTGCGCACATGCAAGATCATGGTGATGCATAGCAACGAGAGGGGAGAGTGTTGTCCACGTACCCTAGTAGACTGTAAGAGGAAGCATTGTGACAACACGGTTGATGTAGTCGTACGTCTTCACGATCCGACCGATCCAAGTACCGAACGTACGGCACCTCCGAGTTCAGCACACGTTCAGCTCGATGACGATCCCCGGACTCCGATCCAGCAAAGTGTCGGGGATGAGTTCCGTCAGCACGACGGCGTGGTAACGATGATGATGTTCTACCGGCGCAGGGCTTCGCCTAAACTCCGCGACGATATGACCGAGGTGGAATATGGTGGAGGGGGGGCACCGCACACGGCTAAGGAACGATCCGTAGATCAACTTGTGTGTCATGGGCTGCCCCCCTGCCCCCGTATACAAAGGAGCAAGGGGGAGGGGGCGGCCGGCCAAGGGAGGGCGCGCCAGGGAGGAGTCCTACTCCCACCGGGAGTAGGACTCCCTCCTTTCCTAGTCTAACTAGGAGAGGGGAAGGAAGGGAAGGAGAAGGAGAAGGAAGGAGAGGGAGGAAAAGGAGGAAAGGGGGGCTGGCCCCCTAGTCCAATTCGGTTTGGGCTAGGGGGGGCCGCGCGCCCTGCCTCCTCTCTTCCACCACTTGGCCCATGAGGCCCATTGCTTCTTCCTCGTATTCCCGTAACTCCCCGGTACCCCCGAAAATACCCGAATCACTCGGAACCTTTACGAACTCCGAATATAGTCGTCCAATATATCGATCTTTATGTCTCGACCATTTCGAGACTCCTCGTCATGTCCCCGATCTCATCCGGGACTCCGAACTCCTTCGGTACATCAAAACTTATAAACTCATAATAAAACTGTCATCGTAATGTTAAGCGTGCGGACCCTACTGGTTCGAGAACTATGTAGACATGACCTAGAACTATTCTCGGTCAATAACCAATAGCGGGACCTGGATGCTCATATTGGCTCCTACATATTCTACGAAGATCTTTATCGGTCAAACCGCATAACAACATACGTTGTTCCCTTTGTCATCGGTATGTTACTTGCCCGAGATTCGATCGTCGGTATCCAATACCTAGTTCAATCTCGTTACCGGCAAGTCTCTTTACTCGTTACGTAATGCATCATTCCGTAACTAACTCATTAGCTACATTGCTTGCAAGGCTTATAGTGATGTGCATTACCGAGAGGGCCCAGAGATACCTCTCCGACAATCGGAGTGACAAAACCTAATCTCGAAATACGCCAACCCAACATGTACCATTGGAGACACCTGTAGTACTCCTTTATAATCACCAGTTACGTTGTGACGTTTGGTAGCACCCAAAGTGTTCCTCCGGTAAACGGGAGTTGCGTAATCTCATAGTTACAGGAACATGTATAAGTCATGAAGAAAGCAATAGCAACATACTAAATGATCAAGTGCTAGGCTAACGGAATGGGTCATGTCAATCACATCATTCTCCTAATGATGTGATCCCATTAATCAAATGACAACACATGTCTATGGTTAGGAAACATAACCATCTTTGATTAATGAGCTAGTCAAGTAGAGGCATACTAGTGACTATATGTTTGTCTATGTATTCACACATGTATCATGTTTCCGATTAATACAATTCTAGCATGAATAATAAACATTTATCATGAAATAAGGAAATAAATAATAACTTTATTATTGCCTCTAGAGCATATTTCCTTCAGATTCATGGCGCCCTCCACTTCAGAATTTGTAACGGATATTCTATCTGAATCCTCTATACAAGGACAGTCCGGTGTCACTTCCGGGTTAGCCTCCGTCCTCGAGACCGGGTCCGGAATCCGTCTAGGAGAAGGATGGCCGGCAGGATCCTCGGACATAGTCCGTCGGATGTTCTTTCTGCGACAATGGATAGTGTCATACTTTAAGATGACAACCACGGAGCATGTTTAAAACCACACCTCTTTGATGACAGCTTGGCCATGTTTCCGTTTGCTTTTATTTTTGAAGGCCTACCCGGCATGGGGGCCCCTTTTTGGTGAGTCGCCTCGGATTCGGCATGGCGCGCCAATCATCTTCCCTTGAGAGCATAAAATTGTGCGGTGGGTATGGTGGAAAGAGTAAATCCTTATTGAAGGATAGGTCTCCTGTTTACTTACATGAGATACAGGGAGGAGGCCGGGATAGTCAGCGATGATGGCTACTTCTGTGCCGTCACAGCTCGCCTAGTAAAACACCCCTTCTCCGAGTTCCATGAATATATCCAGATCCTCTTCAAATCCAGGGTCAAGAGCTCAGTTGTGGTCCTCTGGCTGTGGTGCCAGGCTGTGGATCTCCTTGGTTATTTTCCGTCATTCCTGTTATAAAAGGACGGATTAAATATTTATGAGAAAGGACTCAGGGAGTGAATAGAGTAGAGTAATGGATGGAAACTCACCCAGCTGGGAGGGTTGTACATGGAAAATCCGTCCCATGGCTTAATGCGGATGAACTTCTCTTTCTCCCCTTTATATAATCCGGACAATATTTTTGCCAAAGCAGCGGGGGTATCTGGACCCTTCCAACCGCAGCAGGTGGCATCGTCTTCTCCATTGAAGTGCCACATGGGACGCCCTTGATATTGGAGTGGCTGAACCCCTCGAATTATGGATATCGTCATAACTTCGATTATTGACAATCCAGATTTAGCAAGTGTCCTTATCTTGCTCATCAATTGATGGACCTCCATGCTATCCTCCTCCCTGAGGCTCCGGGGACACCAGCTGAGGCGTTTCTTCAATGGAGCACTTGAAAATTCAGGAAGACCCATTCGGATTGGGTCGGGAAGGGAGACGTCCTCAATATAAAACCACTCGAAAGGCCATTCTTCGGATGCCTTCTTCGGTGTACCAGATTGGTATCCGGTCCCGGCGATGTGCCATATCTCGGGTCCACCTACTTGGAATATTGATCCCTCTTGATTGCGAGGGACGAGGCAAAGCAGCTTCTTCCATAACTCAAAATGGGATTCACAACCCAGAAATAGCTCGCAAAGAGCGACATAAAAGGCAATATGCAGGATGGAGGCTGGGGTGAAGTTATGCAGCTGGAGGCCATAGTACTCCAGAAGACCTCAGAGGAACGGATGGATTGGAAATCCGACACCCCTCAGCAAGTAGGGGACACGGCATATTCACTCCCTCCTGGATGGGTTGGGAAACTCCTCCGCTTGCTCCCCGCCGTCAAAGGAAGCCAATCCGGCTCAAACAGGGACTAGATATGTAGGAGGAAGAAACCCCTGGGTCTGCAACTTCACCAATTGACCGTGGGATACGGTACACTTCTCCCAATCGCCAGGTTTGGTGCTGTGAGGGCGAGAGGAAGAGTTGCGAACACTAGCCATGTTGGGGTGGTTTTTGCGGGCACGCTCCGATTCTTCCTCGCTTGGGGGAGATGGTGTGGATTCGATCTGAAGATCCCCGTCTCTTTAAATAGACAATTTAATTACATGGTTAGGGTGGCAAGTGTAAAAATGCCCCGACCTCTCGCATTCGCTCGACACGTGGAAGCTGAAACCATGAAGGTACGGAAGCCGATGAGTATAACATTATATGGGAAGCCGGACACTAATCTCTAAAAACAGGTACCTGGAAGTATTCGGAGAAGGAACCCGCCTTGCAATGCCGAAGACAATCTGCGCAATGGACTAATCGTCATTGAAGCCTGGTTCGGGGGCTACTGAGGGAGTCCTGGATTAAAGGGTCTTCGGAAATCCGGACTATATACATCGACCGGACTGTTGGGCTATGAAGATACAAGATAGAAGACTTTGTCCCGTGTCCAGATGGGACTCTCCTTTGCGTGGAAGGCAACCTTGGAGATTCGGGTATGTAGATTCCTTTTTGTGTAACCGACCTTGTATAACCCTAGCCCCCTCCGGTGTCTATATCAACCAGAGGGTTTAGTATGTAGGACAAGAACAATCATAATCACAGGCTAGCGTCTAGGGTTTAGCCATTACGATCTCGTGGTAGATCAACTCTTGTAATATTAATATCATCAAGATCAATCAAGCAGGAAGTAGGGTATTACCTCCATAGAGAGGGCCCAAACCTGGGTAAACATCGTGTCCCCGTCTCCTATTACAATTAGCCTTAGACGCACAGTTCGGGACCCCCTACCCGAGATCCACCGGTTTTGACACCGACAATCTCCCCCCACTCGTCTCTGTCGTGGAAGCGTTCCAGTTCCACTTGACGCATCTCGCGGCGAGCCTCCGTCGTGCTTGGGTCGATCTCAGGTAGTGGCCTCGCTGCCGGAGGTGGGAGCGCCCATGGCTCCGCTACCCTTGACACCGCGCAAGCTGATGAACCCGAACGCCGCGGCGATGCGCACCCGTCATGTGAGATCTCAAGTGTGGATTTGGGGCGGGGAGAGCTCGACAAGGTGCGGGGTGGGTGGGAGGTCGGGGATAAGCTCGCTTTAATGGCGCATCGTACACATCGCCCAAGGGGGAGAGGGATGGGAGGGGGAGGGGAGGGGTGACGGCATCCCGAGAAAGTCTCTCTCCTGTCAAAAGTCTGATCTTTGGAAATCAGATGTTTTGTTAATTTAAATCTCACTCAAGATCGCAAATATTAGCGATCTTGGAAACATTTCGATCTACCCGAGCATGCATGTGCTCTCTCTCAGCCGCTCTCCATGAGCATGAGCGCGCAAATCAAGCATTTCGATCTACCTGATTGAAGCATTGCGGCTACGTATAGAGATGAGAGGAGAGAGTCTGAACGCACCATGAGGCCGTAGGCGAAGGTCTGGATGCCGGTGTTGCCGAGCGAGGTGGCCGCGTGCTCCAGGTTCTACAGGTGGCCGGAGAAGATCTGCGTAGACATGGACATGACTTAGTTGATCATGTACACCACCACCGCCGGGGCCGCCAGTCACGACAGCAGGCGGAGCTCGACCGTCCCCGCGGCCCACCCGTGCTCTGCTATTGGCGCCGATGTGTCCGTTAGGATCTCTCCAGCCGACTCGACGTGCTATGCTGATGCTGATGCTCATGCTCGTCCCTGCCAGCCATGCTCCTACCGTATGGTAGGACAAGGGTTAGCGAGCAGGAGCTATGGCCTATAGCTACTAGCTGGCTCGTATATATGGTGTATGTGCATGTGTCTTCTCTCTCGGCGTTGAAGCCCCGGACGCTATACATATTGGATTTGCTGTGTCGATTGGTTTCTTGCCATCGCTACTAGTATGAGTAGTTGGTGTATTATGAATACTAACATGCCTGGATTCGCACTAACAATGAGACTCCCCACGCTCTGCCTCACCACGGCCTCGACTTGCCTGCCTCCCAAGACGCCGTCCACGCACACCCACGAGGTTCGCCCGCCCACTGTCGCTGGGCCACTTGCTCAGAGCATCTCCCGCCACGCCCCCAACAGGCCATCCCCAGGTGATTTTTCCGCGCTGGCGCCCAAAAATCGGTCCAGTCGCGTTCCAATGAGCCCGTTTTTTGTCGGTTTGGGCCAAAATTAGCGCCAGCGGACCCTGGCCGAACCCGACGCGCCGGGGAGCGCCTGGAGGCACCGGGAAACATGTTTGGTGCGAACGATGGTGGCCCACCGAGTCAGTGATATGCCGCTTTGTCTCCCTCATCGCCTCGGTTCCCGCGGGAATCAATGCCAAGGCTGGCGAAGGCTGCCGCACTGCCGCGCCGCGTCAGCCTCCATTGATGCCTCCCGGGCAGCTTAGTGAAGACGCCACCGACGTGCGTCCCACCCGCTCCCGCCATGCATCGCCCAGCTTGCAGCCTCTCGCCGCCCCCCGCTGCGGCTATAAAAGGCGACCTCCCCGCCGGTGAATGCTACAGCTCACATTCCCCTCGCACCCCTCGCATCCGCCGCACACAGCAACACTCTCCCCCCCTTCCCGTAGACGAGAAAATGGCTGAGAGGTTTCCGGGCGACGGCGAGGCTCTGAACGGCTTCGGCCGCCGCCATCTCCAAGAGCCAGAGGCGCGCCTCCTCTACGAGGCCGAGTATTCGGCGCCCCCAGACTTGCGTGTGCCGGGGGCGTGGAGGCTGAGCATTGGCGGCGCCCCGGTGGCACCGGTGCCCGAAGGGGCGGCACGGCAGTCCGAGATCGCCCGCATTCGCTCGTCCCTGACGGAGGAGCAGCGGAACGAGCCGAGGTACTCTGCCGACAGCGAAACACTATGGACGCTGCACTTCGAGCGCCGCCGCCAAGAGCAGATCGCCTCCATCAACGACATCATCCCCCGTGGCCGCCTCAATGTCGAAGGACGGCGTGAGTGGTGGGGCGTGCCAGGCTGCACCCTCGAGGCCGTCCTCGACCATATCGAGACCGACAACGTACCGCGCCTCAAATAACCCGGCGCGGTCGTCCTTCTCTCGCCATCGTGGCAGCTCCTGGACGCCTCGGCGAATGGCGCCGACGTCCTCATCGTCGGGCTCTGGCTCGCTCTCCTCCGGCTCACTAGCTCTCCACCCCGTCAAGCCAGAGCAGGAGGAGACACCACAACTCCGGAGCCGCACCCACAGAAGCGCCCTCTTCATCAACGAGGGTGCCCTCTCCTCCCCGCTCTCACTCCACCTGGTCCGGTCGAAACCCAAGCCGGTCCTGCGCCCCGTGAAGCCGGAGCACATCAACATGGTGGCCTCTGACGACGAGTCCTCCCTAAAATGGGCAAAGGAGGACTAAGTCCTCGAGCAGGTGCGCCGCCAGCACCTGGCATACGCAGAGCTCCAGGCATGGCGCCGCGGACGCGAGGAGGGCGGCGTCATTGTCCTCGACAGTGATGAGGAGGACGAGGCCGAACCGTCCAGCGCCCCACCACGCGTCGGCGACCCTGGGAAGGGGTGCAGCAGGGACGGCGGCAGCTCCGGCGTGGCGCGCGACGACGATCATGATGACGACGACGACGGCGTCTACACCCGTTTCTACAGGCTTCTCGGCATGTAGATGGCGGGCGCGGCGCAGTGGCTATGCTAGGCGTAGTAGTAGGCATAGTTTGCATGTTTTATCTTTTTTCTACAAATTTCAATGAAATTTCGCTGAGTTCGTGCGAGATCACCGAGTTTGCGCAAATATGTATGTAGTATCGCCGAGCTCGCGTGATATTTGGCGGCGACCTGATGGGCGACGACTGGGAACGGAGTCGCCCCCATGCTCCAAGCTTGCGCCCATTCGCTCCAGGCGGCTTATTTTTGCAGCCCTGGGGGGCCTAACGGCTGGAGATGCTCTCACAATGGTAGCTGGTGGTGACTGCCTCTGTCACACCGGCGCGAGCTCTTTCAAGGCAATGGGGTATCCGGTCTACACGTAGCTAGTCTGGTGGCTCTCTTTCCTTGCCAGATCAGTAGGGAGTGGGTAACGCCCCAAACCCGACTCAAATACTTGATCGGGCAGCCTGGTTATTGATAGGTCAAAAAAAGAAAAACAATCACATAGACGCCTCATACGTCCAGGTTGACAGGCATCTTTAATATCTAGGTCAAATATGAGGCAGATATAGAGACGCCCGAGTGCGTCTGCCACGTCGTCCTGGACCCACGCTGGTCCATCCGATCCCACATATATTCCTTTCATCCGCTTGCTGGACAAAATCATAGTCACTTCCTTCCACTCCCCTCCGCCACCCAAGCTCACGTGTGCCAATCTCCGGCCTTCCCCAACATGTCGGGCAGCGGATCCGAGTCCTACACCTCCAGATCCATCGACCCCGAGTTAATTCCACGCGTCCCCGAAGAGGAGTTGACCGTTCGCCTTGCCCTCCGCCACTCCGAGGAGGAGGCCCATGCGAGGCAACGCTCGGACTCCTTCCATCAGGGATCTGGCATCCGCCAAATAACGCATGGATCCGACGCTAGGTGTGCCATCACTGCCTCACCAGAGGCGGCGAGCTCCATTTGGCGTCCGGGCACCGTGACGGAAGCGTGCCGAGGCCATGGACGCACCATGCGCGTCGTCCAACCGAAACATGGCATCACATGCTCCACGTGCAAGGCAACCGGCACGGGAGGCGACGACAACCCTCACGGCGGTGGACATTGGAGAGGTGGAGTCACATTCTTCGACGCCTCGTATGGTGCACCAATATGGGCGCCGCAAGTGCGTCATGGTGGATGTCGCCAGCTTGTCCCAGGATGGATCCATCATCAATCTGATGTGCATCGGCACCGTCCGGGCTCCGACGACGAAGAGTAGTGCATGGGATACGATAGTGCCTTGAGTCCTGGGAGCCGGCTCGTGTCCCATGTCCTACTTTACCTTACTGGTGACTGGACCAACACTCTGAAGAGTACAGCCAGCCGCCGGACATGGGCACGACGGAGCCGGACGAGCTCCGCTTAAAGCTCGGTTTATGTTTCCTGTAATAATATGGATTTGAGGTTTCTAACTTGAGGTATCCGGTTTTAGAATCAAATATTTAAGATGTAATCGGTCATTGTCCGCAAATGTGTTTGAACGCATCCGCGTGTATTTAAGGGATTGAATTTGCCAAGTCCGGTGGTAGATTCTCTAAGTGTGTATGTTCACCACGCAGGTGATGTGCAGCGATATGATGCAAGTACACATGGGAACAAACATTCTTCGGTTGTTTTAGCCGGCTTGATGTTGCGACCCTGGATTTATGGCGCATGATATTGATCCATACACTGATACACACCGGTGCTATACAAACGGTTTTTAACCCCTTTTTCATGATGGCATTTGGAACCATCGTCAAGTGAATGTGGGCGATAGGGGGGCCCTTCACACATGAACCAGAAACCATCGAGGATATGCCCTCCTGGCACACACGCTTGGCAAAACGAGGTTGTGTGTGACCGGCGAGCGAGCAAATACGGTTATACGTATAGTAGTGCTAAAAAAATACAATTATACAGGCAAAATTATTTCCGGTCGTAAGTACATCCCACACAGTCAGTCCCCGCTAGACGTTTCCGTTGGGAAACGTTTCTATTCGCACGTATATTACATACAATTTTCCCCGTTAAATCGTTTGTGATACCGTTGCCATCGCACACAATATTAACAATTTTATCTTTTGCGTTATTGAATGCATCAGACAAGGTGCATAGAAGAAACTGTGTGGCAAATGCTGTCCATCACACACAATTTTTATGTGGTAAACGTTTGCGCAAGGTGGCCTAACGCAAACAGTTTTGAAGAGAATGTCGTGTGTGATTGTTCATAGATCCAACATGGTTTATTCCTACAAACTGTGTGTTTTGCCTTATGTGATCGCCCATGGTATTTTCTCAATAACTGTTTGCAATCCAAAAATAATTAGCAGGCTAATTGCCCTATTATTAATTATCCATTTATTAATCTAATTGACATTCATATCAAACACATATTATATTTCATTAACATATTAATGAAGCAAGATTTAATAATTGAAATACATGAGACTACAACATGATATAGCTTCAGCACCCAGCTACCTCATTACAGCACCAGCACCAAGTTTCACATGCAACATCTAGAACCTTTCGAAATTAGCATCATAGATGCTACATAGACATATGCATCTCATTTGGAAAACTGCTGAAGCGGAAGGTGAATATAGAGCCTTCATTGATGTTGAAGGTGTTTGCAACTTTAGGTCAGTGCCTGTGGATGATTGACCGTCCATCCTTCGTCCTCTTCAGAAACACTTCAATATTGAACTGTGGGTGTTGTATGAAAACCTTCCTTGCCTCCTGACCATACAGGTGGTTTGAGAGGTAATCATCAGTGAACTGCTTTAGAAAGGCCTGAAAACAAGGATGTGCATAAATATCTTCTCTATATTGAAAATGGGGTAAAGGAATAAAAAAGAAAAGGTATAATAGTATGTACCATCTTGTAGTGAATTGATGTCTTCTTCATTGTGCAGACAAAGATCTTGTTGTTTTTGTCGCTAATTTCTTTATCCTAATAATCTTTCTGAGTTTCTTGACTTGACTGATATTCATGAACAAATCATTTCCCCATATGCAAAAAGGGTCAAACGGTGGGTCAAAACCTCTGACAGTAGGACCTACATGCGCAAGACCAAATTGTTAAAAAGCTAAATATTAGAATGGTTCCTGCAATTGCACAATAATGTGCTATTAGACAACAAACCATGCACGTGCTGACCTCGATTGTAAACCTCGGTGCTTTTCATTGTTTCCCTGCAACACATAAAAGGTATTTAGTCATGAGGTTAAGTAAGGGATCGCATGCTGTCAGTAAAATATGTTGATGAAAAATAAGCACATTGTAGATTCATCACATTAATTCAAGCCACATGGAAAACCCATTTATCCAAACGAAGCATGATTAAGAACTAGGAAATATAACACTTGTATATGTTTCTCATGTATTAATTGCAGCCAAGTTCGATTTATGCCTCGCATGCACAACAATACAAAATTCTATCCACGATAATTGGACATCGCATTGCAGAATTGAACCAAGAAGTTAACTAAACATCACAACAAATGAACCAAACATTAACTGAGCACCACATTGCATAATATAACATATTCCTAATAGAAGATCAAACAGTTAACCAAACCAAGCATTCTTAACAACTTGGAGATATAGAAATTGTATTCATTTCTCATGTATTTGGTACAACCAAATTTGATTTATTTCTCAGATGGTGTACAATACCAGAATGCACCCGCAACAATTAAACATCGCATTCCAGAATGGAACCAAAGAGTTAACTAACACAACAACAAATGAACCAAAGATTAACTGAGCAACACATTGCACAATGTATAACATACTAGAAGATCAAACAGTTAACCAAACCAAGCATGCTTGACAACTTGGAAATATAGAAATTGGATTTGTTTCTCATGTATTTTGTAAAGAAAAATTCGGTGTATTTCTCACATGGAAGACAATACAAAATTGCATCCTGAAGAATTGAACATCACATTTGCAGAATTAAACCTAATAGTTAACTAAACATGACAACTAATTAACCAAACAGTTAATAAGTGAGCACCACATTGCACGACATATAGAACATATACACTAGAGCAATAGATTGCATGGTAAAAGTAGATAGCACAATTCACTAGAATTTGTTAAGGAAAGGCACTAGCTAGCAAACTGAACTGGGTCCTTATAGTGAGCTAATAAGACAAGCTACTCCTCATTGTCGGAGATATCGATGATGATTGGCTCCTTGGACATGGACGAGGGCGAGGCGTCTGCATCGTGCGTGCCCTCGTCATAGTGGTGAGTTGCGTGAGCCGCTCCGGGCACCAACCTTCTGGCTCTCGAGTTTAGGTAAGCACGTGCATGCTGAGAAAGCACATCGTAGTCTTTGTCGAAGGCACCGAGGGTGGCCTCGAGAAAACACTGCTTACTGTCGTTTAAAGCTGCCAACCACGTCGCGCCTTTGGCGCGCGAGGCGTCGATGGTGGCCTCGATGGCGAGGTGCTCCTCGAAGATCTGGGGGTCGGCACGAATGGCAGCCATTGCGACCCCATCCGCGCGTGCGGCCGCGATTTGCTTCTCCGCTGCCAAATGCTCCTCGAGATTCTGGCTATACTACGTGCACCATGGCTTAGGGCGGCGATTATTTGGTGGAGGAGTCAGTGATTTGGGTGGAAGGTGTCGCGCCAGCGGTCGGGGCATGTGGGAAGTGGAAGGAGGAGGAGGATGGGGTCTGGTGTGGATTACCTTCCTGGATAGACAAGGCCGAGCAGCCTGAAAGAGGGTCGCTGGCGAGGGGGGCGGCACTGCAAGAAAGGAGTGAAGGCTTCAGCTTGGAAAGGAAGGCGGAAATAGGGGAAATGTGGCTTTTGTTAAGGGGGAGGGGGCGGGGAGGTAGATATTTCCGCGGAAGCTGAAAATTTTGAATGGGTTTAGCGAAAAAACTTGTGCGCAGTGTCATCAGACACGGTCCCTTATTCAGAACTGTGTACGTTATGTGAACATGACAAACAATTCAGATAGCTTAACCCGTGTGTGATGAGTTTGAACGTCAAAAATTTTGGTTCCAATTTCCCTGGTTACAATGGTCATCCACGTCATTGCATAATTTGGGTACACAAAGGAGAGTACAACACACCGACACTTCTTGATCGAGCAAGTTCAGCAATTAAATAGAGCTAGCTAGCCTGAACATTACTCTAACAAATTAAATACCGACGCTCTTAATTAAACAAAACAAGAGTACTACTATGGCTGGTGCTCGTCGATCTTCGCCGCCTCCTTCATGTCCTATCGCGCCTGACGGTCTCCTGGGGAAGGGGCTCCATGGCACTCTCGCCGGAGTGGGCCGCCGAAGTTGCCCTTGGGACGCGGGTCCATGTCCCCATCTTTCACCGGCGACGATTGAATAGTTAAATGATAATTGGGGAGCGAGCTAGTGTGCTTGACACGTTGGCTGTGGACTCTAGCCGACACACCTTCTCGCGTAAGCCATAGGCGTACTATACACCGACGTTGCTCCACCATATTTTGTACTTCATCTCACACGGTTGGTGATAATAAATTGTGTGGGATCTACTTAATTTTTCATCTTGATTTGAATTACATAATGGTGTCACAGCTGCAAAGCATGGTGTTTGAATTGCTAGAACTTCTATATGCAGTGAACATGCAACTATATATGTGTCGTCAAAAAAATTGGAATCATTCTGGGTTCGTTTGGACATTTTTATACAGTAACTTGGTTTTCTAGGCATTTCAGGTGCACAATTCAAAATTAAACCACATGCACATGCTCCGGTGCACCAAAATGGGTTGTAAAATGATATATGTGTCCATGGGTTGATGCTTACGTCCCATTCAAGAAATGGAGATGAATTTTAAACACCATGACACCATGGCTCTTGGGCAAACGTTGAGGTGCTTGCTTTTATAATTCCAGTAAATACAAAACTCATCTGAAATTCATGAACCTTGCCATGCTATCATGGAATAGCATCAAGATGCTGGGGTAAAAAAATATTATCCCATTTGGGGCAGGTTATGGAATAAGCTTCTCGCAAACCAGAGCTTCTCTCACAACAAGCATTATGGTTTTGGTAGGGAACGTCCCACCTTGGCGACGAAACGATATCTGCTGCCTCTTCTTACTTTCAAAAATTTTGTCGTGTCAACATAGAACAACAAGAGTGTTGTGCAATTTTTGGGATTTCTCGGGGTTCGTGTGGACATTTTTATACATTAACTGAGTTTTCTACGCATTCATGTGCTTAATTCAAATTTGAACTACATGAACATGCTCCAGTGCATATAAACGGGTCGAAAAATCAAATATGTGTCCTTGGTTGCAACCTTAGGTCCCATGCAAGAAATGAGAATGAATGGCAAACACCTTTGCTACCATGCTAACATTGAGATACATGGTTCTAAAATTCTAATAAATCAAAAACTTGTCTAAAATTCATGAAACTTGACATGCTATCATGGAACGGCAGCAACATGCAGTGGTAAAAATATTGTCCCACTTGAGGCAGGTTGTGGTATAAACTTCTCACAAAGCAGAGCTTCTCGCAACAAGCCTCATGGTTACGGTAGGGAACATTTCACCTTTCTGGACAAAATGATATCTGTTGCCTCTTCTTCATTTAAATTTTTGCGCTAGTGTCAACATAGAACAACTGGAGTGTTGTGTTAAATTTTGGAAATTTTCGGCGTTTGTTTCGACATTATTATGCATTAGTTGAGTTTTCAATGCATTTATGTGCATAATTCAAATTTGAACTACATGCACATGCTCTAATGCATATAAATTGGTGGAAAATTCAAATTTGTCTCCTTGGTTGCATGCTTAGGTCCCATGCAAGAAATGGGAATGAATGTCAAACACCCTGCCAATGTCACTCAGCCACAAACATTGAGATACTTGTTTTTTAAATTCTAGTAAATCCAAAACTGATTTGAAATTCATGAAACATGGCATGCTATCATGGAGTGGCATCAACATGCCATCGTAATTTTTTTGTCCCATTTGGGGCAGGTTTGGGTATAAGCTTCTCAAAAACCAGAGCTTCTCACGACAAGCCTGGTGGTTTCGGTTGGGAACGTTTCACCTTTCTGGACAAAATGACAGCCGTTGCCTTCTTCTTGATTTCATTTTTTTCTAGTGTCAACATAGAACAACATGAGTGTTGTGTTAACTTTTGGAATTTTTTGGGGTTCGTTAGGGCATTCTTATGCATTAATTGAGTTTTCAATGCATTTATGTGCATAATTCAAATTTGAACTACATACACATGCTCTAATGCATATAAATTAGTTGAAAATTCAAATCTGCGTCCTTGGTTGCATGCTTAATTAGGTCCCATGCAAGAAATGAGAATGAATGTCAAAGAAACTGCCACCGTCACTCGGGCACAAACATTGAGATAACTGGTTTTTAAATTCTACTAAATCCAAAACTTATCTGAAATTCATGAAACATGGCATGCTATATATCATGGAGCGGCATCAACATGTTGTCATAAATTTTTTGTCCCATTTGGGGTAGGTTTGGGTATAAACTTATCACAAACCAGAGCTTCTCACAACAAGCCTCGTAGTTTCGGTAGGGAACGTTTCACCTTTCTGGACGAAAGGATAGCCGTTGCCTCTTCTTGATTTCAATTTTTTCTCTAGTATCAACACAGAACAACATGGGTGTTGTGTTAAATTTTGGAATTTTTCAGGGTTTGTTAGGACATTCTAATGCATTAATTGTGTTTTCAATGCATTTATGTGCATAATTCGAATTTGAACTACATACACATGTTGTAATGCATATAAATTGGTTGAAATTCAAATCAGTGTCCTTGGTTGCATGCTTGGGTCTCATGTAAGAAATGGGAATGAAAGACAAATGCCCTGCCACTGTCACTCGGCCCCATACCTTGAGATACCTCGTTTTAAAATTCTAGTAAATCCAAAACTCGTCTGAAATTCATGAAACCTGGCATGCTATCATGGAATGGCACCCGGCATGCTGTGGTAAATTTTTTGTCCCATTTGGGGCAGGTTGCTTCTCAGAAATCAGAGCCTGATGGTTTTGGTAGGGAATGTGCCACCTTTGGGGCCAAAACGATACCCATTGCATGTTATAGCTTCAAAAAAAATCTAGTGTCAACATAGAACAACATGAGTGTTGTGTTAAATTTTGGAATTTTTCGGGGTTCGTTTGGACATGCTTATATATTAACTTGTTTTTCTAGGCATTTTATGTGCATAATTCAAATTTGAACTACATGCACATGCTCCAGTGTATATAAATTGGTTGAAAAAGCAAATTTGTGTCCTCATGTGCATGCTTAGGTCCCATGCAAGAAATGGGAATGAATTCAAACACCAGGGCACTATTGATTGCCGGCAAAACGTTGAGATACTTTGTTTTTAAATTCTAGTAAATCCAAAACTCGTCTAAAATTCATGAAACTTGGCATGCCATGATGGAATGGCACCCGACATGCTTTGGTAATTTTTGTGTCCATTTTGAGAGAAGGTGCACTCAAATAACAGTCAACAAAGGCATTTTGAAACAACTACCTGCCACTCTAACATCACAAACTTTTTAGATAGAACACACGTATGTACACTGACAACTTCCCTAGTAAGCCAATGGAAAATGTGCCGAGCAGGATTTGTGCAGCTCTTCATCGCAGATGTTTTAGATAGAACACCTATATGCAAACTAAGAGCTACGATCTTCTGTAGTTAGCCATAGGATTTGTGCATCCCTTCAACACAAACGATTCAGGTTGAATAAGGTATGCAAAGCGAGACTTCGGCGCTAAGCCAAGAGAAAATTTGGCAAGTAGGATTTCTACCTCCCTTCAACGCAATCGGTTTTTTCGTTTGACCCGTGTGCAACCACGTACAGACAGCTTGGTAAGATTTGCACCTGTCATATTGGGTATATTGCCATTTGTCAAACTGGAAAGATTGACATTTGTTGATCTAGTAAAATTGCCATTTGTCAATCCTTGCAACACTGCGATTTTTCAAAATAAGTAGCAAAAATCACTAGCACTATCTAATTTTGGCAACTACAATTCAGTAATTAAGCATAGATTTCATTCATAGATTAAGTAGTCGTTCTTAATTTATACAAATAGTTCAACTCGATAGCTAAACCGACCAAAATTTTCCTCAATTGTTGCCAACCACATACTAAAATAGCTAGTTCAACTATATATACTAGCTAATTTTAAGTACGTTATACAGTTCCACCACATCTATAGTCATATGAACTAGACAGAATAGCCCCTAAATACTACTACTAGAGGTGCTTTGTACTACTTCCGGCAGCCTCTCCTTTGCTCAGCGCGCTCAGTAAGAGGAAGAGGAGGAGGAGCCTACCGATGAGCTGGACAACTGCAATACGGTGCTTGCCGTTGCTGCACCTTCAGTGACGCTAACCTCGAACGCCCTCTGCTGCTCCAGACGACCCCTCTCAAAGCGGCCGGACTGCTCGTGGATCTCCTGATTCCTTGCCTCTAGCTGGGCGAGTGCCGCGGCCACGACGGCGGTAAGTCTCTTTGCGTGCTCAACAAGGCGCTCCTCCTCCTCCCACAGGAACTCGATGTAGCTTGCAAGGTCGCTGCCACACGTGCGGGCCTACACCTCCGCCTCCCTCATTCGGGAGGCGGTGGCAGAGAGGTGATGATCCTGGCGGTTGACGGGGGCTGGCGGCTACGTCGGCCGACGATGGGGTGGAGGCTATGACCACCACCTCCCGCCTTCGAGCCGTGGTGGCGGAGCGGGTGATGGCCATGGTGGCCGGCAGTGGGGTGGAGGCCACGACGGACACCTCCCGCCTTCGGGTCTCGGCGGCGGAGCGGGCGATGGCCCTGGCTTTTGACGGAGCTGTGGCGGCAATGGTGACCGGCAATAGCTGCCGACGGGCACCGGCGGCCGAGCGTGTGGTGGGTCTTGCACGCACATCCAACAAGGACGCCACATGCACTACACTACGATGGTGACTGCGCCGCCGTCGCGGTGTAGCCTCCTAGCTAGAGCTATGCTCTGATGATGGTGGAGTGGCTGAGCGGCGATGACGGACCGGTGCCATTGGTGATTGTGGGAGAAGAAGACGAGATAACCTATAGAGAGGGAGGGGAAATGCGACACATGACTTGCCGGCTGTGAGGGTTTATATAGTAGGCTGGTAAGCATTGGGATTTAGGGGGATTTCACCAAGTCATGCGGGAAGCTTGCGCAGGAACCTGCGCGGTTGCGTGGGAATGGGCTCACCAACGTTTGGCCAAAAGAACACCCCCGCACGACTTCTCAAGATTGCACTCGAACCATCTATGGCAGGCTAGCAGCGGGGTGACAAGACGTGCGAGAGGAGGACGAAAGGACATGTACACAAATGTTTAATAAAAAAACGTTTGCGATATATTTACCTACTATACCCCCATCCTGGTTTATAAGTAGGATTTAATTAATAAAATACGAATGCATGTCGCCAAAGATTATATATCTGGATTCGTATTTGAACATAGTTTCTAGTTATATAATTTTTGCAACAAGCATTAACGATTTGTTGGTCAAATTTGAGGTTATATACTAGCAAGCGTTTGCCCACAACACACATGGTTTATTCCATCACAAATAGCTAGGATGGATCAATTGTATGCCATGTATCGCACACGCAACTCTAATCTGGTTCGTGCTTGATGTCTCCGACACCGCTCACACACTTCGTCTTATTTGCCATGTATCACTGTGCCGGCCTCTGCTCGCGTCCCTTGACAAGCTCTGCTCACCGTTAGGCACTGCAGCGCGCTGTGCTCGCCGTTAGGTGTTGTGGCGCGCTCTGCTCGCGTTCGTCTGTGTGCTTGGGTTGTGGACAACTTTTCCTTGTGATTTCAACTTGCGTGTTCAACTGCTCGGTTGAAGCGACCACGAAGCGCTCTGCTCACGTCCGTCCGCGCGCGCTCCGCTAGCGGTTGGGCCAGCACATGATCACGTCAGGGGCCCATATGCATGTGGTTGCGCCGCGCACGTTGTCACGTGATGCAGTTATGTTCGGCACGATGGAGTTATGCGCTACGAATTACAACTGCCATCAGGGCGTGCCGATAGATATTCCAGGCCGTCTAGCTTCCCCTTTATTTCCCGCGGCCATGATAACCTTAGTTTCTTCAACCTTTCAATCGTGCCCCACAACACAACCATCGCACCCACAATGACACATAGAGAGGGGATGTCTAGCGGCGCTCCAATGGAGTTTGGCGATCATAAAGTGGAGACCCATGCGAGGGAGATGGTTCTCTCGGTGGTGTACACCATCGACCCAGCCGTGGTGGACGACTACGTCAACACCGTTTAGCAGCTGCTTGCTGGAGACAAGTACAAGGTGGTTGATATCGACCTCCAATACACCGACAGTGTTCCCGGCAAAGATCAGGAGGTTGCCGTGGCCCAGTTGTGAGTGCGCCATCATGTCCTCATCTACCACTACTGCATGGCCACAGAGCCTTGCAGTAGTTTCGCCAGGTTTGTCAACAAAACCAACTACAAGTTCGCTACGATGGAAACCACCGATGATGTAAAAGCGCTCAGGTTTACGAGCTTGACCTGCAAGAACCTTGTCGAAATCCGTGATCACTACAGGGTCTGGGACAACATGAAGAACGATTCCCTGGTTCAATTCGCGTTGGCCATCATCGATGAACCAGGATGCCCAGAGATCAAGTCCCGTATCCTCGCACAGGGCCTGGATGCGGCGACTGGATGAACCTCACCTCAGGTTCGCGACCAACAGCATGTACACATACTACGAGATGCATAGACGGATCGTTGACATGAGGAAGTGCTTCATTACCCAAATTGACGAGCCCGGATCGAACCACAAGCAGACGAAGCATCACAAGCAGGAGATGACGATCAGATGATCGTTTATGCTAGTTAATCATGCATGTAATATATAGTTTATTTTGGTGTGTGGAAATGATATGTGTGTAGTAGCCACCTATTTAATTATGCATGTAATAGTTTACTTCGGTGTGTGCAAATGCCATTGTTGTATTAGCCACCTATGTAAGTGGATGTTTAATTTGGTTATGAAACCATGTCCTTATAAGTGTCTCTCTCTCTCTCTCTCTATATATATATATATATATATATATATATATGTGTGTGTGTGTGTGTGTGTGTGTGTGTGTGTGTACAATAGCTTGCCACAGAACTAGTTAAGGTTTTTGACGGTGTAAAATTTCTCAAAAATTCTGTAAAAAATACTGGACCAACACACCTATAATAAAACATGATCCAACGGAGGGATTGAAGAAATATGACTGCATGTGTCCTGGACAAAAAGAACAAATGTTTCAATATATATTGATCCTGCAGTGAGCTGAAATGCTTGTCTTTTTCGCTGAGGACACATAAATGCATATTTTTACAATCACACCGTTCGATCATCTTATTATATTAGAGTGAGGCTTCCCTAGAGAGAGATCCTAGGATTAGAATAGTTATTCTGATCACCCTCGTCCCTATAAGGGCCCGACAGTATGTTCCTGAGATCACGAGATACCCACCAGACCCGATCAGCACAAGAAAAAGGATACACCTCGCCCCACCCGCTCCCGTTTTCCACCTCTCCTAACCTCTCTCGATCTAATGACCTCCCCCTGCTATGCGCCGCCGCCTGCGCCCAACGCTGTCGAGGCCTACGCACCCCAGCGCCCTGCCACAGACGACGCACACCACCACAGTCGGGATCCCCCGCACTGTACGGCGCCTCCGGGAACCTTGCACCCCCGCGCGCCGCCGGGAATCCTGCACCCCCACCACCGTCGGGGTCTTCTCTCCCCTGCTCCACCACCGCTGGACCTCCGGATCCACGCAAGCCGCTAAAACCACGCACCCCTCGCTCGCCGCCGGGACCCAACATCTCCACATGCCGCCACTTAACCCCTGCATCCCTGTGTGTTGCGCCTACACCAAGTTCCTCCCGAGCAACTGACGTCGGTAGCATAGTGCACCGTCCTCCGCCAGGGATGTGAAGGAAATATGCCCTAGAGGCAATAATAAAGTTATTATTTATTTCCTTATAATCATGATAAATGTTTATTATTCATGCTAGAAGTGTATTTACCGGAAACATAATACATGTGTGAATACATAGACAAACAAAGTGTCACTAGTATGCCTCTACTTAACTAGCTCGTTAATCAAAGATGGTTATGTTTCCTAACCATGAACAATGAGTTGTTATTTGATTAGCGAGGTCACATCATTAGCAGAATGATCTGATTGACATGACCCATTCCATTAGCTTAGCACCCGATCGTTTAGTATGTTGCTATGGCTTTCTTCATGACTTATACATGTTCCTATGACTATGAGATTATGCAACTCCCGTTTACTGGAGGAACACTTTGGGTACTACCAAACGTCACAACGTAATTGGGTGATTATAAAGGAGTACTACAGGTGTCTCCAATGGTCGATGTTGGGTTGGCGTATTTCGAGATTAGGATTTGTCACTCCGATTGTCGGAGAGGTATCTCTGGGCCCTCTCGGTAATACACATCACATAAGCCTTGCAAGCATTACAACTAATATGTTAGTTGTGAGATGATGTATTACGGAACGAGTAAAGAGACTTGCCGGTAACGAGATTGAACTAGGTATTGGATACCGACGATCGAATCTCGGGCAAGTAACATACCGATGACAAAGGGAACAACGTATGTTGTTATGCGGTCTGACCGATAAAGATCTTCGTAGAATATGTAGGAGCCAATATGGGCATCCAGGTCCCGCTATTGGTTATTGACCAGAGACGTGTCTCGGTCATGTCTACATTGTTCTCGAACCCGTAGGGTCCGCACGCTTAAGGTTACGATGACAGTTATATTATGAGTTTATGCATTTTGATGTACCGAAGGTTGTTCGGAGTCCCGGATGTGATCACGGACATGACGAGGAGTCTCGAAATGGTCGAGACATAAAGATTGATATATTGGAAGCCTATATTTGGATATCGGAAGTGTTCCGGGTGAAATCGGGATTTTACCGGAATACCGGGAGGGTTATCGGAACCCCCCGGGAGCTATTTGGGCCATAGTGGGCCTTAGTGGAAAAGAGAAGGGGCTGCCCTAGATGGGCTGCGCGCCCCCCCTTCCCCTAGTCCTATTAGGACTAGGAGAGGTGGCCGGCCCCCTCCTCCTCTTTTCCCCTCCGAGGAATCCTAGTTGGACTAGGATTGGAGGGGGAATCCTACTCCCAGAGGGAGTAGGACTATCCTGCGCCTCCCCCCTTGGCCGGCCAGCCTCCCCTCCTCTCCTCCTTTATATACGGAGGCAGGGGCACCTCTAAACACACAAGTTGACACAAGTTGATCCACGTGATCTATTCCTTAGCCGTGTGCGGTGCCCCCTGCCACCATATTCCTCGATAATACTGTAGCGGAGTTTAGGCGAAGCCCTGCTGCTGTAGTTCATCAAGATCGTCACCACGCCGTCGTGCTGACGAAACTCTTCCCCGACACTTTGCTGGATCGGAGTCCGGGGATCGTCATCGAGCTGAACGTGTGCTCGAACTCGGAGGTGCCGTAGTTTCGGTGCTTGATCGGTTGGATCGAGAAGACGTACGACTACTTCCTCTACGTCGTGTCATCGCTTCCGCAGTCGGTCTGCGTTGGGTACGTAGACAATACTCTCCCCTCGTTGCTATGCATCACATGATCTTGCGTGTGCGTAGGAAATTTTTTGAAATTACTACGAAACCCAACAGTGGCATCCGAGCCTAGGTTATTTATGTTGATGTAATATGCACGAGTAGAACACAAGTGAGTTGTGGACGATACAAGTCATACTGCCTACCAACATGTCATACTTTGGTTCGGCGGTATTGTTGGACGAGACGACCCGGACCAACCTTACGCGTACGCTTACGCGAGACCGGTTCCCTCGACGTGCTTTGCACAGAGATGGCTTGCGGGCGACTGTCTCTCCAACTTTAGTTGAACCAAGTATGGCTACGCCCGGTCCTTGCGAAGGTTAAAATGGAGTCTATTTGACAAACTATCGTTGTGGTTTTGATGCGTAGGTGAGATTGGTTCTTACTTAAGCCCGTAGCAGCCACGTAAAACATGCAACAACAAAGTAGAGGACGTCTAACTTGTTTTTGCAGGGCATGTTGTGATGTGATATGGTCAAGGCATGATGCTGAATTTTATTGTATGAGATGATCATGTTTTGTAACCAAGTTATCGGCAACTGGCAGGAGCCATATGGTTGTCGCTTTATTGTATGCAATGCAATCGCGATGTAATGCTTTACTTTATTACTAAACGGTAGTGATAGTCGTGGAAGCATCAGATTGACGAGATGACAACGATGCTACGATGGAGATCAAGGTGTCGCGCCGGTGTCGATGGTGATCATGACGGTGCTTCGGAAATGGAGATCACAAGCACAAGATTATGATGACCATATCATATCACTTATATTGATTGCATGTGATGTTTATCTTTTTATGCATCTTATCTTGCTTTGATTGACGGTAGCATTACAAGATGATCTCTCACTAAATTATCAAGAAGTGTTCTCCCTGAGTATGCACCGTTGCCAAAGTTCGTCGTGCCCAGACACCACGTGATGATCGGGTGTGATAAGCTCTACGTCCATCTACAACGGGTGCAAGCCAGTTTTTGCACACGCAGAATACTCAGGTTAAACTTGACGAGCCTAGCATATGCAGATATGGCCTCGGAACACGGAGACCGAAAGGTCGAGCGTGAATCATATAGTAGATATGATCAACATAACGATGTTCAGCATTGAAAACTAGTCCATCTCACGTGATGATCGGTCATGGTTTAGTTGATTTGGATCACGTAATCACTTAGAGGATTAGAGGGATGTCTATCTAAGTGGGAGTTCTTAAATAATATGATTAATTGAACTTAAATTTATCATGAACTTAGTACCTGATAGTATCTTGCTTGTTTATGTTGATTGTAGATAGATGGCTCGTGCTGTTGTTCCGTTGAATTTTAATGCGTTCCTTGAGAAAGCAAAGTTGAAAGATGATGGTAGCAATTACACGGACTGGGTCCGTAACTTGAGGATTATCCTCATTGCTGCACAGAAAAATTACGTCCGTGGAAGCACCGCTGGGTGCCAGGCCTGCTGCTGGAGCAACACCAGATGTTATGAACATCTGGCAGAGCAAAGCTGATGACTACTCGATAGTTCAGTGTGCCATGCTTTACGGCTTAGAATCGGGACTTCAACGACGTTTTGAACGTCATGGATCATATGAGATGTTCCAGGAGTTGAAGTTAATATTTCAAGCAAATGCCCGAATTGAGAGATATGAAGTCTCCAATAAGTTCTATAGCTGCAAGATGGAGGAGAATAGTTCTGTCAGTGAGCATATACTCAAAATGTCTGGGTATAATAATCACTTGATTCAATTGGGAGTTAATCTTCCGGATGATTGCGTCATTGACAGAATTCTCCAATCACTGCCACCAAGCTACAAGAGCTTCGTGATGAACTATAATATGCAAGGGATGAACAAGACTATTCCCGAGCTCTTCGCAATGCTGAAAGCTGCGGAGGTAGAAATCAAAAAGGAGCATCAAGTGTTGATGGTTAACAAAACCACTAGTTTCAAGAAAAGGGCAAAGGAAAGAAGAAAAGGGAACTTCAAGAAGAACAGCAAGCCAGTTGCTGCTCAAGAGAAGAAACCCAAGTCTGGACCTAAGCCTGAAACTGAGTGCTTCTACTGCAAGCAGACTGGTCACTGGAAGCGGAACTGTCCCAAGTATTTGGCGGATAAGAAGGATGGCAAGGTGAACAAAGGTATATGTGATATACATGTTATTGATGTGTACCTTACTAGAGCTCGCAGTAGCACCTGGGTATTTGATACCGGTTCTGTTGCTAATATTTGCAACTCGAAACAGGGACTACGGAATAAGCGGGCACTGGCAAAGGACGAGGTGACGATGCGCGTGGGAAACGGTTCCAAAGTCGATGTGATCGCAGTCGGCACGCTACCTCTACATCTACCTTCGGGATTAATATTAGACCTAAGTAATTGTTATTTGGTGCCAGCGTTGAGCATGAACATTATATCTGTATCTTGTTTAATGCGAGACGGTTATTCATTTAAATCAGAGAATAATGGTTGTTCTATTTATATGAGTAATATCTTTTATGGTCATGCACCCTTGAAGAGTGGTCTATTCTTATTGAATCTCGATAGTAGTAATACACATATTCATAATGTTGAAGCCAAAAGATGCAGAGTTGATAATGAAAGTGCAACTTATTTGTGGCACTGTCGTTTAAGTCATATCGGTATAAAGCGCATGAAGAAACTCCATGCTGATGGACTTTTGGAACCACTTTATTATGAATCACTTGGTACTTGCGAACCGTGCCTCATGGGCAAGATGACTAAAACACCGTTCTCCGGTACTATGGAGAGAGCAACAGATTTGTTGGAAATCATACATACCGATGTATGTGGCCCGATGAATATTGAGGCTCGTGGCGGATATCGTTATTTTCTCACCTTCACAGATGATTTAAGCAGATATGGGTATATCTACTTAATAAAACATAAGTCTGAAACATTTGAAAAGTTCAAAGAATTTCAGAGTGAAGTATCATCGTAACAAGAAAATAAAGTTTCTACGATCTGATCGTGGAGGAGAATATTTGAGTTACGAGTTTGGTGTTCATTTGAAAAACTGTGGAATAGTTTCGCAACTCACGCCACCCGGAACACCACAGCGTAATGGTGTGTCCGAACGTCGTAATCGTACTTTACTAGATATGGTGCGATCTATGATGTCTCTTACTGATTTACCGCTATCATTTTGGGGATATGCTTTAGAGACGGCCGCATTCACGTTAAATAGGGCACCATCAAAATCCGTTGAGACGACGCCTTATGAACTGTGGTTTGGCAAGAAACCAAAGTTGTCGTTTCTTTTGGGGCTGCGATGCTTATGTGAAAAAGCTTCAACCTGATAAGCTCGAACCCAAATCGGAGAAATGTGTCTTCATAGGATACCCAAAGAAAACTGTTGGGTACACCTTCTATCACAGATCCGAAGGCAAGACATTCGTTGCTAAGAATGGATCATTTCTAGAGAAGGAGTTTCTCTCGAAAGAAGTGAGTGGGAGGAAAGTAGAACTTGACGAGGTAACTGTACCTGCTCCTTTACTGGAAAGTAGTTCATCACAGAAAACTGTTTCAGTGACACCTACACCAGTTAGTGAGGAAGCCAATGATAATGATCATGAAACTTCAGATCAAGATACTACTGAACCTCGTAGATCAACCAGAGTAAGATCCGCACCAGAGTGGTACGGTAATCCTGTTCTGGAGGTCATGCTACTAGATCATGATGAACCTACGAACTATGAAGAAGCGATGGTGAGCCCAAATTCCGCAAAGTGGCTTGAAGCCATGAAATCTGAGATGGGATCCATGTATGAGAACAAAGTATGGACTTTGGTTGACTTGCCCTATGATCGGCAAGCAATTGAGAATAAATGGATCTTTAAGAAGAAGACTGACGCTGATGGTAATGTTACTGTCTACAAAGCTTGACTTGTCGCAAAAGGTTTTCGGCAAGTTCAAGGGATTGACTACGATGAGACCTTCTCACCCGTAGCGATGCTTAAGTCTGTCCGAATCATGTTAGCAATTGCCGCATTTTATGATTATGAAATTTGGCAAATGGATGTCAAAACTGCATTCCTGAATGGATTTCTGGAAGAAGAGTTGTATATGATGCAACCAGAAGGTTTTGTCGATCCAAAGGGAGCTAACAAAGTGTGCAAGCTCCAGCGATCCATTTATGGACTGGTGCAAGCCTCTCGGAGTTGGAATAAACATTTTGATAGTGTGATCAAAGCATTTGGTTTTATACAGACTTTCGGAGAAGCCTGTATTTACAAGAAAGTGAGTGGGAGCTCTGTAGCATTTCTGATATTATATGTGGATGACATATTACTAATTGGAAATGATATAGAATTTCTGGATAGCATAAAGGGATACTTGAATAAAAGTTTTTCAATGAAAGACCTCGGTGAAGCTGCTTACATATTAGGCATTAAGATCTATAGAGATAGATCAAGACGCTTAATTGGACTTTCACAAAGCACATACCTTGACAAAATTTTGAAGAAATTCAAAATGGATCAAGCAAAGAAAGGATTCTTGCCTGTATTACAAGGTGTGAAATTGAGTAAGACTCAATGCCCGACCACTGCAGAAGATAGAGAGAATATGAAAGATATTCCCTATGCATCAGCCATAGGCTCTATCATGTATGCAATGCTGTGTACCAGACCTGATGTGTGCCTTGCTATAAGTTTAGCAGGGAGGTACCAAAGTAATCCAGGAGTGGATCACTGGACAGCGGTCAAGAACATCCTGAAATACCTGAAAAGGACTAAGGATATGTTTCTCGTATATGGAGGTGACAAAGAGCTCGCCGTTAAAGGTTACGTTGATGCAAGCTTTGACACTGATCCGGACGATTCTAAATCGCAAACCGGATACATATTTACATCAAATGGTGGAGCTGTCAGTTGGTGCAGTTCTAAACAAAGCGTTGTAGCGGGATCTACATGTGAAGCGGAATACATAGCTGCTTCGGAAGCAGCAAATGAAGGAGTCTGGATGAAGGAGTTCATATCCGATCTAGGTGTCATACCTAGTGCAACGGGTCCAATGAAAATCTTTTGTGACAATACTGGTGCAATTGCCTTGGCAAAGGAATCCAGATTTCAAAAAAGGACCAAACACATCAAGAGACGCTTCAACTCCATCCGGGATCTAGTCCAGGTGGGAGACATAGAGATTTGCAAGATACATACGGATCTGAATGTTGCAGACCCATTGACTAAACCTCTTCCACGAGCAAAACATGATCAGCACCAAGGCTCCATGGGTGTTAGAATCATTACAGTGTAATCTAGATTATTGACTCTAGTGCAAGTGGGAGACTGAAGGAAATATGCCCTAGAGGCAATAATAAAGTTATTATTTATTTCCTTATAATCATGATAAATGTTTATTATTCATGCTAGAAGTGTATTTACCGGAAACATAATACATGTGTGAATACATAGACAAACAAAGTGTCACTAGTATGCCTCTACTTAACTAGCTCGTTAATCAAAGATGGTTATGTTTCCTAACCATGAACAATGAGTTGTTATTTGATTAACGAGGTCACATCATTAGCAGAATGATCTGATTGACATGACCCATTCCATTAGCTTAGCACCCGATCGTTTAGTATGTTGCTATTGCTTTCTTCATGACTTATACATGTTCCTATGACTATGAGATTATGCAACTCCCGTTTACCGGAGGAACACTTTGGGTACTACCAAACGTCACAACGTAACTGGGTGATTATAAAGGAGTACTACAGGTGTCTCCAATGGTCGATGTTGGGTTGGCGTATTTCGAGATTAGGATTTGTCACTCCGATTGTCGGAGAGGTATCTCTGGGCCCTCTCGGTAATACACATCAGATAAGCCTTGCAAGCATTACAACTAATATGTTAGTTGTGAGATGATGTATTACGGAACGAGTAAAGAGACTTGCCGGTAACAAGATTGAACTAGGTATTGGATACCGACGATCGAATCTCGGGCAAGTAACATACCGATGACAAAGGGAACAACGTATGTTGTTATGCGGTCTGACCGATAAAGATCTTCGTAGAATATGTAGGAGCCAATATGGGCATCCAGGTCCCGCTATTGGTTATTGACCAGAGACGTGTCTCGGTCATGTCTACATTGTTCTCGAACCCGTAGGGTCCGCACGCTTAAGGTTACGATGACAGTTATATTATGAGTTTATGCATTTTGATGTACCGAAGGTTGTTTGGAGTCCCGGATGTGATCACGGACATGACGAGGAGTCTCGAAATGGTCGAGACGTAAAGATTGATATATTGGAAGCCTATATTTGGATATCGGAAATGTTCCGGGTGAAATCGGGATTTTACCGGAATACCGGGAGGGTTACCGGAACCCCCCGGGAGCTATTTGGGCCATAGTGGGCCTTAGTGGAAAAGAGAAGGGGCTGCCCTAGATGGGCTGCGCGCCCCCCCCTTCCCCTAGTCCTATTAGGACTAGGAGAGGTGGCCGGCCCCCTCCTCCTCTTTTCCCCTCCGAGGAATCCTAGTTGGACTAGGATTGGAGGGGGAATCCTACTCCCAGAGGGAGTAGGACTCTCCTGCGCCTCCCCCCCTTGGCCGGCCAGCCTCCCCTCCTCTCCTCCTTTATATACGGAGGCAGGGGCACCTCTAAACACACAAGTTGACACAAGTTGATCCACGTGATCTATTCCTTAGCCGTGTGCGGTGCCCCCTGCCACCATATTCCTCGATAATACTGTAGCGGAGTTTAGGCGAAGCCCTGCTACTGTAGTTCATCAAGATCGTCACCACGCCGTCGTGCTGACAAAACTCTTCCCCGACACTTTGCTGGATCGGAGTCCGGGGATCGTCATCGAGCTGAACATGTGTTCGAACTCGGAGGTGCCGTAGTTTCGGTGCTTGATCGGTTGGATCGAGAAGACGTACGACTACTTCCTCTACGTCGTGTCATCGCTTCCGCAGTCGGTCTGCGTTGGGTACGTAGACAATACTCTCCCCTCGTTGCTATGCATCACATGATCTTGCGTGTGCATAGGAATTTTTTTGAAATTACTACGAAACCCAACAGGATGCCCTTGCACCTCCCGCATCATGAGGCTTGTCAATGCGGACATTGTTCTTGGCTTTTCTTGGCCGAGGTGTCTGGCGAGCCATTCGTCTCGAATGCTATGTTTGAAAGCTGCTAAGGCTTCGGCGTCCGGACAGTCGACTATCTGATTCTTTTTAGTAAGAAATCTGTTCCAGAGTTTCCGGGCTGACTCTCCGGGTTGTTGAGTTATATGGCTTAGACTATCTGCATCTGGAGGTCGGACATAGGTCCCTTGAAAATTTGCCCGAAAAGCATCCTTGAGCTCCTCCCAACTTCCTATGGTGTTTTCGGGAAGGCTTTTAAGCCAGTGCCGGGCTGACCCTTTGATCTTGAGGGGTAGGTATTTTATGGCGTGGAGGTCATCTCCTCTAGCCATGTGTATGTGGAGGATATAATCCTCAATCCAGACTCCAGGGTCTGTTGTTCCGTCGTATGCCTCTATGCTTACGGGCATGAATCCCGCTGGAAATTCATGGTCCAACACCTCATTGGTGAAACATAGGGGATGTGCGGCGCCCCTGTATTTGGGTGTGCCGTGATGTTCGGATATTTGTTGTGTTGCATTGCTTACTAGAGCTTACTTTCTTGGCTCGTAGATAGATCTAGTTGGGCCGTATTTTTGATGTGAATCCTTGTGCGGATCGCGCACCGGATTGAGTGCGGCGCCCTTTGCCACTCGACGTCGGTCATCGTGTCGTCTATCCGACCTGGTGACTTCCTTGTTTTTTGACCGTGGGGGTTGAAAGGCCTCCTCATCAAATTCCGGTAGTAATTTTCGCGTCGGATAGCTCTTTCTGTGGTGGCTGTCACCGTACTTGTGTGCGGTGTTGAGTACTTTGTCCCATCTGATTCTGAGTGCATCTTCCGCTGTTTTGAGCTTTTGCTTCTGCTTTTTCAGGCTACGCGCAGTGGCGACGAGCCTTTGGTGGAGGTTCTTCTTCTCCAGCAGCTTGTCCTACGTGAGGTCGTCCGGACTATTATCTTCGCCGGGGACGGGATGTTTGGTTTGTTTATCCAAGTTGCCCTATTCGGTCAATTGCTCGATGGTATGTTCGTCGTCCGCCGGTTCATCCTGCTCTATGGCTGGATCTCTGTTGACGTGGGGTTTGGCGCGGCGCTTCTGCCGCCGCTTTGATTGCTTTTCGAGGGAATGATCCCTCGTTGCACCCGTTTGATCCTCTTCGTTGTTTCTTTTAGGTGTGTCCACCATGTATACATCGTGGGATGAGGTGGTTGTCTAGTGCCCTATAGGCGCTGGTTCTTGTTCGTCGTTTTCATCGGCGTCCATACCGTCGATGTCTTCGGAGTCGAAGTCGAGCATGTCGGTTAAATCGTCGACAGTGGATACGAAGTGGGTGGTGGGTGGGTTTTGAATTTCTTCGTCGTCTGCATCCCAACCTTGCTGACCATAGTCCGGCCAGGGCTCCCCTGATAAAGAGAGAGACTTTAGTGAATTCAGGATGTCGCCAAAGGGCAAGTGTTGAAAGATGTCCGCGGCGGTGAACTCCATGATCGGAGCCCAATTGGGTTCGATCGGGAGGGGTGCGGAATATTCGGAGTCCGGCAAGGAGTCCGGCACCATGGAGTCACGAGCTCCGCGCAGGACAAGAATGGTGTTCGGCTCGATCGCCGTAGATATTGCAGCCCCCGAGGCAGTGTCTAGCCGCCCGTCCTCGACCGGCGCAGTCGGCTCCGAACTAAGGGTCGGAGCGGACACCTGAGCGGCGCTCTGGGCACTGTCAGGCGGCAGAGCTAGATCATGCCCATCGTGATAGTGCGGCGCGCTCGGCTGTGGCTCGAATCCGTCGAAGATCAAGTCTCCGCGGATGTCAGCCGTGTAGTTTAAACTTCCAAATCTGACCTGATGGCTAGGGGCGTAGCTTTCGATCTGCTCCAGATGGCCAAGTGAATTGGCCCGCAATGCAAAGCCGCCGAATATGAAGATCTGTCCGGGGAGAAACGTGTCGCCCTGGACCACGTCATGGTTGATGATCGAAGAAGCCATTGGGCCTAAAGGTGACGACACAGAGGAACTCTCAATGAAAGCACCAATTTCGGTGTCAAAACCGGCGGATCTCGGGTAGGGGGTCCCGAACTGTGCATCTAGGCGGATGTTAACAGGAGACAAGGGACACGATGTTTTTACCCAGGTTCGGGCCCTCTCGATGGAGGTAAAACCCTACTCCTGCTTGATTAATATTGATGATATTGGTAGTACAAGAGTTGATCTACCACGAGATCAGAGAGGCTAAACCCTAGAATATAGCCTATGGTATGATTGTTGTTCGTCCTACGGACTAAAACTCTCCGGTTTATATAGACACCGGAGAGGGCTAGTGTCGGTGTCAAAACCGGCGGATCTCGGGTAGGGGGTCCCGAACTGTGCGTCTAGGCGGATGGTAACAAGAGACAAGGGACACGATGTTTTTACCCAGGTTCGGGCCCTCTCGATGGAGGTAAAACCCTACTCCTGCTTGATTAATATTGATGATATGGGTAGTACAAGAGTTGATCTACCACGAGATCAGAGAGGCCAAACCCTAGAAGCTAGCCTATGGTATGATTGTTGTTCGTCCTACGGACTAAATCTCTCCGGTTTATATAGACACCGGAGAGGGATAGGGTTACATAGAGTCGGTTATAATGGGAGGAGATCTTCATATCATATCGCCAAGCTTCCCTTCCACGCCAAGGAAAGTCCTATCCGGACACGGGACGAAGTCTTCAATCTTGTATCTTCATAGTCCGGGAGTCCGGCCAAAGGTCATAGTCCGGCCATCCGGACACCCCCTAATCCAGGACTCCCTCAGTAGCCCCTGAACCAGGCTTCAATGACGATGAGTCCGGCGCGCAAATTGTCTTCGGCATTGCAAGGCGGGTTCCTCCTCCGAATACTCCATAGAAGATGTTGAACACAAGGATAGTGTCCGGCTCTGCAAAATAAGTTCCACAAGCCACCGTAGAGAGAATAATATCTACACAAATCTAATCTGCTGACGTATTCCGCAGCGTGACATCACACCACGGCCAAGCCTTTATTCGAATCGTTTTACTGTTCCACCTCAGTGCGTTTAGCGAGGCGGTTTCCTTGGCACGTCTTGTCAAAGCCGAGATCGTGTCCCCTTATTCCGGGATTCTCATCAATACGGGTGTGGGTAACCCAACCGCGCCATTAACCGCGGCGCTTGGGAGATAAGCCAGTTTTATTCGGCTGTTGGGGGCTTATAGTTTCGACCGCCCATATAAGGGGATAAGGATCCACCCTTTCCATTTACGCCTTCTTCCTCCCTTGCTTATCCATCCCTGCGCACTCGAGCTCCAGCGCCCAAGCCCGCACTTCCCACCTCGGCCTTTCACCAATCATATCCGGAGCGGGAGGTAGATGGATGGCCTCCTCCGTCACGGAGGGGCAAATCAAAAAGTTGAGGAAGGCCAGATACCTTTCTGACAACATCGCGCACCAGCTTCCCGAGGAGGGGCAACTCATCCCCACCCCTGGGCCCCATGAGAGGGTCGTGTTTCTCCCCCATTTCGTCCACGGACTAGGCTTTCCTATTCACCCGTTCTTCCGGGGGCTCATGTTCTACTACGGCCTGGACTTCCACGATCTGGCCCCGAACTTCATCCTCAACATCTCGGCGTTCATCATCGTATGTGAGGCCTTCCTCCGCATCCAGCCTCACTTTGGCCTATGGCCGAAGATTTTCAGTGTCAAGCCGAAGGTCGTGGGCAGACGTCAAGCGGAGTGAGGAGGCGCCATGGTGGGCAAGATAGCCAACGTTACATGGCTCGAGGGCGCCTTCATAGAGACCATCAAAGGATGGTAGTCTGGGTGGTTCTATATCATCGAGCCGCGTGACCCTGATGGGCAGCGGCCCCTGAATTCCGATCCGGCATCCCCACTTGGCTCACATCTTGGAAGGAGACGGGCCTGTTGTGGGGTAGTCCGGAAGAGGTGACCGGACTCCAAACCTGCGTCCGAGACCTGGTGAACAAGAAGGTTAAGCTTGTCAACGTAGTCCAGGTCATGCTCTTCCGCCGGATTCTCCCGTGTCAATGACGGGCCTTCACCTTGTGGGAGTTCGACCCGGCCCAGCACCAGACTCTGGCCCGGCTTTTCGACACAAAGCACGAGGACGCTTGGAAGGTGCTATTCAAGAGCTCCGAGGTCTCCCCACCCGTCATCGAGGATCGCGGATTCTGCGCCAAGCGCCAAGCCACCGAAGTAAGCTTGCTTTTAGTCTTTCTCGGGACATTTGATTTTCATGGTTTGATTCCATGCAGGATCTAAACTCCTGCTCCTTTGACAGGACTGGAAGAGGACATCCGGACAGTTTGACTACCCGGCACCTTTGCCCGAAGGCCCAGCAGACGCACGTTTGACGAAGCTGCTGGTTCCGGCACCTCACGTGGTGCCAGAGAAGAAGGCCAAGAAGAAGGCCACGGGGACCCGAAAGAGTTCCCAACGCCTAGTGTTGTCGGATTCATCGCCCGACGACCCCGCAGCACCCTCCGCCTCTGAGGACGAGGAGGAGGAAGAAGAAGAAGAAGCCTCTCCCCCTCCAGCGGGGGGAGGAAAGAAGAGGAAGGCCGCCCCAACTGGGGAGGCCGGAGGGTCCAAGAAGGGGAGGACCCTTCTGCCGGACTACGCCTCCGATGCCGAAGACGGCGGGGAGGAATGGCCATCCAGGGTCAAGCCCCTGGCAAAATCGTAAGTATCTGGATACCAGAATAACTTATGGTGCTCCTTGATGTATGGTACCTTCTGACGCCGAATTCAATCATGCAGTCCGCCCAAGGCTTAGCTCGGCGATTGGTCGAGCGGCTCCCTGGACTCGTCGGATGTGAATAGCGCTTCACTTCCAACGGCCTCCTCCCCTCTCTTTACGGACGAGGCCGAGGTGGAGTCCCAGAAGGGACTAAACTAGGAGGAGGTGGTCCTGGAGGCGCTGCAAGGCGACCTCCCGGACTCCAGGCCCAAAGGGGGTAAAACCCTAGAGGGATCTAAGTCCGGCCCTGAGCCGGACACCGCTCCGGAACCATCAACGGTTCCAGAGACCGGTAGGCAGCGCCTTCGCAAGAAGGGCACGTCTACGACGCCGGCGGCCTCCGTCCAACCGGAGGCGCCGGACGATTTGCTGGAGGTGCTTAACGGCGCCTCCATCGACGAGGAACACCGCACTGTTATGAGTGTGGTGATTGAGAAGGTTCAGTCCGCCAAGAGCGGGCTGACTGAAGCCTGTATCAGCCTTCTAACAGGCTTTGAGCTAAGTTTTAAGATATGTAAGAATATGTACCACATAGACAGTAGCCCCTGATGCTCAGTTTGGTGTTCGGAAAGAAAAGCCAAGCTGAGGATCTAAAAAGATATACGCAGGAGTCTAACATAAATATGTCAATATGGGAATGCAGGCTGCGCTGCTTACCTCTGCCGCACTGACTGCGGAGGTTGATACATTGAAGAAGAGCCTCGAGCGGTTTGAGAATGAGCTCGGCCGTGCCAAGAAGCATCTTGAGGACAAGGAGGGTATGTAATACCGTATGTAAATGTATATAGAAATACCTGGTTGCAAATAATGACAGGACCAATGTGAATGTTGTAGGGACCACGACCGAGGTGGCGACCCTGAAGGAAGCGGTGTCCAAGGCCGAAAATAGTGCGGCCTTGGAGCGCATCGAGCGAGAGAAACAGGACACGCGGGTGGCAGAGGTGCGGCAAGAGCTCCAGGCTCTCATGGAGAAACACGAGAGTTTGGAGCGTGACTCGAAGACTCGAGAGTCCGAGCTCGCCTTGGCTCTTGAGAGTGCCAAAACCACTAAGGCCGAAGCCCAGAAGGCCCTCTAGGAGATCGAGGCGATAAAGAAGATAGCGGTGGGTAAGGCATTCTTTATGCAAAGCAAGCATATACAAGTGAATTATCTGTTACTTACCCGAATCCGGAGCTCTCTAGGAGTGTTCGCCGATCTACCCCGTAGTGTGTCTGATGCTCCCAGGTTCTACCGAGCCGAGGAGGGGAGCTCGACGGAAAAGGTGTTCTGGTCTCAATATGCTGAGGCCGGACATCCGGTGCCCCTGAGCGACCAGCTAAAGCAGCTGGTCGAGCTCCACAAGGTGGCCGAACAGGTTATGAAGGGCCTCATAATTCGGCTGTGGCCTGGAGAAGCCATGCCTGGGAGCTACTTCGGTCTGGTGCGGCGGCTGGTGGACGCTTGTCCATGGATTGAAGTCATCAAGCGCTCCGTCTGTATTGAAGGTGCCCGTCGGGACCTTGCCCGTGCTAAGGTGCACTGGGGTAAGATGGACGCAGAGAAGCTTTTGACGGACGCGCCACCGCCGGGCAAGGAGTATCGCAAGCCCGAGATGTTATTATAAGGGCGTCCTGAAGGGTGCCGCCTTAAGCGGGTGAATGCTCCAAAGATGTAATTTTTGAGTAGACTCACATCTGTTATCCTGTACGCTGAAAACTTTGTTCATATGCGTTAAGCAACGCTTGTTAATATAAAATATTACCTTCTGTGCGGCCGTTTATCAAATCTGAGAGATGCAAGTCGTCGGCTTCTACCCCCATGCCACGAGTGCTGGGGTATTCGGGATAAACCTGAGTGCTCTTGTTCCCATTCTTGGGTCCATCTAGGGAGGCGCTCAGCACAACGAACGAGGCCGTCAGACTTATAATGCTTTATCACTCTCACTTAGCCATAGAATTCTATAATTTTAAATTTCGTCGAAGCCCCTAGTATTCGGAAGACCGAGTTCGGGGCGCTATCCACGCCTAGGCCAGATAAATCCAGCTCCTCGCTCTAAGCGGCATAAGTCTTTAGGGACTCGAAAAACCTCGCGAACAGCGACCGGTCTCTCACACTATCATGACGGTCAGTTTTAGCTTTCTCTACTGAGGTGTTAACCCAGCTCAACTGGGGCACAATCGCAGTAGTTCTCCCAGCGCTACCTTAGCCAACATTGCGGAACGTAAGGTACCAAAACATGGGAGCCGGGCAAACCCAACTATTGACCCAAGACATGATTCGGAGCCGATGCATATAGTGCTATAAGTTCGGGGTGCCGCACTCGTGAGAGTGTTCGGTCTTCTCACACCTTTATTATGGGGTGCTTAAGCCCCTGGTGTATTGGCTGTACCAAAGCATACGGTTGCATACTATCATGACTGAACATATTTGTATAAAAATAGACGAATACAATAATAGATAAGAGCCATGTTTTGTTTATTAAAAAGGGGCTGTTATGAAAGCAGAGCGATACAAATAGTGCGATAAGCAAGACATGGGATTATTTGACATGTCCCCCTCCAGGGGCAAGTTGTGAGACTTTTAAGTAAAATAGGTATTTAGCTCGTTATAGAGACCACCTGGACATTTGACATGGCTTGCTCTGTCCCTGGCTGTTGCATCGTGCGTTCGGCGAGTGTATTGCCGGACAGGCCTTCCCGATAGTTGGGTCCTGAAAGTATATATATATATATAAAAGGAAATGGTAGAATAGGGAGCCCCTAGTGCGGTTAATCCGCATTCTAGGCGTGCCGTAGTTGTGCCCCTCCCCTTATGCCCATGGTATTTCCAAAGCGTAGTTATGTACGCGTGGTACCGCTATCGCCATCTGGCGAGGGTTGGGGTTGGGGCCGCACTGCTATGCTTGCTCGGAATGTGCCAGCCAGTTTTGTTGTACGTTACTTCAGGCGCGCTTGACATTGTCCGGACGTTTAACACCCGGATTGGGGAATTGCCTTGATAGGCTACTTTATACTTCCGCCGCCAGGGCCGCTGTGTGCTCCTCCGTTTGGAGGGAGCGTTCGGTGTTTCCATTTACTGTAATGACTCCGCGAGGGCCTGGCATCTTGAGCTTGAGATATGCGTAGTGCGGCACCGCATTGAATTTTGCGAATGCGGTTCGTCCGAGCAGGGCATGATAGCCACTGTGCAATGGGACTATGTAGAAGATTAACTCTTCGCTTCGGAAATTATCCGGGGATCCGAAGACCACTTCGAGTGTAACCGAGCCTATACAGCTGGCTTCTACACCTGGTATGACGCCTTCAAAGGTTGTCTTTGTGGGTCTAATCCTTGAGGGATCTATACCCATTTTTTGCACTGTATCCTGATAAAGCAGGTTCAGGCTGTTGCCACCATCCATGAGGACTCTAGTGAGGTGAAATACGTCAATGATTGGGTCTAGGACCAATGCGGCAAATCCGCCGTGACGGATGCTAGTGGGGTGGTCCCTTCGATCAAGAGTGATCGGGCAGGAGGACCATGGGTTGAACTTTGGGGCGACCGGCTCCAACGCATAGACGTCCTTGAGAGCACGATCCGCTCCCCTTTGGGGATATGGGTTACGTATATCATGTTCACCTCCGCAATTGCGTGGTGAAGCCCTTCTATCCTCTGTTGTTTGGCGGCCGGGGCCCCTCCTCGTCATCGCTATGCAGCCCCTTGTCTCTGGTTTCGGCACTTAACTTGCCTGCCTGCTTGAACACCTAACAATCCCTGTTGGTGTGGTTGGCTGGTTGTTCGGGGGTGCCGTGTATCTGGCACGAGCGATCGAGTATCCGGTCTAAACTGGATGGGCCCGGAGGGTTTCTTTTGAATGGCTTCTTCCGCTGACCGGGTTTAGAGCCTCTGAATCCGGCATTAACTGCCGTATATTCAGTGTTGTCGCTGTTAATGCGGCGCTTGTGCTTGTTGCGACGTGACCTGCCGTTGTTGTCCTTGGTATCCGAATTGCCAGGGCTCTTGGTTATGTTATTGCTACGAGCTAGCCAGCTGTCTTCTCCCGTGCAGAAGCGGGTCATGAGTGTCGTGAGGGCTGCCATAGATTTCGGCTTTTCCTGTCCTAGGTGTCGGGCAAGCCATTCGTCTCGGATGTTGTGCCTGAAGGCTGCAAGGGCCTCGGCATTCGGACAGTCGACTATTTGATTTTTCTTGGTTAGGAACCGTGTCCAGAATTGTCTAGCCGATTCCTCTGGCTGCTGGATCATCACCACGGGCCATGTGGATATGAAGGAGATAGTCCTCGATCCATACCGCGGGATCTGTTGTGCCATTGTATGATTCGATGTTTACGGGTGTAAAACCCTCGGGGATTTGATGATCCATTACTTCGTCTGTGAAGCATAGTGGGTGTGCGGTGCCCCTGTACTGGGCTATATCGCGACGCAGCTCGGATGAGCTTTTTCTGTTGTGTTCGGCCTGGCCGTATTTGTCATATCCGGCGTGACGGTTATCGTCACGTGACGTGTGGTGCCCACACGATCCGTAGATCGATCTTGTTTGTCATATCCGGCGTGACGGTTATTCTCCAATATGTCTTGCAACTCTGTTGCATCTCACCGCGCTCTGGTATTTTTTGATCGGCGCCGGTGTGCGGCTTGGGTCGAGGGCCGAAAGGCCTCTTTGTCGCGGCCACGCGGTGGCCGATCGGGCGCATCGTATGCTGGTGATGTAGGTTTAGTTGCTTCCTCCTCTAGTGGGGGTAGCAGCCTTCGCTTTGGGTAGCTCTTGGAGGGGCGTTCGAGTTTATACTCTTTGGCAGCCAGGACATCAGTCCATCTGTCGGCTAGCAAGTCTTGGTCAGCTCTAAGCTGCTGCTGTTTTTTCTTGAGGCTGCTTGCCGTGCCCATAAGCCTGCGTTTGAAACGCTCTTGTTCGACGGGATCTTCTGGCACAACAAATTCGTCGTCGTCGAGGCTTGCCTCGTCTTCAGAGGGAGCCATATAATTGTTGTCCTCGACCTCCCTGTCTGCAGCTCTCTCATGAGGACACTGTCTGGGGTGTTGTTGTCTCCAGTGCCGGACTAGCCGTTTTTTCTTTGGCGGGATTTAGAGCGGCGCCGCTGATGTCGGTGCTTGGGTTGCTTCTTGGAGGGGTCGTCCTCCGTTTTTTCATCGCCATCCCCTGCTTTGGGGGTGTCCACCATGTATATGTCATATGACGAGGTGGCTTTCCAGTGCCCTATAGGTGCTGGTTCTTGGTCGTCTCCTTCATCGGCGTCCTTATCATTGATGTCTTCGGAGTCGAAGTCGAGCATGTCGGTTAGATCGTCGACAGTGGCTACAAAGTGGGTGCTGGGTGGGTTTCAAATTTCTTCGTCGTCCGCATCCCAACCATGCTGACCATAGTCCGTCCAGGGATCTCCTGACAAAGAGAGAGACTTTAGTGAATTTAGGATATCGCCAAAGGGCGAGTGCTGAAAGACGTCCACGGCGGTGAACTCCATGATCAGAGCCCAAACGGGTTCGATCGGAAGGGGTGCTGAAGATTTGAAGTTCGGAACGGAGTCCGGCACCTTGGAGTCATAGGCCTCGCAAAGGACTAGGCTGGTATTCGGCTCTATCGCCGTAGAGATTGCAGCTCCTGGGGTGGCGTCCGACCGTCCATCTCCGACTGGTGCAGCCGGCTGTGAGCTAATGGTCGGAGCGGGCACCTGAACGACGCTCTGGGCGCTGTCCGACAGCAGAGCTAGATCATGCCCATCGTGACAGTGCGGCGTGTTCGGCCGTGGCTCGAATCCATCGAAGATCAAGTCCCCGCGGATGTCAGCCATGTAGTTTAAGCTTCCAAACCTGACCTGATGGCTAGGGGCGTAGCTTTCGATCTGCTCCAGATGGCCAAGCGAATTGGCCCGCAGTGCGCCGCCGCCGAATATGAAGATCTGTCCGGGGAGAAAAGTCTCACCCTAGACCGCATCGTGGTTGATGATCGAAGAAGCCATCAGGCCTAAAGGTGACGACATAGAGGAACTCTCAATGAAAGCACCAATGTCGGTGTCAAAACTGGCGGATCTCGGGTAGGGGGTCCCGAACTGTGCGTCTAGGCGGATGGTAACAGGAGACAAGGGACACGATGTTTTTACCCAGGTTCGGGGCCTCTCGATGGAGGTAAAAGCCTACTCCTGCTTGATTAATATTGATAATATGTTTAGTACAAGAGTTGATCTACCACGAGATCAAAGAGGCCAAACCCTAGAAGCTAGCCTATGGTATGATTGTTGTTCGTCCTACGGACTAAATCTCTCTGGTTTATATAGACACCGGAGAGGGCTAGGGTTACATAGAGTCGGTTACAATGGGAGGAGATCTTCATATCGTATTGCCAAGCTTGCCTTCCACGCCAAGGAAAGTCCTATCCGGACACGGGACGAAGTCTTCAATCTTGTATCTTCATAGTCTGGGAGTCCGGCCAAAGGTCATAGTCCGGCCATCCGGACACCCCCTAATCCAGGGCTCCCTCAACTAGGGTTACACAGAGTCGGTTACAATGGGAGGAGATGTACATATCGTATCGCCAAGCTTGCCTTCCATGCCAAGGAAAGTCCTATTCGGACACGGGACGAAGTCTTCAATCTTGTATATTCATAGTCCGGGAGTTTGGCCAAAGGTCATAGTCCGGCCATCTGGACACCCCCTAATCCAGGACTCCCTCAATAGCCCCCGAACCAGGCTCCAATGACGATGAGTCCGGCGTGCAAATTGTCTTCGGCATTGCAAGGCGGGTTCCTCCTCTAAATACTTCATAGAAGATGTTGAACACAAGGATAGTGTCTGGCTCTGCAAAATAGTTTCCACATATCACCATAGAGAGAATAATATTCGCACAAATCTAATCTGCTGACGTATTCTGTAGCGTGACATCATGCCATAGCCAAGCCTTTATTCGAATCGTTTTACTGTCCCACCTCCGCGTGTTTAGCTTGGCGGTTTCCTTGGCACGTCTTGTCAAAGAGGAGATCGTGTCCCCTTATTCTGGGATTCTCATCAATACGGGCATGGGTAACCCAACCGCGCCATCAATCGCGGCGCTTGGGGGATAAGCGAGTTTTACTAGGCTAATGGGGGAACATAGTTCCGGCCGCCCATATAAGGGGATAAGGATCCGCCCTTTCAATCTACGCCTTCTTCCTCATTTGCTTATCCATTTCCGCACACTCGAGCTCCAGCGCCCAAGTCCGCTCTTCCCACCTCAACCTTCCCCAATCTTGTCCGGGGCGGGAGGTAGATGGATGGCCACCACCGTCACGGAGGGGCACATCAAAAAGTTGAGGAAGGCCAGATACTTGTCTGACGACATCGCGCACCGGCTCCCCGACGAGGGGAAACTCATCCCCACCCCTAGGCCCCATGAGAGGGTGGTGTTTCTCACCCATTTCCTCCACGGACTGGGCTTCCCACTTCACCATTTGTCCGAGGGCTCATGTTCTACTACGGCCTGGATTTCCATGATCTAGCCCCGAACTTCATCCTCAACATCTCGGCGTTTATCGTCGTGTGCGAGGCCTTCCTCCGCATCAAGCCTCACTTCGGCCTATGGCTAAAGATCTTCAGCGTCAAGCCGAAGGTCGTGGGCGGCCGGCAAGCGGAGTGCGGAGGCTCCATGGTGGGCAAGATGCCCAACGTCACATGGCTCGAGGGCTCCTTCGTGGAAACCATCAAAGGGTGGCAATCGGGGTGGTTTTACATCACCGAGCCGCGTGACCCTGAATGGGCAGCGGCCCCTGAATTCCAATCTGGCATCCCCACCCGGCTCACATCCTGGAAAGAGACGGGCCTGTTGTGGGGTAATCCGGAAGAGGTGACCGAACTCCAAACCTGCGTCCAAGACCTGGTGAACAAGAAGGTTAAACTTGTCAACGTAGTCCAGGCCATGCTCTTCCGCCGGATCCTTCCGTGTCAACGACAGTCTTTCAACTTGTGGGAGTTCGACCCGGCCCAGCACCAGACTTTGTCCAGGCTCTTCGACACAAAGCACGAGGACGCCTGGAAGGTGCTATTCAAGAGCTCCGAGGTTTCCCCTCCCGTCACAGAGGATCGCGGATTCTGTGCCAAGCGCCAAGCCACCGAAGTAAGCTTGTTTTTATCCTTTACAGGACACTTGATTTTCATAGTTTGACTCTATGCAGGATCTAAACTCCCGTTCCTTTGACAAGACTGGAAGAGGACGTCCGAACAGTTTGACTGTCCGACCCCTTTGCCCGAAGGCCCAGCAGATGCACGCTTGACTAAGCTGCTAGTTCCGGCACCTCACGTGGTGCCGGAGAAGAAGGCCAAGAAGAAGGGCACGGGGACTGAAAGAGTTCCCGGCGCCTGGTGGTGTCGGATTCATCGCCCGACGACCCCGAAGCACCCTCCGCCTCCGAAGACGAGGAGGAGTGAGGGAGTCCTGTACTAGGGGGTGTCCGGATAGCCGAACTATCATTATCAGCCGGACTCCAAGACTATGAAGATACACGATTGAAGACTTCGTCCCGTGTCCGGATGGGACTTTCCTTGGCGTGGAAGGCAAGCTTGGCGATACGGATATGTAGATCTCCTACCATTGTAACCGACTCTGTGTAACCCTAGCCCTCTCTGGTGTCTATATAAACCGGATGGCTTTAGTCCATAGGACGAACAACAATCATACCATAGGCTAGCTTCTAGGGTTTAGCCTCCTTGATCTCGTGGTAGATCTACTCTTGTAATATCCACATCATCAATATCAATCAAGCAGGACGTAGGGTTTTACCTCCATCAAGAGGGCCCGAATCTGGGTAAAACATCGTGTCCCTTGTCTCCTGTTACCATTCGCCTAGACGCACAGTTCGGGACCCCCTACCCGAGATCCGCCGGTTTTGACACCGACATTGGTGCTTTCATTGAGAGTTCCTCTATGCCGTCGCAATCAGGAGGGATGCCTTTTCCTGTCTTTAAAGACGGCGCCGTCGTCAAGGGAGCTTTGGCCGCTGGCCAAACTATCCGGCTAGGAGGTTTTCTTATGACCGCCTATTCGGCCGCCGCTCCGACAATGACCTCTCAGGTCATCAAAATCAATCTTCACGTCAACTCGGAATTCGCCGAGCAGCTAGATCCGATGGAGCTCTCCTCCGTAAATAAGCTCTTGGATCGCATCGCCGCCCTGGGAGTCGCTACAGACTACGATCAGATTGGGCTTAAAACCGATCTGAGAGAAATTAACTCTCCCCAGGCTACCCACCACGTTGTTGGGGTAGAGGAACAACGCGGCGACTCTTCTTCTATGTTAAAGACCAGTTATGTCCGGATTCCCGATCCCTCCATGCCGGATTCCCGCAGAGGGACGGACCTCAATCAAGTACTGAACCTAAAGTCAGGCATCGGACCAGATTTGTTGGATAACATCCAGCAATCCAAGCTTCCAAATCCGGTAACTTATCGGCCTTTGAGCCTCAGATTGGGCGGGGTTCCGAATTTAATTCCGCCCGCCCACCCAAACATAAGCGATCTATCTCAAATACGGCAAGAGCCCGATGAAACAGTACATCATTACTGGGCCAGATTCCTCCTGGTTATGGACAGGATAAAGGACTGCCGTGAGAAAAGCGCAATCTCAAGTTTCTGCAACAATTGCACGGACAAGGGAATCATGAACGCCATAAGTCGTCGCGAAGTTACACGCTTCACCGACCTGGCGACCATAGTACAAAAATACTATGCGATGGAGAGTGCCTGGAAAACTGAAACTAGGTTTTGGGACAATCCGGCCCTGAACACAACCCTAGTTCAAAATAAGAGGGTGCGTCATACTCAAGCACTTGGGTTAAAAACCAAAAAGCAAAAAACCCCTAAAGGGCACGGAACCGTACTGGAGGGATGGCTCAACGGACCCTGTAAAATCCATAGTACAGAGGGCGCCACTCCAACACATAGCCTTCGAGCATGTTGGATACGACGGCAGGTGGCCAAAAGTGGCGAAGGTTTTCTAGCCCCGGGCAACCAGCCCAACAGTACCAGTACGGTATTAACAGTCTTCGAGACTTTTGCATCAAATAATATGCAGAAACGAACAATCCGCAGCCTCGCCGAAGTCTACCAAGTAGCAACAACAAATCCATGGAGCGACACAGCTATCACCTTCAATGCCAGCGATGAACCTAAATTCCGAACAGCCCGAGCACCAGCCGCATTAGTCCTTAGTCCAATAGTGGACGGCTTTCGTCTTACCAAGGTACTCATGGATGGCGGCAGTGGATTAAACCTCATCTACGAGGAAACCCTCCAAAAAATAGAAATTGACTGGAGCCACATTGAGCGAAGCAGCACAACCTTTAGAGGAATAATCCCTAGTCGAGAAGTACGCTGCACAGGAAAAATCACACTAGATGTAGTGTTCGGCTCGCTGGACAATTATAGGTCTGAGGAGGTTACGTTCCAAGTGGCCCCGTTCAGTAGCGGATATCACGCCTTGTTACGGTGAGAGGCATTCACAATTTTCCAAGCTATACCCCATTACGGGAACATGAATCTTAAAATGCCCGGGCCCAATGGAATCATCACTCTTGTCAGTGATCCAGATATAGCACTCCGCGCTGAAAATAAGACAGCCGCACTAGCCCTAGAGGCACTATCCGAAGCCCTAGCGGCAGAGGAACTCACTACGCTGTGCTCCACGGTGGATAGGGACCATGTGATACTCGATAAGAGATCTAAGTCCACCTCTTTTAAACCAGCAGACGAAATAGTCAAATTCCAGGTCCATCCAACGGACCCCATAGAGACGGCCTCCATTGGGGCACAATTAAACCCTGATGTAGAAGCCGCACTACGAGAATTCCTTCAGGAAAATTGGGACATTTTTGCCTGCCACCCTTCAGATATGCAAGGAATCCCACGCAGGCTGGCAGAACACAGCCTAAATATCCTAAAAGGATTCAAGCCAGTCAAACAGGCTCTTCGGCGATTTTCCGAACCCAAAAGACAGGCAATGGGAGAGGAGCTAGCCAAACTCTTAGAAGCCGGATTCATCAGAGATATAAAACGTCCAGACTGGCTAGCAAACCTGGTAATGGTACCAAAAAAGGACAAATCATGGCGCCTTTGTGTCGATTTCAAAGACCTTAACAAGGCCTGTCCAAAGGATCCTTTCCCCCTCCCCCGCATCGACCAAATCATCGATGCTACCGCAGGGCACGATTCATTGTGCTTCCTCGACGCATACTCCGGATACCATCAAATCAAGATGGCGGAAAAAGACCAGGCCGCAACGGCATTCATTACTCCATACGGACCATTCTGCTTCAACACAATGCCCTTCGGACTCAAAAACGCCGGTGCAACATATCAGCGCATGATTCAGACATGTCTGGCTACCCAGATAGGCAAAACAGTGGAGGCATACATAGACGATGTGGTCGTTAAGACCAAACACGTCGAAACTCTAGTAGACGATTTGAGGCTTACATTCGAGAACCTCCGAGCATACGACATTAAGCTCAACCCGGAAAAATGTGTTTTCGGCATACCAGCCGGAAAGCTCGTGGGCTTCATTGTATCCGGTAGATGAATTGAAGCAAACCCAGCCAAGATCCGAGCTCTGTCACAATTGGATATCCCAAAAGACCTCAAACAAATACAAAAACTAACTGGATGTGTGGCAGCTCTAAGCCGCTTCATCTCCCGTTTGGGAGAAAAGGCACTGCCCCTCTACCGCCTCCTCCGGTGCACCGAACACTTCGAATGGACGGATGCTGCCACGACCGGACTCGAAGAAATTAAGGCCATATTGGCAAAAAATCCGGTCCTGGCCGCTCCCAACCTGGGCGAACCGATGTTATTATATATCGAGGCAACACATCAAGTTGTCAGCGCGGTACTCGTCGTCGAACGAGAAACAGAAGGGCACAAATTCCCTCTTCAAAAACCAGTGTACTACGTATCCACTGTCTTAACTCCATGCAAGTCCCAGTACCCACATTATCAAAAGATAGCATACGTGGTGTTCATGGCATCCCGGAAGCTGCGACACTACTTTCTAGAGTGTTCCATAACGGTGGCCTCCGAAGTACCTCTCAGCGATATTATAAACAATCGCGACGCGACGGGCAGGATTGCAAAATGGGCCATTGAGCTCTTACCATTTGACATAACATACAAACCACGGCGAGCTATAAAGTCGCATGTTTTGGCTGACTTCATCGCCGAATGGACCGAAGCCGAACTCCCTAAAGAGTACGACGCACACTCCAATTGGATCATGCATTTCGACGGCTCCAAAAGGTTGGCTGGCTTGGGGGCTGGCGTCGTCTTGGCGTCCCCAACCGGAGACATAGTCCAAGACGTACTTCAAATAATGTACATGGACTCCAACAACGCAGCCGAATACGAGGCCCTTCTACATGGTCTCCGGATGGTAATCTCCATGGGTATTCAATGCCTAGAGGTGCGCAGGGATTCAAACCTCGCAATATCCCAAGTAAATGGAGACTTTGATGCCAAGGATCCGAAAATGGCAGCCTACCTTAGCGCCGTCCTAAAAATGTCAGCTCGGTTCGAAGGACTCGAATTCCACCATGTAGCCCGGGATAATAACTAGGCAGGAGACGTGTTGGCACGCATCGGTGCAAAACGCGACGCCGTCCCTCCAAACATCTTCCTAGAGTGGCTCTTTAATCCATCCGTATTATGGGAAGAGGAGTCCGGAAATAACAACCCGGAACCAACTGCACCACCCAACACGGAACATTCTGACACAATCGGTGGCTCAGCCAATGAAATAACACCTTTTGCCAAGAAATAATGGCAGTAATTGCCCCGTGGACGGAACCATTCCTAGCCTACTTAATTAGGCAGGAACTTCCCGAAGACCAAAATGAGGCCTGCTGCATAGTTCGGCGATCTAAATCCTACAAGGTCCATGAGGGAGAACTTTATAAGAAAAGCACAACCGGAGTCCTTCAAAGGTGTATCTCCGAAGAGGAAGGGCGAAATCTCCTGGCTGAAATTCACGCCGGACTCCGCGGGCACCACGCTGCAGCCCAGGCCCTTGTAGGAAAGGCCTTCCGTACAGGATTTTATTGGCCGACAGCCCGGGCAGATGCTCAGGACTTAGTCCAACAATGCGTCGGTTGCTAGCTCTTTGCTAATCAAAGCCACATGCCACCCACCGCCCTCAAAACTATACCCATCACTTGGCCGTTCGCGGTCTGTGGGCTTGACATGGTTGGACCCCTTAAAGGGGGATCCCACAAGCAAAAATACTTATTGGTCATGGTGGAAAAATTCACCAAATGGATAGAGGCCAAGCCGGTTAAAATGACAGAATCCGGACCTGTGATATACTTCATATCCGGGGTAGTACACCGTTTCGGCATCCCCCACCGCATCATCACTGATAACGTCACGCATTTCACGGCCGACGAGGTTAAACTCTGGTGCAAAAACATGGGCATCAAGCTCGACTACGCTTCAGTCTATCACCCTCAAACTAACGGTCAAGTCGAATGAGCAAATGGTCTAATCATGAGCGGCATTAAACCCAGATTAGTGCGGTCCCTCACGGAATCTAACACGCACTGGGTAGAGGAGCTCGACTCCGTACTCTGGGGGCTGAGGACCACGTCAAACCGCACTACCGGATTCACACCATTTTTTATGGTATACAGCGCAGAGGCAGTTTTGCCCTGCGATATAATTCATGACTCACCATGCGTGCGCATGTACGAAGAAAGAGAAGCCGAGTTGGATCGACAGGACAGTTTGGACACCTTAGAGGGGGAGCGCGACGTGGCAAAATCCCGTTCCGCATTCTATCAGCAGGAGGCTCGAAGATATCAAAGCAGAGACGTACGGGCCAAAACTTACAATGTTGGCGAGCTAGTTCTACGCCTACCCGACAAGAAAAAGGACAAACTTAAGCCCAAATGGGAAGGTCCCTTCATCATCGACCAAGTCCTTGCCGGCGGTGCATACCGTCTATGCAACGCATCTAACAACCGACTCGAGCCGAACCCATGGAACGCAACCCGTCTCCGAAGATACTACGCCTAGCGCCGGACTCAGAGTTCGTCTCCTTCCTCCGTCCACCTTTCATATTTTTTCGCTGTCTTTGGTTTCCCTCCTTTTTCCTCCCTCTTTCAGTAAAAGCCTTTGAGGGTTGATCTGCGCATTGTTCGCACACACTTGATGTGCTACTCGCACTCATTATACCTGGGGGCTTCTTTAACAGAAGCTTATTTATACGGGCTTCATGCCCAACACATGTGTCATACTTCCGCATGTACCTTTTACTCACCATTATATGCATCGACATGACTTAAGTTTTGGCCAAGCTGGGTTGCCTGGCTCCTGTGCTTACCCCTACGTTCCCGATTGTTCGGCTAGGAGGTAAAGGGAGCACCTCTGTGATTGTTACTGCCGGGTCAGCCGGATGTGTACCTCAGACTGGGTGAAGCCAAAGGATAGCGTTCTTAAGGGAATATTCGGTCGGTGACTTGAAAGATGATTTATTACTTATTTATTTATCTGCCCCCAGATGCTTTTTCTGCTCTTTTCGCAGTCCGGACATGCACTTTAGGGCATGCCTCCCAGGGAAAGGAACCCCTAACGGAACTATTCTCCCTGGAAGATGTTTCTTACTAACCATGTAATATAACATAGCTAGTTGGGCACTTGTCTAATAAAGCACTTATGACCCCTACACCTAGTCTCCATGCATGCCCCGGTTTTTGTATAACCGTGAGGGTATTCGGACACACTCCGGACTGTTGGATCCCGAGGTTGAAGCGAAAAGGTCCGCAAAGAAAAATGATCTACAATCCGGCTAGAAGGCATTTTACATGTCATTTTCAATTACATCGTCAAATTGACTGATTGTACTCCTCTTCAATCCCATCTAACAGGCTGTCTAGTTTACAGTCCCGTTGGGAATATTTCGCGGCCAACTCTACTTGGCCGTACATCAGGCTCACAGGGATCTCCTTCCCATCGGGCCCCACAGGTCCGACCTCGGCCATGTGGTTTGGATCAGCCTTCGTGTACCGCGTCTTCACCATGGCCAGGCCTCCCTGGCACCTTGACGGCAGGCCGATATCTTCCACAGACGGAAGCGCTGCCGTACTCCCCGATGCTTCTCAGCAAGCGCTCCAAGACCCTCGGGTAGGGAGACGGAAGGCCATAAGGCCTGAACGACGCCGCTCATCGCCTGCCGGACATGTTCGTGCAGTTGCAGGAACTCGGGAAGAAGGTCACCCATGGAACCAGGCATTTCCTCCGCCGGACGACCCGTGAGCACACCTACAGACACATTTCTGTCAATCGACTTCCTCGCCGAACTCTTCTTTTCAAAAGAGTTTGCTCAAGCACTTACTGTAAATGCCGTGACGAAGCCGCCGATTCTCCTTTACGGAGTTAGACAGCTGGACCGAACATATTTTAGTTCTTCGCCCAGCTGGGTGTTGGCATCTTGGAGTTTGTTCCTCTCCTGCTGCACCCTCATAAGCACCTTCTCGCCGGCCTTCAGCTGGCGCAGCAGATGTTGCTTGTCCGGATCTAGTTCGGCACCCTCTGCCATATTATTGCCAGACTAAACGCACACGCCGCACTTCATAAACTACTTATCTTTTCGAAATATGTATTACCAGAGGGGGTCTCTGTGGCTCCCCCGGCGGCGGCTAGTGCGGCCTCAAGTTGGGCCTTGCATTCTTGAAGCTCCTGGGACAGGTGGGTATTCTTCTCCGTAAGATCCTGCATAACAAATGATCCTTAAATCAGTTAGTTTAACTATTTTAAGTCTCGGGGGCTACTGGCATATATAACTATTAAAATTCCTCACCCGTATGTCTTTCACATACTGCTCCTGGCTCTGGTTAAACCATCTTGAGCAGCACGGAGGTGCGCGTCTCCCGCATTAAAGGCATTCAACGCCTCTGCGGAGAAACACGCGTCACGAAGAACTGTCCGACGGCGCCTGTGATTCATGGCGCTCTCCACCTCAGACCTGGTGGCGGACAACCTGTCGGCATCCTCCGTTGGAGGAGCATCCGGCTCGCGCCTTGCGCTAGCCTCCCCCTCCGGACCAGGTGTTGGAGCCTGGCTGGCGGAGGCTTGATTGGCAACCTCTCCGGGCACAGTCCGGCGAGCGCTCTTTCTCCTGGAAGAATCATGAGCATTAATATACCTCCCAGGAGTCTTTCCCTTAAAGACAATGGTACGCCATACCTTTGCGGCGATGTTTCGATTCGCGCCGCACTCCTCTTCCGCCTGCTGGGCCGCACTGACCCTGGTTGGTCAGTCGCCGCGGGCTCGGCTTCCCGCCGTAAAGGCACCTCCTGCGAAGCACCGTTGGTACACGGTGGCCAGAAATAAGCATTAAAAAAGTAATGGTGTCAGGACTTCGGTCGTACTCACCTGGGAAGCCGGAGATAAACCGGGTAGTCAGCCCTAATGGCGACTAGAGAATTGTCTATGCTGAGTTGGTGGAACACCCCGTCAATCAGTTCCACCATTATGTCTGGATCCTCCCTGGAGGCCGGATCAAGGGATCTTCCCGGATCCTCGGGTTGTGGAGTCGGGCTTTCTATGCCCTCCATATCCCGGCGCAGTTCCTGCATCGAAATCATAAAGTAAGACACTTATCTTTGAAAGCACGGATCGGATATATAAACGTCCACTTACCCAGCTCCGAGGGTTATTCATGGAGAATCCATTCAATGGACTCGTGCGGAGGAAGTCCTCCTTCTCCCCCTTGTACAAGCCGGACAGGATCTTCACCAGATCGACGGCCGATCCCGGCCCCTTGCGGCCATGACGGGTGGCGTCATTTTCCCCGTTGAAATCCCACATGGGGTGGCCCCTATATTGGAGCGGTTGCACCCCTCGCATAATGCATGTGGCCATGACTCCAATCATGGTCAATCCGAAATGGGCCAATAACCTTATCCGGCCCATCAGATATTGGACGCTCCTATCATCTTCCCGTTGAGGGCTCCGCGGGCGCCAACTTAGGCGTTTCTTCAGAGGAGCGTTGCTAAACTCCGGGAGGCCGATCCGAACTGGATCCGGCAGCGGGGCGTCTTCCGTATAGAACCACTCCGAAGGCCAGTCTTCGGACGCCTTCTTCCGGGTTCCGGATAGATATCCGGTCTTGGCGATGCGCCATATTTCGGCTCCGCCCACTTGATATATCGACCCCTCGTGAGAACGGGGTACGAGGCAAAACAATCTCTTGCACAGCGCAAAATGGGGCTCGATGCCCAAGAACAGCTCGCAGAGAGCTACAAAGCCCACAATGTGCAAGATGGAGGCAGGTGTGAGGTGGTGAAGTTGAAGTCCATAGAACTCCAGGAGCCCCCGGAGAAACGGATGTATGGGAAATCCGAGTCCCCTTATTAGGTAGGGGAGGAAGCATACCCGCTCTCCTTTGGAGGGATTGGGGACGCTCTCCGCTTGCTTCCCACCCTTGTAGGTGGCCAGTCCGGCTCGAACCGGAACCATAAAGGATGGGGGAAGGTATCCCTCTACTTGGAGCGTCACTAACTCGCTATGCGGGATTGAACATCTCCTCCAATCTCCTGGCTGAGGACTAGGAGCACGAGAGGAGGAGCCGCGTCGACTGTCCATGTTGGAATGGATTTTTGTCAGATGCGCTTCGATGAGTACTTGCGGAAGGAGGATGGTGTGATTCAGATCTGGATCCTCGCCTCTCTTATAGGCGGATTATTCGCGCAGCTAGGGGGGTAAAACGTAAAAATACCCTGGCTTTTCGCATTCATACGACACGTGGAAGAGGGCCATTATTGGACGTGGAAGCCAAGGAGCACAACATTTATAAGGAAACTGGACACTATTCGGCAAACACATGGAATATGGAGGAGAACCCGCCTTGCAAACGCCGAAGACAATATACGCGCCGTACTCGTCGTCATTGAAGCCTGGTTCGGGGGCTACTGAGGGAGTCCTGGTCTAGGGGGTGTCCGGATAGCCGAACTATCATTATCATCCGGACTCCAAGACTATGAAGATACAAGATTGAAGACTTCGTCCCGTGTCCGGATGGGACTTTCCTTGGCGTGGAAGGCAAGCTTGGCGATATGGATATGTAGATCTCCTACCATTGTAACCGACTCTGAGTAACCCTAGCCCTCTCTGGTGTCTATATAAACCGGATGGCTTTAGTCCATAGGATGAACAACAATCATACCATAGGCTAGCTTCTAGGGTTTAGCTTCCTTGATCTCGTGGTAGATCTACTCTTGTAATACCCACATCATCAATATCAATCAAGCAGGACGTAGGGTTTTACCTCCATCAAGAGGGCCCGAACTTGGGTAAAACATCGTGTCCCTTGTCTCCTGTTACAATCCGCCTAGACGCACAGTTCGGACCCCCTACCCGAGATCCACCGGTTTTGACACCGACAAGGAGGAAGAAGAAGCCTCTCCCCCTCTAGCGGGGGGTGGAACGAAAAGGAAGGCCGCCCCAACTGGGGAGGCCGGAGGGTCCAAGAAGGCGAAGACCCTTCTTCCGGACTACGCCTCCGACGCCGCCGACGACGGAGAGGAATGGCCATCCAGGGCCAAGCCCCTGGCAAAATCGTAAGTATCCGGATACCAGAATAACTCATGGCGTTCTTCTATTGTACAATACCTTCTGACGCCGAATTCAATCATGCAGTCCGCCCAAGGCTCAACTCGGCGATTCGTCGAGCGGCTCCCTGGATTCGTCAGATGTGAATAGCGCTTCACTCCCGACTGCTACCTCCCCTCGCCCTACAGACGATGTCGAGGTGGAGTCCCAAAAGGGGCTAAACCAGGAGGAGGTGGTCCTGGAGGCGCCGCAAGGCGACCTCCCGGACTCGAGGCCCAAAGGGAATGAAGCCCAGAGGGATCTAAGTCCGGCCCTGAGCGGACACCGCCCCGGAACCATCAGTGATTCCGGAGTCTGGCAGGCGGCCCCCTCGCAAGAAGGGCAAGCCTACAACGCCGGCGGCCTCCATCCAACCGGAGGTACCGGACAATTTGCTCGAGGTGCTTAACGGCGCCTCCATCAACGAGGAGCACCACACTGTTATGAGTGTGGTGATCCAGAAGGTTCAGTCCGCCAAGAGCGGGCTGACAGAAGCCTGTACCAGCCTTCTAACAGGTTTCGAGGTATGTATTTAAAACATGTGAAAATTTTACCGCATAGACAGTAGCTCCTGATGCTCAATTTGGTGTTCGGAAAGAAAAGCCGGAATGAGGATCTAAAAAGATATACGCAGGAGTCTAACAGAAATATGTCAATATGGGAATGCAGGCTGCGTTGCTGACCTCTGCCGCACTGACTGCAGAGGTTGATGCATTGAAGGAGAGCCTCGAGCGGTCCGAGAACGAGCTCGGTCTTGCCAAGAAGCAGCTCGAGGACAAGGAAGGTATGTAGTACCTTATGTAAGTATATATAAAAATACCTGGTTGCAAATAATGACAGGACCAACGTGAATGTTACAGGGGCCACAACCGAGGTGGTGACCCTGAAGGAAGCCTTTTCCAAGGCCGAACACGATGTGGCCGTGGAGCGCACCGAGCGAGAGAAACAAGAGGCGCATGTGGCAGAGGTGCGGCATGAGCTCATTGCTCTTGTGAAAAAACATGAGAGTTTAGAGCTTGACTCGAAGACTCGAGAGTCGGAGCTTGCCTCGGCACTTGAAAGCGCCAAATCTGCCAAGGCCAAAGCCCAAAAAGCCCTCCAGGAAATTGAGGCGATGAAAAAGATTGCGGCGGGTAAGGCATTCTTTATGCAAAGCAAGCATGTGAAAGTAAATTACCTATTACTTACCCGAATCCGGAGCTCTCCAGGAGCATTCGCAGATCTGCCCCGCAGTGTATCCGCCGCCGCCGCATTCTACCGTGCTGAGGAAGGGAGCTCGACGGAGAAGGTGTTCTGGTCCCAGTATGCTAAGGCCGGATACCTGGTGCCCCTGAGCGACTAGCTAAAGTAGCCGGTCGAGCTTCATAAGGCAGCCGAACAGGCCATGAAGGGCCTGATAGGCCGGTTGTAGCCTGGGGAGGCCATGCCTTTGAGCTACTTTGGGTTGGTGCGGCGGCTGGTGGATGCCTGTCCACGGCTTGAAGTCATCAAGCGCTCCGTATGCATCGAAGGCTCCCGTAGGGCTTTTGCCCGTGCTAAAGTGCACTGGGGCAAGCTGGATGCTGAGAAGCTGGTGACAGAAGGGCCACCGGAGGGGAAGGAGCATCACAGGCCCGAGATGTATTATGAGGGCTTCCTGAAGGGTGCCCGTCTTGGGGCGAATGATTGTACCAGGGATGTAATATTTGAGTAAACTCGCTCGTGTTTATCCTATGCGCTAAAAACTTGTTCATATGCGCTAAGCAACGCTTTTTGAATTTAAAATATTACCTTCTGTGCGGCTGTGTATTAAATCTGAGAGATGCAAGTCGTCGGCTTCTACCCCCATGCCACGAGTGCTGGGGTGTCCGCGACAAAACTGAGCGCTCTTGTTCCCATTCTTGGGTCCGTCGAGGGAGGCGCTCAGCACAACGAACTAGGCAATCGGACTTATAATGCTTTATCACTCTCACTTAGCCATAGAATTCTATAATTTTAAATTTCAGTGAAGCCCCTAGTATTCGGAAGACCGAGTTCGGGGCGCTATCCACGCCTAGGCCAGATAAATCCAGCTCCTCGCTCTAAGCGGCATAAGTCCTTAGGGACTCAAAAACCTCTCGAACAGCGACCGGACTCTCGCCCTATCATGACGGTCAGTTTTAGCTTTCTCTACTAAGGTGTTAACCCAGCTCAACTGGGGCACAATTGCAGTAGTTCTCCCAGCGCTACCTTAGCCGACATAGCGGAACATAAGGTACCAAAACATGGGAGCCTGGCAAACCCAACTATTGATCCAAGACATGATTCGGAGCCAATGCATATAATGCTATAAGTTCAGGGTGCCGCACTCATGAGAGTGCTCGGTCTTCTCACACCGTATTCTGGGGTACTTAAGCACCTGGTGTATTGGCCGTACCAAAGTGTACGGCTGCATAATGTTATAACTGAACATAATTACATAAAAAAATGAACGCAATAATAGACAAGAGCTATGTATTGTTTATTAAAGGGCTGCTATGAGAGCAGAACGATACGAATAGTGCGATAGGCAAGAGATGGGATTATTTTACATGTCCCCCTCCAGGGACAAGCTGCGAGACTTTAAGTAAGACAGGTATTTAGCTCGTTATAGAGACCACCTAGACGTTCGACGTGGCTTGCTGTCTCCCTGGGTGTTGCATCATGTGTTCGGCAATTGTATTGCCGGACAGGTCTTCTGAATAGTGGAGTCCTGAAAGTAAAAAAAAAATCACAAAAATCTAGAGCCCCTAGTGCAGTTGAGCCGCATTCTGGGCATGCCTTGGTTGTGCCCCTCCCCTTATGCCCATGGTATTTCCAGAGCGTAATTATGTACGCATGGCACTGGTTTTGCAATCTTGCGAGGGCTGGGGTTGGGGACTGAGGGAGTCCCGGATTAGGTGGTGTCCGCATAGTCGGACTACCATCATCGGCCGAACTATCATCGGCCGGACTATCATCATCGACCGAACTCCTAGACTATGAAGATACAAGATTGAAGACTTCGTCCCGTGTCCGGATGGGACTTTCCTTGGCGTGGAAGGCCATCTTGGCGATACGGATACATAGATCTCCTACCATTGTAACCGACTCTATGTAACCCTAGCCCTCTCCGGTGTCTATATAAACCGGATGGCTCTAGTCCGTAGGACACAACAACAACCATTACAATCATACCATAGGCTAGCTTCTAGGGTTTAGCCTCCTTGGTCTCGTGGTAGATCCACTCTTGTAAACATCCACAATATCAATATCAATCAAGCAGGACGTAGGGTTTTACCTCCATCAAGAGGGCCCGAACCTGGGTAAAACATCGTGTCCCTTGTCTCCTGTTACCATCCGCCTAGACGCACAGTTCGGGACCCCCTACCCGAGATCCGCCAGTTTTGACACCGACATTGGTGCTTTTATTGAGAGTTCCTCTGTGCCATCACCAATAGGAGGGATGCCTCTTCTCATCTTCAAGGACGGCATCTTCGCCGATGGAGCCTTGGCCGCCGGCCAAGCTATCCGGCTAGGAGGTTTTCTTATGACCGCCTGTCCGTCCACCGCTTCAACGATGACCTCTCGTGTCATCGAGAGCAATCTTCACGTCAACTCGGAATTCGCCGAGCAGTTAGATCCAGCAGAGCTCTCGTCTGTAAACAAACTCTTGGATCGGATCGCCGCCCTGGGAGTCGCTGCAGATTACAATCGGATCGGGCTTAAAACCGATCTGAGAGAGATTAACTCTCCCCAGGTTACCCACCACGTCACGGTGGTAGAGGAACATTGCGACGATCCTTCTCCCATATTGAAAACTAGTCGTGTCCGGGCTACCGAACCCTCCACGCCGGATTCCCGTGGAGGAGCGGATTCCGATCAAGCACTGAAAATAAAGTCAAGCATCGGACCGGACTCGTTGGACAATGTTCCACTTTCCAAGCTTCCAAATTCGGAAACTTCTCGGCCCTTGAGCCTCGAGATGGGCAGGGTCCTGGACTCAATTAGGCCCGCCCGTCCAGATATATGCGATCTATCCCTAATCTAGCAAGAGCCAGCTGAAACAGTACATCATTACTGGGCCAGATTCCTCCTGGTCATGGACCGGATAAAGGACTGCCGAGAGGAAAGCGCAATCTCGATCTTTTGCAACAATTGCACGAACAGGGGAATCTTGAAGCCGTCAGCCATCGTGAAATCACACGTTTCGCCGACTTGGCATCCATAGTGCGAAAGTACTGTGCCATAGAAAGTTTCCGGAAAACCGAAGATAGGTTTGGGATAATCCGGCCCCGAATATAGCCCCAGTCCGCAACAAAAGGGTGCATTGCACTCAGGCACCAGGTACAAGAATCAAAAAGCAGAAGCCCCTTAAAGGGAACAGAACCGTACTGGAGGGATGGCTCAGCAAACCCTGTACAATTCACAGTACCAAGGGCGCCACCCCAACACATAGCCTTCGTGCATGTTGGATATTACGGCAGGTGGCCAAAGGTGGCGAGGAGCTTCTAGCCCCGCGAAACCACACCAACAATACCGGTACGGTATCAACAGTCTTCGAGACTTTCGCATCAAACAATATGCGGAAACGAACAATCCACAGCCTTGCCGAAGTCTACCAAGTAGCAACAAAAAATCCTTGGAGCGACGCGGCCATCACCTTCAACGCCAGCGACGAACCCAAATTCCGAACAGCCCGAGCACCAGCCGCATTGGTCCTCAGTCCAATAGTGGACGGCTTTCGACTTACCAAGGTACTCATGGATGGCGGCAGCGGATTGAACCTTATTTACGAGGAAGCTCTTCAAAAAATGGAAATAGACTGGAGCCGCATTGAGCGAAGCAGCACATACTTCAGAGGAATAATCCCTAGCTGGGAAGCACGCTGCACTGGAAAAATCACACTCGATGTGGTGTTCGGCTCACTGGACAATTACAGGTCCAAAGAAATCACGTTCCAAGTGGCCCGCTCAGTAGCGGATACCACGCTATATTAGGACGAGAGGCGTTCACAATTTTCCAAGCCGTACCCCATTACGGGTACATGAAGCTCAACATGCCTGGGCCCGGAGGGATAATCACTCTCGTTAGTGATCCGGACATAGCACTCCGCGCCGAAAACAAAACAGCCGCATTAGCCCTGGAGGCACTATCCGAAGCCCTAGCGGCAGAGGAACTCACCGCGATGCGCGCTACGGTGCACAGAGACGACGTGATACTCGATAAGAGATCCAAGTCCACCTCCTTTAAACCAGCGGACGAAATTATAAAATTCCAGGTCCACCCAATGGACCTGACAAAGGTGGCCTCCATCGGGGCACAGTTGAACCCTGATGTAGACGCCGCGCTTCGAGAATTCCTTTGGGAGAAGAACTAGCCAAACTATTGGAAGCCGGATATGCCAGGAATCCCTTCAGATATGCCAGGAATCCCTCGCAGGTTGGCAGAGCATAGCCTAAACATCCTAAAAGGGTTCAAGCCAGTCAAACAGGCTCTTCGACGATTTTCCGAACCCAAAAGACACGCAATGGGAGAAGAACTAGCCAAACTATTGGAAGCCGGATTCATCAGAGACATCAAACATCCGGATTGGCTAGCAAACCTGGTAATGGTACCAAAGAAGGACAGATCCTGGCGCCTATGTGTCGATTTCAAAGACCTAAATAAAGCCTGCCCAAAGGATCCCTTCCCCCTCCCCCGCATCGACCAAATCATCGATGCCACTGCAGGGCACGATTCATTGTGCTTCCTGGACGCATACTCCAGTTATCATAAAATCAAGATGGCAGAAGCGGATCAAGCCGCAACGGCGTTCATTACTCCATATGGACCATTCTGCTTCAACACGATGCCCTTCGGACATAAAAATGCCGGCGCAACATATCAGCGCATGATTCAGACATGTCTGGCTACCCAGATCAGCAAAACAGTAGAGGCATACGTAGACGATGTAGTCGTCAAAACCAAACACGTCGAAACTCTAGTAGATGACTTGAGGGTCACATTCGACAACCTCCGAGCATATGACATCAGGCTGAATCCAGAAAAAATGCATTTTCGGCGTACCAGCCGGAAAGCTCTTGGGCTTCATTGTATCCGGTAGAGGAATTGAAGCGAATTCGGCCAAAATCCGAGCCCTATCACAGCTGGATATTCCAAAAAACCTCAAACAGATCCAGAAATTGACTGGATGCGTGGCGGCTCTCAGCCACTTTATCTCCTGCCTAGGAGAAAAGGCATTGCCCCTCTATCGCCTCCTCAGGCACACCGAACACTTCGAGTGGACGGATGCTGCCACTGCTGGACTCGAAGAAATAAAGGCCATATTGGCAACGAATCCGGTCCAGGCTGCGCCCAACCTGGGCGAGCCTATGTTGTTATACATCGCGGCAACACATCAAGTAGTAAGCGCGGTGCTCGTCGTAGAACGAGAGACAGAAGGGCATAAATTCCCTCTTCAAAAACCAATGTACTACGTATCCACTGTTTTAACCCCCTGCAAGTCCCGTTATCCACACTATCAAAAGATAGCGTATGCGGTGTTCATGGCATCCCGGAAGCTCCGACACTACTTTCAAGAGTGTTCGATAACAGTGGCCTCCGAAGTACCCCTAAATGACATTATAAATAACCGCGACGCAACGGGCAGGATTGCAAAATGGGCCATTGAGCTCTTACCACTCGATATAACTTACAAACCCCGACGAGCTATAAAGTCGCAAGTTTTGGCTGACTTTGTCGCTGAGTGGACTGAAGCCGAACTCCCTAAAGAGTACGGCGCATACTCCAATTGGATTATGCATTTCGACGGCTCCAAAATGTTGGCCGGATTGGGGGCTGGCATTGTACTAATGTCCCCAACCGGGGACAGAGTCCAATACGTACTTCAGATAATGTACACGGACTCCAACAACGCAGCCGAATACGAGGCCCTCTTACATGGCCTCCGGATGGCAATCTCCATGGGCATCCAACGCCTAGAGGTGCGCGGGGACTCAAACCTCGCAATATTCCAAGTAAATGGAGACTTTGACGCCAAGGATCCAAAAATGGCAGCCTATCGCAACGCTGTCCTTAAAATGTCAGCTCGGTTCGAAGGACTTGAATTCCACCACGTAGCCAGAGATAATAACCAAGCGGCCGACGTATTGGCACGCATCGGCGCAAAACGTGACGCTGTCCCTCCTAATATCTTCCTGGAACGACTGTTCAAGCCATCCGTACTATGGGAAGAGGAGTCTGGAAATAACAAACCGGAGGCAGCCGCAGAGCAATCTGACACAACCGGCGATCCAGCCGACGAAACAACACCCTCAGCTCACGACATAATGGCAGTAATCGCCCCATGGACAGAGCCGTTCCTAGCCTACTTGCTTAGGCAGGAACTCCCCGAAGACCATAATGAGGCCCGCTGCGTAGTCCGGCGATCTAAAGCCTACAAGGTCCATGAGGGAGAACTCTATAAGAAAAGCACAACCGGAGTCCTTCAAAGGTGTATCGCCGAAGAGGAAGGGCGAGACCTTCTGGCTGAAATTCACGTCGGACTAGGAGGACACCACGCCGCAGCCCGGGCCCTTGTAGGAAAGGCGTTCCATACAGGATTTTATTGGCCGACGGCCCGGGCAGATGCTCAGGACTTAGTCCAAAGATGCGTCGGTTGTCAGCTCTTTGCTAATCAGAGCCACATGCCACCCACCGCCCTCAAAACTATACCCATTACCTGGTCGTTCGCGGTCTGGGGGCTTGACATGGTTGGACCACTTAAAGGGGGAACCCACAAGCAAAGGTACCTATTGGTCATGGTGGATAAATTCACCAAATGGATAGAGGCCAAGCCAGTTAAAACGGCAGAGTCCGGACCAGTGATAGACTTTATATCCAGGGTAGTACACCGTTATGGTGTCCCCCACAGCATCATCACCGATAACGGCACGAACTTCACGGCAGATGAGGTTAAATCATGGTGCAAAAATATGGGCATCAAGCTCGATTACGCTTCAGTCTATCATCCTCAAACCAACGGTCAAGTGGAACAAGCAAATGGTCTAATAATGAGGGGCATCAAACCCAGCCTAGTGCGGTCCCTTGCGAAATCTGACACGCACTGGGTAGAGGAGCTCGACTCCGTACTCTGGGGGCTGCGGACAACGCCTAACCGTACTACCGGATTCACACCATTTTTTATGGTATACGGTGCAGAAGCAGTTTTGCCCTGCGACATCATTCATGACTCACCTCGAGTGCGCATGTACGAAGAAAGAGAAGCCGAGTTGGATCGGCAGGACAGCTTGGACGCATTCGAGGAAGAACGCGACGTCGCCAAGGCTCGTTCCACATTCTATCAGCAGCAGGCTCGAAGATACCAAAGCAGAGAAGTATGGGCCAAGACTTACAACATTGGCGATCTGGTTCTACGCCTGCTGGACAAGAAAAAGGACAAGCTCAGGCCCAAATGGGAAGGCCCCTTCATCATCGATAAAGTCTTGACCGGCGGAGTGTACCGTCTACGAAATGCGTCGGATAACCGACTCGAGCCGAACCCATGGAACGCATCCCGCCTCCGAAGATTCTATGCCTAGCGCCGGACTAAGAGTTCGTCCCTTTCCCCCCGTCCAATTTTTTTTTTACTTCAGCTGCCTTTTGTTTATCTTTTCTTCTCAACCCTATTCATCAAAGCCTTAAAAGGCCTACTTGCGCATCGTTCGCGCGCAATTGATGTGCTATCCTCACTCATTATACCTGGGGGCTTCTTTACCAGAAGCTTAATTATAAGGGCTTCATGCCCAGCACATGTGTCAAGCCTTCACATGTACCTTTTATTCGCCATTATATGCATCAATATGACTTAAGTTTTGGCCAAGCTGGGTTGCCTAGCTCCTGTGCTTACCCCTACGTTCCCGATTGTTCGGCTAGGAGGTAAAGGGAGCACCTCTGCGATTGTTACTGCCGGGTCAGCCGGATGTGTACCTCAGACTGGGTGAAGCCGAAAGCTAGCGTTCTTAAGGGAATATTCGGTCGGTGACTTCAAAGATGATTTTTTACCTACTTATTTATCTGCCCCCAGATGTTTTTCTGCTTTTTTCGCAGTCCGGACATGCACTTTAGGGCATGCCACCCCGAGAGGAAAGGAACCCTTAACGGAACTATTCTCCCTGGAAGATGTTTCTTACTACCCATGTAATATAACATAACTAGTTGGGCACTTGTCTGATAAAGCACTAATGACCCCTACGCCTGGTCTCCATGCATACCCCGGTTGTTTCATAACCGAGAAGGTATTCGGACACACTCCGGACTCTAGGGTCCCGAGGTCGAAGCGAAAAGGTCGGCAAAGACAAACGATCTACAATCCGGCTAGAAGGCATTTTACATGTCATTTTATAATACATTGTCAAATCGACTGATTGTATTCTTCCTCAATCCCTTCTAACAGGTTGTCTAATTTACAATCCTGTTGGGAAAATTTAGCGGCCAACTCTACTTGGCCGTATACTAAACTCATAGGGATCTCCTTCCCATCGGGCCCCACAGGTCCGACTTCGGCCATGTGGTTGGGATCTGCCTTCTTGTACCGCGTCTTTACCATGGCCCAGGCCTCCCTGGCACCTTGGCGGCAGGCCGAAATCTTCCATAAATGGAAGCACTGCCGCATTCCCTGAAGCTTCTCCGCAACCTCCCCAAGACCCTCGGGTAAGGAGAAGGCTAGCCATAAAGCCTGGATGACACCGCTCATTGCCTGCCGAACTCGTTTGATCAATTGCAACAATTCGGGAAGTTGATCACCCATTGATACGGGCATCTCCTCCGCAGGGCGACCTGTGAGCATACCTGCAGACATATTTTTTCAAAATTGACTTCCTTGCCGAACTCTTCTTTTCAAAGGAGTTCGCTCAAGCACTTACTATAGATGCCGCGACGAAGCCGCTGATTCTCCTTAACAGAGCCCGACAGCTCGGCTCGAACGCCTTTCAGCTCTTCTCCAACTTGGGCATGGGCATCCTAGAGCTTGTTCCTTTCATGCTGCACCTTATGCAGCACCCTCTCGCCGGCCTTTAGTTGGCGCAGAAGTTCTGGCCTATCCGGATCTTGTCCGGCAGCACCTGCAATGTCATTTTTTAGACTTGCGCAAAGGCCAAACGCTACTTATCTTTCTAAAATAATGCGTTACCAGGAGAGGTCCCAGTGATTCCTCCTGCACCAGAAAGTGCAGCCTCAAGTTGGGCCTTGCACTCTTGCAGCTCCTGAGACAGTTGGGTATTCTTCTCGGTAAGATCCTACGTTTCATATGATCCTTAAATCAGTTAATATAACTACTTTAAGTCTCGGGGGCTACTGGCATATATAACTATTAAATTATCTTACCCGTATGTCTTTTACATACTACTCCGTGGCTCTGGTAAAACCATCTTGAGCAGCACGAAGGTGCGCGTCCCCCGCGTTAAAGGCATTCAATGCCTCAGGGGAGAAGCACGCGTCACGAAATACTGTCTGGCAGCGCCTGTGATTCATGGCACTCTCCACCTCAGACTTGGTGGCGGATAGTCTATCAGCATCCTCCGTCGGAGGAACGTCCGGCTCGCGCCTTGCGCTCGCCTCCCCCTCCAGACCAGGTGCTGGAGCCTGGCTGGTAGAGGTTGGATTGGCAACCTCCACGCCCGCAGTCCAACGGGCGCCTTTTTCCCTAGAAAAGTCATGAGCACTCAAACGCTTCCTAGGAACGTTGCTCTAAATAATGAATTGTGAGCTACACCTTTGCGGCGACGTTTCAGTCTGCGCCGCGCTCCTCTTCCGCCTATTGGTCCAGACTGGCCTTTGTTGGTCAGCCACCGCGGGCTCGGCTTCTCGCCCTAGGGGCGCCTCCTGCACAGCGCCATCATATACGGTCGTCAGAAATAAGCAAGGAAGGAATGACGGTGTCAGGACTTCGGTCGCAATCACCTGGGAAGCCGGATATAGTCCGGGATAGTCGGCCATGATGGCGACTAAAGCATTGTCCATGCTGAGCTGGTGGAACACCCCGTCGATTAGCTCCACCTTTATGTCCGGATCCTCTTCGGAGGCCGGATCCCGGGATCTCTCTAGATCCTCGGGTTGCGGAGCTGGACTTAGCATGTCCTCCACGATCCGGCGCAGCTCCTGCGTCGAAAGAAGAACACAATATAAGAAACTTAAGTTTCAAAAAGCATGGGTCGGGCGCGCAGAGTGTTCGCTTACCCAAGACCGGGGATTATTCATGGAGAACCCATTTACAGGTTCGTCCGAAGGAAGTCCTCCTTCTCCCCCTTATACAGGCCGGACAGGATCGTCACCAGGTCTTGGACCGAATCCGGCCCTTTGCGGCCATGACGGGTGGCATCGTCCTCCCCGTTGAAATCCCACATGGGGTAGCCCCTGTATTGTAGTGGCTGCACCCCCCGCATAATGCATGTTGCCATGACTCCAATCATGGTCAACCCGGAATGGGCCAGTAACCTTATTCGGCCCATGAAATAATGGACGCTCTTGTCTTCCTCCAGTTGGGGGCTCCGCGGACGCCAACTAAGGCGTTTCTTCAGAGAAGCATTCCTGAACTCCGGGAGGCCGATCCGAACAGGGTCCGGCAGCGGAGCATCTTCTATGTAAAACCATTCCGAAGGCCAGTCTTCGGACGCCTTCTTAGGGGTTCCGGATGGATATCCGGTCCCGGCAATGCGCCATATTTCGGCACCGCCCACTTGATATATGGACCCCTCGTGAGAGCGGGGTACAAGGCAGAACAACCTCTTCCACAGCGCGAAATGGGGCTCGACGCCCAGGAATAGCTCGCAAAGAGCTACGTAACCCGCAATATGCAGGATTGAGGCGGGCGTGAGGTGATGAAGCTGGAGTCCGTAGAACTCCAGGAGCCCGCGGAGGAATGAATGTACATGAAATACGAGCCCCCTTATCATATAGGGGACAAAGCATACCCGCTCCCCTTTATTGGGATTTGGGGTAGCCCCCGCTTGCTTCCCACCTTTGTAGGTGGCCAGACCGGCTCGAACCGGAACCATGAAGGCCGGAGGGAGATATCCCCCCGCTTGGAGCTTCACCAGCTCGTTGTGCGGAACAGAGCATCTCCTCCAATCTCCTGGCAAGGGGCTGGGAGCGCGAGAAGAGGAGCCGCGTTGACGGTCCATGATGGAATGGATTCTTGGTCGAAAGCGCTCCGATGAGTATTTGCGGGAGGAAGATGGTGATTTGGATCTGGATTCTTGCCTCCCTTATAGGCCGATTATTCGCACAACTAGGGGGTAAAACATAAAAGACACCCTGGCTTTTCACATTTGCGCGACGCGTGGAAGAAGGCCATTATTGGGCGTGGAAGCCAAGACGCGCAACATTGATGAGGAAGCCGGACACTGTTCGGCATGTACGTGGAATTTGAAGGAGAACCCGCCTTGCAACGCCGAAGACTACACACATGCTGGACTTATCGTCATTGAAGCCTGGTTCGGGGCTACTGAGGGAGTCCCAGATTAGGGGGTGTCCGGATAGCCGGACTACCATCATCGGCCGAACTATCATCGGTCGGACTATCATCATCGACCGAACTCCAAGACTATGAAGATACAAGATTGAAGACTTCGTCCCGTGTCCGGATGGGACTTTCCTTGGCGTGGAAGGAAAGCTTGGCGATACGGATACGTAGATCTCCTACCATTGTAACCGACTCTATGTAACCCTAGCCCTCTCCGGTGTCTATATAAACCGGATGGCTCTAGTCCGTAGGACACAACAACAACCATTACAATCATACCCTAGGCTAGCTTCTAGGGTTTAGCCTCCTTGATCTCGTGGTAGATCCACTCTTGTAAACATCCACAATATCAATATCAATCAAGCAGGACGTAGGGTTTTACCTCCATCAAGAGGGCCCGAACCTGGGTAAAACATCGTGTCCCTTGTCTCATGTTACCATCCGCCTAGACACACAGTTCGAGAACCCCTACCCGAGATCCGCCGGTTTTGACACCGACAGGGACGCACTGCTATGCTAGCTCGGAACGTGCCAGACGGTCTTGTTGTAGGCTACTCCGGGCGCGCTTGACGGTGTCCAGACGCTTAACAGCCGGACTTGAGAATTGCCTTGAGAGGCTACTTTGTACTTCCGCCGCGAGGGCCACCGTGTGCTCCTCTGTTCGGAGAGAGCGTTAGGTGTTTCCATTGACCGTAATGACTCCTCGAGGGCCTGGCATCTTGATCTTGAGGTATGCGTAGTGCGGCACCGCATTGATCTTTGCAAATGTGGTTCGCCAGAGCAGGGCGTGATAGCCACTGCGGAACGGGACTATATCGAAGATTAACTCCTCGCTTCAGAAATTATCCAGGGATCCGAAGACCACTTCGAGTGTAACTGAGCCTGTACAACTGGCCTCTACACCTGGTATGACGCCTTTAAAGGTCGTCTTTGTGGGTTTAATCCTTGAGGGATCTATGCCCATTTTCCGCACTTTATCCTGATAAAGCAGGTTCAGGCTGCTGCCGCCGTCCATGAGGACTCTAGTGAGGTGAAATCCGTCAATGATTGGGTCTAGGACCAATGCGGCGAATCTGCCGTGACGAATGCTAGTGGGGTGGTCCCTTCGATCAAAAGTGATCGGGCAGGAGGACCATGGGTTTAACTTTGGGGCGACTGGCTCTAACGCATATACATCCCTGAGCGCACGCTTCCATTCCCTTTTGGGGATGTGGGTTGCGTATATCATGTTCACTGTCAGCACTTGTGGGGGAAAGCCCTTCTGTCCTCTGTTGTTCGGCGGCCGGGGATCCTCCTCGTCATCGCTGTGCAGCCCCTTGCCTGCCTGCTTGAACACCCAACAATCCCTGTTGGTATGATTGACTGGTTGTTCGGGAGTGCCGTGTATCTGGCACAAGCGATCGAGTATCCGGTCTAAATTGGACGAGCCCGGGGTATTGCTTTTGAATGGTTTTTTCCGCTGACCGGGTTTAGAGCCTCTGAATCCGGCATTAACTGAAGTATCCTCAGTATTGTCGCCGTTAATGCGGCGCTTGTGCTTGTTGCGACGTGACCTGCCATTGTTGTCCTTGGTATCTGAATTACCAGGGCTCTTGGTCATGTTATTGCTACGAGCTAGCCAGCTGTCTTCTCCCACGCGAAAGCGGTTCATGAGTGTCGTGAGGGCTGCCATGGATTTTGGCTTTTCCTGTCCTAGGTGCCGGGCAAGCCATTCCTCACGGATGCTATGTTTGAAGGCTGCAAGGGCCTCTGCGTCCGGACAGTGGACTATTTGATTTTTCTTGGTTAGGAACCGTGTCAAGAATTGTCTGGCCGATTCCTCTGGCTGCTGAATTATGTGGCTTAGGTCATCGGCGTCGGGTGGTCGCACATAAGTTCCCTGGAAGTTGTCAAGGAATGTGGATTCCAGGTCCTCCCAGCAACCAATTGACTCTGCTGGCAAGCTGTTAAGCCAATGCCGAGCTGGTCCTTTAAGCTTGAGCGGGAGGTATTTGATAGCGTGTAGATCATCACCACAGGCCATGTGGATATGAAGGAGATAATCCTCGATCCATACCGCAGGATCTGTTGTGCCATCGTATGATTCGACGTTTACGGGTTTAAAACCCTCGGGGATTTGATGATCCATTACTTCATCTGTGAAGCATAGTGGGTGTGCGGTGCTTCTGTACTGGGCTATATCACGATGTAGCTCGGATGAGCTTTGTCTGTTGTGTTCGGCCTAGCCGTATTTGCCATATCCGGCATGACGGTTATCATCGCGTGTCATGGGGCGCCCATGCAATCCGTAGATCGATCTTGTTTGCCTTGCCTTGTCCTCCAATATGTCTCGTAGGTCTGGCGCGTTTCCCCGTGCCTTGGTACTTTTTGAGCGGCGCCGGGGTGCGGCTTGAGTTGAGGGCCAAAAGGCCTCTCTATCGCGGCCACGGGCTGGCCGATCGGCCGCATCATTCGCTGGTGATGTAGGTTTAGTTGCTTCCTCCTCTAGTTGGGGTAGCAGCCTGCGCTTTGGGTAGCTCTTGGAGGGGCGTTCGAGTTTGTACTCTTCGGCCGCCAGGACTTCAGTCCATTTGTCGGCTAGCAAATCTTGGTCAGCTCTAAGTTGTTGCTGTTTTCTTTTGAGGCTGGTTGCCGTGGCCATAAGCCTGCGTTTGAAACGCTCTTGTTCGACGGGATTCTCAGGCACGACAAATTCGTCGTCGTCAAGGCTTGCCTCGTCTTCGGAGGGAGGCATATATTTGTCGTCCTCGACCTCTCTGTCTGCCGCTTTCTCATGAGGGCTGGCTTTCCATCCTCCTGTGCCGGAATCGCCGTTTTTGCTGTGGTGGGATTTAGAGCGGCGCCGCTGACGTCGGCGCTTAGGCTGCTTCTTGGAGGGGTCATCCTCCGTTTTTTCATCACCATTCCCTTCTTTTGGGGTGTCCACCATGTATATGTGATATGACGAGGTGGCTTTCCAGTGCCCTATAGGCGCTGGTTCTTGGTCGTCTCCTTCATCGGCGTCCATACCATCGATGTCTTCGGAGTCGAAGTCGAGCATGTCGGTTAAATCATCGACAGTGGCTACGAAGTGGGTGGTGGGTGGGTTTCGAATTTCTTCATCGTCCGCATCCCAACCTTGCTGACCATAGTCCGGCCAGGGCTCTCCTGATAAAGAGAGAGACTTTAGTGAATTCAGAATGTCGCCAAAGGGCGAGCGCTGAAAGATGTCCGCGGCGGTGAACTCCATGATCGGAGCCCAATTGGGTTTGATCGGAAGGGGTGCGGAAGACTCAGAGTCCGGAAAGGAGTCCGGCACCTTGGAGTCACGAGCTTCACAAAGGACAAGGCTGGTATTCAGCTCGATCACCGTAGAGATTGCAGCCCTCGAGGCAGCGTCTAGCCACCCGTCCTTGACCGGTGCAGTCAGCTCCGGGCTAAGGGTCGGAGCGGACACCTGAGCGGCGCTCTGGGCACTGTCCGGCGGCAGAGCTAGATCATGCCCATCGTGACAGTGCGGCGCGCTCGGCTGTGGCTCGAATCCGTCCAAGATCAAGTCCCCGCAGACGTCAGCCGTGTAGTTCAAATTTCCAAATAAGACCTGATGGCCAGGGGCGTAGCTTTCGATCTGCTCCAGATGGCCAAGCGAATTGGCCCGTAGTGCAAAGCCCCCGAATACGAAGATCTATCCGGGGAGAAAAGTCTCACCCTGGACCGCGTCGTGGTTGATGATCGAAAAAGCCATCGGGCCTAAAGGTGACGACACAGAGGAACTCTCAACGAAAGCACCAATGTCAGTGTCAAAACCGGCGGATCTCGGGTAGGGGTTCCCGAACTGTGCGTCTAGGCGGATGGTAACAGGAGACAAGGGACACGATGTTTTTACCCAGGTTCGGGCCCTCTCGATGGAGGTAAAACCCTACTCCAGCTTGATTAATATTGATGATATGGGTAGTACAAGAGTTGATCTACCACGAGATCAGAGAGGCTAAACCCTAGAAGCTAGCCTATGGTATGATTGTTGTTCGTCCTACGGACTAAAACTCTCCGGGTTATATAGACACCGGAGAGGGCTAGGGTTACACAGAGTCGGTTACAATGGGAGGAGATCTACATAACGTATCACTAAGCTTGCCTTCCACGCCAAGGAAAGTCCTATCCAGACACGGGACGAAGTCTTCAATCTTGTATCTTCATAGTCCGCGAGTCCGGCCAAAGGTCATAGTCCAGCCATCCGGACACCCCCTAATCCAGGACTCCCTCAGTGACCATCAACGATTGTCCCGCTCTCAGTACCCTTTCAGGACAGACAAACAAGGGATACCACACATGCATGCATTGTTTACTTGACACCGAAAGTATATACCTGGGAAGCTGCAGGAAGAATGTGTACCTGGGCCATCGTTGATTTCTTCCAACCAACCATCAATGTCAAAAGAAAGGCAAGCATTTCAAAGGCGAGGCAGATCACCGAAAGAAGCCCGCCATGCGTAACAGTGATCACGTACTTGCTATGGTCAATGATTTACACGTAATCTTTGGAAAGGGTCCCGGCGCACTAGCTGTTCCGAATGACGCTGGGGGACACGGACCCATGTGGAAGAAGAAATCTATATTTTGGGACCTACCCTACTGGAAAGACCTAGAGGTCCGCTCTTCAATTGACGTGATGCACGTGACGAAGAACCTTTGTGTGAACCTGCTAGGCTTCTTGGGTGTGTATGGAAAGACAAAAGATACAGTAGAGGCACGGGAGGACCTACAACGTTTGCACGAAAAAGACGGCATGCCTCCAAAGCAGTATGAAGGTCCTGCCAGCTATGCTCTTACCAAAGAAGAGAAGGAAATCTTCTTTGAATGCCTGCTTAGTATGAAGGTCCCGACTGGCCTCTCGTCGAATATAAAGGGAATAATAAATATGCGAGAGAAAAAGTTCCAGAACCTAAAGTCTCATGACTGCCACGTGATTATGACGCGACTACTTCCGGTTGCATTGAGGGGGCTTCTACCGGAAAACGTCCGATTAGCCATTGTGAAGCTATGTGCATTCCTCAATGCAATTTCTCAGAAGGTGATCGATCCAGAAATCATACCAAGGCTAAGGAGTGATGTGGTGCAATGTCTTGTTAGTTTCGAGTTGGTGTTCCCACCATCCTTCTTCAATATCATGACGCACGTCCTACTTCATCTAGTCGACGAGATTGTCATTCTAGGCCCCGTGTTTCTACACAATATGTACCCCTTTGAGAGGTTCATGGGAGTCCTAAAGAAATATGTCCATAACCGCGCTAGGCCAGAAGGAAGCATCTCCATGGGCCATCAAATAGAGGATGTCATCGGGTTTTGTGTTGACTTCATTCCTGGCCTTAAGAAGATAGGTCTCCCTAAATCACTGAATGAGGGGAGACTGACTGGAAAAGGCACGCTTGGAAGGGACTCAATAATATGCAGGGACATATATTCTTGGTCTCAAGCACACTACACAGTTATACAGAACTCAACCTTGGTGACCCTGTATGTCGATGAACACAAGAACAGTCTGCGCTCCAAACACCCGGAGCAGTGCGACGACTGGATTACATGTGAACACATTAGGACTTTCAGCAGTTGGTTGGAAACACGTCTCAGAGGTGACAACACTTTTTGTGATGAGCTGTACTTGTTGTCCAGGGGACCATCTTCGACTGTTACGATTTGGAAAGGATACGAGATAAATGAGAATACATTTTACACGATTGACCAAGATCAAAAGAGCACCAGCCAAAACAGTGGTGTCCGCTTTGATGCAACAACCGAGAGGGGAAAGGACACATATTATGGTTACGTAGTGGACTGTTGGGGAACGTAGTAATTTCAAAAAAATTCCTACGCACACTCAAGACCATGGTGATGGCATAGCAACAAGAGGGGAGAGTATTGTCCACATACCCTCGTAGACCGTAAGCGGAAGCGTTATGACAATGCGGTTGATGTAGTCGTACGTCTTCACGATCCGACCGATCCAAGTACCGAACGTACGGCACCTCTGAGTTCAGCACACGTTCAGCTCGATGACGATCCCCGGACTCTGATCCAGCAAAGTGTCGGGGATGACTTCCGTCTACACGACAGTGTGGTGACGATGATGATGCTGTACCGGCGCAGGGCTTCGCCTAAACTCCGCGACGATATGACCGAGGTGGAATATGATGGAGGGGGCACCGCACACGGCTAAGGAACGATCATGAAGATCAACTTGTGTGTCCTAGGGTGCCCCCTGCCCCCGTATATAAAGGAGCAAGGGGGGTGCAGCCGGCCCTAGGAGGAAGCGCGCCGGAGGAGTCCTACTCCCACCGGGAGTAGGACTCCCCCCTTTTCCTAGTTGGATTAGGACTTGGGGGGAGGGAAAGAGGAAAGGGGGGCGCCGCCCCCCCCTTCCTTGTCCTATTCGGACTAGGGGGGAGGGGGCGCGCGGCCTGCCCTGGCCGGCCCTCCTCTTCTCCCTTATGGCCCACTAAGGCCCATTAACCCCCGAGAGGGTTCCGGTAACCCCCCGGTGTTCCGGTAAAATCCCGATTTCACTCGGAACTATTCCGAAGTCCAAACATAGGCTTCCAATATATCATTCTTTATGTCTCGACCATTTAGAGACTCCTCGTCATGTCCGTGATCACATCCGGGACTCCGAACAATCTTCGGTACATCAAAACTTATAAACTCATAATGAAACTGTCATCGTAACGTTAAGCGTGCGGACCCTACGGGTTCGAGAACTATGTAGACATGACCTAGAACTATTCTCGGCCAATAACCAATAGCGGAACCTGGATGCCCATATTGGTTCCTACATATTCTACGAAGATCTTTATCGGTCAAACCGCATAACGACATATGTTGTTCCCTTTGTCATCGGTATGTTACTTGCCCGAGATTCGATTGTCGGTATCCAATACCTAGTTCAATCTCCTTACCGGTAAGTCTCTTTACTCGTTCCGTAATATATCATCTCGCAACTAACTTATTAGTTGCAATGCTTGCAAGGCTTATGTGATGTGCATTACCGAGAGGGCCCAGAGATACCTCTCCGACAATCAGAGTGACAAAACCTAATCTCGAAATACGCCAACCCAACATGTACCTTTGGAGACACCTGTAGTACTCCTTTATAATCACCCAGTTACGTTGTGACGTTGGTAGCACCCAAAGTGTTCCTCCGGTAAACGGGAGTTGCATAATCTCATAGTTACAGGAACATGTATAGGTCATGAAGAAAGCAATAGCAATATACTAAACGATCAAGTGCTAGGCTAACGGAATGGGTCATGTCAATCACATCATTCTCCTAATGATGTGATCCCATTAACCAAATAACAACACATGTATATGGTTAGGAAACATAACCATCTTTGATTAATGAGCTAGTCAAGTAGAGGCATACTAGTGACTATATGTTTGTCTATGTATTCACACATGTATCATGTTTCCGGTTAATACAATTCTAGCATGAATAATAAACATTTATCATGATATGAGGAAATAAATATTAACTTTATTATTGCCTCTAGGGCATATTTCCTTCAGTCTCCCACTTGCACTAGAGTCAATAATCTAGATTACACAGTAATGATTCTAACACCCATGGAGTCTTGGTGTTGATCATGTTTTGCTCGTGGAAGATGCTTAGTCAACGGGTCTGCAACATTCAGATCCATATGTATCTTGCAAATCTCTATGTCTCCCACCTGGACTTGGTCCCGGATGGAATTGAAGCGTCTCTTGATGTGCTTGGTCCTCTTGTGAAATCTGGATTCCTTTGCCAAGGCAATTGCACCAGTATTGTCACAGAAGATCTTCATTGGTCCCGATGCACTAGCTATGACACCTATATCGGAAATGAACTCTTTCATCCAGACTCCTTCATTTGCTGCTTCCGAAGCAGCTATGTACTTCGCTTCACATGTAGATCCCGCCACGACGCTTTGTTTAGAACTGCACCAACTAACAGCTCCACCGTTTAATAAAAACACGTATCCGGTTTGCGATTTAGAATCATCCGGATCAGTGTCAAAGCTTGCATCGACGTAACCATTTACGACTAGCTCTTTGTCACCTCCATATACGAGAAACATATCCTTAGTCCTTTTCAGGTATTTCAGGATGTTCTTGACCGCTGTCCAATGATCCATTCCTGGATTACTTTGCTACCTTCCTGCCAAGCTTATTGCTAAGCATACGTCAGGTCTGGTACACAGCATTGCATACATGATAGAGCCTATGGCTGAAGCATAGGGAACATCTTTCATTTTCTCTCTATCTTCTGCTGTGGTCGGGCATTGAGTTTGACTCAATTTCACACATTGTAATACAGGTAAGAATCCTTTCTTTGCCTGATCCATTTTGAAATTTTTCAAAACTTTATCAAGGTATGTGCTTTGTGATCTATCTCTATAGATCTTGATGCCCAATATGTAAGCAGCTTCACCGAGGTCTTTCATTGAAAAACTTTTATTCAAGTATCCTTTTATGCTATCCAGAAATTCTATATCATTTCCAATCAATAATATGTCGTCCACATATAATATCAGAAATGCTACAGAGCTCCCACTCACATTGTTGTAAATACAGGCTTCTCCAAAAGTCTGTATAAAACCATATGCTTTGATCACACTATCAAAGTGTTTATTCCAACTCCGAGAGGCTTGCACCAGACCACAAATTGATCGCTGGAGCTTGCACACTTTGTTAGCCCCTTTTGGATCAACAAAACCTTCTGGTTGCATCATATACAACTCTTCTTCTAGAAATCCATTCAAGAATGCAGTTTTGACATCCATTTGCCAAATTTCATAATCATAAAATGCAGCAATTGCTAACATGATTCGGACAGACTTAAGCATCGCTACGGGTGAGAAAGTCTCATCATAGTCAACCCCTTGAACTTGTCGAAAACTTTTTGCAACAAGTCGTGCTTTATAGACAGTTATATTACCATCAGCGTCAGTCTTCTTCTTAAAGATCCATTTATTCTCAATGGCTTGCCGATCATCGGGCAAGTCAACCAAAGTCCATACTTTGTTCTCATACATGGATCCCATCTCAGATTTCATGGCTTTTAGCCATTTTGCGGAATCTGGGCTCATCATCGCTTCCTCATAGTTCATAGGTGCGCCATGGTCAAGTAACATGACTTCCAGAATAGGATTACCGTACCACTCTAGTGCGGATCTTACTCTGGTTGACCTACGAAGTTCAGTAGAGACTTGATCTGAAGTTTCATGATCAATATCATTAGCTTCCTAACTAATTGGTGTAGTTGTCACAGGAACCGGTTCTTGTGATGAACTACTTTCCAATAAGGGAGCAGATACAGTTATCTCATCAAGTTCTACTTTCCTCCCACTCACTTCTTTCGAGAGAAACTCTTTTTCTAGAAAGGATCCGAATTTAGCAACGAAAATCTTGCCTTCAGATCTGTGATAGAAGGTGTACCCAACAGTCTCCTTTGGGTATCCTATGAAGACACATTTCTCCGATTTGGGTTCGAGCTTATCTGGTTGAAGTTTCTTCACATAAGCATCGCAGCCCCAAACTTTAAGAAACGACAACTTTGGTTTCTTGCCAAACCACGGTTCATGAGGCGTTGTCTTAACGGATTTTGATGGTGCCCTATTTAACGTGAATGCGGCCGTCTCTAAAGCGTAACCCCAAAACAATAGCGGTAAATCAGTAAGAGACATCATAGATCGCACCATATCTAGTAAAGTACGATTACGACGTTCGGACACACCATTTCGTTGTGGTGTTCCGGGTGCCGTGAGTTGCGAAACTATTCCGCATTGTTTCAAATGTAAACCAAACTTGTAACTCAAATATTCTCCTCCACGATCAGATCGTAGAAATTTTATTTTCTTGTCACGATGATTTTCCACTTCACTCTGAAATTCTTTGAACTTTTCAAATGTTTCAGATTTGTGTTTCATTAAGTAGATATAACCATATCTGCTCAAATCATCTATGAAGGTGAGAAAATAACGATACCCGCCGCGAGCCTCAACATTCATTGGAACACAAACATCAGTATGTATAATTTCCAACAAATCAGTTGCTCGCTCCATAGTTCTGGAGAACGGCGTTTTTGTCATCTTGCCTATGAGGCACGGTTCGCAAGTACCAAGTGATTCATAATCAAGTGATTCCAAAAGTCCATCAATATAGAGTTTCTTCATGTGCTTTATACCGATATGACCTAAACGGCAGTGCCACAAATAAGTTGCACTATCATTATCAACTCTGCATCTTTTGGTTTCAACACTATGAATATGTGTATTACTACTATCGAGATTCAATAAAAATAGACCACTCTTCAAGGGTGCATGACCATAAAAGATATTATTCATATAAATAGAACAACCATTATTCTCTGACTTAAATGAATAACCGTCTTGCGTCAACCAAGATCCAGATATAATGTTCATGCTTAACGCTGGCACCAGATAACAATTATTTAGGTCTAAAACTAATCCCAAAGGTAGATGTAGAGGTAGCGTGCCGACCGCGATCACATCGACTTTGGAACCGTTTCCCACGCGCATCGTCACCTCGTCCTTGGCCAGTGCTCGCTTATTCCGTAGTCCCTGTTTCGAGTTGCAAATATTAGCAACAAAACCAGTATCAAATACCTAGGTGCTACTGCGAGCTCTAGTAAGGTACACATCAATAACATGTATATCACATATACCTTTGTTCACCTTGCCATCCTTCTTATCCGCCAAATACTTGGGGCAGTTCCGCTTCCAGTGTCCAGTCTGCTTGCAGTAGAAGCACTCAGTCTCAGGCTTAGGTCCATACTTGGGTTTCTTCTCTTGAGCAGCAACTTGTTTGCTGTTCTTCTTGAAGTTCCCCTTTTTCTTCCCTTTGCCCTTTTTCTTGAAACTAGTGGTTTTGTTAACCATCAACACTTGATGCTCCTTTTTGATTTCTACCTCCGCGGCTTTTAGCATTGCGAAGAGCTCGGGAATAGACTTGTTCATCCCTTGCATATTATAGTTCATCACGAAGCTCTTGTAGCTTGGTGGCAGTGATTGAAGAATTCTGTCAATGACACTATCATCAGGAAGATTAACTCCCAATTGAATCAAGTGATTATTATACCCAGACATTTTGAGTATGTGTTCACTGACAGAACTATTCTCCTCCATCTTGCAGCTATAGAACTTATTGGAGACTTCATATCTCTCAACCCGGGCATTTGCTTGAAATATTAACTTCAACTCCTGGAACATCTCATATGCTCCATGACATTCAAAACGTCGTTGAAGGCCCGGTTCTAAGCCGTAAAGCATGGCACACTGAACTATCGAGTAGTCATCAGCTTTGCTCTGCCAGACGTTCTGAACATTGTCAGTTGCATCAGCAGCAGGCCTGGCACCCAGCGGTGCTTCCAGGACGTAATTCTTCTGTGCAGCAATGAGGATAATCCTCAGGTTACGGACCCAGTCCGTGTAATTGCTACCATCATCTTTCAACTTTGCTTTCTCAAGGAACGCATTAAAATTCAACGGAACAACAGTACGAGCCATCTATCTACAGTAAACATAGACAAGCAAAACACTATCAGGTACTAAGTTCATGATAAATTTAAGTTCAATTAATCATATTACTTAAGAACTCCCACTTACATAGACATCCCTCTAATCTTCTAAGTGATTACGTGATCCATATCAACTACACCATGTCCGATCGTCACGTGAGATGGAGTAGTTTCAACGGTGAACATCACTATGTTGATCATATCTACTATATGATTCACGCTCGACCTTTCGGTCACCGTGTTCTGAGGCCATATCTGTTATATGCTAGGCTCGTCAAGTTTAACCTGAGTATTCCGCGTGCGCAACTGTTTTGCACCCGTTGTATATGAACGTAGAGCTTATCACACCCGATCATCACGTGGTGTCTGGGCACGACGAACTTTGGCAACGGTGTATACTCAGGGAGAACACTTCTTGATAATTTTTAGTGAGAGATCATCTTAAAATGCTACCGTCAATCAAAGCAAGATAAGATGCATAAAGGATAAACATCACATGCAATCAATATAAGTGATATGATATGGCCATCATCATCTTGTGCTTGTGATCTCCATCTCCGAAGCACCATCATGATCACCATCGTCACCGGCGCGACACCTTGATCTCCATCGTAGCATCGTTGTCGTCTCGCCAACTATTGCTTCTACGACTATCGCTACCGCTTAGTGATAAAGTAAAGCAATTACATGGCGTTTGCATTTCATACAATAAAGCGACAACCATATGGCTCCTGCCAGTTGCCGATAACTCGGTTACAAAACATGATCATCTCATACAATAAAATATAGCATCACGTCTTGACCATATCACATCACAACATGCCCTGCAAAAACAAGTTAGACGTGCTCTACTTTGTTGTTGCAAATTTTACGTGGCTGCTACGGGCTGAGCAAGAACCATTCTTACCTACGCATCAAAACCACAACGATAGTTTGTCAAGTTGGTGTTGTTTTAACCTTCGCATGGACCGGGCATAGCCACACTCGGTTCAACTAAAGTGAGAGAGACAGACACCCGCCAGTCACCTTTAAGCAACGAGTGCTCGCAACGGTAAAGCCAGTCTCGCGTAAGCGTACGCGTAATGTCGGTCCGGGCCGCTTCATCTCACAATACCGCTTCATCTCACAATCCCACAACTCACTTGTGTTCTACTCGTGCATATGACATCTACGCACAAAACCAGGCTCGGAAGCCACTGTTGGGGAACGTAGTAATTTCAAAAAAATTCCTACGCACACGCAAGATCATGGTGATTGCATAGCAACGAGAGGGGAGAGTATTGTCTACGTACCCTCGTAGACCGTAAGCGGAAGCGTTATGACAACGTGGTTGATGTAGTCGTACGTCTTCACGATCCGACCGATCCAAGTGCCGAACGTACGGCACCTCCGAGTTCAGCACACGTTCAGCTCGATGACGATCCCCGGACTCCGATCCAGCAAAGTGTCGGGGATGAGTTCCGTCAGCACGACGGCGTGGTGACGATGATGATGCTCTACAGGCGCAGGGCTTCACCTAAACTCCGCAACGATATGACCGAGGTGGAATATGGTGGAGGGGGCACCGCACACGGCTAAGGAACGATCACGAAGATCAACTTGTGTGTCCTAGGGTGCCCCCCTGCCCCCGTATATAAAGGAGCAAGGGGGGTGCGGCCGGCCCTAGGAGGAGGCGCGCCGGAGGAGTCCTACTCCCACCGGGAGTAGGACTCCCCCCTTTTCCTAGTTGGATTAGGACTTGGGGGGAGGGAAAGAGGAAAGGGGGGCGCCGCCCCCCCTTCCTTGTCCTACTCGGACTAGGGGGGGAGGGGGCGCGCGGCCTGCCCTGGCCGGCCCTCCTCTTCTCCCTTATGGCCCACTAAGGCCCATTAACCCCCGAGAGGGTTCCGGTAACCCCCCGGTGTTCCGGTAAAATCCCGATTTCACCCTGAACTATTCCGAAGTCCAAACATAGGCTTCCAATATATCAATCTTTATGTCTCGACCATTTCGAGACTCCTCGTCATGTCGGTGATTACATCCGGGACTCTGAAAAATCTTCAGTACATCAAAACTTATAAACTCATAATGAAACTGTCATCGTAACGTTAAGCGTGCGGACCCTACGGGTTCGAGAACTATGTAGACATGACCTAGAACTATTCTCGGTCAATAACCAATAGCGGAACCTGGATGCCCATATTGGTTCCTACATATTCTATGAAGATCTTTATCGGTCAAACCGCATAACGACATACGTTGTTCCCTTTGTCATCGGTATGTTACTTGCCCGAGATTCGATCGTCGGTATCCAATACCTAGTTCAATCTCGTTACCGGTAGGTCTCTTTACTCGTTCCGTAATACATCATCTCGCAACTAACTTATTAGTTGCAATGCTTGCAAGGCTTATGTGATGTGCATTACCGAGAGGGCCCAGAGATACCTCTCCGACAATCGGAGTGACAAAACCTAATGTCGAAATACGCCAACCCAACATGTACCTTTGGAGACACCTGTAGTACTCCTTTATAATCACCCAGTTACGTTGTGACGTTTGGTAGCACCCAAAGTGTTCCTCCGGTAAACGGGAGTTGCATAATCTCATAGTTACAGGAACATGTATAGGTCATGAAGAAAGCAATAGCAATATACTAAACGATCAAGTGCTAGGCTAACGGAATGGGTCATGTCAATCACATCATTCTCCTAATGATGTGATCCCATTAATAAAATAACAACACATGTCTATGGTTAGGAAACATAACCATCTTTGATTAATGAGCTAGTCAAGTAGAGGCATACAAGTGACTATATGTTTGTCTATGTATTCACACATGTATCATGTTTCCATTTAATACAATTCTAGCATGAATAATAAACATTTATCATGATATGAGGAAATAAATAATAACTTTATTATTGCCTCTAGGGCATATTTCCTTCATGGACATATGGGAACTTGACTACGGACATGATTTTAAGGTTCCTTTGTTTAAGTGCAAATGGGTCAATCTGTCAGGAGGCGGGGTAGAGGTAGACCCATCAGTATGGAATGACAACAGTGGATCTGAAAAATCTTGGGTACACTGACGAACCATTCGTCCTAGCCAATGAAGTGGCACAGGTCATCTATGTGAAGGACATGTCTACCAGTCCGAGAAAAAGAAAAGATAAGGAAGCGAATACATCATACGATGAGCCAAAGCGCCACATAGTTCTTTCAGGAAAAAGGGACATCGTGGGAGTGGAGGGCAAGACAGACATGTCTAAAGATTATGAGAAGTTTCATGAAATTCCTCCCTTCAAAGTCAAGGCTGACCCCAGCATCCTGATAAACGATGAAGATTATCCATGGTTACGGCGCAATAAGCAAATGACACAAGCGAAGGAAAAGTGAAGACTTTCTCCCGCAACTATTATGATGATACCATGCCAACTTTGTAACAGATGAGTATGATACCATAGTCCGTTTTGTACATGCACATGCTATGTGGGTGAAATTATGATACCATGCCAACTTTCAACTTTTTCAGAGTTCATTTGAAATGCTTTAAAAAAATTGTAATGACACTAACAGAAAGTTTATAATTTTGCTGACGTAAAAGCAAAAAGAATTAAAAAATAAAGCAAAAAACAAAAAAATAATAATACAGAAAACAATACAAAAAAACTGGAAAGAAAATAAAAATAGCAACAATAAGTATTTTGTTGTAAGTAGAAACAAAATAAAATAAATAAACCAACAAAAAACAAAAAAAGTGTTTTCAAATTTGAAAACTAATGGCACTAACAGAAAGTTTATAATTTTTCTAAAACTAAAA